>NC_143238.1:1427422-2796119 GCF_009617815.1 Ciona robusta | reverse complement strand
GGCCGCTCTTTTTTATCTATAATTGTTTCTCAAAACACCGGGCTGCCAGTTACTTGTTTACCAGCGCCGAATCAGCATAAACAACAACAGCGGTCTGGTGTTGTGATTGCGTAAGGTGTGCAGTGTAGGTCTAACGGTTACACGACTGTCGGTTTCATTACGTGTAATACTGCAGGCTCTGCTTCGAACTAAATTGCATATAAAGGATATGACACCACTGGCCTGTGCATCCGGTGCAAAACGCATCTATTCATCATGAGTGCGTAAAGCATAAGCCGCTTTACTGCGTTCGTAAACCAGCTTGATGATTAAATTCAACTGTTTGCGCTGTCAGCGCTTGCTGGTAACCAATTCGAAATTCGTTGGTTAATTAAAAACAACGACGTGTGCCATTTCCAAATTGGAACGCGAAATCGTACAGACCAATCTGTTTTCTCATTGGAGGCGTCACCTTATCGATATTGGCGGAATGGAATGTCAAAGGACTAATGAAAACGGTCGTACTCGCATGAACACGCACGCATTGAAGTTGGGTCCCCTGAGGATCAGATACGTGACCGTGGTCGAATATTTATATAGAAACGGGCTAACCGTAGCCGGTTGCTTTATAGCCCACCAACCCTTTGGGAGTGCGTGCTTCGATAGGGAAAAAGCATTCCTGGATGCATCGCATATGTTCCATTACTGAATATTACTTATTATAGGAACGTGCTTAAAAGATACAGCTTCTTATATCGATGACGTCACACATACCTCTCGTGACGTTTTCTGTTTACGGAAGTTGGATACGTGTTGTGGGTACGTCACATTCCTCTTATTATTCATAAAGAATGCGCACATTACGCAATCACCCGAAAAAACAACAGTTTTCCACCTCCGCTGTGGATGGGGCAAATATCCGCCTACCGGAGTCAGTTACTGCGTATTCGAAGTAAGAACGCCTACTACTAATGCGCAACGAAGGCATTCTGAAAGCCTACCCGTTGCAACCTTTTGATATTTCGTAATTTGTCAAAAACTGTCGAAATTGTTAGTAATTGAATTGTGCTGTGGCAAGTTCGACTTATGTATTACACTATCTCGCATGGTTTAGGCGTGTTGCACGTTTTTGTCGTTCACTAAACATTTGGTCTGGCCAATCAATTCATGTCTAGTACACTGATGTCATGAATCTACGTACATTTGCCAAGTCGTGATATAACACACGCAAGGATTCGTTTCTCTGTTGATCAAACAGTGTCTCTGCTTAAGAAATACACTTCAGTTCCAGTAATTATAAAATCTTCGAATAGGTTTTCGCGAAACGCCTCTTTGCTTTTTCTTATAGTTAGAGTAATTGCACGATTGTGCTGTTTTTGGATAGACACCCGGGATTCGTTAATTGCGTCACATTCGTTAGTTAGTTGCCTAATGGGACAACCATAGGCTCATTATTATTATTGTGCTTGCAAATTTATGTTTCTAACATTGGTGTTATTTTTAACCTCTGCGAATTCACGAGGGGCATTCAAACACCGACTTCAAAACAACGGCGACATTACAACATACCAAGCGATGGAGTTACTTTTAGTTTTTATTATATGACGCGTTGGTACAAGCTGCTGGCGTAAGAGTTTTCTCAAGCATTTTCAATGCAAGAGCGAGTTTTACGTGGTAGTACGTTTCACAAGCGATCACATCCTGTTTACTGCACTGTGTGCTTGCGAGGAACGACGCAAAACGCCCAATATAGCAGGGCCTTATATGACATTGTTGTGAATTATCTGACGCCACGTCAATGTCGCAAACAGAGCTATTGGCTCGAATGCGGTTCATAGAATTGTGCTGCTCGCGATGTAATAACGAACCGTTCATTTGGCTTCCACATACAATAAGCCAGCGATTGCGATCGATCCGCAGCGCGGTGAATGACGTCCCGGCTCAGTGTTTTTCTTAAAGTTGGCTTTAAATTATTCATTAGGCGGCTATCCCGCCGTCGGGCGCACGAGACAATTGGGAGCAGTTTAGCCCCCCGGAAAACGGCGACAGTTTCATTTATGGTGACCTTAACCTCTCCCCAAAATGTCGATAATATACAAAGAAAACCGAAATCGATTTATATCATATAGAATGGATGAATATAAACGTTTTTATTCGTCGTAAAAATAGAACGTTACGTGGTGACTTTTTAAGGGTGATGTCTTTTTAAGTCCTTAAACAATACAAAAAACGCTATTTTTGGCGTTTTTTGTCAACTTTTCCTCAAATTAGCAGTCATTGCTGTTAGTACTTACACGACGTTATATTATTTATAACTCATACATATCTTATTACCTGTTTCAAGTTTTCGATGCTTGAAATGCGTTGGTCTCTATGAACTTCTCCAGCAACAGTATTCCCCATGTTGTTTGATCACGACTTGACTCAAAATCACTTAACTTCCGAACATGCAGTGTCTATATCAGCCCCTACTGTGTGTTCTGTATAAAGAACATTGTTTTAATTTCCTTCAGTAAAAGCGCTGTTTGGACGTGCGGCGCTGATTCTGTACTGAACGATCGAATATTCAGCACGAGATATATTAGTCTGCGTACCACTGGGATTGCGCAAACCAGCAGAAATCGATCGGTTAAAATTTGTACCCCTTGCAAGCGTTGACATGATCCTTTTAATGCATTGGGTTTAAATCTGCTAAATCGAAAACGAAATCTAATGCGCCCCCTCGTACCATTTATAAAAATGCACACAATAACAGCTATTGGCAAGGACCTACCTCTATAGGAAACAACTGGTTTAACATACTGACGTAAACAGATACTGTTTCCTGTTTTGCAGACTGTTGATTATGACAGCATGCATGCTACGTGGTACCTATACACCACTATAGAAGGTATATAGTCAGCACATTGTTATTTTCCAAACATGCAAACTTATGTAGTTCTCAACTGTATCCCTCTGTGCGAGTGTCTGCTGAATCTGTAACTGCATACTGATCCACAACACACGATGCAAATATGAACTAACGCCGTGATGAAAAAGAAAAAAGGAGAGCGGTCGTTTCCTGGTGATGGTGTTAGAGAGAACCTCGCACGCTCAATACTTTCTGTAAACTGTCCTGGACTGACAAATCCCCTCCATCCGGTTGCCCGCTATAGAAACCAACTGTATCTATTGTTATTTAGTCAATTAAATAATTTAAATAACTGAGAGAGCGCGCTCTGCCCTATCGTACAGTCACAACCGGCGAATTATAAAACAAATTTTAGTTTTTAAACAATCTTTGTTTTTCGCACCCCAGAGACCTCAATTCTTCGCATAACATTAAATTGGTCTAAATTTCACGCAATCACATACGATTAGGTTAGTGACGCCGCTGTTTTGAAAGCAACTGGTTTGGCTAGGCATCCACACAAATTTCCTACCACGCGTTTTCTACTAAATATAACTTGGCTCGCTCTAAGGCCACAGGAGTCAGGAAAATATTGTTTTACCGTTCACTGTATTGCGTGACAAAATAAGGTACTTCCTCGGGAGTAAGTTTTAATTGATTTGTATGCAAGCATGGTGTATATACAACGTTTCATTTTGTACCGTGCTGCTTAAACAGAAGCTTTTACAATATTACACCACAAAACATATCTCCAACGCAAGAGAGGGCGCTGAAATTGGGAATCATGAATTTTTAAATGAATGTACGTTTTGCGAGCGCAATTACGTTCAAGGTACTCTGCTATAGATTGCATGGGCCTACTCCTATAACGACCCCGCTGCTGTTACAGATTTACTGGTAAAACGGCCAAAAAGGCGATCGAATACAATGGTAGCAGCAGCTGGCCATCCGGCCCGTGGGGAAGGGGCACGGTGACTCGAAATATTGGAGGCAGCGGTCGACTTATCGGCGCCTGCTCCGTGCAGTTGTCACGGGACTTTCATATGAAACCGTGTCATTTCTCGCATCGCAAACGGTCGGTGCCAAGTGCTCGCCTACTTTCCAACGGGGAATCGCAGTTGTGCGTGTGAACGATACCAGCAACTCTCTGAGACGCTTACACCTCTTTACTAAAAGCGAACCGAACAAGGCGAGATTTCCACATACCCAGTTTCCGATACTTCGGAGCACAAAAATTGCGCAATTTATCACAAGTTATCACCAAATACGGAATAGCGGGTTGATCCTTGCCAGTCTGAGATATCACAATTACAATTACTCAGATATTGCTGATACAAACGTGCCAATTCCTTGATCAACCAAAGCCGCTTAGCACTACTCGCAAGCGTATGATCTCTAATCTAAATCCTACTCTAATTCATTCATATTATACTTTCCAATAAAAAGAGTTTGGGAAATTCCATGCGATGCTATTGAATGTGTTGTCAGTTTAATTTGCTGACACAGCTGAAAATCCATTGAAAATCTGACATGGGAACCCCCCGTATGTAACTATATGCATAGCACCCTTTTCCGTACATGTGCTGACTTACAAACTTGTTTCGAAACTCAATTCCAGCTTCTCCACCATGGCGTGCGCCAATTCGAGATATTTTCCAATTTGATGGAGACAGCCTAACTATGTAGACGGAGCAATACGGAAATGATACAGGTCATACTCCACAACGAGCACAATTTTTCCCATACGGTCCCACGGCACTTTCCCATACTTGAGATATATGCGATCGACATATAGTGTCCGGCTTTATTGGTTCTTGCACGCGGCAGTGATATGCAGTTTACTATTTTAAACCAGATTTACTTTAAGACGATTTAAATGTGTGTGATATTGTATGTTTATTATACCAAAAGCAGGCGCATTTTAAGATATCCAAAAACAAAAAACGAATTTGGTATTAAATGAATTTTTTTTTTACAAACTTTTTACAGTAGAGTAGGGTTAATTGGGAAGATGGAAGAACCTTTATTTTTTTCTTCCTATTTGGTATAAAACAAAGAAAATTCAGAACATTAAAAAAACAAAAAACAATATCCTCACGACTCCACAGACCGGTGTTAATTGTTTAAAACACGATCAGGATGTTGGGAAATTATGTGCTAAAGGTGTCCGTTTTTTTCCACCCTACTATATAATAAAGAAAAACGATAATTTACTTTTTTAGCCAATATACTCAAATCACGTTTCATAAATAAAGACAGCGATAGTGATCAATCCCACAGAATGCATGAATAAATAGTAGAATAAACAACATACGTGTAAAGTGAGCGCGATGTCCCACACGTTCTATTGTGACGTAGATAATTAGCTTATGTACAGTGATATGTGACGTCAGGTGCGCGCGCGTTATTCTGCGCATTGGACATATGTCGCAGATGGTTCGCCCCACGAGAGTAGTATTGATTATATACGAACAAAACCTGCGTTTCAAAACAAGATTTGTTTTTGTGGTAACTTGTTTTAAAAAATATGACGCATGTTTTGTTGTGTATGTTACTGGTCTTACATAACATATTGGAATTTTTTAACGTGATTCTTTTTTTCTGTCGGAAATTGCATTAAAAATACGAGTTCAGAACAAATTTGGATCCTAGTTTTAGTGTCACTACTCTATGACATGTACACTGACTTTACGATTATATATTAAAATATATTGTGTACAACAACGCCACAATATGTAACGTGTTCTGGAAACCGTAAATGTCCACAAAAAATCTTTAATTAGTTTAGTTGGTACTATACACACATTTTTAATAGACCCAATCCG
Organism: Ciona robusta; assembly: GCF_009617815.1. Lineage (NCBI taxonomy): Eukaryota > Metazoa > Chordata > Ascidiacea > Phlebobranchia > Cionidae > Ciona > Ciona robusta. Next base: position 2,790,425 of record NC_143238.1, on the reverse strand, counting down.
CTCCATATCAGACACACTACACTTGCGATCTGTTTCATTGTTTTGTCATTAAACCTGTTTTACGATGCAGTATAACCACATTGACGTATGTGTCCCGCCATCCTTTGTTTTTATGCATTCACGTCACGTTTCTGATAATGCGTTATTTCCCCACTCTACCGTAAGAATTAGGCTTATTCGCTGAACAGTAACCGCCGGAATGTGTAATACATGATAGAGAATGGACAAATGTTGCCCGCTTATAGAAGATGTTTTAAAAGTGATTTTATATTTATAACGTATATAGTACTGTGGGGAAATCTAACCTAAATCTCGTTTCATGATCGTGTTTTGAACGGTCAACAACGCCTTTTAGAGTCGTGATCAAACGGACATATAGTTATGTAATTGATTAAATATTTTGTGTTAAATACCAACTGGGACGGGAAAATAAAATTCTGTACTCTATAGATAGGGCAGGGGAAGACGGGACACTTTTAAAACATAATATCCAAATATCCTGATCGTAATTTAAACAATTAACAACGGTCTATGGAAATCATTGGAAACGGTTTTATAATTCTTTGAGTGTTCTTTGTTTATTACTAAATCGGACGAGAAAATGGAATGAAAAGGTGTCCCACCCCCACCCTACTAATATGTATGAGTTCCTGTGGGGTGCGTTTTCACATGCAATTGATTTTCTTTAGAATAATAATCAACGAAGTGCACGGTCCTCATCGATTTCAGATAACTGCTCCCAATCTTGTTGTAAAAATCGCTGCGCAATTAGAGATTTGAGAAACACATCGCATCTAGAAGCAAAAAGAAATTTTGCTAAAAACAACTGACAACGATTTTGCCTTTACACACATTTCCCACACGACGAGATTTAAACCGCCTAACGGAAGTTCATGCTGTGGTCTCGCTATGCTTTAATTTAATAGATACTCAATCTTGCTGTTGTCCAAGCCCATTGCGTACACACTGGTTTCATCTGCCTCCAATTTGGCAGGGTTTCGCAAACGAAAATCAGATATACGTGGTAATCGAATTTAACATTCAAGGTCATTTCAATCAGAAATGTTAAAGCCCGAGCCAGCTCGTTCACCGATCCCTAAATTAAACTCTGTGTGGCCTCATAAAGCAGCCCGTTGGGAATTAGAGAGAGATATATAAAAATTGTCTCCTGTTTCGCGCTTACTGAAAACAAAAGGTCTCCTTTCTCTCAAATGCTTTTTTTTTGCTCGCGAATTTTTTCTTCAATCGATGTTCGTCTATGACAATAAGATCTAATTTCATGCATCTGTAATACTTCCTTTTTTCTGAGCCATATTTGTCTTATATAGCCCAGATGTTCATAGGATTTGCGGTAATTTAATGCCATGTGAAATCGTTATCACGTATTTGAAATATTTATTTTTAGAGCTTATTGATGCAATGATCATAACAATAACGATCAAAATCAAAATTAACACTAGCCATGTTAATCTGTTCACGCGGAAAGACACATGTATTTTATAGCATATTGATTGAACGTTCATTATAACAGAAACCAAATCCACATTAAATCTCTAAAACCACATTAAAAACAACTGTCTATTGGAGTCGTGAGAATACGGCTTTATAAATCTTTAAATGTTTTTTGTTTATTACCGAATGGGTCGAGAAAATAAAATGAAATTGTTTACAATTTTCCCCCTCCCTTACTATACTAACAATCGTGTTTGCAAAATAGTTTTCTCTTCACGATTTGTGCTATAGCTATAAAGCATGGGCGATATAAAATGTGTCCAAAATGTCGCACTTATTTTTTCTTTGGGAAGCTTTTATTCAAGACAGCGCTGTCTTTATGGCATCAACCCATCGAGAAAGATACACGACAACATGTAAGAGCAACACTAAATAATTCAGGCCGCTCAGCCAACAAAGAATGTTTTACCGAACTTGCTTCTGTTTCAAATCCCAAGATTTAGACTGTAAAACGGGAATGTGTATCAACATGTACATTGCAGATGCTGGCATTTAATACGTGACCAAAACACGGTTATGTTGTGTCATTACATGCGGCGTGTTGATGAATTAGAACTCACAACAACTTGTTTCGCGTCCTTGTTTGAAATGATGTCACCTAAATGCGTATGTTTATTACGCGCAATTGCAAAACGCACCAATAAACAAGTTACAACAACGCAAGCTCTACGCACTTTGTTTTAAAGGTCTTCGATGACTAAAAATATGTCTGGCAAACTACGTAATTCAAGACTATAAAAGACGCAAATATGATTCACAAAAAAAAACGATAAAATACATCCTATTTTGGAGGGAAAAAAGTCATTTTTCAGAAAAAAATTATAAAATTCGCCCAAATTTTGCGAAAACAAGTTTGTTTTGTGTTGCTCGATCGCAGGTCTTTAAACTATTCACTCGATGTCTTCTAGGGCCTCTTGTGTCTTTTTCATTCCCTCGTCACGTGACGCCATATCTTCGATTCTGTTATAAAGTGCGCGAGCGTCTTCGTAACAGTTTCTTGCTTTTACCAATTGACCAATATCTTGGTACAGTAGCCCCATATTGTACAGCAATTGCGCAAGCGTAATGTGCCTGCAATAAAACTCATTAGGTTTATAGTAGAGCGGAGCAAGACGGGACACATTTTCAATCAGTTTTTTCGTCTCATTTGGTAGTAAATAAAATATATCAAAGAAAACCCTTATCGGTTATATTTACAACTCCCGTAGACCGTTGTTAATTGTTTAAAACAAAATCAGGGTATTTTGATATTATGTGCTAAAGGTGTCCCTTATTTCCCCAACCGACTGTACGGGTTTACAAATAACATATTTATTATGGAGCCCTATATATTATCGGTTGGGGTAAGAGACCATGTTATTGTTTTCCTTTATCCTCCCATTTGGTAGTATACAGTATTTACAGAATTATATAACCGTAACCCCACGACTTTAAAACATCTTTCAAGTTTCAACCTGCAGTTGGCTCCAAACTTTTCCTTCATAATATCGACCCCTCTTTGTAACAAGGTTTCCGCCTGATCGAACTGTCGTAACTCGTAGTGACCGATCCCGACGCTGTTCAGACACTCGGCCTGGTTTTCCGCACGGAAGGTCGGCTCCACTTTTGCCCTGTCGCTGGCCGCCATAAAACTATCGTGCATTTGGAGAACAATGTTCATTCCTTGTTTTACCTTTGAAAATAAAAACAAAACATAATAGTGAGTAAAGTAGGGAAAGATGGGACACCTTTTTAATCTATTTTCTCGTTCCATTTGGTAGTGAACAGAGAACATTCAAGGAATTATAAAACCGTATTCCTACGAATTCTCCCCCACCCTATATAAGGCGAAAACTAATAAAAATCCGATGATTTTCGTTGAAATTATTAATGTAGCATATTTTCCTAAATATTGTAAAATTACTTATGAAATTCGGTGTATTGTATTTGATACTCGTGTTGTGGCATTAATTTTATAAGAACTGTCGAGGTTAAATTTTAGTATAGTATGTCGCAAGCATGGGTTAAGCTACTTGCCACCACCAAGAGAATAGCTCATTACCGTGAGAATTTAATTATTGTATTATCGATTGCCCAGTGATTGAAATTCTAAAGTGGCGTTAACGGATAGAGGTTGCGTTCCAATTTGTTTTGCGACGCGAATATGCTTAATCAGATCTATGCACTGGTCTTAGTCTTGTGTGATAAATTACTTGTTTTGATAACTTATTTTTCATTATGTTTGAGGTGATTACAATTAGAAAGAGCATGACGTAGAAAATCGTGACCAGAATGGATGGAACCGGCTTTTCATGTTCGACATCATGTCATGGAAAATTGATTGAATTGTTTGTGTGATAGATCTATTCTTAGTTTTCTTACCGGTGTTGTCAACTCCCCTTCTGAGTTTGCCCTGCCTAGTGTTTTGATCAAAGCACGAATAACATGACGTGCCTTCATTACACACTCGCGCATGCGCAGAACTCGCTGCTTGTCATCAGTCAGTTTGGAGTAGGCATCTTGCGAGTCTCTGTAGCGACTAATAGCGGCAGTGTACCTCCCCGTAGCCTCAAACCCGCTCGCTACAATACTTAAACAAATACCGAGACATTGGTACTGAAATCCTGGATCGAGACCAGAGCGAACAACGACGTCCGAGAGCTTATCCTGCATTTTGAGTATGACCTGCAATGCCGTTTTTGCTTCCAGTGCACCACCATCTCCAGGTCTAACTTTTGCCAGCGCCTGAATCACGTCGTTCATTCCACCGATACATAGAAGCATTCCTTCAACGGCCTCCCTTCGGTTCTCAATCGCAGAGTAAAGGTCGTTTGACATCTCATAAAACGTCTGCGAATGTTCATACTGTTTGTTCTTTAAACTCTCTCCTGCCTTTGCCTTCGCATTTCTAGCGGCCGCCAGAACATTAGACTGCTGCTTGTCGGTTCGAATCGTTCTCTCTGAAAAGTTTCTGGACTTGGTGTTCTTGATAGATTGCTGATAGTGGAACCCAGCTTCGTCAATTCTTCCAAGATTGAACATCGAACCAGCAATAAGTTCATGTAGGTAGCAGTTCGTTTTTTCAAGCTGTTGCTCCAGCATGGGCAGAGCTTCGGAATATTGGCCCATTCTGTACAACTGAATTGCTTTATCTGCAAATCATAAGGAACTTTTAGCAACCGTTTTATTATGCGTTCAATCATAGTAGCCTATACAGCAGTCAAAATAGTCCAGGGTTGCACCAGTGCAAAAGGGTATAGAAGGGTGCATCAAAAACTTCAACAATTTTCGGCAATATTTTTTAGTTTTAAACTTTTTAACCAATTTAGCCACTTTCCTACATTTTTTATATGAATTCTATATCTTGCATCACTGGGAATTGTGAAACGTCATTAGTTTTACGTTAAAGCAATCAGGGGTGCATGAGTTCGACGCAACAACTTTAGGGGTTCACCAACCCATAAAAGGTTGAAGAGCACTGGTATACAGTATATCTATGGTTCAATACTACATTGTAATGTTTATAAGGTGTAAAGGTCACGTCCTTTAGCCATAACGTTATTTCTTTTTTCTGTTTTATCCATAAGCGTGTTGTTGTTTCACCCTTGTTACTCGTAATTTTGCTGTTGTAGTTTCCATTTTTTTGTTATCGTAAAATAACAAAGTAAATTTTATTCATTCATTCATACATTCATTCAACAGTTACCTAAAGAATCCGTCGGGCCTTCCAAGTGTACCATAGCAATTTTGATATGAAAATGACACTCCAGCTCGTACACACAAAGTTTATGTCTGCTCAATCCACTTCTTTCGCCAACTATCATCAGATCGGCAAGCCTCTTCTCGAGATCATCTCTGTATTCCTCTGGGACTATTCCTGCCTCTGTATAATAACAGTGCATGGTAAGAGCTATTTTACAATAAGGTTTTTCTAGTACTACAGTAAGAGTTGTGTGACCATGCCTGTAAAGTGTGATTTTTGATTACACACCGTAAAACTCGAAAAATGGCTGTAAAACGTGCACCATCGGACTTGGTTTATGATTGTATTCATATGCATGTGTCAACTTTACGATTACGCACTGTAGATAAAATATGCCGTTATCAACTAAATCCCATATTACCTGATCTTGTTTTGAACAACCAAAAAGACATTTTTATAGTCGCGGGGCTATACGGTTATAAAACTCTTCAATATTCTTTATTTACTAGCAGTAGCAATTGTAAACAAAAACAGAATAAAAACATGTTCCATCTTACCTCGCCCCTACTATATGTATCGTGGCATTGGCTTATAGCATTTCTATAAATGGTTTGCTAAAGTTATATAACTCCACGTTGGTACAAACCTAATTTATCCTCAAATCTCATAGCTCCCATTCGCTCTCTTATCTTCGTGCACCTTGTTATAATATCATCACGAATTTGGCGAACGATGTTATCCATACTGAAGAGCAGAGCGTTTCCCGCTGCTGAAGACGACTCGTCACTTTTGCTCGTTGTCTGTTTGCGGATAGACGTGGTAGGTCGATCTTCATAAAAAAGTCGGTAATGTTAGAATTAGATAACCTTTATACTTTGGCTGTCCGCTTAGTGTATAGTACTTATGTTGCTGATCGTGTTTTGAAAAATTATCAACGCCATTTTAGAGTCGCGGGGTTCCGGTTATATCATTCTGTAAATATTTTTCGTTTACAACCAAATGGTTCTGTCCCATCCTCCCCACCCTACTATACAAATGCGAAATTACGGAAAGTTACGGTAAAACAACATTTGTACGCTTAATGTTAAAAAACCACAAAACTTATTAAATAATACGCGGAAACGTACGTGCTAAACATTTTTTTCTAAAAAAAAAACGAAAAAAAAAACACGAAAAAAAAAACGAAATACCTGTGCTTTTACTGTTCATACTACTTTTCATTGATTCCTGACTCGAAAGTTTGCTCTTTCCTTCCACTCTTTCCACATCTCTTTTCATTAGGTCCGATTCTCCATCTTGAGCAGGAACACTCATATCTGTTGGCATTGCTGACTGGAAATCGTCAGCTGAATCTCTTTTACCGCTTTCCTCTTGTAAACTTTTCGAACCTCCAATTAAGTGGGCCAACCTCATAGCTGCGTTGTTGGCTGCTTCTTCAACGTTATTCATAGTTAAAGACATATCTCTCTTACACACTAACTTGTCTGTATTTTAAAGTTTATTAACAGGTCAGCAGCAAGAGAAAATTTAGGCTGTGATATCTTTACACACAGAGTCGCATAATATGACTGATTCAATACGAATAGCATACCTTAGTATATAAAGTATTATCCCTTAGTAAATTATCTTTTTTTAAAGCAACGGAGCGTAAAAGTCGTTCGAGTTGCCCGTCGCGACTACTTTTATCACCAGGTATTATAATCGACTATTGTTTTCTCTCCATAACGACCAACTGAATTACTGCTTGTACAGAACAAGTCACTTTTATTCAACTTTAGTATAACACGTCATTAGCCCTGAATAGAAGTTGCAGAAAGTTCTCTATAATATTTGACGGGCTATGTAAATATACGCGCTAGGTTGTATATATTAGTGTGGGGTAAAATGAAACATTGTTAGCACCCAATTCCCGAACTTCTTAATACTCCGGCCTGTATATACATTTTGAGATTCAATCATGTTTTGCAGTTTTTTTTGTAAAATATTTATTTCGTTTAGAGGAAAACGGTAGAAGAGACATCCACAATATTTTTATCAATTTACAACGTTACTTGGAATCTTTTTTTCATTATTTGCCAACGTTTTGTCCATGCATTGGCCACTTTTTGCCCACGCTTTGGCAATGTTTCGTCAGTATTTTTTCATGTTACGTCCACTTTATGTGACAATTTAGCATTTATAGTTATCCTTCACAACTTTATACAAAGACTATAAAGTTGTGAAGGAGGTATAAGTAATCGTTGTCTAGTGTGTGTGCGTGTATTTACATGTTTTTAAAACATCAAGAAGCAAAACTCAAGCAGAAAGTGCCGTCATGCAATTCAGTTTACAATAGAGCCAAAATCGTTTTCACTTCGTAGACGGGTAAAGCTATCCCTCCTCAAGCGTTTATATATATTTCTATGCTCCAGAGTTCTGTCCTGTAAGCAACAAATTTCTACATCTACAACAAAATATGATCACTTTACATGTGGAGCAAGCGTTACACACAAGATCATGCGGGAACGTTTATTCGGTGACATATGTCAAACATCAACAATAAAATATCAATAAAATGTCCAGAACCAGCAGAGTACGTCTATGGCCTCTAGAAAAATGTCCATGATGGCCAGCAGAGTTGTGTTATACGTACATAACATTATACTGAATGTTACAACTTTATCTTTGGGGTCTATGAACCACAGCGTCCACAATATAGAGTATTGCAGTGACGAAACCGACCACAACTCCTGCCAATCTTTCTCGGCAGTAATTATAATCAAAATTCGAACACTTCATGTACGCAGCAAAGCAAGAGGAAGCTGATAAGAATAGCAGGCAACTAATGACTGACCACACAAACTGGAACACCGTAAACGGTTTTGCTGACGATCTGTGATTAAAGTATAAGTTATAGGTCGTTAAGCTAGACCGAACAACCGCCAAAAAATGAAAAATCGACATACTTTGACGCCGGAAGAAACATTCGTCCTAGGAATACAAACACGCTGATTCCCCATGCTATGCAGTAAGCCGAGAGCGCATACGTCAATCCAATCTCGCACCTATGATGTAGAATTAGTTACACCAAATCAAACGAATTGAAATAGCACTAACGTACGATGTACGACACCATGAGTAACCAGAGTCGACCAGCAAACTAAATGAAGCAGCACCGCCTACTAATATAGCAGTCTTCAGCCAGCCTCTCCAAGTTGCAATGTAACCTGTGTTTAATGGATTTATCAATTAGTTCAGTGGCGTACAGCAGGTTGGGGGAGACGGGACGCCTTTAGCATACAATATCGAAATATCCTATAGTATTTGGGAGCCGCGAGGATACGGTTCTATAATTCGTTGATTGTTCTTTGTTTTCTACCAAAAAAAAATAGAATAAAAATGTGTCCCATTTTTCACCACCCTTATAGTAAGCTGGACTAAGTTGGGTTATGTTTTAAATCTTTTTTCTCGTTCCTATTTTAAAGTAAACAAAGAACATTTACACTGTTATTTACCGTATTCCCGCAATTATAAAAAAGAGCTGTTAATTGTTAAAAAAACCAAGAAAAATGGGATATAGGTGTTAACGGTTTCCCATCTTATCCCACTCTACATCAAAGACCGAATTGGAAGTTGTTTGTCAACCAAAATACTCATTACGTAACTTACCGGCATTAGCAGGGGCATAAGAACGTAGGACGAACGACTCGACAGCGTACAGTGCAAACGTCATGAAACCAATGGCAGCAGCTGAAGCTTGTTTCGCGTAGTAAGCACTGAGTATGAATTGAAAGGTAAATACAAAGATTAATGTCTTTCTGGCGAGCATAATATATAATAATATTTAATTTTCGTTTATGTGGTATATGATGTTGTTTTTGTTTTCAACGTTTCGTCTGCCGTATATTGGGCAGGGTTTGACGCAATAAATAGTACTGTGGGGTAAGGATACTGTTAGCACCTAAGGATTCTTAGTTTACTACTGAATGGGACAAAAAAAGAATAAAGTCATGTCCCATTTTACCTCACCAAATACCATCAGATAAGCAAAAAATATAAATTTTAAGCAAAATTGCTTACGAGCCAGAGCTGCCGGTGACGTAAATAGAAAATGCGATTGAGGCGCCAAGAACATGAATAGTTGATAACCATGACCACAAGAAATCAAATCCGTCATACGTACATGAACCCCCGCAGTTCATTTGGCGAGCCAAGCCTGTGTATATTAAGTTTCAAGTTAGGATGTCCGTTTCAAGTTAGGAAACCGTATTCACACGGATCCTATAAGTATAGACTGTTGTTAATTGTTTAGAACACAATCAGAACATTTGGACATTATGTGCTAAAGGTGTCCCGTCCTCAACTTGTGGAAACAGAATAAGTTTTGATATTAGGAACTTTGTATAAGCGCTACGCCAATACCGTACAGCTAACGTTTAAACGTGTTTGAATTATTTATAAACGAAACCAAAATGAAAATCTTACCGGTGGCATGAAAGAAATAGAACAGCAGAGAAATACTCCATGATATAATGTACGCTGCAAACGCCCATGTCTTTGCACTAGGATAGCTATAACTGTTACTATCCGCTATTAGTGCGAAAGTGGTGCAACCAAATAGAAGAACAAGAAACTTGATAATGCCTTCTTTAGATATCACGTACTTAAGCTTGCTTTCCATTTTTCTGCTAACTAATGTTAATCTATTATTCCAGGCAAAATGCTTGATGTCTGATTAAGCTGTTTAGTTATCTACATCAGGTTACGCCCTGTAAAACGTAAAGAAAGTCTTATCCAATCTTAGTTACACATTAATACGAGACAAGTAATTCCAGGGCTATTTACACATGATGCGGTACTAACATTCTAACGTAGTCCCACAGGCCTAAAGTGAAATGACGTCATTCTAGCGGCCAGATAGTTCAAACAGAACCTACGTCTTATGTTTCAGTTCCTTTAGCTTTCTTAGTACGCAATAGATTGACGTGCCGCTGTGTGTTTACTGTGGTTCAATGCGTGGACGCTAAAATACCAAAAAGAGAAGAATGAAAAAAATGCGCGGAGTTCAAATAATGTCTTGATAGTTTGATTTATTATTGTTACACTAGTCTCTGTTTGTTAATACTGCGAACTAGTAGTACGTTTCTTTCGGTTTAAATGTTTAATAGAACTATTTCCCTTTAACTGCGTGTGTGCTTTTAATTACGTTCCCTTGAAATACTATAGGCTGTAAAACGACTACGTCCTGTACTCGTGTGCAACTATATGGACTTTTTTCTAGCCTGCATTGTCGTAACTCACTGTTAGTTTTACAACAACACTTCGTACTTAGAGCTAGTTTTAGCATAAACAAATATGAAACGACCATCTGTTTAGTATTTAATGAACAAACACAAACATTTTACTTACTTTTCAGAACAGAAAATCCCCTTTCAAAACTGAAATACTTTTCAAAACCGAAAAAGTTTAAGAATTTTTTTGTAAAAAATATGATTGTAAGCGTCTAGATAACACAGGACTCACTTTTATTACAACATAAAATTGCAACCTTTTCAACATTCAACTTGCTTCATGATTCTCCACAAAAAAATGTTAAAAACTTTGTCGGTAGGTGCCAAAGTGCTTGTGAATGTTAGAGACACAAAATCTTTTGTCAAACTAACTCTGGGTAATATATGGTGGCAATAAAACTTTTCAGTAAAGTGTGATTAACAGGGTACCTATATTTCATAACACCCCTAGCTACGACTATAATAGGCACAACAAAAGTGGAAATAAATAGAATAAACAACCGGGAATAAAGTAAAACACATTTCTAGTTACGTTTTCAAGATTTTACAGGGAATTTGCAATAAAAATAAACAGAATTGAGATGTGTGGAAAATTTAAAATAGTTTATGGTCTAACACTTGTGATGCTTCACCATTATGTGTTGCTACAATTTATATCTAGCTTTATTAGTGTGCAGGGCAATGCTATGTGTCTGTTCTTGTGAATGGTTTCTTGGTATTAAAGAGTCCTCTTAACACAAATACTTGGCCAACCATTACAATGATCATGATGGTGACTTGAATTGCAGACCAAATCTGACAAGGTTAAACAAAAGTATGTTTAATAAAAACAAATATGATAGGGTTAGGGTAAGGGTATTATATACAGTAGGGTAGGAGAAGGTGGGATAGCTTTAGCACATAATATCCAAATGTCCTAAGCGTGTTTTAAACAATTAACAACGGTCAATGAGAGTCCTGAGAATATAGTTTTATAATTCTTTGAATTTATTTTGTTTACTACTAAATGGGATGAGAAAAGACGGTTAAACAGTGTCCCATCTCCCCAGGCCCTACTGTATATATTTTTAAACATAAGTGTTTGGGTTTTTTCTCAGGCATTCGCTAAAAAATGATAATACTTAAGAATGGCTCACAGCATTGGGTCAGCATATAGAACACATAACACATTATTGAAACATTTCAGATTCAAAGTTTGATAATACTGCCAATAGCTATATACTTAAACCTAAAGTATATGTCTTTTTGAGAAGACAGCTATTCAGACCTTGTGGTCACTAATTCATGGGTCATTCATTATAACAGTCACACAAAAAATCATCCAAAATTGCACAATGTTTAATGAACAGACACATACATATTGTATGAAGCCACCCATACTATAAGGTTGGTAAAATACTTGCAAATGTGATAAATAAAAGCTCCTACCTGCACCCTTGTGTTAATTCCTTCGGCGAATACTCGACCAAGAGATTCACGTAATCGGAAATGAGTTTGCGAGGCAATTACGTTCTTCATCCCTTCGTGTATTGTAACACACGATGTCTCCATCTAAATATAGTTTTTTCAGTAAAGTTTTTTTACACTGTAACAGTTTTAGAAAAAAAAATATGAACAAATTTTGAGCCCCAGTAATTTAAACAAGTGCTTAAGGTTATTTTTTAATATTAACCAATTTTGGCATTTATATGAATCTGAGTTACATAGCAGAAATGCGGAATGTATAAAAGAAATCCAGAATTGGTTGTTTCTACAGCCATATTTCTATACTAGTGTATGATGTCTCAAGTAAACTGCATTTTATATTTAGTCTTCTAATAGTAAAATTTATACAGAAAAACAGACTTTATTTTGATTGCAATAAAACACCAAACATTTTGAAATTTTGTAACTTCCTTCTCCTTTTTAAAATTAAATGAATTGCAGTGTGTAGTTTTCAGACTTTTCAGACATACCTTAATGCAGGTAAAATAGTTTTGAGTAATATTAAGCAGTATAATACCTGGTTTAATGCAGTTGCTCTGTCCATGGTATCAACAAGTGGTTTCTCATCACCAACTATCATGGAAAAGTAAATTACTTTGTGGGTGATGGTTGAAAACTCGTTGCTGAAGCAAATCTGAAAACAATTGAGTTTTATGCCTGACCATCAAGTACATTTTAGGTAGAATTAGAAGGTATAAATTCTATGTACTGAATTTATTGTATGGCAGGTTAAAAGATACCAATATACAATGAATGAAAGAAATTATTTAACATTTTGCACAATTTTTTTGTCCGAAAAAGTCACTTTTTTGCCAAAAAAAAAACACATTTTTACAGATTTTTACACTCATTAATAAAGGTTAAAGAAAGCAACGTCAAATTTTTAAAAGTGATTTGAGACAAAACCTGCACAATTTTATAGGTGTTATAACACCATAATACCATTTTCGCAGTATACCTGGTATGCGCCAGTCTTCTGTGCATCCCACGCGTAAGAATCGTATTGTTTTCGTTTCTCTGAATATAACTTCAAACCATCAGGGTCTTCAATGGTGCAATCCACATCGTACCTCCCACCACTTATAACCTGCCAACACAAAAAAAAATCAAAATTTGACATGAATGTAATTTATTTATTTATTCTCATGCGTGGGGAAATATTAGTTGGCATAGCATGAGTGTTTTTGTTTTATACTCATTGTGCTTGCTTAAACATATTTAACTTTGTTGGTGGTTATTTAGAAATGTTCCCTTTTATTGTATGGCTGACATTTTAGTCATATAGGTATTTTTTTACATTCTGTCAATGACTTAAATATTTTTACACAAACACAGACAAAACAGTGCATTGGAAAGTTAACTTTTTAGACAAACGATTTTTTCCCTTTATTTCGCTACTTTAACCAGGTTTAACACAGTAGTTTTGATTACAAACGACATGATAGTGTATTTTTTACCAAATTGTTAAATTCTATGAAAAAGATCAGGATAACCCAATTTTCCCAATTTGGTAATTAAAACACTGTAGTAATGTAGTATCACATGACATGCATGCTTACTGGTAAACGAATTTTCAATTTAAAAGTTTTATTTCATATTAAACAGTTATACATTTTAACACCAGTACCTGGTACTCCATCGTTGCTCTAGTGTCTTTGGTTATGTCCTGAAAGAAACATTGTTTCGAATTGTCTTCGAGTTCGTAAGTAAGCTCCACGCCATAAGTAGTGTGTACACCAAGAGCAAATAAGACAATAAATAGTAAACACTGCATTTTCAACTCTATCTGTGTACGAGCATTCTTAATTAAACCTGCAAATAACGCAATTTAAAAACAAGTTCTTGTAGCTTTTTGTCAACACGTACAGAATTAAAAAACTTACACGTATAAAAAAAGCAGTCATTTCGCCAAACACAACCACGCACCATAGAAATCACATTTTTGATAAGTCAGAAAATTCTAAACGAAAACGAAACATATCGTTAATTTACTAGCAATCGTTTTAAACTTGTGCTTTTATTAGGTAAATACCCACAACCATGTGCAACCGACACCGTTTACTAAATGCGTTATTAATTTTTTCATAATTACACAGCGTTTTTGTATACGGATAACAATTCTATAGTAGGGTGGGGAAAATGGGACACTTTTCATTCTATTTTCTCGTTTCATTTGGTAGTATAACTGAACATTAAAAGAATTATTAAACCTGTTTCCTTATGACTCCTATAGACTGTTTAAAACACGATCAAGATATTTGGATATTATGGGCTAGAGGTGTCCCATCTCCCCCCACTCTACTATATAATATGTGTGTTAATCTTGTTAAAATTAAATTGTAGTTTTTATTGCATTTTACATGAAAGGCTAACGCAATTGAATATTAACAAAAACTCAGCAGTACAGATATACATATCGCTGCAGCGTTCTCCAGTTGCCGAATATTGATTTAATAATGTTCTGATATCGCTTTCCCATCGTTTTTGATGTTACGTGACCCATTTTCCCGTTACAAATACAATATAGATGTCTGGATTGATTGAAATGAGAGTGTTAGTATTCAATGGCCGAAAAGCGGTTCGGGATGTCAATAAACAGGTTACTTTACAGCGCAAAACATTCTCGCTTACCATACGTCTCTAATGCTGTTAGCGACGAAGCTTAATGCAATTAACTTCGTAATTGAGAGTTCCGAACAGAATAGAATCGCTTATGAAATTATCGGCGCCTAGTATTTTACTAGATTGAGAATTCATTTACTCGCAAATGCAAATACGTTGTTGGGCTATATACCAAGAAAATGACGGATCGGCTTTATAAGCCAAACCTACGCGCGATTCTGCGCAATTTAAACAATGGACATCGGAGGAAAAATACTACCTGACCTACGCGGTTTGCCTCAGCTGGATTTTCTAAGACAGATGGCTGAGAGAAATGTATCATCTACATCTAAAGAACTGCAAGTACGCACACATGAGGCTTGGCAGCAATATCTGAAATCGTGCACAGTTCCAGTGACATTAGAATGGCTCATTGCACTCGGGTTTCCAATGCCAAGTTTTCCACATTACCAACGTTGCTTTACTCAGAAGAACGAAGGAAATGTCGCCATGGCCAGGCCGTGGTTTCAAACAGGTTAGATTTATAGTACTGTTGAGTAAGGTGGGATACCGTTAGCATCTAAATGCCATATTTCATAAAAAGTTTTGAACAGTTAACAACGATCTTTTATAGAGCTGCGGGGCTACGCGGTTATACAATTCTGGAAATATTCTTTATTTACCAACAAATCGAATAAGAAAAGAGTCTGAAAGAGTGTCCCATCTTACCCCACTTTACTATACAAGTTATTATATCTTGCAGGTCTTCAGTACAACAACATTTCCGAATCTGAAACGTTATCTTCTGAAGAGCAATCTACCAGCAACAGCGAGCACTTGTTGCGTTTTAAATCACTCCCACGCTCTACTGCTGCAACAGTACATGATTTGCCGGCAGCTGACGGAGCTGTCCCGTTTATGAAACACATAAAGCTGAACCAAAGTGATAATAATGCAGCAAACGTTTCTTTAAAAGATACAAAACATTCGGTTCAGCATAGGGGCACTTCAAAGAGGGAGATACAACCGACACAGTCCGTTTCAGGCGAAGTGTTTTCATCTGCTATTTGTTGGCAAGGGGAAGTTCCCCAATCGCGAGCTGTTGGGTCAAGTTTTACACAAGCTCGCCAGCATGGTCATCGACCGAACGCTGATAAACATTTTCTTAATTTTCATCAACAACGAAGAAGTAGAACTAGATTTTCGTCAGGTAATTCTTGTTTATACGAAACTAAAGATTGCTTTTTGTTTTTACCTAAAGATGTAAATTGTTTCGCATTAAAAAAAGATGATTTCCTTCTTTTCCAGAACAATTGTCGATCTTAGAAAGTGCTTTTAGTTTGGGCCATTACCCACCAGTGGGCGTGAGAGAAAAGCTAGCTAGTCGCACCGGCTTAACAGAAGCAAGGGTGCAGGTAATAACAGTGTGCATGAAACAATAAATAATGAATGTATATGACTCATGTCACTTTCCTAAGGTTTGGTTCTCTAACCGTCGGGCAAAGTGGAGGCGCATGCAGCCGAGTCTAAACCCGAATGACGAACTGCGGCCCTGAGTGCTGTTGGTCAACAGCTGACACGTCATTTGTTGTCGGTAGTTTCCGCAGCAGTGCATTTCCGCGCTTGTGACACCAAGTGAGCGCATATCCGGTATGATGACATAACTAATGCGTGTATGGCATATTACTTGTGCCTGTCCAAATACAATCGATCTATTTATCATGCAATCTTCCCAACACAGTATTTATGAAACGTTACTTCATCACCTGTACAAGGAATATTATAAAACTCAAACTGAACTGTATTTGGATCACAAACAATATTTGACGATATAAGTTCGAAAGTGCAATGATTAATGCGACATTTTACAAGTAAAAATAAAAAGAATGAAGTTACATGTACAGCTATATGTTAACAGCAACATCAGTAGCACAATTAAGTATAACCAATGTGCGCGTTTACACTGCTTCAAATAAAGAACTCTTCAATTTTGCAGCAGGGTGGGAAAGATGGGACACTTTTTCATCCCATATTGTCCTGTTCTACTGGGGGGGGGGTAAACAAAGAACATTTAAAGAATTTTAAAACTGTATCCCCATGACCTCCATAGATAGTTGTTAATTATTTTAAGCACGATCAGGATATTTGAATATAGTGGGGTGGGGGAAGATGGGACACCTTTAGCACACAATATATAAATATCCTGATCGTGTTTTAAACAATTAACAACGGTCTATGAAAGTTGCGAGGACAAGGTTTTATAATTCTTTGAATGTTCTTTGTTTACTACCAAAATGTACGAAAAAAAGAATGAAAAGGTGTCCCATCTCCCCCCATCCTACTATATTATGTGCTAAAGGTGTCGCATCTTCACCCACCCTACTATATATCGATTGCTTAAGGTTCAATGGTAGATTACACATTGGATTCTGATCTCAATAATCAGTTTACACATTTGGTTTGTAAGGCAGGTTATACAAGTTATAAGCGTCCTCTATAAGAGGCAAATTGGCGTCCGCCGGTTCACGGTAGGAGTCCTCTGGAAGAGAAGGACATGGTTCCATAGAGCCGTATGAACCTAAACGTTCTCCGTGGTGACCTGGACGATTCGGCATCATTCGTATTCCGAATTCACTATCGGCTGAAACTGATCCGGAGGAGCATAAGGACGTCCTCTTGGCACGACCTGGAGCAGTTTCTAAAAGAGGAGGCGGGGGAGGACTGTGCGGGGGAGGAGCCTTTATTGACGGTGAGGAGTGACGCTGTGAAAAAGGAGTACGTGGTGGGGAAGGATGTCTGGCACGGAGGTCAATAGATCCCGCACCCGAACTTCCGGAGGACTTTCTTCGAGAAGCAGGTCTATCGAAAACAAAACGTTGGGGAATTTTATTGGGTGCAACGTTTATTTGGGTCGCGTCGCTTAAACCAGGTTCTGCTATGTTTTCTCGACTACCCTCATTTAAATTGGGCATTTTCTTTAGCTTGAAAGGTCGACTGTATCTGTTCTCTGCACGGCCAGTTTGTTGTTTCACTTGTGTTGGCGCTTGAACTGTGTTGCTCGTTTTAACCGCGTTTGTGTTAGACCGTTGAACAATCGGTCTCTGTGGTGCGGGCCCGAGATTTCTCAGTCTGCGGTCCTCGGAATTTGAAAGTCCGCTATAATTTTCGGTGGCACTTCGACGAATTTTTGTGCTACTAAACTCTTTAGACTCGTTAGATGTCCCTTGAACAAATGACTGGGAATAAGGACGACTATTTTGCTTTTCTGGCGAATATGAAGGGTAGTCCTCGTTTTGTTGAGGTACACCATGCAAGCTTTGATCAAGTTCGTCGCAGCTGTCGAATTCGTCCGAGGTAAAATCGTCGCTAAAACCACATTTAGATTCAAAAGCTGGAATATCAGCATACACCGGGTCTTCCTCTCTCAAGGCAGCGGTTTCCGAATCAACATATCGCTCTTCTGTTGCGCCTATTACCAGAGACTGGGACATTGACGGTTGTAAAGCGTTAGGCTGTTCTGGCAGGATCCGCTCCGATTGTTGGTATACATCTACCTCTGGGTTCGGGGGCACATTGGGCTTGGAACTGCAAGGCACAAGGCTGCTTCGGTGGCGAGGTGAAAGACTCGGCTCTAAGTAAATTGCGCTGGGTGAAATTCGAGCCACCGGCGCTGCAGCTCGCTGAACACTTCCTCGATTATTGCCAACTCCTGTCAAATTCCCGTTAGTGTGATGCTCGGGCAAAGTACTGACTGCATGCTGCCCGCCAAGCGATTTTCCTAATTCATGATCTTTGATTTTGCGGTAAACATAAACAGAGCAGATAGCTGCAATAACAAATAGTACAGTGGCAATAGCGAAACCGATTCCTATCCCACTTCCTAAGTTCCCTTTAGATGCCCCTTTTACGTTTTCGTCATTTCTAAACGAAAGGCGTGGGTCGATTACTGACAGATTCTTGGCCAACTGCAAGGCAGTGGTATCGGGGAACTCTCCGATCGCAGTAGTATGAAATTTTGTCACTGTTGTTGTTGCAACGTCAGGCAATATCTTTACAAACGATTGGCATTCACTCACGGGGCAGGGCCTTAGCTGCACAGATACATCTTCTGTTGAGCACATAGTGTCGTTCACAGTATTGCCTTGATAAGTGCATGTTCTATTCCACACACGGGAACATGATTCGTCGCAAGACTCGCTAACCGGTGACCACCTCGACCATGAAGGGCAGGGATGCGAGTTACAAGTTGCAATTTGCGAGTTAAAAACATCTTTCTTCGTAAACTTGTAGCGTATACGAGTACCACCGCCGCATGATTTACTACATAGGCCCCATTGCAGCCAATGCGTAAAGCAGTCTTTTGTCATCACGTAAAACGGGCGTTTGCGTATGCAACTTTGGCTGGTTGTATCTGAACCTGTAATGAAAAGATGCGATAAAATAGAGTATGCCAAAATATGCTAATGTTAGAAAACTGTATAGCTTACTGTCGGTAACAGGTTCCGTTTTATAGCAAATGTATGTGATTGTATTTGTGTAGTACGTGCATGCTGATATATGTGGTAGAGAAAGTCTCTCGCTCTTTATAGTGTTATTTTTCCTCCAGTTGCTTCTGCATAAAGGGGAACCTCTTGCGCTTGAATATGTGCACTGTCCCCCAGGGGCGTCTGAGTATTTTTCGTTCAGCACTGTCGATACAGTCCAATAAGATACACATTGTGCAATAGGCAGCCAGGCTATCCCAAAGAGAAGAACAGAAGTTGCCAACATTATCTTGCCTGGACGTCTGTCGTATCTATACAATTTCCCAACCAATCTAACATTGAACCAACTCCATATTTACCTTATCCATAACAACAAAATGTCTGTCAAAGCAATATAACTGTTAAAAAAATACCTTACAAAATTTAGACCCTGAAATTCACACGACAGCCAGGCGACCACTGACAATCAATACACCTTCGTCACAGTACTTGAGTTTAACTGCCTTGGCTTCCCACGTTCCCTTTAGTCTAAATTCGACCTGTATCCTTAACACGCAGCGAAATAGGCTTCAGATGGCCGTCTACATCACGCGTAACAATTTCCTGTCCAAAACACCGTTGCATACAAATATGACATAATGCTTGTTTACTTTCACCGCAGTTAAACATAATTGATCATTGGCCGGTAATCTGAGCGTCACAATTTTGCTTTTTACCGTCATGAGTCACTGTAGTCGATTTATCTAGAAGCCACTGTTACTGTCCTACGCACTTTTTGCATGCTAGAGCTAATAAATAATTAAACAATTTCAAACCAGGCAAATCTATCCAGACGCCGGCTACGTGGCTTTGGGAAAGTGCAGACGAAATTCCACCGCTCTCTCGTGACATACTGAACTAAATAACGGTAAACGGCAATTACCCTAATCATTACTGCTTTTAAAATAGCGCGGTAAATGGTAATCTGACCGGCTCGAAATACCGCATCCACATTTACAGAACATCATTTCTGCCGCTTTTGACTCGCAAAACCGCCAATAATTACGCAAGAATGAGTCACAATTTTTCCTGATCATAACATAACATGCATTATAGTAGGGTGGGAAAAATGGGACACCGTTTCATTTTATTTCCCTGTCCAATTTGGTAGTAAACAAAAATTATTCAAGGTATTATATAATCGTATCCTCACGACTCCCATAGACGGTTGTTAAGTGTTTAAAACATGATCAGAATATTTGGATAAAGTGCTAAAGGTGTCCCATCTTCCCTCACAGTACTATATAAATAACAGCCACAGTAGCAACAGTTTCATCGACCTAGATACAATTACTTCAAGGAACTGTGCAACATAAACAACAACATTGCGTCATAACCAGCATCATAAGAATCCGTTCGAATCTTTAAATCATAAGAACATAGTATAAACAAATTCGCTCGTGTCGTATTAGGTGACACCGCATCAGTTCTATTGAAAATACGTCATTCTATTCGAAACTGGAAAACCCTGGCATGTACAGTGACGCACATGAAAGGGATTTTCTATACAAGTTGTAATTGTTACAAAATCTTATTTTTTCAACATCATTTTTTTAACTTCCTTAACGGTTTTTGATCTGATATATACAAGAAAATTTCATATATACATATGCCTCGCTCATTCTTACTGCATTATTCATTTATTACATATGCTTCTGGAACGCCTTTCAGCGAACGCTCAAATACAACGCATCCCCTTATCGCTTCAAAACAAAGCATGTTATGGGCACTCCCTATGATTGCGTATATCCCACACACATAGAATGCTTTGGACGAAGCATCCGAGTGCGCACACGCGTTACTTAGCAATGCAGCGACAATTGCTGGTCGCTGTATCATGTTTCAATCCGCAATTTAATACCAGCCTTAACACGCGACCTAAACACCTAACAAAGCTGTTTAGGCAATACAGGATGCTGTTAAGCGGTAACCCTTTCAACAGACTGAAACCTATGCTCTGCTGGTCTCATAAAACAGTCTAACCAGCTTACACTGCATTACAAACTCGCTTTGAATTCCTAAGGGATTTTTCTTTCATATAATGAGTAAGACGCCGTTGACAGATAAACACTTCACAACAGTGGCTCTATAGTTCTCTGTTCATTTATGTACTAAATTAAACGCAGTTATTTAAAAACGGAAAACGGTAGAGCACTTCGCGGCGGGCAGATGACTAGAAAGCGAACCCCCACAATCTGAGCGCTGTAAGCTGGTGCGTTCGTCGCTTTAAATTGTATAAAATTGAATTGGGCGTAAGCTATCACAGGAAACAGTAGATAATTACGACGGATACTGTTTGCTGGCACTAATTGTACGAAACGGCATTTACAATCGGAGCTGTTCAGATCAACGTCAATCCGTTTTTGGTTAAGTGCTTAAAGTTTATATGACACGGTTAAACAACTTTGTCTAAAAATTATTGGTATACCTATATTAAACACAAATATAATGTATTTAGTTGATGTATTACCTGCATTAATTAAAAATTTGCAAATAAGTAGCTGTGTTAAAAAATTGTAAGAGATTTTCGCTGCAACGAAGTGTGATGTCATCGTGGGTCAAACTCATAGATATCATATATATGGTCAAACTCGAGTGAGAAAGCTACTATGGAAAAAGACTGTGTTTAGATGCGAGGAGACACTGTTTCAAAGATGCCGAACCGTTGCGTTGTTAAGGGTGTTCAACTAGCTACAAAGAAAAAAGGAAAATACATAAATTTCCGAAAAGCCGAATAGCAAAGCAGTAAGTGAAGTTTGTGCAATGTACAAGGGTGGATTACTGGATTTCAAGCAACCCTCCAAGAACAGTGTTATATGTGGTATAAATTTTAAACCCGACTGTTATTGGAAAAAGTTTGGATCTACCACTGAGATACTGTAAGAGTCTGCTATACCTACAGTAAAGTAAAAAAAGATGCACCTGTTACACCACAAAAAAGAAAGCGGACATCTGCTGCATTTGCCAAACGGTCAAGACAAAGAGTAAGTTTTGAGATGTTTTGTATATATGAAATAAAAAAATGAGTGTTTGATTAAGTTTTTGGTTGAAATATTGGGCTGCAGTTTAACATCTAATGCAGTCATAGCCGAATCTTTAAATGAAAATGTTTCGGAGGTGTTTATTTAGCTAGCAAATAAATGATGTTGTAATATTCATTTTTGGGCTAGACTTCATTTGTTTTTAAGGAAACACTAAATGATCTGAAAGACAATTGTATTCAAACTGAAACTGTACAATACAGCAAGCAAACACAAACAAGCCAACGCAGAGGAAAACTTGATAAAAGTAAAAGAGAATTCATAGACATAATCTTTAGGCTACGTAATTAAATCAGCATTGTTATTAAAATTTTAGATACACAAACCAACTTGGAAAGAGCATCTGTTGCGTGTCAGTGTGACTTGCTTTGTGCATCGCCGCTGCAAATACTTGTAAGCGATACAGAAATTGTTAAATGTTCACCCGTCACAACCAGAAAACATAGAAGTTGTGAATTGGAAGATTCTCACCTCCTAAAAGTACTTCTCATACTTCATTTGATAATCCCAAGTTCAAAGAGAGATGAAAGGTAAATTTTAGAAAAGATACAAGTCATATCGTGAATTGTATATTTTCAAATATTCATACTGCTTGTTTAGATTCATCCATGACCTTTGTGAAATTAAGTACATTGTTTCACAATTACAACTTTTTATGTTGTTTTCAACCTGTTCTGCTTGTCGAAGAAAGTCTTCATAGTAGATAAAGCTGTTGAAAGCATGATTGTTGCTTGGCAACAGTTGTGTATACAATTTTATATGGCCAAGTCTGGGTTTTACCCTAAATATTTCATTGGGAAACTTCTGCTTTAATTTTGTTTTCTGGTTCTTCTCCAACAAACGTTGTAGAATTGTTTCAACACTGCATAATCAAATGTGTTTTCCCCAGGTAAAGTTAAATTTTTAATGAAAAAAATACATAGTATCTGGCTATGGATGTTCAGAACTTACATAAGACACCAACGAACCACATTGCACCCTTGGGTCATGCAAGTGTGGAAAAATAGTCAACAACAGCAATTGCAAAAGTTAAAAACAACACAGAAACTTTAGTTGTTGGTGGTGATGGAATATGTGACAACCTAGAACACATTGCACACTGCTAAATATGGTTCTTATGTATTAATGGACTTAAACAACAACAATATTTGTTCAACTAGTTAAGGTATATGTATGATTTACAAACATACACTACACTCTAGTTATTTTTATCTGTGTTGCCTTCACAAAAATGAGATAAAAGCAGTAGTTAGGAAAATGAGGTAAAAGGCAGTATCTAGCTGAATGGGTTAAGATGGGCTGTTTTGAAACTAAAAGATGAGCACATAAAGGACAGGTAGAACTTTTTCATTCATGTGCACATGGTGTGTTGGAATACTCAAAGCGAAAATGGCTCAGCAGCCTACCCGCAGTGATGGTAAACTATGCTACAGCATATCATTTCCAGGGAGCAAAGAAGGTCGCTACGTACTGCGAAAAGTAATGACTACAAAAATTTGTGGGATTGTGCCTTCATAGTCTATATTGTTAATTTGTTATCCTAAACATTCAAATTTTAAATATTTCCAGAATACATACAAGAACTGTACACCAAATAGGTTTAATACATGGATGATGGTTCTTGCTGCTCACCAATACTTTCTTGTCCACCACCTTTAACCTCTAATTACCTTAACCTGACAAGGAATGTGTTTCCTCCACATCTTTATCTAGGTCAGAAATTAATTATAAGAATAAATCAAAAATTTGGATCAGATTTTAGCCCGCCTTAATTTGTTAAAGGCGGTTGTATACAATATGTGTCATCAGACAGATGTGTAAAACCGGCGGTATACATTACGTCTATCAGGGCCTACTATACTCTATTGTAGTAGGTCACGAGCCGAAATATCTTTGTGTCGCGGGTGATACACGCCTGTATACAGCTTTTGGACTGCGCAGAAAAACATAGGTCACCTACTCGGCGGTGACTAACCAATAAATAAATATAGTGGGTTGGGGAAAGATGAAATATCTCTTTATTTTCTGGTTCCATTTGGTAGTAAACAAAGAACATTCAAAGAATTATAAAACCGTATCCACACGACTCCCATAGACCGTGTTTATTTTTTTTAAAACACGATCAGGGTATTTGGATATTATGGGCTAAAAGTGTCCCGTCTTTTCCACCCTACTACTCGTCCGGCGCCGTGACGTAGTGGTTAGCGCGCCTGCCTGTAACCATTAGGTAATGGGTTCAAGGCTCGTCGCTGCTACCATTGTGGGCGTATGTGTCCTTGGGCAAGACACTTAACGACAATTGCTCCAACCCAGTGGTCACTAATGGGTTGTCCAAATTATCAGCCGTACATAAAAAAAATGAAAAAATTCCCAAAAAAATAATCACCCACAAAGTAACATATACATGGTAACTCGTAAGCTGGCACGAGGTGTTAAACCCGTGTGATAACGACTGTCGTTTTCCGGCCACGCGAGGATAAAGTAAGTTACATCATTCATTCATACTACATGTACGACATTGTACTGGAATCTAATCAAAATGTATATTTCATGTTTTATATATAATTTTCGATTGAAACTTGCTTACGCGAAAACAAGAGTGTGTGTTTTTCGTACATTTAGTATATAGGTTTATGTTTACAACGCGTTTATCGTAACAAAACATATATAATATATATATATATAAGTACAAAAATGTGTAAGTAAAACAATAGTTTATTTCTATACGTTGTTATTTTTAAAACCGGGCACATTTTAAAATTGTTTCACTGCAATTACTATAACAAATCGATACAAGTTTTAATACATAAGTGCGGAGAGTGTAATGCATATTATACAGTTGTATACAACATAGCAAAAACAGTAGCAGTGAGTATAAAACTCGTGAGTCCTTTAAGCGTGTTCGAATCAGCAGAGAGTGAACACAAGCCATTTTTGCAGCCATAGCCTTTTGGACAAGCAGAACAAGGGCTCCCACTTATATAAGGGTGTTTACCTTTGATGTTACCTCCTGGTCCGTAGTTACACACGACAATTTGAGCAGTGGACCAAACTTTACTACCGACGGTGACATTTGAACAGGTCGTTACCCCACATCCTACAGCATAACTCTCTGCCCACGCTGTCTGTGTATAATGCCCGCATACCCTACTGCATGCTTTTGAACTGTAGGTGTAGACCTTCTTTTCATTGTCCCAACCGGTGATTGCATCTTCCAACACTTTAGTCGCACTCCATTCGTTTGAACGGAGATATAGATTTTCTCCAACCCAAGTAAAATTGCTGGTTCGTCTACCCGAGCTATGGGCGTAAGTGCACCTTCTTGAATAATCTTGGGCCATTTTTCCTAGCTCAGGATCCCAGACCATTTCTAGCATGTTACTCGCAGATGGAACTACAATTCTTCGATATTCATTATGTTTGTCAACAGCCACTTTAATTTCACTGGCTGTGAGCACAGTGCCTGTGACGACACTTCTTTTTTGCTTATGCCCACCTTCAAATTCAGCTTTAAACTGCTCGGGAATATCTTTTACCGTTTTTAAACCTATACCTTGTTTCAGTGCCAGTAAGAAGTAAAATCCGACGAAAACCAAATTCATGACAAATGTGTTATTGACTTAACAGTTTTTATAGTTTAACCTGTATAAACTATATAACTTACAGATAAATACACATATTATTCAGTTACAGCGAGAAAATCTTCAGTTTGACTTATACACACTGGTTTCGTTACTGATGGTAATAAGACGGGTTTGCACATTCTATATGTAATGTTTCTACTACCTCGTACGTATATATCCTATATTATACGTATCTTTTCACTACCACTTACCAAACATCCTATACGTATTATTCTTGCACCACCACAGGTAAACTGCAAGCTAACAAAACAAAACCTGAGTTGTCTAAACAACCCTACAAATTACGTTGCAAATTATTACAAAAAGTTAACCTCTCTATGACTAACAATGTATTACGTTTCCAATAATACGTTCCTCATTTGACGTCATAATACGCTGTCCAGGAAGCTGACGTAATGCTGCATCTCTTTTGGTATATTTGTTTTTATTTACAATAAACAGCTTACCATCATATACTTCGAAAGACTGCTATTGTACAGGCATATTGATAAATAAAAAGTCTAGCGCTATAAGCATCTACAGGGCTCATATAGTCTCCACCAAAGGGAACTTCTGTATAACGCGTCTGCACGAACTGCACCATTAAATATAAAAACAGTCTAAATTCGTGTATTTTGTCTGTATACAAAGCAAAAACGTTTTGTTTCAACATTACGTTTTATCGATTTCTTTCAGGCTGTACTAAAAAATCAATTGAGCTGTGGGAATGTCATAACATGGACTCTTAATCTTTAAAATAGTTTATTGCGTCATTTGGCGTGATGTACTCGGAACAGCATATACGTTACTGCTAAAATCATAGACTCCTTATAAGATATCTTAAGGGGTATGTATGGCTAAAACAAATCTTTCATTGAAATAGGCAAATATCAAGGACATTAACGCTAGGCCTCTCGGGGTTTAATATATATACGTCGCTGGCGTGGTACTGGACAATCTTGGTTTAACTATGGTTAAAGGCTTAAATATGTTTATGTACTCTTTAGTAGTATATAACTGACAGGGTATATGTGGCTTAGGTTTCTTCATTCTCGCCGATTCGGTAACTTCAACTGTTAACAGAAACATTTGATTTTCTTGTTTATCGCTATCGTCAAGTACACATTTTTGGATATATTTTCTGCGCTTTTAGCAAGCACAGGGTCCCAAATCATTTCCAGCATGTTGCTTGAAGTGGTTTTCTCATTCCATTTGGCAGTAAACAAAATATATTCAATGAATTATAAAAAAAACGTCTTCTCACGACTCCCATAAACCGTTGTTATATCTGTTTAAAACACGACCAGGGTATTCGGATTTTACGTGCTAAAGGTGTCCCATCTTCCTTCACCCTACACTATATTTCGTTCGTTCACTAGCTAAATGTGAACTTAGCGCTTTCCGCGAATAGGCACACGAAGCCTACTACTGTTTATACACGCTGACAACTTTAACAGTTCGAACTAAATGGTTAAAGAAACAGCAGAATGAGGGTAAAACACCAGATTCTGCAGCGGAAACGAACATTTGTTTTATTTTAGTTGCAACAACCGCAACAGTCTTAATGCCATTTGATTTTAAAATCACTTCTCTTTTTACATTGCAATATTTTATTCTGCATATAAACAACATAAAACTCGTAGCAACTGTAACCAACTTGAGTAATAGCACAAGTACGATGAATTTGTGTTACACACAAAACATTGTTTTTACAAACACGTTCGTTTTGCTCAAGAATTTTTACTTATTTGACACATAACCGATTGCTGCATGTCACAGTACCATACGGGCAATTTGAGCAGCTCGAACCGCTTTGATAAGGTCTAGCGCGGTTCACATTTCCACCAGGTCCGTAGTTGCAGATAACAAGTTGCGCAGTTTTCCAAATATCTTTAGAACCCACTCTTACATTCCGACAGTTTGCCACACCACACCCAAGAGCATGCGAATCAGCCCATACCATTTGTGTATAATGTCCACACTGCTCCCCACTTGAGCATCGGTTTATTTGATAGTTGTAGTTATCGGATTCGCTTTGCCAAGATCCAATTGCGTTATCAAGAGCCTTCGATCTTGTATCAAAGTACGATTGAAGGTACATGTTTTCCCCCACGTACCAAAAACTTCCAATATTTCTACGATTTTTGCTATGTTTATACACACAATTATTAGCATAGTTTTGAGCGAATTTACCAAGCGAGCTGTTCCAACTCATTTTCAGCATGTTGTTTGCACGTGGGATAACATTGGCCCGGTTAAAGTTATGTGCGTCGACCGCATGATTTGCATCAAAAATGTTCAACGGGGGTTGATAACGGCTCGTGCATTGCTGCCAATAATTAGACTCAGTGTCACTAAAACAATAAACACTACGTAAATATTTTGGTGCATCTTAAAATTTCATTCACGTATGCTTACACCCTGAAAAG
Source organism: Ciona robusta (assembly GCF_009617815.1). Taxonomy (NCBI): domain Eukaryota; kingdom Metazoa; phylum Chordata; class Ascidiacea; order Phlebobranchia; family Cionidae; genus Ciona; species Ciona robusta. The sequence continues at coordinate 2,762,259 of NC_143238.1, read as the reverse complement.
TTAAAATTTTAACCGCCAGCAACGAAAAGATTTAAACAAAACGGAATTATTGGTCCTGCCTGTTCAATCAGAGTTCGTTCATACAGTGATAGGTTATTTTAAGGTTGTAAGCAATACTTTATTGAGAAAAGGTTTGGCACATAGTTTAAGAAGAAATGTACAGCTTCCTTAACTGGTAAAATGGCTAGACTTCCTATAACACCAGCACAACTTTATGCGGAGTGTTATTCTCATTAATAGTTGATCATAATATAGATTGCTATAACCACGCTTTAATTTGAAAGACAAAGTTGTTTATGTATAGTATATATCAATAAACAACCATCTTTTGTAGCTGTCATGTACGGTATCATCTAATATGCACTAAAATTTATGTACATGCTTTCTGCTAATTAAACACAGTACCAAACTTTGTGAGTGATTGTTTTTGTATGTTTTATAAGTGATGGCTGTAATTTGCATAAATAAATTGAACATCAAAAGCTTGCACAAAGTATAAACACTTTACTGATTTCTATGTTCTTTGGGAACACCCTTGTCTTGTTATCAAGTATTTCCATTTTGGTGATTCTCTTCGTTTTGTGAATTCGTTGCATCTGCTATATTCCCATTCGAAAAGATTACAATCAGTAAATATTCAGAATTTAGAGTCTTTGGACCATTTACGCAGGTGTATATATAAATAGCGTTAAAACCATTTAGTTAGTGGTATATGATATGAATATATAGTGGTGGGAGGGGGTAAAATGGGACACCTTTAGCACATAATATTCCAACACTTAGATGATTTAAACAATTAACTACGGTCTATTGGAGTCGTGAAGATACGATTTTATAAATCTTTAAATATTAATATTGGCGTTGAAAACGAATATTCACACGTACATTGTTTACTGTTGCATAGTTTCTTTTATACACTTTATTTTATATGATACCTTTACACACACAATTGTTGTCAGAGTAATAAAACACTATAGACAAGTCCATGGAAAAGCAGTCGAGCGTGGCTTGCTATTGGTTCCTCTTTATAAACCGTCTCTCTGCTTGTAGGCCTATATTGTCATAATGGCAGCGTATGTTGTTGACGTATATTTTGATTAGTACTGATTACTACAACATAAATTATATTTTTGATTATGTGTAGATGAATGAGTCGGATTTAGCAGGTGATTTACGAGCTATCTGTGATGAAAAAGGTAGGGAAACCGATTCTGCAAAGGCGGCTCAGATATTTCACCAACTTGGCTTAATATACGGCTCGCGAACAGCGAATGGGCAGAACTTTATATACTCAGTTGCGCTTTTGAACTCAGCACTTAATCGTAAGCCGGAAAATGTGTCTGAAATACATTACGACCTTCAACAAGTTTGCAGCCGTGTTTTGCGCGAATCTAACTCTATTATTCAAGATGAAGACTTAACCGCAGTGTCTAGAAATCTTCTTATACAACATGTTAAACCAATGAGGTTATGGGCCAAGCGGGCAGTGGAGAAAATGCCGGCAAATATACCATGGGAGGCCAGCGGAGCTGGACTGCGGGATCGTGAAACTGAGAAAGTTGCTGCTGTGAGAAAACTGCAGGACGAAGTGACAGCACAGTACCAAGATTTGATGAATACAATATCAGACCACTGCATTCGGATTTTAGGTGCACCGCCGTGCAAGTTTAGTCATGTAGGAATGGGTTCATTGGCTAGGAAAGAAATCACCCCGTACTCTGATTTTGAAAACATTATCGTGCTCGAGGATGGAGTGGAGAAATCTAACGATTACACAGCCATGCAAGAGTATTTTAGGTGGTATTCTGTTATATTTCTAGTGATTTTGATAAATCTGGGTGAAACTATACTTCGATGTGTGTCTGTCCCCTGCCTGTCAGATAAAAACGGTCGAAGTTGGTTTTACGATATTCAACCTCGAGGTATTTGCTTTGATAGCTTCGAAACTCACGCTAGTAAGACACCATTTGGAAAACAAAGAGCAACCGAGTCCAACCCTTGGACAACTGAGTTGATTAAGCCAGTCACTGAAATGCTGCGTTACATGGAGACGGAGGAGGATTTGAAAAACGGGTACAACCTTGCCGACTTGTTAACAAAAACGTGTTTTGTTGCTGGAGACATTGAAGTGTACCGCTGTTTTGAAGCAAAGGCTAAAGAAAAGATGGCGCAGCTAAACTTTGGACTTTCCCATCCAAGGCAAGTAAAGAAACTGAAAGAAAATATTAAAAACTGGGAGCTGATTCAAAACATGATCGACGCCACAGTATCAACGGGTTTGTTTAATGTCAAACAAGTGATTTATCGCAGCGTAACGATACTTATTCCTTTGTTGGGTCGAGTATTTGCTGCACGGTCGAACAGTTGCTTTGATATCATTGAAGAACTGTTGACAAACTCAGTGATCAGTTTCGAACAAGCTAACGAGCTTCTGTACGCCGTCGCAGTTGCGTGCGAAGTTCGGATTAAAACGTATCTTCATCTAGGCGGCCAGGAAGATTTTATAAGCACAACACGACCAATGGAGAAAGAGGTTAAAAACGGTGTATTCACACCTTACACGCATGATGCTAATGAGCCTTTAGATGTGATGACAGCGCTTGGAACAAGAAGCGTTTACGACTTTTTCCGGATTGCTAGTTCGTTTTATTTGTGGCTAAACCAAGAAGATAAAGAAGATGCGCAAATTAAGATTATTATTCCGAAGACAAGTACGAAAGAAGTACCCATCCATCAAAAGATTAACATAATGTTCATCCTTCATCTTTTCGAACATTTGCTTGTGGAATGGGAAGCATGGAAAGAAACCGGTCAAAAGGATGGTTACTATGGGTTTATCATGCAAATTGCCGGTCGAACCAAATTCTTGCAAGGCCAGTATAAGGAAGCCATAGATATATTTCAAACTGTGATTAACAGCGCTATAGGGGTGAAGGATTGGCAGTTAGTACCTTTTGACTTCATGCACCTGTGCTTGTCGGATCAAGCGGCTTCTTATCAGAAGCTGGGAGACTTAAATAAGGCCCTACTACTTTATAACAAAGCGGATAACATGCTGGCTAATTGCAATTTGGATTTTAACATTCCAGGTCGGCAGGATGAAAAGGTCTTTATGCATAATCACTATAAAGTGCCTTTATTGAGAAACAACAACTTGTTGCTAAAGGGGGAGTGCCTCATGCAAATGCGAAGGTTTAGCGAGGCGAAGACTATATTTTCAGCTTTGCTAAATGACCGCAATGTCAAGAGCAAAGTTGTATTGAAGAAACGGGTTCTTCTGGGTTACAAAGATTGTTTGTTAATGCGAGGTGAACATCAAGAGCTTGTGCAGTACGATGTAGCAAATCTTATAGAACTACAAAATACGATAGAACCTGATCCCGTGGCGGTAGCAGACTGTCACGCTCAAATTGGCTTTACGTGTCATAAGCTAGGGCGCAACGAAGAAGCATTGGAGCATTATCTTCTTGAGTATTCTCTGATCGAAGATAACCCAAAGAAGGCGTTTATGTGTAACCTTAATATTGTAATAACCGCCCTACATTGTGGCAGAATTTCGGACGGGCTGGCGCAGCTTCAATGTTTTATAAAAAGAAGGACGCGCCGTTTAGTTAACATGGGAGATACCGGGAATTTGCATCCTAATCCACATTGTGCTAAGTTAATAGAGAAAATGCTACAAGTGTATAAGGTGTACAAGCGCTCGGGAGAAAGAATGCTTATTGAAAGTGTTATAAGTTCCGCTCTGTTGTTTTACCAGCGCAATAGCGGTGCCCTGCTTGCAGTTACAGACACTATTCAACTTCTAGAACTGCTTTCCATTAGCCATTTGGAAGTAGAAAAGTATAATGAGGCCAAACATTGGCTAATAGAAGAAATCTGCTACAGAACCACTCGTTACCATCAAGATAAAAGCCAGAACTTAGCGCTAATGCGCAACATTTACAATCTTGGACATTGTTTGTTTATTGAGCGAGATTACGAAGAAGCATTTTATTGTTTTCGGTGCGTTAAGTCCCTAAGTACCCGGCGACATGGCCCTAAACCTGAACGCATTGTCAGCCGTTCGACATTCGGAGCGGCTGTGTGCAAACTTTTGTTGCGATAAGTACAGTCGCGAACACCTGTATATTTTAGCTTTATGATTATACATAACATTGTAGCTTTGGGGTTATATTGCAGGTAGATGTTTCGTCGGTTAAGGTTGATAATAACTTCTCATTCGGTTGATTGCTTCGGTCGGACTGAATACCGATCCAATAAACCTGGTGCAATTGCCAGAGACTCCGCATGCAAACTCTTCTAGATCTGAAACAGTGTTTTGTGTATATTATTTTATCTTTACCAATTTATTATCTTATAGTGAGGTGGGGGAGATGGGACATCTATTCATTCTATTTTCTCATCCTATTTGGTGTAGTAAACACAGAGATATAAAACCGTACCCTCACGACTTCCATAGACCGTTGTCAATGGGTCAAAGTACGATCAAATATTTGGATATTAAAAGCTAAAGGCATTCTATCTTGTCCCACCCTACTATATATACAATGCCGCCTTTTTGTAACGGATGAATATATATACAGTCGCTTAAAAGCTATTATATATTAAAGAGATGTTATGATTGCAAAACCTGACCAAATATTAAGGTTTACTTACACGATTTGTTGGTTTGGTAATTGGTTGAATTAGTTCGAAGCGTAGAGATTGTGAATATGTCAGATATGCTTGACCGAATAGAACTCAGCCCGGTCAAATAGGCATCTGCATAAAGGAAATAAAACATAAAATACGGTATTTAATGGGGGACATTGCGCTGTGTTTACGTTTTAAACGAATTCGTACATTTGCACGTGTTATAGTAGAGCGGGGGAAGATGGGACAGGTTTTCACTCTACTTTCTTGTCCCATTTGGTAGTAAACAAAAAATAACACAGCTGTATCCTCACTACTCCCATATCAAGTTGTTATTTGTTTAAAACACGATCAGGATATATTGATACCAGGTGCTAAAGCTGTACCGTCTTTCCCCACCCTACTATATGAACATGACTACATTTCTGTAAAATTCTTTTCAAAACATCAAACAATTTCAATTCAAAACATCAAACAATTTCGAGCATATATAAGTTTACAACAGCCGCAAAGTAATATTTGAAACACGAACTTCTAAACACAAGGGAGTAAGCTGGGGCAGAGGTAATGTCCGGAATGACCACGATTACTGCATTGGTGACATTGGGTCTTTCGCCTTGTGCAGCTTGTAGCTGGTAGCTCAAAACGCACTGCAGGGCAGCTAGTGCCTGTGCTGTTCCACAATTCATTTGTAAAGTAGAAAACTGGAAAGTGTAAAGAAATATATAGTGGGGTGGGGAGAAACGGGATCTTTTTAGCACATATAATATTTAAATATTATGATCGTGTTTTAAACAACTAACAAACGGTTTATGGGAGTCGTGAAGATACGGTTTTATAATTCGTTTAATGTTGTTTGTTTACTACCAAATTAAACTAGAACATGGATTGAAAAGGCGTCCCATCTTCCCCACCCTAATAACATATTTTATGTACCCATTCAAGAGTGCAGAAAAAATGAGCTTGGTTTTAGGTCATACAGGGTATTAAACCAATGTTTTTATTAACTCACAAGCTATCAAGGTACAGGACACCTTGTTAGGAGCATACTTGGGCGATCACCGTATAAAAGCATACGCATATTATACCCGTATATGCATACGTATATAATTACCGCGGTGGTGAGGCTTTCGGTCGATGCGAGTGTTCGAATGGAAGCGCTCTGTCCGTTACTACACATCCCGTCATGATTTTGAATAGCTAGTCTTGTATAACTGGGCTCCACTGTTCGCCATTGGTTCTGAAAACTAGAGGTAGTACAGTAATTAAGATATTAACGTTGTTTTTGTTTCAATGCCGTACCTTTCAAGAAATGTTCTCTGTTGAAATGACACTGGGAAATTTATCGAAGTAAAAACTCCGCCAGGACCAAACGGTCTTAAGGTATTTAGTTCAGATTCTTTTAGTGTACAACTTGTGCCTTCAACTCCGTCGTTAGAATCGAGCAAAAACACAACGTCTAAGCTGGTATCTCCTGCAGGTAAGGCATAAGGTGGGGTAAGATAAGACAAGTTTTCATTCTATTTTCTTGTTCTGTAGTGGTAAGTGAAAACATATTTACAGAATAATAAAACTGTATCCCTGCGACGCTAATAAAGCGCTATTACTGTTTAAAAACGAACAGAAGATACGGGATTTCAGTGATAACGACATTCCATCTTTCCCCACAGTACTGTACAACAGTTTGAAACACCCCGATACGGGTTGTACGCATTAGACACAAAACCAATTAAATTAGGCCTATAATCTTCTTTCAGAAATAAAGCAATCTTAAATATTTTGTAAATAAACATAAAAAAGCTCACGTTTTAAGCACTGTGGTATATTATTCCAAGACAAATTTACATGGTCACACACAACGGGAGCAGTACTGGACAGAACGTAGCCTGTTTGGCAGGTATAAACCAAAGTGGTGTTGACACCATAGTAGACTTGCTGAGGCTGATATGTTCCATGTTGAATATTTGGTGGTGTAAAACAAACTAAAATATGAAGGCATTTATTATTAACTATGAAATATAAATTGGTGTTGGCTTCCTAAGCTACTATGTTCTCTGTAGAAAAGAATGATATAGGAGGATGGAGGAAGATGAGACACGTTTAGCGCATAATATCCAAATTTTCTGGTGGTGTTTTAAATAATTAACAAATACCGGGCTATGGAAGTCGTATAAGGTTATAAAACTTATGAAACCGTGAGGATATGGTTTTTATAATTTTTTAAATTTGCTTTGTTTACTGCCAAATGAGACGAGAAAATAAAATGGAACAGTGTCCTATCTCCCCCACTCTACTATATATTGGACCGTGCTGATATGTTTTGTATTTTATATTTAAGCCAAACATTGGACTATCTTACAGTGCGTCTTATTTAACCCTGAATGCAAAAAAAAACTTTTAAATAGTGATACCATCATGGTGACATTAAAAAGTACCTGCTTCGCAAGTGGTTCCAGTAACATATGTCCATGTCCCGTCAGACTTGCAAGTATTAACACCTGGTCCTCTTACATTGTAAGCACCAGAACAAGTGTACTTTATTTCGGTGCCAACAGGATAGTATGGTAAATTTGGCGAGAAGGAACCACCGGTTCCTGTAGCTGGCGGCGGGTTTCCGCAAACTGGTATAACAAAAATGTTCATTTAGTTTATGCTACTAAAGTGATGTTTAAAAATCAACAAAATGATGTTCTTTTTGGTTTTATAATGGGCTGCGCTTCGAACATTACAAATTGACGATGTCATGTTTACTATTTCACAGTATATACGCTATCACACAGCATAATACTGTACAATCGACTTACCGCGAACACAAGTTGGTGCCGAAGCAGGAATCCAAACTGCTGAGGCGCTGCAGGTTAAAGTATCTGTCCCTTGAACAGAAAAACCTGCATCGCAACCATATTGTACCTGTGTACCTCTGCTACTGTATCCGGTTGGGTGGGAGCCAATTTGAGTTGCATTGTTCATTGGGGCCGGCGGAGGAGGGCAGCCTATGCCACATATGATTGCTTAGTTAAAAAAACAATTACATTTTTTTATTATCTTTTAGGAAACGATATTGAAGATCATTTTATTTAAATTTAACAAAAGGCGAGCATGTCATGGCTCCTCAGACACCCCTTGGCGACGCCCATGAACGGAATCAACGGCAAAATGAATATATAGATAAAATGTGTGGGAAACAGCGTTACTTTAAAAGCGTGGCTGTTGAACCAAATATAACAACGTTTCTGACGAAATTGCTTTTTTTACTGACCACCAGATCAAAATTCTAGTATTTCAATTCTAAAATAACAATTATGTGTTGCTTATGACGTCATAAACCTACCAGGAACACATTCTGGTGGTGAATTAGACCATTGAAAGTTTCCATTTTGACATGTAGTGTTAGCATTGCCTAGAACGAAACTTGTGCTGGAGCAAATATAGTTTACAGTGAGGTCTGGTTGGTATGTTTGTTGATTTGGCGACACGCTGCCTTGCCCGGACGTAACATCCGGCGGATACTGACAAACTGCAATATTTAAAGATGTTTTAATTAATTATTAATGGTTTATGTTTCCTATTATATTGTACCTAGTTTATAAATGCAACGTTTCTAAAAAAAGTGTACATTGCGTTATGCTGTACTTCAAAAGTACACAACAAAAGTATGTTAGGTAAATTCTTTGAAATTATATCTGTCTAGGCCTTTATACACGCAAGGCACAACATTATCAAAACAACGTATTTGATTGACGTAGTTATTATTGAAAATTAGTGGGCTATAAAAACATGCTCTTACACATAGTAGGATTGGGGAATATGGGACACCTTTCTATTCAATTGTTTTGTCGCATTTGTTAGTAAACAAACAACATTCAAAGAATTATAAACCGTACCCTCACGAATCTCAAAATAGACCTATGGGAATTGTTAAAACACGACTAGGATATTTGGATATTATGTGCCAAATGTGATCTCCCTCCACCCTACTATACAATAAAAGGTTTTATATAGTTAAACAACAAAACTAACCTGGTTGGCATGTAGGTGCGCTAGTTATATTCCATGATCCATTTGCTGTGCAGAAGTTGGAGACCTGTTCTGCTGGTATAAGATTGAGGCGATTTGCACAAGCGTAGTAAATAATATCCTCGGAATTGTATGTCGCCTGGTTAGGATGATATGCAACGTTCTCGGAAATTGGAGGCGTTGAGCAAACCGCTGTGAAAAAATATCCCATATTTAATAAAGCGTTATACAATTTCGATTAGGCTATCTTATAATTAGTAAAGCGCTATAAAATTTCGATTATCTTATAATTTATAATGCGTTAAAAAAACAACTCAGTTTTGTAATTTTGTTAACGTACAGTAGCCTACCTGAAAGGCTTCGAAGTTGGATTAGAAATAAATAAAATGTGCAGAAAACATTTATGAACTGCATTGTTTTACCTTAAGGCTAATGCAAACAATTATAATTCTATACTGACACTCTTTGCCGATGTTATTATTACTCTGTTTCTTGAAAATGTATATGCGAGCGCCTATAAGATGCGCAATGTACAATGTGCGTAACCGATGCAGCCCGAGACAAATGTTTTTATTTACTCGAAAGGAAACGTAATTAGATACCCAGAAATTAATGGTTTGTTGTTAAATGTCTGTGCAATGTAAAGTATTCATACGTGCGAAACGTGGAAGCCAAATATGACAACGCTCTGCAACTAATAAAAAGTGTTAAAACGTCTGAAAAATACTCAGTATATATAGAATACGGCGGGGGAAGATAGGACACCATGATATTCAAATATATTTTTGTTGACTACCGAATGAGTCGAGAAAATAGATTGAAAATGTGCCCCATCTTCCCTCACCCTACTATATATGTTACGTTTTAAATGCAACAAATTCATAAGATAAGTATTAATAATTCTTACAATTTATAAACTAAATAAAATGAAAATTACTTTTCTAACACTTGATAAGTAACTAATAAAGTGGCCTATATTAGGGTGGAGGAAGATAAGACCTTTTTCATTTCTTTTCATGTTCCAGTTAGTTTTTCATTCCTTTTCCAGTAACAGTAAACAAAAAAAGAAAAGACTTATATACCTAAATCCCCAGGACTCTAAAACAAGGTTGTTCATTTTGAAAACACGCTTGAGAAATATGGGATTTAGGTGCTAATGGTATGCCATCTTACAGTACTGTCTATCAAACACATTTTGTATGCTTGCTCTAAACTCCATAGCGGAAAATAATGATGTCCAACCTTATAGTAAGTTATTGTAATATGAGAATCAAAATGAATACTGTTTTAGCAGTGAAGAAAGATGTAGATAGTAGAATGAAAGCAAGTTCAGTAATAATAACATTTTATAGGGAGTTGATGATGCATTTTATAGGGAGTTGATGATCGCAAAAATGCGAAATACTAATAAAGTGATTACAAAAATTAAAAAGATTGGAACTTATCAAATGGGAATAATAATATTTGACAGAAAGGAATCAAATAATGAGATACTAATAAACTAATTACAAAAATTAAAAGGATTAAAATTTATTAAATGTGAATAAGAATAAAAAAACGGGATACTAATAAACTAATAACAAATATAAAAATGATAAAAACTTATTAAATTGGAATAATAACATTTTCTAGGAAGTAATCAAAAAACGAGAAACTAATAAACTAATTACAAATATAAAAATGATTGCTGGCACTTATTAAATTGAAATACAAACTAGTAAGTGAAGAAATTAAGTAAAAATTACTTTTTTGTAGTAAAAGTTACCACATATTTGGGGTATGCACTCGCATCGTGATACACAACAAAAATTTTTGGATTTGATTCGTTGTCAACTGAACTATCATACAAAACACCATTTTTATTAACACCAGCATCTCTCATGTTTCCATAACCTTTTGTATAGTTGCCAGTCAAAACAGTGGCTAGAATGACAGTATAGTATCCATCTTGACGGTCACAATGTTTCATAGCTGTTTGCAATTCAGTAGCAAAATATGTACCCTTGCCATAAAGAGTTCCTATTAAAGCAAGACTTTAGTTTTTTATTTATTCATTCATTCATTCATTACCTTCATTTAGTTTGAACTGATCTACAGTAAAAATGGTTTTATAAACAAATAAAGACACTTTTCTCCTTGGGTGGAGGAGCAACTAGAGTTGTTATAACTTGCCCTTTTCCTACACCTTATGCCCAACTACCAAGAGTATAACTTCATTTGTGTTTTTTTTCTTGACTTTCTCCAGGTTAGATTAGCATTAACTAAAATAAACAAAACAGTTTTTTTCCCTGATAAAAATAAGCAAACTACAATAGCAGTTTTAACAAAAAGGAATAAAAAAACAAACATTACAGTGATATGTGATTAAAAGTAATAAATACCTGTTGCTCCTGCATATCCACGATTAAAATATGTTCCTGCAATTGTTTCATAATTAGGACTACCATGATACAAATCCATTTCAGCCACACGATCAGACTGAAGATGTGAAAGAACCTCATGTTTCTTAACACTGTACAGCCGGTACAGTGATTCATTCTGTACTCTCTCTATCTGAAATTTTAAGTTTTCAAAATGCTTAAGTTTCTGAACTTAAAAAATATTGATAATTCTGACTGCCTATAAAGTGGGTATTGTGCAACAAAAAACTTAACTACTGACTTAACAGGAAAAACATACAAATAATTTGTTAGCATACATAATTTGTTAGCACAGTTGGTTACCGCGTTTTCCAGCCACGCAAGGATAAAGTAAGTCACATTCATACATTCATTCATAATTGTGAAGCAAATAAAATCAAAATTCTATTAAGTTTAATAATTACCTTTATGTCAGATATGGTTGGAACAGCAGTTGTCAAGCGGTTTTCAATAGCTTTGTATTCTTTTGACTGAGGATTGACAAAATTTAAGTATTTTGGCTTTCCAGTTAAATCCCATGTTTTAGGTAGATCTGAAACATATTCGCATAACAATCATTTTATTACCTACTTATCAATTTAATTTAACTACGATTGCTATCAGGCAAAAACAAGGAGCTACAAAATCACAGGGGGTTTACCATTTGTTACCTGGTTTTAGTTTTATATGAAGGAAATGTAATTTGTTTAACATTACCAAGCAATTCTCTGCAAGAATGCACTTAAGCAAGAATTCATAATTTGCATTGCAAGAATACATTTGCCAAAAATACATTTGTTTAACATACAAAGAAATACACTGGTTTGTCACAAATAGTAAAAACTAACCATTTGTTCTACGAAGCAATTTTCCAGTATGCTTTGAATCTATGGTAAAGTATTTCATTCTTTCAAAGTTGATCTGATGCCTCCATCGATTAGCAAACACAACAATAGTATTTGCATCGTAGGTTTCCTGAATTCAAAACAAGCAAATCATGTTACACTTGTTAAAAGTTATTTACAAAAAATATAAATTGAAAATTGTGAGGGTCAAGCAATTACAATTTACCCACAAAGTAACATACTTGGTAACTCGTAAGCTAGCACAAGGTGTATAAAACAGAACACCCGTGTTATAACGACTGTTGTTTCAACACAGGGATAAAGTAAGTTGTTTAGAAGTGTATTGCATTATAAAGAGTTAGATAGTAGCAATTTAATTTTATTTTTTCACACCTTATTCTTTGCATCAAGATAAGCCATCTCTATCTTATAAGATGAAGCAGTATTGTATGGTATCAGTGTTTTATAACTTGTCCAATAAAACCATTGTACATGATTTGAAACTGTGTAGGCAGCTTTAAGTTTTGTGAGAAGCTTCGTAACTTTTGGCACAGCACGTAGCACAAAATCCTTTTTAAGGCCTTCGATTTTTATCCTAAAAAAGAAAATACAATTGATTTTGGATAAAAATATTTTAGAACACATGCAGTCCAAAGCAAAAATTGTAAAATGAGATTTTGAACAATCCACCTTTTCGGATCATCTGTCGAAATACTGGTTCGAGTTTTACACGCAATCTTCTGCAACTTGTATTCCTCTATCTCTGTGAGTTGCAGCTTATGAGCTACATATTCACAAAACTGACATTGATTCCATTTCTAAAAGAATATAAATTATTGTTTTTATACCCAAACCAAACAATAAAATTAAGTAATTATGCTCAAAACTTGAATCATATTTTATAGAACAAGTTCAAACCCAATTAGTTTTAAAATGCACATACTTGGACATTGTTAAAAACTGTTCCTCTTTTCAGTTGTAAACCATTTTCCACCGGACTGCTTGCTAAAATATACAAAGAATGGTTTATATGAGAAGTTATGTTAAAACGAAAATCACTGACATAAAATAAATACTAACTTTATGAAAAAAATCACTCACATAACTTAGGCATACATTCTACAACATGTTTGTTAATATTTTTGTAGTGGCATGATTTTTTAACTGCATGATACAGTACAGCTTAACAACGAACATAAATTAGCTTTAGTACCAGTAGAGAAGTTTAAACAAGTTAATTTAATAGTCTTTTGCACCTGAAGCCGCAAAACATGAAAGGTCACCTATGTATACATTGGATTTATTACATACTAATTACATAACACTGACTTAAGCTGTGTTGGAAGCAAGAACAAAACTCCTGATATGACTTAGATTGTATTATGATCTTGATATACTGAATGCACTTTACAGAGCCAAAACATGTGAAACATTGTATTGAATCTCTGAAGAATAAAATAACAGACTCAAGTTTTTTTCGCTGGTTTCCTGTTCAAAAACAAACAATAAAAAGATTAAATTAACGAGTTGATAATAATTAAACATAAATGGTTCATTTGTCTGCTAGATGTAGCGCCCACGCTGTTGTTTTTCTGTTTAAAATAGTTCTAAATTTACGCTACCGTAATAGCAGCACATCTTGTATTGCAGAGCCAAATAAAGTTAATATATTATTAGGACATTCGGTTATTTAATTAAAACAGGTTTATATAATAGCAGGTTAATATGTAAATATTAAATGAGCATGAGTTTTATTTCAGAACAAATTTAAATATGTATGTAAGTATGTAACTTACTTTATCCTTGCGTGGCCGGAAAACGACAGTCGTTATAACACGGGTGTTCATACACCTCGTGCCAGCTTACGAGTTACCGTGTATGTTACTTCGTGGGTGATTATTTTTTTGGGATTGTTTCATTTTTTTTGTGTATGGCTGATAATTTGTACAACCCATTAGTGACCACTGGGTTGGAGCAATTGCCGTTAAGTGTCTTGCCCAAGGACACATACGCCCACAATGGTAGCAGCGATGAGCCTTGAACCAATTACCTCTGGGTTAGAGGCAGGCGCGCTAACCACTTAGCCACGGCGCCGGAAATAGGCTGTAAAATAACTGCTTACCAAGAAAAATGAACTTACCCATTCCAAGACATGGTACTGCAATTGTTTTAGCTTGCAAAGCATTAGAATCAGCATATTGCAAAAGCTGCAGAAATGAATCAGACATCTCTTGAAGATCATCAGGTACCACAAAATGCAAGATCCACTTGCAAGGCAAACTTCCAGCACTTGTTAAACGAAAGTAATCACATCCATCTATGCGATTCTGGTGGCATTCTTGCTGGACTTGTTTATCCACGTGTTTGTATATTGATGCAGATATTTTGCCTATGATAGAAGTCACCAATTACGATACTGCCAAAAAAGAAACTATGACACAATTTACTGTAATAAAAAATTACACATATAAAGTTTCCTTGCCACGGAAATACAATAAGTAATATACACAGCACCATAACAATTGCTCAGTGGTCACTGGTCACTATAAATGGGTTATCCAGTGGTCACTGGTCACTATAAATGGGTTATCCAAATTATCAGCTATCACACATAAAAAATCCCCAAAAATAATCACCCACAAAGTAACATACTTGGTAACTCGTAAGCTGGCATATAATGACTGTCCTTTTCCGGCCACACGAGGATAAAGTAAGTTACATTCACATTCATTCATTCAAATGTATCTTATATTCTTATGTATGGTATAAAAAGATTACCTAAATTTAAGTTATATGAAGAATCAACACTGTTTACTATGACATCACATTCTTGTTTTACAATGTCACCAGCTACCAACTGAACAACAACTTGCCCGAACTGAAAATCCTAAATATTAAGGTAAAGAATATTAATTTTAACGATAAATACATTAAACAAAACAGAGTGAAGAACATTATTTTATACAGGTATGATAAAAATGCTTTAACTCAATAGATTGTCAAATTGTCAGCCATACATAAAAAAATATTTATTCAGTCACCCAAAAAGTTACATATGTGGTAAATCATAATCTGGCATCAGGTGTATAAAATTAACTTCTATGTTTTTATTGCACTGTTATGCGAAGATAAATAAGTTAAATTCATTCATTATTATATCAACTTACTTGGCTGGATTTATTGGCTTCGACAGCCATATGTTTTACATGATAGAAATACACATTAAGTGCATAGGAAATTTGTTCCTTGTATTTTTGACTTAATATCGGCAATTTTAACTTCTTTATAAACCGCTCTACTTTTGCCTCTACGATTGAGTTATGCTGTTGCTCCAAAGCTGGTGTTAATATTGTACTAGCAGATAAAACGCCCTGGAATAATTACAACTCACTGCAACCAAAGTAACACAACAGTAAATCTAGCTTTTTCTCGAAAAGGAAGTATAGTGCTGTAATAGTGACACAAAGAGATGCAATCATGCTTTTAGGAAATAGGTACAATGAGAATAACTTAATGTTTAATGCTGATGACATGCTTCTACAATATATAGTACTGTACAGGGTATATAGTACTGTGCCACAAATGAAGCTTACAATTCAATCACTAATAACTGACGCAGATAAAGGTTAAGTGAACATTAAAAGCAGAATTGTTTTATGATTAGTAACAGTCTGAAAAAAATAGAGAAAAGAGTTATTTAATTACAGCAGTGATATTAAAAGGAATAAGCACAATATTATCAGGAGAGAAAATAGAGCAGGAATAAAGCGTAAATTAAATTAGAAGTAATTGGTGACTATCAGCTTCGCATTAAAAGTTAAACAATTGCTATAATTTAGTATTGCGTGCCACTAAATACATATGCCATATGCGATACGCCATTCACTAACCACAAACCTGGAATAATTCTTCACGATATTCTATGAAGAGTTGACAAAGAGCGCAATGCAAAGTTCGCGCAATATAAATCTAAATAATCAAACACAATAAAAACAAACAATAATATTTGTTGACACTCAGACTCAAATATTTGAATGCAGTTGATAATTAACCTTTACCCAAGTACTTGATAGCATAAAAGGTTTTTATTCTTAACCATATTGAAATTTTTTATAAATAGCATACAGTATACAGACATACGTGCCTGTTTTAAGTGTAGGTAGTGTAGATGTATGATTTTAACAACAAAGCAAATTGTTACATAAGCTTGATACATTTTTTCCTGTAGAGTTCTTGTAACTGGTGTGACCCAGCACTCAATAAAGTCTGTCCATTTATCGTAGAAGTACTCCGCCATATTTTCTAGATTTAAAATTGTTATAATTTAGTTATACAGAAAGAACATTAGGTTTAAAACACATACAGAAAATAAAGAAATCGTGAGGCGGGGGATTTTATAAGGGAATTCCCCATTTGGACACGCACTCAAACTGAGAGTCAAATATAAAAAAATGGTCAAATATTAAACTTACATTTCAGGAACTCAATATAAACGGGCAATTATGTCAGAGTCCAGAGGTGTAAATAATATAAAATGGCATTTTTTTCTGTTAAGAAATGCAATTCCGTTTTTTTACAGCAGTAATAAAGTATTTTTTATTTGTCTATGTTTCGTCACGGTTGATGAATACCATTTTCAGTTCAGAAAAATTTAGTTTCTATTCTAGTTTTGTTCTTTTTTATAAAGTTGTCGGTACTTTGGTGAAATAAAGAAACATGTGTGAAGTGAAGGCGATAACACAAGCCACGTTCGATGCGGTTGTGCAGGAAAATATCGACGATTTTGACATGGAACCAAATGAAGCTCTTGAAGATGCAATTAATCAATTCCTTTCACAGGTAAACATATTTCAGGCTTTCGGGCATTAATTCCTTGGCTATTTTGTTTTCTATTCCATATTCAAACAGTTAATTGTTGTTTTGTTTGTTTATTATTATGTTAAACCAGTTTTGTTGTCTGTTTATTTAATAATAGTTTTATTTTTTTTGTCCAGCCAAATATTTATTAAATCTAATGTATATCTTCTGTTTTAACTTACCTTCCACCACTATAAATAAACAGGGTATAAGCTTGGGCATGATCATTAAAGAAGTTGGAATGAATGCCGAGCATGAGGTTATAACTCTTACAAAATCACTTGAAAAATACAAATCGACAGATCTCGATTCCACAGAAAAAGGTAAAATTAATCTCCTAATTTTTAAACCTTTGAAATATAATGTGTATACATTTCACATATAATATTGAACTAATATTATTTTTAACAACAGATGCTTTAAAGAAAACCTTATTAAGTTTAACAGAGAAGTTTCAAAGTGATCTTGCAAAAAGATACCAAGCTTCAAAAATTGCAGATGCTCATGTTGTTTTGTTTGAGCTCTGTAAACTTAATGCAGATGATCTGGACCTTTTAAACGGTGAATACTTAGATGTATTTAAGTCTGCAGGGTATGTCAGTTCTTGAGGAGATCTCGCTCGTTCATAAGGGTTAAACTTTGCGTACACACGTGCAATTTTTAAATGTTGACGTGCAAAGCATTTGAAGTTTAAAGTCACAGTATGAAATCCTACTTGATTTTATACAGATTTAGTTTAATTAATTGGCGTGCGTGGGACAAATTATGGCGGGCACGACCAAAATTTGTAAATAAAACTACCGGTGCACCTGCCATACTCTGGAGTGGGGTGTATTTGATATATAGCCTATAGTACGTTTACTATTAAAAAATGAGCAATGTTTGTTTTATTTTTATCATTTTAATTACCGTTCTTTCTGGTTTGGCATTGTGTAGTATTATGTTAAATTTAACTGTTCTTAATTGTATAAAGTGTAATTTTACTTAGTATTGTTTACAGATTGCATGCAAACACTCAGTGCATTAGTTAACGGACAGCCTGACCTGGTTTCAAAAGAAGCAACTGCTTTTTTCCTGTCTATCATCAAAGGTAAATCAAACACATATTTAATTACACATTACAGAGTCAAATGTGTATATGTTATTTTAACCCATTGTTTTTACAATTTTAGACTCCAGCAATGAAGAAATAGCTCTACTAGTGCTAAAAATAATAAAGTTTTCATGTCTAAAACATGAACAAAATCGTGTCAATTTTGTAAAAGAAGATGGAATTGCAATTGTGTTATCCACAGCTGAAAAATTTAAAGGTAATTCAATTCATGAAAAAAGATTTAACAGAACAGTACTTTTACTGCTGGATTTTGTATTTCAAGTAGTTAATAACTTAATATATAAAGAAAACTATTTATAACTCCTAACTGGTTCTATTTTATAATATTATTTTATTACTAGAGTACTGAGGAGAAAGATTGGACACCTTTAGCACAGAATATCCAAACATCCTGATTGTGTTTTAAACAATTAACAACAGTCTATGGGAGTCATGAGGATAGGGTTTTATAATTCCTTGAATGTTTTTTGTTTACTGCCAAATGCAATTGGCACGAGAAAATAGAAAGAAAAGGTGTCCCAAATTTGCCACCACTACCATAGAATTATATATATTACAATTTTACATAACCAACCTTTTATTTGTGCAATTTACTAATTTTAGGATAGAATTAATTAAACATAAGTCTAAAAAAGTAATTGGTTCTAGATCGCCCACAAGTGGTGAAAGAAGCGTGTGGTGTGCTGCGTTCGCTCACTCTTGACGATGATGTCCGAGTACAGTTTGGTAAAGCCCACGACCACACAAAGCTTATTGTGACCGAACATAAAGGAATGGAAAGACTATTCGACTTTATGAGAGGTGTGTTATAAGCTGTGGTAACAAAACAAATTTGTGAGTTTTGGGGGGTTTGTCATGGTTTTTACTAGATTGCTTTATTAAATAATGTTGCAGATGCCAAAATTACAGCTTTTTAGTTTTATTTATTAAAAATTAGTTATGTGATGTGATCCAAAAGTAGTTTTTTTTGCACCTACTATTTATTTATCAATCCTGTATCCTATTTGTATTTAATGTACAGAGTTTTATATTTTTATCATTGATCATTTTAATTGCTTTTGTCTGTCTCTTTAAAAAACAATTCAGTGATGGTTCATATTCTTGTATTTTTCAAGAACAAACATATTTTCAATTTAAATGAATTTTTATTCAGAGCACGCCTCTGACCCCGCCATCTCCAGCGAACTCTGCCTCACTATAAGTAAACTGATGGTAAGAAGTGAATTTTGCCAACAGCTCGTAGACATGGGAGGACTGGATGTCATACTTGGTATGATAGACAAGCATCTTGAACGACAGGTAAGATCAGTATTTATTCTAGGTTTCCAAGCATTAGTGTCATTGGCCCGATAAAACATGTTTACTTTTGGGTATTATAATGTTGAGGATATTTTTATCTGTTTTTGTAGTTTATATATATATCAGCTTTTTTAATGCAACGGGAGTGGTTGCTTAAAAATGTAGCTGGTGTGTGTGTTGACAATGTACAGTTGAGTGGGGTAAGATGAGACACCTTTTCATTTAAAGAACTATAGAACAATAACCTGACGACTTGAATAGACTGTTGTTAATTTTTTAAAATACGATTAGAATACTTAGATGTTATGTGCTAAAGGTGTCCCGTCTCCCCCACGCTACTATGTTTTGGTTTTGGTCGGCTCAAAGAGAGCTTAACTCTCATAGTATAGTCATTGGTCTAAATTGTGCTACCTTTGGCTGGTTAGAATAAAAGACTGACTATGCTATTTAGGCGAAACATATATCTCTTATAATATAAATTTTTCTGGACTTGATTTTTGCTGGTAGATGTTTATATAAGTCTTTATTGTTGTCTGTCTCTTGGATTTTTAAACAAATGAATATGCAAGTAGCAATGTTTTTGTTGTTAATACCAGCACATGTTTAGTATTAAACCAACGTACATGGTTAAGTTACTTGTAAGTAAAAAAATGCATTGTAACGGTTGACACGTGGTAATTTTAGTGTTCATTTTATCTTGCGAATGCGAACAACCCTCTTGGCGGTATGTGCGTTCCGCGTTACGTCACTCGCCGATATTTTGCCTCTCTGCTCTCGTTCGCCATCTCGCGTCCTTCTGATTCTGCAGTTATTTAGCCTTAATAGCCCTTCACACCACCACAACGTCGTCGTAGTCGAATTGATCGCCCAAACCTTTCGCCCACTGCGGTAGGTTCTGGTCCTCGCTGGTCTCTGTGACGTCACGTGGTGACGTCACCACATTCCAATTCTTGTCCTGCACCGGCAAAGGTTTTCCCCCATACCGTGAAGAAGTAGCCGCCGTAGGAGCAGGGTGTATGCCGTTTTGCTGGGGTTCAGGCGCTCGTGGCGATACCCTTCCTTGCAACAGCTTTTCCAGGCTCTGGTACTTCGGTTGCTGGTATCGGGGCAAAGAGGTTGTTTTGCGGGAAGCGGAAGGGTCGTATTGCCGCGGAATAGTCTGCGCCTTCTCCTCGCTCGCTTCCCAAGTTTTCCTAATACGCTGAACGCCAGCCACGTCCTTTGGATGCCAGGATACGTGAACACGCGAAGGCACGATTAGCGGAATGTCACTGCCGTGCTCATCTTTTGATGAAATAGCGATCTGTACTGATGCGTCTTCGTATGGGCGTCGCATATGAACGTGGAAGTCAGTGGCGAACGCGACGTTTGATTCCCAAACCGCTTGTGCGGGAATGGTGACCTGAAAGTAAAACGTGTTAGTTAAATGTTTATTACAGCAATATAATAATAGTTGTATCATGCATCAATAATTTTACACGGATAGCAATTTGTTTCGAATACATACATTCGTGTTTTTAAAAAATGGGGGGAAGATGGGACACCTTTAGCACATAATGTCTAAATATCTTGATCGTGTTTTAAACAATTAACAATTGGGAGTTGTGACCGTAAGGATATAGTTTTATAATTCTTTAAATGTTCTTTATTTACTACAAAATGGGACGAGAAAATAGAGTTAAAAGGTGTCCCATTTTCTCCACCTTCCTGTATTAATATAAAACACAAGTGAGTATATACGCTCCTACCTCTTGCTGCGGCGCAATAACACACACGTTGTCGTCTTCGTTCACAACATTAGCAGACACCGTCAAACTGCGCCCGTAAGCCACTTGCATGAGTAACCCTGTCTCCATTTGGTCGTGAGAGGGCGCTGTTTTCTGCTGTCCCTCGACAGCGTTAATGACGTGTGGTAGGTCGTCGCATATACACACCTGATAATTAAGTCCGTTAATTCGGTCTCTATTGCTTGCACTGTATCGACTAATTACAACACTGTAGTGACGGTATTTCCTGCACCAACATGCTTTGTTGCTTCTCTAGACTAAGTACGTTTCCGTTAAATATTCCAATTTGTAAAAAATAAATCCAGCAGTAAACGTAAGGAAAGTTTTTAAAACTCGAATTTTTTGTTATTTATAGGACTGTGGGGTAAAAATATTTTCTAATAGTGTTTTGACAATTACCAATGCTCTTTTAGAGTCGACGGGCTACGGCTATATAATTCTGTAAATATTCTTTGTTTACTACTAGATGGGACGAAGAAATTGAGTAAAAACATTTCCCATCTTACCCCATCCTACTATAAAATGTTTAAATCAAAACTGTTAAAACTTTGTCAAGTCATACCTTTAAAACTTGATCGCTGTTCTTCGCGCCCACCAAGTACAGTGATGCCACCATTCTTTTCACGGTACCAGTGTTTCCGACAATTTGTATACGGTAGTGCATTCCACTTTTCATGTTGATTAGGGACAAACAGTCACTTTTGCTACCAGTATGTAATATTTACTCTGTACAAACGGAAAATGTTTATAGAATAGGGCAGTAATTGCGATGTAAAGTAAATATGATACTACTAGAAGCTGGTTAGAAATGTAAATGCAAACAATTCACAGAATTGTCTGCTACGTTGGTACACATTGAAGTCGTTGTAAAATTAATGAGACTATTAATCGGTCGAATAACGTTTTGTCTTTCGCCGTGAGTTTGCAACTGTAGCCTCTCAAACTATAGTCGCTTTCAGATGTTTTATTTTTTAGATTTTGATAAAACCCCTGCACTAACTAGTCACTGAATATCTTACAATGCCAAAACATTGAGGTTAAACCATTTCACGAAAAAAACCCGCCCTGTATGACCTTGCCTATAAATTGAAAGTTAGCACTGCACAGATACAACTACTCAACGACCATACAATCTTACTCAACTGACCGAGTTATCTGCCTTAAGCACGCTTCACCATGAACAAGCTGCCTCTCAGTTTGATACAAACCACTTGTGCGTTTTAAGCACGCAACAGTTACTTTTTGCAGTGCCTAGGAGTAAACGACGTGTGGTTTATACGGTTGGTTGACCCGTAAGTGCCTCTACGTTTAAACAAATTCCATACTGAACCAAAAAATCACGCATTAAAGTTTCGCCATTAGCACTGGACGCATTTCCGTAAGACCACACCTTATACGTAAATTATTCAGCCTTAATTACAAATCAATCTCTTTTTAAACGAAAAGCAATTACCCTGAACTCCCAGCAATCAGCATAGCACTTTATTCATAAAAGTCTGTTTAAAACACCTGTTCTTTCCTGTACATTTTACATTTCATGCCAAACGAACACACTTTCGCACACCAATTTAAATTCGCTGGACTATCGAAACGACACAAAATAAATGTGAAATTAATCCATCACTATGCGGTTACGCCCGAGGCTATGCAGCGCGCAATTCAAATTTCTTGCCCGCCACAAACGAGTGAAAACACTAAAGATGTACTCAACTTAAATACCATTTCCTACTTCGATTCTCATTGATGCGTCAACTGTTCTTCGTTCCAAAATTAGTTGAGTCTCAACCGTTTGAAGTCGGCAAATTCAATACATCTCCAGTTCAAATGCTATCCGACGTTCAAAGCAATCTAAGATAGCGACTAATTCTTGCCACCAGGCTAAGGTCTAACCACCCGGAAACGGCGCTTCACAAACGCAAGCCATTTCCTACAACCGACTTCCAGAATACCGCGCACGTTAGAATAGACAAAGTCGACCCCACGCAACCGCACCATTCGTCAATCTAATTTAACTTGAACGTGACGCTAACCATGTTATTGATCACCGCCACCGCACCATAGCTTCGCTTAGTTAACCAGGCACTGCTGCTACTAAAAGCACGCAAGGCGTCTGCACTTAACGGATTATCGGCGATTTTTAAACCCAAATCCCGCAACTTTTCCTGGGAAATATCGATCCATGTTTTGCGCTTACTTCATCTCCATTAGTCAAACAAACTACATTCAACGCGCTGGGTGACTCAAGCTTTGAAAACGTCCCATGAGGAAAAGTTAACGAACCCACGCGTCGCGGTGTCTGATTAAATTCACACCATGAAACGTCTACCCAAAACTGACACGTTATATCTTAAAACAATGCAAGCACTTTCCCCATTAAACAAGCACATTATACACACCTCAAAAACTGAAGTCTCAAACTGTCTCAACCTTTTCAGTTTATAGCGCTTTCCCAATTCCTAAAACTGTATTAGTTTACTGTTTTAGCTAATAAACTATACTGTATTACACCACAATGCGACATTTACACCACACACTAATCTAGCACACAACACTCGTCCCATTCAAACTTTCTTTTCTCTTTCCAATACAAACAATGAAAACCCCGGCAATTCAATCCCCTTCCCTTACTCGCCGCTAAAAGACAACCAAACAATGAAAGCAACGATAAATATGTCGAGCTTTCGACCGCGTCTGGTTTTACGACTTTCACTACAAAAGTCGTGGTCAAAATACGATGATTTCATTCGATTTTATCGCTGAAATTGTATCAGCGACATTACGCCCACAGCTGGTTAGTGGTGACAACGTTTACGACGGATATTGTAACACCAATAACTGTTTGAAATAATGGTTTTAAAATTCTATTTCATATACCACCTTATGTATATGGGTAATAGAACCAACTTTGGCCTAAATCCAACGTCCTATATGGCGTGCCTCGCCGTATGGCATTTCAGTAGAATGCCACCTTACGAAGTAGTAGTACATCTCTCAGCAAAAAGTGTCTGTAACTTTTCCAAGCGTAACTACTTGACGTGCTGTCAATTAAGCGATGGTGCAAAGCACATTATACTCCTTTATCGTCTATACTTGTTGAAAACTAAGCTCTTTGAAATACCAAAAATTCCATATTCCAGGTTGACTGGAATTTCATATTTGACTCACCGACTAAACTAACTCTCTTGATATTATGAGCATCTCTCGTTTTATGAACGCCAACTTAAACACATGTTAGCGTCCATAAAAACATGCTCTGGACAAACAACACTCATTTCCAAACAACCCTTTGCTGCTAAAAACTATTTAAACAAAACTATCACCGTATCCCTATGCTCTGTAATATTAACCGGACAAGTCCTACAATTAGAGCAAAAGCCATTGGCTTGGTCCGCAACAACGCGACTTAAACTAACAAAGCGCAGTAGCAGAACACGATACTTAAACCTATACGAAACACGCCCAGCTACGGACATAGCGTTCTGACCAACACGTCTCGATACCTGCTCAGGTATGCTAGCTCATCTATTATGCGACGCTAATAGTTTCGTGATTACGTCATCGCCCTTTTCACGCTCCAGTGACCGTCACTCACCTGTGACGCTACGGAGTTTGCGCTTCTTAGGCAGACTTTGAAAACGAAAGAAATGTCAGTTATTGGTTGCCATATTCTCATCATCTATATATAGTGAATCATACCTACATTTCTAATCGTTTGTTTCATTACAAACACTCTCATTTACCCATTGAATTATTTGACTTGCCCCCAACAAGGCAGTCTTACTGTAACTCAATGTTAGTCAAACTACTATAACAATTTTCCATTTTTTCTAGTATTGGTAAAGACTTATACCTTAAGCACAAACCGACATCGTCATTTTAATCTAATGCGCGTCGTTTTACCGATAATTTATCGGCAGACTGCCATAAATCGACTTACGATGTTGCTACACTCTCGTACTATTTATATACTTATGTAATATCCCCGACTAAATTACTCTGCCACTTGCTATTTATTCTCACACGTTTTAATACTGATCTTATTTTAATCCTTTTTCATAATGTTAACTACAAATAGCAACTGATCATTCTCATTTTAATTTCTACAACTTGCAATTTGCATATAAGATTAGATGACCAACCGAACCAACAAGTTCACTGCATATTGTAGTCGCCTATATACTGCATTCACAAGCTAATAAATACAGCATCTTACGTTTACCGCCCCGTACAAACTGACCATTTTTTATTTCTTTTTCTACAACTTGCAATATGCTCACATAAGATAACCTTCCAAAGCCAAAAGTTAGTGTGTATAATATAGTCTACCTGTGCCTTGCAACAATCTGAATTCACAAATCATTAAACGCACTTGACTTTTAACCCGCAGAACCTGGTGAGGCATTGCATCACTCTCATTAAATCGATAAGCGGCAACGATGACGTAAAAGTAGCAGTGGTCAAGTCAGGTGGTGCTGAACTACTGATTCAAGTGCTTGGAAAACACAACTCCAATGCACAGGTATTTATTGTATAGTAGGGTGGGGGAGATAAGACACCGTTTCATTCTGTTTTCTCGTCCTATTTGGTAGCAAACAAAGATATATTCAAAAAATTACAAACCCGTATTTTCACGACTCCCATAGACATAGAATAGACCATTGTTAATTGTTTAAAACACGATCAGGATATTTGGATATTATGTGCTAAAGGTGTCCCATCTTCCCCCACCCTACGATATGTAATATATAATTCACTGGGTTTGTGTTAAAAACGCCAAAACCGGTTTTCGCTCCAACGCATGTATCTATTCAAAATCTAGGTCCTTAAAAAAGACCTCACTCCTATAGAATAGAACGCATAGTTATCGAGTGGGGGAAGATGGGACATCTTAAGCACATAATATCCAAGTATTCTGGTCGTGTTTTACAATTGACAGCGGTCACTCTACTATGTTATAATTTTTTGCATGCAAATTTAAAAACAGCTCATTCTATACTCCTCTTTCCCTGCAACTTAATTATATAAAAAATAATGTACTTTAAATTGTTTTTGACGTTATCACATACACAAATCCTTTTTATAATCGAATTCCACCTTTTATAGATCTGCGAATCCTGTCTCGCAGCAATCACCACTTTATCATTACGTAACCCATCCCACTGTGACGTCATAATGGCGAAAAACACCGCACCACTGATGGTGCAAGCGATGAAACTTCACAGCGAGCATGCAGGCGTACAGGTGCGTTCTAGAATCGATCGCTTTTGTAACTGGTTCTAATTCATTCCAGCGTTCAATTGTCGCCAGCCACTAAGCACTAAACTGTTATCAGATAACTTGTTAAGGCTTTGAATGCCGAACGTAGTTGATTCAATACTTGAAATAGCGTAGATCGTTTACATAACATTGTCACTTAACAGTTTTGTTATTACGTCCCCACATGGTATACTAAAAAAAACACCTATAACACAACATGCGCTATAGAAATTAGTTTGACACCAACGCCCATGTCTTTCAATCACCTATACTGTTTATCAAAACGGATTACAAGTTTGTCAGTATCACAATCTATACCCGCATGCAAATAGTCATAACAATATAGCATAGTTGTTCCCGCAATCGTGTTTGTCCCACCTAGACGTTGTTTGCTTTACTTACCGCAAAGTTAAGTCAGTTTTGACAACTGTTACCGGTTGTTTTTCGCAAAATACTGCAGCACTGTATGCTTTGCTGTGATATATAGTAGGGTGGGCGAAGGTGTGATACCGTTAGCACATAAATCCCATTTTACTGATTGTGTTTTTTTTTTAAATTAATAACGTTCTCTTTAGAGTCGCCGGATTATATATTCCCGTAAATAGTTCTTGTTTACTACCAAATGGCACGAGAATAGAGAACGAAAACATGCTCCATCTTACCCACCCTACAAAGACCCTACTATATAACTGAATTATATAAACAGCTTTGCCTATTATGGTCGGGTTTAATCCACTATAGACAGTTAATAAAAGATCATGCTTTTAAACGGTTAACCTAATACCTATTACCTGTAATGTAATTTGCACAGTTTAGCGACTCTGGCCTTGTGTGCTCTGTGCTTATTAATAATGTATGCAGCTGTCATATTAAGTTGATACGCTCTCTGTTTTCGATGTTTGTCCAATACTACGTATCTATTTATGTTTAATTTTTACTACACTCTACACATACAGTAGGATGGGGAAGATAGGACACCTTTTCATTCTATTTTCGCGTCCCATTTGGTAGTAAACAAAGAACATTTAAAGAATTATAAAACCGTATGCTTACGACTTCCATAGACCGTTGTTATTATTTTAAAACACGATTAAGATATTTGGATATTATGTGCTAAAGATGCCCCACCTTCCCCCACCCTACTATATCGTTTAAACTAACCGAAACGGACTGATATACAAAGTACTGTGAAGTAAGATAGCACACAATGTTTTATTTTTTTCTAATTGTGTTTTTAACTAAACGCTCTTTAAAAATCGTGAGGATACGTTACGTTTATATAATTCTGTAAATATTCCTTGTTTACTACCAGATAAGCTGATAAAAGATAGTAAAAACATCTTTATTTAACAGCTTAACCTGCTATAAATTTACTGGCTTCAGTTTTCCACACCAACAATGTGTAATATCGCTACTATGCAGTTTTGTATTATTTGCCTGACCAAGCTGCCGACACTTTTTTAGAAACAAGCTTGTATGGCCATCCGAAACTTAGTGGCTCGAACGCGCCAACATTCGACAGCTTTTATTGAGAATGGAGCTGACGAACTGATACGTAAGGCTAGGTTGTTGCACAAAGAAGGTAAAACTATTATTTACCGTTTATTACAGCCATGCTTGGTATTAAACGTTCTTATGTATAATAAATAAAAAGGTCTCTTGGCGTACCTGGCTGTAGGACAGGACCCCACCCATACAGAATAGAACATAGTCTGGACAATAAGCTGTCAGTCATAAAATGTTTAGTATAGTATTTAGGGGCAAGATGGAACACCTCTAGCACATAATATCAAAGTATCCTGATCATATTTTAAACAACTAACAACGGTGTAATGGAGTCTTGAGAATACGGTTTTATAATTCTTTGGATGTTCTTTGTTTTCTGCCAAGTTGGACGAGAAAATTGAGTAAAAAGTGTCCTATTTTCCCCCACCATACTGTATTATGTACTAAGTTGGTAACTGTTGTACCTTTTGGTATATTTGTCATTTCACAGTACTAGAAGATGAAAGCAAAGCTGCATTGCGGGATCTAGAAGTCCATGTTGAACTAAAGGAAAGATGGAAAGGAGAGAATGTTGGGATCACTTATTAGTTTATGATGTTGTCACTATTATACTGTTGTGTTGAGTGTTTCAACCATTATGTAGTCGATATATATTTATTAACTTTCTTTTGGCGATTTTTTTATTCTATTTTTATACACACGGAGGTTTATACACATAGGCAATTTGAAAATGATGTTTACAGCATTTTTATAGGAGATACGATAGAAAAGCGATTCTTTTTTACATTTGCATTCTTTTGGTATTACAACATTCTGTTATGTTGGATATATTGGCAAGTTAAAACATATAGTATGGTGGGGTGGGGAAGATGGGACACCTTTAGCATATAATATCCAAATATCCTGATCGTGTTTTAAACAATTACCAGTGGTCTATGGAAGTCGTGGGGATATGGTTTCATAATTCTTTGAATGTTCTTTGTTTACTACCAAATGGATGAGCAAATAAAACAAAAAGGTGTCCCATTTTCCCCACCCTACTATATTTGTTTTTAGTAGGTTTTCAACCGTTCGAAATAGTTAATATAGGACATGGGTTGAAATATTTTTACCTGGATTTGAGCTTTCTTTAAAATGTTGAAGATATAGGATCGATAAAAAACGAGACTTTACGATTTCATTTAAATGTCATTGTGCTTTTGCTTGAATTAGGTTTTGTTTACCAGGAGCAAGAAAACGAAGAAATATGTATGGTAGGGTGGGATGGGATGCCTTTAGCATATAGTATCCCAATATCTTGATCCTGTTATAAACAATTAACAACGGTCTATGGGAGTCGTAAGGATAAGGTTTTATAAATTCTTTGAATGTTGTTTGTTTATTACCAGAACGGTCGAGGAAGTAAATTAAAACGTGCCCCGTCTTCCCCCACCGCACTATAAGATGTTGAACTGATTTATTAAATGGCTGTAGATTGTGTAGAAGTACAGTACTGTTTAGCTGATGCATAAGAAAACACAAGAGACAAAAAGGGAGGACCTTTATTTTAACGACCTAGTCAAATATAATTAAAATTATACGAGAATTCTTTAACCAACCATATTTTTTATAACTTTATTGACTCGGTTGTGGTGGGCGTTGTTTAGTTTGAAATTCCAGTTGATTTGAATCTAGCTTGGTCAGAGCAAGAAGAATGTCTGCAAAGATAATTATGACTGCGTTGCTGTGTGCAATCTGTAGCACTGTACAAATCACTTTTCAAATGATTGCTCTGTTCAATCCAGACTGGTTGGTGGGCAACATGACGTTGTAAGTTAGTTATAGCTGGATTTGTGTTTGTTCAAAACTACTGTAGAAAATGCAAAACAATGAACTAGTTTTAGTGCATTTTAAAAATAATCATATTGCGGCCAAACACTTAACTTCACGGTTAGTTTTTAAGACGATTTATAAGCATTTACATGTTACAGGGCCGCGGTCGAATCATTTCAAAATCCTGTTGATCCAGATCGTTTGGAAGATCGAATGGCTGTACTAAACAGTTCAGCAAACGAAACTGAACTGTTTGCTGAGGCTCGGCATGTCGTTCTGTCGAACACCACTGTTCAAAACATTTACATTGGTGCTGCAATCGGTATTTTTGAAACAATTAAAAATGGAAAAACAAGTGAAGAAAATAGGGAAGGTTAAGTTATATACTGTTGTGCGTAACACAAATCTACAATTTCCTTCTGTTTTAGGTTTGAAGTCAGTTGTTGGATTCATTATGATATCATTGCTCGCTTCAGGGTTGAGTCTATTCCATTCCATTACCCTCCTTTTTAGTGTGTGGTGCAGCGGATTTAAATCTTGCGACTCGTGTTGTGAAGCGTCCCGAAAACGAATAAAAAACTGGATTGCAAAGTTGAATAACATTAGTTCTACAAGCTATTCTACAGGTGCGCACAAAATATCCGGTCCCTATATAACCGTATAATGATTTATAATTATTCTTAAAGGTATCAGCACTAGTGTCACTGACGCAATGTTTGCTTTTACCGCCGACGACCTAGCTGATGCAAAATACGGAAAGAACCTGTACCTTTTGATAGCGGGCATTGCAGTATCCGTTGTTGGTGGATCTGCAAGCTATGTAGTAAAGACTAGAGAAGTAGAAAAGTTTAACGACAAAGAAGAAAGCGACCGCAGACGGCAGAATATGGAATTCCGAGCAACCTCACGAGCTTAACAAACTGATATAGGACAACAGTACTGTACTGTCTCTTTTAAGTTACGTAAATTATGTTTGTTGCTGTTGATACTGCTGGAGAATGATAGGCTACACAGTATCAACTGTAACGACGTCGACTATCAATAAGCATACAAATGAAAGTTAATTTCGGTGAACCTAATTTAACGTTATTCACCTAATCATGCTCACTATTATAATTCTGAACAATACCCTGTAGTATAGTATATGGTTTTAAAGTATGAATGAATGAATGAAATTTATTTCGTCTCTTCGGTCACGATAGCGAAGAACAAGAGAGTTGACAAAAGCGAAAAGACGGGTAGTAACGGTAAAACAACAGTTGTTAAAACACGCTTATTGATAAAAAAGAAAGAAATATTGTTTTGGATAAAAGGCGTGACCGTTACACCCTACAGACGATACAAAGTGAAAATTAAATAAATAACATTTAATTAAACATATTAAAGTTCTAAAGTACATATAGAAAAGCAAAGGAACTTATAAATGCAAACTTGCTCACCTTATAACTGAGAAGAATAACACTAACATGATTTAAACTCCTTAAGTTAATAGAAGTTAAGAAACATTTAAATACAGAATTTGGTCAAATAAAACTTTTAAAACGCAGTGAATATATACTTGGTTACACCATAGAATACTGAGCAAATGTTCAATATTCTATGGTTACACATATATATGCACAAACATTTTTAACCGTCAAATCGCTCTCTTATGACGCTTCAATGACAACGTATTGCTATAAGACGTTTAAGCACTACATCAATCAAGTCGCAGAAAGTTAATCCTTAACCTATGACTATGTAGTGGCAAAATGGTAATATAAGATGGTCATGACGTTAATAAGTAGTCATGTTATATTTGCATATGATGAACAGGTCAACACCCGCCTTCGCTAAAGACGAAAAGATTTGTTTTGTTTGCTGGGAGACAATCATGCTGCCAACGTTGATTTATAAAGGTATACGGAGTAACGGTTTTCCATTCTTACTCTCTGTGCGTGTATAATATGGGAACTGGTCGATTGTAGAACAGAATTGTACAGTTTTTCGTTATAAACAGAAAATTTTAGAGACAAAGTTTTATCTGCTGCTGTACCATATAGTATACGATAAAAATGTGCAATATCAGAATATCACTTACTAAATCAGCAGTACTGTTGTTGATCGTACTGGTCACGCAAATAGGAATGGAATTTGCTGCCATTTTTGGTCCAGTTTGGCTTCATGGAAATATGACAGTGTAAGTTCAAATAAACCAATTCAAACAGTTCCATATTAATATGTGTACTTGTTATTGAATCGAGGCGATAGGAATCTGCTAGTTTTAATTGTAATCTGATTTAAAGTCTTTCGTTTTGAAAGTTCCTTGCTCTTCGCTATTGAATTTTAAGAGAAAAAAGTCATGTTATTTTTCGCTGAACAATAGACAGGTATATTGTTTTGCCAAACTCGTATAATGTTTATTTTTTAATTTATAAAAGCTCTGCAATAATGCCAAATCCCTTTTAACTGTATATATGCAATTTTTCAAGTTGGTAAGTATTTAAATTTATTCTAGGCCTCTAGGGAAACAGTGCTATCTTTTCAAAATGACTTTGATCGGCAACGGTGGATGACTTTGGCTCAAGCGGCAAATATTTCCATAAAGGAATCGGAAATTTTGGTTCAAACTTTATCCCTTTCTCATTTATCAAACGACTCAAGCGACATACATGTAGATGTAGCAATCGGGATTTTTGAAACAGTCATAAATGGTCAAACGTATAAAGAACCGAGAGAAGGTATATAGGGTTGCGCTGGTGGTGTACCACGGTCTATAATACTATAAATATCTCTAGAAGGCCTTTTATTAATTTCTCCGAGTACAGAATCCTATAGTAGAGGCTTACTAGAGGTATAGTAGGGTGGGGAAAGATGGGACACCATTTCATTCTATTTTCTCGTCCGATTTGGTATAGTAAAGAAAGAACTTTCAAAGAATTATAAAACCGTATCCTCACGATTCCCATGGACCGTTGTTAATTGTTTAAATTATTGTCAGAGTATTTGAATAGTATGTACTAAAGGTTTACCATTTTACCCCACAGTACTATATATTTAGTAGGCCGTGAGTGCATATATATACATATACATTTCATGGCTGCCAATCACCTTTATAGGAACGTTTCTAGTCTTCTATATATACTAGATATCCAATTTTTTTATTTTAATTTTTTTACATAAAATATATGTAATTTCTCCTTGGCAGGCCTAAAATCCGTTTTGGGATTCGCAATGATAGCGATTGTTTCCACCAGAATTGTGTTGATACAATCTGCATTCGTTACCTATATTTGAATAGTCGCAGATACATGTCCTATTAACAGATGTAACTTCTGTTTTCGCCTTATTTGGTTCAGTTTTCATTGTTATTCTGCTGGTAAGTAGCCTATTGTCCCATATATGATGTTTATAAGTAACAAATCAAGTAGTCCGGTGGGTAATTGCCTGGGCAAATCTGATAGACCGAGACATGCTACAACAATAATGATTTTGGAACAACAGAAGTTCCACTTTCAATAACCCTGTAATTATTCAGGCACTATCAGTGCGGGAACAGCATGTGCAGTGTTTGGATTTTCAGCTGACGGCACTGGCAAAGAATCGCATTATGGACACAGCTTTTATCTTCTCTTCGCCAGCGCTGTTCGAGTAGCTATTATCGCAGTCATACTACTCATTTTTATGTTATCAAGATATGAAGAAATGCAGGACGAAATAGTTCAGAGAAGGCGAAATATTAGTTTAGCAGGAGAATACAGACCACTCCTCTCTTCGGAAAATAACTGTGAAAGTGGGCAAGAAGAATACGACAGCCTTTCTAAAATAGAGCCCATTAACAATCAAGATAATCCAAATGAAGAAGATCCCACTCATGCGAAGATGCCTATCGACGTCACATGTTTACCAGGCCCCAGAAAAAACGTTGATGAAAAGCCGAAGAAAGAAAATATTATTAGGAAGTCCGACAAAAAGAATATTTTGGAAAATTACAAAGAAGGCCTCCTGCTTTCCACACAATCCGATAACAACTATGAGTAGGTGTAAAACGGAAATATTTTTAATAATTAAAAAAGGCGTAATTTTAATTTTCCTATTTTAAATATATACTTGTCAAACCGTATTAAACCGTCGATTTTGACAGTTCAGTTGCACCCGACACACGTAAGGTGAGAGAGAAAACTGGCATAAATTCCACCTGTGTATTTTTTTGTCGGTAAATAAAGAAAAAAATAGCCGTGAATTCTCACGCAACCCTTTGAAAAGCAGCCAGTCGTATATGGTTCCGTTTTAGTTACCCTCGGCATAGCTTCGAGGACAAATGTATATAATAGCTATATAACGACTCAAGACTGGCTTTAAGGGTTGATGTAGTGCCTGTAGTACTGTTAGGAATTCTTTTAATTCTATAAGAACCACGCATACAAAAGCAAAACTGTAAAAAAATCTTTAACGAAATATAGTAGACATTTCAAGAAAAGTTTATAATGAACAAAAAGGTAGTGGCCATTGCTGTGATATGTGCTTTCCTGTGTTTAGCACAGATAGGGTTGGGACTGTACGCATTCTTTGAGCCAAAATGGTTAGTGGGCAACACGACCTTGTAAGTATGTCTATACATTTGCCATGTAGTTCAACTTAACAGTTTTGGTGGTAGGTCGTTATAATGTAGAAAGGCCGCTATCTTGAATGTTATGTTAAACAAGGCTTTTTATACTGTAAAGTGTGCAAGTCATTGTGTATAAGTCATAAACCGAATCCGGTAAAGGTAATATTGCAATACCTATTTATGTATTGGTTAAAGTGTACACTAATTACTAAGCAATCACTTAAGCAATTAAACCGTAATATACAATTCACATTTTACAGGGCGACAGTGGAGACATTTCAAAATCCTATTGACCCAGATAGACTAGAAGATCGTTTGGCAGTGGTGAATAACATGACCTTGAATAACAACACCGATCCACTTGGTCCAATAACACCAGTACAGACACCTCCGGTAACAGACCCCACAACAATTGTGGTGAATAACATGACCTTGAATAACAACACCGATCCACTTGGTCCAATAACACCAGTACAGGCACCTCCGGTAACAGGCCCCACAACAATTGTGGTGAATAACAACACCGATCCACTTGGTCCAATAACACCAGTACAGGCACCTCCGCTAAAAGACCCCACAACAATTGACCCAAATGCTATTTACGTGGATGCCGCAATAGGGATATTACAGACGGTGATCAATGGTAAATCCAACAATGAAAACAGGGAGGGTAAGTTATGTTTATCTTTCTAGATTTAAAACATCCCATTTTAAAATCGTATTCCTGACTGCGACCTAAACCTGCAAATTAGTGTTTCTTAAGAAGTTATATAAGAGGGTGGGAAAAGATGGGACACCTTTAGCGCATAGTATCTAAAAATCCTGATCGTGTTTTAAGCAATTGACAACGGTCTATATAGTAGTCTTGAGGTTGTGGTTTTATATTTCTTTAGATGTTATTTGCTTACTACTAAATGAGATGGGAAAATAGAATGAAACTGTGTTTTGTTTTTCACCACCCCACTATATAAAAATACCAATTTTAATTCTAATTAAAACTATATAGGTTTGAAATCAGTGGTTGGTTTTGTTATGATCTCACTTGTGGCATCAACGTTCAGTTTGTTTCACTGTATGAGCCTTCTTATAAGCGAATGTTGTGGATGCAGAAAATGCGAAAAGGGGTGTAAAACATGCCGCACCTGTTTAAAATTTGTCGTCAAAAAATTGAAAGATGTGGCCGCATCAAGCTACGCTGCAAGTACGTTTGTTTTGCTTTGGTACTAACAGAATTGTTAATTGTAGTATTATACAGGTGTTAGCGCTGCGGTTTCCGATGCAATGTTCGCATACACCGCAAACGACTTGACCGATATACAGTTCGGCCCTAGTGTTTACGTGCTAATTGCCTCCGTTTTGCTCTCAATTACTACTGGATTACTCAGCATCGATACAAGTAAGAAAGAAAAGAAAAATGAGGAAAATCGGCAAAGATACGAAATGAGAGAAAATCCGAACAGAGAATCATGAGACATAATGTTGGTGGCTAAACTGATTGACCGTGTTTCATTGTATATAGATAATACATTGGTGTGGGGTAAGATGGAAGCTATATTGGCATAGAACCCAATGTTCCCACTTTCAACAACGCTTTTTAGAGGCTTGAGAATACTGTAATATAATTCTGTAAAAATCTTATAAAACGACACACATCTAAATTTACCAAATTGAACTAATCAAGTTTTATGTATAGTCCAAAATGACAAAAAAAATTGTAGCCTACATATTTATATGTTTATATAGTAGTTACATGAACTTGCTATACCGTTTGTGTATTGCTGATACGATTGTAAATACACCCGCTTAGTTAACGCAACACTTGGTTATGTGTAGCTTCGTTGAGCAACAGTATATACAGTACTGTAGGAGAAGACGGGACACCTTTAGCACAAAATATTCAAATATCTTGATCGTATTTTAAACAATTAACAACGGTCTATGGGAGTCGTGAGGGTACGGTTTTTATAATTCTTTAAACGTTCTTTGTTTACTACAAAACGGGACGGGAATATCAAATAAAAAAGTGTCCCATTTTCCCCATCCTACTACACTTCCAAAAACTAATGGAAATGTTAAGTGAAGGTATTTAGATACACACTTTTAGTTTTATACAACTCTGAGACAAAATGTACTTCCCTTGCGTGCTTGCGAGGGCTTTTGCGGCGAGACTTATTTGCATGTAAGCTGAGCCCAACCAGTGGCGCGTAGCTTTAACAATGATGCTTTAAAAGAAACTTCATGGGGGGAAGATAAGACACCTTTAGCACATAATATAATATTCTGATCGTGTTTTGAACAATTAACATCGAAAGTTGTGAGGATACGGTTTTATAATTCTTTGAATGTTCGTTGTTTACCACTAAGTGCGTTGAGAAAATGAAAGGTTAATACTGTTTACTTGTTCATTTTCACATCCCCACAGTTTGACGCACTTGTTATCGTATGTAGCTTGTTTTCATATGTACGAGGTAACATGTCAGATTCTCGCGCATGGCAGTTTTCGCACTGAAACCAAAACTGGAAGGAATTTCAGTTCCGTGCGAAAGACATTTCCAATTACTCACCAACTCATTTGCATGGTACTTTCCTCGTTGAAGGTGGTTACCAGTATAGTTTACAACGCGATTATTTATTACGGTAAACTACAACGTCATAAATGTAGCACACCACAAAAATATCGTCCTATTTGGTAGTAAATGTCCCATTTGGTAATAATAAAAAAAAACGTTCTAAGAATTATAAAAAGCGTATCCCTACAACTCCCCATTGTTAGCTGTTTAAAATACGATCAGGATATTTAGATATTATGTGCTAAAGGTGTCCCATCTTACCCCACCCTACTATGAGTACTAGCAATCAAAGATTGTGTGGTTTCTCGTTTCATATACCTTTGGGCAGCTTATGTGTTCATTTTTGAGGTTATTTTCTCTATAGCTGAAGCCACTACCTCTATAACAATGTGTTTTGATAAAAGGCGTGTTGGTGGTTTGTATAAGGGCATATACACTGGTATTAGCAAATACAGTTTTGAAGAATATGTTGTGTAATACGCTACCGTTTTGCTCGAAGATGTTTAATGTATACTTAACAATCTTAACTTATTAACAAGAAACAAATCTTCGGCTAATCATTACTTACAAAGCTAGCATAGCATAAATGCCTAAGTATACAGATATATCGCAAAAGGTGTGCTACAGGTCCATGTCCATAACGTATCCCGCTGTTATAATTACATGTATAGCAGTAGGCTATGTGTGTCTTTCTAGAAAACGTTAGTTCGGCAATCAACTATTTATTCATCAATGTCCTTCTATGGTAAAGTGACGCTCAGCGTCTTATTGTCGTCAATTATTAACCCCAGTAAAACTTGAAGAAAAAACAATTGTTATAGATCTATGCAGGCTCGATTTGGAAATACAAGTTTGGCTATAACGTTAAACCGCCAATACAAATATATCAAATCCAACATTACAAAGTTAAGAATATGTCTTGTTATAGACAGTTTAATGAGAATAATTTAAATAAATAAATTGGGGCGAATCAATCGCTTCTTGTAGAGTTTTTTAGTACGCAAATTAATGCAATATAAATGTTTTTGCTTAAAACGAGTGTTTAATTAGGTTTTTAAAGGTATAAGTTCAAGAATATATAAGAGGTTTATTATGGTCGAGAACAGGTACAAGTTGATTGCTGCTGGTGTTCTTTTAATCCTTCTCGTATTAACGCAGTTGGGGGTTGAATTTGCTGCTCTCTTTAGTCCATGCTGGCTACAAGGAAATATGACAGTGTAAGTTTAAAATTAACGTAGACTTACCTTAATGTCCGATGTTTTTTATTAGTATTTTGTTCATCTTACCCCACAGTAATATACAAACGAGATCCCACTTATTTGCCATTTATGTTTATAATTCTGTAAATATTCTTTGTTTACTAGCAAATGGGAAGGAAGAAGAATAAACACAGAGGAAACTTGTCCCCGCTTTTCCCACCCCATACTATATTTTAGACTTTGCTAAGTTTATTTTTTTCAAAGGATATCAGCGATGGCTTTTCAAAATGACTACAATCCTGATGGTTGGAAAGATATTGCTGAAGCCGCAAACGTTTCTAAAAACGAGTTTGATCACATCATTCAATCTTATTTTCTTCCTAAATTCCCAACGAAATCCAGCAATATTTTCGCGGATGTAGCGATTGGAATTTTAGAAACAATTGTAAATGGAGAGACACTTAATGACAGGAGAGAAGGTTTGTCTTTATCGTAATAATAGTATTGTAGGGGGGGGGGGGGGGGAAGATGGGACACATTTTCGTTTAGTTTTCTCTTTCCATTTGGTAGTAAACAAAGAACCTTCAATGAATTATAAAACCGTATCCTCACAACTTCCACAGACCGTTGTTAATTGTTTAAAATACGATCAGGCTATTTGGATAATATGTATTAAAGGTGTCCCATCTTCCCCCACCCTACTATATAATGATTCAACATATATATAGTTGGGTGGGAGAGCGAGACGCCTTTATAGCACATAGTGTTGAAATATCCTGATTGTGTTTTAAACAATTAACAACGGTCTGTGGGATGAGTCGTGAGAGTACGGTTTTATAATTCTTCGAATGCTCTCTGTTTACTACCAAATGGAGCGAAAAAATAGAATAAAGGGGTGTCCGATCTCCCCTTAGCCTACATTATACTGTTATGTCTCATATAGGTTTAAAATCTGTGGTCGGATTCTCAATGTTATCTCTTCTTGCAACTGGGTTTGGGCTGATACAGTCTGCGGTGCTTTTTCATAAACTGTTGTCAACGACCGGCCCGTGTAGTACAAACCCCAACGACCAAGAAAGCAACTGCATCAAAAAAGGTTGTAAATTGTGCTTCGAAAAGACGGAATGCACTAAAAACAAGCTTAGAGAACTCGCTTTCAGCAATTATTCTTCTGGTGAGCATTTTGGTTCTTCGTAAATTATACAAAATTAAACATTTCAAGAATTTGTTATTAGCACCCCTAACCTTCTATATAGTTTTCGTTGGCTTTTACTCATTTAATGCTTTGAATTGTTTTCATGCCAGTTGACCCGGCGCCGTGACACAGTGCTCAGCGAGCCTCTAATGCTAAACTATAAGTTATGAATTTAACGCTTGTCGCCGATTTGATTGCGTATGTGTCCTTGGCCAAGACACAAAAACATTCACTCAAAGTTATACGTGATAAACACATAAGCGGGCACGAGGTGTGTGAAACAGAAACTGTTAAAACGAATGTCATTTCCCCGGCACGTTACGAAAAAGCAAGTTACATTCAAAATGTTTTACACAATATCAGCGATAGATTAATACAATAAATAAAAAATATGCTGGTTTTAACTTACTATACATTTCATGCAATAGTGCAAACAGATATAGTAGGGTGGGAGAAGACAGAACACCTTGAGCACATAATATCCAAATATCCTGATCGTGTTTTAAACAATTACCAACGGTCTATGGAAGTTGCGAGGATACGGTTTTATACTTATTTGAAAGTTATTTGTTTACTACCAAATGGTACGGAAAAATGGAATAAAATGGTGTCCCATCTCCCCCATCCTACTATTTAATAAATATATCAGCCGTTCATGTTTTACATACATTACTTGTCCTTAGGCTGCAGTGCGGGAACGGCACTTGCTGTGTTCGGATTTTCAGCTGGTGATAGTGATAAAGGGTCACAGTATGGACACAGCTTTTATCTCCTCGCCAGCTCTATTGGACTTGCTGCCATAGTCAAACTGCTTTCCGGGCGCTTAGAGGGTCTGATAGTTGACAACACAGACGGTCAAAATATTAACAACCCAGGCGCTCAAAATATTAACAACCCAATTAGCTTCAACCATCAAAATCAAGAAATCCAAATTCATAATGCGCCACAAGACCATGCTGAAGTTTGTAATCGATCTACTACTATACAGTAGCCAAAATTAAATTCCGGATGATGTCTACAAGCAAAACAATGCTGTCCAACGATGGTACAAAAATAATGCATCACTGTCTATGACAAACAAACAACTTCGATTGGAAAGAAGTGTACCGGCAGTTGATAAACAATAAATATTCCAGTTTATCAGCTACACATGCACATTGATAGTTTAAACAGCAAGACTGCAAGTATGACTGTTCAAATTTCCTGTATTTTAAATTAGCGCATATAAAAGCTAAAAATGTTTTTTTTAAGCATGGAGAGTTTGCCTTTCGGTACACTTTTTAACTTGAAAATGTAAACATAACTGGCTCGTTGTTTGTCTGCTAGGTGTATAGCGACTACGCTTCTTTCCTCCAAATAAATGTAAATGTAAACAATCGTATAAGCGTGTTTTAACGACTGTCGTTTTGCTGCTTATTTAGCAATACTCTGTCATATGGTTTTAATTATTTTTTAATCTTCGCTATCGTAATCGAAAAGCCAAATAAAATATATTATTATAAAAGCGTTACAGTTTAACTTTAATCCTACAAAAACGTCAAAGACCGTGTATTTGTTTTCTATATTTATAGTTGTTTCTACGAAAGCGTGGGTGTTGCTGACGTATAGTAGGATGGGGTAAGATGGGACTCCTTTTTGTTATATTTTCTCGTCTTATTTAGTAGTAAACGAAGAACATTCAAAGAGTTATGGAAACGTATCCTTACGACTTGCATAGACCGTTGTTAATTGTTTAGAACACAATCAGTATATTTGGATATTATGTGTATAAGGTGTCCCATCTCCCCCCACAGTACCACATAGTAGGGTTGGGGAAGATGAGACAAATTTTCTTTCTATTTTCTAAACCCATTTGGTAGTAAAAAAAATTAAATTCAAAGAAATATAAACCCGTACCATCACGACTGCCTTATACCGCTGTTAAGTTTTTAAAACAAGGTCAGGATATTTTGTGGTAAATCTATCTATGGTACTATGATACGAGCTGGTTTTACATATTAAGATAATATGCAGAAGCCTCCGCTGTTTACTTCGTAGATTGGCTAATATTTCCCAAAAAAACACCGATGCATGAAAAGGCTTACCTACAGTCGTTATTTATATCACGGCATCAAGCCATACTAGGCTCAGCAAAAACCATAGCCTATATGTATAGGCTATGGCAAAAACTAAGCACGTGTTACTATACTGGCACGTCGTACCATTACGACAAGTTTCTACAGTGCAGACAAGTCGCAAATGTACGGTGGTACAATTTAACACATACACACATACGTAGTGCAGTATTTTAATGTTTCTTGTAGTTGAACCTGAAATAGTTTATATTTAGTCCATTCTGTGAATGCTTTTAGCCCGAATCCGCATTCCGTATATCTGCTCTCAGCAAGTTGTTGTTTTTATTGGTCACGTGACAACAGCATGTCTGCTTTTCGGCTGGTAGTGTGTGTTAGCAATGGTGTCAGTGTGCAAACAGTTTTGTGATTCCAAATTTTACTTACAGGCTAGTTTTTGTTAATTGTTGGGCTATATTTTCTACAAAAGACTGCTGAAGAATGAACGCTGTATCACATGTGGCTAAAATGTATTCACACTCCAACTGATAGTCTCAATGTAAACGTGTTGTGATGGTCATTGCCTACATTAGAAATTTAATACGTAAAGTCATACAAAGAAGAATGGATCACGAACATAGCGCTCTGTACCCGCCTGCTGCAGTGCGTGGCATGAAAGTGTTGGATAGGTATGAAAAGAATGTATGTTTTGCAATTTATAATAAGACTTAGTAATAAACACGTTATTATACATTCATCTAAACTATTTAGGAGCGCATTTAAACAAGAAGTCACCCTTCCAGCATTACTTGTGCCTGTACAATCTCTAAGGTACTGCCGTAAAATGATGAAAAGCAAACTTGTTAATTTAAGTATCAACAAAAAAGTGGTTGACCCCCCTGCACACCTGGTGGGTGAAGAACTAACTGCTGGTCACAAACTATTTCTGTTGAAACCAGGCACCACAATGGAGACTTATTCATCGGACGAAAAACAAATGTTAGGCAAACTTGGAGTAAAGGATAAAATATATGACTACAGGATAACATTGGGGTAAGACATGTGAAGATTATTTTTTCAGAATGAGTAATGTGGCTACCCAATTTGTTTTGTTGGTATAATGATATATAAATATACGCCTGTACATTCCTATATAAGGGCCTATACAAATAATACAAATAAATTGTGTTTTTTGAATAAACGAATGTAACTTTATCTTCGCATGGCCAGAAAACGACAGTGCTTATAATACGGGTTTACATATACTCGTGTCAGCTTAC
The DNA here is from genome assembly GCF_009617815.1 of Ciona robusta. Taxonomy (NCBI): domain Eukaryota; kingdom Metazoa; phylum Chordata; class Ascidiacea; order Phlebobranchia; family Cionidae; genus Ciona; species Ciona robusta. The sequence continues at coordinate 2,719,849 of NC_143238.1, read as the reverse complement.
AAGTTACCATTTAAGTTACTTTGTAGGTGTTGTTTTGGAATTTTTTTTATGTTCTTTGGAGATTGGAAATTTTAATTTGCCGCAGATAAAATATTTGCAACATTTTTTGTCCCGTTTCATATTTTTTATTACTATTAAGGTATGATAGTAAAATGCTGAATATCAACAGCCTATGACTGAATTTTCTTCCAAATCGCCAAAATTGGGTGACATTTTGGGTAAAACTAAAATTTCTATTTGAATATAAATCTGCAATACTGTATTATACAGGGCATTTAATCCAACCTGGTGCTCACGCATGTAATGTATATATACCCAAAAATTATATGCAAATTTAAAACAGTTGCTTCAAATTTTTTCCAGTTATGAAAACTACAAGCACTGGGACGTACTGCGAGCCATTCTACCTGACAGTGAAATGGCAGCGAGAGGATTTTCTCAAGTTGGTCACATTCTGCATGTAAATCTAAGGGATCATCAGTTACCTTACAAACACATAATTGGCCAGGTAACCAAGATCTAGTCATAAACCACCAGAGTAATCATATACCACCTACATGGTTAACTTAAAACACAGTTGATAAGGTACATAGATTAGTTGTTCTCAACCTATATTATGCACTACATGAATTTCTACCAAGTGGTGCTTATTTACATTTAGGGAAACCAAACAAATTCGCAATAAATAATATTAAAGATGCCTTTTTATCAAAAAAATTAGCTGTAAGCCTGTAATATTGTATTTGCATTAATAACGACTTAAAAATTTATTTTTAAACGACTACTATTCATAGTCCAACATGATGTTTTTGTTGCAATCGCAGGTTCTTCTGGACAAGATACAGACAGCGCGCACTGTGGTAAACAAGCACCAAAATATTGATAACAAGTTTCGTAATTTTGAAATGGAGGTAATAGCTGGGGAAAACAATTTTGTTACAAGGATTATAGAACATGGAAGGAAATTCGAATTTGATTTTTCTAAGGTAAACAACATACAAATTTTTGCTTAAAACGTTTTAAGATCTTAACTAACTTAAAACTTCTCTTTTAAGTTAAAAGTAGTGGTTTGCTCGCCCTATATATATATATATAGGGTTACTGCTAGAAATACTAGCCTATAAATAAATTATTAAATCCCTATGGCAAGTTATAGTGAGCTCTTTGAGAGTTTTTTACCTTGATAAGAATATGACATTGGTAAATAAATTACCAAAACAGCTTATAGGATTTAAAGTGGTCCTATGGGTTTTTTGTGCCAAGAGTCATAGAATGCAGGTTATTTTTGTGAGCTGGAGCTTATTTTGCAACAGGAGTTGTCTACATTTTTCGCACAGCTTATTTTGCAACAGGAGTTGTCTACATTTTTCGCACAAATTTCGCACACGAAAAAATGTGCTTGTTAAAAGTGTGCACATTTTCGAACAATGCGAGCACAATGTGCAGGTGCACATTTTCATCGAGCACATTTTTTCGCGCATTGTGCAAAAAACTCTCGCAACCTCGTCTCTTATTTTGAGGAGTATTAACTAGTGTTTCAATATATATTTTAGTAATTTAGTTTAAAATTCAGTGATTATATTTATATTTCAGCAGACATTAAATTTTGCATAATTTATTATTAATTTTTGGAAAAGTTTGGAAATTTATATTTATAAAAGATTGAGTATTGATGTAGTTAACTTATTTCTTAGGTGTTTTGGAATTCACGTTTATCTACAGAACACCAGCGTATAACCAATTTTGTGTCTGAAAGTGACGTTGTATTTGACGTTTTTGCTGGAGTTGGACCTTTTGCCATTCCAATCGCCAAGAAGGGTAACTAAACACAAAAATCTATTGAAATTAAATATTACTTGCTGTCATTTAAAAAAAAAGTTCTAAATGTTTGCTTTAATGCTGTATAACAGAACACTTTGAAATATGTAAATATCTAAGTAGATTTAAATAATTTTGCTTTACTGTTGCATTATATTATCTATATTAATATATATATATATTTAACAAGCCATACCATATAGGTTGTGTAGTTTACGCAAATGATTTGAATCCTGAGTCATATAGATGGTTGCTCCACAATGTTGCATTGAACAAAACCAAAGCCAAATGTTTTAACTCTGACGGAAGGGAATTTATAAAAACTGAATTGCGAAATTATCTTCTTACTAGGTGAGATAACACATAATAATAATAAAGTTATTTGTCTCTTCGATTACGGTAATGAATATCTAAAAATATTTTAAATGAAGAAACAGGATAGAGCGAGTAAACAACAGTTGTTAAAACACGCTTACAGTTAAAAACATATTTACATTTAGTTGTAAAAAAATAAGCGTGGTCGCTACACATAGCAGAATATATAACTGGGTCCTCATACTTACAAACTAAGCTTTCTTTACATCAATGGTTCCCAAACTTTATTAACTCGCGTACCATTTTTTGGTTCGTGTAGCGTTCTCGTACCACCTATATTACTAAAGTCTCCAGGCCAAAAAGTTGAATCACCTGATAATTTACGCAACACAAACTTGGCTCTGCCTTTCTTATAGTTACGTGTGAAATAAATGTTATTTGCCTATTAAACAGGGCAACATGTGGTATAAACAACCTAAATATGTTCCAGAAATAGCACTGTTGTATATTTACAATGTTTTCCTCATCCAAGCAGCATGTTTGTTACGTAATAGTAGTTACGTAATAGTCACACCTGGATTCATTGCATCATATTAGCGATTGTTTGACCTGGAAATTTATTACGACATAATAGCAATTCACATGGCGATTATTTGCGTCATAATATCGATTGTCCCCTTGATTATTTACAATATTTAGCCTGCAGTTGCTTAAAATACATCTTCACGTATGCTCAGAATTAAAGTATAGATATTTTTGCAAAGAATACGTAGTACGCACGTAAAGCAACGCCTCGCGATTGTTTGGTGTAAACCTAATAAGTTGTTCGCATACCACCTGTGAGACCTTCGTTTTGTTTATTAAGATTTTTTAGTTAAACTTGACTAACCAATAATCTAACGTACAATTTTTTTCAGAAGTCCACACAAAGTTCATGTTTTAATGAACCTGCCTGCCATTGCTGTAGAATTTCTGGATGTTTTTCGTGGCTTGCTTTGCAATGTGGATTGCCTGTAAGTCCATATGTACATACTACCTGATAATGGTCTAATAACTTTGTTGTTTAGTGCTGCTAATGATCTGTCCAATGCTTCACACAAGAAACTGCTTTCTATTCCAGAAGTATGTGTTCATTTGTACATATTCGCGCCAGAAAAAGATGGAATAGGTAACTTTCAAATATTAAAAAAAAATTGAAAATATATCTACACAATATTACACACACACATATATATATATATATATGTTCCAGATATATATATATATATATGTTTAGTTTCTTTTTATGAATATTCAATTGTTTTTAAAATATGCATTTTATTATTTTAGTTTTAGTGTATTATGAAGTTGTATAGATTTGTTTATTAATCTTTTCAAGTCTATTAGGTGCCATTTCCAAGCATACTTAAATATTAACACATATGAGTTATTAATCAGTATGTTCAGGGTGAAATAATGCTGTTTGATCATTGCTGATGCGTAAATATTTGTTAAAACATTTACCTACCTCTAGACTCCTGCTGTGTATTTGACTGCACCAGACACAGCAGGGTACTGTGTTAAAAATACTGCACCAAATGACGTCATGTCTGTACTATGTCAAAGTCTGTTATGGTTTTAAAGTCAAAATTTTGATAATTGGTTGAAAGTAGTGTAGTATATTTGGTATGTTTAATAAGAAAAAACTGTAAAACCTGAATTGTAATTTTTGCTATTTTCGTACCCTGTGCTTCAAAACAATATTGTGAAACTAGAGTTTCACCTTTACAGAAGCCAATGCGGAACCACAGAATAAGGAACTAGGTTTGAATACTGCGTGGCATATCAGTGACAGTGTGTTAGGGACAGATTCTTTTCCGTATAAAATTGATTTATTTGCCAATCTCTTAATAAATTAATTCAATAGTTTCATTTTTTTATACAGCTGACTTAAAATCAAGAATTAAGCAAAGTCTTGGCTGTGCACTGCCAGAGGACGCTGTTATATATGATGTTCGAAATGTTGCCCCAAAGAAACAAATGTACTGTGTCAGTTTTGTATTAAGTCAGCATTTGATGGACCAGAAAGAGCAAGATGTATATGAACCTGCACCAAAAAAAATAAAAGAATGCATTAGCTGATGTTAAAACTTGTGCTTTGCAATTGGTCCATTGCAGAATTGTTTAGTTTCTTTGCAATAAATATTTTACAATCATCTAGTGTGTGATTTTGGCAGATTTGTGAGATTTGAGAGTGTTTTAAATATTCAGTAAAGTATATCTGAAAGAAATCATACCATTGGTTAATGATTGCAGTAACACACAACTGCAATGGCTCAGGTAAGTAAATATTTATTAATTAACTTTGTTTACGTATCAGAACAACTAAGAACACTTTGTTCCAGTTAAAAGAGTCCGGCTCATTTGCAAACATGAAAATGACAGTTTGCAAAGCGCAATATAACATGGCAATGCAACAGGTAAAATTAGGTTACTTTTTTTTAGTATTCTGTTTAAAGATTGACTTTCAGGTTATCAGAGGAGGCAAATTTATAGCATGGTCAACTTTAAAGAGCCGCCATACCAATATTAAGGAATCTATTGTGAATGAACACTGCCAGGGTGATGCTGCATTAAAGGATCAAATGCTACAAGCTTTGAATCTTGAATATAAAACTTTTGAACAACGCAATCAAGAGTTGGAGGTGTGTAAGAACCAATCTTATTTCTACAAAAGTTTGTAGTACAGTCATATGCATCATTGTTTATTAAATGCTAGTTTTAGTTTTTCTTTTTAAGCTTTAATGTGTTTGTAGAAGTAGTTACACTAATTTTAGTTGTAGAAGTAGTTACATGTTGCTAATGTTACAGGAAGATCAAGCAAAACAGTTCTTGGGGCCTTTAAACGAATCTATGAAAAAGTACTGCGATTATTTTCAAAATGTAATTTGATTTTAGTTGTTTTTTCCTTAAATAAAATTCTTTAAAATATGGTATTTGTGTTTCTGTTTTCTTTTTTAGGTATTTCGTGTTACTTGACATTGATTAAATTCTATTTTTTTAACTAGTTAAGGTTTCTTATTACTACCGGACAAATCATGAATAAATTAAGCTTTATATTACGGCTCTTCGAAATTTGTTTAAAATTTAATGTGAATTATTTCTTTTTAGTCTGCAGGAGATGGAACTTTGTCCCGTGAAGGTTTTGATTCTACACACAGCAAAGCAAAACAAGCAGCGTTCAATGATCTTCGTGAAAACATGCCAGTATCTCCACCTCATATGGTGGAACAAACTGAAAAAAAATTATCCAGTATGATTAGAGATGCTTGTAATACTTTTAGGCAAGATTTTGAGGTAATAAATGCTTTAAAATTTTATATATGTAATCATTTTAGGTTTGTTTTTTATTTCAGAAGCAAACAAGTTCTCCGGTTTCTGTAGAATCTTTTACAACACCCCTTGAGTTAGCTATAGTTTTGTATCGCAGGATGATGAAAGAGGTAACATGCTGTAATATAGTTCATATTTCTGTGTTACCACATTTGATTTCAGCATGCAACAATGTACCCCAATATTAAACCACCATTTGAGGAGAGGCACAAGCAAGCGAAAGAAACTGCATTTAAAACTTTGGTCAGAAATTTGCCCCCGTCACCTATTGCACTAGTGAACACAACTAAAGAAAAACTTAATGAACTAATACAACAAAGTTATGAGGAATACCGTGCAGCAGAACAAAAACCAGAGGTAGATTATGCTTTTCTTTCAAGGTTCTGTTTTGGTAACAAACAGTTTTTATGCTAGGACCAACTCGCGTTCTTTCTTATGCTAGCTGGTCTACTTGGTCAGGTAAAATAAACTTATTTCTGAAAATTTTAAAAAATTTAGTTTTATCAACTACTGGATTTTTAGGATTTTATGAAAGACTTTCAGCCACTTATTGAAAGGTCAAAGCAAAAATATGACGAAATTATGAATCAGGTTTGGTTAAAACATTTTTTCCTACTATTTTTTGAATAATCTGTTTCTAAATAACCAGTTCATGAAAGATGGGAAGTTCATATCCTGGTTGACAATGCGTAGAAAGCATGAGAGTGTGGTGCAGGAATGCATAACAGATGTTTCCAACAAACTTGGCAGGCAACAACTCAAGGAGTTTAGTGACAAAATTGATGTTGTTTTAGAAGAAAAATTCAATGAATTTCGAAAGCGCAATTCCATATATGAGGTAAAAATAGTGTGCGCCGATTGCTGTGTGTGAGTTGCCAATTTTTTTATGATGTTTTTAAGTCTTTTTCAGTTCAAGTTTATAACATGAATCATTTCTTTTCAAAATCCTCTTTAAGAGCAAGCAATAGCTGTTTAATTTTCTGTTACCTAAATAAGTCTAAAAGTTTGTTTTTTTCCAGCTAATAATACCTTTTGTTTTTGACAAATTAGGAAAAACTCCGTGAAGATGCGATGGGAAAGATTGTAGAATGTGTCAGTGTATATAAGAGCATGATCAGACGGGTATTTAACTTCCACAATTTAACTTCCACAGTTTTACATTAAATTAAAATAACCCATTTGTTACATAGGCCATAGACAACCCATTAATGAATGAAAAGGATTTTGAACACATTCATCAACACAGTAAAGCAGCGGCTTTTGAACGTCTGGAGAAAAGCAGCATTATAGATAAAGAGAAATTCTCCCACAGACTAAATGGAGCAATTAAGCAGGAACAAGCTAAAGCTCTTGAAGTACTCAAAAGGAGGGTATGTGTATTCTGCAATTTCTTTCGTAATATAAAACAAAATTTATTTGTCACTTCGAGAAACGAAGATGAGAATAATTAAAAAAATACAATTGTTTTGGCACATGACATGGCAGTTAGTTTGATGCATTACTTATTGATTGAATAAATGAATGAATGTGACTTACTTTATCCTCGCAAAGCCGAAAAAACGACAGTCGTTATAAAACAGGTGTTCTGTTTCTTACATCTCGTGCCAGCTTACGAGTTACCAAGTATGTTACTTTGTGGCTGATTATTTTGGGGGGATTTTTTCATTTTTTTATCTGTTCCTGATAATTTGGCCAACCCATTAGTGACCACTGGGTTGAAGCAATTGCTTTTAAGTTTCTTGGCCAAAGATTAAGATTTGTCATTGTCCACGCAGCGACCAACAACACCAAACACCGCTGCTATGCAGCAAGCTGTGAAGTCAATCCACGATTATAAAATTGGCGAGATTACTGTTCAAGTTGCAAACTGCGGTATCACTGATCTGACAAAATCAAACATTATTGTTAACAGTGTGGGACCTGATTTTGAACTTTCTAAAGGTATTAAACTATTGTATAATTACTTGTTTGTTTATTTGTTATCAAATCTTTTTCTGTTCTAGTAAATTATATATATTTTCAGTGTATAAAAAAGTTTAATGAGGTAATGGGTCAATTCTAAAAGGTATTGGGGGTAATGGATCAGTTCTGGCCAAATTCCAACCCATGACATGCCTTACAAGGGGACCTTACCCATGGAGAATAGATTGAATGAAATTTAATTTGAAACAATGTAACAGGTCAAGTTAGTGCGATCTTGCTTCGCCGAGTTGGGCCTCAACTGCAAACAGAGTGCACCAATAATCCACAGTTCGCTACGGAAAGTTACCGCATAACAACCGGTGGTAACTTATGTGATCATATTGTGCATTATGTTCTACCAAACGAGGAGTATCGGATTGAAGAGTCGATTATGGAACTTCTGGAAAAGTGTGACAACATGGAAGCGATAACAGTTGTCATGCCTGTTCTTGGTTCAGGTAAAAATAACTGTTGTGTTTTTGGGTTTGTATTAAAACGCAAAATAATATAATGAAAACTAAAGCGAGCATATACATATATATATAGGGTATTTAATTACAACATAGCGGCACAATTAATATTGAACCACGCTGATTGCGGCACATTCTGCAAATCACATGACCTTTCTGTCATGCGTGTGCATGGAGGCGTGACCATAACAATCCAGAAATTTACAATTAATGTGAATGACTCAATTCATATAAGTTTTTAGTTAAATTTGTCAGATTAATTAATGAGAGTCTACAGCTGACGTTAGCAGTTTAAATATTTATGAAGGAGGTTATTTGAAAATTATTTGTGCTGAAAAATTTAAATACTAGTTACACAGTACAGTTATGCAACCTTCTAACAAGAGCAGGTTGGAATGAAAATTAATTACCAGTTGTTTACCTGTATATGTGAGGCACGGAAAATGACCTTCAATTGTGTCAACAAACACACAGTGAATTGGTGTAATGGATACACAGCCAAATTTTGACATTTGAAACTACTATCTGGTTACAAAACAACGTCACACCCACTGAATTGCTACTACCTTAAATTCAAACATTACTCTTAGGCAACAGAGGAGTTCCTGTTGACAAATGTGCTCGATTTCTCTGGGCAGCTCTATGTTTACTGAATAGTTACAGGAAGCCCACTTATTTGAACTGCATTAAAATACCTGCATTTGATGTCAAAGTGTTCAACGGCCTTGTGAAGTTTTTTGATAAACCTCCCAGGTTTTTAGGTATTAACCAGAACTGCAGTTTTACAATTATAATATGCCTTTTCCAGTTACTTATAAAGACTTAATTTAAGCAGTAACAATAATATTTAATAGGTGTCACTAACATTACATGGCTGCCAAATTGGTGTGTTGTGACTGTAGACTATATAAATGATTCTTACTTAAAATGCAATCATTAGTTATAATGTTACATATTGTATTTTAATGTGTAAAATACTAGAGTTAAAAGAGTTATAACACAAGTTTTGTATTGTGTAAAATTTAGCTGTATTAATTCTCTTGTACAGTGGCATGTAATGTGATACTTTAACATGAGACAAAAAGTATTTCTAAAAAATTGAAAATGGAACCAATTATTAGGATTCCCATCACACTGGGGAAATGTGAGTAGGGGAACAACAGAAGTGAAGCAGTTGTCACCAGACAGCAGTGAATTTAATGATGTTGTTGCCGCATTCAAAAAGAGCAACCCACCTGTCAATGAAATCCTACAGGTAATGTGAAAACATTGTATTTAAAACCTGTTTTCCAGTTTTATAACAGTCCGCTACACCTATATTAATAATAATAACTTTATTTGTCTTTGCGGTTACAGTGATGATGATAATCGTAAACTTCACAATATGCCAATGTTAATTTAAGAAATCGTAAAATTGTTTTTTTAATAAAATATAATTTGTTAAAAATATAATTCTGTTTTTAATAAAATAAAATTGGTTATAACAAGAACCTTTTATCAGATTGAAAGAATCCAGAATCCAACTTTGTATAAGCAGTATGAAGGTAAACGGGAAGCGATAGTAGATAAGGTGCAGAACTCTGTGATAGAACGAGATTTATTTCATGGGACAACTGAAGAATCGAGTAACCTTATCATAAACAACTATTTCAACCGAAGTTATGCTGGAAAGAATGGTATGTTTTCATTCATTTTTAGAAATCCCCCCAAAATAGCATTTTTGCATTAATGAACTTTTTTTACTTTAAAACAGGACACAAACATTATTTGTTGGTAGTCTAAATAGTCAGTAATGGTCTAAGGGTAAATTAAAAATCCCCAAAATTTTTAGGGCAAAATTTGAATGAATGTGAATAAATGTAACTTACTTTATCCTAGCGTGGCCGGAAAATGGCAGTCGTTATAACACTAGTGTTTGAATGAATGTAACTTACTTTATCCTCGCGTGGCCGGAAAACGACAGTCGTTATCACACGGGTTTAACACCTCGTGCCAGCTTACGAGTTACCATGTATGTTACTTTGTGAGTAATTTTTTTTTTTTTTTTCTGTTTTTGATATATAATATATATATAATTTGGACAACCCATTAGTGACCACTGGGTTGGAGCAATTGTCGTTAAGTGTCTTGCCCAAGGACACATACGCCCACAATGGTAGCAGCGTCGAGCCTTGAACCCATTACCTCTGGGTTACAGGCAGGCGCGCTATCCACTATACCATGGCGCCGGACATACACCAGCTTTTAAGTTATGTATTCTACTTTGTGTATTTAAAAAATAATGTGAACCGTCATAGCTATAATGCTATTACTTAGTAACAAAGAATCTGTTTATGGTTTGAATTACTTTATTTCTTTTTGTTAACAGCCACCAGGTTTGGTGAGGGTGTGTATTTTGCTTTGGAGTCATCCTATTCTCATCGGTATTGCAGCGGTGATGTTAGGCACATGCTTGTAGTGAAAGTACTTACAGGGGATTACTGCCTTGGCAAAGAAAAAATGAAGGAGCCACCCAAAATGGAGGGTACTGACCGTGTTTACCATAGCTTAGTCAACAATGTAAATGATCCGAAAATATTTGTTGTTTTTAACGACGCCAGTGCTTACCCAAAATATCGCATCACATACAAATAGTATTTCTAGAGATTTATTTTCGACTTGCTTTTCAGCTTTTGATTTAAGTAGCAGTGGGCTTTCGTAATATACATCCAAAAGATATAACTTCTTTATCATTGCGAGACTGGGTAGCAGCTGTTTCTACACATCTTGTGTTTACTTACAAAGTAACATGTTTGATTTTTTGCTATTGCATCTTTAACGATCAAAATAAAAAAATGTTGTACAGTATTGGTGTATTTTTAATTTACACTAGTGATTAAGTTTCTAAGTCTATACTACTGTGACATTGTTTTTTGAGCGTAACTATGATAATGTATTAAATACAATAATCATTGCCATTAGAGTGGTTGTGTTTATATAATTGATGCAAAAATTTAATTGCTTGTCCTAGTCGAAATGGTTATTTTATAATCAACGTTGTTTTGCACTAAAAATATTTGCCCATTTAAAGTTACCCTAAAAGAAAAAGCTAAGAGCTTTAAATTAAAATATGTTATTTATAAAAAGAGTTTGCTTGTACAAGTTCTTGTGTTAGTGGTCAGTTAATGTATTATTAAAACTTCACTCTTTTGAACGTCTTCTGCCTTCGTCTGTCTTTTCTTACGAATTTGCATATTTGTCCATGTGGTAGCACCGTGGTATGGCATAGACATATACGTCTTTCCGGGTAATTCGTGCATAAGAAACGAGGTAGCGTTTGCAAGGCGTCGTATCAGTTCTCGGAACTAAATACTAGTATTTATTTTGTATTGTAACATTGCACGGGACATGTAAAATAAACGACCGCAGGTTTTTTGAACGGTAAATGTTGGTCCGTACATAGGAGCAAATTCAACACGACCGTGATATCAGGTATTGCAACCTTTGATGAGTCACTAGGGGTATAAGGCTAGTGCCTGTACGCGAGTGAATTTTGCCATTAAGACTGACCAGTGGTCGTATAATAATACCATTCAGAATTCATTTTGATTCAACCGGTCTTGCCTATTACTTGTTCAGGTGTTCATTTTGATTCAACCGGTCTTGCCTATTACTTCTCAGAAGAGTTGCAGCCATAGACTTGAGTTTAAATGAAGTATATAGTATGGCAGTTGTTGGCGTTCGGAGAAAAGAACTTTTACTATAGACTGACCTTTTTAGAGGACCTATATCGGGTTGGTGACAGCTTATCTATAACTCTTGGTTGCAGACTGCCTGTCCTTCATTGCATAAGCCTTTTCCCACATCTATATATAAGTCAGTGGCTCAAACAGTCACGCAATTGATAAAGTGGGTTGGGCAGGTTGATTTTCATTCCTTTTTTTGTTCCATTTGGTCGGAAACAAAGAAAATTTTTTTAGCTCTAAAAGTTTTTACAGCTCCAAAAGAATGTTGTTAATTGTCCAAAAGACGATCAATAAACATTGGATTCACATGCGAATGCCATTCCATCTTAGTACTATATCTCTGCTTGCATTTCTCCTTAAAATGTTCTCCCGCATGTTAACTTTAAAACATAAGCGTATACAAAGAAAAGCAAACTAAACTTTTTTGCAATTAAAATATCTGCACGCATCATACATATCACACGTTCAAAAACACACATGTTTTTAAGTACACGTTTTTAACCGACCGTTCGATTACTGTTCTAATTTGAATGTATAGACTATAGAGTGAACCCGTTGGATGCAAAAAATGCGTATATATTTACCATTTTATACTGTGAAGCGTAGAATTGAATTTACATGCAACTGTAAGTAAAATAATGCACATGTCTGTTGTGCATAGCAGATCTATAGTTGTCCAAATTTAGATACTGTGTCATACGTACACAACACTGCATAGTTTCGACATTAAATATGTATATGCACAAAATGATTTAATCGATTGAAAGCAATAGGTGCTAGCAATGCGTCACTGCTGAGGAAGTAATATAGTCGGCCGTTTCACCCCTCTGCTGTTGACAACTAAATTAAGCGACTGATGCGTGTGAAAGTTTGTCATAAGATGGTTACCTAACTTTAGCAAGAAAATATGCGCTTATGTACTAAAATATGCACTAACCAAGCCAGAGTACTGTTTCTAATGATACTTTTTATTCAGGGTAGAATAAGGTTTTAAATAGGTATACCAATGCAATTGCTGTTTAAATAAGTGCAATGGAAAATAATCAAACTGATTCTATTGGTACGTGGGATAGCGAAAAAGTTGCATCTCTCGTACTTGCTTTCGCAGCTGCACCGCTGGTTCTTTACGTCACAATTTCAATGATTATTTATTCAATTCGAAAAGAACTAAAATGTAAATTGGTTGTATATTTGGTTATTTTATTTAAAACTTGTATATACGGAACTGTATTCTGTAAATAACGTAACGTATATTCTACGGTTGTTGTTATATACTAGAAATAAAAAGCTATCAAACACAAGCAGCTATAACAAGCTTTTTTTGCCAGAAACCAGTTTTTAAGAGTAATGTAAATATACTTATGTTTTACAGCCGATCAGGTTTACCGCCGCAAATACAACATATTGATGAAAGTGTTAAGCATTCTTGGTGGATTTTCTGTACTGAGTTTTAATGTGGTTCAAATGCCATTCGTGGTCCGATTGCCGATGGGTTACTGTCCAGTATACGAAAGTTTGAGGGTGATCTTTTTTGGCCTTGGTATACTGAGCACGTACGGCGTGTTTTGGGTTCGAATGTTGACTACGTTCTACTTAGACCCGGTGCTGAAGGAAAACATAGGACGATGGCTGCATATATTCAGTAGGGTGACATTTGTAGTACTTTTAATCGGAGCCGCCGCTTCTACTGGGCTATTTCTGTCGCCGCTAAGGTACAGATGGAACCCAACTGGTTGTGCTGTTGATAAGACAATTGATGTTGGTACAAAATGGGGGATCGTAGCACTTACAACATTTGTGTGCCAGGCATCCCTTTTGTTCTACTTTATATACCCAATCTACATGCACCGTCGACGAATGCTAACTCAGGGAATTGAGCAAAATAACGCCATGCCGTTAGTGAAGCAATTAGCCATTACAATGGCAGTATGCGTTGTAATAAATGTCGTTTGCTACAGCGTTGTCATTGTTTACAAAAGCCCAATGGTGTTCCTATCTCACTTAGCGCTAAACGTAAACCTACTTGTACACCTATCCGCACTGTTATATTCTTTCACCGACTGGAAAAGGGTTATGACTCCAACATGCTTCTTTGAAACCGACCTACAACGCTCGATCAGTACAGTGAGCAGTTCTGCTGGAACACTGCCGCGTCTGGTTAGTTCCGTGAAACGTGTTTCCAGCATAACATGATTTATTTTGTGTTTAATCAATTTTTGGCATTTTCCGATTTTTACAGTATTATAAATAAATTATTTCGAAAAAATTATTTGTGTTTCAATTTATTGCTTGTTGCGTACTGTGACTACAGACTGAATATGGACAGTTTTAGCAAAGTATAATTCATTTAAGGGGTCAGACAGTTGTGATAATTCAGCAAAAATCACGTCAACAAAATTTTTAGATTTCCCACACTTTTCCCAGTATTGTATAAACATAACATGGCTGTGGTAAATATCACCAATTCATGGTCCCAATTTTTTTTGTTACGTACCATTGGTTATTTAAGGTCGTAATTTTTACTGAGCTAGTGTATACTGAGGACGTTTACGAATGCTGTAAATGTAAGAGGTAGCTTTGTTAATAGCGTATCCATATGGGGTATCAGATGATATACCGTTACTAATACTAATATTTCATGCTTGTATATTGGACAGTTAACAATTCTCTTTTAGAGTCGCGGTGCTACGGTTATTTTTTTTTGTATAAAAATTCCTTGTTATTTTACAGAATAAGACGAAAAAAGTAATGAAAATGCGTTTCATTTGTCCCAACCTACATTATATAGTAGGGTGGGGGGAGATGGGACACCTTTAGCACATAATATCCAGATATCCTGATCGTGTTTTAAACAACTAACAGCGGTCTTTGAGACTCATGGGGACATAGTTTCTCATTTCTTTAAATGTTCTTTGTTTACTACTATATGGGACGAGAAAATAGAGTTAAAATGTGTCCCATCTTCCCCCATCCTACTGTATAAGTGTTTTTTTATTATTTTGAATTGTGCTTAGACCGTTATCGTAATTTAAATGTGTGTGTTTTCCAGTTGGTTAAAACACGTATATACCATACTTACGTTGTAACACGAAGTGCTTACAACTCTTCACGAGAACTTTTGTTTAAAAAAATGATACTGCCGCATAATGATAAACTATTATAGTCCGAATTGATAAAATTTACACACGCAGATTAAAGCTGTTTGCAACTTTCTAATAGGCTATTTTTATAAGAGGATTGGCCACGCGTCAATATTAAAATGTCGTATATAACTTATGTTGTGGCAATATACATGTTTTTTGGTAGCAAACAGCGAACATTTAATTTAAGAATTGTATATAACGGTATCTTCACGGTTTTTAAATTGAGTTGGTAATTGTTAAAAACACGATTCGGACATTTAGGATAAAAGTGCTAAGGGTGTTCTATCTTACCCCATAACAATATATATAGCGGAATATGTGCTGTGTCACGGACATATATACGCATGTTATGCCTATAAGTGCACCCCGGAAGAATTCTCGAAATACTGGTTATATTTAAACTATGCTTGTACTGAACACATGTTACATAGAAATAGCAAGGATAGATGAAAAACACATTATCGTTCTTGTATAGTTAGACAGCCCAACATACTGTCGTGGCAATGTATTTAATAAAGTTCTTGGCCTAATGTAGCGTATATAGGAAATAATGTAACGCAGCAAAATAGCACAATGTACCCTATATAGGTCCTATTAAAAATATACAGGCAGAAAGGGTTGTTTATAACGCTATCAAGTGTTAGACTATGTAGATATTATTTTTTTAGTTTTTAATTAATGTACGGCATGTATTTGTAGGTTTTGAATAGTTGGCAGTATTGCACATGCGCACGAAACGCTGACCCCTAAATTTCGCTCTTATTATATAGTAGGGTGGGGGGAGATAGGACACCTTTTTATTCAATTTCTCGTCCCATTTGGTAGTAAACAAAGGACATTCAAGAAATTATAAAACCTCACGATTCCCATAGACCGTTGTTAAACGTTTAAAAACACGATCATCAGGATGTTTGAATATTATCTGCAATGGTGTCCCATCTTACCCCACTCTACCATAAATTTAAAAGTTTGTTTTTATTAAAAAACTTTAGTTTTTTATATGAAGGTGCTACCTTACGTTTTATATTTGTTTTTGTAAGTTTGTTATGGCAGTAGATTGATTGTCTAGACTCTATAGACATAATTGCTCCGAACATCCGGTAATTTTCTCTTTTGAGGTGACGTAATACAGAACTGCCTGTCGACGTTTTAAAAAGTATCGCATATAGCAATGTAAGATTAATTATACGCCTCCCAGTTTAGACAGATTACTATGTTTTAAAGCTAAGTGTTGTTTACATCGCAGTTTAGTTTATTAAGGATCTTGACAGGTTATATTATATATAGAGGGTGGGGAAGATGGGACACATTTAGCACATAATATCCAAATATCCTTATTGTGTTTTAAACAATTAACAACAGTGTATGGGAGTCGTGGAGATATAGTTTTATATTTCTTTAAATGTTCTTTGTTTGCTACTAAATGGGACGAGAAAATTAAAATGTGTCTAATCTTCCCCCAGCACCCTACTGTATAACTTATACATTTATAAAATAAAAATGTATTTACCAGTTTGCAGGTGTAACTTTATACAAAAAAAAACTGTTTTAAATAAGTCGAAATGATGACCACCGTACCGACTTCTCGCAGCAGCAACGTAACAGGTGTAAAGAGCTTAACAGTCACGACCAGCAGTCTGCATGATACTTGGATTTATTCCGAGTGGCTGGCAGCAGAAATCTTAGCAATATTCATGTGCGTTGTTGTAATGTATTTTACAATTGCCATGTTATGCTGCGGGATTTTTCAACTCAACACAAAAACAGGTCGGATTTAAACTTTGTCTTGATGGATGAATGATGTTATCAGTTTATTTTGTTGGTGGTGTGTATTTGGTTGGGTGAGATGGGTTTTTTGTTTTTTTTTCCTAAAAATGGGGATTTTTATCCTATTTTCTTGTCCCATTTTGTATTAAACAAGGAATTAACAGAATTAAACAAAACCGCATCTTTACGACTTCTAAAAGGCGTTGTTAATCAATTAAAACACTATAGTATAATGAAATATATTTAAGTGCTAACAATATCCTATTTTACCCAACAATATTATATAGTAGGGTAGGGCTAGATTGGACACATTTTCATTCTTTTTCATCTCAATTGGTTATAAGCAAAGTACATTCAAAGAATTATAACACCGTTGACTTAAGACTCCCATATTAATACACTTATTTTCACCTTTAGGTAAAGAGTTAGTATTCAGCCGGATATTACACGCAATGTGTATGTTATGCGGTTTATGCTGCTTGGTGTTCAATGCAGTGCAAATCCCAATGATTAGCTCAATCTACGAACCGTATTGCTATTACTACGAAAAAGTTCTTGTAGTGACGTTCGGTTTGGCTGTCATGTCGACGTATTTGGTTCTGTGGCTTCGCATGCTCAGTGCATTCTATATGAATCCTGTTGTATCCTCGAACATTCCCAAAAAGTTAAGGTACTTTGCCTTCGGTACCTGTGCAGTGATACAGGTTATGATCGCAGTTTACATTGGCGTGTTCCTTGCAACGCAGCCGTACAAAACATTTGAAAAAGGCTGCTTAAAAGTTGGCTCCTTCGGCACTGGAGTCGTAAAATGGGCCATTGTCGGTACAACTACAGCTTTGGGCCAAGGATGTTTACTGTTTTATTTCATTTACCCGCTGTATATGCACAGAAGAAACATGCTGTCAAGTGGTATTAACGAAAAATCCACCATCCCGCTGATTAAGCGTTTAGCATTAATGATGACGATATGCGTCGTCGTTTCCTTTCTTTGTTACCTGATTTTGATTGTACACACTACAAAGTACACCTACGTCAAACATATACTGCTAAGCATTATAGTGCTAGTACATTTACTGACTGCATACTCACAAACCTTTCCTATGTGGATTGGTTATGTAGCCCCCTGTCTTAAAAAGTATCTCCGTACTAGTGATGCCAACAGTACCTCCCAAGCTCGTACCTCCCACACCAGCGCTGGTAACGTTGAGTTTTCTGGGCCAGTCACTCGAGTTACTAACGCTTAGCGTTTTCCAAACGTTTATTCATCCTTTTTTTGGTATTGGTAAAATACCTGCTAAATTTAGGTATTAAAGATATTTTGATTTGAAATAGGACATAAAGGCATTTTCAGTAATATATATATATATAAAACTGTGGGGTAAGATGGGATTTTTATAGCATCTGAATCCTATGTTTGCTGATTGTGTTTTTTTTTTGAATAATTAACAACGCTTTTTTAGAGTAGCGGTGTTACGGGTATTTAATTCTGTAAAGGTGTAAATATTCTTTGTTAAAAAAAAGAGCAAGAAAAAGTGGAAAAAAACGTCCCATTTTACCCCAACCTACTATAAACTATTTTTTATTTGAAATATGGCATAATAACTGTCTTCGGTAATTTAAACATCTAACAAAGAAATTCTCACAATAAAACAAATTTTATTTACGTCATGCATTTAACAAATTACGTATCCCCGGTTCTCATTTAATTTACATTTTCAGAGAATTCTTAATATAGTTTTATATACGTTGCTTTTGATATTATACTGCTGTTTTACGTTAGGTGTTGTTGGACTTAAATGATATACTGCCTATACTTCACGTTCAATTGTTCAACCAGTTTTTGTTGTGTTTAAATTAAAGCGAATCTGTGAATAATAAATAAACACAAACTGTAGCTTTTTGGATCCGTTTGATTTGAACAATACGGTAGCGTATGTGACCGACCACAAAAGGAAGCCATTTTATAATGACGTATACGCGACTGTTACATAACACTGAGTGTTACGTAACTAACAGTAAAGGTTGTGCGATGGCGTGTTTTGTTTGCTCAGGATAACTGTACGCTTAAATCTAAGGAAAATTTGCAGTGACCTACTCAATACAATACATATAGACTAAGAATATAACCAATCAGTTTAGAAAATCAGAGGCCTATTGACGCGAATAATGGTCATTATAATATATTTTCTCCTATTTTCTGAGCAGTTTAGATGTATTCCTCGACTGTGTATTGACAATAGCGCATATGATACAAGTCAGCATTTGAGTGAGATCCATCTCGGCTGCAAGCAATTATAATAATTGGCCTGCCGAGTGCTAAGTGTACAGGGCGTAGTGCTACTATACAATCAACGTTTTTCGTTTGCATTTACAGCAACAGTCATTTGTAGCATTTTAAACGCTCTTAAAGGGTTTTAACAGCCAAGCACGGTTTAGTGTAGATTGGTAACAGTTCCTGTGTCAGTTGCTTGCCATGAGAAACATTGTACAGTGCATACTGATGTCACGGTAATCAATTTTCCTTTCCGTTTACAGCAGCCATCTGTAAAATTTTAACAGCAAACACGATTCAGCGTAGAATAGTAACAGAGTTTTTGCGTAGGAAGATTGCAATGGGCAACCAACCAAGCTTTGAAAGTGGACAGTATAACGGATACCAACAACCGGAGTTCGTTTTAGCAGATAATCAGCCAGAGGTAAATATATATATATGATGTCAATCCACCGGTGTTTTATTTAATTATCTATATGCGTGTAATACTGTAAATCGTGATTAGGGCATGTGGTGTTACAACATGGCTAAACCGTGTTGCGTTTTGAATATAGAAACGAATCATATATAGCACTTGTTGCGGTAACACCGTGGAGTAGGATCGGATGTTTCCTATAGTTGTATTTCTTAAATTCGCGACTCTCTTTTAGAGCATTAAGACGGTTATAGAATTCTGTAACATTCTTTGTTTGTTTTAGAATTCTGTAAACATTCATTCTTTTGTTTACTACCAAATGGGGTCAGGGAAAGAGAATAAAAACATGTCCTATGTCCTATAACACCTCACGTCACTATATATTTGCCAAAGAGTTTTACGATGCCTTTTATAGGATGGGTCATACCAAGTTCGCCATTATAAAAGAGCAAAGTGGACAAGCACTAAAACTACATCAGAGGACCACTATGGCGCTGGAAGAAGCGCGTTTCGTTCACTTTTTAACTACATTCGTGGTGAAAATGCAACAAGTAAGCTGTCGACTTACCTAAAGGCGACCTGTATATACATGTTGAATTGAATTTATGCTAAAAATAGTATAGTACTGTGGGGAAAGACGGGACACTTTAGCACATAATATCCAAATATCTTGATGTGTTTTATAAACAATTAACAACGGTCCATGGGAATCGCAAGGAGGCGGTGTAATAATTCTTTGAATGTTCTTTTCGTTTAATATCAAATAAATTGGGACCAGAAAAGAGAACGAAAAGGTTTTCATCTTCCCCCATCCTACTATATATAAAGTACATGGTTGTCCTTCTTCTATATATAGGTCAGTATACTTCACATGGAAACGCTTCACAGGAAACCCGTCGTTTTTTAAAAAAATGAACGCATGTAACAACTAATATGGTTACGAAAGATAGTATCCGACGTAGCTTTTGTAAAAATAAACATATTCAGTTTCTGCCAAATACCGCTTTAGACATATCATATTTCTATTTAGAAAAAAATCAATTGTTTCACATATTTTTGTTTTTTATTAATTAGGTTTCCGAATCGATTTCGTTTTTTCAGGTGACAAGATTTCAATGACGGTACCAGTCACCATTCAGAAACCAGAAGAGGGCAAATCTGATTTCGTAACTTCATTTTATGTCCCAACCGATCACCAGAATTCGCCGCCCGAACCCAACAACCCAAATGTATTTACTCAAACAAGAGAAGACGTTACAATCTATGCAAGGTACCTGGTAATTCTTAGTATATGTCACGGTTCATATGCGTAGTTTTAATTAAGTGTCAAGGCACTTTAATGTATTTGTCTTGTACAGCTTGTTGTTACACGGCTCGTAATTTTTCTGTAGTCGCAATTGCTTGTATTTCAATGGTTTGTAGTTCAAGTCAGATAGCTGCAGCCGTAAGCTATTCGTGGTACTAATTTTATAACAGAACTTGTGTTTCGGGCAAAATGTGTAAACATTTAGTTTTACGGACAAAAAGATTTTGCATGTTAAATCAAATGCATGTTGCGGGCATGCATGTCATGGTTCTCTTTTAGTAGCTTCTTTACGTATTGTTTAAGACTTGTGTGTCTTCTTGTACATAGACTTTCTTTTATGCGCGCAGAGTGTTTAGTGGGTTCGCCAAGGAAGCAGATTATCAACGCGAGATCAAAGCGCTTCGTAGCGACCTCCAGCGGCATGGAGTAACCGAAGAAATGACCGATAATTCGACTTACGTTTGTGCGGGTTATGACAGCCCGTTTCGACTATTAAATCGGCGAAATGAAGTTTGGGTGATTGGCAATAGTTTGGAAAAAGTTGGTTGCGAACAAACGACTGAGTAATAGTTTTGAGTTTATATTTTCAGTGTTGTGATGTTCTAATAGGCCCCTGGTAGTACCCTGTTACTTGTGCATTATGTTGTTGTAATTTCATATGATCTATAAATAATACAGTGACTTTATTGTATGACGAAAAACAGCTCAATACATTATTTATATTGCTTCGTTTTACGTGGAATAATTAGCGACGCAAAATGTAGTTGTCTGGAAACGAAGCGTGGCTTTACAAAAGGTCCTACAAAATTTGCATCGTATTGAATTCACACTTTATTTGCAAGCACATACATAGTACGCAAAATCAAATATTAAAAAGTAGAAAAATCGCTACACAATGTCGCCTTGACAAATAACGCAAAAATTTGGGAAAAATAAGTTTTTCATATTTTTGATTTTTTTATCTAAATACAAACACGATGAAAGCAAACACAACGTTATGACTTGTATACTGCATGAGATTTCGGCAGCGAATGTAAGAGTAATTGTATAGTCCAATGAGGGGAGATTGGACACCTTCAGCCCATAATATCCCTATATCCCAGTCTTTCGGAACTTTTCAAAAAAAATATGTACTTTGTTTACCTTCATATAAGAAAAGAAAATGGAATGAAAAGGTGTCTTATCTCCCCCCACCCTACTATACTAGCAAAATAAGGAGCGGACCAGTTCAAAACACGGCTGCAACTTGCGAAACCATGATAACTCAACGCTGCAACAAAAGTTCTTATATCTTGGTATTTTGCTCCACAGTAAATACACTAGAATAGAAAACTACAACAAAATTTCACCAAGCAGTTTTACGTAGCGACCGGTATCTTGTTTACCGACCGTTCGCCGTTGAATGAGGCTGGTTTTGAACTCGGTATCTCTGAGTTATCACGCGACGAAAGGCCAAGAATTCGACGTTTTCGTTCCTCGTCTGTGGCAATGGGGTGTTCTGTACTCTGCTTTGATTTTGTAAAAATGACTTTTGTTGTCTCAGTTTTAGGCGGGGCATCCTTAAGCGACTCAAAGGCGCCGACAGCGGCGAGAACGTTCTTTCTAGGTGGCGGCAGATAGCTTTTGACTTCGCTTTCCTGTTCTCTAGCTTTATAAGCCACTATGGGCTCGTTTTCTATACTAGAGGTCGGTGAAGCACCGTTGGAATTATTCCGGTTATGCGTGAATACCTCCGAAGTGACGTCATTCGTGACGTCATGGGCCATAGTAGGACCGTCAGTTAGGGTAACAGAATTTCCGTTGAAAAAATCTTGCGACCGCTTTTCCTCAATAAATATTTCCATATCTTCTACGCTCTGAAAAGCAAAATCCATCGGTCAGTTATTTTGTATGTATAATAGGGTGGGGAAAGATGAGACACCTTTTTATTCTGTTTTCCCGTCCCATTTGGTAGTAAACAAAAAAACAATTAAAGAATTGTAAAACTGTATCCTCGCGACTTCCATAGACCGTTGTTAATTGTTTAAAAACGATCAGGATATTTAAATATTATGTGCTAAAGATGTCCCATCTTTCCCCATCCAACTATATATTAATCGATTAACTACGTTCAGTGGTATTGGTTTGGGTAATAAATGTGTACGATGACAGGCACTTGTTATGACCCAGTTATTAAACGAAAACCACTTCACTAAACCAACTGAAGATCGGAACTTTATTCGCCTGGTACTATGGTATTGGAATATATGAATTCAAAGCTGTGTTGGCGTATATGAAAACAGAGTTGCGGCCTACGCTGTGGTTTTGGGTTTCGCAGAAATGATCATTAAAAATTCTGTGTCCTCCTTTTAATAAGTAAAGTGCTCATGTTTTTGCCAAGATGTATAGTAGGGTGGGGGAGGGTGGAACACATTTAGCGCATGATATCCAAATATCCTGATCGTGTTTTAAACAATTAACAACGGTCTAGAGAAGTCGTGAGGATATAATTTCATACTTCTTTGAATGTTCTCTTTTTCTAACAAATGGAGGGGAAATTGAATGAAAATGTGTCCTATCTCCCCCACCCTACTATATATAAGATTATAGAAAACGGTAAGACCATTTAGTTTTTTTACACAAAGTTTAAAATCAAATATTTTCCTAATAATTAAAGAATAGCCACTTACCCCTAAGTATTTTTCATCATTAAAAATCTGTGGTGGCATCGCCCGCTGATTACCACATTCGTCTCGCATCTTTTGCTTGATCAACGGGTCAGTTGTAATGTCCACCCACTGCGATTCAAGCTTCAGACTTTCAATTATGTTCCGTAGTCGCGTCTGCTCGCCGTCTACCTATAAACAATGGGTGAACATGACGTAACATAGGTTCGTTGTTGTACCAGTCGCGCTTGAAGTAAGCGGTCCATGTTTTAACCCAACTTCATATAGAAATTTGTGTACAATTCTCTTTACCTTAAATTAAAACCTGTCTCAAATCGTACTTCCTATATAAATAATACAACACTATCATACAAAAGCTTGGCGGGACTGTTATGATTCAAGCGACCATTTCCACAGGAAGTGCGTTTCTCACTACCCAAAGGTTTATTGTACCAGTTTATTATAAAGGCGCCAACCTTTGACCGGTCGTATGCTGCATGGGTTGTATGTCACGTGATCACCAAATCCGATTTTACAAAATCCGAATACAATATTTCCGCTCTGATTACTATTTAAAACGAAGTATTAAGTTTGTTTTAATCTAGTAACTGTGGGGGAAAAGGAGATACTGTTGGCACCTAAAACCCATATTTCTGATCCTTTTTTACAATTAACGTCGCTATTTTTAGAGTTGCGGGACTACGGTAATATAATTCTGTAGGAATTCTACGTTTACTACCAAATGGGACAAGAAATAAGAATAAAAACATGTCCAAACTTACCCCACTATACTATTTTGTGTGTAAGTTCAATGTACAATAGCAAAGAAAATCGTTCGTCCGTGTTATAAGTCTCCAATATTTGAAACATAATCAATATGACGTCAGTTTAATGGCCTCCCGGGTTCAACGCGTTTCCAAAACAATAGATCGAAATATTGGAACTGTGTTTCCAGATTATTTCGCTCGTAGTGAAGACTGTGTATGTTTGTAATTTAATGGGCAACACTGTTCGACACAGGCGCCTAGGGAGTATGTATTATGTATTGTAGGAATATGTGAAATTCCTTTATGTATACGTGCTACGGTGAAATTTTGGGCATGCATGATGCTTGTAACAATCTACAAATGTCAATTGGTGTTCATAAGGTGAAATTCGTTGCATAAGAATTAAAGATTAAATATATTAAAAACAATCAAGTTTTGCCCGTTTTTTTGCGCTTTTAAGATTTCGTATAAAAATATATGCGCTTCTAATAGTAGTATAGGGTTGGGTAAGATAGGACACGTTTATTCATCTTTTCCGTCCCATTTTTAAGGAAAACAAGAAAAGTTACAGAATTATATAACCGTAACCTGACAACACTCTAAAAGAGCGTTGTTAATTGTTCAAAAAAAGATCAGGAAATATGGGATTTGGGTGCTAACAGTATCCAAACTTGCCCCACAGTATTATATAACGTGTAAGTCATTTGATTTTAACCATTAAAGCCTATAACGCTATACCATAGGACAAATGCGAAATATAGGCAGTAACTGTGAAATAAAATTTAACTACCAGCGTTCAGACTACCAGCTATTGGCAGAGAGCTGGTTTGAAAATAAATAGAACGCTGACGTTCAAGTGCTCTTATCCAAACAGCGTGGTTTAAAAGCTCGTGTATTATTGCTTAGCTGTGTATCTATTTTACTTTTGGAGTTGTATTTTGACATATACGTCTTATAAACTGTATAGTGCTGTGGGGTAAGATGGGACACCTTTAGTACATACTATCTAAATATCCTGATCGTATTTTAAACGATCAACAACGGTTTATGAGAGTCGTGAGGATATCGTTTTATAATTCTTTGAATGTTCTTGGTTTACTACCAGATGGGACGAGAAAATAGCTACCGAATTGGACAAGAAAACAGAATGAAAAAGTGTTCCATCCTCTCCCACCCTACTATACTTTAAACATGTTGCATAAATTTGTGAATTGGTATATCAAAACTTTAATTGCAGTTCTCTACCTAGAGCACTGGCACTACCGTTGAAAAGATTAGTTTATCCTCAATGAAATATTAACGAGAGTAAACCCACGTTGTAAATAATGCATACTTGATCATTGCGAGATATTGCATAACTGGATCGTTGCTTTATTGCAAATTGAGTATGGAATGAATTTGTTGTAAGAAAACTGTTTAGGTTTTTATTTTCAGTTTTATTTAACGTATTGTATGGATTATAACTAGACCTATTGTGTGTTATCTGTATTCTCCTTCAAAACTGGCACAAAACACACCCCATTGACGTAAAGAAGTAAACTGACACGAGCGAAAAACAAACAGTGATAAATTGTTTATCAGCCAGTGTTAAACTCCAGCAAACAAGACGTTCAAGTCTATCACAATACAGTTTTTTGCTCCTATTTCAAACGCCGTCAATGTATTGTATTTATTAAGCCGCCACAACAAATCGAATTTGGTTTTCTATTCAATTATTTTGAACGGCCAGACAAAACGGTAGTTCTCTAAAACTTCAAAAGCGTTGTGCAAAGTACAGTAACTGACTTACCTTGCGATTGCCGGTCACACTGGCCCAGTATATACGAATCACCATATTGTAGTTTTCTCAAACAGTTCAGTTTACAAATAATAAACGCAGTACATGTACAATACTAAACGTCTGAAAGGCATAATACTCTTAAATCTTCAGTACTGTTATTAAACCCTATTCAATGACCTCGTTTCAACCGCGGCGGATTATATCACGAGAAGCAATAATTACTAACGATTCGTTCTTAAACTGAAGTAATTGTAATAATAAACCCGTATATAATATCAAACAAGCGCCATTACAGGCCTATTCTAAAACAACCAGGTTTAAAAAACATGTACACGCGCAAATGTACGCGCACACAGCGCTTTAATGGTCATAATACTGATTAATTTGGCAAACAGTTTAACAAGTCGTTTGCCCTAAATGCGTCAATACTGTAATACATTTACGCAGTATTGTACGTACACAATTTTTACACTGATAATACCAAATACGTTAACATACATCACTAGCTTTAATTCTGTTAAAGGATTACGCTTTTGTAAGTTTTGCTGAACCGATAAATTAACATAGAACTAAAACACAGAGTGTAATCTAAAACTCTGCCTGTTTTGCCAAGGTTCACTCCTTATGATACACGTCCTTGAACAGTCTCTCCCTTGTTTTTACTTTCAATATTACATTAGGCACTTATTTCGAATACGGACGTTCTTATAGCTCCACCTGTAACCAGCGCAGTAAATTATTAACGAACTCATTGTTATATCGTTCCCTTGCCTCGAAGTTAACGATGAAATTCCCAACTACGGTGTTTGCAGAGTGTTATGAGTGAAACCCAACGTTCTAACCGTCCTCGTTTAAAAGTGCTGGAAAAGAGAAAAGAACGCTGGAAACCTAGGGCAGTACGCGAAAAAGGCGCCCGTTTCTATTATTGCGATAAGGATTGAATTACCTATTGTCACACAGCGGCAGAATTCGAAATTTCGTTTTAAATTGGAGATAATTTTCTAAATAAATGGAAAAGTGTGTTTACACTCGCCGGTTACTTTATAAGCTGTTTACTGTACGGTAGTTAAACACACTGACCGATAGCTATTTCGTCAACTTAGTACATTAAGTCAACATAAATGTAACCTGTATTTGCCAAATCAATTTATCACTGGACAGTAAATAAAACGGCAAAGGTAAAATGCTAGTCAATATAAATGTAACCTATTTGCCAAATCAATTTATCACTGGCCAGCATTTAAAATAAACAGCACAAATAGAATCGAATGCTAGCGTTGAATTACGCCTAATAATCACAACATAGTAGGGTGGGCGAAGATGGGACACCTTCAGCAACCATATTCAAATATCCTGATCGTGTTTTAAACAATTATACAGATGTATAATTCTTTAAACTTTCTTTGTTTAATACCAAATGGGACGATAAGATAAAAAAATGGTATCCCATCTTCCCCCGCCCTACTATATATCCAGGCAATCATTCATATCCAACTGTAATATCTTCTAAAATGCCATTAATTATAAATCATCTTAGGAAATAAGCAACGTCCTTCAGCACCAAAATAACCGTTCACATTTCTTTAACGTAAAAGGTTTTGTTTTGTTTTCCCGAGTTTCAAAACCACGGTAACCATGTGCGTGCAGACAAGCGTGTCCATCATGTACCAATCGGAAACAATAGTTATAATTATGTTTCCGATAGCTACTGGCTACAAATTTTAAGTTCCGTAAACAAGTCTGCCCTATCTGTTTGCCATGTTGCGAATATTTTGTGTTTTAGTAGGTACGTTTTTGTTTGACATTTTTACTCAAGTAGTTTTTACCCGTAGCACATTTAATAACTGTTGCTGCCAATTCCCTTCTCTTCGTTGCCGTATTTGAAGACATATATATATAGTAGGGTAGGGGAAGATGGGACACCATTAGCACATAATATCCAAATCCCTGATCGTGTTTTAAACAATTAACAACGGTCTATAAAAGTCGTGAGGATAAGGTTTTATATTTCCTTGAATATTCTTTGTTTACGACCGAACGGAACGAGAAATTATAATGAAAAGGCATCCCATCTTCCCCCACTCTACTATACAAATTTATGTTATGTTTTAACTCGATTTAGCCTGCTTCTTTCCGAGAAAACGACTTACTGAGACATTTCTAAATCAACTAAAAATAAAACCAATAGAGTAACGACTGCTAGGCAATGTTCTGTAAGCACATCACTTGCTGTTTAGATTTCTTTCCAATAAAGTTTTAACTGGTGGTGCTGACACACAAACCAATGAGAGTGCCGAGAGAGTAGCATTGTGCTGTGGTAGGCTTAGTGTGAATAATACCCACCAGGGAACCTGTCAAATGTATTGATTGTAAAAAGGCCATTGTCGTACGTGTTGTTTCAGACTGGTAACAAGACAAAACGAGAAATCGAATCTCCGTGTAAATGGTATATAGTAGGGTGGAGGAAGATGGGACACCTGTTCATTCTATTTCCCGTCCAATTTGGTAGTAAACAAAGAAAATTCGAAGAATTATAAAACTGTGCCTTCACTCCGTTCGACCGTTGTTAATTTTTTAAAACACGATCAGGATATTTGGATATTATGTGCTAAAGGTGTCCCATCTTCCCCCACCCCAATATATGTAGATATCTTATTTTAAAATTCCTCTGTACGTTAAGCTCAACTTTTCATCAATTATTTGATGTTTCTATAAGCGTTTGAATGAATGTATATACCTTATTTATACTGGCGTAATAAAGCCAGCGTATTGTATACGTAGCCCAAATAGTTACTATATATGGGCTTGTTGGGTTATTGTTTTTCTGTGTCGCATACAATTTGGTTAATGCATTGGTTTTAATTTTTAACTGGTCCTGTTTGTGAACAAAGAATATTTGAAGAAAAAATATAACCGCATCCTTACTACTCTATAAAAGCGTTGTTGATTGTTTAAAACACGATCAAGGAACATGGGATTTAGGCTGCAACAGTATCTGATCTTATACTCCACAGTATATACGTTGAATTATTTGAAAACCAATGTCATTCTGCCGATGAAAACGTTGACAAAATTTAAGTAATTTCGCAGGACCGCAATTGATAAAACACAGCTACATAGCGCTACCTTGCGGTAAAATAAAAAAATCTGAACAGTGAATAATTTTTCTCGTATAACATGGCGATTAATTATACATGTACACTGTTCGGTATATATATTATTTCCTCATTTGATGATATTGATTCTGAGTTTTATTTGATAGCTGAATGAAAGAACCAGTGGCGTTAACGAACTTATGCAACAATTTTACTTAAACAGTAATTAAAAAGTAGTGCATGAATAAAAAAAAAACGTTCGAAACAAAAGATAAAAACTGCAAAGAACTTAATTTAGAATTTATGAGACCAAGTATTTTGTGCGAAATTAAATTCTGTAAAAGTTTGATTAAATTCTCACAGTTCTTAACTTTTAATTATACATTAGGCGGGGTAAAATGAGACATGCTTACGTTCTCTTTTCTCGTTCCATTTGATGGTAAAAAATATTTAAAGGATTTAATAACCTCATTAACTAATTGATAAAAACACGATCCGGAACTATGGGATTTAAGTGCTAACTGTATCCCATCCTACCCCACGGTACTTTACAAATGAATCAGTTTGGGTAGGGTGGAGGCAGGTCATTATAACCTGCTGATGGGTTCACACCAATATTTTGGGGATACTGTATTGGTGTGCTTGGGTATGCCTGACCAGTTGTTTGGACCATTGGGTAGCTTCCCGGGTAGCCTGGCTGTTGAAATCCGAAATCTGTAGAAAATGTATTAAAATATTAGTGGAGTGGTATTATAGAGGAAATGCATTTAACCCAAAACGCACTGAAGCTAAATACAGCTTAATTATGAGCGTATATATAGGGTGGGGGAGATGGGACACTTTTAGCATAATATCCAATTATACCCTGCGGTCGTGTTTTCAACAATTAACAACGGTCTTTCTATGCGAGTCGTGAGGATGCGGTTCAGTAATTCTTTGTATATGTTCTTTTTTTACTACTACATGGGACGATAAATCAGAGTTAAAAGGTGTCCCATCTTCCCTCACCCAACTACATGTTAACGGCATGTATTTATCTTGCCACAATTCACCGTTGGTGATTATTGAGCTAGTATTGTAAGAGAGTTAGACTACGGAGTATTGCTAACGGTATATGCAGTTTTTACAACACATTTAGTAGGGTGCGGTAAGGTAGGGCATGGTTTCATTTTTTTCACTTTCCACTTGGTAATAAAAAAAAATAGTTACAGAATTAAATATTCGCATCCTTACCACTCCAAAAAAGTGTTGGTAATTTTTCGAAACACGATTAGAAAGTTTGAAATTTAGATGCTAACGGTATCCCATCTTCCCCCACTCTGCTATATATTCTTACTTTGTAGGGTATTTGCTGTTGTAACGTAGGTAGTTCTTCCATGGTTGTTCGTCATCATGCGCATTCCTCTTCTACGCCAGCACAGGGAAAGTGCCATGATGCTTATACAAAAAATAATGAAACCAATACCACTCCCAATAACGCTGAAATAAAATAAAAACATTTGAAAAAATAACAACCATACAGGCTACTTCACAATTCGACGTATTTGCGTTTGTACCTTAAAGTCGGAAAGTTGCTTCTCTTTTTATCAATTTTTTTTGGGGGGCACGAGTCTTCACAAGTTGAAACAGTTCGTTCGTCACAACACGATCGCGAACACAAACTGTTGCAACTAGCTGTAAAACAGCAACGTATAAAAGCTTTGTCAACGAGTTTTAACACAATTAACGTACGTGCTCCATCAGGGGCTTCTGATTTTGAGTTACAGCTACGCTGATTTTGGGGCAAACAGTAACTCTTAATTTTACGTATACAGCATATTTGGTCGTTTGTACATTGACTAGAAGTGAAGCAAGTTTCTGTAACAGATTCGTAAAATATTTTTAAAATATAATTTTATGTTGGAACGTCGATTATAGCAAAATAACTCACTTGAATATGCAGAAAAAACGATTTTGATACCAAATAACATGATTAAAGTTGAAAGAGACAGCATCATGCCCATTTCTTTTTTTCTTGGAAGTTGCGCAGTATATTTTTTTCTGAGTAATCAAGAACAAAGAGAGTTATAAATATAGAAGGGTAGGAGAAGACGGGACACCTTTAGCACATATATATTTAAATATCCTGATTGTGTTTAAACAATTAACAACGGTCTATGTAAGTCGCGCTGAGCAAACGGTTTTACCATTCTTTAAATGTCCTTTGTTTACTACCAAACAGGACGAGAAAAAATTATGAAAATGTCTCTTTCATCACTCTACTGTATATTTTTCTAAAAATTCAGGATGAAAAATTATCACAAATTTGACTTAAAAATGACCAATTTCTGTTTTAATGTTTCCGGCTCATTTTGTCTTTCATTTGTGTAATAAGTTTAATTTTATAGCTGCCGTAACGAACACATAAAGCTATATAGATAGGGTGGGGGAGATGTGACACATTTTCATTCTATTTTCTTATCCCATTTGGTAGTAAACAAAGAACAGTCAAAGAATTACAAAACCGTATCCTCATGACTCCCATATAGACCGTTGTTAATTGTTTAAAACACGATCAGGAAATTTCGATATTATATGCTAAAGGTGTCCCATCTTTCCACGCCCTACTATATACCGTATGTTTATGTAAATCTATGTTATAAGCTCTGACTGCATATACGCAACAGCTTACTACATTTACGCAAGGGCTGTTCCGGTACTAATAATGACTTAGGATCTAACGTACTACTATATCACGTGCAATACAGTTTTATACTAAAAAAATAACAGTTTAAAACTGAAAGCTTTAACATTGCATAGATACTAAACTTTTAACCAGCACCTAATGTATATATGCCTAAGGCACTAGACTCACAAATACAAAAACCTATAACCATAGCCCACAGCAGTTCACATTAAAACAACGTTGAATATCTATTTCGTATCAATAAATAAACTGATCTCTACTCTGACTGTTTTGTAAATGACATTTAGTTAAACTGGCACAAATTACTATATCGAATCAAAATATTAGTATCTGGTTGTTCTGCTGAAGTATGATGACGAAACTAGTGGTTTGCACCACTATACGATGGCGTCTTGTAAACACCGCGTAAGCAATGTATAGTAGGGTGGGGGAAGATGGGACACCTTTAGCACATAATATCCAAATATCCTGATCGTGTTTTAAACAATTAACAACGGTCTATGAGGGTCATGAGGACATAGTTTCATATTTCTTTAAATGTTCTTTGTTTACTACTAAATGGGACGAGAAAATAGAGTTAAAAAGTGTCCCATCTTTCCCCATCCTACTGTATATATAATGCAATATCATCTGTACAATTAGTGATGGGACACCTTTAACACATGATGTCCAAACATCCTGATCGTGTTTTATATACTTAACAACGGTATATGGGAGTCGTAGGGATAATGTTTTGTAATTCTTTAAATTTTATATGCTTCCTACCAAATTGGACGAGAAAATAGAATGAAAAGGTGTCCCATCTTTCCCCACCCTACTATACATTTGTTTCTAACGTTAACGCTATATTATCAGTTTTCCATTTAACCTAACATACATGTTACCATGCTGCTATTATGTGTGCTGCTTCGCAGTTATTTTGATATTTATATAGTAGGGTGGGGGAGATGGGACACGTTTTCATTCTATTTTCTCGGCCGATTTGGTAGTAAACAAAGAACATTCAATGAAATATAAAACCGTATTTTCACGACCCACTTACACCGCTGTTAATTGTTTAAAACGCGATCTGAATATTTGGATATTATGTGCTGAAGGTGTCTCGTCTTCCCCCACCCTACTGCGTAAAGCCGCTAATAAAAAAATCAGAGAATTGCTCCAACGTTGTAGTAAATTTAGAAGGAAAAACGGCATTCAAATAACACTTTTACAAACGCTTCAACAAAACAACTATATGAACATATCGTTTGTAAAACACAATATGTGACATATTCCTACATATTTAAGGTTATCGATTCATCTAAACGTGGCATTAGTATTACCCATAACAGCAAAATGAGGCATACAAATTTTGCATGACGTAGTAAATACCGGCGGACAAAATTCGGTTTCTGGTGAGTATACTATCAATTTTTTATTAAACCTAACATACATGTTACAATGCTGCTGTCATGTCCGTTACTCTGCAGTTATTTTAAAATTTATATATAGTAGGGTGGGGAAAGACGGGACACCTTTAGTACATAATATCTAAATATACTAATCGCGTTTCAAACAAATAACAACGGCCTGTGGGAGTCGTGAAGATGCGGTTTTATAATTGTTTGAATTTTCTTTGTTTAATACCAAATGGGTCGAGAAAGTTGAAAGAAAAGGTGTCCCATTTTCCCCTATCCTACTATACAGTTTGATGTAACTATAGTATAGAAGACGATGTATTGTAGGTATATGCACATTCCTTAACGTAAAATATTCGTTGAGGCGTTTTTGCTCTCTTGAAATTCATTTCTGTACACGACTGCCATACATAATACCAAGTCATGCTTTGCTTCCTTTATTAGAATAACATTTTCAAGTCATGTTGTGAGGCGCTATATATACATTAATATGTGTTGGTCCTATTTGATTAACATGTAAGTTATAATGTTCATTTAAACCGATTTTCAATGGGGAATATATCATTGGCAGCCTAAATACCGCATTATTGGGCAGTAGTAGGGTTTGGATCATTTGGGCTACCTATGGATAGCCTGGTTGTTGGCCGGCGTAGCCTGGCTGTTGGCCAGGGTAGCCTTGCTGTTGGCCAGGGTAGCCTGGCTGTTGGCCGGCATAGCCTGGCTGTTGGCCGGCGTAGCCTGGCTGTTGGTCAGGGTTAGCCGATTTCTGGTCACCGTAGGCTGGCGGGTTAGCGCTGTATTGCTGGTTGTTGTAGCCATAGTCTAGAAGGGATAGATGGATTACATTTAGCGGTTTCATTATATGCCGTCAATGCACTCAAAAAAGGTGAAATTACTCAATTAATTGTATGGAAGTTTAAACAGAGAAAGTTATACGATTTGGTTATGTTTTAATATATATTGTTCTTTGTACTTAACATGCTGTAGCAATGAGAGCCAATACATTTATTTATTATCTTACTTTGCTGCCCTGGTGCTGGTACTGTCGCGACAAACGTAGCTGCAGGCTGGGGCGCTCCCCTGTTGGCTGCTTGACCACACGCACAGCAGCAGTACACACACGCCCCAATGCACAGGCCTATGAACACCAGAACGCCAATAGAAATTCCAACAATTGCTCCAATGCTAAGAAGATAGAGAAGTTTTTAGACAAATATTCCTAGAGTTAAATACACATACCAAAAAAGTAGATGAATTTGCTGTACCTTAAAGTGAACGCTTTATGTACGGCTGTTGTTATGCTGTTGGTATAACAGGAACTAGAACAGTAGCCACCGGAGCTTGAAAACGTCAAACCGCAACATGATTGTAGTCCTGGACAGTTCAAAGAACTAGAACAACCTGAATGAAATAAATCATATACTATATGGAAGTTTTTCATATTGGAACATATAGTAGGGTTGGGGAAGATGGGACACTTTATCATTTTATTTTCTCGTCACATTTAGTAGTAAACAAAGAAAATTCAAATAATTATAAAACCGTATCCTCACGACTCCCATAGACCGATGTTATTTGTTTAAAACGCAATCGTGCTAAAGGTGTCCATTTTCCCCCACCCTACTATATATTCCAATATGAAAAGCTATAGAAAGAGTTTATAACTTATTGGAATATAACGTATATACCTGATACTGAACTAATTTGAATTTCAAGCAGCAAAACGATAAAACTTAAAAGTTTCACCAAAAACATTCTTTCGTTCTCTTCTTACAATTATTAGTACAGTTTTATAAGTTTAATCGAATCTGTAAAAAAAATATAAAAAAAAAACAACTGCTTAGTTTACAAATAATGTCCGAAGAACTGCTGGTTTACTAAAACTTGATCAAATAGCCTTGAGTACAATATAAACGGTACACGTTTCCATTTCCCACAGAAATTGGTTGCTATTGTTCACTGTTATTACATCACTAATGAACGAATATAAAAATCCAGCGATATGTATTTATAGCCCTGCCTTGTAACGACCAGCGCATCTGCCTGGTTATGCAGTACAACTGCTGGTTATGCAGTACAACTGTGTGTATTCTTAACTGCTGGAAACTTTTTGACTGGACTTCTGTTTTTTTTGTCCGGTATGTTTACTGCCTAATTCTATTATGCGACCTAGCAACTGTACATAAGCTCACCTTAACTTATATGCAAAATTGCTTCGCTTTAGTAAGCAGTGTATCGTGACGGCACCACAGAATACAAACTCCTTGTTGTCATACAAAGGATTGCGATGAGGAAAGTACCCCGACAGACGATTTTTTTTAAGAGTTCTTATTTCCCACAATGTCTTACTCATTTTTCATTCTCTTACTATCTAACATCCATAAACTGTGTTTGCGCTGCTACTTCCCGGTCGCAGTACACCAACTACAGCACTGAGGTTAACTAACGTAGTGATCCCACTTACATCCGTAAATTCATTGTTGAATCATATTGCGTTCTCTATTATAAACGAATAGGATATTACGCAGCTGACGTGTTATGAATAGCACTGCGTGGGACTGTATGGTTAATTGCGTGAGCTTATATTTTCGCTCTCGGTTATTACTAAACTTCCCGCGTGATTTCACCGGTCTGTGCAATAATATATAAATAGAAATATGCAATCGCATGTTTAATCACGAATGTCGACTTTACCAGTAAAATAGATTTATTTATAGAAAAAAACTTTGATAATTCTTATAAAAATGTTTCGCTGTAACTTGGTGCTAACTTTTATAATACATTTTTTTCTATACTAAAATGGCGATTTTTAAGTCGTAAATTAAGGTTATTATTAAGAGTTAAATAAAGTTAAAAAACAAATGAGTGAAAAGTCCCATCCCAACAAATTGAGACGGTTTATGTGACTGTATAATTTCCAGTGGTGTATATAGGATATATACAAAGCATTTATACTACAGAAGGCGGGCTCCAGCAAAGTTTTTTTTTATATAAGAAAGCAGGAAAAGGAAATAAGCAATGGTGCAAGTAACGCATTGTTTATTAAGATAGAAGTTCCAGAATTTGTAGTTTTTTCAGTTCCATTATTCCGTTCAAGCACATTACTTGTTGATTTTGCAGCGACAGTGCTCAAATTTCCACCAGAACTAGTAGTAGTTCTGGGTGTTGTTTCTTGAGATTGTGCGTAAATGGCTGTTTCAATAAAGCATGAAATAAACTCCGTTACTTCGGTACAGAGGGTGGGGGGGGGGGAATGGGATACCTTTGAACTCTATTTTCTCGTTCATTTTAATAGTTAACAAAAAAACATTTAAAAAAGTAAAAATCTGTATCTTCACGACTCCCATAGACTGTTGTGAATTGTTTAAAACACGATCAGTATGTTTGGACATTATGTGCTATAGGTGTCCTGTCTTTCCCCGCCCTAATATATCTATATATAGGGCTATATAGGGTATCGTAAGATGGTACATGTATGCTGTTTTAATAATCCGTATCATATATGTATATTTCCAATATTATATAGTAGGGTGGGGGGAAGATGGGACACTTTAGCATATTATCCAAATATCCTGATCGTGTTTTTAACAGTTAACAACGGTCTATGGAAGTCGTGAGCATACGGTTTTAAAATTCTTTGTATGTTTCTTGTTTACTACTAAATGAAACAAGAAAATGGCATGGAAAGGTGTCCCATCTTCCCCCATCGTACTATATATAAACTTATCGTCACGACTTTAAAATAGCGCTGTTAATGGTTTTGGAACAGAAAACGTTGTTTAAAGTAGCATAGTTATATACACTATGAAGCAGAGCAGAAAATACCTTGTGGTGTCAGTAGAGTGAAAGTTCTGGTGGTACGCGCTTGAAACTCGTGCATTAATGCTTTACCATTGGACGAAACGGGACCTTCCGTATAAAACACGTTAAATGTTGATGTTCGTATATCCCAAGTGACAGGTGTTGTACCAACTAGCTTTGTGATGTTAAATTCTCTGTAGAATGAGCATTTCATGATCGTCTTAGCGATTGTAATCGATTCAACGTTTTCAGGACTGACCTAAAACGTAGAATAAAATTTTAATATCCAGGAGTATTAGTTTCGATTTTTCGCTGTACATAAATTATCGCGTATACGTATGTGACCATTATCATAAAAAGGGGCAATGGGTCCAACGTCCAAGGCTTGTCGCTGCTACTATTTGAACGCATGTGTCCTTGGGCAAGACATTTAACGGCAATTGCTGCAACCCAGTGGTCGCTTTTGGGTTGTCCAAATTTTCAGCCATACATAAAATAAGCAAAAAAACAACAGCAAAAATAATCACCCATAAAGTAACATACTTAGTATCTCGTAAGCTGGTACTAGGTGTATGAAACAAAACAGTTGTGTTATAACGATTGTATAATTTTCCAGACAGGCTAGGATAAAGTAAGTTACATTCATTCGTTCTCTTTTATCGCCCCATTGGTAGTTAACGAAATATTTACGTAATTTTATAACCGTATCCTTACAACTCTAAAATAGCGTTATATCATTAAAAGATACCCCGAAATACTATTCTTGTTTGTTTTAGAACCTCCGCAATTCTAATTTAAAATAAACGTCATAGAGTACTGCGGTAGAAGATGGGACACATTTAGCACATGATATCGTGTTTTAAACAATTAACAACGGTCTATAGGAGTCGTGAGGATCCGTTTTTGTAATTTATTAAATGTTCTCTGTTTACTACCAAATGGGCCGAGAAAATAGAACGAAAAGGTGTCCCATCTTCTCCCACCCTACTATATACTAACTGTTCCAACGATTGTGGGTGGGCGATGTCCAGTCAAGTAAGCCGATTTAATAACCGTTTCAGAGCTGGTTGGTTTTAATCGAGAGCAGATATAGGCATCGTCGGCTGGCCCCTGCAATATTACGTAACTAGTAATGTGGTCGTGCGAAATACAGTTTAAAAATATACAACAATTAACAGTAATGTCTTTCAGAAATTATTAAAATGTTAATGGAGATTATTTGAAGTTATAATTTCACGTTTTGATATAATTTGCACTCTTTTTAATTTATTTGCTTATAAAAATTATATTTTCCCATACAAAAGTGAAACGGAAAAAGTTATATATTCATATAGTGGGTCGGGGTAAGATGAGACACCTTTTCATTCTATTTCTCGTTCCATTTAGTAGTAAACAAAGAATATTCAAAGGAATATAAAACCGTATTCCAAAGACTCCCATAGACCATTGTTAATTGTTTAAAACACGATTAGAATATTCGGATATTCTGTGCTGAAGGTGTCCCGTCTTCCCCCACCCTTACTATACAAAAAAAATCAAAAGAAAGTGGTTTATGTTAAAATTACCATAACATAATCCGAGGAAAGGGCAATGGCCATATATCCCACACTTCCACCTGTGATTGTGAATTTGATCATCGTCCCTTGCCTTGCACTCTCCCACGTAACGTTTCGACATGTTGGCTCGCAATGCGAAGACGTAATCCAGGTCCTCCCGTACCCAAAAGGCGCTGGACGAACATAGTCACTCCACCTTGGCTATAATGATTTACGGGTAATTTGTAGAAAACCTTGGATTCCACCGAATAATCTCTATTCGTTAGTTAAAATCAATTCAGTAACCGTCCGTGAATTTTACAAAATAGCGCAAACGTCGTACAAACAATATATATTAGGTGGGGGAAGTTGGGACACATTTTCAGTCTACCTTCGTCGCATTTGGAAGAAAACAAAAAAAAATTATAAAACCTTATCCGGACTCTTGTAGACCGCGTTGTTTATTGTTAAAATCACGATCCGAATATTTGGATAATATGTGCTAAAGCTAAAGAAGACCCGTCTTTTCCCACTATATAAACCTTACACTGTTACAGTAAAATTTAATACTCGTAATGGAATACTCACTTCGACAACAGACTGGCATTCACTGAACGCGAACAAAATTCCCATCAGACACAAAAACAAGAATATTTTCGTCATATTGCTTCACTCTACTGCTAGAAAACAAATTTGCACCCAGCAGTAGAAGTACGAAAATATAAAGCGCACTGTAACCGAAAACAAGGCGCATTGCGTATTGATGTATAACTAATTATGAAATGACGACATATCAGTAGTACTATACATTGATCATCGTTGTCTAAATGTCGGGAAAACGTGCTGAATGCACGACGAGCTTGTGAATACAAAGTATTACGTAGCTTCTTCGGAATAAAATGTTATAGTAGGGCAGGGGAAGATGGGACACCTTTTTATTCTACTTTCTCGTCCTATTTGATAGTAAACAAAGACAATTCAACAAATTATAAAACCTTATGCCCCGTTGTTAATTGTTTAAAACACAATCAGAATATTTGTATATTATGTGCTAAAGGTATCACATCTTCCCCACCATACTACAAAGCTTGCTTTTATAATTGGTGTACTGTATTCCTTACTGGAAATTTAAACGGCATCGTTTGTATTGGTACATATATATAAGCAAAGGGAATTCGCAATGCTTTGTCGTCTGCCCAAGAAAGACTTTTTATTGGAATTAATGTATAATTGCATAGAATATTTTAGAAGAGAAAGTCGTAAAAATAAGTATTTTAAACTATTGTTAGTAAAAGTGCGATGGAAACTGTTTCATTAAACTGATGCAATATACATTCGCACACCTAAAACTTATTTATATTTTTGCATACTATATGGGTAATAAAGATTTTACAGTCGGCAGTTTCATGTTCGAAAATTGCATGTTGTTTATAGTAAAGACAATGTACAAACATATGTTTTTAAGTCTCAAAGAAAAAAACTGTACATTTATTCGAATTTTTCACTTACAAAACGTAAAAAAATGCTTTAAAAATTAGGCAAAACACGACTGATTATGTAGAATTTTACAGTGATTACTTTAGCATTGGGTACATTTTAGTATTTAAAAATACTATTGAACAAAGTATTCAACAATTGAAATATAACTTAACGCCCTGGGTATTGTGTATATGACGGAGGGTTATTTATAACAGGTTGATTATTGCCTGGGAGAGTTGAATTATGACCCGTTGTCATCGTGCTAGCTTGACCAACTGTTTGAGTCATAGGGTAATTTTCTGTGTTAGTCGGTGCTTTGTATATGTTGTTGTATGCGGGCGGCGGTGGGATCGTGTAATGGGTGTTAACAAATCCATGGCCTGAAATTAATTATAGTGGTATAGTATCGTGGGGTAAGATGGGACCCCTTTAGCACATATTATCCAAATAATACCCTGATAAATGATTTTTGTTTACTACCAAATGGGAAGAGAAAA
Organism: Ciona robusta; assembly: GCF_009617815.1. Lineage (NCBI taxonomy): Eukaryota > Metazoa > Chordata > Ascidiacea > Phlebobranchia > Cionidae > Ciona > Ciona robusta. The sequence continues at coordinate 2,679,602 of NC_143238.1, read as the reverse complement.
ATAGAATAAAAAGGCGTCCCGTCTTCCCCCAACCTACTATAGTAAGATTTTTGATATCAAAGTTTGAGGTCGAATATTCATTCTCTTACTTTGTGATTGAGTTTCTGTTGCTGGCTCGTAGGGCCTGGCGGGTACATTTCTCTTAGCAAGTAGACAAACGCCACGGCAGACACATATTGTTAAACAGCTGAGTATAAATATAGTGCCCACAGAGATCCCAATAATAGCTTCGGCACTGAAAAAATGTTTAAAAGCTCACTAAAATACTTTACGCTAAAACATGGGCTAAAAGTATATAGTAGAGTGGGAGATATGATGTACCGTTTCACTCAATTTGTTGACCCATTTGGCAAATATTATATAGTGGGATTAGGAAAATGCGACACTTTTTCATTCTATTTTCTTCTCCCATTTGGTAGTAAACCAAGAACATTCAGAAAATCATAAAATCGTATCTTCACGATTCAAATAAACCGTTGTTAATTGCTTAAACGCGGTCAAGATATGTTGATATTATGTGCTATAAAGGTGTCCCATCTTCCCCTACTCTACTATAATAGTTGAAATGCATACATACCTTAAACTGTACCCTGAATTAGTGGCTGTGTTTGTTGAGCTTGAGCACGAACTTGAACAGAATTTTAAATTAGTAGACGAATGCAAAGACGGGCAACAACTCTGATCATCCGTACACTCGGAAGAATACATACACGACAGGTCTATGTAATAAGACATTGAGTTTGCCTAAAAATCTTAATAAATGAGAAAAAAAATGTTTTCCTTTACCTGATGCGAAAGCAATGTGGGAGCCACAGAAAACGAACCCTCGTAAATACGCAGATAAATCCATTTATTCTTTCATTCTTGGTTAATACTGTATTAAAACATTTTTAAAGTCTAAACAAAAAAAAGCATAAACAAAAGCAAAATTTGCTATTAAGATGATAAAAATCCATAAATTGTGACTCTCTAAATTGTATAAAGTGTTTGTTTTAACGCTGCCCACTATTTCCTGAATCTCGTGACCAGAACTAACCGTAAACTTCATATAGCGCATTACGTAACCGCATGGGATGTGAGCATGACAATTTTCCATGACGTAGTAAAGATATGCACATCTGAGCTGTAATTTTCCGACAAAATGCTAGTCACGTTCTATTACAATTAAAAGTGTATACAAGGCACAACAAAACCTATGCGCAACTGCTTAACGTTATACACAGCTTTGGTAACTTGAATCACACAACTTTACGAAACGCCATCAATTTGCGGTCAAAACGTGCATAGGCCAATATAACAGCCATGGTAAACATGGTTTTAAAATGGTATACTCATAGAATTTTCTGTGCGTAACTCATTATTTGTCTGTATAGTTCTAATTAAATGTAGGTAGACGTGTTTCATCATTAAATAAATCTCTTTCGTTTATATTCCAGATACAAAAGGCAGTGGTTTTCGTAAACCGGATTCCATTTTATATTGTGTTTCGTATACACAATACGTGTTGGCCAAATCGAATTAATTTTACGAATGCCTCTATATTGTATTTTTGCATTGTTGTAGTAGTGCATTGGTTTCCTAAACTTTTTTGTATGCTTTATTCTTTTAACAAAGTTGGTTATCATATTTAACCCCAATATGTAATACGGCGCTCGTTTATTAAAAAGCGAAAACAACTAATTCCATCAATTATATTTAATGTGACGGATGCGCTTGATTTTTCGCAACGAGTTGTTCAATGTCTGGTCAAGTACTACAATTAATTCGCACAAATTTTCTGTCCCATCAACTGATGTGGATTTTGGTTGATAGCTCATTTACCCTCCAAAAACGAGGAATTTAAACCGGTTCAAGAAATGCTGCGAAAGTGTAACTGTACGCTAAAAAGTGCAGTTGATCTTTAAATGTTGATGGCCGCGACGGCTACTAACAGTTAAATATTAAAATTAAATTTAATTTGAACTTTTTTAAATTATGACGTAGTTAATTTCAACTATAAGCATATGGCATATATAGGATGTTCCTACGGGATCTCCATCCTTATACCAAAGAGTTATAAGTTTCAGCAATTTAGTTTATTAATAATAATATTAGCACATTGAAGATATCGTAATGCAGATACAAAACGATTTTAAATAATTAGTTTGAAAATCGTATTTATAACATAATCGTTTCAGAAGAAACGTTTCGTGGAAGCGACTTCTTCAAAAGATATATACAATACAATTTCTAAAAAGTTTTATTTTTGTAGTTGTGTATAACTTAAACATTTTATCAACTTCTGAAAATATGCAGTAGTAAAAAACAGAGTTATAAAAAAACGCACAAATTGTGTTAATATTTGTTTAGATTGATTTGTGCGTCTTCTATATGTACGTATAGTGTTAATCTGACAATACTAATGTTGTCTAGCCACTGCCAGGCTGTTGGCCGAGATAACCTGGCTTTTGACCGGGGAGAGCAGAGTTTTGATCAACATATACTGGCGGGTTATTGGCGCTGTATTGGGCGTTGTAACCAGGATCTGAAAAGGATAAATTGTTTAGTATGAAAAGGTTCTGCGCTGTCTAAAAGCGCCAGTATACTTGAAAGGAAAACCGCTAATAAAATGGCAATACGCTTAAGTTTATTTGGTTGGGGAGATTAAAATACAATTGATGAATTGTGACAATGTAAGATTCGTCTTTGTACGGTGGGACAGGTTTTTTTTTGTTCCATTCGGTAGTAAACAAATAACTTTTAAAGAAATATATAACCGTATCATCACGACGTTAAAATATAGCGTTATTATTTGTTTAAAACACGATCAGGATATTTAAATATTCTCTACGAATGGTGTCCCATCATACCCCACAGTACAATATATAAAATCATGTAGGAATGCGAAGCAAAAAATTCATTTATTATCTTACTTTGCTGTCCTGCTGCTGGTACTGTCGCGACAAACGTAGCTGCAGGCTGGGGCGCTCCCCTGTTGGCTGCTCGACCACACGCACAGCAGCAGTACACACACACCCCAATGCACAGGCCTGTGAACACCAGACCGCCAATAGCGATTCCAACAATGGCTCCAACGCTAAAAAATAAAAAAAATATGATTAAACTTTATCAATTTTTTTTCTACACTAACTTATGTTAGCAGTAACAACGATTTTTTGTCGCTTACCCTAATGAGTAGGTCGTCCGTATAATATCGCTATAACATGAGCTCATACAAATACCAGAGCAGCACGTTTGTCCACTAGCGCAAGATAAAAAGGAACTTGAACACGACAAACCTGTGTAACATTTCAAAAACAATTTTAGATAATTTAATTTAACATTTTTATAATGATTTAGATAACGTACCTGTTACTGAATTAAACTTGACAAGTAGCAATACCAAGAAACTCATAAACGACGCTAAATGCATATTTCTTCTTTTAAAGTTTTACTCACAAGTTTGATAAATTATATAAATCTTTAAAAAAAATGAAATAAAGTTTGAAAACTGATCTGTTCCTCTGGTAAATAAGGCGTATAAAGCTTTCCGCATAAGACATATTAACACCACAACGCTAGCGGCAAACTTTATATATAGTAGGGTGGGGGGAGATGGGACACCTTTTCATTCCGCTAAGAACAACATGATTTCGCCGCTGTAGCTTGATATAGTAGAGTGGGGGAAGATGGGACACCTTAGCACATAATGTCTAAATATCCTGGTCGTGTTTTAAACATTTAACAACGGTCTATGGGGAATTGTGAGAATACAGTTTTATAATTCCTTGAATGTTCTTTGTTTACTACCATATTGTTTCGAGAAAATCGAATGAAAATGTGTCCCATCTTCCCCCACCCTACTATATTATACTATATACGCAGCGGCGAAATCATGTTGTTCTCAGCGGATTCTTTCATATGTTGTAGTTGAAGACTCAATATGTAAAATAGTTTGTATAGATTTCGGTTGTAAATATTTTCAGTCGCTGATATGTAGCGCGTACTTCTCTTATGTTGTTGTGGTGGAACTTCGTGTGTCTCACATTGTATGTTTAGTAAGAACAATAATAAATACCGATTAATCGTTCTGCGGTACTGCGGTGTAGTGTTGGTTGTTTACCAAATGGTAACATATAGTCTTATGGTATTTGCCTGTATTACGCATCTTAATTAATTCATCTTATGATGGTTAATAAGCTATGCACAAAAAAAGAACTGACGATGAGAACTGACGATGCTGCGAACTATGCAGTAAGGGTTAGACATATAGTAGGGTGGGGTAGGACGAGACACCTTTGTATTCTATTTTCCCGTCTTATTTAGTAGTAAACAAATAAAATTAAAAGAACTGTAAAACCGTATCCCCACCATTCCCATATAGACCGTTGTTAATTGTTTGAAACACGATCAGGATATTTGGATATTATGTGCTAAAGGTGCGTCCAATCTTACCACACAGTACTATATACAGTCGATCTTGCCCTATAACCACAGCACCCCGTTACTTGCTTTGCCGTGGGACATTACCTCTACACAGATAGAAGGAAGTAGGTGTTCCACACAACTATATATAAATACCCGAAATGAATTACAAAGTGCTCTCAACTTACATACAGTTATACCTTATACTGGCATTGATGTAAAACGCTCCTAACTTTTCTTTTGTGCGCTTTGGCGGAATTATATGTATAGTACTGTGGGGAAGATGGCACACGGTTAGAACATTATATCCAAATATCTTGATCGTGTATTAAACAATTAACAACGGTCTATATGGGAGTCGTGAGGATACGGTTTTATAATTCTTTGAATTTGTTTGTTTACTACCAAATGTGACGAGAAAATAGAATGAAGAAGTGTCCCATCTTTCCCCACTCTAATGTATACGACTTTGACCTTACTAACGTCATGACATCTGTGAGCTGTAACGCCTTCTCTTCCGCTTTATTTATACCCTCAGTGAAACACGGTGCATATTTGCGTTATAGGTATTTCTGTTATTCGTGACCTATGGGTCATATAAGCTTTATAAAACACTCACAGGGAAAATAGTTCAGACTGTGAGTGGAATATTACAGAACTTTGCCAAAACTATACCAGTAATTTTACAGCGACATTATAACGCTACATTTAACACAAATTTAGGCTGTAATTTATATTTTGCCTGCGGCGTGTTCGGTCCTCAAGAGTAAAATTTAGCGAACGTTGGTTCAGTCGCAGGTCCATCTGTTCGTGTTATTGAATATGACATAAAACACACAGAGCCTTAGAATGTGTATGTTTATATATTTGACAAAATAAAACTGCCTGTAAAATTTCGGCCACATCAAATAGAAATGAAATATAGTGCGGCACGGCCTACTAGAGATCTCTAGTAGGCCGTGAGTGCGGTGGAAGAGATGGGACACCTATTTATTCCTTTTTCTTTTCCTATATTTGGTAGTAAAAAAATAATTTAAAGAATTATAAAACCGTATTCTCACAACTCCCATAGACCGTTGTTAATTGTTTAAAACACGATCAGGATATTCGGATAGCATGCGCTAAAGGTGTCCCATCTTTCCCCACAGTAAAAATCAGTAGAAGGCAAAGCATTGTACTTAATTAGCCTGTGTAAACACAACAAGACAAAAAAAACTTTACCACAGGACACTTTGTTTTATAAATTTTGTCATTTTGTGCTATTTTCATCGATTCTATGGATTGTGACGATCAATCAATTATTGTGACGTAACAAAACAATACGAAGTTCGTGTAAAATGTGCTTGATTAAACTTCTTGTATGCTATGTGTTCCATACCATGCTGGGTTATATGGTGGTTGTGGTGTAGCAGGCGTGTCTGGGACAGCTTGGTCATTTATTTCAGCCATAGAGTAGCTTTCTTGTCGTTCGAATCCAGGATCTGGTGAAAGCAAAATGTTTGCATGTTACTTTGATACATTGGTCTATTATAATACTACTATCATTGGTTTAGTTTAGTAAACCAAAAAAGAGCAGTGTAGGCTGTATACTGTTTAATCTTAATTTTGTAAGCGGGGATGATGTGTACAAAACCATAGCCTACATCCGTGTTATAAAAACTGTCGTTGTCCGTAATCCTAGGAAAAATAAAATATATTCATTCAACTATTCTGAAGAAAACAAATGTAAATTTAAAACTTCTGGTGGCTACCAGGATTATCAATTGTGTATTTATTTATAAAGTACAATGGGGGAGGATGGGACACCTGCTCATTCTATTTCCTCATCCCATTTGGTAGCACACAAAGAACATTCAAAGATTTATAAAACCGTATCCTCACAACTCCCGTAGGCCGTTGTTATTTTTTTAAACGCGATCAGGATATTTGGAAATTATGTGCTAAAGGTGTTCCATCTTCCCCACCCTACTATATCGGTTGTAACGTGGATATGTACTGGAAGTAATAGTTAAATTTCGATACAAGCAAATTTAAACCACGACGATGTGCTTACTTTGCCGAAGGTTACGCGGTATGTTTACTTGGGGCCTTATGTTGCCGGTCACAGTGCGGGGTCTGTAATACTTCCGAACACCGAATCCCACGATTGCTAACGCCCCGATTACAAAACACAAGATAATAATTACATCCAAATCGTTGGTAGAAAAGCTAAAATATATATTAAAAACCAATGTTAAGGCAATGCCAGAAAACTTTATAATTTTATAAAATCAAGCAAAAGCGCTGCGTGTGCACGATTTGGTGTGATGGTCTGATTACCTCTCAAATGGAGGGCGTTCGTGGAGAATTTTCCTACATGGCCCAGTTGAACAATAACTTGAGAAATTTCTTGATGAACAACAACTTTGTGGTCCCGGACAGGGAAGAGAGCTGGAGCAACGAACTACAATATACACAATGCTCAGAACAGCTTTTATATATATATATATATATATATATATAGTGGGGCGGGGAAAGATGGAATACTTTTTAATCAATTTTTTTGTTCCATTTGGTAGTAAATAAAGAACAATGAAAGAATTATAAAACTGCATCTTCACGACTGCCATATACCGTTGTTAATTGTTTAAGACACGATCAACATATTTGTACATTATGTCCCAAAAGTGTCCCATCTCCCTCCACCCTATACTAAAATTATGTTTACCGTGACGTACCGGACACCGGCTCTTTTGTGGTTGTGCTGATGCGTAAGCAGTAACTCGAGGAAGTTCCTCTGTTGTAACATAACTCGTTTTCTGCGCAATCCCGGGCACTTGAGCAACGAACTGTAAATAACAAAAATGTTAGAATTGTTTATAGCCAGCAAAAACCAATAATACACTATGGATGACTGTAATTGTGCTGCTATAATTAATGTACAATAACTATTGCTATACTGCCTCGTAAACAACTACATTTCGTATTTCCGCCCAGTGAAAACTTTAGCAAAAAACTATAATAAAAAATGACCATCCACGCTGGTAGAGATATTTGACTATAACATACTTGATAAGGTATAGGTTAACCCTGTGCTCTTCAACCGGTGTGCATGGTGCACCAAAATATGCCAGGGGTGCTCCAAAACAAAAGTGTATACAAGGGTGCATCACAAACTTCAACAATTTTCAGCAATAATATTCAGTTTTGAACATTTTTAACAAATTTGGCCACTTTCCTACAGTTTTTTTTTATATGAATTCTATATTTGCATAACTGGGAATCGAGAAACGTCATTATTTTTACGTTAAAGCAATCAGGGGTGCGTGAGTTCGTCGCAACAACTTTGAGGGTTCACCAACCCAAAAAAGGTTGAAGAGCACTGGGTTAACCTACCTGATTTCGGTTTTGTAGTAGTGGTGGTGGTAGTCATAGTTGTGGTAGCCATAGTTGTGGTGGGGGTAGTGGTCGTAGTTTTACACCGGAATGTCTCCGAACAATAACCAACGCCACTTCCTTGAGTGCAACAAAGTTCCAATCCCGGGCAGTCAAAATGGTTTGAGCAATTAGCTGCAAACAAAATAATACACTATGGATGACTGTGTAATTGTGCTGCTATAATTAATGTACAATAACTATTGCTATACTGCCTCGTAAACAACTACATTTCGTATTTCCGCCCAGTGAAAACTTTAGCAATAAATTATAATAAAAAATGATCTTTCACGCTGGTAGAGATATTTGACTATAACATACTTGATAAGGTATAGGTTTTACACCGGAATGCTTCCGAACAATAACCAACGCCACTTCCTTGAGTGCAACAAAGTTCCAATCCCGGGCAGTCAAAATGGTTTGAGCAATTAGCTGCAAACAAAATAAGAGCAACATACTATACCCTAAAAAATATTGAACTTTCTATTCTGTGTGGTTGAGATCTTTGCCAATAAACTGCGATTTAGGCCCATTTCCCCAACACCTTGCCGCTTTTATACGTCGTTCATGCGAACAGTATGACTCCGTCACAGAGTCTCGCGACTGTTACAACTCATGAAACGGACCTCTCTCCTCCACTTACCCCCCGCATCGAAATCGGACACAAATACGCAGTATATATCAGGGTTTTGAATGAAAGATACTTATTTGTAACTGTGCGGCAGGGCAGCAGAAATGTCATCCTATGCAAGTTACCACACATATAACTTAGTGGGATATTTCTTTCTAGGTATGGATTTAGACAATCCATTAGTGAAGAATGAGTTGTTAAAAGTAATGTCCGTTAAATCACTTCCCCAATGACACACACGAAATTCAGTATTCTATCAGGTACCGTTTATTTACAATGATGTGTTTTTACGGAACAATTGATATAGCTAGGATGGGGGAAGATGTAAAATGATCTTCCACGCTGGTAGAGATATTTGACTATAACATATTTGATAAGGTATAGGTTAAACTACCTGATTTCGGTTTTGTAGTAGTGGTGGTGGTAGTGGTCGTAGTTTTACACCGGAATGTCTTCGAACAATAACCAACGCCACTTCCTTGAGTGCAACAAAATTCCAATACCGGGCAGTCAAAATGGTTTGAGCAATTAGCTGCAAACAAAATAAGAGCAACATACTATACCCTAAAAAATATTGAACTTCTATTCTATGTGGTTGAGATCTTTGCCAATAAACTGCGATTTAGGCCCATTACCCCAACACCTTGCCGCTTTTATACGTCGTTCATGCGAACAGTATGACACTGTTTGAATGTGATGTGCTAAAGGTGTCCCATCGTTCCCCAACCTACTATATATTAGTGTGGGGGAAAGATAATAATATACAAACATCCTGATCATGTTTTGAACAACTAACAACGGTCTATGGAAGTCGTGAGCATACGGTTTTATAACTCTTTAAATATGCTTTGTTTACTACTAAATGGGACGAGAAATGGAGCTAAAATATGTCCCATCTTTCCCTACCCTACTATATATACTGCAACTTACTCGGCTTTTTTATGGTTGCAGTGAATGGTGAACAATACACCGTTCCCCTTGTATAGCAAAACTCTGATCCTGGACAATCGATGTGGGTTGAGCAACGAACTGTAAATAGCAAAAGTAGAATGATTAAAGTTAAACCAGTACAATACACTAGATGGTTAAGTTTTCGTGCAATTTAACTATTGCTGCTGCCTGGTGAACAACATGTTTATATTGCCGGCCGATGAACAACTTTACCAATAAACTATAGTGGGGTGGGGGAAGATGGGACACCTGTAGCACATAATATCCAAATGTCCTGATCGTGTTTTAAACAAATAACAACGGCCTATGGAAGTCGTGAGTATGCGGTTTCGAAATTCTTTGATTGTTGTTTGTTTACTACCATATGGATTGGGAAAACAGAATTGACACTCTAACGGTGGTAAAGATATACTCAAACAACAAATTTAAACCAAGTGTAGGATTACCTGAACCAGGACTTGCACTCGCGTTGGTGGTAGTGCCGCATGTTGGCCATATATCTAAACAATAACCTGCGCCAATACTTCCTTGTGTGCAACATAGTTTCGATCTCGGGCGTGTGCTGCTGGAGCTTGAGCAATTAGCTGCAACGAAACAACAGCCAACTTACAGTAGGGTAGGGGGAGATATGACAGCTTTAGCACATAGTATCCAAATATCCTGATCGTGTTTTAAACAATTAACAACGGCCTATGGGAGTTTTTCTTTGATTTTTTTAAATACCAAATTGGACGAGAAAATAGAATAAGTAGGTGCCCCATCTTCCCCCACTGTACTACATGTTACGAAATATTTTAGTTTGTAATTATTTTTAAACTAAATACAACTTACATAATGCTGAACTGATTTGTAGACTCAGCAACATTAAAAAGGCTGATTTTTTTACGAAACCCATCTTTTCTTTTTATTGACGGCGTACTTTTAAATCTTTAAAAATTCACATGCAGTGTTGATATAAGCTAATCAAATAGTGTGTTAAGATTTTATTATTACACGCCTGTACTATCCTTTTTATGGTTGTACTAAGTAAACACGACTACATATTACACCTTAGTCTGTAACTGCAACAAAATCTGTCAGACGTTGTAATGCAGTCTTGATTGCATTATATTTTTTTGTAGGGTGCATAATATCCAAATATTTAAACAATTAACAACGGTTTTTTGAAGTCGTGAGGATGCGGTTTCATAATTCTTTGAATTTTCTTTGTTTACTACCAAATGGGATACGAAAGTAGAACAAAAAGATGTCCCATCTTCCGCACCCTACTATATATTGCGATTATTTCAGATACAAATAGCTGCTTGCGAAATACTGCATTCAATTGCCAGAACGTGGCAACAATGAAAGCATACTTAAACCGACAAACTGCAAACGCCATAGTAACTTTATACGTCGATTCTTTGCCATGAATAGGCTTGCTATTTATAATCACGCAGCAGGTCATGGCATAAAGGTATAATAATGAGCAGATGCAGTTTCCGAACTAAAATTAATCATTTTTCTTAAACAGTTGTAAATAAACGTTCGCTTCCCTATATATCCATCATATTACACCTGTGGTTTATTATGCTGTAAATTAATACAATAAACATTTTATTTTATGCGTGTACTTGTTTCGATTTACGCGTATATGCTATACATATCTTACAGAAAGTTCGAATAAACAATGAATAGTTTTTTGACACAAAAACAAAATATTAATTTCTATGCAATGAAATTAAACTCGGGGGGAGGCTGTTGGTATACGGAACCTGGGTCCAGCACATTGCTGCTGTAACGTTTTATATCTTGTATTGCCAATCGGCCCGTGCACGCGATCACACAACCAAGAGGAAACTGAATGTCACTTAACAAAACCATGCGATCGACTCTTAAAAACACAACGGTTCACGCAAAACATATAGATCATGAAAAATATAAAACAGTAAAGTACCATACGAACACATCACTACAACATATCATTACAATGCTACCATTATTATAGGGATAGTGTATTGGTAAACATGGGTATGCTAGACCTGTAGTCCAGACCATTGGGTAGCTACCAGGGTATAGCCTGGCTGTTGAAAACTAAAATATAATTTTTTTTTGATTGGGTATGTGTGAAAAAAAAAGCTACCAGGGTAGCCTGGCTGTTGAAAACTAAAATATAGATTTTTTTGATTGGGTATGTGTGAAAAAAAAGCTACCGGGGTAGCCTGGCTGTTGAAAACTAAAATATAATTTTGTTTGATTGGGTATGTGTGAAAAAAAAGCTACCAGGGTAGCCTGGCTGTTGAAAACTAAAATATAGATTTTTTTGATTGGGTATATGTGAAATATTATAGTAGGGTGGGTAGGATAAGACACCGTTCGCACATAATATTCGAATTTCCTGTTTTTTAAAACAATTAACAAAAAGTCTGTGGAAGTCTAGAGGATACAGTTTTTATAATTCTTTGAATGTTTACTACCACATTAGACGAGAAAATGGAACGAAAAGGTAACCCATCTACTAACGTTTAAATGTTTGAGCTTAATTTAAAAGTCACAATTTACGAGACACTATAATAATATACACGTCTTCCGATTATTAGGAAATCGCATATTTAGTTGGCATTTAATAGAATTCTACTATAGTACCGTGGGTTTTGCCTCAAACTTTGTATTTTCCGTTTATTCCCGGACGGTTTTGTCCTGGACCATTGGACTCATATACAGTAGGGCGGGGGAAGATGGGACACCTTTTACCTCTATTTTCTCGCTCCGTTTAGTAGTAAACAAAGAACTTTCAAGAATTTATAAAGCTATAGGCCCATGACTCCCATTGACCGTTAGTAATTGTTTAAAACACGATCAGGATATTTAGATAGTATGTGCTAAAGGTGTCCCATCTTCCTGCCATCCTACTATACATCGTCTCGGCCACTGTATTTTGCGCTGCCATTGTCCCGGATATTTTGTCTCAGACATTGTACTTTCTGCTGTCTATTGTCTATGTCATTTCGTCTTAAACATGCCTATATATAAATCTCCACGCATTCGCCAACTACTGTTTACTTGCAGTACATTTACGCACAATGGAAATGACTCTTTACTGAGGTAAAAGCGTCACTTCTAAAATTAGTAAAGCCAGAATAATACATGCATAGATCAGCTGTACAACGTAACATCACAGTGCTTATTGTACCGTCATATAAAGTAAAAATAGTGGAACATACAATTACTGTTGAAGTTTCATTTTAAAAACGTTACAAAATTTATTTTTTCCGGTAGTTTTTTAACTGGAACATTTTTTAATAAAGAAATAAACTCTGCAATGCTTTGTAAATCTGTACAGAACAGTATTAAAACCCTCGCCCAAAATTTTAAAATACAACTGATTAAAAACAAAAAAATGACCAATCAAGGTACAGGTAAAGTACTGGTATAAACCGGTTTGGACGAGTATATGGGATATCCGAGTGGTGGGTCGGCTGATTGTGTCGTCAGATTACGTAATAATGCTTGGTGCGCTTGAATACTGTACCTTTCTTCGTCGTCGTTGGTTGCGTATAAAAGCTCCAGGGACAAGTTGGCCCAAGCAGAGCGCACTGCAGCCGATGATAACTGGTTTAAGTGGGTTTCAACTGGTCGTCGGGTAAGGAGACGGGCCGAAAATACACCCTGCATTAAAATTGATGTGATACGCTTTTTTAAATAGTTCAAATGACCACCTTTAATTAAACTACTTCGGGACCAAGCCAAACTGGTCCGATTAAAAACAAGGGCTAATTTTGCGGAGACTATTAAATTTTAGTTTATATGCTTTACCCAAGGCTTCAAGTGTTTGAAAAAAAAACAAATTAAATATTTATCAAGGAATTAAATGTTCAAAAAATTTTAAATTTTTAAAACAAAATTATCAAATTAGCCGACTCACATTTAGCGAGCCATCATGACTGAGCGCAAATAGGGACGAGATTCCTTTCTCAACGGCTGTTTTCCATTCTGTGGATGTTTCAAGGCCAATAAACCAATCCGATTGATATTCCTGCAGAGATGTGAGGACTTCAGCAAAATCTTCATCATCTGCAAGGTCTGTAGTTCCCATGGCAACTCGGTCGTAAAGAAGTTTTATTGAGAATCTGGGAAAAATTATTGGGTTTTTATTTAAATGGTAGGACTAACGGATCGGAGTGATTTTCCAAACAGTAGTGCCCTTTTTTTTCAAATTTCGAGGTAATAAATACTTGTGCCCCATGACGTCGTGATACGACATGACATAGATTCAGTTGGGACAACTATAAATTTTTAAGGTTTCTTTACATATGGTATAGGACATTGACAGTTGGCAGTGGAATCATTGATATATTTAGTAGACTATGGGTGTATAAATAAACTGGTTAATATGTCATATTTAAAACAGTTAACTATATTAACTTTATGAAAAATGGCAAACAAAAAGCATTGTTAAAATCTTGTTATACCTAATCACCCTTTAATTAAACTTGTTTAAAAATGTGTGAAATTCGTTGGGACCTGGATTTAGCCAAAAGTTGACACATTTCATGAAATTCTATACTACATGTAATAAAAAAGTTCTACTTGATGTGTTATAATGAAATACCATTCTACATGTTATTAAAAAATTCTATTCTACATGTTATAAAAAATTCTATTCTACATGTTATAAAAAATTGTATTTGATATTTTATAAAAAAAATCGATTCTACATGTTATAAAAAAAATCTAATCTACATGATATAAAAAAACTCTATTCGACAAATAATAAAAAACAAATGAGAAAAAAATCTAACCTGTGGGCTTTTAATACAAGCTGATGAAGTATAGGATTCTTATGCAACCAGTCTAAGTGTGGGGACCATGGTATGCTATCAAGAAATACTTTACATAAGTGGCTTGCATTAATATGGGAAGGGTTCTTGCCAGGAATACCTGTTTTTTTTTAAAATAATTAAAAATCTAAAACGAATTTTTTTTTACAGTTTTTGTACAGTGCTTTATGATGTAGTATACAGTATTGCTAGTTAAGTAAAAGAAAATAATTTATTTGAGATTTTTATTAATAAAAAGTCTGTGTTATGTCATTTCTTAATGAATTGAATAAAAAGTACACACCATTTAGAAAACAGGGAGATATTAAGTTAAAATTTAAAGCTGCGTTATTGCAGACAGTTAACTGTAATTGGTACAACCAGCGCTTATAATAAAAGTGTGCAGTAACATAAAAAAGTATAAAAAACTTAAACGTAAAAATAAAAATTTTCTTGCAACAACAGTTCTTATAACATGGGTGTTTTGTTTCACACACCTCATGCCCGCTTACAAGTTACCACATATGTACCTTTGTAAGCGAATTTTTTTTAATTTTTTTTTTGTAAATTTTGTCTGACAACTTAGACCCATAAGAACCAGTCGGTTGCAGCAATTGCTGTTAAGTGACTTGCCCAAAGACACATACACCCACAATGGCAGCAGTGACATGCCTATACAGTAACGTAAAATAAAAATATCCAATACCTGATACATTAACTATGATGTAGCACCCTAGCGCCACCGAGCGGCAAATCTCCATCATCTGATCTTCCTGCATCCCTGATGCTCCCCAACATCCAACATCATCCTCCAAGGATGAAGTCACATGGAGGTACCATGATCTATTGAAGAGATGGAGGTACGAGATCGCATCATTCTCATCAATTGGGATTTCTCTCCATTTAGTAACCGAGTGACTTAAATCAAGCTGTTGGTTGCCTAGAGAAAATAGAAACAGTATATTATTTGAAACTTTTTTTTTTTAAGTAATATTTTTGTATTATACTGGTGAGGTTCTATGGGGAGACAATGCAGGAGTATTAACTACATTTATTGTTATGTATAAAATATAAATACAGTATTATGTTAAATTTAGGTGTTTTTGTATGTTATTATTGGTAATACAAGGATAAAATAGGGCCAGAAGGTATTTACAGAAGAATATTCCTGAAAACCTAATATAATTGATCAGGGATAAATTAAAGAAACTGTAAAACATGATTGGATCTCTAAATACAGCTTGTAAGTTTTTCCAAATTAAAGAAATGAACAAATCTATACTAAGGAAGCTATATGATAGATAACATATTGAAGCAATTTTTTACTGTATATTTCAATTCTGAAAAAAAATCTAAATTTTATTTTTAACAAAAATTTATATGAAAATATCATTTTTTTTTTTTTTAAATTTTTTTAATACATATGTCTCTACCAACAAAATCATGTCTCACTTTTTACTTACCATTATTAGCTTTGTTTCCATGGCTTGGTTGCATGGAAGGCAAACCAAATCCAGAATCAGACAATCCACTTTCCCAGCCTTCCTCATCGCTGCTATCATCAATCACACCTGGTGGTTTGAGTTGTGATGTAGCATGGCTTGATTTTCGCTTCTGATCCAGTTTAAACCGGTCTTCACTGGATAGCAGAGATCCAAGACTGGTTGCGGAACTGCTTAAGTTTTGCCGGCCTTTTATGATAACTGAGCGATTGCTATTGGGGCGTGGTGTTACGTTATTTGGGCTTAAATTACTTCGATGAGATGTTGTACTGGGTTTAACTTGATTTGGTAGAAGTTCGAAAGCATTTGGGTTGTCTGGTTTTGCCACATCTGGTTTATACGGGTTTTGGGGGACTGGATGGTTCTGGTTTGAGTTGGTTTGGTTTTCATGGGCCCAGTATTGGACAAGAAGCCATACTAGGGATTTGATGAAGTCTTTGTGGTATTGTTGTAATGCACTGGGGTTGTCCAGAATACCTGGGATTTTATGATGTAGTAGGTTAGGGTAGAATAATATGTCAGTTTTAGTATATAAATAGTAGGGTGGGGGAATATGGGACACTCTTAGCACATAATATCCAAACATCCAGACCGCATTTTAAACAAGTAACAATGGTCTATGGAAGTCGTGAGGATATGGTTTATAATTACTGAAATGCTCTTTGTTTACTACAAAATGAGACGATAAGGTGTTCATCTTCCCCCACCCTACTATATATTGATTAAATACCTGGAAGATACCTTGTTTAAAACTTAAAGCTGTTTTTTTTTTGCTGACACTTGTTTGTAGTTGTACAACCAGGATTGCATTAAAAGAGTATAAAAGCTTAATTGTTTTTAAATATAAAAGTGAATGTAACTTATTTATCTATGTTTTTATTCTTTTTTAACGTTATATTCGGCAAAAAGCAAAGAGGTTTTATGGAATTATAAAAACATTATCACAAATAAAGAGTGTTGTTAATAACAGGATCAAGAAATATGGAGCATTGTGCGCTAATGGTGTCTAACTAATTGCTGCTACTATTGTGGGCATATGTGTATTTGTGCTTGTGCAAAACATTTAACAACAAATGCTCTCACTCTCATAAATGGGTTGTCCAAATTGTCAGACATACATACTTAAAAAATAAATAATACTAACTACCCATGAAGTTATATATATATACGTGGAAACTCATAAGCGGGCATGAGGTGTATGCAACAAAACACCCGTGTTATAATGACTGTCATTGCCCTCCAGGCAAGGGTAAAGAAATTAATGTAGTTAAATGTATTTGAGTACTTACCTGTGAGAGAGTTCTTTGCATCTGAATAACTTTCTAGATATATTGTGTCTATGGGAGTGACAGACGAGAGAAATGGATATGAATTTGTCCTGAATTAAAAATAAAAATATAAAATTTTATTCTAACTTTATATGTATGTCAAAATTTTTTTAATTTAAAATTTTAGGGATATAACAACAACAGAAAAATTTGCAAATAATTTTCAAATTTTTAACGAAATTATTAGAAAGGTTTTTACTACACAAATTCAATAGTTTTTTTTACAATTACAATTAAAGGACAATTTAAACCGCTGTAGTAAACAACCAACGAAACCAAATCATATTCTCAGGGGTTGCCATATTTCTTCCTATAAATTTTTATCTAAACAATAAAACAACAAACAGTAATAAAGTAACAACTTAAAAAGTCTGAAATATCCCATGTAGTTTACCATTTGTGTTCGGTGCCAGGTTCAAACGCTGCTTGACAAGCGTCATCAAGTCGTGTGGCTTCAAGTGCGTGGCATGATGTTTCTTGTAGTTCCAACCCCTTCACTGAGTAACTTATGTAACTGTAACCACTTTCTAATGTCTGGAGATTTAAAAATAAAGAATTAATTTAAAAATTAAAAATGAAATGTAATTTTCAGGTTTTTTGAATCAATTTGTGTTTTGTTTCAAAGCAAATTACAAAATACAGAATGAGTGTACACGAGTCTGGAGATTTCAAAAAAAAGAATTAATTTAAAAATTGAGAAATAGAAACATAAAATGCCTTTTCCGTGTTTTGAATTAATTTTGTTTTGTTTTAAAGCAAATTAAGTTTAAAGTTAGAAACTTAGTTATGACTTTACAAAACGAGTGGGAGAAATTTAAAGCAATGACCATGTCTTGCCCACAGCCACACATGCCTATAACTTGTAATAATCATGATTCATGATTGCGTTAATGTAAGTTAAATTTTAACACATTAACACAAATTTAAACAAATTAACACACTTTTTGAATTAATCTGCTGATTGTCACCGTCGAAACGTTATATATGCGTGCAGTCCTGCATAAAATAAGCAGCAAATTCGAAAATTGGTCCCGCACACCCATGATCTACACCAGTGCTTACAATGATAGCAACATCAAACTTAAACTCATCCTTTAGCTAAGTTAAGAGGTAAAGTAATCACACTAGATATTAATATTCACCTGGATCCACATTGATTTATCTTGTGATCTGGCAAGAAAAAATGGGAGATCTGTTTCAGAACCAACAGTTGATGTTGAACCTAGGTAAGAAGCAACTGCCATGCTTTTAGTGAGGTGTGGAGTGACTTGACTGTAGTAGACACTGTCCGAACATACACTCGCATTTGCTTTGCCTGGAGGTGGAAAAATAATCACGGCATGTCACGAAATTTTACTGTTGAATTTTAAAAATGTTTATTTAGGCTATACAGCTAAAGTATTAATGAGTAATATGATATGTAAAGTATGTAAAGTCCAGCGCCGTGGCGTAGTGGTTAGCGCGCTTGCCTCTAACCCAGAGGTAATGGGTTCAAGGCCTGTCGCTGCTACCATTGTGGGCGTATGTGTCCTTGGGCAAGACACTTAACGGCAATTGCTCCAACCCAGTGGTCACTAATGGGTTGTCCAAATTATCAGCCATACATAAAAATGAAAAAAAATCCAAAAAAAATAATCACCCACAAAGTAACATACATGGTAACTCGTAAGCTGGCACGAGGTGTTAAACCCGTGTTATAACGACTGTCGTTTTCCGGCCACGCGAGGATAAAGTAAGTTACATTTATTCATTCATTCAATATTTTAAAAAACAACAATATTTTGACAAAAAAATCTGAAAATTCTGAAGCATCAGCCAATTCAGGGGGTAAATATAAATGACAATTATAAATGATGTTAAAAGTGACTCCCGTTAGCATAAAAACAAGCTAGGACCCTTCGTATTTGTTTCTAAACACCTCAATCAGCTGCTCTTTTGGAATAGACTAAATGATTGATTTTAACAGTGCATAATGACTTTCGGAAAACCCTGTATATGTGATCCACAATTAGGGATGCACATTGGAGAATTTCGAATTCGTGAGATTCGAATTCTTTTGTATTCGAATCTAATTACAGGATTCGGTATTCTGTTTATTGACATCATCATACTTTATCTCTTGAACTAAACTAACAGTTTATTAAAATTTAATAATTTCGAAAAAAAGATTCTTGTGTTTGTGGGACCTTCGAGTAAAAACGTTTCGCAGCGTTTTCAAAGGTTGCTATACGTTTCGGCTTGGCCGTTTTGGCTTCATACATTTTTTCTTTTAAATACAAAAAGATTCGAAATTCTAGATTCATAAATCTAGCTTCGAAATAAAATATTCTAGGATATCCTAGAATAGGCTACCTAATTATTCTGTATTGTACATCCCTATCCACAATTAAAAAAAAATTACCTGGAGCTTGAGGCCAGAAACGAGAATGGCGAGGAAACCCGATAAGGAAGATGGGGAGAGTGAAGAGAGGAAGAAGAGGAGCAGAGAGAGCGGATGCGAGGACAATTGTTCCGAGAACAAATGGAAAGAATATGATGTTCAGAACAATGATACCAATTGATGAGTTTCTGTAAATTGAAAAATAATGTACGGTTGGTATCCATTTACTGTTATGCATGAAACTGCATTATTGTTATAAAAATACATATCCAAGATCATGCTTTATGTTTAAGGTTGAACTATAACTTTAGTACTAAGAAATTGCACAAATGTTGTATATATTTGTCATTTGTAGTATACACCATAATGCGATGCTTAATTTAAGCTCTAGCATTTATATTTTAGTTAAAAACACTGAGTACCTGTTAAAAGCAATATTGATTTTATTGGTAAATGGCACAATTTTTGAAAATGTGTGAATATAGGTCAAGGGAGTTAGATTAGAGAGAAATACTCAGCACTTTTATAGATTCCTAAAAAAACAACCAGACCTTTTTTGTTTCTTGTCTTTTACCGATGAAACACTAAGTGAAAACGCAAACCAAAGATTTTCACAAAATCTTAAAAATCTGTCAATACACACGTCAGCTATTAAGAGACGCGTGCCAAGCTGAGATGAAGTAAAAATAAATGGGACGGAGGTGGAAGAAGAAGTGATCAAATCAACAATTGCTACGATTGCAAATATGAGAACAGCACTGTTGCTTCTCTGCCATATCTGTATGGGAAAAATGTGCTTTTTTTAGCTTTTTATGGTTATGATTTTTTTACGTTTTTTTTTTTGGTGGTAAGGTTATTTTTTGAAGTTTTTTTTTTTGGTGGTAAGTTATTTTTTGAAGATTTATACATATATTTTAATTTTTTTAATTACGTTTTGTAAATGATTTTATAAATACTTTATCAATAGACATAAACTGTGCTCAATGACTGTATTACAATTGCTGTATCATGCAAAATACCACCAACAAATTGTAAAGAAAACACAAAGAACGTACATTGAAAACATTAAAAAATTATTCAACATTAACTTTAGGCAGAAAATTCCCAGAAAAACATAATGGGTGTTACTAGATACTTTGTTTACTAGAAATTTGGGCGTAATACAACCAAAAATAAGTGAAGCTTCAAGCCATTACAAGGAACATGGTTAGCTAAGACCGCAATGTAGAAAAGAGGGCTTACCACACGATATGCATGGACGGATACCAATGCCGTGTAGAATGAAGGCAATTGTATTGATGTTAAGAGATATGCTGATAAATATGCTGTCATTAATATAGGGTTTAAAACCTTTGCCAAACTGAAATGAATAAGCCCCAATACGCGGAGAACATTTTTTCTGGAAGAAAATAGAGTTAGTTTCGAGAGTGTTGTTTACAGTTGAATTGAATCTGCATACCTTTTCAGGAATTTTGCCATGGATGAGTAGCTGGAGGGGTATATGCAGTTTCGGAAAATTCGAAATGCGAAATACACCTTTTGTGAGTCCTGTAGTATTTTTATGATGACAAATAACACAATGAATGATATCTGAAACCCTAACTGCGTAGTGCTGGTGAAATTGGTGCGGAAATAAACAACAACTGTAGCCACAATTACACTTGGACCGAATGCAACTATATGCCAAGCAGTGCTGATCAATGATATTTCACCATTGTAATGTGTTGGCACAGTTTTCCTGCTGAAATACAATTTTAAATTGAACAATTTTACAGTCATTAGATTAGCAATAGGGATTACTCGATTAAAATTCTAATGTAAATAAAGTGAACTATGGCAAAAATATGTTTAAAAATATATTCCATTCTTATAACATAACAATATATTCCTTTTATTTATCACATACGATAGCAAAGATCATGTTATTGAGGAACGAATACAAGGGGACCTAAGATACAGGCTAGAGCTGGCCTATTACCCTACAATATCATAAATATCATCTGCGTTTGGATACCACACATTTTGAAACATATGCGTTGCAATTTAATCTATTTGATTGTAACCTGTTTTCAAGACAAGAGTGTTTTAATATTGTATTTAAAATTGTGTTAGGTTAGGCTACCTGTTTAAAGATGTTTTGCACTTTGATACTGCCATGTAGAAAATTGCCAAAACAACTGAAGTCACATCAGTGCTCAGAATAAATCCAAATGCGGCACAAAATATTACTATGGCTGGTTCGCTCGGTAGAAAAGAGGCTCCAAGTAAAACCATGCCGGACATGAAGAATGAGACCAATAATCTGGATGAAAATAAACAAAAAAGTAATTACCCAAGTTACATATGCAATAACTCAAGAGCTGGCACATGGCGTATGAAATAAAAACAAAGAGTTAATAGTCTTTTTCTGGCCCCGAGGCTAAAGCAAGTTACATTCATATAAGTATTATGTGATAGTAATGTACTAATGCTAATTTCGAAAGGAAAATATAATAGTTTTGTATAGAAAGAGTGTAACTTGTTTACCGCACTTAGGCAAGACACTTAGCGGCAATATCTTTAACCCAGTGGTCACTAATGGGTTGTCCAAACTATCAGTCATACAAAAAAATAAAACACCCAAAAAGTAACATGCATTGTAACTAGCATGAGGTGTATGAAACTACTAAGAACTCCTGTGTTACAACGACTGTCAATTCCGGCCACGCAAGGATAGAGCAAGTTACATTCAAATGTGATCTACCTGAGGTCTGTGGCTACTGGTGTACCACCTAATGCAAAAACCTGCAGTTGTTCCACTGCCCATAATACCAATGCATCTGCTGGTGGAAGGAGTCCATACATCCATAATAAAGGCAGAAACAGAAACAGAATATGCAATACTTGATTTGTGGTTTGAAATGGTTGATATCTATTAAAATCATAAAGATGTAACAGTTAAAGTACTTGGTATATCCCATAATGTGTGTGTTATCAGTAGTATAGATGTATGAGTACTGATCTCTGAGTAGGATGGATAAATCTGGCAAACTTATCTAGGGTTACAAATGTTAAAATGCAAATGCCAAATAACATGCAAAATTTTAAAAAATGTTTGTTTTTTAGATTGCTTTTTTCTTTCATACTTGTTTTGTTAAAATGCCAAATGACATGCAAAATTTTAAAAAATGTCTGTTTTTTTGATTGCTTTTTTCTTTCATACTTGTTTTGTTAAAATGCCATATGACATGCAAAATTTTAAAAAATGTCTGTTTTTTAGATTGCTTCTTTTTTTACTTTCCAAATTGCTTTATTTAGACTACAAATAGCTTGCAGGGCGATTAAGTGTTAACAACTCACATTTGTACTACATAGAAAGCAAAGAAGATGCACACATGTAGGAATCTCGAAAGAGAAGCGATCTCGTAAGGATCAACAGATCGAAACACCGCAACCTCCGGAGGAACTCCTCCTGCTGTGAGCGGATACTGGGTGATGCAGATGGTGGTCCACGAAAAGATGAAGATGACAATTGCAACACCAAGGTTGCTGCTAAACAAGGTGGTGAGGGTAGACGGGAGAGTGTAGAAAACTCCAAACCCGCATAATAAACCAGATAGAAGAGAATGGATAACAATGTTTGGACGGAACCTGAATTTAATGCAAATGTTTTTTTCTGAAATGTCATAAGTATGGTCTTAGTCATAAGATATTAATATGATCATATTTTTTTTAATCGAACAGAACCATATTCTGTTACTGAACTAATAAACCAGATAGGAAGGAATGGATGATAATGTTTGGATGGAACCTGTATATTAATGCACAAATACATTTATATGAAATGTGATCAACATATCATTTTGATGTTGTTACAGTTACAGTCACAGACATGCAATTTTTTTGTACTGTGTGTGTAAGTTTAACTCTGTAGTGGAACACAAATCAAAAAAAAGTTATATGACTTATATTGAGGTATTTTTTATGTGTTTAACCATTGGCATATATGAATAAAGAAAACAATGGTGGAACTTTTCAATACATTATTTACTCATAGGAAAAAAATCATTAAAATTTTGTAATGTACATTTTATTTATTAATTTCGCAACACACACAAAAGGGGACAATTCTGGTTTAAATCCTAGAACACAAAGCGTTGCACACCCACATTAAATGGAAAAACACACACACACACACCGATAAAGTGGATAAACTTACCTTTTGGGTGGAATAACAAAGTTGAAGGTAATAAATGAGAAACAAGAGTAAAATATTATTTCATCATCATCAGCTATAAGTTGACGAAACTTTTGACTTGATGACAAACTACCATTGGCGTTAAAATCGGTGACTGCAGAACGACTTCTGGCGAGGTAAAGATGAATTGACTGAAAAAAATAAGGGATTTTTATTGTTTAAATGTTATTTTTACACGTTTAGTGCTAGTGTAAGGTTTATTGGTTATGGCTTGCAGAAACAGTTGACATACTTGGTAACTCGTAAGCTGGCATGAAGTATATAAAACAAAACACCTGTGTTTAACAACTGTCGCAAGGATAAAGTAAGAAATTACATTGCATTGCTTACCTGCACACAAAGAACAAAGACACCAACAATGGCTCCACACACAATAGACCCAATAAGAACATCCAGACCACCTAGTTCTACAGCAAGAGTTATGGCAGCTCCAATAATCCATGGTATGAACCACACCAGTATTTGTAATGCGAAGACATACCATGGTGCTTCGTATCCAAGTTTTAGGTTGGGTCCCCCAAGAAGAGTTTGGGGAATTCTCCTCCAGACAAACTTCTGCTTGTACTCATTAAGTAAAGGGGCGTCCGCCATATTTATTTTTTTGGCAAACTCCAAAAAATATTTTGCGGAATGCAGTATTTTCTTGATGTCTTCCAAAAGCTTAATTAATGATTTAACATGCTTCCGTTTTTTAAATTTTCAGAGCACATAATATAAGTCACATACTTTTGACACCGATATAAACAAAATTTCTGTGTAAAAATATAATTTTATAAAAGTTTTTGCTGAAATTTTGAATATTTAAACACCGTGCGTATAACGTGGAAGCGTCCTGTTACTGTAAAGATTGCACTTGCGTCATTATATTAAAATCTCAGTACCTCAAAATTGATTTTTTTTTTAAATTTGTAGTTAAAATACTGGCACGTCAACTACAATCAATCAATCATTTCTCTGTTGATTATTTGTTTGGGTTTTAAACAGAAGTTGCTCACAGCACCAGTTATCACATCGGTTCAAACGGATAATTTCTGGCGCAAAGGGGACTGTTAAAATTAGAATTTTAGTTGTGGTGGCTGGGATTCGTAATAATTAATATACCGGAATTTCAGTAATCCCTATGTGCATATTATTACATTAACCTATACCAACCTGTACTTGAATTTGTTTTGTTACATGCAAATTATCATAAACCAGAGAGCAAACTTTCTCATAACCTTTCTCTCACTTTTTTGTTTGTAACTGTTAAGGCTAAATAGCACAGGTGCATAAAAAAACAATAAAACTATTAAACAGCACAAATTGCAAGAAAAGGGGCTTTACTATATGAACTTAAATAAATAGAATTTGGCCGATATGTGCGCACAGAAGAAGTAAAATTACTTTCTTTTAATCGCAGCAGCAATGCGCCTGCGTACGGTATCAACAGTATCCGCAGACTTTGAATGATGCAATCCATTTGGTGGTTCTGAATAGCTGTGAATTAAATGGCGACCATTTTCTCTCCCACCTCCACTAAGGCTGCGCTTTGGGCTTTCATCACCAAAAGCCAAATCTCTAACATGAGTTGTGATAGAAGAATTTACTGCAGCAGGTGGATAAACAGGGCTTGCTTTTCCACCACGCATTGCAGTTTCCCGCTTAGGTAACAGGTCTGGCAAAGAACGTAGAGATGGCAGATTCTGTCCGGGTACTCTTGGGGATAACCCTTCAGCTTCTAAACGCTTTAAAGTTTTTCCTGACAACTGTGCATTATCGGCATCTATTAGACCTCCAGAGTGAAGTCTGTTTAACGCAGAAACTGGACCATTGACTATCTGCTTTGCTTGTCCACCCTATTTGTGAAAATTATAATTAAATAAGCAAAATATAACCCGTGAGCTGGCATGAGGTGTATGAAACAGAACACCCGTGTTATAACGACTGCCCTTTTCCGGCCACGCGAAGATAATGCAAGTTACATTCAACGCCATTTTTTAAAACTAAGCTTACCGTTGCTGTTTTTAGGTCATCTCTTGCTTGGCTGAGGGCTTCAGTAAGTTCATATCTTTCCTCACATTCTCTGCGGACTGTTTCTTGAAGCAGTTCTACCTGTAAAAGAAACCAAGAACAAAACACCTTAAAAAGCTTATTTGTATTACCACTATGGTCCTTTATCATAAGATTTAGTGACGTAAACAATGTTAGCACCAGTGGATTTTTCAAATTTCTAACACACAAAAAAAGTACTCTCGAAAAGTACTAAAGTTCCTCAAAAAGTTACCTGTTTGGTAGCTCCGAGGATACATAATGAACATTCATTCACACAATTAGAAAAAAAAACACATTCAACCAACAATGTAAATATAACACATTACCTCTTCTTTCATTGCAATCATGTCACGTTGAAGGTTTTCATTTTTCTCCTCCATGTCTTTCCACTTTTGCGATGCTGTTGAAGATGCAAACCGTTTCTCCTCTTCTCTGTCTTCCTGTTCCTGTGTGAGAGCAGTAATCCTCTCCTCCAGCTGACTCACCATTTGTTTTAAACTTTGTCTCTCTAAGAACATACAGTTTCGTTAATGTTTTATATATAGTGTAATGACTGTCGTTTTCCAGGCGCGCAAAGATAAAGCAAGTTACATTCATTTTTATTTACTGATGTTTTATTGCAAAGAATTACTTTCAGTTTAAACAGGTAACTAAATGACTAATCGTAACCTAGTTAAAGTATCAAAACTTATAACATCCCTTCATATATGACACAAAATTTAATATGTTGTTTATCTGTAGTAAAGTCATACACCAACAAAGTTACATTACCATTATATACAACTACTATAGAAATGAAACATATCTAGAATAGAACTAATGGAAAGTGGTAACTGATAGAAAATATTACATACCTTCTTCAAATTCTATCTTTTTCTCTTCTGCGTTTTTGGTGAAATAGTCAACTTTTTGTTTAAGTGAAGAAATTTCGTTTTTGTCCGATTCAGCATCTCTTTTCAAATCATATTCAAGCTAGAATAACAAAAGCAATTTAATCTCTTACATGAACAAAATACAAATTGAAAAATAATTATACATCTAAAAAATGGAAGATAATTTGTGTTGTGTTCAACTAAATAAAAAAAATTAAAAAAATTATAACTTTACCTCATGCATTTCATTTTTAAACTTGCTTTTCAGACTTGAAATAGCCTCTGCCTGTTTATCTTTCTCAACGCTCATCTCGATTCGAAACTCATCTCGTAAAGTTCTTTCAAACTCCTGCATTTCCTCCCGATGGCGCTCTTGCATTGCCTGCAATTCTTGTTGTGCTCTGATCGGTGTCGACTCAGACGCTTCCAGTTTGCTGCGGAAACTTTCGCGCAACTGCTGGATCTGATGCTGGTGTGATGATGTCATTAGCTCTCTAATAAAGAAGAATTAGAGATAAATGGATTCAAGGCTCGTTGCTGTAACCATTGTGGGCGTATGTGTCCTTAGGCAAGACACTTAACGATAATTACTCCAACCCAGTGGTCACTAATGGTTTGTCCAAACTATCAGCCACACATGAAAAAATCCTAAAAAATAGTCACCCACAAAGTAACATACTTGATAACAAGTAAGCTGGCACGAGGTGTATGAAACAGTACACTTGTGTTTAACGATTGTCATTTTCAGCCACCAAGGATAAAGTAAGTTACATTCATTCAATTACGAACATAAATCAAGAACATAAAAACAATTGTCTGGCTCAGTGGATAAGTGATTGAATTAATGTCATTTTTTAACTCGCATGATATGTCAGTTTTTACTTGCTACCTGGTTTTGGCTCAATGGCGACATAGTTTTAGTCTACATGATTGTACCATAAACCAATGTAGAGAAAGAAAATAGGTTTTTCCACATTCATGTACTAAGCATTGTCGCAGTCATTCAAAACACAAAGCATCATATAACTTATAATTTCAGGAAAAATGTTAAACAATGTGCAATTAACCTCTCAGCAGTCAAAGTCTTGACAGTATTTTTGGCATCGTTTAAAGCAGAATTTAGCTGCTCCATTTGCCCATGAGCCAAGCTATTCTGTCTGTTCCTCTCTTGATCTCGTTTCTCTCTCTCTTTCTCCCTGTTCCTCATCTTCATTGTCTCTTCATTCAATGAAGCCAACTCCCTCTCAAGTTGACGACAATCCTGGTTTAATCTGTAA
The DNA here is from genome assembly GCF_009617815.1 of Ciona robusta. NCBI lineage: Eukaryota > Metazoa > Chordata > Ascidiacea > Phlebobranchia > Cionidae > Ciona > Ciona robusta. Next base: position 2,651,776 of record NC_143238.1, on the reverse strand, counting down.
CAACAACTGGTTATAAATTTAAAACTAATATTCTGTTATTTCTGCTACCAGGCATAATGTAATACAAACGTTTTGGCTCCTATGGTGAAAAATGTTATTTTTAATATAATTTTGTGAAAAAGGGAATTTTAATCCAATATTTTGTCTGTTATTTAGCGAACTTCTTTACGGGTAAATTAACACTAGTATTTAGCATAATGTTATATAGTACCACGCATATTGTAATACAATTTTTTTTATAAAAACACAGTGAAATAAAATTAACCATTAAATACTGGAGGGTCAAAACATCTATATAAATTCAAGCTAGCTCCAAAATCTATATAATACCAACCTTTGTATGGTCGATGCAGCACTATCTTCTGTCTTCTGCACCTTGACCGTCATGCTTTGAACTTCCAACTGCTTTTTTCTAAACACAAAGAAAAAAAATAACCAGAAGATTACTTTTCCAAAAAATTTCCTACTTAAGTTTTGCTTCCATTTCAGCTTGGTCTGATCTTGCAGAATTTTCTTTCATTTCCAACATTTTAATTTCTTTGGTTCTATCTAAAACATACACAAAGTTAAATGCGTTTATAGATAAATGATTATAACACAACTCAGAACAAAAATAATTAAAAATAAACAATATAATTTTAAATATACCTAAACAATTTAAAAATGTACATACAATATTATACAATATTTTAAAACAATGAACCAAACAAAAAATTTATAATATGTATTTGTTATTACCAGCGTACAATTCTTCTAGTTCCTGTATTTTGTTTTGCAGAGCGGAAATTTGACCACTTTGATCACTTTTCAGGTTTTCAGCATCTTTTAAAAGTAAACCAATTCTATGTTCTGCATTTTCTGCACGTTTTTTTGCTGCATCACATTCTGAAGCAAGAACTTGCAAATCTTCAGACAAGCAGCTGTTTTTTCTTCTTAATGCTCGCATATCTGACAAAAAAAACAATTTGCTGGTTTGTTGTTTCATAGCAAAGATCAGAAATTTAATTTAAAATAAAATTTAAAAAAAAAAATTTTTTTTTTAAATTTAAATGAAATTAAAAATAAAAAAATGGAATTTTTATGAATAACTCATAAAAATATTCACAAATTTATTTAACGTGCTGATAACTACTTAGATACAATCACAAATGATATTTAAAACTTATTTATTAAAAACTTAGTCCGGCGCCGTGGCATAGTGGTTAGCGGGCTTGCCTGTAACCAAAAGGTGATGGGTTTAAAGCTCGACGCTGCTACCATTGTGGGCGTATGTGTCCTTGGGCAAGACGTTTAACGGCAATTGCTCCAACCCAGGTCACTAACGGTTTGTCCAAATTATCAGCCATACATAAAAAAAGGAAAAAAACAAAAAAAAATACTCACCCACAAAGTAACATACATGGTAACTCCTAAGCTGGCACGAGGTGTTAAACCCGTGTGCAAACGACTGTCGCTTTCCGGCCACGCGAGGATAAAGTAAGTTACATTCATTCATTCATTACAGCACAACTACTGATACACAATATTTCCCTTAAATAATGTTAAAACAAAAATAATACAAACATAGTATTACATACCTTCAGAGCAATTAGACAACAAATGTGAAAACTTTGTAAAAACTTCATCTTTAAAAACTGAAGCATTTTGTGCAGCTGGGGAAACTTCTGTGCGAAGTTTAGAAAAGTCCAACTTTACCAAGTTTATTGCACTTTGAACTTTATATAGAGATGTTTGGTATTTCGCTTTCTGTTCCCTGGAACACAAATCAGCACAACTCTCATATTAAGAGTGTTCTCTAATAAAAATATAATTGCACAGTAAACATTGAACTACTGTTATAACAGACTTAATTTTATTAGCAAATCAATTTTTAGCCATAACCAAAAATGTTTATTAGGTAGTAGTTCCACTAGTTCAATTAGAATTGCTTGTCTAAGTTAGTGACTAGATTAAAAAAAAACATTTACCATTATCTTTGGGATTTTTTATATTAGTTGGTATTAAAAATTAACTTATTAGCATTAAAATTAAACTTACAAGTTATTTTCCAAAAACTGTTTTGACTTTTTCTCTTCAGCAACCAATCTTGAAATGAGAGATTCATTTTTATTTCTTTCGGTTTCAAAATCTGCTGTGATTGTTTCTATTCTGCAAAGAAAGTGTAAAAGTTACATCTTACATGTTAAAACAATACCATTTTATATGTAAGAGGTTCTTGGCGAGAAACGACGTGAAACCTGAGATTTAAGCCAGGGTTGACTCATTACATACTAAAACAACCACTTATACACTAAATAAGCAACTATTAAAATAAATTGTTATACAAAGCCTACTTGTGTCATATATTTCTAAAGTAAAAGCAAAGTTACCCACCTTGTTACATTCTTCATAAAATTACATACATAACTTATTGAATGATAAGTATATACCACACATATATATCTACAGGCATAGTATGGCAGGTACAATATTTTGTTTACAAACTTTTGGTGATTTACTTCATAATTTGTCCCACGCAATCTAATTAATTGAACAATGAAAAAAATACCTAATAATTTAAGTAGGATTTGTTAACAAGACTTAAAAATGTACTTGCTTTGCACACCGATTTTTCGGTGATAGCACGCAAGCACGCAAAATATAACAGTCCTGCGTGCGCGAGGTCTCGTCAGGAACTGCCATACTCTGCAGACTGGTCTACAGGAGTCATGAAAACAGCCTACAATTTTGTTCGCCGCCGTGGCGTAGTGGGTAATTTTGTCCGGCGCCGTGGCGTAGTGGTTAGCGCGCCTGCCTGTAACCATTAGGTAATGGGTTCGAGGCTCGTCGCTGCTACCATTGTGGGCGTATGTGTCCTTGGGCAAGACACTTAACGACAATTGCTCCAACCCAGTGGTCACTAATGGGTTGTCCAAATTATCAGCCATACATAAAAAAATGAAAAAATCCAAAAAAAATAATCACCCACAAAGTAACATACATGGAGACTCGTAAGCTGGCACGAGGTGTTAAACCCGTGTGATAACGACTGTCGTTTTCCGGCCACGCGAGGATAAAGTAAGTTACATTCATTTACATTCAATTTTACCAATTAAAATCTCACGTTTTATCCCTATCTGCTATAATGTCATGCAATGACAAAGTAGCCTGCTTGTTTTTCTCCAATTCCTCCCTCAGTTTTTGCTCTCTCTCCTCTGCTCCTTGATGAAACTGAAGCTCCTTCTCCAGATGAGCAACCATCTCCTCCAACTTCTTGATCTCGTGGTGTATGAGGTAACTTACACCACAGAACTGGCATACTGTCTCATCATTTGGAAGATTCTTTAAAATAATATTACACCTATGAGTAAATTTGATTTACAAATCATATATAAAGGTATTTTTACTCCAAAATTATAAATATGCATAGATATATACAGATAATACCGTTTAACTTTAATTATAAAATACAAACAAAATGATTGCAGTTTTTTTAAATTAAGTCTATAGTTCCCTTCAACACGTACAAAAATCTCTGGTAAGAAAATTACAAACGATGTTTTGAAACAATACTCGCCTTGAGATCGTCCGGCAAAGGATGCTGCGGTGTATGTCGTTCCATAATCGGAGACAATGATTTCATCTTCGCCGGCTTCATGTTATTTTGGAAACATGGAAAAGGCAGGCGCGAACAAAAACTCTAGAGTTTCGTATTTCCCTCTGTGTGCTTGTAAAAACAAGCTTCTGTTGTATCCAAGGTAATGTTATAAGCTACCGCACGGTGGCAACAAAGAGTGATTATCGGCGACGGTTTGTGACGTAGTTATTTAGAAAACTTGTTGACATTTTCGGGGAGCGATATTTGACTTGTCGTAAATGCGTAATGCAAGCATAGTTTTTATAAAACAAATAGTATTTTTTAATTGAAAACGTTTTTAACTAAACTTTTCTTTCAAAAAAACTCCGAAAATCTTATTAAATCATAAAGTTATATAGTCTTGTAAACGTGATCTAGTCACGTACAAACGTGCATTCATTTGAAAATATCTCTGTAGTTTTGGATGCCTAAAGCTTATCAGTTCTTTTTTACTGACTGTCAACACATGAAAGAGCCATTCATCCTGCTTTTGACATGCCCAAATATTTTTGAGCATATAAATTTTATTTCCCAACACTTACATAAAGCTTTAATGAACTGCACAGACAATAAGCACAGTGATAATTCAACTGCATACAAGCAAACTTTAAGAAGAATAAATACCTTTGAATAATTTATTGAACACAAATGATTGCATAACAAATTAAAAATAAAATCATTACTCTTCAACCCAACTATAGAATGAAAAACTTAGTCATGATGACTTTGTCTCTTTTTCATTTTTATCATTTGCATTCCTTTTACTAAGCAATATCATTGATATTATTATAGCAAATATTGCGCCATATAAATAGTGTAGCAAGCTTCGAATACGCGGTGTAAGTGATGAAAAACCAAGAACATCTTTATTTTCTTCATCCAAATTTTTCCTTGATTTATTTCGATTTTTTTCTTCCCGATGTAGTTTATATTCGCCAGAAGAAAATCGATTTATAGTGGCAGATGTTTTAAACAGTTCTAAATCGTACATTTTGCGACTAGTTTCATTTGATAAAACATTAAACGCTTGGGAAATTTGCAGAAAATCTGTGGTTTCTTCCTTTGTGCTTTTTGCCTGCGCTATTCTGTCGGGATGATACTTTTTCGAAAGTTCAATATAAGCAGCTTTTATTTCCTCTTTGGAAGCTGTAGGGTTGATACCAAGTGTGTCATAGTGTGTTGGTGAATTAGAAGAAAAAAAGGACACTTGCTGACAGTTCAAGCATATCTTTGTAGGTAATTTCAAAGAAATCGGTCTTTTAGTTGTTACAATTTTTGAATGCAACCTTAAACGGTTTGTGCAAACTAAAATCTTATGCATGACCTAAAATCTAAATGTATGTTGGAATTAGTGCAGTTTATAATTTGGTTTTATTGTGAACTGTATCATATCCACTTAATATTATAATATAATACGGTCCATGGAAGAAAATAACGTTTAGCGTTTTCTACTTTGCTAAAAAACTGTCTGTTATACTTTCTAAACGGTCCTACTAAAACACGCCCGGCGGGGCCCGGTGGGGCCCGGTGGAAAAAAATATACTAAAACACGCCCGGTGCGGGGCCCGGTGGGGCCCGGTGGGACCCGGTGAGGACCCGGTGTTACGAGTCATACTAAAACACGCCCGGTGGGGGGCCCGGTGAGTATTTCTTGAAAAGGGAGCTTTCCCTATTCAAGATCCACCAAAATGTGATGCGTGTATTCAGATTTTTAGCCTAATGAGACCGCCGAGTTGAGTTTTTTGAAAATTAACTTTGATTATAGATGTACGAAGTTTGTTTCGTTGTACACTTACATAATGAACTGTATTTTTAGCAAAAGTTTATTCGTTAAATTTGGTTAATAGGGGGTGGGGTAAGATGAGACACCTTTTTATTCTATTTATCGTCCCATTTGGTAGTAAGCAAAGAACATTCAAAGAATTTCTAAAACTATGTCCTCACGACTCCCATAGACTGTTGTTAATTGTTTAAAACACGATCAAGATATTTAAATATTATAGTAGGACGGGGGGAGACGGGACACCTTTATCACATAAGATCCAAATTTTCTGTTCGTGTTTTAAACAATTAACAACGTTCTATGGGAGTCGTAAGAATATAGTTTTATAATTCTTTGAATGTTCTTTGCTTACTACCAAATGGGACAAAAAACAGAATGAAACGGTGTCCCATCTTACCCCACCCTACTATATGTGCTATAAGTGTCCTACCTTAGGCCACAGTACTATACACTTATACTTGATCGAAGTTTTATTATTAAAAACTTTAAAAGACGAACAATGTAACTTTTAAAACGAAAAATGTAAATATTAAACATTAGGTGTCTTTTAGTTAGCGTGTTAGGCTTTTGCGTATTCGGACAAGCCCTCAGTAGCGCGATCCCACGTTTGTTTCCGTTTTAGCAGAACGATAATTAAAGGACTTGCGAATTACGTGTCCATTTTCATCATCATGTTTTATTTCCTATGCACCTTTTGTTTCAGCGATGACGTGCGAAGCAAGAATGTAATTTCTATCACCGAAAATTGCCATCTTTATGCCTTAAAGACAGACAATATCTTCCAATTTTTTCACAAGTTCTGTTTCACACACGCATTTTGGTGGCTCTTACATAGGGAAAGCTCCCCTTTCAAGAAATACTCACCGGGCCCCCCACCGGGCGTGTTTTAGTATGACTCGTAACACCGGGTCCTCACCGGGTCCCACCGGGCCCCACCGGGCCCCGCACCGGGCGTGTTTTAGTATATTTTTTTCCACCGGGCCCCACCGGGCCCCGCCGGGCGTGTTTTAGTAGGACCCTTTCTAAAATATAGAACATTTTTAACTAGGGAATTCCCCTGCGGTAAACGAATAAGAAATGTTACCGCAATACTATGTTACGATAAAGGGTGGCTAAGAAGCACCGTATTTGAAATGTAAATTTGTCAATTGAACTAGTCCTACTGTTTTACCATTGTGTTAATAATCCAATTAATTCTCTGTTACTTTTAATTCAGTTTTCTTTTTTGTCAGATATCATCTTATATGAGGCCCAAGGCAAAGTTAGTATAGGCCAAGGCACCAACAGACGCGCATGTGTTGCGTTCTGTTTTGTTTAGAGCTTACATGTGCACGTTGTTATTGTTTGTTGACTGTATAAGTGCAACGTATTTTGAGTTTTTATACTTATAGATGTTTGTTAGACTGTTTTTTAACAAAGTAACTAGTTTTAATGCAAATAGTATTAAAAAAAATGTGATAAACACCAAATGGAAAATTTGGTTCAAACCTCAACTCACAAAATTTCGACAACTTTCTGAAAAATCTGGAGAACTCCCAAAAGCTTTTCTGTTGTACCACTACAAAGACTTCCCTATCAACTATGCACGAGCTTCAGTTGTTGCAGGGGTATGTTATAAGTATGCACATTTTCCAAACCAGTGGTCACTAATGGGTTGTTCCAATTATCAGCCATACATAAAAAAGTCAAAAAAATAATTACTCGTAAAGTAACATACATGGTAACTCGTAAGCTGGCATGAGGCGTATGAAACAGAACACCGATATTCTAACGACTGTCATTTTGCAGCCACATAAGGATAAACAAAGTAAGTTAGATTCATTTAATCACATATATAAGTAATGTTCAGACATGTTATAATTACTACTTCTATATACTAATTTACAATAATCTATCTTGCAGGTAACAAGCTTTTTAACATGTGCAGCCATGGTCAGTGAGATGCACAAATACCCCGATAATGTACAAAGCGAAATTGACGATCGAAAAGTAAAAGGTCCATTCAATATATATGGTGGTGCTAATGCTTACATACTGCCTCCAGTTTGCATCTTACTGTCTATTGGCCTCTGGTATGGTGTATCAAGAATATGTACCAGCCTTCTGAAGAAAGTTTTGGTTTCCACAGACAGAAAAGTAGTGACACTAGTTACGTACAGCCTCTTAAGAAAAGAACATGCATTTTCTGTACCTGCCCGGCTCGTTACTTTAAAAGGCGAAAGGCAAGTGGCAGTCAACGCTCCTGGAAGAAATTCAAAACACTGGATATCCGTAGAAGGCACAATTACTAACAAAGCTTTATTTGAATCTGTAATGGGAGTTTACAAAGGTCCCAAAATTGATATTTAAACCAAATTGGCAGTTATTTTATTTGTTTTTTTTTGTAAATCCACCAATAATTTTATTTTGCATCTATTCCGGCAACAATGTGATATGGAATTTTTATCAAATTGTGGTATCAAAAACTACTAAATAGGACAACCATTTTAGGTTGAATCTATTACTTAATGTATTTAGAGCTCATGGCATTCGTTTTATTGGCGTGTGCTTTCAGTCAATGATATTTTATTTGGCGACCTTGTGCGGCTAAAATATCAGCTTATAAAATTCTTGCTGTACAAGTGTGGAACTTTATATCTTCACGAGTCCCATCTACTCTTCTTCTTCCTCTTTGAGTTTGGATGTTTAAATCCATCACCACTGTTCCAGGTGGATGCAGCTGCAGGTTCACTGCTCTGCACAAAGTTAGATTTATATTGGTTCTTAAAATAATCTTTCATTGAAGAAGCGCGACCCCCCATGACTCCTGCCGCTGCAGCAGCTCTGAAAGACGCCATGGTGCTTGTGGTAGAGCTGTAAAAGTTAACACTTGTTAGAGAGGGAAAATTGAATTTAGAAGTACAGCATAAAAATTCTTAAGATTTTTCAGGAAAATCCCCTTATAAATTATACACTGACAGAATAAATTGATTTTTACAGAAATCTGTAAAAAAGCAGGTAAATACCGAAACATCATATAACAAAAAAAGGATAGGACAGTAAGCTAGTATTTATCATCACTTAACATTACCTTGCAGTTGCTCCAAATCCTGGCCGGTCTCTTGTCTTAAAATTAGAAATTTGTTTTCCACTTCCATGTTTATATCTGGACTTTCGAAATTTTGAATTTTGCAACGCAAGTTGTAACAAATCGTCTGGTACTCGTTGTCCTGCACCCTCCAAGTTTCTCACCAGGTCACCAGAAAAGTAAGTGTCTTTTGATGTAACTAATGTATAAGCTGTACCTTTCTGACCAGCACGTCCAGTTCTTAAAAAGTATATTAATGTACATGGTTAATGATTCCGATTGAAACTGGTTTAAAAAATGCCTAGAGAAGTTTTAGGTAACTTTTTGTATACTTTTATTTTAGCGACGTGACTGAATGGTAAGACATTGTATTGTAACTAAGTTTAATACTAACAGGTGTATGTGTTCTTAGCAATACACCTAGCGAAAATTACTCCACTCCAGTGGTCACTAAAATAGGTTGCAGCACCCTGGGTGTTAGTATAATGGGCCAACTCTAGCCGAAATTTTCAGTCTTTTAGCATATCATGCTGTAGGACCTCACACGCGTAGAATAAAACATAGCTGGATAAATATTAAACACCTTCCAATTCTATGAGTATGTGTATCAATATCGCGAGCAACATCGTAATTGATCACGTTTCGTATTGATGGAATATCCAATCCTCTGGCTGCTACATCTGTGGCTACTAAAGTTGCCACCTTTAAATTGAAAAAAATCAGTTAGTAAAAACTTAAAAGGCTATTTTTCCTATGTTGATTCTCAAAAAAATTAATCTTTAAAATTTAAACAGAGAATAATGTGGCGAAAACAAACAAAAAATGATTCTTAAAAACAAATCCCCCCAAATTTAAAAAAACAAAAAGTAATGTGGCAAAAACAAACAGCCTACAACTTGATTACCACATTTTTATAAAATAAGGAAAAAATTGATGTACCTGCTTCTTCTTAAAGTTTGTTATTACATTATTCCTGTCATATTGTTGCATATCACCATGAATAAGTGCGACGTCATGACCTTCGTTGATTAGGTTGGTCGCTAATTCCTCAGCATTTGCCTGTTGGTTCAATTTTTATTAGTTCAAAACTCCTTATTTTTAGCGTTTCATGAGTTGTGAAAAGTGTCAACAATGCAGACACTGAAAATTAACCACAAAGTTACATACATAACTCGTAAGTGGGTACAAATTGTATGAAACAGAAAACTTGTGATTCTAATAACAACTGAAATTTACTTGTGCACTTGGATAAATAAGTTAAATTTATTGATTAAACCAAAATACAATAAAAACTCTTTCTTTAAAAAAACTGACACAATCTGATGATGTATAAATATTTTTCTATTACATTTTCCTACTCTTCATGTTTACTGCGTTTGTAAATGTGTTGTTATACTTACTTTCTTGGTGACAAAAACCAGCAAACTTCCTTCACTTGTAAAAGGAATGATTCGACGTAACAACCATTTCCATTTCATGTCTGCTGTCTTGAACACCTCAACTATCTGTAATAAATAATATAATAAAATACTGGTTCTGTAGCACAGAGTTGCATGCCTCAACAATCATGGTTTTCAAACATAAAAGAACCCGTGGATTAATGTGACAGTAAACCATGACCCTGCTTCTTAGTATTGATAAAAGGCAGGGTAAATGCTGTTTCATGCATAAAACTGGACCACTAAAAAACAAATCACCACTGTTTCAGAAATTAGGGTGACATGTCACCCAGACACCTACTTTACTTACCAACTAATGTTACATACAAAGCTTCAAACTTTTATATATGTAGGTTAGGCAGTAATAGTTAAATAACAATCCTCTAAAGCAAATTTCAAATCATTGGGTAAGGTTTACTGATTAACACAGTGTAGAAAATCCCAGGATTGCCTACCCTGCCACCCCACCTGGAACGTATGGTCAATTACACTATGCCCTGTTTATGATGAGGAAGATGAGACATCTTTTTATGTTAGCGTTTGCCCAGCATATGTGAACGCTGACGGGAGCATTTAACCTTGGCCAAGCTGTCAAGGAAAAATCTCCCATCCATTAACATTAAAGCCCTTGTTGCCTACCATCGGGTAAGCGGCAGGCTACAAAAACTGGTGAGGACCATGCAGTAGCACCCAAACTTGGCCTAAATCCTAGGACCCATGGTGGCCACGCTGCGGGACAGCACCCACATAGAATAAAATGGTTATCTAGAAGATGTTTGACAACTACCAACCTGTGTTACATCGGCATTAGCTTCCCCCACATCTCCCTGTATTATACGAACAGGATCTGTCAGAATATCCCTCGCTAATCTCTCTATTCGTTTCCTGAAGGTGGCGCTGAAGAGCAGAGTTTGCCGATCAGGTCGCACATGGTTCGCAATCGAGCGAACCTAAACATGAAAACATTACTAAATTAATCAAACGGTATTGGGTTCAATTCTCAATGTAGCTCCCATGATGGACGTGTGTATACTTAAGCAAGACACTTAAACAGACATTGCTTCAGACTTAAACACTTAAACAGACATTGACTCAGAGGTTGCTGATTTTTGTTCAAATACAAATTTTTCAAATACAATTTAAAGTTGTTCAAATACAAAATATTAACCTTTTAGAAAAAAATCATCCACAAAATTAGGTATGTCGTAACTAGTAAGCAGACACGATATGTATGAAATAGGGGACCTGTGTTATAAAGACTGTCATTTGACTCATTTCTATCTGCCTAATGAAACTACTGACCTGGTATTCGAATCCCATCTCAAACATACGATCTGCTTCATCAAACACGAGGTATGTAACTCGTAGAAGGTTCGTGTTTTTCTTCTTCACATGGTCGATGATACGTCCAGGTGTAGCTACCACGATCTGTTAAATACAAAATAAATTAGAAAACCTAAATAAATCTTCTTACAATTTATTCAGACTGAAAATAAAAAGGGGAGATAAAAAAACACTATAAGAAATCAACTTTTACACAACGACAGTTGTCAAATTTTAGTACACTCTACTCAAAAATCAGCAAATTTTCAAGCGATGTAAACACAAAAAATCTTCAGGTCCCACATTTTTAACTGTAAATTTTTTTGCACATTGCAAAAACTCCTAATTTTAAAATATAAAAAATATCCACAAAAAGTACTAGTTTACTCTAAAAAACTCCTAATTAGATGAGGTGTATCAAACATACACTTCAATCTGCTTTTTTATATTTTGGACAAGGACAACCCATTAGTGATCACTACGTTTAAGCAATTGACATCAAGTGTCTTGCCCAAGATCACATACACCCATTATGATAGCCACGAGCCTTGAACCAGTTACCTCTGGGTTTGAGGCAGGCGCGCTAACCACTTTGCCACAGCGTTTTTTACCAAATATAAACTTCAATCTTGTGCTTTATATTTACCTCGCATCCATCAGACAATCCCTTCTGTTGTTCATGCATGTTGCCACCCCCATAACAACACACGCTACGTAACCCATACACCTTTCCAAATCGTTTACATTCAAAGTAAATTTGTTGACACAACTCACGAGTAGGAGCCACAATTAAACCTGCAATCGTAAAAAATTCAGTTTGCTAAACATGTTAGGTTTTAATGATTTCTACTTTGCAGCAAGGATAATTGGCCCCCAGATTTTGTCACCCCAGATTTTGTTAATGTCACCCCAGATTTTGTTAAATTAAAATGTGTTACCTTTGTTACAATTAATATTAATACCTTTTTATTTGTCTCTTCGATTACAGTAATGAAAATTTAGAAATATTTTAAACGAAAAAAATATTAAAAAAATGGAAAAAAAAAGGCATGGCCACTACGCCTAAATAAACCCACAAAAAGACACCACATTTACCAACTGGTCCATCTCCCTTTTTAAGTTCTGGTTGGTCCATAATATGAACCAACATCGGCCAGATAAAAGCCGCAGTTTTACCAGATCCTGTTTTAGCTATCCCAATGACATCTCTGCCCGACATACCGCATGGGATACCTTGTGCTTGTATGGGAGTGGGCTGGGTAAAGTTGTGTTTTCTGATGATTTAAAAAAAGTTATAATATGTAAAATTCAGTGGTATAAAACATATCAAAACCTAAAAAAATGTTGTATTTTTGTTTGACCGCACATTTTTATGAATTTATCCAAAATATTTGAAAATTACAATATGCATGAATTGATAAATATATATTAATATTCTAGTTATGTAAGTACACATAGACGCATGTCCAGAATGGATGATTTTCAGCTTTGACCTGTTATCCACTGTCAAGCGCTCTAACCAGTAGTGCTAGTGACAATCCTGGCTGTACATTTTAAGATTCAACTATGTTTTGCAGTTTATCTAATTATTTAGTAATTTTTTTTATTCATTAAGTAAAATTTTATTTTTTGGTAAATTATTTATTTAGTTTTTTTATTTAAACACAACCAGCCAACACTAACCTGATAGCTGATATAATCTTTTCATCAAATCCAAAATGTCCGAAACTGGATACAGGATTGGGAGGAAAAAATCCCGAAACTTTGATCCCCAACCTCCTCCTCAGGGAGTCCACACCATCATTTGTCAAACTTTTGATCTCATCGTGCTCCCGGTAAAAGTTCTTCTCAAAAGGAGGATAATCGATCTCGGAGTGGTAGACCACTGGAAGAGGATCGATCATCTTCTTGTTTGGAACGATGGTCTGGATTGGGTTTCCATCTTCATCGTACTCCACAGGATCTTCATCATCAAGGAACATTTTCCCTAGAGTAGAGGAAGAAGATCACGGTATTAAGCTAAAAATTGCAACAATTAAATATACAACTCAAAAAATGTTTTTTAAAAAAAGGAAAAAAAAGTTATTGTATTCGCTTGGCAGAGCAACTACGATTGAAAAAAAAAATAAATTAAAAAAATAATGCAAAACAAAATCCACAAAAATATAAACGTCAACCCCCCCTACAAACAGGATCCCAACATCTCAATCACCTGCATCAGGATTCTCATCCATATATTTGTAATAAAGCTCTTCACTATCAAGCTCCTCCAGGTCATCTCTGACCCCTCGATCCGTCTTCTGCTTTTCTTCTTTTTCTGTTATCTCAGCTTTCTTATTTAACGTGGTCACCTATACAGACATGTTAAGATTACTAAAAATTTTTTTAGCAATCCTTTGGCGTGTTTTGTTTTTATGGTAATTTTACAGTCAAAAAATGTTTATGTAGGTAAAGTATAAGAATCTCTACTTTGTTTGTCATCTCTGCTTTCTGATTTAACGAAGTAACCTATTTTTGGTTGGTTTTTGTATTTTAACGTAATTTCGAAGTAAAAAAGTATTTGGGTTAGTATAGCATTAGAATTTGTAAAATGTCAAGTTTTCTAAGCTTTGAATATCAGCAGACAAATAGACAATAATTAGGCAAAACCAGATTATATTACTACTTTTTGTTTATTGTCCACCAACGCTACATAAGGTTTAAACAGCATGTTGCATCCTGTAATTCAGATATTGTATATATATTGCAGTTGCCGTTTCTATCAATAACTACCTCTTGTTGTATTCCAGCCATAAAAGCTTCAAGTGGATCGTCTTCTTCATCCTCTTTTTGTAACATGTTCTGTAACAAACAAAAAAATAAAACAATTTTTTTAATTTGTGTTGAAAAAGTATTTAACTAGTGAAAAATAAAAATTTTTCAAAATGTGTATAGCATAGGCTATAATATAAAATGTTCTTATTGGGCATAATTTTTATCATTTTAATAATATATATATATATATATATATTATAAATACCTTTTTCTCATCTTCACTAAGAAAAGGACACGCTGCAACGATATCATCGGGATTATCTCCATCGTCCAAAGGATCGTTAAAATAATCTTCATCCTCGCCATCCTGTGTGGGAAGATTAAGTAAGAATAATTTTTGTTGTTTTAATTGTACATACATAATATGGTGGGGGGAGATGGGACACATTCTATAATGTCCCATTTTGTTATAAACAAAGAACATTCAAAAAAACATAAAACCATATTCTCACGACTTTTAAACACCGTTGTTAATTGTATAAAACATGATCAGGATATTTGGATATTATGTGCTAAGTGTGTCTCATCTTTTTCAACCCTATTATATAGGTTATACAAGTTTGCCTCCTAAATAATCAATGGAAGTTGTGTTGAACTTTTCTTTCAAATTACATTGGTATGAATTTAGACGCAATTTTTAACATTTACAATACAATATGCTGACAGCGGGAAATATATGATATGATGACACATGACAGCAGGAAATGTACACAGATGTAAATATACCCTTAATATGCGTAGATATACACATAAACGTAAAGACCTAAATATGCATGAATATACACATATGCCCAGAATGCAACTAATTTAACATACATATATAAAAACTCACTGCATAGAGAAAAAGCATTGTAGCAAGTCTTATTTGGTACAGCAATATTGTGCTCCTGCTTTTGTTTACCTCTGAATTTTACTTTCTATGCTCTTTAAACTTAATTGAAACCACATGCAGTAATTGCGTTCACTATTTTTACCATACCGTTATTTTTCTTTTAGAACCTCCTTTTCCAAACCCAGAACCAACATTACCACTGGCAGAAATAAAGGACTGACTCTTATAACCTGCAATTGCAACAGCAATATAAAAAATAGCCTATTTATGGTGTATTTAGTCCAGAATATTTATTTAAGATTCCACACAAAAAGTAGAAAAGCTAGCAAAATTGACCAGTGGGCAGAATATGGTATTTTTCGAAAAAATCTACAAGTGCAATACCCTAAAATATTTATTTGAAAAAATAGATAAATGATGGAAAAAATAGATAGCAAAATTGCCCAGTAAGTAGAATGTGGCACTATATGAAAAATTGTACGGGAAAAGACAGATATAGATATTTTTTCAGGTGGAAATACTTTATTAGAAATGGACGTACAAAATATGTAGCGAGGTTCGTAATCACTAATCAGCTTTAAGAAATTATCTTTATTGTATTTGGTAGAGAATTTTGTTTAAAGGGACAAATTATAAACGAAATCATATGTGCAACTACTACCCTGAAGTCCAAATAATTTGAATATATACAGCACCAAAACATAATTATTTTATCAGAATTTGGAAGAAAAAAATTAAGAAAAAAAAATGAATTAAGAAAAAAAAAATTATTTTAAAAATAATAACCAACCTTGTGCATTATATTCTGAACTGGAACCAGCAGATTGGAACCCATGGTAGCTGTATGCATTTTCCCTGGAGTTGCTCATCTTAATGAAGAAATTTCATAGACCACGGTTCATATTATGTTATTTAGAAAAACCTAAAACTGATGCACCACACTATGTATGGAATTAAAATTAAGTTAAACAGTCTGGTATGAATTGCATTAAGAGATTATATAGTAGGATGGGGAAGGTGGGACACCTTTTCATTCTATTTTCTCGTACATTTTGGTAATAAACAAAGAACATTCAAAGAATTAAACCTTGCCCTCGCGACTTTCATACACCATTGTTAATTGTTTAAAACACGACTAGGATATTTATATATTTTGTACTAAAGGTGTCCCATCTTCCCCCACCCCACTGTATATATAGACATATAAGAAAATATATAGCCTATATGAGAGTTAATAAATATATATAAGAATATGTATAGTAGCTGAAGAAATTTCCTGAATTATTACAAATATACAAGCTATTTTGTAAAACAGTGGTCACTATACTTTTGCATTGAAAGAAAATATTAAACAATTCTAACAACGATTAACCACAATATATATCGTTAGTTTTAAAAATTTGTTAAAACAAGGCATCCCCTTAAAAATGTTAGGAACTCTGCGCATTAGATTTAAGTCACCATTATAGATGCTAAGGTCTATAGGCATATAGTTATTTATATAAAAAAAGATGTAATAATATTAACACTTTATAAATACACTTGTATATCATGATTCAATCCGAAAAAATAAAGTATATGTTTAAAATTAAATAAAGAAATATATATAGAGATATATAAATTGGTTCACAGATTCTGTTATGGGGGTGTTTTATTTGTTCACAATATATATATATATATATATCTGTTTTAATCTATATATATCTTAAAATATATATATATATCTGTTTTAATGGTGTAATCAAAATTATACTCCCAAAGTAAAATAAATGCTTTGAACTTCAGCATTGCAGCAACATAGGCAAGAAATTACGTTTTTTTACATTTCCTGATAAAGAAATCTATTACAAACAGTTCAGATGAATGTTACGAAAATTAAAATAATGTCAATAACTATATACACATAAAGTAAATTAGGAATAAAAAATATGCTGTAAAGTATAAACGATTTCAACACTATTTAAATTAAACAAGATTAAAACCTGTAGTTTGAGTATAAATGAACTTTTACAGCATAGAAGATATAATTTATTGAGTTTGAGATTGACTTCACATAATGGAAAACTTTACTTGAAATTGCTGTTTTGATAAATCAGACAAATGTTGCTGTAATGAGAAGTTTTTGACATTTTTCAAAATTAATAGTGTTTCAACGTGTAGTGATCTTCATATTAAAATCAGGAGGTATAAGCAAAACTACAAAACTAGATCCTCTTACATCCGGAGGTGGTTGATCTTCGGGAAGAGAGAAGTGGAGTTTCTGAAGCAATCCAATCATAAACATGAAGTGTTCCATCTCAGCAAGCCTGATTCCCAAGCAGTTCCGTGGGCCGAGAGAAAATGGAATAATCTCCTTAGACTTTACAAACTTTCCCTCACTGTCAATATGACGTTCTGGCATAAAGTCTTCAGGGTTAGGCCACCGATCAGCATTATGATGGACACTCCAGATATTAGGCATGAAAACTGTTCCCTTAGGTATGTCGTACCCCATTAAGGTTATCCTGGAGAGAGTTTTTCGTGGCATGCTTAGAGGGACCAGTGGACGCAGACGGAAAATCTCTTGCATCACAGCTTGAGCATACGGCATCTTATCTAAACAAGACATGGATACAATGCCGTTGGATCCAAGAACTTCATCAATTTCTGCATGCAGTTGCTCCTGCTTATCAGGATACATAGCAAGGTAGAGAAAGGTCCAAGTGAGAGTGAAAGATGTTGTGTCTGTTCCGCCAAAGAACAAATCCTGGATGTAATAAAGCAGTTGCTCGTCGTCAAAAGAAGTATCCTCACTTTTGTCTTCCTCGCTTGCAATAAGAAATGCATCGATAAAATCTCTCGGGTTATTTTTGTCTAATGTTTCTTTATGTGATTTAATATAATTTCTCATTCGCTGCAAACGGTTGTTGGCAAGATCAGTCCGGTATTTTTTTATTTTGGCAATGGCTGGAATTCGATTAAAGATTGGAATGTGCTGTAATGTGAGCATGATCTGCTTTAGTGTAGTTACCGATTTCATCAACTTATTATTGACGGAATCAATGAATAAAAACTCTTCATCTAGATTAAACCTGCGGTTAAAAACCAGTTGGCATACTATGTTTGATACAGCTCTTGTTATAATGGGTGTGATATCTACTAAACCACTTTCTTGATTGTTGTTTACCAAATATTCACTCAGATGATCAATTTCATGAACGATTTTACTTTCCATTCCACTTTTTCCCATTCCTAAATCTCGGAGGGTATGTATGCCGAATCTTCGTTGTACTTTCCACTTCTCACCATTCAAAAACACCACTCCTTTACCCGTGCTGTAATGTCTTAGAAATATGGGCAAATGACGGTCAATAAAATACTGACCTTTTTTTACATAAGCTTCTTCAATGCTCTCGAAAGTGTTGAGTACCACAATTTTAGTAATGCCCATTCTTAGATAGAAAATAGGCCAACCCTTCTCACGCCCCCACTTGGCAATAGTTCGCTCTTTGTGCATGCCGAGACTTGGTATACATCCAAACAAAGGAATGCCTTCAATTCCAGGTGGAAAATTTGTTGAACTTCGTCTCCACATGAACATGATTAAGACTAACATTAACATGCACAGCAGAAAGGTGGTAATTTCCATCCTTTAAATTTACCCTTGTACTAGTATTGCAAAACTTTGTATGCGTTTTCTGGTCAGATTACAGACTACGAGTATGGTCTAAAATTGTCAATAAAATAAAAAAAAATTTGTTGCACATCACAATTGTAGGGTGAATTCCCGTTTAAGAAACGTCATCTGAACAGGGAGCAAAAATATATATAACTAAAGCGCAGAGGTTATATAATATAACGAGTTTGCGAGTGGCCTCTCTTATCTGTGACTTATAGTACTTTAAACGGACATAACACTATTCATATATTACCACAGTATTTTCGAATAAATGAACATAACTAGCTTTCCTCGACAATCTTTATAACAAAGATGTTTCTGTTCCATAAACCTTGTGCAAGCACCAATGTTACTTTGTTTGTGGATGTTTGATATTTTGTTTGGCTGACAGTTTATTTAGAGTTAGATACCCATTATGATCAAATGTCTTGCCCAGAACACATATACGCTCATGAAGCTGCCAGCATCGTATACTTAAGATTAAGATACTCGCCCGCTTGTGCAAATAGGTACTCAACGTTTTGAGGCTGAATGGTGGCCTGGTAATTTGCAGAAAGATATGAAGTTGCCAGTCTTGCGGAAATAGCGATACTGAGAAAACTCCGTTCCGTAGTATTTAACGGCAAAAGTTGCTCATAGCTACGAATTGCAATCTGTGCCATTAAAATAGGGTCCCCGTGGTATTGTACTGCAGTGACCATTATGTAAGCCACGCAAATCGACAGCTCAAACACGATGTAACTTCTGCAGATTAATTCAAAGTCAATCACCCACAACTTTTCGTCTTCACCAAGTATGATATTCGCCGTACTCAAATCACAATGAATAAAACCTAAAAACATTTTTTGTCACATCTTCCCACACTAATACCCTTTTTGCACGGTCACTTTTATGCGCGTAAGTTCTCGCATATTTACTCGCAAAAACAAAGTTAACACGCATAACGTCATAAGCCTGTCATCTGCTGTAGGAGGTTGGTTGTTACTCGCATTATGCGAGTAAAGAAAAGTATGGTGAAAGTACAGTTTCACTTTTAAGAGCCTAATCTTTTTCGGGTATTATTTTTACAGTTTTTAGCTGGTAATAGCCCCATAAAGCATCAAAACCTGTTTTATAAACTAGATTTAACAACATTGCGCTAAAATAAGCTAACTCAATGTTGATACGCGCATAAACCAATGACCATGCAAAATAACACGGTAAGCGAGTTATCATATGACAAGTTAATGCGAATCGCTATTCGCATTAACTTTTTACTATGCAAAAAGGGTACTATACACCAGAACAGTTAAAATTTTACCCTTCCTGAGATTGTTTTTGGCAACTGGAAAATTTTCGTCAAACATCCTAAAGCATTCCTTTATAATTCCTGCGGTAACGTTATCTCCAACAAATTTCTCGTATTTTTGGAAAAATAGAAAATTCTGAGGATTAAAGATCCCTTTCGGAATATCCAGTTCGCACTTAAACGTCTAAAAACGAACAGAAACTAGCACCTGAAAGTTTAAAGTTTTTAAACTCACGTAATAGTCTATAAAAGCTTCACCAAGTAAGGTATACGCTACCTAAATGTACTATGAATTAAATACTAAGTAGTATACTGTATAGACTAGGCTATATAGTAGGTTGGGGTTGGATGGGACACCTTTGGCACCTAATATCCAAATATCCAAATATCCAAATATCTTGATCGTGTTTTAAACAATTGACAACGGTCTATGGAAGTTGTGAGCATACGGTTTTATATTTCCTTAAATGTTTTTTGTTTACTACCAAATGGGACGAGAAAATAAAACAAAAAGGTTTCCCATCTTCCCCCACCTACTATATATAAACGAATGGTTCTGTCCCTGCCTGTAATGCTAATGTTACTTTCGCGCAAAGTTGCCCAACGTTGGCAGCCATTCCCTCCATAGATTTGGGTGTCCATAAAGTGTCCACAACAGTTTTACCAGGCACAAAAGTGTAAAGCTCCAAAAACCTCTTTCCGACCGGATCATCTACAAAATGATAATAAATAGCAGGTTGGACATTCGGCAAAAGTAAATATAGACAGTGTAAGAAAACATTTATGCTATTGCGTGAGAAAACATGTGTATTATGGTGGAGGAACATGGGACACCATTTTATCTTTTTTTTCTAGTTTCATTAGGTAGTAAACATTCAAAGAATTATAATTTTGGATATTATGTGATAAAGGTGTCCCATCTTACCCCACATTACAATATATACCATTAACGAAACGTCGAATACGACGGAAGATTCCTTCCACACTCTAAGTACATATACACCTAATAATGGCAACAACCGATATACAATGTACACAAAGGAGACCTCTTCGATTGAGTGTAATATAGAAGCTCATGTTACACCAACAAAATGTTCTGGTCCAGGTTCAACGCTTACCAAATTTGTAACAGCCGTAATATTTTCCGTTGCGGTTTTTAATTGGTTTTGGAGCTGGTACACCATGACTGCGCAAATGGACCATTGCTTTTCGCATAACATCCGAAGTTGGGCTTTCTGTAATAAAACCAACGATGTCACATTTTATAGCTGGTGTACAGATAGTCCTTATCAAACTAAATCTGCAAATTCCAAGGTTTCTTGGCGTCACATTTGACTTTTCCCTAGTGACTGAATGCGGTTGAATAAGCAAAGCAGACAAATCGTTACGCAGTCGAAACCAGCTATGCCACTAAATTAGTAAAACTATGACATATAGTCCACAGTGAAGCTATCTTTAAGCTATGCCACAAAAATGAATGTAAATCTTGCTGAACAATTCTACATAAACCAAAAAGTAAAATTCTATTTTAAAACTTTTAACTGCAGCGAAGGGACGACAGCAGCGCATACTGCTGTAAATTCATAACACAACGAACTATACCTGGATCGTGGAAGGGCCTTTTTACTTTCAGCAATAATTCCCGTTGACTTGAAGCTTCTCTTGTGTAATAATTAAAGTCTTCATACCCCCCTAAAGCTTTGATCGATTCGACCTCAAATCCAAACTGTTCTTTCAATGCACATGCGATTTCATCATCAGGCAAAGACATAGTTATTAAAAGAGGTTATAATACTCTGAAACTAAATATACAAATAATGCTTTAGTCTATTATAGTTTATTAGGTATAACAACATTGAGAATTAAAGCGCCCGTTTTTCCACGGGGTCATACTGTTTTAACACTAAAATATGTACAGCGCTTGCGTGATATAGGCAAATAAGTATATTTTAGAAACTGCAGCTCTGTCTGCTTATTCAACTTGAATACATACATACACTTGACAAAACATTGATCACGCACAAATTGTTTTGTTAGTTGGCTCTTGTAATAGTGTTTCTATTCAAGAGGTACCCAACTATACCCGCAAAGTTAGTTTGTTATATGCCCACTAAAAAAGGGCCGGTCACAGTTTTTTACAGCGCCCGAAAATAAATCAAACTTAGGTCTGATCAATTGACAACGAACAATTTCGATGCTGTATGCCGTATTTAATCCGTTATCCTCTAATTTAAAACAAGAATAGGCCTACACTTTTTGGATCTTCGTTTCAGGTCGTATAGTAGGGTGGGGATAAATGGGACATTCATTCTGTTTTCTCGACCCACAAAGAGAATTGTGGCGTGGTTAGCGCGCCTGCCTGTAACCAATAGATAATTGGTTCGAGGCTCGTCGCTGCCACCATTGTCAGCGTATATATGTCCTTGGGCAAGACACTTAACGGCAATTGCTTCAACCAAGTGGTCACTAATTTGTTGTCCAAATTATCAACCATACATAAAAATAAGTTTAAAAAATCCCCCTAAAAATTAATTACTCAGAAAGTAACATACTTGGTAACTCGTAAGCTAGCACACGGTATATGAAACAGAACAGCCGTGTTTTAAGGACTGCCGTTTTCCGCCTTCGCGAGGATAAACAAAGTTACATTCACTCAAAAAATCATAAACCGTATTGGAGTATTCTCACGACCCCCATAGTATGTTTGTGGCAGGGTCATTCTCACAGACATAATATACACACATCTGTGGTGATTCCCCATTCGGAAAGTTTATTGTGAACCAAGTTAATGCGTTATCTTTGTTTTGCCAGTTTAGCATGGCGAACGAAGAGGAACGACAACTTTTAGTAGTTATTTTTGACGTAAATCCAGTATGGTGGGGAATTAAATCTCTACAAGGACAAGCGCAAATCACAAAATGTCTGGACTGTCTTCTCGTGTTCGTTAATTCCTACCTTATGTTACGGCATGACAACAAGCTTGCTATTATTGCAAGCCATTCAACTAAAAGGTATCTTAATGCAACGAATAGTGATATAGACTGAACCTTTAGTATAGCTAGCTACTGTGAATCCTTCATTTTTTTATAGTGTGTTCTAGGTTAACTTTAAAACGAAATTGCAAATTATTTCACTTCAACACTTTGTAAATCTAAAAAGACAACACAATCTTGTATCCAAACAATACATATATAAAAACACGCCTTTATCATTTTTTCTAATGTACAAAAACTTTGTATTACTACAGTGTATTTCTCTACCCTGCACAAGAGAGCAGCCATTCCCCTGACCCATCAAAAGCAAGCATATCTGACCAGGCTGGTGGTGATTGTAGATATGAACACTTTGCAAAAGTTGATGACTCCGTAACGGACAAGTTTAAAGAGCTTATGAGAGACGGTTGTGAAAATAATGACATTAGAAGAGACTCTCTTATTGCAGGGTCCATGGCAATTGCTTTATGCTGTATCCTTAATAACTTGCATATTAACAACATTATAAGTTATAACGAAGGTGTTTTGGCTAAAACTTCTCATTCAGGTCTAAAGTTACACTGTATGCAACTTTATAATTGATTATAATTTGATAGTTTTAGGTCTATAAAAACTATACCACCATTGTAAATAATTCCTTAGCATTAAAACAAAACAGATATTCATAGAATGCAGATTGAATCTCAAGGTAATACCAAACTCAACGCACGGATACTTGTAATAAAAGCAGCAGACGACGCAGCTTCACAGTATATGAGTTTCATGAATGTTATATTTGCAGGTAATTGGTTCTTTAATTGTTATAACGCACATCTGAAAACAGTACAACATAACTTGATAAAGATTTTATAAAAAAAATTTGAATCTTAAAATGTACAGTGCGGAGTGTTTTAAGGAAATGATGAAATGTGATATTGCTGTAGTACAATTCTTTTACTTTTTTTAAACCTAAATAACACTTTTGTTTCCAGCACAAAAAGAGCGAGTTGTAGTTGATGCTTGTATATTGGGTCAAGACTCCGGATTACTTCAGCAAGCCTGTGATATGACAAGCGGAATGTACTTAAAAGTTCCTCATCAAGATGCATTCCTTCAATATCTACTTGTAAGTAACACATATACCCTTTTTGCATGGTAAAAAGTTAATGCGAATAGCGATTCGCATTAACTCGTCATATGATAACTCGCTAACGGCGTAATTTTGCATGGTCATTTTGTTTATGCGCGTATCAACATTCACTAAGCTTATTTTAGTGCAATATTGTTAAATCTAGTTAATAAAATAAGTTTTAACACCTCATGGTGCTATTACCAACTAAATCCTGTAAAAATAATACCCGAAAAAGATTAGGCTCTTAAAAGTGAAACTGTACTTCCACAATACTTTTCTTTACTCGCATAATGCGAGTAACAACCAACCTTCTACAGCAGATGACAGGCTTATGAAGTTATGCGTGTTAACTTTGTTTTTGCGAGTACTTACGCGCATAAAAATGACCATGCAAAAAGGGTAATAGAGGTATTTAACTAACTGGTGCTAGTGAAGAATCATCCCTTTATAGCCTGTTATGTTTACCATAACACTACTAACCCCTATAACTACTAATGGTAACTAATCCCTAAATAATAACCCTAAACTACAAATCTCAAACACTTTCCACAGTCTAATCTGTGAAGTACTGGAGGATTCTTGTTGTTACAAGTGTATATATATTTCTAAAATACAATATTTATCAATTGATGTTCGAACAGTATCCGTTATGGTTTAAGCAATATCAATTTTCATACAACAATATACTGTAGGGTTCTTTACTAGTAGTAGTGACAAATAACCTGGTAGTGACAAATAACCTGGTATCACCCACTTACAGACTGCCTTTCTTACTGAAGCTGAGCTGAGAAAAGAGAGCTTGGTACTTGCACAGAGCAGCAGGCCAAGAGAAGTTGATTACAGAGCTGCATGTTTTTGCCATCGTAGTCTTGTGGATGTTGGATTTGTCTGTTCTGTGTGTTTGTCAATTTTCTGTCAGTTTAGCCCAATTTGCTCTACATGTGAAACTGCATTTAAGCCGCCGGTGCTGGCTTCAAAAAGCAGAAAAAAACGCAGAGCATTGCCTGCGAATGGTACGTAAATATGCACTAATGCGACTCTTGTATTGAACTGAAGTGGTTATTTGCATTAACTACAACAACGGGTGACACTGGAAAAGAACATGAAAAGAAAAAATAGGAAGGATGTACACAATCCAATTACTATCCAAGTGAACAAAATAACATTTCTATTTCTGTGAATCCAAATACATTAACATGTGATGCAGTCTAATTCGTTTTTCTCTTTTTGCTTTTTTAAGTGCAGTATCAGAAACCAAAAGCCAGACCTGGGATGGTAACCATGAATGCGAGATACAGCTGTTTGTGGCGCAGTTAGAGAAATTGTATTGTCATGTTTACATTTATAAGGGAGAAATTGAAATGCTACATAAAGCACAATAGGTGATTGGCGCAGCGCTGTTAGTAGGTCTCTTTCTTTTTAAAACATGGTGTTGCGGTTATGTGCAGTGTGCGTGAATGCCAAATAAAACGCAGAGAGGGTATATTGTTGGCGTAAAAGGAACAAAAGCAAAAAAAGAGCAATAAGAAAGGCTGGTTTGCTGTACAATAAAATATATAGTACATGGAAATCGCAAGTGTGCCACGTTAGAATACAAACAAAGAGGCATTAAAATAACGGCAGCAATATAATTGAATATAATGCTGAAAACAGCGATTTTTACTTTGACCCTCTTGAAATTAGAGCAAGTGATATACAGTTGTGCAGAAGGAATAGGAATATAACATAAATCTGTACAAGAAACTGACTCCCATGTCTGCACAGCACTTAGCGTTAAAAATCAGCTAATGGTTCGGGCTGTCTGGGTAAAATGAAATAAAATAGAACAAGTGCTGCTGAGTTAACAGACATAAAAATATTTTCGCTTTATACAACAGAAGGAAAGAAAGCGTGGCTCTTGTCGGACATGGTAGCCCAAAGCCTTGAAGAAAAGAAACTGTGTTTCTGACAGTTCAAAATTGGCCTAGGATGTTGACAAGGCAGTGATGGGCAACAACAACAACAACTCGCTGAAAGCGAAAACACCACGCAATGCCAAACTCCCGTAGAAAAACACCTGGCAAAAAACTCTAAAAACCATCTTCAGACACATACGCTGCGAAGCTTGCAATAGCCGAGGTAAAAACTCACAAATCTTGTATCTCACAACAGCGGGCCAGCCGCTGACCACCAACCGCAGGTAAAAATGCCTCTCATGATCAAATTCCTGTCTCCCCTGTGCTTACAGTTACATCTTCTGTCTTCGAAAAGGTGGGGAACAAATACAAAGAGAAGCCAAGGCAGAAAAAGCTCCGGTAAAAAGCGCAAACAACTAAAACTGGTGGTGGTGTGAACTTTGGTAAGAAAAAAACGAAAAGAACTCCTCACATCACAGTGTGTTGCCTCAACGAGTCACATCTTAAACAAACTGCTCTGCTCTGTGATCATCAACCTTCTCAAGTCCGGATGCAGCAGAAGAGGACTGATCCTCTACTGATCCTTTGGACTTATCTTCTCCCTGAACTTGCATCATTTTTTGCCTCACCTTTAAAAAATATAAAAAAAAGTTTTAGTTGAAAATTTTTTTAAATTTTTTTTTATAATTTTTTTAAACTTACCTCTCGAATTTTCAGTTGCAAACAGCTCTTCGATGGAAAAATGTCCGAATGTTGAGATTGGAACTCATTGGTAACATGAGCTGAAAAAACAGTGTTTATATTATTTAAATGAAACACAACAGTTTAACCATCTGATTTTTGAGCCAGTCTTGACAAACAACATTTTTTTAACAAACTGTAACATTTTTTCAAAATTTTTATTACTAAACATGAAAAAAATGCAAGGAGCATTCACAAAACATATGTTACAATTGGAATAATGTATGTAATTACAGTGGTTTTAGATTTAACCCACAACGAATAAACATAAAATATAAATCTCGATAAAAAAGTTATCCAAATAACTTATCTAGACGATATGTTTTTTAAATGCAGTGCGAGAACTGCTAAAAAAATTTGACAAAACCATTTCTTTAAAGACATTTTATTGTACTTTTTTCTCCTTAATTTTTTTTGCCAAAAAACTGACTCACTGTTAGGATAAAGACTGTGCTCCTCAAACAACTGGATGACCAACATCCTCCTCTGATCAAGGATTTGACGCAAAGTGCTTCCTTTTGAATCGGGAGGTTCTGATGTGTCAGATTCATCTTGAAAAAGATCAAAAAATTTAATGAGAAATATCAAATATTTTGATTTGAAAGATCAAATATATTGATAGGAAATAAATTAAATATCAAATATTTTAATGTGAGAGAACAACATTTTAATGTTAGTAATCCAGAATCTGTAATAGGTCAAACTTATAGTAAATATACTTATATGTTAGGGAGCAGCTTTGTTAAATAACTGGTGCAACAAAATTTATGTGAAAATTGTTCCACTATCGAAGCCCAAATACCCCATAGAAACATTTTTTATGAGGAAACATGTTTGTACAAGGTGAAATGAATTATTTTAGCCATTGTTAATAACACACTTGGTGTTTGGGACATCTAAATGCTTATACTGCAGTAATATGCAAAATGAACTAAAATAGTAACCGACTAAGAAGCAACCTTATATTTTAAGGTGGCAAACATACATAGCATTTACTATTTTCCACATAAATTTGAAAAAAAAAGGATACATTTAAAAACACACAAATTCTACACCTCCTAAATCTCACCTTTATGTGCCACCATTTCCCTGTTATCGAACGTAAATACATCAGCCTCACAATGGCCGCTAGAGGTCACTGCAGAGGTGGGTCGAGACCCGGCAGCAGATAAAGGGGTTGACGGAACCTCCAACCCCGTCATGCTCCCCTTTCTTCTGTGCCGACGTTTATGCATGGGGGAGTTAGGGGTGTTCGGGGAATCTGAAATTAGAAGGGTTTTGTGGGTTATAGTAGGTTGGGGTAAGATGGTGCATATTTAATTATATTTAAAGAGAGTTTAAAGAAGATTTTTTTGTTAAAAACACGTTTTGTAAATATTATATAGACCAGTAGGGTGGGGGAAGATAAGACACTTTTACACCCTACTTTCCCGTCACATTTGGTAGTAAACAGAGAACATTCAAATAACTATAAAACCGTATTCACAGGACTTCTATATACCGTTGGTAATTGATTAAAACACGATCAGGATATTTGGATATTATGTTCTAAAGGTGTCCCATCTTCCCCCACCCTACTATAAGCTAACATAATAAATTTATTTAAACAGTGTATAAAGTAGACAGCAATTTAATGCTGCCTCTAAACTTTTTTTTTATTACACAAAAACGTTAATAAAAGCTCTAAGCTGCATGATAAATAAAAATCTCCTTTTTAAATTTACGCTAACTTACCAGTTGAATTTCTCCTTCTCTTTCTATAGCTTTGCAACACTACATCAGGTGTGGTGGGCAACTCCTTAGGTGTACCAGGTGTTGGTATCAACTCTGGTTTCAACTGAGGAAGTTGGCTGAATTGTGCCTTAAAATTCACTTGGTCCAAAATCCTGAAAAAAGTTTGTTTTTTTTGTCAATTTGTGTTTTATAATTTTTTTTAAAGATTTGAATCTATTAAAAAACATTTTTAAGATTTTTGTCAAATTTTCGTTGCTTCTATTTTTAAACTATGTTTAAATTTACTAAAAAAATACAAGTTTTAAGTAAAGTCCTGGCAAGATTCAACCAGAATAAGAAAAAGACCAAATACTACTAATCGTTATATTTTGACCTAAATGGTTCACACATATAAATGGCTAATATTTTCATCTTTAAATCAAAACTGGATCAGATAACACTATTTGTATTAAGAATCAAATTTACAGATAAAATGACAACATACTTAAAGCTTTTAAAAAAAAACTGATTAGTGTTTTTAAATTGCAAAACTGGCTTTACAGATTTTACATTTAAAACATAAAAACATATTTATTTAAAAAAATAATTTATTAGTGTAAAAAAAAAAGTAAAGTTACCTGTCTCTGCTGAAGTCTTGTTCTTTCATATTTGCTTTCTGTTCGATGCTCCTCCTGCTTCCCTGGACTTCTTCCTCTATCTCCTGGTGTTGGGAGGAGGAAGATTGATCACCAACATCATCTTCTGTGCGTGGTTTCCCATCGCTGGTGAAAATATGGTCAAATGGTTAGAAAAATGGTTGCTTAGTTAAGTGAACTGGTGAACAACAAAAATAGATGTATAAGGTTTATATTAGTTTCGAGAAAAAAAATTTAGAAAAACAGGTATGGTTAAAAAAATGGTTGCTTAGTTACGCATATATAGAATAGAATTTATGAAGTTTATATTTGTTTTGTAAAAAAAAATATTTAGAAAAAAATTCTGGTTGTAGAAAATATGGTTGCTTAATTTAATGTAAACAAAAAATAGAATCTATGAAGTTTAGATTTGTTTCTTAGAAAAAACAACAACAAGTATTTGGAAAAAAATTATGGTTGTTGAAAATATGGTTGCTTAGTTATGTAAACATAGTATGTATAAGGTTTATAGTTTTTTTGAAGAAAAAAATACTTAAAAAAAATTAAAAAACTTTAGTTGCAAAATTGATTTGTAGAAAAAAACAAAAAAAATTCAGAAAAAAATTTGAAAATCTTTAGAACGCAAAATTGTTTTGGTTGTAAAATTGACTAAAAATACAATTTTATTCTTTAGTTTGTTTATAGTTTTTGTTATTCTGCGATTGATTAAAGTATTTTACTTGCTATCATCAGTTTCCAGATCCTCAGGTCCGCCCAACATCAAACTCTGTCGTCTACGGGAAGGGAATTTGTTTGGTACGGGAGCAAGTTTGATTACGGAGGTGGAAGATACTGGTGCTGTTGACTGTGGAAATAATGTTTATCTCTTTATTTAAAATCATTCTTTTTTCGCTTGAGTTTTTTTTATGAATGGAATTAATTTAGCTTTATTTTACAGAAAAAAAAACTCCTTTGTTTTACTTTTTTACATAATTTTAACTTCTTTATTTTCTTGACATAATTTCACTTATTTTTAATTTTTTTGATATAATTTTACTTGGTTTTATTTTTTTAGACATAATTTTACTTATTTTTAATTTGTTTAACATAATTTCACTTATTTTTATTTTTTTTGCTTATTTTTGACAAATTTAAAAATTAAAAAAAATCCTTCATATTTTTTTAAACATCTTGTGGTTTTAATATTTTGTGTTATGAAAAAATAACTTACCTTTTTCACATTGGTAGTGGTGGTTGGTGGTAAGCTATCTGCTTGGTGTAATTGGGGACTTGCATGTTGATCGTTTATATTCGAATTTATGACCACAGTGTTGCCGCTGGTTAACTGGGGAGAAAATTATTTTGGTAAACACTAAAAATAAAATGAAAATATTGTTAAAATTTAATAATAAATATAAAAAAATTTTTTTTTAAATATTTTTTTTAAAAAGTGAATATAACTGCAAATTTTACAAAGTCACCCCAGATTTTGTGTAAAAAAAAAAATAAAAAATGTGACATCTATGCCCACAGATGAGTTTAATAACAGACCACAGGCCAGCTTAACCCAAAACTGTTTACCTGCGTTGGGGTGGTGACAAACGACTCTGATAACACTGGTACCATTGCAACGGATGCTCGGACTTTCTGAGCAAGAGAAGGAAAATGGTTTGATCTGTCCATAGAACTTGGATAAGGAACTCCATTACGAGATTCCATGGCAACCACGCTGCTACCACCTGATTGGTTCACGGTTGCTATAGCTACTGTTGAAGTGGGCCCAAATTTTTTGTTTGTTGAACCTAAAAATTAATGTTTTTACAAATTGAAAATTAATGTTTGAAAAAATGTTTTTTTCCGAACCTGAAAACTAATGTTTTTTTGAGAAGGATTTTTTTTGTAGTTTTTTTTCACAATTTTTTAGTTGATCAGTTATTTTTTTTGTACAGCAAGGATTTTTAATCTTTTTAAAGCACACCACCAGTATGTTACCTACCAATTGCACACCCTCTGCTCAGTAAAATATAGTTGGTGTCAGCACATGGATAGTTTGTTATCATTTACATTTACTCAATGGAAATATATACTATTGCAAAGTTAAACACCCAACATATTTTTAAAAATATTTTAATTTGTTATGTAACAGTGTATGATGAAAAATGTATTATTTTTTTCCAATAGTTATTGTTCTTTTTCCAAATTTAAATCTGAAAATAATTTGTTGTGTAAGCAGTATAAGACCAAAAATGTATTTTTTCCAATAGTTATTATACTTTTTTTCTAGATTTTAACAGAAAAATAAGTAAACGTTATTTGATTTACCTGTGACACTCATTATGTAGGAGTGAGAAATTTGCTCTGTAGTCACTACTGGCTGTGAGGATGTCAGTGGTACATTGGTTGCTAGAGGGTTCACAAATCCATGGGTTGTGGAATACATGGTTGGTATGCTGCTTAAGCCTTGGGTGTTGGGAACCAAAGATGGCTGCTTGTTTAGTGATGTGGATAAAGATGGTCGTGGGGCAAGTGACGCACATGAAGCTACTAATGTATTCGCTGCTGAGGTCAACTGTGGATTGAATGGGACGCGACCGCTGGCTTTGGAGTCAGTTTTTAATGAGAAATAAGGCTGGTAACGACGCTGGGTTGTTGGGGTAGTTTCTGGTATGGGTTTTCCCTTCGCGCCGACTGTTTTGGCTTCAACGCCTCTCCCTTGTTGTTGGAGTAGGGGCAACGGCGGGGGTTGTCCTTTATCACCGGTTAGACGCGGGGCAAGATGGGACGGTATGCTTACATACTTGATTGAGCTTTCGTGCTGACCCTGTACGCCTGTCGAGCTACGAGAGAACGTAGAAAGGTGTTGAAGGGCTTGTGCTTGGCCAAGTAATTCAGGAGCAGTGATTGGACGAATACCAACTAAGGATTTGGTTGGAGGTGGCTTTAGATATGTGGTAGTGCATGGGAGGGTGGTTGTGGATGATTCTATCAGGGGCTTGATGCTGGAATTAAGACATGGGGTAAATTGAATATGGGACTTTTACAAGAATCCGAATGAATGTAACATGCTTTATCCTAGCCTGGCCGAAAAAGGTGTATGAAACAGAATACCTGTGTTATAGAAACTGTCGTTTTTCGGCCACGCTAGGATAAAGACAGTTTCTATAACACAGGTATTCTATTTCATACACCTCGTGTCAGCTTATGAGTTACCATGTCTGTTACTTTGTGGGGGACTTTTTTTATGTATAGCTGATAGTTTGAACAACCCATTAGTGACCACTGGGTTGGAGCAACTGCCATTAAGTGTCTTGCCAAATCTGTTTCAGTTTGAATTTTAATGCATATTGAGTATAAAGTTTGCGGCATATGAATGTCATATTATTATGCTATAAATCTTGTGTAAAAACTTAAGAGATTTGTGGCACCTTATCTAAAAAATAATGCAATACTATATGTATACAGATCACAAACACTTTATGTAGAATATATAAGATGACTGACATTTTTTACAATATTTTAGGTTTTCTATGCATTTAAAGGCAACAGCCTGTTTTGTATTGACCATATAACATATTTGGTAGCTCTGAATTTTAGGTCCTATGGAGAACCTCACTCATATAGTATAAAACTGAAATGCCTCAAACCTACTTACCCTTGTATATAAGCAACTGGTTTGTCCATATTATTACCAGTGGTGGATGTTTTATGAATGGAAGTGATGGCTGTACCTTGCGAGAGGGAAGAGATTGATATATTTGAGATTGTGGGTGGAACATTCGGGGTGAGAGAAGTGGGTAGAGTCACGTGGTATGTAGGGGGTGTTTGGTCTGGAAAAAATGGGTGGGTTAAAAATAGTTGAGGAATCAAAATTAGTTTGATAAATTTTTTTTTTTTAATTAAAAAGTTAAAAACAAAACATTGTTTAAAGAACAAACAACTAAATATAGCTTGCAAAAGAAAGCGGAAATAATTTTTTTGATTAAAAATAATCAGTTCAAAATAAATGAATGTCGAGAAAAACAAAATACAGTTTAAATAAAAGAAAACATTTTTTTAAATAAGCCAATAAATATAGCTTGAAATAAACACAAAAATAGTTTTTAGTTAAAAAAAAATCGTTTTTTTTTTAGCATTTGGTATTAATAAAAAAGGAGAGATAGTGTGATGAGCAATTAGATTGGTTTGTTACCTGGTCTTATGTTCATGGGTGGACGGATGTATTGCACAGGATGGCGTGCTATGGTGTTGGGGTAAGATGATACCTAAGAACATAAACAAATTAAATACCTATTATTTTTTATGGGTGAAAAATAATAAGATTTATCCTAATCTACTGAAATTTGAAATGTAAAAACACATACCAAAAAACATACATATAGTAGGGTGGGGGAAGATGGGGCACCTTTAGCACATAAAATCCAAATGTTCTGATCATGTTTCAAACAATTAACAGCGATCTATGATAGTTGTGAGGGCACGGTTTTATATTTCGTTGTTTACTATCAAATGGAACGAAAAAATAGACTGAAAAGTAGAGCCCGACCGATATTGCTTTTTTCGAACCGATACCGATATTTTGTAAATTTCAGTTGCCGATAACCGATATTTTAGTGCACCTAAAAAACTTGACTGAATAAAACGGAAAAATCTGATATAGCTAATAAAAATCAACTAACAGACTTAATTATTATTATTAATTAGTTATTAGTAAACTTGTAATTACTTAATTGGTTAATTTGTAATTTTTTCAAATAAATTTTACCTCCATTCCATTAAACAAACATTATATTTATCAGCTAATGCAGTTTATTTGTGTATCACGTTGACGCGTAAAGACGCGTAAGTGACCTAAAGTAACCTCGACGTTACACGCGCCTGATAAACATGACATGCGGTGGGTGCGTGATCAGACGCTTTGACCTAGTTTAATACGTTAGATTTTTACGAACGAGTTGAATTAGGTATACGAGTGAGTTTACGTTTATGAACAAGGTATCGCTCTGCATTAATTGTTACGTACGCACGTTGCTGGCCGTCTGGTTACTTAGCGCCGATAATATCGGCCGTTTTTTGCCCTTGCCGATAATCGGTAAATCACCAAAAATGCGGCCGATATATCGGCTAACCGATAATCGGTCGTGCTCTACTGAAAAGGTGTCCCTTCTTCCCTACTATATGACAAAAAGGAAATAAAAAATGGAAATTTGTGCTTTATTAATGTTTTTATTACGAACATTAAATGTTAACCTACCTTAGCAACAGCTTTGATGGGATTTTGTCCCTTTATCGGTGCAGCTGAATAAGCAACAGCAGATACAAGAGGCGATGTTGCAGTTGGTAGCATTGCAGGCTTAGCTGGCAGGATATTTCTGGTTGAAACCGGATTGCCACGAAGCTGATTTTCAGCATTTGGGTCCACAGCAATGACTTGGTAAGTCTGAAGAGCAGAAGTGGATGGTTGGACTACTTGTCCTTGGAGTAACTGTGGTATACTGCCTTGCTGAAAGAACTGCAGCATATTGGGTGCAATGTAAAGTGGTTGGTGTGGTTGCTGGTGTGGTAAGACTGGGGTAGATAGGGGGACGACAGAGCTTGCTGCTTTAGAAGGTTCTGGAATGCAAAGAAATGCTACAGTTTCATGAAGGGAAAATCTTACATTACTAAGTACACTGTGCCAAAATTAAGGATTCAACTGCTGAAATTTTATAAAAAAAACTTTGTTTAAAAAAAGTTGTTAAAAATTTTTGTTTGGAAAAAGAAAAACAATTTTTTAATTTTTGTTGCAAAATCAAGAAAAAGTGAAATACCAGATTTTTTTACAGTCAACAAAAAATAGTATCAGTTTTACCTGTTGGTTGTGTTGTCTGTTGGGTTGAGTAAGGTTGGTTGGGGGAAGATGTTCCACCTCGTGATAAACTACGAAACACATTCCCTGGGAAAACATGGGGTTAGGTAAGTTGTTTCTATTACTTAAAAAAGGTGTTTGTTTTAGTTCATCAAAGGAAAAAAATGTGTGTTTGTTTTGGATTGTTTTTCAGTATTTAGAAGTATTTATATTCTGATATGTTTGCTACTTTGTTTTAGGTTATCAAAGAAAAAAATGTGTTTTTGTTTTGGACTGTTTTTCAGTATTTAGGAGTAATTTATAGTCTGATTTTTTTTTAATGTAAGTGAAACACCTTAAAAATATATGAAAGTAATGTTAGTATACTTCGGTATTTAGAGATTGATTTTCAGTACTTAGATTTTTTATAATGGAGAATGTGTGTTTGCTACCTTTTTTTCAGATTAACAAAGAAAAAAATGCGTTTTTGTTTAAAAATGTTTTTCAGTATTCAGGAGTAATTTATAATCATATATATATCAAAAATTGTTAGTGAAATACCTTAAACATATATAAAAGTAATGTTAAGAATATCACAATAGATTTTGAACTCACCTGTTGGTTGGAAAGGACTTGTTCCTTTTCTTTCAGCAAGTCCATTACCAACATGTGGGCTCACTGCACCACTACCAGTCACTGGTTTAATGGGTTTTGGACGTTTGTATCCAGCACTGCTGTTTGACTAGATATATGGGAAGGGGCTTAATTTTGTTGTGATTTAAAGTGTATATATAGTAGAACCTATGTTAACTTTTTTGTGGGTTAATTTTGTTTTGGTTTAAAAGGTATATATATAGTGGAACCTAAGTTAATTTTTTTGAATTAATTTGTTGGGATTTAAAAGGTATATAATAGAGCTTATATCAATTTTTGTGGGGTTAATTTTGTTGTGGTTTAAGAGGTATATATACAGTAGAACCCATGTTAGTTTTTGTGGGTTAATTTTGTTGTGATTTGAAATGTATGGGTAAAAGTTTAAATAAGCTTGAGTTTAGTGAAGTATGGTGTGGCAAAGTTTTAGTTGTTAAGGAAAATATATAGGTACATAAAACACAGATTTTCTGGTTATTTCAATACAAATATAACAGACCATATATATGACACAAATGTCTTCATTTTAAAACGTTTTTGTTTAAAAACTATTTTCATTGACATCAGAAGTTTAAAGAAATATCAATTCATTACAATTAAGGTAACTAGTAATTCATTCTTTCCATACATTACTTTAGTTCAGCAATTCTTAAACTGGGGTAAATTTCCTGTATTTAGGGGTAAATTAGAGCTATCAATCAAAATTCACATCAGTTAATAGGACAGAAAAATTGTGTCAATTGTAGTACTTTACCAGACATTGAACAACTCACTACCAAAAAGCAAGAGCATTCGTTGCATAAAATATAACTCATGTAATTGGTTGTTTTTCGCTTATTAATAAATGAGAGCCATATTACATATTGGGGGTAAATCTGATAAGTAACTTGTTAAAAGGGTAGAGCACACAAAAAAGTTTAAGAACCACTGCTTTAGTTACAGCAGTATTTAAAACCAAATACGTACATATTTGTACATTTAACCAATACCTGAATATATGCCGCATTTTTAGGAAGGAATTTTTGCCGATGGAATCCTTGTTTGCTTCCATCCACTTCATCTTCGGATATATCAGAATCTGTTGCGACCTGGGGTGGGGTGGGGGGTTAGATTAGTTGGGTTAGTTGGTTTTTTATTATTGAATTTTAAGCCTGTTATAAACTTGAGGGTGTTCATTAGTGTGTACTGTGTTTAGCGTTGGATTTTGAGCCTTTTTAAAATTAACATTGGGTATACTATATTGTACATTGCCTGTTAAACATTGAATTGTGACACTGTTCAAAAAAATAGTTTATTTGGAAAATAAGAAATTAGGTGTAACAGCGTGTAGAATATAAAGTTGAACTTTAAGAGCTTAGAGTGTGCTGATTTGTTAAGGTCTTATTTCTAAATCTATTATTGGGTTGATGGGCCAACTATGGCATAAATCCCATGACGTGCTCTCACTGTAAAAGTAAGAACTCATTCTTACATAAAAAAAAAATTAAAACTAAAGAATGTAGTCCATAATTAGTAAAATATTATAAAATAAATAAATTTAAAAAATAAATTTCTAAAGAATGTAGCCCAACAGCAATTACAATGTTTCAAAGATATTTTAAACTTACTCTTTCTCTGCATTTTAAATCAATTTCCAACGAAGGTGTTCTTGAGCGAGCACTGATGTTAGAGTCACGAGATCGACGCCGGCCACGTGGACCCGGCTGCTGCCACGGCATCCCCTGTGGTGCCGAGAAGGTTGCCACGGCTTCTGTGGGTGGCACGGAGGGGGGAGGATGCGAGGAGGAGTGAGAGGAAGAGTGAGAGGCAAGAGGAGGGAGGAC
Source organism: Ciona robusta (assembly GCF_009617815.1). Taxonomy (NCBI): domain Eukaryota; kingdom Metazoa; phylum Chordata; class Ascidiacea; order Phlebobranchia; family Cionidae; genus Ciona; species Ciona robusta. Next base: position 2,614,570 of record NC_143238.1, on the reverse strand, counting down.
ATAGGATGCGGTTTGTGTCCATGGCTGGAAGATGACGGGATCGGTTTAATTTAGAATAGAAAACCAGTTTAAAGATTCTAACTTGTTTAAATAACGTTTGTGACTTGAAATTTGGATTTAATTGTCATGTTTTGATCGCAGTTTAGTTAAAAATGAAGCCCATGGGGAAAATGGGTCAGATAACCAGTTTAAATATATTCCCTTGCTTAAATAATGTTTTGTAAACTTTAAATTTAGTTATATTTAGATTACAGTTTAAAGGTGTAAGTAGATAATAAGAATTTAGCATATATTTTTATAAGAAATATGTGCATTGGCATCTAACTTAAAAAAAAATTGGGAAAATTTTTAAATGAATTAACTATAAATCTAAAACAGGTTTAGGTTAACTTAGTCAACCATATTTTCAAATTAAAATTTGTCTGGCCTTTCAAGTTTTCTTTTTGTCAGTGCTTTTAAAATATCATTCACTTACCTGTGTCTCATCACTCGACTGCAAGATGACAGGTTTCATGGTTGGCACGGTAATCGTGTCACTTGTGTGGATGTTGTGATGTGCAGATGATGAGGGGGAAGCTGTGGTGAAAAATAAAAGAAAAATTATTTAGTGACAAATATATTGGAATAACTTTTTTTTCTAAAAATACCAAATTCTGGGGGGAAAGTTGGTGTTTAGAATAAAATGTTATACTAAACGGAATATGGTACTTATGGTTTTAAAATAGTACAAATTCTGGAAAATCTTAAATTTTATAGATGCAAATATGTAATGACATGGTTATCCTACAAATTAATCTGAATTCAAAATTTAAAAAGCTATAACAACAAACAGTATGTGTCTTATTTTAAACTATTGTAGGTGCTTAAAACAGCAAAAATCATAGTTTTAAAAATAAACTTAAAAATATTAACTACAAACAACATTACATATATAAGAATAAGATACAATTAGATCGTAAATATGCGCAGTAATGTTTGTATTAAAACAGACCAGAAAATCAGTGTTCTATGAGTCCTATAAAACATTGAACAGAATAACATAGAAATATGTAACCTGCAGTTGGAGATAGGACCACAGATGATGGGGGTTTGGATTCCACAGATCCAACTGAAGATTCCGACATCTTCCTTGCTCTTGAGATGCTCCCAGATCGTTTGCGCTCCTTGCTGCACCATTTCCAGTCCGGATGCGCTTTAAAGTGAGCTTCCTTTACCTAAAGAAGAATGATAATGGATGATTTTTTTATTTTTTTTAAACCATAATAATTGATGTTACCATGAAAATGATTTTTTTTAACAATAATAATGAATGTAAGCATGAGAAGTACTTTTTATAATACAGTAACAAATCTACTGCAGATGTGGGACACAAGGCAAATATATGCAGGTTATATAACTTAACTCTACATAGAACCTCACACATATAGAATAAAATTAAACAATAAATTAAATGATTTATTAAAATTTGAAACATTTTTTATTGTTTTGCATTTTTTTTAAATACAAACTTTTTCAAAAAATGTTAGTAAAATTGAAAAAAATTAACAGTATGTGAGTTTTTTTAGAGTACTGAGAGTGGTACTTACTTGGAAAGCTAGATTGTGATATTTCTGCTTTTCTGTGGAAGGCAGAGCGTACCACCACTCCCCTAGGATCTTGCTCACTGTCCTGTTATCCTGGTTGGGATGTCTCTGATGAACAAGTCCTCTGTGCATCTTGCTGAAGATCATGAAAGCGTTCATTGGACGACGGATGTGGTCTTTGCTTGGCTTCTGGGTAAATACATGTGTTTGAATATTTGAATATGCTATAGCTTGATGCTCAGCTCTTTACTGGTCACAAATTTAGGGAATTGCGTTCTATTCTATTCTTTGTGGATGAGGTCCTTGTCAAGGAATCGGGATTTAGGACAGATTTGGCTCTTTACCTCAACACCCAAAAAGCTTTTTTATTTTTTATGTGACTAGAGAATTGATTTACTTGGATATACAGCAGGAAAAAAGCCTAGAGCTTATTATTCCAGAGAGCATATACAGTTAAAGTAAATATTTAAAAAAACAAGCACATAGGAAAAACAGTTAAAAGATTACACTTTTCACAAATCAAGGAAAAATCGTTTTCCTCATTATTTCAAGCTGCTACAAAAAATATTTTTTCCATTCTGCTTTTTTTTATTCTAGTACAAGAAAAAAACTACGCCTCACTTTTCTTGGACTTCTTGGATCTTTGTCCTCGCACTCGGATGTTGATCTTTGTTTCTTTGGAGGAGGATTCCCTTCATCCGTGGAAGATGGGACGCTCTCTTCAAATGTCAATGCTACCGAGTGGTGAGGAGCAAGGGGGGACATCAGGTACTCGTCGGTGGAAACACTATGGTCCGATAGCGGCAGAAACCTAAAAAACATAGAAATATTGAACAATTTGAAAAAATATAGAAAATATTAAACAAAAAAATAAATAAATTTGAAAAAAAATTGAATTTAATTATTTTGAAAAAAAATAAAAACCAAAAAGTTTATGATAAAAAAGCAAAAAATGTCATAGAATTTTTAACACATACACTTCATCTTCATGTTCCCTGGGTTGCTCATGTTGTGCAGATGATTTTACTTCCATAGCTTGAGAAGGTGTGTTGGGTAATGTAGAGTGTGTGTAATGGTGGTTGGGGGGTTCTGATACTTGGCTACCTCGTGCTTGCTGGTGGTTGCTGGGATGAAAAATTGTGATTGAAAAATTAGAGCAGAAAATTATGGACTTTTATGGTTATGTATATTTTGTATATCTATACAACAAAAGTGTTAAAGTTTTGCATGTCTGCCGGAAAATAGTTTTTTTAAATAAATATTGCGCACATAATATGATTAGAAATGAAAAAAAAGCAACAAAACTCTACTGATTAAACATTTGTATCGGATCAAAGGGATGTTCTGTTCTGTACTAGAAAGATACTTATTGGCAATTGTGCCAACCCAGTATTCCCTTATAGGCAACTAAATTGTCAGATGTACAAAAAAGAACAATCAGTCTAAAAGTTACAAACATTGTAACTTGTAAACTGACCTCACCCACATAAAAAAATTAAACTACTTACGAGTGATTTGGGGTGGTGGTTTCAACACTTGGGGTTTCTCGTTCGCGTGTGGGTGAAGCAAGGGTAGAGGGTTTACCAGCAGCGGGGTCAGGTGGGGTCTCTGCCTGCCGAACCTGACCCAGGAAAGGAAGAAGTTGATGCCACTGATGCACCACACGATCACCAAGCATGCTGATGGGACTTGAGGCCTGCTGAAACCGGTTTTAACTTGTTATATGAAGATCATACCAGTTAAAGCAAAACATGATGAACTGGTAGAATTTATCAAAAGTAGTCATACCATAGGTGTAACATTAAAATGCATCTCACAACAACTTTTAAAACAAAGGTGAAATTGTATGTTTAGTTCTAAAGCTTAAATAGTTTTTTTCCTGCTATTGGGTGTCTATATAAACAAGCAGAGCCAAACTATATTGCACCAATCACGATATTCAACAAGGTTCCCTGTGTTTGACAACTATATGAGTGTAACTGCATTTTGACAATGTCATTCCAGATTTTGTTGTCTATACAAACAAGCAGGGCCGAAGTATATTGCATTGATCGCAACAATGAACTAGATTCCCTATCTTTGACAACTTGGCGTAACATATAACAATGTCACCTCTATTTTTTGATAAAAGTTCACCTATGCTATAACCATACATACAATTTTTGCCAATATCTGTTTTAGGTAAAAAAGATACAAGTTACCGATTTTAACGCTGTTGAAAATAAACTTTATTTCATGTATGTCAAATCTCACCTCAGTTTCCACAGCTGGTGGTTGAGTTACTTCCTCCTTGGCAGGTTGAGCTGTTGCTGGTTCAACATACTCTGCTACTGGCTGTAATGTAATGAGTGATACAAAGTTACACATTATAGATGGTATTGTACAGTGTGCTGATAATTTTATATAAAGCAACTTGTAAAAGGTACGAAAAGCAACCATAGTATATCGGAAAGCGGGCATGAGGTGTATAACAGAACACTTGTCGTATAATGACTGTCATGCCCAATTACAAAGATATGTAAGTTACATTCATTCATTCATTTCTGTAGACTAAAATATTCTGTATTGTCATTATACTAACTACTAACTATGCATTGTTAAATTTAGAGCAAAACTTTAAAACAATGGTCGAGCTATTGTATAATGTAAACGTTTTTTTCTGAAACATAACCTTCATAAAATTAAACAGTGATTTTCTAGACAAATTCCTAAAAACTGTACCTTTGGTTCTTGTGCAGGTTTGGCTTCTTCTGGCACAGGTGGAGGCACAGCTGAGTATATGATGGGTTGATGGCCCATGAACAACCCTGGTGCATACATGGATGCCAGCTCTGGTGGTATCAGCATCACTTTTGATTCGGATGAGACTGCAGTAGGGTGTTCACCAGAATTTGAAGGCATGATCATAGTATGGTTGAAAGTGTAGGGGAAGTAGCGCGGGGTTGTTACACCTTGACTGCTGCCATCTATGGATTAAATAGGGCGTTATGGAACAGTGGCTGGGGCTTCTAGCCTGAAGTTGAAGGGTCTAGGCTGCTACCATTGTCTGCATGTGTCGTGGGCAAGACATTTAACAGCGATTGCTTTTGCCTAGAGTGGACTGATGTTGTCTAAATTATCAGCTGTATGTACATTAAAAATTAAAATAAATATTCACCCACAAAGTTATATATGTGGAAACATATAAGCAGGCACGAGGTATATGTTAAAACAACTGTGGCTGCCCGTCACGCAAGGATAAATAAGTTACATAAAAAAATAATATTCATCCCCAAACGAAGTGTATGAAACCTGTGTTATAACGACTGTGGTTGCCCGTCAAGCAAGGATAAATAAGCCCCCTACATTTATTTATTCATATTATTTACCTTGTGGCACAAGTGTGTGGTATGGAGCGGCGAATGGTAGCATGGTTGGGTGACCAGGGTAAAGACGACTTTGAAGCAACCTCAGGTCAGTGTTGTACACCACGGGACCTACATTGCCAGGATTGCCATCGTGTGACGAAGTTGTAGGGGGTGGGGCAGGGGACGCAACGTGCTGATTGGTTGGTTGGTCAGGAACGCCGCTTCCTATTGGTGCAAGTATTCTATTCTCGTCTGTATTGTATTTTAATACGATAAGGTTTATTTTACTATGTTTTTTGTTAGAGATGGGGTGTTCATTTGAGTTTTACTGGCGTTGATGTATATGTTAAATTTGTGTTTTTTAAAGGACTTGAAAGGATTACAATTAGCTATATGTTTAAAACTGCAAAACTAATTTTAAATATTCTGTAACTCTGTTGGAGGAATTTAGGCTTAACACAGTTTCAGTTTTGTTGAAACTTTTTAAGTGAAGAATATCTTTAAAAAATTATAACTCTATGATAAAATAGTACAACACATTTTTCTACAAACCTTGTTTTTGGATTTGTGTTACAGCTGAAATAAGAGTGTCCAAGTTAGTAGTAGCGGAGTTAGTAGTTACTTCCATGCGTTGGTATATTTTCTCCAAGTTAAGATTCTGCGGTGCTAGTTGCCGGTTTGAAGATTTCAAATCCACAGCTCCAGTGTTGCCACGATTTTCAGGCAATTCTTGAGGTTTGAATTCTTTTATGTGGGAAGCACTGGCTCGGAATGCAGTGGCTCGCTTTTCACCAGGGTTGGTGAACGCGGCGTTAAGAGCCACAGAAACGCGGTGGTTGTCATGGCGATGGTGTCCATCGATTAACTTGTGGTTTAGGTCAGATTTACTTTCTTGGGCATATTCTAAAATAAAAAAAAACCTTTGTTTTAGACAGAAAAATACTTTATTACTGCTTGCTAAAAAAGCATAAAAAAATACAAAAATAGAAATATCTTTGTTTTAGACTTAAAAAGTATTATAAGAAAAAAAACTGTTCGAGTAAAAAATTATTTTTTTTAACTTGAGAATTTAAAGTTTTATATAATTTACAGAAAAAAAAAAACTAAAAAATACTTTCATACTTATAAAATATATAATATATATATATATATAAAGCCACTTCACACATAAATATAAAAAGACAATTTTCAAACAGTTTTGAGTAAAATACATCTTTTTACCTCTTGTTCTTCTGATAAACGCTCCATCGCTTGTTCCTACTGTGGGTGTGGGTCCACTTACGGAGCCAATGGGGCGTGACACCAGTTTGGGGGGTGAAATCACCTGACTGGGGTGACCGTGGAAGGGTGTGGCACTTGTGGTGGGGCTCACGTAAGATACAGGGGTGATGGGACGCGAAGTAACACCTGGGGTCGTGGGGGTAGGGGTGTGACCTATAAATACAAGCTATTCAGTAATATATTTAAATATGGTTCAGTTTTAGATAAATATTTGTTTCATGATTTATATATTCTATTCTACATCAGTAAACTCCTACGGTAGTGGCATAGAACTGGTGATATGGCCTTTTTAAAATAGGAACAAAAATATATAAACCTTAAAATTAACTTTGAAATTCTGAAAAAATGCCAGGAATTTAAGGCTAAGGGTAGACAGTCTGTGACACCTTAATTTCTTTTTTGTTATGTGTGTATAGCGTAAGACCACAGACTAACAATTCTCTAAAAAAATGGTGTGAAAAATGTGTATAACTGCGATGCGGTGTCGCGGCACCGGTCACATGAAAGACTTAAATGGGCTTTTCGAGAGTTAGGGAAATGGGCCGAACCTAGCCAAAAATCCCAGGCCCTTGACAAGGATCTCCCCCACAACTAATAAAAAAACATTCAACAGGCTCTAAAGTCAAGTTATACAAATTTCATTCAACAAGCTGTGTTTAGATTCAAATTCTAACCTATACTTTCCACACCAGAGTCAGCGTTTTCGTTCTTGTGAGGATCAAACTTCTTCACACGGGGTGCTGGGGCTCGTATCTTATAATGGGATGCTGGTGTGTTGAAGTTAAGATTGGTGGAGAAAGTGGGAGCTATACTACTTGAATGTCTGCGTGAAAGAGAAGTTTGTTAGATTAATGTGATAAATTACAGTTTTTAATGAATTTTTTGAAATTTTAAAATTTGTAAATTTTTTTGGATTTTTATGTTAAAATTTTAATCTTGTAAAAAACGATATGGTATTTCAAAATTGTTTTGATGCTCTTTTAGAAAATAAAAACGATTTCAACTTTAGGAAAAAAAAAACGATTTCAACACTGCTTTAATGGCAGCAATAAGAAGGTAACATTATAATCTGAATAGTAAAAAAATGTTGGAAAATCTAATTAATTAAAAAAAAAGCTTTTTTACCTGTATGGCATTCCATCTGCATTATTGCGGGGTTTCGGAATTAGCCATCTCTGTCCACTTGGTGGCATGAGAGATGCAGCAGTTGAAACACTCGCTGCCTCGCTAGGATAGAGGGGTGAGGGTTGGGTGATGGGAGAGAAAGCGGGGCGGGTTGGAAAGGGGGAAGTACCAGGTTCACCCGGGTGTTTATGTGAGTGGCTGATGGGGCTCATGTCAGGTGACTGGGGCGTGCCAGCTGAATGGAAAGTTTTGGGTTAAATAAAAAAAAGTATTTTCGTCAGATTTTTACAGAAAAATATTTTGGTCTGATTTAAAAAAATATTTCTGCCAACTTTTAACAAAAAATATTTTGTTCCGATTTTGATCTATTTTTAATTATCTGATGATGCCATTTTAAGCAAAGTATTTGTTGAACTTGATTTTAGTTTGCCTTGTTTTGCATAGCACTTGATTCTGACTGCTACTTTGTTAAAACTGATCATCCTACTTCATAAGCAGCAGATCAGGGCCAGATTCATGGGATGCATCATGGTAAAAAAAAACGAGTTTACTCACCTAAAGAAACAAGCATGTGAGCGGCCATTTCATCCATAGCTGTGGAAGGTCGTTTCCGTGACAACGATGCAGACGCTGGGTGCCTCGGGGAGGCGGAGTGAGGGGAGGGCATGGTTGGGAGGATGTTGTCTGATCTTCGAGGAGAGATGAACTGTGAGGAGCGGGGAGAGAGTCCGTGATCAAGAGAGGAGGTAGAGGCGGCTCTGTTCATCCGTGGAGACGCCATTTGTGGGTTCTCCGGAGTAGCATTGCTCTTGCTCCTCATCGAAAGATGACGGGAACAGTATCCTCTTCTTTGAGACTCTTTCATGCAATCGCCTTTTGAGCAAAGTTTCCGCCACTGCTTGCCTGATGAACAACACACTCACAGTATAAACAAAGAACAAACTACTCAGTCATAGAAGAGTTAATTGAAAACGAATAGGTGTAAGAGAAAAAACATGGTTGCACCAAAGCCCTAAAAACTGCAAGTATAAGAATAGGACTGTTATTTTTCAAATTTTCACTAAATTTTCACCAAGCATGATTTTTTCTGTAATTTTATTTTACACTATGCATGGAATTGGCAGAATGGGCTGACGGTTAGCAGTCCCATTCATTTTATGGTAAACTTAGGCGCCAATAAGATAACTCAAAAATTTCTCTTACCATTATATTTTTTCCTCACTCCAGTCCTGAGCGTTACAATTTCCCCTTTATTATACTTCAACGCCCCAGATGGGACAGGTGTTTCAGATCGTGATGATGCACGACTGACGCTGCGTTCGCTCAGAGAAGAACTTGGCCTCGATCCAACAACCGACCCAGATATACCGCGGTTAGGTGACATGGACGTGCAGTTACGACTTACAGATCGGCTTGTACGAGGCATTTGCTGTAAATAACGAAACGAAAATTTCTTTAGGATTTTATATTTTAATTAAATATTAAGTTATGAAACAAATAATATTTTATAAAATTTGAACTAATACAAATGTGCCCCCAAAAAGTTAGTAAAAAGCAAAACAATTATTTGAATCAGTCTAACTCTCAACTAACTTTGAACCTTTTCAACTCTAGGTATAACTTTAAAAAACTTTCCAAAAATTGCAACTTATATAAAAGTAATTTACACTTTGTATTTTATTTACTCGATTTATATTTTATGTATTTTTAAGGATTTCTTTATATAACATTAGTTAGACCAACCTCTGGGCATGGACTTGGTATGCTGACATCACTTGCCCCTGAACAATGACGTGGTCTATCACCAATAATGCTTTCAAGACTGTAAATATGAGTTGAATTAATAACTTAAGTGGGAAAGTGGTTAAAAAACGAAAAGAAAATTCGTACCAACGGTTTTATTACACACTTATTTAACCTACCCCCAAATTATACAGACGTACAAAATCACTACTATATGTCCAAACTTTCACCCACAAAATCACACACTTATTAAACAACAATCACTACTATATAATAAACAACTATAAAAACCTAGTCCAATAAAACAAGTTTTCCCCACGACCCACCTATTAAAGCCAGGGTACCCTGTGAATGAAAACCGAACATCGGAATGATGTCTTCCTCCATGACTCCGAGATTTAGTGAGTGGATGGTGATGTGGAGGAGTATGATGGTGAGGATGTGGATGCCTGTCTCCGGGAGCAGGAGTAGTGGCAGCGGAGGAGTGAGCATTTTCGCTGTCAGACTCGGATGCGGTGTCAGTGACCTCATCATCCGTGCGAGAATGCTCAAGGTCCAGTTCAGACTCTCCATCATGTCTAGAAAAAATGTTACAGGAAAAATATTAAAAATAATATTAAAGAATAAATATTTTTTAAATTGTATGTAATGGTTCGTAACCTTTCTGTCCTAATCCCACGTTCTGCCTTAACAAAGTCTCAGACCCAACTAAATATTGTACTGTATTTTTTATTATATTAAGCCTAAAAAATATGTTTCAGAAATTTTGAGTTTTTGGTAAAATATTTATACATAGTAGGGTGGGAGAACTTTTTCATTTTATTTTCTTTTCCAATCCATTTAATAGTAAACCAAAAACAATCAGAAAATTATAAAAACTGTATCCTCAAGACTCCCATACACAGTTGTTAACTGTTTAAAACACAATCAGGATATTTGTATATTATGTGCTAAAGGTGTCCTGTCTTCCACCACCCTAATAGTAATAGTAATATATATATCACTTTTAAAATCGTAAAGATGAACTTACGTAATAGGTGGGGGTGAAGGGAGGTTCGGCAGTAACCAAGGAGCAGTGAATCCTCTAGCTCTCTCTAGTGGCACGGATATGATATCTCTCGTAGCTGTGCCTGTAACTAAGTCAACCTCATCTGCATCCACAATCACAGAGTACATCATCTTGTCAGGTCTGAAAAGTAGAATTTTGATTTAAAAAAAAATTTTAAATTTTATATTTAATTTTTAAAATTTGCTATTTGACTTTTAAAATTTGTAATTATTAATGGTATGAAAAAGGTAAAATTTTGATTTAAAAAAATATGATTTTCAAATTTTGAAATTTAAAGGAGTGACTTTTGTGTTAATAAACACGTTTAGCAAAATACAAAAATTAGAGGAATTTGTTTTGAAATATACTTGCACAATTTTCCCATGGAACCTCATTCAGGCAATCATTTGATCTGTTAAAGTTCCTTGGTTTGTGCTTATTATATACAAAAGCTGAATAAACATGAAAAACACTTCAAAGTTAAACTACATGAATTGAAGGAGTTTTGATAAGAACTGATCTAGTCACTTACTGGTAGCTTTGTACTGTGGCAGTCTTATACACTGTAGAGTTAACATGGGGACGAACACAGATCTTCTGGCCTTGTTGAACCAGATTGTCAGTTGTTATAGGAATGTCAGCTATTACCTGGTGTAGAAAAAATATTATAACAAATGTATGTATATCTGGGCTAAGGGTATTTTTAGGGAGAAAGTTAAAAAAGGTCTATGGAGTTAAAGTACATTACTTAGTTATTGAAAATTTCCAAAAATTTACAACTTTTAAATAACTATTTAATCATAAAACCCAGTGGGCTATTAAACAATGTTTTAAACAAAATACATCTTAACAAGCTTGCATGAAGCTATACCAGTTTAAACTTAGTCAAAACGATGCATTCTGCCAAATCGAAACCCAATCTAGTGATATAGACTTACATGATTGGTATTTTCAGGGTCCATGAAATAGTTAATAGTTTTTTCCTTGTCCCCGCGAAACAGGACGCCAACCTGGTGTTTGGTAAACACAATATAAATGCTACAAACTAGAACTACAGCTACAGTCTATATGCACAAGGTGAAACATTTTCGGGTCGATTTTTCAGAATATGTTTTAGGTTGAACTTGAACTTTTTTAAAAATTAACAGCCTATATTATTAATATATCGTAATGGCGAATCTAAGATTTTACTTGAAAAATACATAGTTTAAAAAAATGTTCATGACGCACTTTTTCTGCAGCATAGCAGAATAGAATAAAAATGCTAATTCCAATACAAAAAAAAACAAATTATAATAAAAGAAAAAATACCTGTCCATCCATTCGCACTTTCACAAACTCTGCATGCCGGTACGTGTCTCCTCTTCTTGCAAGAATCTGCAGTCCAATGCACCTCTGCAGGTGGGCCTGCTTACATATTGATTAGTCATGAATATTCATGGTGTGGCTTTCTTAACGAAATCAAACAAGTGCAAGTATGGTGGGGAGAAATTGAGATAGAGTGGTGTAAGGTAAACAAAGCTTAATGTAATTAAGTAAATGGTAGCAGTATATGCCCAAATGGGTAAAAACCTATTTTTAGGGGTTAACAAATATAATCTTTTTCACACTTTTAAATATATTTGTTTGAGCTTTTACAGATTTATCGTTATTATAAGAACATATTTCTACTATGTCTTACACTGTGCTGAAAAAAATCAATATGAAAAAAATGATATTTTTATAGGATATCAGGTGATGTTATATCCTAGTAATAGCAAATATGTGCCGGGATTTTATCAAAAAAATATTGAATAAATGGTTTATAAAACAATTCTCCTCACAAAATAACTAAACACATTAGTCAATATTTAAAAACAAAATTATTATAAATGCAGCTTAGTTTTTTATCTAGCCAGTAGAGCTATTATTTTGGCCAAAACACTCTTTGAGTAATTTTACAAGGGGACGCCAAAATTGGTTGATGATTTAAAAGGGATCATCAAGAAAAAAAGGTTAAAAGTACCACTGCTCTAATCAAAGCCTAGGAAAAATTTTACACCGAATGATTTAAACTTAACGCTTACCAATCTTCCTGGAGGTTGAACTGGAGTTTCAAGTCGTCTTCTTCTTCTCATCGATTCTGATCCAGGAGTTGTTCCTCCTCCTCCTACTCCGCCACTCATGGAGCTCGACGGACGGGATACGGTCCCTGATGATGTTCCACCACCTATGGCAGTGTTGGATATCGGTCGAATAACATTTTGTCCTGATTTAAAAAATTAAAATTAGGCCTGGAAAGAACTTGGGTAATGTTACCAAATGAGATGTGTTATTTTATTCTATATGGGTAAAGCTGTACAGCAAGGCATGACAAACTTGGGATACTGGCTAGAGTTGACACTTTACCTCAAACATGTAGTTCTGCGACATGAACCTTACCAGATGTTGATGCAATTTGCTTTGCCCAAAGATGTAAACAAGTAGTCAAGTATGTTACTACGTTAACTGGTAATGCGTGAATTTAGTTTCAAATCCCTTCACATAGTACTTCAGGCGAATTGCCCAGAAAAACACTGTACGCATACACTCCATTTTCCATATAAATTTGTGGTGATGGAGTTATCAATATTTTGTCTTTTTTTGCAACTCTGAACTATACTTATACACATTTTTGCAACTGCTACAGTTTTCCATATCATTTTTTCCAATTATAACTGAACATACCCAGTGAAGCATAGTCAACATTTCCATTCGAGTTATGTCTCCCAGTTACAACTGTTGTGCTCTCTGTGGTGGAGGATGCTGCATACGTGAACATCATTGATTTCGGGAATGAGCCATCTGATGGTGGAGGAACATGGCTCTGAGGAGCACTGGATGATGGAGAGGACTTGATGAACTGATGACCTGTGTGGGAACAGTCAGTTATGAAATTTTTGTGTTATTTAATGTTACCAATAGCAGACATTCAGCCTTCTTCTCAAAATCCATTGGCAAAAATAATATATAATATAACCAATAGCAGACATTCTGCCTTTTTCTCAAAATCTATTGGTAAAATTAAAAATACAGTAAAAAATGTTAATGTTAAAATTTGTTTTCTCCTTAAATAATTGTGGATTTGTTCGCTACTGAATCTAACCTTTGTATAAAATAAAAAGGCAAAACTACCCAACCAAAAGAAATGATATATTTCTATGGGTTTCTCTTCCAATATAATTTAATCTCTTTACTTTATATTTTTAGAATAAAATTTCAGCCGCCTAGCTTACTTTGGTGCAGCTTTTCGGGCAGGTGTGGCTTGCTTTCCTGTTGAGCAGGTAGTACTGGTTTATGCATATTGAAGTTGTTGTTTATTCCACCTTGAGATAAATTTATCCCACCATAACCAACTGGTGTCATACTAGGAGTGTAAAAATTAGCTGCAAGTAAAAAAAATGCATTAGCAGATAGCATACAGAGTTTGATCATATATTCATATTAAATGCAATTTTGTTTAAAATAACAGTACCTTTATAAATAGATATGCAAAATTGAAGAAACCATTGGGAAATAAGCATGCTAAATTGTTAAGTTTAAGCTTACCTGTAGGAAATCGTACAGACATGGCAGGGTCAAAGCCTGGTTGACCAGCCTGCCAAAATAGCATCTGTGTAATCGGTGCACTTGTGCTAGAATTGGGTGAAACAAAGTTCGGTGTAGATGGTGATACACTTAAAGGAATGTCCACTGCAAAAAAAGAATTTATTCTTGTAAACAGTTTTTAAACCCAAACTATGCAGTAGCACAGCCAGGGGGCTGATTGTGTGAAGGTGTCAAATGACTTTGGGTATTTATTTCAACATGTAAAAGATAGTATGATTAATGACAGACATACATCTATGTCTTTTCTATTTTTATCTTATTAGAAATCAAGTCAAAATCAAATGGCCCATTTTAATAATTGAAAAAAGGCCAGATGACAGTTACTGAAAAAACAAGTATTTGTCAAAAAAGAGACCAGTAGAAAAGACATTTTTCAACTAAGAGATTATAAAAAGTTGTTATGTACAATGTACTATTGGTACAAACAGCAACAAATTTACCATTTTGCTCTCTAGATTGTGGTCTTGATGTGTTGTTGTTGTTGTTGCTAAGATTTGATGCTGGGCTTGAGGTTACTGCTTCAGAAGCATACCTTCCAGCACTGGGCGCTGCCACAATGAGGGCACTACTTTGTGAGCTTGTGGACGAACTCAGACCTGACCCCACCATTGTTGCATTATGTGGTGTGGGTAGAGGGTTTAGGTTTCTGTGAGGACTGTTGGTCTGCCTCACGACACGCGAAGCCATAGAAAGTTGAAGGCATCAAAATTTCTTGTGAATTGTGTTTCTTCTCTCGTTGTGCTAAGTGTTGCAGCTGCTGTACAGCCCTACAAACCTACCATGGCTTAATCACCTGAAGCAAGGAAAATAATGGTTAAATTTAGAGCTAGACTTAATAAGGGAATTTTAGTAAAATTCTGTTTATAAGCTGTAAAAGTAAAAAAAACTGCTTCTACCAATAACAACCTGATTTGTGGAAGCACACACATAAAATTAACTAACTAAACATATCATAAACCTGTCTGTCTGGATAGGCCGCAACAAGCGCTTCATTTAAGCCACGAGCGGGTCATAATAACTTAATGAATCATTCTGTATGTGATAGTACTCGTATACGCAACGACGTATGGCAGCAAATAGCAATCTCCATTAAACAGTCATACTGACGGAATGACTGACTGACAATCTATTTGGCTTTCCCTGTTCCAGTATAAAGTCTGGTCGCATATTTCGCCGCTGTCGTAGCCAGAGCGGACTCACCGCTTTGTAAGAGCAACGCAAAACCACTACAGTACTATACACGAACGCGTTTCTTCATTCTTTATTGAGCGGTGGACAAAGCCAGTCAGTAGCGTACCACAGCAGTTCTCTGCGTTTGTGTTTACCAGCCTGGATTGCGACATCGTCGATAAAGCTGAAAAAAGAGGTAGAGAACTTCTCGGACGACCGGCCGCGGTGTCACGTTTACTAGAGCTATAACGCGACTCCTGGCGGTATTGAATCGCGCATTGTAAGTCTGTTTCTTTGCTTCTCTCGTTACACTCGAATGGCTGCCGGAGCCGCTACGCTCGTAGTCCTGTGACGTAGCTTGGTCTGTTTTACGTCCAGCGAATTGGCGGCTGGAGGTATACACGAAATACGCTCTTAATGTTATTGTTATGGGTTTAGAAATGACTACATTCTTTGTTATGAGACAGAGTGAGGCGGATTTGCCTGGTCAATTAAACGGCAGACAGGTCAACCTTAACTAAGCGAAAAAATCCGTTGCAAATTTTACGATGTATTTGTAGAAATTGACAACAGTTACATATAAAGAACCGCTTCAGTGACTCACGGTATTACATTTTACATACCCCCTAATTCACTACGTAGGGTGTAAACGAAAAACGATACAACGACGTGTTCGGTTACTCGTTACACGAACAGAATTTAATAAATCATTGGACGAGCGACCTGTGGAAACGAGAAAATCAATTCTGCCGGTTGATAAACCTAGGATGGTTACACAAATTGAGTTTAGATAACAATACTCTGTAAAATCTCCGCGCAACGCCCAAGAACACACAGATAACATTATGTCAATAGCACGAGGGTCATACAGTGACATGTCTATTGTTAAATGCCCTACAAGTGCCGTCTCGGCCGGAGAGGTCCACAGTGGCTCGACCGAAGAGAATCCATTGTGATTTTCGAAAGTGATTTTCGATTGCATTGGTTAAATGGCCGAGCCTTGCTGGGAGA
The DNA here is from genome assembly GCF_009617815.1 of Ciona robusta. Classification (NCBI taxonomy): domain Eukaryota; kingdom Metazoa; phylum Chordata; class Ascidiacea; order Phlebobranchia; family Cionidae; genus Ciona; species Ciona robusta. The sequence goes on along the minus strand of NC_143238.1, from coordinate 2,598,635 downwards.
TTACACGAGAGAAAAGATCATACCGGCCGAGGCACAAAGCAGAGAAACACACACGCTGTTCATTGTGCGGAAGCCGGCTATTTTTGCAACGTAAAGGAAGCCGGGTTCGAATGAATGTAAACAAAATCACTAAAGACAGTGTACACTGGCCGTCCAGCGAATGATTGTTAAGTCATCGTCTACATTTTCACAGCGGCCGAGAAACAGTATCAAATGGCTGTTAAGAATAAAGGCGACTGGCTAACATCCCGAGAGGACTTCGAGGCAATTGTCCAACTGGGAAAGGCAAGGAATGTGATACGGTCGCGAAATAAATCACCTGGAACAGATACTCTGCGTGTTTGTAATGGAAGTAATGAAAACAGGAACAAATTCTATGAAACTACGCGATCCTTTTAATTGTTGCGCAACGGATAATCAATTAGATATCCGGCATCGATTCGTGTTTATCCAATATCCATACAACGAACTGTCACCTACATTTACTTACACAGATAAGCGGCGAATTTCCCATTGCGTTACGAGGTTTAAGTAAATGTTGGGGACTTTAACTGTAAAGTTTAGTTTATATCCAAGGCTCTTTAACTCAACACGAATATATTGACTTGACACAAAATTGGGTGAACAATCGACTACAGATAGAATTTAATTGGACAAGGGTTTGCTGGGTAATAGGTTGTTCAATTACAAGCAATTGGAACGTATGACATTTGCTTGCAAAGCGAAGTACCGAGGATACCAAGTTATTTATAGAAGTTACCCGCGGCGAAAATTATGGTCCACGTTTCACAGCTAGAAAAACAAAGTTGCTAAAGTTCAGATTAAGACACGATACAACACAGGAAACGAGCGGTGTTTATTCAATGAATTGATATTTTGTATAAGAGTTCAAACTGATTGATGAATATAAAAAGTTGCGGTAAGAGTTCTATGAAAAATTCTACAAGCCTTTTGTGTGGCGCAAATCGAGTCATACAAATGCGAAAATATCGCGAAACTTTTCAACTCTTTTGGGAATATGCTGGCGAGATTTTAAATACACATTCCGATATTGAGAGTCATTGCCTTGCTAAAGAATGTCGTGTGGTGGATTGGGTTGTTTACTACTGACAACCCGTCGCGTTTCGGCGTCGTGTGTGTACTACACAGACAACCCGGTGGCTAGAACAACCAGTTGGCAACGGGCCGCGCAAACAAGTCAAAGAAATAAAGGCCACACCACGCTCGTGATAAACGGTGACGTCATATGTATAATTAGAAACGAAGGAATGACTGTGAAATTGGTGCAAATTTGGTACATCTTATACAGCCCACTTTAATTAAATTGAAAGTATAACTTCAATATTTGTGTGTTGTCAAAAACTTTGTAAAACTAACACCAGCAGAAAGCAGTCAATCGATTAAACAAAATGTACCCGTATATGCACATTGTAAGCGTCCTTGCATTGTGAATACCAAAACAATGAGTGAATAACAAGAAGACAAAGAATCAGTTATGGAGACTGCAAGTAGGTGTGGAGGAAGATGCAATTTCTCCTTAGGTGCGTATGACATTACGTTGTTTGCTGTGAGCTATGGTAGCCGAGGCCGGGGTGTGCGGAAACTCATGTTTCTGCAAACTCTGCAAACTGTATCTAGAACACGCGGGGTCAATGGGGCGTCACGTCGACCGGCAATGGTGCAAGTTTGGCGAAGTCGCGAAGAGCAAAATTACTAGAGCGTCAATGGCCTCCGCTACGTGTCGCCGCGTACGGCTGAGTGCAGCGAGGCGTACAGAACTGTCAAGGCCAATGGCCGTAAAACTAAAGTGTGTAAATTGTAAACGGTTCCAATAGCGATGTTGCGAGCGGTGCTCCTTCTGCGTTTTAATTATTATTGACTTACGGATCCGATAATGCTGAATCATTGAGGTCGGGTAATGAACGTATTTACAGCAAACAGTGGAAATGAGTTCACCGGCAACATAAATAAAGCAAACTGATTTTTTTATCACGCGTTTCTTAAAGCGAAGTAGCTACTAGCTACGCTATACTGGTACTCAAATTAAAAAACAAGGTTTTGTGAGTTGTAAGGAACATAACGAAAATACCATGATACAAAAGAGAACAATACCAATTCAAGTCACGAGAAACAGTTTTTAAATGGCAGTCCCGGGCCCGACGACACAATAAACAAGAGTACCTTAAGAGCTTAAGCCCGTGACAGCGGTACTAGCAGTTGAGTCAAGAACGGTTTATTTGCATTGGAGATTGTGGAAAACGAGGCATGACGTCAATGGCGTTGTGTTCAGCCTGCCGGCCACTGGGGAACACGAAACATACACGAGGTGATCACGTGATGCGGCTGGCTGTTCCAAGCATACGTATGGATTTGGAACGAATGGTGGGCAGATTTAATTGCAACATCCCAACGGGCTGATTTGTGGGAAGGGAATGGACCTGTTGAGGCGTGTACGGTTGAAAATGATTAGAAACAAGAGGAACCGAACTGAGTTATGTAAAATGCAGGAACTTTCCCGAAGCGGTCGTTAAATGGTGGTAGCGACATACTGCTGCATCAGCAAGTGGCGCGAGCTCCGCATTGTAAACGTGCGATACAAATGTCGCAGCGGATATTACGTGGGCCACAAATGGGGAACAAGAGAGCGGCATCACGTGAGGCTGGCTAGGTCAATAGAGGTCGAACTTGGTGGCGTAATCGAATGTAGGCTAAGCGAACGTCTGTGCGGGGTTGCAAATTTCAGAGTCGGTTTTCATTTCAATTACCCTAGGCCTAACGGCTAAAGCAGTTACGTTGGCCCCGGACTCGTGGCTTGGTGTTAACTTTAAAGCAAAAAGAGGCCGACTGCGTGAAACAGTGGTTAAAAAAGGACTTTTATACGAAATGTCATAAATAATACATTCTGGGATCGCCACGTTTATAAACAAATGTACCATTATCGTAGGGGCGATTATTTACATTAGGATGTGGCAGGTGGGTATTAAATATTCAGCAGTGGACATCGGTTTTAGTACGATGTATTTTTAAAACTCAAAATGACCGTGCAAACTTAACACTGCAGCTACTGAAAATAAGCTACACGTCTTCTAGGCAACGTGATGTCTCCGCGTAAACAGCACGAAGCTCGAACGGGCAATCCCCTGCGCGGAAATCAATACTTCGCTGGTACTGCGGCGACGGAAAGAGTAGCACTCATGACCTTGTTAATCGATGGCGTCGGAGTGAAGGTATTCCTGGTCGTCCTTTTAAATGCTCCCAGCAAGGTCTATAGTTAAAGGGATTTAAAAAAGGAACAATGAACAGCAGCGGTTTGAAAGGGAAACTGTGAGCATCTATCACCGCTTATTGGCGTAACCATTCTCCAATCGCGCGTAAAATTGGGCGGGGTAGGTTTAGCAGCATGGTTGCCGATATGTTTGCTTTCTTTGGCGGTCGTTCAACTAGCAGCACTCTGTCTGGCTGAAACGGCCAGACACTACATTAGCGACAAAGACAGGACAAGGTCGAGTGGCACACAATATCTGCATTCTTTCTAATTTCACTACAATTTACTATTCAGCCTGAAGCAGAAAATTACACAGCGCTGAAGTCATGTGCTGCCTTGTGTAAAATCTTTCGATAGTGCACAAAACGAAAAACATTCATACCATTAAATTACAGAACGTTTCTAAAGTGTTACAAATGTCTTTAAGTTTTAAATACATAATCTACTGCTCAAGTCGAAATAAAAACGCTAGACCAGGAATATAATGCTGCAGTTCGTTAAAAGGGCGGGTAGTAGTATTAGGCCATGCGATGAGCGATTACTTATGGTCCAACGTCGAATTGTTCGGCGTTTCCTAGAAGGCTGTGGTGCAAAGCCGATAGCAAGCGCCGATACTGCTGCTGACAGCCATGTTTACTGTGCTGACGCCGGCGCATTGACTGTCTAACTAAGGAAAACGAACAATGAAGGGTACAGTATGACGACTGAAATGAGCAACAGGCTGTTACTCGCGCAATGCAGTGATTGGGTTCGCGAGTTACGAGGAATCAAATATTGACTGTTGATCTACTGAAGCTTTGGCTTTCGTTCTACGTAAATCGAAACGCGACTGTTATAACAGAATGACCGACATAGGCAATAAAGCAAATGTTAAACATAACACTAAATGGGAGAATTGCGTTACTGGTACAAATACATATCGTACTCACGTGACGTCAATGTGTGTCTACGTCACGAACCACAATATAGGGTAAAAGGAGGCAATTGCTTAGCTACACAGCTCGGAAAACTGCTGATCATAGCGGACGGGACCGCACAGCAAACATGAGATCTTTCCCACTATGATCTTTGAACTATGTGTACTACGCAATATATCGCTGTGGAGCAGTTTAATTGAACACGCGTGTGATATAAGGTCCCGGCTACGCCTAACGCCAACGCAGAACTTCAAATTTGCACAAAGACAGTGTAAATAGAGTTGTCACAAATGAACTATGATAATGTATGTGATCTAGTAAATGCTGTCCATGCAAATTATTAAGCACTGACAAGTGTTGGCCGTTACATCATATGTTATTTTAAGAGCATAGAGTTAATACGCTCAAAGGCGATTAAATGCTTAATCCAAGATAATGCGCAATTAACGGCGCATGAATGAAATTGCTGGACCGGATGGTAAAAACTACGTACGTGTTTGCCAAACAAACCTGTTTAACCAAGCGTTGCTGAATCGTGCCAAAATGGTGAAAATTAAAGCTAAACTCTTGGTAAAAGCACTCAGATCCCTTGTAGTGCTGACTGGCTTTGTTCGCCCGGCGACCTCGCTCCATTCACGTTGACGTCAGCCAATTTTCGGAGAGCCAATACAGCAAGTCAATATGCGCCCAGGAGAGAACGCGGTTAAAGTCATGTGCGACGATGGAATGTGGCGGGCCTAAGGGGCATTGTTGACGCAATCCACTGTGGCAACAGGACTTGTTTTTCCTCGGTACGGAGATCAATTTCTTCCCAAATGCTGATTTTGTAAAAGATAACAAAACTTCAACGTGAGCGGTAAAAACAAACGTGGTGGAAAAAACAAAATTGTTGTTAAAGATGTTTGTATGAATCGATACAAATGATATATTCACACTGTTTAATTTAAAAGGACAGACATTGTTGCTATACGTATGTAACGATTGGAGTGTTTGCATAATTAGTAGCACGTAATTGAATGAGTCATTCACTTGTAAAACCGCAGTGGGTTCGCAGCGTCGAAAGAACGACTGCAAACAAACTGGTTGCAATAACTGCAGTAAAACGATTGCGGATATGCGCTCACGTGACCGTGGAGGCACAAAGAGTACGCAGTGCGCAAGCATGAGCATGCCCGGACACGTAGTAGTCGGCGAAACGGTGTCTGGCCTCCCAGCCATGACGCGACTACAGTTCTGTGCGACATTTTCGGAGTGATAATACCCTCTGGATAATCACCTGTGATGAGTTACAAAAACTATTGTTGTTTACCGTAAGAATCGCAACTTATTTGTTTAATCTTCCCCGCTCTATTTCCTGTTAATCAGGGCGAAAGACCTGCGCAGACTTGCTGGCTCATAGCCAACAGGGAATTGAGTTGCAAATTGGCACAAACGTTAAGTTTGTTGTAAACGTTTCTATTGCCGCCCCGCAATACAGCAAGCTGCAATGTGCAAGTCATTGATTGCATTGATTCAGTGAAATGCTGGGACAAATACTTTGCAAAGAAAGGAAGGGGATGGAGGAGGAAGGGGCTGTTATTGCACTATGGAACCAACTCAACTTACAAAACTAGCAATGCAGAACAAAATCAATCCATATAGGACAAACTGTATTAATGGCCTACTATGGGTAATAAAAAAATGTTCAAAAACTGAATATAGAAAATTCCATAAAATTAGTAAATAAACTATTACCACATATTTACTAGAAAAGTTTAAACGACATAAGCTCTAACCTATATATTTCTAAATTCCATCATTTTTCTCACAATCACACTGACAATTGAATTTAAATGTTTTGTTACTGTTAACATTAAGAACCTCAGAATAAAATTAAATATATATATATATATTAATATAAATGCTACTTTTAATCCATTAGTTCACTTTACAAAAATTACAATAGATTAAAATAACTTGTCCTATAACTTTTATTGTTCAATAAACACATATAATAACTATGAATATCAGGCAAGAAAAAGGAACAAAACACATTAACAATCACTGCACTTAAACAATAACAATCAAAATTAAGATAATTGACAAATATACTAAATTATTTCAGCTTTCCGTTAAATTGATCATGAAATTTGACTTGATTTTTTTCTAGCAGAAATAAAAAATCATTACTATTCCAAATTCTACAGTAATATGATTCTTGAAATATGTCATTTGTAAATGCAATGAAAAAATCTATAGTGTTTTAACAATACTATCAATTATAGTTTAAACTATGTCATTATAAGATATGCTATTCTATTTACACGTGTTTATATTACTTATTTATTCCAGTGCAAATAAATAAGTCAACCGAATAATGTTGTTTTCCCTACCAAGCAAAATGCTAGTGTTTAGTTTACACGTAAAATTTGTAGTCGAAAATTTAAAACTCTTTTTAACTGAGAACTGAGAAAATATTTAACTGTCAACAAATTGAAAAGTTGACTGACACAGTATGAAATGACTGATTACAAACTACATACAATATTTATAATGCTGCAATACAGTGCGTAAACTGGCCTGCAAACTACTCTGTTCCTATTACTGATCGTGCTCAATCCGACTGGCAAGCCCTTTCGAGTTCTTGAAAATCTTACACAACTATGCGATGAATGAGAGCGAGCTGCCTTTCAATGAAATAGTAAAAGCTCTCTTATTGGCCTAAACTTCTCATTCGAGCAGAGTAGGACAATCCTATTGGCTGTAACCAGCTCATTCATGAATGACGTAGTGCCGCGAGAACTGGAAATGCAAAGGGTAGATTGACGTAAAGTCTTTGGTTTTAAACCACAGTCGGGGTACTAATTTATCATTAATGAAAAATGATTTACTATTGTATATTAAATATATTTTACCAATAACCTTTAAATTTTAAAAATTTTAAGCGTTTTAATTGCCACTCCTGTTCTAATATACGTCGAATTACCCTTTGCCTTACCATGTTTGTTCGTAGTCAAAACATATTGCGGCAATCGCTAGTGCTCTGCCTTGTTTCTTCTATGCTCTTAGCGGCTGCTACACCGTAGTGTTTCTTTTTTTAACGCCTTCCGCTATCTCTTTTGTACTACAGCCGGTACGCTGTAGCGCAGGAGCAATGCCTACAAACCCGTTTCCTTATTTTAAAACCGCTGATGGTGCAATATTCGATATTGTTAAGAAACGTAGTACGCTACGCTTATCTAACATACGAAAAAAACGATACTGCGCATAACCTTGAAAAGGTTAAACGGACAAATTGACTTGTTGTGGGAGTTATTATTATTATAAATGCGCGTTTGCTTTCTGCTCAATATCCTTGCCGAAATCGCGGCAATACATTGCCCACGTAAGTTACATATATACGTGAATGTTAATAAACATACTCGTATACGCGCATACAAATTCGAACAAAAACAAAAAAGTTTTGTACAAAGAACGGAAATAGCAGAAACATCCAGCCCCGAGTATATAAACATCAAAACATGTTTATATACGGACTATAATCACGCAACTTCCTTAGAGCATTATGTGAGACACCTCGCTTAGCGATTTCGGCTTCTTTTACCCTAATATTGCAACATTTCTTATCACCGTCTGAAGTTTAACACAGTACGCTTTACGACGTTTACGTGTTGACAATTTACCCAAAAAACGGGACTTCGCTAAAAAGAATGAAATTTTATTACGTTTCTATTTACCGGTGCTTTAGTTTTATTTCTATGGAAACGTTACGCTCGACTGGTGAACGAAAATTAACAACAGTGCAGTTTGACAAGAAAGTTTTGTTGATGTAGCACTTTAAACTTTCATTTTAAAATAGTGTTTTATTTAACCGTTAATAGCAAAACATGGCAAAGGTACCCCTTCTTATTCGTGTTGTTGATTCAAGTGTATGTTGTAATCACACGCCACATCGTCATGTCAGGTAATTTTGAAATGCTTTTTTTGCTAGTGTTAACCCATTTTAATGCAAAAATACTCTTTTTTTTTACTTACCTTGGCGGAAAACCCGTGTATGTATACAAATATTAAAAAAAATTATATATATATATATACTACAAACATGGCTAACCATAAATTTCTATATGTCTTGTATTAAAGGTACCAATATTTCATGCTTATTCTCACATTCTTTTGCTACATGTCGTATCATTTGAGTCGTAAACCAATCAGTGTTGTTAAGGTGAGTTTCTATATTTAAGTGAATTCAATTTAAAATGGTCATACTGCATACATAAATTTGGACATATAGCAAAAGTATTTACTACAATGTAACGATATAGGCCTGTATAATAGCTTTATTGTAAAACTTTTACAAATTTACATGCCAGTTGTAAAATTAAATAGTTAGTTGTGTTCCAGAGTTTTTTGGTTAAGCCAAATTACATAAAAAAACACAATAAAAAAAATGCCAAGTTACACCATATTTTTTTATCTTTGTAGGCCGAATTACATCAAAATTGTAGCAAAATCCCATTCAACTCCACTCATTGGTGGCCTGGAGCCACACCTCCTAAGAATCATACTAAGAATGGTACATGGTGTGACTTTCCACCTTTTGGTAAGTTTTATATGACTTAAAAAATAATTGATTAATGTGCATTTGATACAAAAGTCAAGCCCATAGTAACATTTTTTATGATTTTTTTATTGTAAAAAATTGGAGGGGGTTATATATTGTGATTGGATGGTGCAAAATGGGTCATTAACCAAATGTGGCCACATGTTTTCCAACCAAATTTTTAGAAATTTAAAATTAAACCAATAGTCCTGGATTTGTTTCAAATGTAAGTTGTTTTGTATTTTTTTAAACAGGGAAACTGGTAAAGTTTTATTTTGCACCAACTATTACCATTTGTTTTACACGATTTCAGATAAGTCCAATTACCAGGGATTGTTTGGCGACTTGGATTCTGCTTTCTTAGTACCTTATGCGATCGGAATGTTTTTCAGGTATAATAATGACTACGTATAATTTAAAATGGATATATATTTAATATATTCATAAGCAAAATTCCCTCTTAAATACTTTTAAAAGACTACAAGTGATATAATTTAAGGTCGAAATAAAAAGTTTTATATACATATATATATATGCAGAATATCCAGTAATATACTTTTACTCCAACAGTGGAATGATAGCCGAACGTGTTTCAATTCGTTACTTTCTATCATGTGGTATGATACTGTGCGGAATTTTTACCTCTATGTTTGGTATGGGATATTTCTTAGGCATTCATTCTCTCGCATTCTACTTAATGGCTCAGGTTAGTATGGGTTTCTTACCTTGACATGACAATTCTAAATACTGTTCATACTATTCAACATATATTGACTTTGCCACAGGTACTTAATGGACTTGCACAAACAAGTGGTTGGCCAGGAGTTGTAACTTGTGTAGGTAACTGGTTTGGCAAACAAAGGTATGCTGTATTGATTAACAAACACTCTTCCAAACTTTGTTGCACCATCAGGTGTTTGTACAAACAAAATATACCACTAGTCTGATCCATATTTTATTGTTTATTGGTATTCTGCATTTAATTGTAGTCTTTTAAAAGTTGAGGTACATTTTTACAGTTAATATCAATCAGTAAAGATCTTTTAGTTTTTATATAGACTACTTGATTCGATTTTTGATTTATTTTGGTTGCATGCTAAACTTCATTACTGTAATCAACCAATAAATCCTACCAAATCTCTCAGGAGAGGCCTCATCATGGGTATATGGAACTCTCATACCTCATTTGGAAATATATTGGGATCAGTGTTAGCTTCTGTATTTGTGGGTTACTCGTGGGGATTGTCATTTATTGTCCCAGGAATAATCATTGGAACAATGGGAGTCATCTGCTTCTTTACTCTTATTGATCGTAAGATAACATATTCATTCCTATAATGCAATACTGTCTGACATCTATGTATTGCATGTTATATGTTTTTCTGTTCATATTAATTTGTATAGTGTATATGCAAAAATATTTTTAACACTTACATAAAATACCAGTTGGCAGTGTCGCAGTAATTTACACAAATGTTCTTTGGCTGATTTGTATACACTTTAATTTTTATTAAAATTGAGTGTGAGATATATTTACATATATATATCAAACATTCTCTGTTCACAGATCCAGATGATATGAACTTTGTACCTGGAGATAAGGAAGATATAAAATATCAGTGCCTTCCCAAGTGTGAGGTATGTACCAGATAGCACCATAGCTCTAATAGAAACTGGTTGTAAGAACAAACAGGAAGTTACATATAATTTTGCTTAAGTAAGCAGATGTTCGTGGTGTACTGTCTTTTGTATTGTTTTATGAGGTAATTCTTATAGACCATTGCGTTAACTTCACCATCTTTAATAATGTTCGCTAATTGGTATGGAAATTGTCATTTAGCAGTTGTGTACCTTAACTTTTAAATCTGTCTTGTAAGCACTATCTGAATAATAATGTCATGTAAACTTGATAAGAAGTAATTATAGTACTACCCTATACTAAGTTATGCAGCCCGATGACAGTTTATAAACAGTGACGGTAGTAATACTAGTAATGCAAGTAAATTGTAACGTGATTTCAACCACAGGACAATGAAAATCTGATCACAGAGAATGATCTGATAAACAGTGCTGAACCAATCAGTTACAATTCAACTGATGAAAATGAAGAAAAGGAATTGGAATCAGAACAGAAACCAATTGGTTTCTTTGGTGCTTTGAAAATACCAGTAAGCCTATTTATTAATGGATTTCTTTATTTTCTAGCACCTAATTTTTTTACCATGTACATGAACTATATCATATGTGGCTAACTTTACTTATTGAATTACAGGGAGTGGTTGAATTTTCATTCTGTCTTTTGTTTGCCAAACTTGTCAGCTATACATTCTTGTACTGGCTTCCATTTTATATAAAAAACACAAGTAAGTATTATTGACAAAAGGTGGATTTTTATATAACTTATTTAACTTTACAATTACGGAACCTACAGTTTATTGTTGTAACGCAGTGACACTTGACTAACTCTCAAAATTGAAATTAAAACCTAACAAGAGCGCTATAGTTTCCTTCTCCCCTAAATTGGTTGTATTTTTACTTTGAGCTGACAAAGAAAGTTACTCTGTTTAACTCTCATAGCTCATCCATACATTCCCTCATTCTTATCCCTTTTCCACAAGGCACACTTTCACCAACAATGTCAGGACTTATGAGTACATTGTTTGATATTGGAGGAATATTTGGAGGGATTGTTGCTGGCCTTTTATCAGATTACACTGGTGCCTGTGCCTCAACATGCAGTGCTATGTTGCTCATTGGAGCACTGATGGTATGTGTAGTGTCAGTGGTGACTGTTTTCATAAATATTTTGACATGCCATGGAACACGAAATATTAGATAAACTAGATCCATTATCACGTATTGGGACAACTGAATGGTGACTGTTTTATATTTTTTTTATAAGGACATATTCTGACATGCCTTGGGACATGAAATGTTAGATAAGTAGACCCATATCAGCTATTGGGCCAACTCTGGCATAAATCTCAGGTTCCATGTCATGACACACTGTAGGACTTTACCCTTACAGAAACAAACAGATTGTTTACCACAAATTCCATATCTCTACTGAACTGAAGTGTTCAAATGTATTGTGTATTATTATGTAAAAGTGTAACCAGCTATTCTTTCTTAAAGTTTATTGTCATACATCCATTTGTACCCCTCCTTTTTTCCATTGCTAATGTACTTATCACATGTACGGTATCAAAGTATTATTTGCATAAACTCACTATGTTTGCTTGCCTTGTAACACAAACATGTTATTCAGATGTATCTCTTCAATGTGTACGGATCAGTAAGCACTGCTGTCAGCATCACCTTACTTCTAGTTACTGGTGCATTTGTTAATGGACCATATGCATTAATAACCACAGCTGTGTCTGCTGAATTGGGCACTCATGAAGGTACCTAACACTTATTATTTTATTTGGCCCTTTTTGTGCAATAACATCCAGTGCTAGTAGTTTACTTTTTTAGCTGTGTATTACACTACATGCCTATTTCTTATATTTGTCTTTTTTTCTTTTAACTACATTTGCTCAAATTGAAATTTGATAGGTAGATTCCTTAGAACAAATACTGTTACTAGCAAATAATTGATCGTTGGTTAAAATCACAGTAAACGCATGGTTGATTAAACAGTTACCCCCAAAATGATAGTATGCATGATTTGAACACTTTTTTACTGTTTTGTCTCACTTTTTTTTTGTTTCTGTACAGTTTTAAAAGGAAATGCAAAAGCTCTGTCAACTGTAACAGCTATTATAGATGGAACAGGATCTATAGGTAAGGCTCAGCTTTTAAAGTCAATTAGTATTTCCAATTCACTCCTGTACAAATTGCGCAATTTAACTTTTGTTACCAAAGTTTTAAAAATAACAATGGGTACATGAAACATAAGTGTATTGGTACTGTAAAATATTCATTAAAAAGTAAGCAATAAGATTTAACTTTTGTAACTTTTGTTACCAAGTTTAAAAAACATTGCGCAATTTGTATAAGAGTGTATTAGGACTACAAAATTATCAATAATATCTATTTACCTAAATTAAACTACTACATTCCATAAAAAATGTAATGGTATTAGCTGCACACAACAGCAGGTCTAAACTGGTAATTCTAATTGGTGCATACTTGACCACAGGTGCTGCCATAGGACCGTATCTAGCTGGCATGATATCAAAAACAGGATGGACCAATGTATTCTACATGCTTATTGCTTCAAACTTTGCAGCTATGCTGGTATGATTATGTTTTCAATGTTTCTGTTCTATTTATTACACATGATGCTGCTGTCATCCTTATCACTGCATGTTGAAGGATTATAGTTGTAAGCGGCACTAGTAGGAAATCAGTATTGTAATGTGTCTAATAGGTTTATAACCATCATTTACTTATCTACTTGCCAGTAGCTATCATGTATTTCCTATCTTACGTACAGCTGGGAACTTATTTCCTGTACACGTTGCTGCAATGTTTTTATTTTGTTTCTGCCTTTCTAGCAACAGTATAAACAAGTAATATCTTAATAATGAATTCTCTGTTTGACTGTTAATTGCACATACCACGACTAAACTATAGGTTGCATAAAATAAACTAAAATGTAAACATTTTTGGCTATTTTTCTGTAAAGGTAATTTCTGTAGTATGGCAATGACTATAAGCTATTGGGAAATCTGTAGTGTCTTAATTTCCGTAACATAAACGATCTGTTATTATAAGGTCATATGAATCCTGTTCAAAACCTAATTTTAAATTACATTTTCAGCTGCTTATTCGTTTGGTGAGAAAAGAAATAATTCTAATTTGGAACAAGCATTCTCAATCCAGGTTTGTATTGTAGCATCACTAGCATGTTTTTGTCATTTAAGTCTCAAAACTTGATAGTTGAAGTAAACTGAAACACCTCTTTTTCACACTAGTACCATCCCTTTATGCAACATTTGAAAACCGGTAAAAAAATCAAAACTGCCTGTAAAAAACTGCTATTTTCCCAAAGCATTTTCGTTTCTAACTTGCATGTGCAACAAATCTAACCAATATATATCTTTAGTTAAACACATTTTCTGCTTTTCCAATTGTTTAAAAGCGTTTTGTTTTGAGATTATCATAGTTTTACATTTGTTGCGCAAATTACATTCATGATTCGTCAACCAATTCAATTGCACTTTCAGTATTTTTTATTGAAGCATGTCTAAGACAGTATTGTAAGCCCCACACACTACAGTTGGTTAGCATGGCTGCCTCTGACACAAAGGTAATAGTTTTAAGTCTTGTCACAATATGGGCCTATGTGTCCATGGGCAACTACTTAACGGCTGTTGCTCTAACTCAGTGGTCATAAATGAGTTGTCTAAATTGTATTCCATTAATTACCAACAATGTGGTAACTCATAAGCTAACATGAGGTGTATGAAACAAAACACCGGTGTTAGTTTTGCTGACCACCACACAAGGATAAAGCATTCATTGTCAAGAATAAATAAGTAACGGAACTATTTATTAAACTTTGTAGGAGGAAAACTTACACTGATCTACCACATAGCTCTGAGCAACATGCTTGATGGTGGCTTTCATAATATACATGCTTTTTAATGTTGGTGCAATCCATGATACGCGCTTTAAATCTATTACACTACTTCGTAACGTTTTTCTGTTTGATTTTTATTGCTAGCTCGTTAATAAATCAGACTGGTAACTTCAATAACATTTTCCTGTTTCATTTTTATTGCCAGTTTGTTAATAGCTCTATCATCATTTCCAACTACAAAATCTTTTTGGAATGACTTATTAGTATGTGTGGTGGATGTTCTACAACTATTCGTGCGAAAAGAAAGTGATTTACACTACAGCCGATAACCCACTACACCAAAATGGACACGTTTTCTAAATAAAAGCATGTATTTACGAAGTGAAATATAAAACGAACAACAAGCTGGTTAGTGAACTAGTTCTTCCACGAAAGCTAAAAGTACGAATTATATCGTAACTCAAGCGAGACAAAAAATCAAGTGGATAAAATGGGAATTTGATCCAAATTCGTCGATTATTGAAAATGCACTTTACAAAGCTGATTTCAGCGACCAGTGGCTGTTAGAATGTTATCATTGTGAAGCACAAGTTAAAACATTCATTCCTCCATCTTAGAAATGTAGTCATCAAGTTGTTTGTCAAGTTCTTCAGCCGAAACCTCTTTTTTTGGCTCTCGGCCACGTCCACCACCACGCCCGCGGCCTCTGCCTCTGAAACCTCCTCTTTTAGCTGAAAAACAGTATATTTTACTTTATTAAATCAAACAGCATTGGTTAAATGCGAGGCTGCTAAACTGTAAACATACGTTGTCCACCACGGCCTCTTCCGCCGCCACCACCACCACTGGGTGCTGGTTTCCTTTGACCAATACGGCCATTCATGTCATTAGAAGGAGAATTTCCATCGACAAATCTAATTTGCATGACTCGCCCATCAAGTGGTACATCATTGTATTGCTTCAGTGCCTGGAATGCAAACAACCAGTTAGTATTGTGGTTAAGGTGTTATAGATCTCTGTGCAGTTGACCACACAAGTATACCCTTGCTGCATCACTCCTTCTTTCAAAATGGACATCTGCCGACCCTAGTGACCTGCCCGACCGATCATAATGAACAGCTGATTTGCGCAGAGCACCGAATTCCGAGAACAATTCGGTGATATCGCTATCAGACACGGCAAAATCAAGATTCGTCACCAGCAGTTTTCCAATTCCTCCAGTTGATCTGTTAAAAACAAAATATACATAAATAAATCATTAAGGTAAAAAAAGTGATTTTTTAATATGAAATGCGAGTTTTTAGATATATATACATATTAATACCTTGTTTCCATGGTCCCTGCACCACGTGCACGCCCCCTTCCGGGCTTCCCGTTCTTGTACATGTCATGCTCCCACCTGTCGGCTGGCATTTTTCCTCTTGTGTAGGATTGCCTGGGGTTTCCACGTCCGCGACCTCTTCCTCCACCTAATAGATCGTCCAATGAAGGAAAACGAGGTTGGTTGGTTTCATGTGGTGTGTGTAGAAGTGAAGAGAATTACACAGCTGAAATACCGCCCCAAGACGACATTTCAGCAAGCTCGGTACTACTATAGTGCTGAAGGCTCAATGAAACTCCAATAAAGTAGTGTGAGGGACATATATAGTAACAAGGTGCTCTGAGAACACATTAACCGAAGACAGGAACTGCTGGAAAGCCTCTTGCAGATGCCGTTTCATTGATATTACCCAATAAAAGAAGGCATACACAATGAGACACCAGGTAACTGAACCGGCGACATTACTGCAAATAATCCATCGAATTAAATTTCAGCAGCAAGCGTCATTACGCCGCTGCGCGCTACTTTTTTGCAATTGAGTCGCAAAAAAGTGCTCCACAATAAAACCAAAGTTCAAAAAGTTCCATAAATATCAAATCGGACTCCGATCTTTATCTACTGCTCTGAAGCAACAGATTTCACTGGACTTGCCAGGTGACCATGCTCCTGTACCTCGTTTGTTGCGGGCCTGACCAACACCTCCGCCAGTAGCGCCGCCACCACCTCTTCCACCACGGCGACCGCCTCTTCCCCGTCCACCGCCGGTTTTTGTTTTCTTGTTGATCTTGATAATGTCGTCAAGGGATAAATCTAGCTTGTCTGCCATTGTTGTGAATTGTGGGATTGAAAATACGATAACGGAATTACAGTAAACTAGGATTTCTTATACAACCTGCGTAGAAAGTAGAACCGCGATATGTTAGATTAAAACGCCGATAGTTAATGGCAAGAAACCAACAAAAATACACCAATATAATGTCTTGACAAACTGCAGTCCTGTTGACTTAACATGTAACCTTTATATCGGTAAAATCTACCAAAAACAGGCCATGTTTCTGAACAACTGGCAACTTAAATCTGTGACACGCAGGCGCCTTGAAAACGCGAGGTTGGTGGAAAAAAAGCGCTTGTGTTTCGCTTAGCCAATCAGGAGCGAGGATTTTAATTTGTCTGTTCCCTAGATTTTCGCTGCAACGAAATCGTCATCCGGGTTACTGTTACGTCACAAATGGCAAAAAAAGCGAGCGCGCGCCTGACTCATAAACATCGTGTTCCAAGAAGTATAGGGGACGTGTACTCAATTACTGTCGTTAGAACACCACTGCTCCCCAATCCACTAGTTTCTAAACTTCAAGTACTTAAATATTCTATATAGTTAACACACACACTAAGTAATTGGTTAAAAGTACACTTTCTGAAAACTATCTTTTAGTCC
Source organism: Ciona robusta (assembly GCF_009617815.1). Taxonomy (NCBI): domain Eukaryota; kingdom Metazoa; phylum Chordata; class Ascidiacea; order Phlebobranchia; family Cionidae; genus Ciona; species Ciona robusta. The sequence goes on along the minus strand of NC_143238.1, from coordinate 2,581,588 downwards.
AGCAATTCAAAAGGGAAACTTTACCAATAATAAAATCGCCATACCGTTATTATGCACCAAACAATGTATTTCACATGTTCTTTCTTGGTAGGCTACACCGAATCTGAAACGTTACTTTGTGGTATTATTTCACCTGTCTTGGTAGAATCAAATTTTTATTTAGATGCCTGTTGTTAAAGCAGTTCTTTGTAGTCCCTGACCAAACAAATAAATTAGCATGCCTGTATAACCGTCTTGTGTTCAGTAAACGTAGCATTCTGTCGTTACAATAGGTCTGTTATTAAATGAAATTAAACTCTACTACTTATAATTTTTTATTTTTTCTGGCGCTAAGAAAGGTGCCAAGAAACAGCTATAGTTACGCCTGCGACGTGCTAGATCGGCGCCAATATCGCACTTCAACTTCAAAGCCCGACAACAGAGGACTCCAGTCTTGCCGGAAGATGGTAGGGTACCTTTTGTTTTTGGTCGAACTTCGCCCCGGGGTGTGACAGCACGAAACTTTTTTATCGTGAAGATTGTTGTAGATCTGTTGTTCGATCTACAGAGTTTATTTGCCCAATAGTATATGCAGCTGGCACCAAAGGGATATCGGTAATGGAAAATCTGCGATTTACCGTCGGCGACCGTACACGTGCCTGCACATTTAAAGCCTTTTTAGTTTCCTATTTTTCAGTTTCTGGTCACAGTCTGACCGTCGGCTATACCCTCCCACATAACATTCATATACGAAAAGAAAATTAATTTATTTGGAAACTGTACGTACTCTGGTGAAGTACACATATAACGAAATGAAACACATTAACAAAGCAAAACCTCCGACGATGGAGGTGACAAGAACTGCAGCCTGTTGTGAAAAAGCTGGGGATGCTGGTTGTGGATCTAGCAAAATAGATGTAAACTAGTTAACTATGTTCGTGGACGCATATGGAAATTTAAATACCTGTCAATGTGGTTTGCTTGTTTAACATAACGACCCTTTTTGAAATGTCCGAGCCCACTGGGAAAGCTTCAAAGTGAGCTTTACCCTTGTTACCGCGAATTATAGTAATGGGACCGACTCGAATAACGCCGGTTTGGTTTGTCGGGTCTATTAAACGGAATGATGAAGCAAACCGACGTTTTCTTTTGCTGACAGGCTCGGACTCGACATCTGGATCCTGGGAAACAGCATCAACTTCGGGTACGGATTCTGCATCGGATTCCGACGTTGCCGATCTAAATCTGGCCGAGCAGCCCTGTTTTTTACAAAATGTTAAATCGTGAGGATAGTGACTTGATAAGTAGTAAATAATTTTGAGTAAACAATTTTGATTGTTTATGCTTACTATCGGTGTGGTGCCGGAAGCAAGAGATCCGTGGATGTAGAAAGATTGACAGCTTAACATTCGTGGAACTCTAAAAGAAACGCAAACAACGCTGCCGACGCCGTTGAGACTTATTGAAGTGGACAACACGCTCTCAACACACCCGTTGGTGACCAAAGACACATCCACGGAGCCGGGGTCGCGGTTGCAGGATAGGTATAGATTTTTTAGGTAAACGGTAGTACCAGCCTGAAGAAAATAGCATGAATTATGAGGGAAGAGGAACAATAACATGAATATATAGAGTATTGCCATTTTATACCGCGATATTGTTTTGGTTGCGCACTGCTCTGATGGAAGCATGGATGGTTTCCGATACAGTGTACACGGCACCCTTATTGACATTGTATAGCGGTGGGCAGGAGCCCGGACACGCTGAAGCTACCTTGCACAGCTCAACGCTGGCCTGCTGGACTACCGTCCCCAATTTATCGATCCTTATGGGCCCAACTCTAAGAAAAAATGCATGGTAAATTTAAAGGTAGGCTACAGCTCAACAAAATTTAACTTACGTAGGCCGTATACTGGCCAGAACTTTGTAGTTCGAGTTGTAGGTGCATGACCACCGAAATACGGGAATGGGTACATCGAATAAAACGCCGTCTGTGTTTAACCATACTTCATTGGTGAACACCTGACCGTTTGAATTCTCGGAGTCTGGTGCCATTTGTGTTCCGCATGTATTAAATGGCAGCTGCATCGTAATGGTAAGAAATCCTCCAGAAGCGGTCGTTGCTTGCATGTGACATAAAAGGTATAAACTGTTGTACTTTCACGTTCTATTAATGTAGAAGTGTATTAGCCACGAAATATCGTGGCTTTGGGAAGTTAAAAAAAGAGAAATGCTAAACAACAGTTCACCTAATAAAACCAAAGATATTTAAACATATACAACAGGGTGGGGGGGGAACGGGACACCTTAAGACATAATTTCCAATATTCTGATCGTTTTTTTTTAAAAAAGAACATCGGTCACTGGAAGTTTTATACCTCTTTGCTTATTACCAAACAGGATAAGAAAATAGCATGAAAATACGTTTAATATTCCCCACACTACCCATGAAAATATGTCCCATATTCCCCACACTACCATAGAACAGTATTTACTAATACCACTTACCGGCACATGCGCCCAGGTTTGCCGGTCCGTTTCTTTGATCCATTCGATTTGGTGGTAAGCTTCCCATAAAAATGTGGGTGTCTGGCAAACCGACACCATACTCTCGTAACATTTCTTCCGGGACATCGATTCTAATTGCGTTGCTCTGACAATCCAATTGTGGAGAAGCTAAAAAGAAGTACAATGTTAGTTGCAAATTTATAAATGTTTAATTTGCATACTTACGGATAGTACAGAGTCTGCCCAAATTCACTAAAGAACTCAAGCAATAAAAGCCGTTTTCGTGTCGGCATGAAGGTACGCATTGGCATACTGCTTTACAAGGGTTTGGATTGCAAACAGAACTTGAATCTGCGGTATTCGACGCCACACAAACTCCATTGCTACAGCGTTGAGTTATCAAGCACTCGAAATCACTGGTGCATCCTCCAACTAAGTTGTTAATGTTTACCAAGCTGGACGCAATGCAAGTCCCACTGACGCATTGGTAGCTCGTCGGACATTCAACACTCGTCGTACACGCGGCTTCGACATTAAGGGACATCCACAGAATGCATAAACTGCGGCAAATACGATATATCAAAGTAAATAGCCTACTATTTTTAAGCATGTGTTAATACAAACGTGGATAGCTCAAAAATGTAGAACATAAATGAAATAAATCTATACAAATTACCTTATAAATATTACGGATTTCATCTTGGAAGATTAAACTATTTTATAACTGAACAAAAAAAACTATATACGCTGGAACTGTGCTACTTAAAATGGAGTTGAAACTAACATTCAGCCACGAAACCAAAGCTTTATTACGGAAGGGTGCAATCAACAAAAAGCGCGTGAACCAAATTCCTTAGTGTGATTTTTACACACCGTTTCATGTAAATCTTTGTGTTACAATACTTATAGCTGTTCTACAGTTTTCTATCAGGTTTATAAAGACTTTTAAGGTAATACATGTTGCAGGAAGTAAATAGAAGTTTTAGTGTAGCAATATGATCAAGTGAAACATTTTTAAAATGCAGCAGTATTCTTAGATTTCCTGAATCAGTGTGTATATATGAGATCTTGTAATTAAGGCGTTGGAATGTCGTTCTGGTGACGTTTCGTTTAATCAATTCGATGTTTTCTTATGTGTGACTCGCCTTGTCAAATCTGTTCAGTTAAAACTACAGTAAATTGTGATTGTTTTAAGACGTAGAGTATTACAGTTTCGTCCGAATACACCGAGACAGCTGTAGAAGAATGTTTCGATATGTTTTGCTTGTGTGGTAAGTATATTAACTGTCTACGAAGGCACTTATGAAAGTTTAATATAATTTGACATATGTGCTTGTATAGCTTGCTGTTGAAGCTTTCTCGAGCGGAGAAATGCTTTTTCGGAGTCGAGTGTCCTCCAGAATATAAATGTGTCGGCAACATGTGCGTGAGCCAGTTTTCTGTTGCCGCTCCTATTTCGGTGTGTAGTACCAACCCATGCCAGGGAGACTGTTCGTGTATCGCTTCGAACAAACATGCAGAAGGTTTCTTTTGCTCGAGTGCGGCTGGTTACATTGGCAAAACATGCAACATACGTAAGTACTTATAAGCTTGGTCGTCCAAATATGGTCCCTTTAGTCTTCGCCTAAATATTCACACCGTACTGATCTTTACTCAAATATGCATAATTTTGTTTGGCGTATTATGCTGCAATGCTTGTTACTCTGTTTGCAGCACCGCCAACGCTACTTTGCGAAAGCAACACTATAACAATTATGATTCCGGAACGGTTTGTGAGGGAATACGACTCCACTCTTTCAAGAAGTTACTTATACATGGGACCGAGTTATAACCAAGCAGTCGTCAATCCCAATTCCGCATGTGCAGGTATAGAACATAGGCTTACGAAACATTTTTTTATAACGAAGGTTGTTAATGTAAAATAACAAACCACGGAAACAACTTTAATTCTGTTGGCTGCACAGTCTAAAATGACTGTATATACTACTTTAAATTTAACTTTTTGACACAGGGTGGGGAATGTAAATTGTTAGAAGTGCACTCACCGGGTTTACTTTCAATTAGCATGTTTTATGTATTTGTGGGGTGGGGGAAGATGAGACACATTTTCAGTTTATTTTCTTGTCGCACTTATTACCCAAATACCGTTGCTAAATGCTTAACAGATCAGGATATTTAAATATTATGAGCCACCCTAAAAGGTGCCCCGTCTCCTCCCTCTATACTATATACACTTACAACCATTTTTTCTGTAGTAAGAGCGCCGGTGAATGGATATTATACAATATCTATCCCAATGCCATTCTCCGCTTGTCAGACCAGTTACACAAGAGAGATGGATTCCAATGTATTCACCAACCAGCTTTGGCTCAACCAACAAGGAGCTCTTTTCGATATCCCGATTCCAGCAATAACATGGATCTGTACTTACAACGATCAATATTCTATCGTGACAAGCTTGCGACCGGCGTGAGTATTCTGCATTTACCAAATGTTAATTGTTGAATTATGTGCATTGTTTTTAGCCCACTCCTCCCTAATGGAATGCCATTCATATAGAAAAATATGTATAAAAAGAACACCCAAGTTATATAACGGCTGTCCAGCATTGCACCGCCAGCATGCGACGATAAACATGTCATGTTCATTCACATTCTATCGGACAAGTGTAGAATTCTATGGCATATGTTTGATCAGTTTAACCTTTTGACAAACTAAACCCATGCAGGGTCGACCCGATTCGCAATGAGTTATCAGGGGTCATTCAGCAACAAGCAACAGTCGAGCTGTGTAAGGTGGGCGGTGCTTGCCCGAACGCTTGTCCGCCTCTCTTCACAGTGAATGATGGAGCATTGTACACGGTTGCCGAGATTATACACGTCACTTTGTCAGTGCAACCACCTCAGGTAAAAATTAAATACATATTTCACAACCATCAACATTGTAGCTTTACTGTTGTAATGTGCTACAGCAACATTTCGGTGGTGATTTGCCGAGCATTTAAACTTTAAAGCAGCAGCACCTTTTATGCCGTTTTAGCCGTTATAAATGTATTCCTTGTTTAACACATATTTAATTGGCGCCCTGCTTAAATTCATATTATTTTATTATTATTTTATGGGAAAAATGATCTACTTTGCACCGCGTTCCATCTTCTTCATTATATACAAGCTACACTGTAATTCAATTTAAAAATACAACTTTTGTTATAGAACACGGTTGTGTATGTCAAACAGCTTTACCTTTCGTGCCAAGCAAGGGCAGGATCTAACGACATCTCAATAGTTACAAACGGCTGCAGTGCGAACGTGCTCTCTACGTCGATCAATTTTAACGGAATGGGCAATACTGTTTGTTTATCTTTCCGAGTACCTCGGTTCAAATCATGCACAAGCTTTTACATCCATGGAGAACTTTCCGCAGCTGATCCAGCCACACTTCGGGTATATTGTTAAAAGTATTGTTTCAGCCCGTATAGGTTAATGGTTCGGGGCTTGATGCTGCTACCATATATTGTGGGCGTATGCATCCCATGCACACTTAACTGTAGTTGCGTATTAACTCAGCGCCCTTTATGATTTGTTTGAATTGTCGAGAGTGTTTCTAAAAATACCAAAGATTAACCGATTGAATACTGCGGTAATAAACAATCAATGCATTTCAGCGATGTTCACTAGGAAATGGATATGTAAGATCTGCAGTAACCGGTAATTCGTCTGCTTATCTCGGAGGATCCAGGAAGAAGAGAATGCTTGTTAAACGCTCCAGCGAAGAAGATTCGAGTGTTATCCTTATCGGACCGATTTATGTCATTGAGGGAGAAGTAGGACTCGGTTCTTCCGACACGTTTCCAAATTCCTCAGTTGTGACAGTTCTTCTCGGTGAGTATACTTTTATAATCGTCTTCGTCTATACTATGTTGGGGTAAGTTGTGATTTTTATTATATTTCTCGTCCAATTTGTTGGCAAACAAAGAATATTTACTGAATTATGTAACCGGAGCTTTAGCACGACTCTGCGGACTGGTTATAACTGTTTACGAGATAAAGAAACAATGGTATGCCGTTCTGTTCTACCCCACACTGTTTTATATAGCTGTGTTGTTGGTTTTTATACACCCGATCCGTCAACTTTCTTGCGCTTCAAGCGGACTTAAAATTGCCTAAAATATTACAGGACCGCTTGAAGCGCTAAGCTAGACAATTTTAAGTCCGCTTGAAGCGCAAGAAAGTTGACGGATCGGGTGTTTTTATAGTAGGGTGGGAGAAGATGGTATCCCTTTAGCACATAATATCCAAATATCCTGATGATCGTGTTTTTAAACAATTAACAACGTTCTATGCAAGTTGCGAGGATACGGTTTTATAATTCTCCGAATGTTCTTTGTTTACTACCAAATGTGACATGAAAATAGAATAAACCGGTGTCCCATCTTTCCCCACCCTACTCTAACTACTTTCCTTCCTAGATAACGAAGACCATTATGATATCAGCGGAATCACGATGGCCACTGTGGTCATTGGAGGATTTGCTTTCATATTACTTTGTGTTGCGATAATAACGTTTATTTATGAATGTCATAAAACGTGAAACAAAATAAAAACGATGGTGAAATGTTCGCCAGTTAAAACGTAGCTTTGTAATGAATGTTTATTAGAAAACAGAGGAGCTCTTACAACTAGCAAAAGAATAAGCATTAAGTAAACCGGCAATTTAATATTATAGCATACTGAATTTGTTTACTTATGTAGCATACTATAGCAATAACATTGGTCCCCATCGGTAGGGCGTCGATCACTGAGCTGTATATATGTGGCGTCGACCATGTATGTAAATGGTATGTTATTTCGATTGCTCAAAAACATAGAAAACCATATGGTAGACCACGTGGTAATGTTTACAAAATCTAGAAATTGAAAACGTAGTAGTTTGGGAAGTTTATGTATTTTGGATATAAAACCATTTTACTTGCACCAATATGCGTAAAAAAGTAGATAATCGTATTCGAGTACTGGTCGAAAATGGAGTGGCCACGAAACACCGGACAATGTTTTTTATTGTCGGCGATAAGTGTCGTAACCAAGTTGTTATACTCCATCACATGTTATCAAAAGCACAAGTTCGGGCTCGTCCTTCAGTATTGTGGTGTTATAAAAAAGAACTCGGGTTTAGCACGTAAGAGAAATGTTTAATTTATACATACATAACTTACCCATAGGCATAAACATATTGGCTTTTGTAGAAATATTATCCTAAAAGCTACATTGTTTGTGAAGCCGTGATTGTAAAATTGACTAGACTTTTGTATTTTCCACAAGAATCCAAGCAATTTCGCTAATTTTAAATCTGTACACTGGTCTTTTGTAGACAATTTGCCCTGTTATAGCTTTGTAAATTAACCCAAAATTAGTGACATTCCACACAAAAAAATAACTTAAAGAAAAATTCGTGTAAAAAATATATCCTCCACACAAAAAACAAACTGTCCAATCTGATGTGGACATGTGGTGCTATGTTTTTATAGGCAAGAAGGAAAATTTAAACATCTCACATGTTCACACCTGTAGTACTGGCATAACAGCTAACTAAATAACTTAGATGGTAATAATGAATCTTCCTTGACGTTAGTTCTTTACATATTAGGCTAACATAACTCCAACCCCTAAGTTAAAACCGCAATTAAATACATGTAAACATCTGTATAGGCACAGAAAGAAAAAAATGAAACAAATTCAAAAGAGAATCTCAAGTGGGACCCTTGATTTGAAAGAAAATGATCCGTTCGAGTTGTTTGTGGCTGCCACAAATGTCCGATACTGTTATTACAATGAAACTCACAAAATATTGGGCAGTACTTATGGCATGTGTGTTCTTCAGGTAATTTAATGTGTCTGCAGATATAGTGTGATTTTCCACATAGTCTTCACTCTTTAACATTTAGATAGGCTGTGAGTCTGAATAGTATACTGCAGTCTGTAATAGATGGTGAGCAGTTCAAATTTTTGAAAATGTTCTTGCGGTCCCTTTTACCTATCAGCTATCACTATATATTTTTCAAATGTCAGCTGCCTTTGTTTAAAGTTAACTTTAGAAAAAACAAAAAAGGGAAGTAAACTGTAATCCATAAGCGTGAGGTCCTACAGTCGTACATATTAGGGTCTCTGGAATGTAGGCCTAGTTTTCTTATTACATTATTCCTATGTATGAGGCTGATAATGATATTATGCCATCTGTGTTTATAGGATTTTGAGGCATTAACACCAAATTTACTTGCGCGAACAATAGAAACAGTTGAAGGTGGTGGTATCATCTGTTTCTTGCTTAGATCCATGACTTCATTAAAACAGCTTTATACAATGACAATGGTGGGTAGATTTATCTTATTCTTCAATGTAACTTGCTTTATTCTCGCTTGGACGGAAAACAACAGTCGTGATAACACTGGTGTTCTGTTGCATACAGCTAATGCCAGCTTACGATTTACCATGTATGTTACTTTGTGGGTGATTTTTTTATGTATGGCTGATAATTTGAACAACAATCCATTAGTGACCACTTGGTTGGATCAATTGCCGTTAAGTGTCTTGCCTAAGGACACATACGCCCACAATGGTAGCAGCGACAAGCCTTGAACCCATTAGTCTCTTGGGGGAAATTGAGATGGAATAAAATTTTGTTTATTTATTAAAAATATCTTCTTAGGATGTTCACGCAAGGTATCGTACAGAATCTCATAGTGATGTGGTGGGAAGATTCAATGAAAGGTGATCTTTTGTTGCATTTTAGTTCGAAAATATTGATATAAATATTTAATATATTGCCTATACAATGTTTTTACGAAAAACGATCATCTAAAAAGTGAATGTAAAGCTGTTACTTACCACAAATTTATCATCTGGAGATAGTTTATTGCTTTATGTCTCTTAATATTATTTTGTGTGTGCACAGGTTTAATATAAGAGGTTTGTACCCCTAGCATACATACATGCATAGATACAAAGCTTTTTAAAATCCAGTGGAGACAGGGATAGTTAGATGCATTTTCTTGTGAAACAAATCTAACTTATTGGTTTTTTGTTTACTGATTAATGCAGTGTCAAAAATTCCAGTGTAGGCTTGCCCCCCTTGGTATGCCAGATTTAACACTACAAATCTGCGTTCCTTTTACTCAAATAACTTCTACACAAAATTTATTTCTCATCACAGGTTTCTGTTGTCAGTGGCTTCGTGTAATAACTGTCTTATAATTGATGATGAACTGAATGTATTGCCAGTGTCAACTAACTCACAAAACATTGAAGCAGTCCCTCCAAAACCTGCAGAAGATTCACTCACACCATCAGAAAAAGAGCTGGTTGATCTAAAAGAATCACTACAGGTAAGCAAAGACCATTTAGTTCTTAAAACATTGCTGTTGTTTTGTATATAGATTTGTCTGGCTTCAAGACATGGTGTTTACTGTTTAGAACCTAGTGGCGCAGCCAGAAAAAAAAAATATGGCGGGGGTTTTAATCAAAAATTTTTTTTTTAATTTTTTAAAAAATTTTTGATTGGTTAAAAAAGGGGGGGGTCATTCCCCCTAAATCCCCCCTGGCTGCGCCACTGCTCGTAACAAAAGGTAACTGAGTTTGATGTCAGGCACTGCTACCTTTATGGTTGTGTGTGACCTTAGTCAGAAGGCTTATAATCATTGGTTCAATATGGTGGTCATTAATGATAAAAAAATATAATTACAGTTAAATATATTTTAAAATCTTGTGCAAGGGTTTAATAGGCACCTTTGGTATAATGACTGTAATGGTGCCGCATTACGCATGATAAGTGCCATCATTTGTTATGACATATCTAGAGGCTAGAAGTTGCTGCCATTCTTCTCTTGGTATTATTTTTAAAGGTTGACTGTGGAACTTTTCTGCTAAGCATCTACTTTTTTCACTCTTTTTTCCTTTTTCTACAACCCTAGGACACGCAACCAGTTGGTTGCGTGATAAATTGCTGCAAAACAATCGACCAAGGAAAGGCCCTTCTCAAATTTGTTGATGCTATCTCAGAGAAAACCCTACGTAGCACTGTTGTGATGACCGCCGGTAATACCATTGTTTTTGATTAAGTTTTGAGTCATTACAATTTAATATTTAATGGCATCTTCCTACGCAGTTAGAGGTTACAGGTTTGAATAATTAATATATCATTCAAGGTTAATTACTTTACCAGTTCAGAGCCAATTGGGTTTAAATGCTCGGAGTTGAAAAACAACTTTCCCTTGTTGGACAAACTCTTGGAAAACAACTTAACTTGTTTAACCACCTTTATTTTTAACCAATGAACATTCCTAAAAAATTTATTTTTAAAAAATTTTTTTTGTATATGTATATATATATATGTATATATACAAATTAAATTTAAACAGTTTATTTATTTTTTAATTGTAGCGAGAGGCAGAGGTAAATCTGCCACGCTTGGACTTGCAATTTCAGCCGCAGTTGCGTTTGGATATTCCAATATTTTTGTCACTTCTCCCAGTCCTGAGAATCTTAAAACACTTTTTGAGTTCGTTTTTAAGGGATTTGATGCTTTAGAATACCAAGTAAGTTATGTGTATATAAATTATAAACTCCTTCTGACACGCACAATATATGTTACCACTAAAACTGTATTAGCAAACAGCAACTAATCCTCTTAAAAAGTGTATGCAAAGTTGATCTTAAAATTTTTGGTGAACCATTTTTAATATTAGGTCAATTAGCCAACTCTGACCTCTAACTTTATTCTTGTAAACTTTATTCTTGCGCCATGCTGGGTAGTAGGACCTTACCCCTATAGAAAGAGTTGTTTTAGCATACTGCACAGGCCTAAAATTTAGAAGAAAAAAAAAAACAGTTCATGTAATATGTATCAAACCAAACTTTGTAATTTGCCTGTCTAGTTAGACTGCCCTAAGATGAAATGTTTATTTTTCAATAAAGGACTTTTTTCCCTTTCTTTTTCCAGGAACATTTGGATTATGAACTTATTCAATCAACAAATCCGGACTTCAATAAAGCTATCGTTCGTGTTAATGTGTTTCGTGAGCATAGACAAACCATTCAGGTAAGCTTAAAACATGGAACACTAACATTACTGGTATGGGCCAACTCTGGTCTAAATCTATTGCTAATTTTGGAAGTTGTTAAAATTATTACAAACCGAAATGTTACTGATAAAGTAACATATAGACTACTTTACCACTATATGATAACAATTGGTTAATGCTATATAAATATCTATTTAAGTTTGTTTGTTTTTTTAATTTATAATTTTTTTTTTAGTATATCCACCCGAGTGACTCAGCTAAACTCAGTCAAGCGGAACTGCTAGTCATCGACGAGGCTGCAGCAATTCCATTACCACTTGTTCAGAGTCTTCTTGGTCCTTATCTAGTTTTTATGTCTTCTACAATAAATGGGTAATACTAGTAATGCATTGCATCTGCATGTAACCTTCTAGTCAAGCACACAATGTACACTGGATACTAAAGAGACAAATAGACAATTGTAGGGAAAACTCCCAACCCTATAGAATCGGTTTTCAATCTGACATGTAGGATTTAGGAGTAATATTGGTATAAACATATGGATATGGAAATATATGCACGTTAATGCAATAATTGTGAACAGTTATTGAAACAGAATAAATATTTTATGAGACGTATAGGCCGCTGTTGTTAAGTAACTGAAGTGTTGAAAAATTAAATTTAAACAAAAAGTTTTAAATTGTATTTTTACCATAACATTATTTCTGACTATGGTTATATTTTATTTTAAAAATATTTATATTTATATTTTAGGTTGTGTTTTAATTTAACAATAATACAATTGCAGATATGAAGGCACTGGTCGTTCTCTTTCACTTAAACTAGTGAAACAACTTCGAATTCAAAGTGCTACACGTAATACTGCCACAACTAAACAGGTCGGTTACATTTAGAAAAGCATATATCTATAATAATTAAATAATATTATTTACAAAGTGGATTATTGAATTTTGACAAAATGCGGCATAAAATCTGCTTTTGGCTGATTTCTCACAGTTAAAGCAGATGTATTATTTCGGACTATTTGTACAACCCAGTAGTTACCACTGGGGTTGGAACAATGTCCATTAAGTCCTAAGTGTCTTGCCCAAGAACATAGATGTCCACTGTTAAGTTAACATTGTTTGTAGTTCATATTGTACTTTAGTGATGCCCCTCCCCAATCATGTGCATTTTTGATTTTTCCTTTTTCTGTCTGAGTTTGTTGGTTATTCATTCTAAACATCTTTTGTGCCGTGAGAAATTGTCAATAAACCCAACCACAAACTTTACACACATCAATGCATGGTAGAAACATTGAGCTCCAAACCCGTTTCTCTGTCTCTCTGATCAGTGGCACAGGCTGTGCCACACAGTCATGGGGGTTTGGCAACCTCTTCTTTTAAGATTATTTTTCTGGCTTCGCCTCTGCCTGTGATGTATAGGCTAATCTTAACCAATGCTGCTTTTTTACAAATTTTATGATCCAGACTACTGCTTCACCACTTGGTCGTAACTTAAGCGAGATAACCCTTGAGGAATCGGTACGTTACGCCCCAACGGATCCCATCGAGTCATGGTTGAATGAGCTTCTCTGCCTCGACTGTGGCTCCTCGTCCTTTAGCAAAATCTCCACTGGGTGTCCTCCTCCAAGTGCTTGTGATTTATATCCTTTAAACTTTAACAAATTTTTTTTTTTAATTCAACCAATATTTTTTTAACTTTAACAAATATTTTTTTTTCAATTTCAACAAATAATGATTTTTTAATCAACAAGTTTGATTGCCGTTGATTTGTGGTATTTTTTAAATAGTTTAATTTGCTGTTTAGAAATAAATGCACAATTAAACCAGAATATATGCAATTAAAAAGGTAACAGGCCAACTTTAGCCTAAATTCTAGTTCCCCTAGTGTGTCAGGCCGTAGGACCTCACCCATATGGAATTCCATATGACTGACTCTTTGTGAAAACTTACTACATTTACACATAATAGTTCACAATAATTTTTTTAACTTAAAAGCCATCAATTTTTTCCTTAACCAGATTATTTATAATTAAACGTATTATGTCAATCGAGATACATTATTCTGCTACCACAAAGCATCTGAAGCATTTCTACAACGTCTGATGTCCCTTTATGTTGCTTCACACTACAAGGTACTTTTTAAAATTTGCAAAATAAGAAAACTTCTCGCTTGGCTGTTAAACATAATTAATCCCTTTAATTATTTCCATAATTTCTAATTTTCCCTTGAATTATTCATAAAATTCTAAGTGACAGCTGAGACACCACCACAAAAGTAATGAATTATAATTATTTTGCAGAACACACCTAATGACCTTCAAATGTTATCTGATGCCCCTGCTCATCATATATTTTGTCTCCTGCCACCAGTTTCTGCTGAACAGAAATCTCTACCTGATGTACTGTGTGTATTACAGGTCAGGAGAATTAAACTGGACCATAGGCTTAAAAATGCCTTGGTATTCAATTTAATAGTATATTTAGGTATGGCTAATTTAAGAGAATATTTATAAAAATTATACAATTATACACCTTTTTTTTAATACCTTGCTCTGCATGCTACGCAGAAAATTTAAAAAAATATTACCCACAACGTCTATAGGCCTCTAACTTACATACCGAAAAAAATTCATGAAAAAGGTGTATAAAGCCATCATAATGTGAAATAAGACACTTACACGCCAAGTAAGCCCTAACAATAAGTAAAAGATGAATATTTTTGAAACATGATTATTAAAAAGTGATGAATATTTAATATTTAATGTGGTATATATCTGTTTTTTTCATTTAACCTGTAGTATCTGTTTACAGATTTGCTTGGAGGGTGAAATCAGCAAATCTTCTGTTGTGTCGAGTTTATCTCGTGGCAAACGTGCGGCTGGTGACCTTATTCCTTGGACAGTGACTGAACAGTTTCAAGATCATGACTTTGCTTCACTATCTGGTGCTCGTGTGGTAAAAACAACCTAAAACTTTTTTATATATGAATGTGAAACAGTACTTATGGCAGTTTAATACAATGTTTCACTTAAAATCCACTAAAATTTTGCTGCTATAACATTGTTTTAAATCTAATGTCTGATCAAACAGTAATTACCCAAATCATAGGCACCAAACTTTTAGGAGGCAGGGATAGTTAGATGTGCATTCTTTTAAAACAAGTTTAATGCTAATGTTTCAGATTAATTCAGTGCAGAAAATTTCAGGCTAGGCACTACCCTGCCACCACAGGTTTGGCGCCTATAGCCTAAATACACTGTTCTGTAAGTTAAGCACCTCTGGGACTAATTTGATGAAATATAAATATACTTTTATTACAGGTAAGGATAGCTACCCACCCTGATTATCAGGGCATGGGGTATGGTTCACGTGCATTGGAACTACTGGAGAAATATTATGAAGGGAAAATGACAAGTCTTGATGAGAATGAGACGCCAGCAGAAGAAGTTAATATTGTGAATGAAGAGGTTGGTGGTTTATAGAAGGGTGGAAGAAGATGGGACACATTTTCCTTCAATTTTCGTGTCACATTTGGTAGTAAACAAATAAAATTTAAGGAATTATAAAACTGTATCCCCACGACTCCCATAGACCGTTGTTAGTTGTTTAAAATATGATAAAAAAAAGCATTAAGACATGTTTTTATTTAAAGTGTTAAAGTATTTAAAAGTTTTTTATTTTATTTTAAATTTTTTTATTTTTTTTAAAAAAAAATTAAAATAAATTTTTGTATTCAGGAAGTTGAAGCTATGGATGAGGTTCTTACACCAAGGAAGAGTCTTCCACCATTGTTATGGAAACTTAGTGAAAGAAGACCGGAACAGCTCAATTACATTGGAGTTTCTTATGGTCTTACTGCCCCATTACTTAAGTGAGTGCTTAATGGTTAATATGTAAAAATTACAAATTTTGTAGTAAAATTTTAAAAATAAAATAAAAAGCTTTTGCTTTGTTTACAAAAAACAATTTCAGATAACCAGCATGTTTTTCAACTATTAATTTAAAAAAAGCTTTTATTTTAAACTAACAACCTCGTTTAGGTTTTGGAGCAAGGCTGGTTACACATCTGTCTACTTGCGTCAAACTGCCAATGATTTAACTGGAGAACATTCATGTATCATGCTTAAAGCATTGGACACTGAGGTGGACAAGAGTTGGCAGGATGCTTACTTTGATGGTAGGGTTAAAAATGATCATTTTGTTGCATGAAAATGGTTGAATGATGCTAATTTTTATTTAGACGTTAGGGGGCCAACATTAGCCGTTAAAACATGTCGGTCTTATTTCATACACCTTATGCCTGTTTATGCATTACTATCTATGTGACCTAATGGCTTATTGTTTTTTTATTTTGCTGCCAATTAGTATAACTCCAATAGGAAAGACAAAGTTTTCCTTTGTTAATGCCTTAACCCTATATCACATAGGTGACTGACTGTAACCGAAGTCCCAAATGATGTTAACTGAATCAGTTAGGTCAATGAAACATAGATTATGGGTCAGTTTAAATGCAACATGACAGCCTATACGTTCTTGGTCTTAGTTTTAAGCCAAAACTTTTGAGATGAAAATCCCAAAATTCACATGATCTGTCATATTTGTATTGAAACTTAACCAACTATTTTTAGATTTCCGCCGTCGTTTCATCTCCCTCCTCCACTTCCAATTCTCTTCTTTCAAGTCTTCCACTGCTCTTCAAGTCCTTCGGCGAAAGAGCAAGAAAACTACAAAGAGCAACCCGCTCACAAAATCAGAGCTAGATTTCTTCCTGACCAGCTACGACACGAAGCGACTGACCTTATACTCGCGAAACATGGCAGACTACCATCTGGTCATGGACCTCCTGCCAACTTTAGCTCGTCTTGTTTTCCTTGAAAAATTAGTCGTACCTCTGTCTGTTGCCCAAAAGGTAGGTTTAAAATGGTAGTCTAGTTGTATTTTTACTATGCAGGTTATTTATGCTCATTATGATTGCTGAAAGTGATTATATTCACTTTGGTTTTATATGATCATTATTATATTTTAAAAATCTATAACCATCTATATGACCTAGGTCCTAGATATATGGTTGTAGACTTTTTACAATCACAATATAAAATAGTAACAAATTTAATGCGCAATTAGTAATGTTTCTGCTTATAGTTATAATATCTTTCTTTTACCAGGCCATCATTTTGGCCATAGGCTTACAGCATAAATCAGTGGAGACAGTAGCTTCTGAGATCGACCTTCCTTCATCACAAGTAAGTTTGTAATTACAACGTAATATTTATTAGGGTGGGTGGGAGAAGAAGGGAGACATTTTTTGGTCCATTACGACTCTATAGATCGTTGTTATTTTTTTTAAACCTGATCAGGAAATTTGGATATTATGTGCTAAAGGTGCCCCATCTTCACCCACCCCACTATATTAGGCTTAGCCTCAGATACACCCTAGCTAAAATTGCTACTGAGTATTGTTAATCCACAAAATTACATACATCTACAGTCAACATAACAGATTCGTAATGTATTTTTAAAATTTTCTTTCCTTTTTGTATTCTGTAAGGGTGAGATCCTACAGCGAGGCATGTCATGGAATTCAGGGGTTAAAATAGAGTTGACACATTTCTGACAATTTTTACTTTCCAGGTTCTTGGACTTTTCAACAGGGCAGTTCGTAAAATCACAACACATTTAAGTGAAATCGAATCAGCAGCTGCAGAAAAGGAATTAAAATCAACTCTCGGCGACGAAAACGCTGCTGATGCTGTTAACATGCAACCACTAGAAGAATCACTTGATAGTGAACTGGTAGGTGTTTTATTATACCCAGGAAATAGTTGTATATTACTGTGGGGGGGATGGGACACCTTTAGCACATAATATCCAAATATCCTGATCGTGTTTTAAACAATTAACAACAGTCTATGGAAGTCGTGAGAATACGACTTTCTAAATCTTTGAATGTTTTTTGTTTACTACTAAATGGGACGATAAAAAAGAATGAAAAGGAGTCCCATTTTTCCCCACCCTACCATATATAAGCGAAAATTTCAGCGACCATTTTTAGTTGCTAACTGTGCAACAGAGACGAAAGTTTACACAAATTCAAAATTATCTAACACGTTGCACTGCATACGCTTTTTCTGTTTAAATTAACCAAGTGCTACTAAATACGCAACAACCAAAATTGAGACCAACTAATGGTGTACTAAAAAAATATACCTTTCGCCAGTAACTAGCATCATTACGTTCCCAAGTGCACTGGATCTTGTGTTCTGTGTTTTTGTTAGAGACTAACACCAACTAATACCATTACATTTGAATTTAATGTGCACATACAGGGAAATGATACTATACCTAATTTGCAGGAGTTTTAATTATAGACTAACTAATTACATTTAAATTTAACGTACAGTTTTGATTTGATTTCAGAACGCAGCTGCAAATGAAGTCGTTCAGAAACAGAAAGAAGAATTAAAGCAGACACTTGCATCTATGGACTTGAAACAGTTACGTATTCATAGAATCAGTTATTTCATGCAAGTTAAATTACCATCTGCGTTTTTTATGCTAATGCCTGTATGGTAGTATAGACTGTAATAGTATAGACTACAATACAATGTGCGTTTGCACTACGTCACTAACTGTAGTTCTATTGTTTAGATACGAAATTGGTGGTAGTGACGAAGCATGGCAAGATGCATTGTCGTCGGGCAAGAAACAGAATATCGTCAGCGTAAAAAGGTATTTCCACGTTTGTGTAATCTGACTTTTGTATCTTACATTATTCTTGTTATGCATGCGGGGCTAATTATAGCTGATGTCATATGACGGGGGCGCTGTCGATTTAGACGTTATTTCAAGCGCTGATGTAATGTTAATGTACCTCGTGCAACTACACTATGGTGCTGTACACCTCATGCCAATTAATGAATATGCAAATGTTAATTTAACCTTACTCTGACTCTGTACTGTACTACCGTTCGCAACTAACAAAACTTATTTTTTTAGCGCAAAACGTCCATTGCCGACATCTGAAGAGCCGGATACAAAGGACAAAAAAAAGAAGAAGCGTAAATTTAAGAAAAAAGTGAAATCTGCGTAACCGTCGATTTTAATTTTTTTAAATTTCACCCGCCGTGTGGACATTTTGAAATCAGCAATAAAACAACCAAATAAAACACACGATTTAGCGGCACAGTTGTAAAAGCTTAATTTGATTGGCATATACCTATTTTTACAGTATTCTGATATCCCAAAGCTTGTTCAGCCATAATAGATGTTTTATGTGTTGAGTAATCGACCTCGTTTTTATGAATTAATCATCACGGAGTCAGCGTGCGGTGTAAGTTCGACAAATGATTAAATTTTCGATGGAATTTCGACAAATGATTTGAATGTTTGATGGTTTTTCAGCTACCTAATTCGGGCGACTGATTAGCTTTAACGCTATGCTAAAATGTGCTAACCTTGCATGCATATGAGGTAATACGTATTAGCGCAGGAGGGATGACATGAAACTATATTCCGCCAATTGTTGACTGCCTGAGCCTTGCGACATATCCTATAAGTGTATTGTCCAGTAAGCTGAATTTAACTAGTGACGTAATACTACCCGACTGTCACGTAGATAAGTTAACAGTATAGTAAATATGCTATGGTTGACGAAAGGCTGCTGAGGGTAAAGAATTTTTGGTAGCGGGTGTTTTTAGCCAAACGCGTGAGTTTAATGGTGATTAAGTTTGTCCGTGGTTTTGCATTATGGTTCTTTGGCAGCTGCGGTTTAGCGATAACAAAAAGATAAGGTTAAAATGCCCTAATAAGAAAACAGTTCTGTCGGCTTGTGGTATAGGACTACTCGTGGTCATAATTGAGCTGGGAAATTTATATATAAAAAAAAGGTCGAACGAGTCGACGACACGGTATAAAAACAAATGTTCACTTGTGCAAAATGTACAGATGACAATTGACTATTGCATCACGTCGGAACGATATAACAACAAATGTTCACTTGTGCAAATTGTACAGCCGACAATTTACTATTGCATCATATTGTTTTGGTGTAGATTCAGGAAGTTGACAGTTTGCGTAGCCGCCTGGCGCTGATAGTATTTGGTGTAATGTGGTTATGTTGTTTATAGCTTGCGTGTTAAAGCACGATTTATGAGCGAGAAACCTGTAGAACATTAACCACGCTTTCGATAAGACCGTAGAGTTATACAAGCAAATATTACCTGCTTATATTGACTGTATATGTGAGAGTGAAATTAGAGCCGAAAATATAAGATCGATATGACACATATGGCGAGAATTTGTTAACAAACCTAATTTTTATTTAAACAACATCTTCGTTTTTTTCTGGTCAGAAAGTATTTATTATAGCGTTTTGTCAGAACGACAAGATTGTCTGAGATAAATGCAGAAATGAGCACAACGTTGGCTTTCGCCAGAGATGAAAATGCAACTACAGCAGAGTTGGGAAATATGACCGTGCCTGGAATTCCGAATAACCTTATTCCATGCCCACGCATGATGCCAGAATTGGTCGTTGGGATAATACTTGCAGTCGGTATTGTGGCTTCAAACTTGGCGTGTATGAAGCTACGTACATTTACCAAAACCTACAAAATGTCTCAGCACCCAGAGAGCAAGTACTTCGTTTTTAATCTGGCAATCAGTAACATTTTGTGCGGAACCGCGCTTCTGGTAACCAATATATTGGATATAATTCGCTTGCTTCATGGCGATATATCAGTCGACTCGTGCTTTAAACTATGTCAGATATGGGCGCCTGTGTATATTTATTGTGTCATGATTCCATACGTTGTCTTAGCAACGCTGGGCGTGGACATCGCCTACTATTGTCACCATTCAATGGATTATCATAGGCGTATGACGCCATGGAAACTTCGTACAAGTCTTGCATCTGGTTGGATGTACACCTTGCTGGTCGTGGGCATTGCATTTGTAGCGCACCCTCAAATCTTATGCGACAAGACGCGATGGGAGGTTAGTTAAATAATGTTTTTCCATGTGTCCCTATATCGTACGTTATAATTTGTTAATGTGTGATATATATCCCGTAAATTTAGTACAAGTTAAAGCAGGAATATGTTCATTAGAAACTGTATTGTTAATTCCTCTGGCCTAATATTATTTCCTCATGCAGTTGGACATATTTTTCATCATATTCCCAATCTTCCTGATGCTACTCCCTGCCTGTTTCGTTGTCGCCATTTTCGCTCACACTATTCGTCTCTATTGGATTGGATCAAAGAGACTGGCCAGACATATGAGTGTGTACAAAGTCGGGCCAAATACCGAAACTAAAGCCTGGTTGGTTCGCAAGTTTGTACGGAAATTTGCGCACTTGATTGTCTTCTCCATTTTATGTGGTCTCGTATACACAGTGACTACAATAGTGGAAGTGTCATTAGAGTTCAATCAACACAAGAGGTAAATTGAATTAGTATAGTGGAATGGGGAAAGATGAGACACCTATTCATTCTATGTTCTCGTCCGATTTAGTAGTAAACAAAGAATATTCAAAGAATTATAAAACCGTATCCTAACAACTCCCATAGACCGTTGTTAATTGTTTAAAACACAATCAGGCTACTTGGATATTATGTGGTAAAGGTTTCCCGTCTTCCCCCACCCTATACCATATATAAACTATGTTACAATATACTTATCAGTTACTGACCGCCATTATTGATTTTTGTTCTTTGTTTCAGCTGTTTTAATTTTAAGTTTTTTAGGATGTATTATGGCTTGCAACAAAAAGTTTCAAGCCTAAAAATGGGACTTGTATATGCTGCAAATGTGTAGCTGGTTTCCCAGCAACGTAAGAGCTGGACTGGTACAATTTGTACCGTACATTTACTCACAAAGTTAAAGTTACCTGTTATGTGATAACTTGTAAGCGGTCATGTGGTGTGTGAATCAGAACACTGTTATAGCGACTGCCGCCCCCCGCTATACGCGAGGATAAATAAGTTACATTTATATATAGTAGGGTGGGAGAAGATGGGACACCTTTTCGTTTAGTTTTCTCTTTTCATTTGGTATAGTAAACAAAGAACACTCAATGAATTATAAAACCGTATTTTCACGACTTTCACAGACTGTTGTTAATTGTTTAAAACACGATCAGACTATTTGGATATTATGTGTTAAAGGTGTCCCATTTCCCCCCACTCTACTACATCCGTCAAATATAGTTGTCAATGCGTAAATCTTAAAAAAATGTATTTCTTAAACTGTGTTCGTATTTATAGACTGTGCATCCTATACCGTCTTGATCGTGTGTTCATATCGTTAAATTCTCTACTGTCACCGTGGATATACGTACTCAACGTTAAAAAAGTATTCCGTAGACGAAGTCTGAGCAGCAGCGTTCGTAATACAACGCTGTCTCGCTTTGGATCTTCTAGTCGAAGATCGGACCGTGTCGTGCCCACCAATGGTAATCCGCCTGAACCCCGGACCCGCAACGGAAGCAGCACTCATGTTTCTTCAACCGCAGCTGAAATGTACGTAAAGTCGCCCATGGTGCTGTCAATCCTGCCCAAACTATCTATACCGGGGCAATCGCCTACTTAATGCGTTGTGAATACAACTGCTTTTGCATGTTGAGTCATTCCGTGTTTTGGGGCATTTCGTGTATAATGTTGCAGTGCTCGTCACCAAACTTGCTAAGTGGCACACGTCGCTCATATTTCGTCACTGTACAAACACCGACCGATGCTTCCAATGTTTTTATACTTACAATCTTTTAACTTTTAATTTTGATTAACCATTACAAACGTGTACGCGATTTCATTTATTTAAGATGCAAAGTTTTATTGAGAATTTCGAATTCCTATTAAATGTAATAAGGCGCCTTCCTATCGCGATGGTGTGTTCTTCCAATTTTGTATTGTTGTTCGCCTTCCTCTATTGTAATGATGTATTCTTTTTGTTGTGCTTTTCCGTTTATATTTTTATGGTGTTTATGCTTCGCATGAAACGTTTTGATTTTAAAGGTCATTTTCGTGTTTTGATTAACTGATATTCAGTTTCCCCTGGTGTTGTTGTGACCACATGCACCGAGTTTGAATAAAACGATTAAACATTAAACGTTACAATCTTCTGGCATCTCTTGGCAGGCCTTTCGTAAATATAGCATTAAAATAAAGTAATTATGAAAAGTCCAAAAACCGGAGTAGTGTGTGAAAAATTAGGCTTACAATAAAGTTGCAGGGGTTTTAGAAAAGCACATTCATCCAGATCACCGAAGGACCAGGTTCGATCCGAAGTTTCCGAGAAAAGTCCAGGTAAAAAGTCGACGGCAATGTATTCGGTAAATCGAACTCTCGTTTATTACATGCAAAATTACATTTGACAGTTGTGGATAGTTCGGATCATTCAAACAAAAATTATTCTGTGGAACCACAAAAATTTTGGTTTGCAGTTGGCTGTTGCTTTATATGGAGCTACGCTGCGAAGTGTTTCGCGGGTGTAGAAAAAATGTTTTTTTGATCCGTTAGTACGAAGTCTCGACTCTTGAGTATAGGGCAGAGTTTGTAGAGCTGCGTTATTTACGGCCACACAGCAGGGAATGGGAAAGAGTAACATTGATTTTTCACCTAGGTTACGACTTTTATGGTACGCGATACACACCCAGATATTGGTCTTGACACCTGCCTCCGATATTTGCCGTTAGGACGTTATTCCAAATTTTCAAAACATTGGACGGGTTGGTAGACTTTGTGGTGGCATCTGGAGGGCTTCCAGAAACTTCGCAACAGAGAAGGCTCATCCGGTACTAAACTGCCTTAAACTGTCCTAGAACACCCTTAGGGTAACCAACAAACTGCCTATGACGTTCAAAAGTACATTCCTAATACTATATAACCGTCTAAACAAAACGTTCTAACCTGGACTTTTCAACCACGTATATACTTTGTCTTTGGGCTATCAGAACCAAAGTACAAGCTAAGTTTAACGTTTTGAATATTTTTTACGTTTGCTGGAACGTTAGGCATATTTAACACATGCACCACTAATAAATGGGCATTTTGACTGGAAATCACACTTCGAAAGAATTTCGGAAGAAAAGTCCGTGCATTCGTCCCATCTTCATCACGGTCTGTGATTGCGGGGTCTGTAGTGTTGATGCGTATGTAGCAGGACCTGGTACTTTCTGCTCAAGTTTGTAATTTGTTTAAGATAATTAAAGAAAACTAACTTTCGTTACAATGAGCATAATATAAGAAATAAGAATATGTAAGAAATTACATAGTAAGACATAAAAACGTTTTACAAAACAAACCAAAAAGGAGCAAATGTAAAAAAGCGCAATATATATAAATATCTAGTCTATAAATTTAAAGGCTAAACCATAAGTATTTAGTATGGGGTTGAGTAAGATAGTACATATGTTAACGATATTCTATTTACTACACAATATTGTATATATATAAAAGTAGGGTGGGGGAAGTTGGGACACCTTTTTATTCTAGTTTCTTGAATTATAAAACTGTATCTCTACAACTCATATGAACCGTTGTTAATTGTTTAAAACAAGATCAAGACAATTGGTTATTATGTGCTAAATGTGTCCTGTTTCCCCCCACCCTACTATATAGGTACCGTTTGTGAAGTTCTAAATCTTGGAGTTCTAGATTTAAAGCTGGAAGTGACGCTGGGACTTCGGTTTATGTTCATTGGGTCATACGAGCCAGGAGGTGGGCCTTCTTTCTATGCAAATTACACAGCGATGTTACTGTATATGGCCATATGTTTTTTATGGTAGTTGGGTACGAGTTTCTATTTGAGAATGTTTGAGATTTTTTGACTGGCTGGGTCATATTTTAAATTGAATGTGTATAATTAACAACGTTTTAAACGTTTAGCTGCCAGATCCCCTTTTCACATTTTTAACTTTTAAGATTTAGCATCAAACGTCCTACTTACTGGGTTGAAATACTTTGTCGGAAAACGAGGGGATTGTGACTTGAACGCACCGTGACTGAAAGTGTATTATAGTAAATGATTTAGTTATATAATCGAGTACAATCGTAGGGACATGTTAACTTACTGTATAGGTGCTTTATTTACAGGTATTCGAAGTGTTTCGTACTCGCACGGTGCTACATTGCAATCGCGGTCTTTTAGGCCAGGTAGAACTCTTCTTCTGCCAGAGCTTTTAAACTCATAAGTCAAGGGTTGTCTGGAAAGTTCTTCAAGAAAATCTTTGTGTTCGTAAGCTCCTGGGAGCAGTATCTGTAGCAGCAAGGAGATTTGCATTGATAAAATTGGCATTTAGGTTATTTATGTTTATGACGATATACGGCGAATGTCGCAAAATATGGATAAAACGTATAGTAGGTTGGGGGAAGATGGGACACCTTTATCACATAATATTTAAATATCCTGATCCTGTTTTTAACAATTAACAAATATCTATGGAAGCCGTAAAGTTATGGTTTTATAATTTTTTTAATTTTCTTTGTTTACTACCAAATGGGACCAGTAAATAGAATAAAAAGATGTCCCATCTTCCCCCACCCTACTACATAGAAAAAAACACGAAAAAATCTTAGAAAAAACAGGGGCAAAACTTTAAAAAACATAGATCACTTTAGGTGATTTAGAGTCTAGACCGCTGGGCATGAGCGTACGCTCTTACCACTAAACCAATATGTCAATTTATATGTAGCCTATATGTGTAATTAACGATAGAGACCTCTCCATTCCTTGTATTACTTGAGTTTTTCTTTCTTCCTTCCCCTTTAAAGTTGTAAGTTGGTTTTATTCGATTCAGGTCTTTATCTTGCAGAAAATCTCGCTGTTCGTAGGTGCCTGGGACGGGTGTCTCCTGCATGACAAAACGTTAATTAACTTATCGTTTAACACTTTCACATAATATCATCAACACCGGGGCTGTATAACACATTGGTTAGCGCGCCTGCCTCCTTACCTAGAGGTTATAATATAGTTTAAACTAAAGGCTCGTCACTGCTATCATTACTGGCTTTTATGTGTCATTGGGTAAAGCATTTAACAGCAATTGCTCCAACCCAGTGGCCACTAATGGGTTGTCTAAATTCCAAGCCATACTTTAAAACCCTCAAAAAATAAAATAAAAATCCAAAATAATAATTAGTAAGTTCAATAACTCGTAAGCGGTCACTACAGGTGTATGAAACACAACACCCGTGTTATAAAGACGCCCCCCTGCAGGGGGTAAAAAGTTACATTCATTCAACACCACCCACTTTTAATGTCACTCTCCACCATTCCCTGTCTGTCAGCTGTGGTGTGAATATATCATGGGGTGTGTTCCTTCCCTGAAACGTAAATGATCATTTACACAACATTTACGTTGTAAACTCTAATGCATTAAGTATCGTAAATATTCGCTGTATTTTGATCTATTAATGCATATCTCACTTTAGTATACGTCGAATACGCTTTAACAGGACTTCGTACAGCTTCCTGTGTGCTAAGTCTGCCCGATACATAAGACGTCATGCCTAAAACTGTCTTTAAAGTTACAACACTAAAACTTCACTACTCGGCTCAAAGGAACAGCGTGGGGTGATACAAACGAGCAAAACCTTTAATTCCAAAGACCTCCCACGATTGTCACCCCGTGGCGTGGAATTGTTATGACCCTGTTCATAATGTTTACCCCTACACTACAGTTGTAAAAGACGACATCCCTGAGAATACAATTGCGGGCATACTGTTGTCTATATCCGGTGTCATAAGATAAACACGAAGCGACTTATCAGCCGCCCTATCTGTCAATACAACACCATAAAAGAGATTGCTCTGTCAATAAAACGACTGTCTGGTATGTTTTGGATTGACACCGCAGTCAGTCAAAGATACCCCATATTTATAATTGAATTATCAAAGAACTTAGCCGAAGATAATATCTAGAATTTGAGTTCAAATTTTCCATAAGCGGATTTCATTTAGAATTCGATTACTCGTCGCAATATTTAAATGCGGTTTGACATTTTAAAATTATGTCAATATAACCTTTCAATACAATTTGGCATAAAGCACGTGTAAATATTATAAATCGTACTTGATAGAAGAAAGAGCAAATACAGCGCACACGCGATGTTGTATAACCGAACCAGCAATGTATACCCAAACTGCAATCATACGTTTACCTTGGCAAAATGTAATATGTCACGTTTCAGTAGTATAGTATGGTGGAGTAAGATAGGATGGCGTAACCACCTAAATCCCTTATTTTCTATTGGTATTTTTAACAAATTAATACGGTTTTTAGGGCCGTGGGGATATGGTTATAAACCTATAAATAGTCTTTGTTGAATACTCAGTGCGACGAAAAAAGAGAATGAAAGCATGTCCCATCTTACCCCACCTTACTACACCTATGCTGATATACCGTAACCTGCAGGCAAAACCATTGGTATTGAAAACCAAAACATGATCTTACTCGTCTCGGAAGAGTCCTCAGTTCTCTCAATGTGATAGAACTACGAGTCGGGGGAAGACGGAACACTGCCCGGGAATGTTTTCTCGCAAGCATGGAAGCGGCAGGCATCTTTAGCATGCTTGACTCCGAGATTATTTTAAGATCACTGTTGGCCATTAGTTAAATTTTCTTCGTTTAGGTAATTCAATTACCCAAAAGTGCACTGTCAATTTCAATAATACTTTGTAACAGTTTTCCATTTAAAATTATATCATTTTCTACGTTTTTTGCCGGTTGGCTGAATATAGCCAATACACATGCGAACTGTTCTTTATATAACTCAAGTTTCTACACATAATAGAGCTTGTTGCTACTATAAACAACTAGATATGCTTTGTAGTTACTGTAAACATGGCGGCGGTGCCAGTGATACACATGAAGTCATTGTTCTCAGGGCAAAAACTCTCTTAAGAAAAGGTACAACTGTTCTTTCCTATTGAAACTGTAGTTACTCATAGCACCAAAATATACCTACAGAGAATTTAAAGGTCCGCGATACAACACTAACACATAAAGTTATGCGACAAACAGTGTACGAGCATTCCGAGAGATAATTAGTAATATGATCGTTGTGTGGGTGATATTCTACTAAGGTTACTAAAGACACAATAGCGTTTGAAAATATCGCTTTATCATAAATGTGGGGAGGGCACGCCAAGTGAAAGGGAAGGGTCGTTTTCGTTTCCAATTGTTGCAATTCCTGTTGCCAGGTCTTACTCACGTGTCGACTTGTAAAGAACTTGCTTAGAAAATATTATTTAGTTTTAAAATGTTGATTTTCGGATATGTTTTTGCAGGGATGGAATTGCACGTTTACCAATAATATGTGACAGCAAAAGCGTTGTTACTTTTCGCGGCGTAAGTTAGATTTTTTGCGCCGTAAGTTAGATTTTTATAAGGATAACCCTTGCAGGTTAAAATGTTCATTCGGCTGGAAATTTTGATCGCCTGGTGGCACTGCGGGGTTTCGTTAATAAAACAATGATTTTCGCGTATTTACACTGACGAGTAGTAAGATTTGAATAATGATGTATTATTAAGACTATCTGCAACGCTTTTAAAACATGGGTTTAATGTCTTCCTAATTACAATTGTTCAACACACGTCCACGTTATCGTTAATTGCTCAGCTTTTACGTTTGTGTTGTTTTAAATGACATTTGTTATACGTCACTAAACACAGCTGTATTATGACATTGCTTGTCAATTAGTATTAGTATAATATGCCAACAGACGCTTAGGTTGCAAATGCTTATTAAGAATCTGTGAATCATGGAAATCTAGCCTTACTGGCATCCATACCACAAACTCATTTACGTCAGACTGCGACATAAACAAACCGCTTTCGAGACGTAAATTAAAACAACAATTAAATTAGCTTGTTTCTATAACAACCAGTGACGAAATTTGTTAAGGTATTTTATATGCGTAGGCTTAAAGTTCATTACACAACGATTTTCAATTCAATAACCGTGTCTTAATTCCCCCTTGTATATATTTATTGGTCGACAACGTCTGGCGTTAAATATCCTTTGTTTAGAATAATCTATTCAATATCTATGGAGAAATTGGTCGCGTGCGTACAATACACGCCCTATACCCAATAAGCCGGGTTTTCAAATTTGGCCACAAGTATTTTGGCCGCGCCGAACTTTTCTTATCTATTCCCGGTATAAACTTTTCAGTTTGAGTCGGCCGAGGACAAGCCACACTTCAGAATTTGTCTGAAAAAACAAAATTCCTCAAATAGTTTATTTGTTTTTATGCAGCTGTTGAAATACGACTGGATTTCGGAATTTGTTGTTAAGTGTCGTTTCAGCTAGTCGGAATCGATTCCGAATTGTTTAGCGTACACGGACGAAGCCATTTTCTTGTTAAAGCAAGTCAACGCTAATTTGCAGGGGTCGAAAAAACCTTACAAAAACTGCAGGAAAATGGTCCCAAAAATCAGCGGTCAAAAATACACCACTTGACTTCGCACGCGAATTTATTGTGCTGCAACAAAAGACATTTTTGCGACTGGTCAACCAGTGACAGGTCGGACCAAAGGGGTTGTAATACGAAACTGAGAAACTGCCACGTGGCATTGAAATTAAACCGATGGTGTGTTGAAAAATTAAAACTATTTTGTTTACGAGTTTTAACCCTATTTCAACGGACAAAAACAAAAAAAGTCAAAAAAATACTTTTTAGTGTATAACAAGTTCTTATGTTGCAGACCGTGGTATAAAAGTAATATAACAACTGTCGTTTCACTATGGCGTATACCTATAATATAGCAAGCCATAATCAAAACTCGGCTGGGGAAAAAAGCCGAACTTTCTGCACAGAAAATTCAGCACTCAATTCAAGGTAAAGACCGTTTTTTCAAATGCATATGTAAGTTTAAAATGGACGTTTTAAGATGCAAACCCTGACTGCATACCGTTTGCGAAATGCATTGTCTTTTTTGCTGTTGACACAAAAGGCTGCGGTTCGTATTTAGCGTGTCCCTTTGCAAGCGTTTCAGCGATTGGATTAGCTTGGCGAGGAAATTGCACCTTAAGCTAGCAAAGATGTTTATCTGCGATACATACACCCACCGCAACCTTATTTGCTGCAGCATTAGTGCGTAAATGGGGCGACAGCACTTTGCCTTTAGAATTTGAAGAGAAATTTGATTACTTTCCCATATTATGATAACTCTAAGGTATTATGAGGTGAAAAGAGTTCCCACCTTATACAGTGGTGCAAATCTTTCAACGCACGCATGGGTAAACATACGCACACGTATTCGTATTATGTTTGCTATCCATGCATATCTGTATTTGGCAATTTCTCATTCATTTATTCGGCAGAATCGCGGGTACATAGTTATAAATAACGTGAATATAGTTCTACATGTAATAAACCGACTGTGCTATGCAGTTATCACCTCAGCACTATTAAATTATAGTGGGGTGGGAGAAGATGGGACACTTTTAGCATATAATATCCAAAATCCTGATTGTGTTTTAAACAGGTAACAGTGGTATGCCGAAGTCGTGAGAATACGGTTTAGTAAATCTTTGAAGTTTCTTTGTTTACTAAAAAAATGGGACGAGAAAATAGAATTAAAAATGTCCCTTCTTCCCCCACCCTACTATGTATGTAATTTCTTTTTAATTAAATGATAGGGTTTACGTAATTTACCATAAAACATGCATTGCTATTAATTACAGCGTATTTTTAGAAAAGCCGTTCGGTTCGGTCGTACACCTATATTAATATTACACACATATGCGGTTAAGGCAAATGTACTTGCGTTCTTTTTTCGTTATACCTTGGAGCTATAACACGAAGATACCGAATATACAATTTTAGGTGTCGTCGTCATCGGTAGAATGATATACCCTTCGTGATTAACGACCATGTTAGGTTTGGTGATTTAAAGCTTAAAAACAAAAACCAAGTCTAAACATTGGTCCGTACAAATCTTGTGATGGCCTAAATAAAACGATGACTAATGCAAATCGATAATTGGGGTGCAGGTAGCTTTGATCTATGATTCTTAATCATAGTGAGGGATAGGGTGTACAGTTAGGGGTTTTGCCCCTGTAAGTTAATTGTATGGGCGGGTTCAAACATGCGGTGTGAAGGCCTGTCAGTTCGAATCATCTTGGGTGTTTCTCCCAATCACTCCTTGACATTTAGAAGATCTACCAACACGGATTAAAACGCTGATGGTGTACTCATTATCCGGGCCGAATCACCCTGTCGATATACTGCGGTTTTTTCACCGTCAAAAAACGCCAGGAAAACTAAAACGGTTTCCGGCATTTGTCCAAACGTTTTCCAAAGACGGCGTCGTCCATTTGCTACGCTGGAGGTGATATATGTGTTTACGAGCGTTTAAATAGAACCTATACAACACGACAGCGCTAACAAACAATAGAATACCACAGGCTTCGAATAAATCCCCTAAAAGATGACGTTTAAAGTTCCGTGGCTGCACTTAAGCCCTCAAGTCCTAGCTCACGCACCGTCCTGACATCGGTTTATTGCACTAGTCTAATAAACAACACGTCATATGTTCAAGGCTATTTGTTTTTGAACCAGTACTTGGCATAGTTTCGGATCCTTGACGAGGCCCGCTTAATACCCACAGTTGACGGTAAGGTTTGACTGGTATGCTTTTAGCGCCTCCGCCTTCAAGAGCACGAAGCAAGGCACAATAAAACAAGCCTAACTTGACCCAGACGGAGATTTCGACGC
Source organism: Ciona robusta (assembly GCF_009617815.1). Classification (NCBI taxonomy): domain Eukaryota; kingdom Metazoa; phylum Chordata; class Ascidiacea; order Phlebobranchia; family Cionidae; genus Ciona; species Ciona robusta. The sequence continues at coordinate 2,550,301 of NC_143238.1, read as the reverse complement.
GTTGGTAATGGCATATCATTGGCGGCGACTTTGTCAAACCGAGCGGATCCGTGTGAGATCCACCATCAAACGCTATTTACAAAACCCGAAATACCTAGCCAAATTCTGCGTTAACGGTACAGTGCGAAAGCACAATCCGTCTGTACAAGTCCGTGAACATTAATAAAGGTACCAACGCCGGCCGCAACACCAGCTATAACCTTTCATAAGTTCAAGCAGCAGCACGCAGAATTCCAGGGCATTAAGACAATCAATTGAGTCTATACCCGGTTTCGAACATTTTTCAAATACCAAGGCTACATTGCTAAGTCGTTCAGAGGGGAGATCGGAAGTCAAACGGTTGCTACCGGTCTGAAAAACATGGATCGAAGCACAAATATGGACCTATTTGAACTTTGGAATTGTCGGCATTTTACGAGGGGAGCGACCAAGGCGGTATCCTTGTTTGAACAACAAGTGTTATAGGTTGGCCATATTTTACAAGTTATGCCATAATGTTTTTCAGATTGTTATTCCCAGTTTTTATATTCGATTCAATTCTCATAACGCGATTCAATATACACAAGCACATTTATCATTAGAGCTATGAAGTCCTGTTTAACAAAACTAAAAATAATATTTATATTCAATATTATATATAGCGTAAGAGAAGGATCGGACACCTTTTCATTCCATTTTCTCGTCCCATTTGTTGTAAACGAAGAACATTCAAAGAATTGTAAAATCGTATCCCCATAAATCTCATAGACTGTTTTTTATTGTTTAAAACACAATTAGGATATTTAGATATTATGTGCTAAAGGTGTCCCGTCTTCCCCAACCTACAATATGTACTAACCACAGCGCAAAACTTTTACATTTCCGTGAAATATTTATCGCGGCAATCTCGTTACAAGATTTGGATTTACAAAAAAAAACGTGTTTTATGTCAATTTTTTGAAGCGATACATTATATTTGACCCGACTCAAAACGTAATGAAAACCCTATATACAACAATATTTCAACCTAAATGACCCGGAGCATTCGAATAACCACTCGATTCTAGGTGCGCCCGTATGCCCGGAGGATTCGCCATGTTACAAATCCGCACGAAACGAACACATAACGTAACCTTCTATATTCTCTTCAAGCACGTCTTATGGTAAAACTCAAGTTTGCCAAACACTGTATTGCTCCCAGTCAAAACACATTGACATTTCAGCATCTCACGGTAAATAGGCCCATTATCTACGTCAGTTCCGAGCCACAAGTTGCGTAGCAGCGAGGGTTCAATAGAACGGAGATAAAAGCTTAAAATGATTCATTCCTGGAGCCTTACAGGTTTATCCAGATCATCTTACAATTATACGATTTGTATCCATAACCTGGTTGTTTAACGCGGGTCCTTTGCGAGACTACGGCGACGGATTTTTGCCAATTTAATCACGCCGATTACACGATTCCTGCAACCGCGAAAAAGGAGAACAGTGACGGACCTCCATCAGCGCTTAGACGGATCGACGCCTTATAAGACGACGCCGTGGAACACAGTCATAGGAGCGGGCTGCATCTGATGCGCTAATTCGATGCGTGCGTGGGACAGTGATCTTGACGAATAGCGGTGAATAAACCGTTATGTAACTCTAGCAATGCGCGGTGTACGAAGGTGATTAATTCAGCTGTCATTGCTCTCTTCAACACGCGGTATTCGGAGGCATTCATGACTCTGTATTTGTATATGGACTGGCGTACAAACAAACACAAATAACGGATTTGCAGACAAGAAACCAAACCCACCAAGGTCAGTTCGGCACTATCTTGAATCTCACCCGCGACCAAAACCATCGCCTCACTTGGTAATGAGTTAAAACACTTGCTATACCGATATTGGGCTCGTCTAAACACACTACCAACCGCACACAAGACGAAGCGGAAATCGACCGTCATTTTTCAGTCCCTCCAAATATGCTTGGGCACAAATTACCCACTGTAGTACAGCATTCCAGGCAGAAGTCGGCCATTTTTAACCTCTAATTTATCAATCATGATGTTGGTTTCCCTACTTTACTCAAATTTCTCCAAAAGACAGTGGTTTAAATTATTGTGCAACCTATACAGTAATCTACAATGGAGTAAACAACAACAAAGCAATAATATACAAAAGCGTTTCAATAAATGGAATTTTTTAATAAATTGAAAAGTTATTGACGCGAAATTCAAGCCCAAAATTCGATACTGGTTGACGTTAAACCAAATCACCGCAAAACTAATCTTCCGATATATAGTTTCAGCAAAATATTGCTGGAATTTTGAAATCTATTTTTTGCGTTTTTAAACAACGTCACGGAAAATAATTTCGAAACTAAATTTAAAATTCACCATAACGGAAGTTGACAAAATTAAATTTAAATCATCACGAATATTAATATAGTACACCGAATCCATGCCACGAGTTCGTTAGCATATATTTGGTTCTGCTTGCTTGAAAGCCCTACCCTAGTTCCCGAAACCCGTTTCAATACAAATTTCCGAACTGTCAATTTCATTTTTCTTCGCAAGTATACGACGCACTAAATAGTGTTATTTATTTAAATATTGTAAACGTGTTGTAAATATTTGATCTTTATACCCGCAGATAAGGGTACGGTGCTGAGAAATAAGTTTGCTGGGAAACAAACGTGCTTGCCATAAATGGGTTTGCCGTAATTATGAACGGAAGAGTTTGCTGAAAAAATGAACTCCGCTAATATCCGCAATATATAAAGACTCCCACCTTAATTACACTTTTCCGTAATCAAGGCAGCAAGTATTGTAAACTCTATCTCTCCCATATAAAACGAAGTATTGAGCAAACAATAAGGGATTTGCGCCCAGGGTTACTAAAGGTGATTGGGAACAGATATCGCCTTCATCAGCGTTGTGGCTCAAGCGACGACGTACGAGCGGTTACCCACGTGATAACGGATACCTTCGAGCAAAAATAGAGATTATGTATTCGTCATCGCAAGCTGGCGAAAAGTGAACAAGACGGCCCCGTAAGGGTTTATGTATTAATATAGCTTCGGCATTCGTGTAATTCTTTATATTGATATATATTTGAATCCTTCCGCGATTCGAATTGGCAATTTCTAAATTGGTAGCATTCGTGTCGAGTGCAAATACGGAAGACACGCAATCGGAACTCTATTCAGCGGTCACGGTGTATTTACGCCTTTGACGTAGTACCTATAGCTACGCTTGCTCTGACGTCACGGTGCGCCTACATTAGCTGCCATTCATCATCGAACTGAATAGGGAAATTTTCTACACAGCATCGCATGGTTGTTTGTTTATGTTTTTCCAAATACTGTTAATCCATCAATTGCCACGGGACAGAAAGTGCTTCAGGAATGGCCTACGTGACGTGTTGGCCTTCGAGTTGGTAAAGGACTTGTGCCAATGGAATTCGAACTACGCGCGTTAGTGGCAAAGCCACTTCTATATAATGTGTAGTGACGATGAAGCGTTAGTTGTGGTGGCCGCTATCTTGTCTCTTGAGTCAGCAGATGCACACTTAGTATCTGCGGTCGAATACAATCAACTGCAGAGGTAATTAAATTCCAGGCTGCGGTTTCGACACACACACGGGTTGTTTGATGGGAACAATTTTACGAAGTATAAGACCAGACCTTGGCAATAAAAACTTTTTTTGTTTAGAATTTTATTGTTTGGTTTTTGCACCAAACGATTTTTTTTGTTAAATTTTGAAATAAGTTTTGAGTTTTTCGTCAAAGAAATTTTAGGTTGAACTTTAAACTGTATGGGTTTTGCGTCCACGAGTATTTCACATATCAGATGTTGTGTTTTGGAGAAAAGATATAAATACAAATGAAGTAATTGTGTAACTTGATCTCGGATTTACCAACAATATGAGAAAAGAAACTGTTACCACATTTCTTAAGGCTATTCGCAAAAATCAGTATGGAATGTGAGCACTGCACGCTGCCCTAATTAACTTTCCTGAAGAGCAATAGAAACACCGTATATGTCTTCCCCGTGACGTAAACGGCGAGTGACGTCGGTGCATTGAGAATCGAACTTTGAAAAAAAGCGCCGCCGGAAAGAAAGAGCCTACGAGCTTAGTGGCTGGTGCGAAAGTATAAAAGGCTGTGCGTATGGCGATTGGGCTAAACGAGAAAACGACGCAGAGGACGCAAGCAGACTAGGAAACTGTACCTTGACGTTAAGGAACATCGATTTAGAACTTAGTTAATTTCAGATCTTATAGGTGAAGAATTAGATTTTTTTCAATTACCAAGAGAACAGTTTAACCCAAGACGTGAATAATATTATACTCCGTCGCCTTTATTGTCGTGTCGATTCACGTAAAGAGCTCATACGTATTAGTCGGAGCGGTTCATTTTCGACAATGGAATATATTACACCTTAGTTATCGCTATAGGAACACGATCATTGTGTCCCAGCTTAAATTGTCAGCTCCGTGTCCGGACCGCTTTGTTGTTACCATTTGACTTTTCGACTTTTGCCCTTACCTTGTTACACAGCAGGAATTGCGACGTATTTGTTTAGCAATCTGATTTATTTACTTGTCTCTCCAGAAACGCGTATATTGTATTTGAATAACTTTCTGTGACTTCTGACGCGCAAAAATGCGAATTGCTTGGATTCTCGCTTTTTTAGGACTCGTCGCAGCCGCTCGAGGTAAGAAATTAAATTTAAATTTTCTAATATATATTTATTAAAAATAAAATTTTAATAATTTTTTTTACGCAGCGGTCGGCCTGTCGGCGGTAAATGCTTTCGACCTCTTTTCAATGACCGGCATCTCGCATAAGAGATCCCAACCTGCATACAGACGAGCTATAACTACGGACGGAAGCAGTCCAGATCATTTCTTTCCCGCATACAAATTCAAGAGGCCTCTCGGACCACATGCTCTGGTGGCAACCGACGACCAATTCCGGCTTCTTTCAGCGTCCCTGGCTCGCATTGACACTTTCTACTTCAGCGCTAATATGAAGCAGAGAATGAACAACGTAGGCACCCTTATTAGCATCTCCCCAACAGTGAGCACGGCACAAGCGGTCAATACTATGGCGATCGTTAGTGATGCCCCACAAGACAGACTTGATCTCTTTTACACCGTTGGTGAACGGAATCATGTTTTGACCTTCACAAATGTGGGTATCGCCAATTCACTGAAAGAATGGAAAAACATGACCATGGAGTTCAGCGGTTACGATGTGACGCTGTACGTTAACTGCCGCAACGTTGGCACACGGCGTTTGGAGAGCGAGTTCTACAGGCGTCTGGATGCTGGCAGCAGCCGAATCAGTCTCGCAACTGCCTATGAAAACAAGGACGATTTTAAGGTATGTGGAGTGGCTTTTAGCGTATATATCTTATCCCCATATTAGCGCGTGGATAAGAGTGGACGTTATTTACCCCGAGCCTTAACAATACCCATGCTTGTATTCGATCGACCGCAGGAATCCGTCGTTAGATTAGACCATGAACCTGTTGACGCTCACTGTGTATTGTTCGGAGCGTGTTTTCGTTGTCTATCGTCGCCGGGCCAAGCCCCTTTCCTTCGCACCCAGGCATGCCTTGCTTTGTGCCGATGACAGAGGCGCGTTTATCTTGTAACACTGCACACGCGATGTACTTATTTGAGTATACAGCACCCCATAGTAACTGTATAGCGTGGAACTATAACGCCTACAGTTCTCCCACCCCGAAACACTCTGTACACAAACTTTACACGACGTCGCCGCAAAAACATGACCGACATCAAACGTTCAAAACAACAGTGGTTGTGGTTGGTAAATCATTGTTGCCCCACCAAAATAAAACAGTTCAAACATTAACTTGTGATAAGTTACGTGTTTTTACACCACACAAACGCCGTCTTTGTTCTTCAGTTGCGGGAAAGCGGGGAAAACATATTTTTTATTTGACACGGGTTCCTGGTTTAATTTCTATTAATAGGAAATCTGTAGGGCAGACATTGTTTAGCTTCGTCTGCGACATGCGTATTCAATTCCCTTGAGCAAACACACGACGTTGCCTTTTTGTCGCCCTTATACTCCAATAAACAAACAATTTGTTTCCGCATCCAGGGATCTCTTCAGAACGTTCGATTTCGATTTGGTTCGAGAGTTGAAGCCAACCCTATGCTCTGCGACTCGCAATCTAGTGAGTACATTTCGTTTATGAATACTGATTAAAACTCTGCATTAAAATAATACACTTGTTTTTCCCCACAGCGCCAAGCAACATTGAAAGCAACCGTTCAGAGTTTGACCCAGAGTTCGATGTAGCGCCATCCCGCAACGCGGGTCCTTCTCACCACGACAACGTTCTGCCTGGCAGTAATACCATGGCGCGCCAGTTTGTGCTGCAGGTCGTCCAAGATTCTTGCGAGCTGACATGCCGCCCGCCGCAAGGAGCGAAACGGCCGGACGACCTTGAGGTGTTCTTCTCTTGCATGGATGCCACAGGCATGCACAAGAACGGAGAGAGATGGAACGTTGACGACTGCGTGTCTTGCGTATGCGATGTAAGTAGTGTATTATTTAAACGACCTTTTTGGAAGTTTATTTTGTCGTTTTATCAGGGTGGCCACCGGCTATGTTCAAACCAAACCTGCCCTCTTCTACACTGCCTCAATGTGACGAGAGTTCCCGGAGAATGCTGCCCGAAATGTCAAGGTGATTTTGCTGATTAGAATTTATGTCTAATCTCAAAACATACACGCATACGCACTAAAAACAGCGCATACCTGAATGACTGTTCAGTTCAAAATTCCGCATACACAATTAAGCACGTTGGACTTGTTTACCAGTCTCGCCTGGCACCGCCGCGAGGTCTTTAGGTTCGTGTCAAGACCGATGAATAAGATGATTACAGACCGTCATGTGAGTGTGAGAACGGAATTTTGAGGCTCACTTGATATTTCGCAATTGCGAGCCAGCACAAGCAAAGAATTAATTTCGAATCACTCACGCCAAAGCGCGATGGGTTATAGCACAGGTGCTATACTGCATGCCATACAAGCGTGAGAAATTGATGATTAAAAATAGTTTTACGGATAGGGATGAGTAAACTGGAATTTCGAGTGGACGCATATGTTCTAAACATTTCGATTGTAGTTTGAAAGGAAATACTTTTTCAAACGGTCGTTTTTTCTACATTCCTCGCCCTTAAATCATCGCACACCTATACGACCTGAATCAGCGTGAAGATAGCGCTGGCAACCCCCAGTGACTCACGAGCATCAGATACATTTACTGGTAGTTATTCGACGCCATAATGGCCCCAGTGATATACGACAAACTGCATGCAACCTGAGTGCTTCCCTTTCCGCCGCAGACAAACGCGTACTTCCCAATGATAAAGTGCGTGGGTGGCATGGGTCCGTTGCCAGGTTTCGGGTAGAATCATCAGCGCTCTTTTGACACCGACCAACCGTGCTAAATCGCAAATGAAAATTAGTTTGCAAAGTCAAAGCGAGACGGGATAGCGGAAACGCTTAAGTGCCCCCGGATCGGGTTGACGAGCGAACGAAACTTCATTGCTCCATGAGCTGTTTGTTTAAACGCTTGCCTCTTAAAGCCGAACCTGATAGGCAGAAAGAGCAGCACGTCGCTTAAGTTTGAAATTTGCGGGCGACTGGTGTCAGTATATTGCCTTGCAAGTACGTCTGGCTATTTTAGGACATTCTTTACGCCAGCGGCCGCACCTGACTCCGGATTACGGCCCGAGGGAGATTAAAACGAAATTCCAACGTAGAAACACGGATCCCAATGCACAAACACCCAAAAAGTAATTAATTTCTGGCTTGAACATCGTACACCTGTTAATCGCTCACAGCAAATAACGTTTATCGCCTTTTACGTCAAATCACTGGTAGTCGGAATGCAAAGACTGATTAATGTTGGCGTAACAATACAAAACCTGGACTTACAGCGAGTAAGCTGTTGTCAAATAAACGTGAACCAGCTCTTTAATATCGAATACACAATGACTAATCGCTGGCTTAACGTCGAGTTTAAATGTCTGCACGTATTAAGGTATTGTTCCGTTCTTGGAACTATTCCGACTTTATGAGAATATAGTTGTTATTACAGCGTTAAATTACATTTATAAAACCGCTCGGCTGGATCTAGCTTAGCAGCAAAATATATTTTTGAAATACTTTCAACAGCAAGGTTGCACGAGTGCGTCCTAGATTTATTAGTACAGCTGCCCAATTAGGAGCACGGGAGGACGCACTCTGAATTCGAAAAAGCCGCCGTCTGGCCTGCACATTTGGAAATGCACTTCTCTCCGTTGGGAGATCTGCTGCAAAATTGACCCTAACGGTGTGATTACATCTTGTGATTGCGGTGTTAAACACGGCTGTGAACTTTTGCTCAGCGCCCGCCTGGGCGGCGAAAAATTTGCACTTATGTGACACGAGGTGTGATATATCGTCAAGGGAAGTGTATTTAAACCGCATTTACGTACATTGCGAACAGCTGAAATGTTTGGTTATAAAATCATCGTCGTTAATTAAACCTCTCGGTTCAAGGTAGTGGGAAAGTTTCTGGCAAACGAATCATTGCCAAAACAGGCTTGATGCAAAAGAAAAAGTGTAACATGCATAAATTATGTCATCTCGCATTTAATTCTCAGAGGATTTGTTCTTGCAAATTAAGGGTTAAACTAGACAAGTATTGCGGTGCGCCTTGCCGTGCTAACCAACCCCTGGCGCCGTGGTTGCTTACGACTATGCTGGGAGAGAAATAAATTCAATGATTATGTGATTGACAAACCGAACCTTTGCTAGACAACTTATTAATTTCCACAACGCCGCGTCAGGGTTTCTGTTGTTTATTCGAACCCTTATTAGTTCGCCGCAATAATTCCTGTACATGTAGCAAAGAATTCGAGGCACGCTAATCTGCTATGTTTGCTTATCGTGGCCTAATCGGCGACGACCAACCACACACGCGCTTCGTTTCGGACCAGCGCCAAATATGGCAACACGCATTGGGGGAATCACAACCTTGCGCGAAGCTGGCATTTCTCGCCTCTGACTGTACGGTCCCGTCGCCAAGACTTCGGCACGCAATGTAGACTTAACTTTTCACGCCGATTTACGACGCGTTTGTTTGTAAATATAGTTCGGCGCTTTGATTCTTGTTTCGGGTGCTTAGGGGTCGCGCATAATGTAAGAGAGGGTGCGAACGCACTCAGTAACCTTACCATACCAGGTGGATATACTGGGATCGAGTTACAGCAGGCTCTATACGAAAAACAACAGCCAGGGTAAACAGGAAAGCGAGGTATTTGATATAAAACAGCGTGGTTCAATATTGCCTTGATCGTACATATGCCTTCAAGTTTTGTTTACCGATACGTCTGCCATAGCAAATCGTCGCATAGGCGGAATTTTTGAACACAGCTGGGTCAGCTCAGTGCGGCCGTCGTATTATATCTGGGCATGACCTGTCACGGTAGATGAAGGAGTGTGCGTCACTAGAACGACCGAAAATAACGTACTTGATGCTTAAGCCGACAGGATAAAACCTTCGTCATTGTTTCACTGTGATTTCAAGGAATCCCGATTTCAAAACATGGACAGCCGCTTAAGCGTCATTGCAGTTGGCCAAAAAAGCCATCAGTCTTTACCGCAGTCACCGCACCTCACCCAATAGTCACGACTTTTGCACCGCGACTGTTGGCTTAGCGCTGACGTTTCTTTGGTGTGTCGCAATGCACCGCTTTGTGTATAAGCTTTGACGTTTTGCTGAGGCGACTACTTGGGTATTACTAACTCTTGCGGTTTTGCAGCTGAAACTGATGGGTTTTCTGCATGGTCAAGCTGGTCGGAATGTAGCGTTACTTGCGGAATTGGAAGCCAGACAAGAGGCCGATCTTGCGACAGAGCTAACTTTCCATGCAATGGACCAACGTTGGAAAACCGAAACTGCCTTAGAGACCCATGTAAACGTGAGTGCAGTTTCATCGCCTTTTTTAACATACCGGTACTTAATTTTATAAAAAAAAATTAACGTTGTATTAACTTATAAAGGGCGCCGTGATGGAGGTTGGTCGTTTTGGACCAGATGGGCTCCATGCAGTGTAACTTGCGGTAGAGGCAGATCCACCAGAATCCGTGAATGTAATGCACCAATTCCAGAGTTGGACGGTGAAGAATGTCTTGGACCTGACAGACAAACCAAAGACTGCAGAGAAGCGCCTTGTGCAGGTGCGTATATAGTTCCTGCTGTAGTGTGGCATATATACTTGAGCAAAACACCTAGTCATAATTGATCCAACCTAATAGTTTCTTATGAGTTATATATGAATTGTCAGCCATATTTTAAAAACACTTTGGTAAGGCGGGGTTTTAATACCGTTTTCTAATGCGCAGTTAATGGCGGGTGGGGTACCTGGTCACCATGGAAACGTTGTAGTGTTTCATGCGGAACAGGGTTCCGCACGCGAAAGCGAAAGTGTAACAACCCGAAACCGAGGTACGGCGGAAAGGCGTGCCCGGGAGACAAGAAGGAAGTCGGCCAATGCAACACACAGAATTGCCCAGTTGGTAAGAATGTTACACCATGCGTCCACACACATATGATGTTTGCTGTTGGCTAACAATGTTCCAATTTTCAATGAACTGTTTTGTGTATAGACGGTTGTTTGGCGAGCCCTTGCTTCGGTGGTGTGAAATGCACTTCGTATGATGATGGTAGTTTCACTTGTGGTTCATGCCCGGCTGGAACTCAAGGAGATGGCATAAACTGCCAGGACATTGACGAGGTAAACAATTCTCCCATAAAAACGTCGCTATTTTTGTTCTTCGGCAAAACGCATCGGCGATCGAGATGCAGATTGATAGCAGCGCAGAGTCATGGAGAGACAGAGCAAAATACCAGTCTCCGCAAAGAGATTTTTGTGATAACCACGTATTTTAAACTTAATCTTAGTCTAAACGCACAGCTGATTCCACTTAGCGTGCATTCAATCGGCGTTATTGGCCGAGCGAGGAAAACTACCAGACGCCCGCGCCCAAAATCCACCCACACAATTAAGTTTATCGAATGCGATCAGCTCTCGATATCCGCCAGCGCCTTATCGTTGCGATAATCTGTCTGAGAATGCATTTTGTGCAAAACACAACTGAAATACAAAAGTTTTGCAGTAACTGGCAGTCCAAACAAAATAAAACGCTGCGTCCCGCTAAAGGAAACGTGCCCAATAAACGTCTTGGTTTTCAATTCCCTTTAGAAACGTTATTGACAAATGCAGCCTATGGCCCCAATTACTGTAACCGAAGCCTTATTACCTCGCTAATACCTGCGTGAGATAGATGGTCTATAGATAGGCCGTTACACGAGGAGTTGATCAGATGATGATGCTTATACAAATGTTCGCTAATCCTCGAGGGTATGCCTTTGCAAATACACTAGCCAGGTTATACCTGGTACACGCCGGCTTATCACTCGCTGCACTGTTTATACTTTCCCAGACAGCGAATATGTCGAAGCTGTTGCCAAAATAACTCGCAGCCGTGCGGCAATCTCACCCGCGAGTTAATTAAAAGAGGACTATAAAAGGCTGCGATACAACGTAGCAATTTACACGGTGGTTGAAATGCTTAGAGCGTCCATTTTGATCAGTCTATCTTTCCAAAGCGCCTATTAACGCGGAGTTAAATAATAATCATTTAAACGTGGCTATAAAAATGCGCTTCGTGTTATGTAACGTGATCGGTCGTTGCCTATTTTCGGCAATAAGCATTTCCCTCCCAACTCTTAGAGTTCGAACCGCTAATGCATTCCTGCTCAAACCGTGAGGTCATCAGGGGTAATTAGCCGCGCCAGTGGTATACGACCTTGTCTCTTGACGTCATAGGAAATGCTTTTAAAGTTCTCCACAATCCAAAACGTGAATCTTTTGTATTCGGTCGCACGGCGTTTCCCACGTTATCGTTGCCCTTGAACAGCTTTGACTAAACTTGTTGTTTTGTAACAGTGCACTCTGGTTGCCGACGCCTGCTTCCACTATCAAGGCGTGCATAGATGCCAGAACCACTTCCCAGGCTATTCATGTCTTCCCTGCCCGTCCGGATATAGAGGTGAGCTCTGCATTGACGACTTAAGGCGTACATTACCCGTGCACTTGCGTAGGTTAACAAATCTTTTTCTACAGGCGACGTTCAGTCTGGAGTCGGCGTCATTCACGCCCGTGCCCACAAACAAGAATGCGTCATGTCCAATCCATGCACAGACGGGGCGAACCCCTGCCCAGAAAACGCGGAATGCATATTCCTCGGCAAGACCGTCAGCCCACCATTCATTTGCAAGGTAAGAGTATCGGCTTAATTGCGAAAACACTTGTATTATCTGAACAGTTCTCGATAGGCATTTGCCAGACGCACGCTGCTGGTAGACAGGCCACTTTAGACTTGAGTGTTATCGTGTGCCAAGGCCTCAACAGTTCGGATTAGATTTCCGTCAAGAGAAATTCACGTCTAAGGGTTTTTCGTGGTCACTGAATCGTAGTACCCTTCAAATCGAATTAATCACGCTGTTTGGCAACAATTAACATTGGCAATTCCGACATTCCGCACACCGTCCCATATACAGGAGAATTACCTTGCCAAAATCCCCAAAATAAAATTCCTATCTATTCAAACTCAAACGCCCCACATTCACACAGCCTTTCTCGTGAGTTTGGGTATAGCTGGGATAAGTTTACGAACCTTCTTTGTTCATGTCCTGGAATAACAAACAGCTTCGTCGCTTTCTGAAGTAGATTCGCCACGCAAAGTTGATTGCAAAGCGAACCCGGGAGTTTTCTCCTTCCGCTTGTCTTTGTCTCACTGTAGATGTTTTCGCTTCGCGTTTCAAGCTTCCGTGCTAGTACACACGTTTGCTCTCCCTCTAATTAGAGCGTAAGTTGGAAGCTGTCGATTCTCGGAATTCGAAAAATCTTCGGCTAATTTGCCCGCCCTTTCAATACCCTAATCTGAACAAAGCGGCTATTGATTCGTTCCGACAGCAGACTCATACCACCCCTCACACGAATTTTGTTTTTTAACAGTGTCGACCAGGCTACGCGTCATGCTCACATTGCGATGGTTTGATTTGTGCAGATGATACCGACTTAGATGGCTGGGCAGACAACGAAATCGTATGCCCAGGCAGCAACACTTCAGTAAGTTCCGGTTTCTTTCCAAAGCTATTTTGTTCGAGAGCTTTGCGTGCGAGTACTGAGTAAACACCTTTTGCATCAACAGGTTACATGCCACGAGGATAACTGCCCTCGACTGCCGAATAGCGGACAAGAAGATTCGGACGAAGATGGCGAAGGTGATGCTTGCGACAGAGATGACGACAATGATGGCATATATGACGAACAGGTTGGTTTAATATTACAAAAGCGTGATCGAATATGCTGGAGTAGATTTTTTCCAATAAGCCTTGCGTGTAACACTGAACCCTTTGACGTGTATCTGTTTATCCGAAATTCTGGGTGGTTTTTACTGAGTAGGTGAAATCTTAGTTGGTAAGCCATCCGAATCGTCCATGGAATTAATCTTTGACTGGTTTTCGTGCGACCGAGTTTACCTCGTGCACGCCCCAATAAACGTTTAAACTTGGTCCCTTGTTTGACTTGCGACTCAATTAGCATGCCTGCTTTTAAGTGGCACGTATTATTTGAAAAGTCTGTCAGTGCTGGCTCGTGACTCGGTGGTGAAATTGGGCAAGTGGTGAAACGCTTACGTACGGTAGAATGCACTTTCATTCAACGTTATTTGGTCGTTTTTGTAAACACGAACTTCTCGTGCGGCGGTACGCCATGGACAAGTTTTCCAACACAACTTGTGTGCGCAGGATAACTGTCAGTTCATATACAACCCGTACCAATCTGATGTCGACCGAGACGGTGTTGGAGACATGTGCGATAACTGCGTGCATGATAGGAATGCAGACCAAAAGGATACCGATGGTAACGGCGAAGGGGACGCTTGCTCTCTTGATATTGACGGCGACTGTAAGTTGATAATTACAGCTTTGTTATTGGCAAGAAGTGCTTTAAATAACAATTGTATCTCTATTCAGCCATCGAGAACATATTCGACAACTGTGTTTACGTTTACAATTTTGATCAACTCGATAGCGACATGGATGGAGTTGGTGATGCATGTGACAACTGTCCTCTGGTACACAACCCGTCACAGGTTAGCTACGACTCCCACACTAAACCACTAATATAAATACCAGAAAATTATTCTTAAACTTTCTTTAGAAAAATATTAACAAACCGATTGTTTGTAGGAGGACCGAGATTCCGACAAAGTTGGCGACAGTTGCGACTCAAACTTAGACGTCGATGAAGATGGAATACAAAACAATTTAGACAACTGCCCATACATTGCAAATGCCAACCAAGCAGATCACGATAACGACGGTTTGGGTAAGCTACTTGAAAAAAAAAGCAACTCAATATCACATTTTACATCTGTTGGTTTTTCTCATTAACTTTTTTATGCAGGCGACGCGTGTGATCCAGATGACGACGACGATGGTATCCCAGATGACCGAGATAACTGCAGATTGGTTGTCAACCCAAGCCAACTCGATACTGACGGTTCGTGGAAAATGCTCTTTTACATTTTAGAATTCTAATTGCATTTCGCGGTCGGATTAGAGTTTCCGCTTCTGAGAAGGGAAGATTCTTAACAGCAGAATTTTAAACGTCTATACTTTTCTTATCGCAAGTTTTTATTCTTAAAAAAAATCATAAATTCTGTTTTTTGTAATAGGTAACGGCAGAGGCGACGCTTGTGAGGGCGACTTTGATGGTGATAATATCATGGATGCCGACGATGCTTGTCCTTTGAATAACAAGATAAGTGTAACTGACTTCAGGAGCTTCGATATGATTGCTCTTGACCCAGAAGGTATTGCACAAATTGATCCTAACTGGGTTGTGAGGAACAAGGGTAAAGAGCTCATTCAGACCAAAAACTGCGACCCTGGACTCGCCATCGGTAAGAAACTGATCAGACAATGGATTTTGCTATAATTTTTTTGTACTTTTACTACGCTGCCTGATTTCCGGGGCAAATTTTGCTTTAAAATTTTGTTATACTTTTATAACCAACCTTTTTTTTGCCAAAGCATTTTCGTACAAGATAAGATAATTGTATAGATAAATTTTGTTCAAGAGTGAAAACATAAGTCTAAACAACATAAACCTTTTTTCGCTGAAAGATTTTTGTTCAAGATGTGCTATAAAGTTTTTGTTCTCAACAGGAATGGACCGGTTTGAGGCGGTTGA
The DNA here is from genome assembly GCF_009617815.1 of Ciona robusta. NCBI lineage: Eukaryota > Metazoa > Chordata > Ascidiacea > Phlebobranchia > Cionidae > Ciona > Ciona robusta. Next base: position 2,534,979 of record NC_143238.1, on the reverse strand, counting down.
TTTTAGCGGAACTTTCTTTGTCAACACTGAAAAAGATGACGATTACGCGGGTTTTGTTTTCGGATATCAATCTTCCAGTAAATTCTACGTAGTCATGTGGAAGCAAGTATCTCAAACCTACTGGAAAAACTACCCATCACGTGCCCACGGATACAGTGCCATACAAGTCAAGGTAAATTGCCGTTGTGGAATTCAAGCAACTCCAATTATGTTTCGAATCTTTTCTTCACCCGTACACAGTAATATAGCCAATCGCTTTCATTCAGCTTTCATTGAGCTAATATAATTAAGCTTTGTTTTGCCAACACGCAAACTCATCAGCTCAGAACAAATCCACTTCGAGATAAGTGAACCGTGGCAATAAACAACGAGAGCATTTCCTGGTTTTGCTATATGGGCGTATAATTCGCAATGGGCTTATTTTATTAAAACTGCTGATCGAATTAACTAAAGCCTAAAAGCGCGCTAATAGATCTTGCGAACCAAACCGACAAAACCTCCCCTTTCAAGCCGAAGGCGAATTCCGCTTGCGGTTTTGGTAATTGAAGGCGAATATACCAACTTTTACGGATGAAATAACCCGGAGAGAAAAATAACTCATGTTACGTGTTTCTTTTAGGTTGTTAACTCAACTTCAGGAACAGGCGAAGCTCTTAGAAACGCACTTTGGCACACCGGGGACACGAAAAACGAGGTAAGTTTAATTTTATCAAATCACGTCTCACCGCATTGGGAGGAGAAGTGAACTTGCTTGTGGAGCTTATGGATCTGTTTAGAAATTTCCAATCACGACTTGGTGTCGAAATGTTTTCAGTGTACACAGATGCGTGCATGGAATGTCTGTCAGTTCGTTGCGGTTTATGTTTTTAATTTTCCCAACTTTCTTATACCGCCAGCAAACAAACGCACTGCTTGAACGGCAAAGCTTAACCGCGATCTATGATTGACAAGCGTCTAATTAAATAGAGTATTAAGGAAAAAAGCGTTTTTAGGATCCAAATTCCCGTTGCCACTCACATAATATATATATATATATAGTAGGGTGGGTAAAGATGGGACACTTTTTATTCTATTTTCTCGTCCCATTTGGAAGTAAACAATAAGAACATTTAAAGAATTATACATAACCGTATACTCACGACGCCTATACACAGCTAATTTGTTTAAAATGCCGTTAGTATATTGGGATCTTATGTGCTAAAGGTGTCCTGTCTTACCCCACCATAATATACCTTATGATCTTCGGTTAACGTATATATTGCGCCCAAAGAAGGGACCGAATTATAAAACACATGCGCGATTATATATATCCGGACTTGCAAAAGCTTAACGTCTCGCATATTTTCCATTAGCGGGGACCATACAATCGCCGATTTCACAGTTCACATACCGTGTTGGCTTGCCCGACGACTGTTTCGAAATACCTGACTCGCATAATTTGCAGCGTAAAGCGTATTCTGTAAATACCCTTGCAAAGATCGGTATCAGTGTGGCGTAAACACCGGATGCGCGTACATGCTTAGCAAAAGGGTATAGCCTCAGGTGTACAGTTAGTGAGACATTCCAAAAAAGCTGTTCTAGGTCTCACTTTTAACCTGAACAACAAGTAAACAATGCTAGGCACCGAGTTTTTGCATCCGATTTCAAAACCACAACGACCGTATGCCCCCCTAACAGGATCATATCACTTGCGCTGGTTATAGGCATTTAAATATATAGTTTGTTCGCACGGTTTGGCTAACGAGTCATTTACTCTTCAATTACGCGGTCATGGGTCGCATGGTTGCCGCGGAAAATTGCTAAGATAAATACCCAAGTTATCGGACGCTGTCACGCATTTAGGCGCCTCCAAATATTTTACGCTCGACTTTTAAAGCAAAAACAGATTTTACGAATATGAACTAACATAGATTTGTTTTTTTTAGGTACGAACTCTTTGGTACGATGATATGCAGCAGGGCTGGAGGGATTATACCGCTTACAGATGGACCTTACAACACAGACCAGAAACTGGTTTCATCAGGTAAATACAAAAATCTAACCCAAAACTCACAAAACATAATCGGAGCTCGCTAAAACCGGAGATTTACTATATGAAACACTTTTTACTTTATTAGAACCTCCGTATACAATTTTAACTTTATCCGCATTATTTTTGTCACAGTTAATTTTTGGTGCGTTTTTATTGATCTAATTATTTGCTTGATTTTTAGAGTGACAATGTACGAGGGAAAAGATCTTTTGGTTGACTCCGGTGCGTTATACGATAAAACATTTGCCGGGGGAAGAATTGGATTCTTTATTTTCTCGCAAGAGATGGTGTTTTTCTCGGACATGGAATACATGTGTAAAGGTATTAAATCTTACAGTTTAGCAATGTAATTTGTTAACTAATTGCACCAGCAATTGTCAAGCTGTTTTCCCTTTGCCATAAAATAACGCATTTGTTTTTCGCAGACACGTAAACGGAATGCGGTGTGGCGTTACAAAACTAGATGAACTTTACAAAAGATGGCACGTCAGCTTCGCAACAAAGACCAGTACTGCTTTTAACACTATGGGAACGAAAACGGCGCCACGAAACCGAGCTTTTTGGCATTTTCTTACCTATTTATGTCTTTATATTTCTCTCGCCCAGATATTACCCTATTTTAGAACTGCCACGAGAGGGCGGCAAGGAGCCTAGCAATCATTTTCAATATCGCCAAAGCTGCTCTGCTACTCGTTTTAAAGTGGTGGCTTGCCGTCGTCTACTACATGATTTCCACTGTATAATACAACGTATAACGTAGACTTCCACAAAGTGTAGCGCTCACATAACGACTTTGCATACAATGCACACACCAACCATCAGCCGTAAACATTTAGTGGAAAATTTGCTGAAACTCCAAATAGTAAACTCCCTTTTCTATTATGTGACCCCCATAGTTGCTTAAACATACAACGATAGTGCCTTGTCGTAATCCAGCGTTTTTACGAGCTTTACAATTGCGCCAAAATTATTTACAACAGACAGCAGTACGGCACTTGGAAACTCATTTTTAGTTAACATTTTCAGCATATGTCAATACCAATTTTCATTTTATGTTTAAATACTTTCTTCGTAAACTTTACTTCGTGTTTTATTCTGTTCCCGTCTATTTTCTATACTTGGACACACATGTAGTCTTGTACATTTTTCTACATACGAGTGTCACTTTAGATTAGTGTCATATTTATTTTCTCGAATTTAAGTTGTCTCTTTGTACGTTTGTTCTTGACAGCTTTTAAGTTATAGTTACCGTGCGCTATATAATAAACCAACAAAACTGCGACTTTTGTGGCGGGTGTAATTTTAAATTTATTGCTGAATAGGAAACCCCTATCTTACAGGAGTTTAATTCTAAAGATCGAGGTAACTCTACTCTCATTATATCGTACTCTGCTATAAGAACAAACTTGACGTGTGACATATTTTCAAGATTTGTGGAAATAGAATGTAACACACACAAAAATGGAATCTTAAAGTGTTTCCTTATGATAATAATAAAGTATTCCGCGCATGCGCATAACTGGATAAACTCCGCGCATTTATCCACACACCATTTTGAAGGAAAACGATCTTGGAAAGAACAACGGTTTCGTTGCACCACCTAGCGGCAATATTATTTCGTTCGGCAGGTTAAAATTTGCGAACTATTTTTTTAAAACGCTTTAACCAACTAAAGAAAAAAAATCGAATTAGTATTTTTACTCGTAGATATCAGAAAAAAACCGTCTGTACAAACAAACAAAACACACTTATATTCCTATTTGAAGAAAGAATAATACACCTGGAACGTTTTAAAACTTCTATTGTTTATTAATTTATTCACTATCACTTGCTATACATAATTATATAGACAACAAATGGGCATTTAAAGGGTAAAAATATACGAAGAAGAAAAGGAATGCCCATAACATTAGACTGATAATGTTTTTCGTAACAAGCGTTTAGTAAAGCTCTGAGTTTAAAACCATTAAGAAGAGTTGATATGAAAAAATAAACCAAGTTTGTCAGTTATATACAATATACCGCTGCTCTCATCATTAGGCTGGCTTGTAGATGTGGACGGTGTAGTTGCAATTAGGACACAAGTGATGTACGTCTTTAAAGTCGTCCATAAACAACGGGAGAAAACAGAGACAGCACAACCAACCGCCCAAAAATATAATTCCACCAATTGCCAACCAAGTCAGCATTCCATTCTCTTTAACAGTATTGGTAGTAATGCTCTGACGACAGTTTGGACATGTACAAACAACCGGGGCTTTGCTAAACGTCGGCTTTAAGACGACCTGCTGAGATTGAACTACAAACGCTGTACCTGTTGGGAGCGGTGGTGGTGCTTGTACTGGCGGATAGCCTGGTAATGTAGTAGAATAAGCACCTGGTACCGGTTTGTTCTCCATAATAACTGCGCTGAACTTCGCTACGATAAAAATAGTAAGCTTCTGGAGAGCTTTATCTTTTCGAATTGACAAGGAGACTTTTAAAACGCGGAATGGTAACTAAAGGTATGGAACTCAAGGGTATAATGAAATCCGACCGAGCAACAAGATACCTTTTGTTGTCCGAATCTCAGAGCTTATAGTAAAGGAATGTATAGCCTGCGACATCGAAGTGCTTTGTTTTCTAACATAACAAACCGAAATCTGGGACTCGATACGAGCGCAGTCACGAGACGGACTTAACAATTTTGGGAAAATTACAACAATATTCGTGACCAGCATACGCCGTAGGATAAATGAAGAAATGACACAAATATCCCATGTCCAAAGGCGGACAGAAAACTTAACTACCACTGTCGCTGTTTTACATGTATTTATATACGTTCGTCGTCAAAATTTACGGTATATAGTTATTCTGTTCGATATTGGCAAAGTCCTATACGGCAAGGCACGTCATATGATGGGATCGAGTTTATGCCAGAGTTGGCAGAATACCCAACGTTATCATGGTGGAAAAGATGAGACACCATTTTATCATATTTTTTTGTCCAATTTGGTAGCAAACATTGAAACATATAACATAAACATACAGTTGTTTTATAATTCTTTAATATTTTTGTTTACTAACAAATTGGACGAGAAAATAGCATGACACGGTGTACCATCTTCACCCACCCTTCTATTATCTCCTATAGCCTATAGGCCATATACAAATATTCAAAAACTGCCACGTTTTGCATGTTGGCCTTTGCCATTTCTTTATACAGCGAATCAACGGGCGCCTTTTGTTTGGAAGTTACATTTCGCTGTAACTTATATACACTAAAAAGTATATATATTCCTGATAGTACGATGCACACACGCAAATTATCTTACACCTCCTGTTACGCATTTGTGTTACTCACCGCTATAGGCATGACATATATGTGGTGAATAAGACTTCAATTACACAATATTCAATCAGAATTACACAGGTTAAATGCTTAACGGCTATAGTTGTTCGGTTGGAATTGATATCCACAAGCAACGTTGTAATATTTTATGCGTACTGAATGTTATATAGAGATCAATCATTCATATAATATTGTAAACATGGATTTAGATTAAAAACAAAATGAATTGAAACAAAATGAATTTAAACCTGTTTAGATCTTCACGAAGAGTGTTGCATACTCCAGAAGTTGTTGTTCTTTACTATATACTTCTTAACGACCTTTCCAATTTCCCAGTTTCGGTTATCTGCCATTCTTAAGACTCACTTAAACTTGTTTAACGAAATCTTTAGTCAAGTAATTCTAATTCAAACAGAACACAGCAGTTACTACAATATGTCGCAATAAACCAGAGTAGGGCGTTCGGCTCAAAAACACACGTGCGAGTAATGCAAAAAGCGCCTCAGCTGATCCCGCCGGAAAATCACGAAACTCGTGCAGTGTTGCCAAAAAAGAACATCTAGTTTGTAATAAAACAGGGACGTTCTGTACTGTAACCAATTACTGGAAACACAGGTAAAGCACGCAAGAAATATAGGGGCCGACCAATTAACTGTGCTGCATGACGTAATCACCGTTTTTATTGCTGGTCGTAGCATAAACGCGTAAAACTTGTTGGTTTTTTTTATTCATCACATAATTTAGTCCTTCCTTAATGCAAGTCTAAGTGCGGATTATTTGTTAACGTCCATAATAATACCAGTTCACGGTTGAATAAAATAATGAATGATTTACATAGTAGGGTGGGGGAAGATAGGACACTTTTTCGTTTTATTTTCCCGTCCCATTTGGTAGTAAACAAAGAACATACAAAGAATTACAGAATCGTATCCTCACGACTTCCTTAGACCGTTGTTAATTGTTTAAAACACGATCCGGATATTTAACCATCATGTGCTAAAGGTGTCCGGCTTTCATTATATTTAAGTATGGCAGATAATTTGGACAATCGATTGTAGATGTGATTAGTTTATTTTTCACATACGAAGCAATTAGCTCAACTTTAGTGTATTCGCTGTATATACGGTTTGAAAAGTAACATTAAACGGCGCATGCACAAATGGGCATCACCACATATAATATTGTCAGAAAAGCAATTTGATATGAGTTATACTTTATAACAAGATATCATGAAAGATTTGAAAACGAGAATAGACTACCAAGCAAGTTCATTTATACAGTAAAACATGTAAATTCAAATGACAGGTGATGTAGGTATCTGTGCATTGCAAATATACTATTATATTGAAAAAAAGTATCGGCAGGGATAAAGACGTATTGATTGAAAATAGAAGTCATTTACGGGTATTTTATTACTTTCACTTTAGCCCCTACGGAGCGATGGAATTGAATATTCATGAAATTAGATTCAATTATGTACATTATCACCGTGCTTTCTTCATTAAGCTCGCTTGTAAATGTGAATGGTGTGGTTGCAATTGGGGCACTGGTGTCGTACGTCTTTGAGGTCATCAATACAGAACGGTATGAAGCAAAGGCAAAAGATCCAACCCCCGAGAAGAATGATACCACCCGCTATCAGCCATGTTAACATACTGGTTTCGGCGACGGTGCGTGTGACTACACTCTGGTGACAATTAGGACATGTACACGCTGTTGGAGCTTGGCTAAACTGCTGCTGGATAATAACGGTCTGTGTCGGCATGCCATAAGCTTGACCTGGAGGCGGGGGTACATAGCCTGCTGGTGGCGGGCCCATTGGTGCGCCAGGTTGTCCCATAGGTGCGCCAGGTTGGCCAGGTGACATTGGCTGACCAACAAACCCAGGTTGCGCTTGCGGGTAACCAGGCTGTTGTGGGTAAGCTGCCCCACCTAGTGGCATGCCTGACTTCTCATCTACCCCTGGTGTATACGCAGGTGGGGCGCCAGGATATCCGGCTGGTACGGGCTGGTTTTGTGCCATGTTATACAAGTCTTGATATAGAAAGTAACCTACAGATCTGTACAAATGTATACCATATATAAAGTAACCGTAAATATATTATACAGTAGGTTGGGGAAAGATTGGACACATTTTAATTCAATTTTCTTGTCCGATTAAGTAGTAAACAAAGAAAAAACATATCCTTACGAGTCTACGACTCCCATACACCGTTGTTAATTGTTTAAAATAGGATCAGGATATTTGAATAGCATGTGCTATAGGTGTCCAATCTTCTCCCACCCTAGGGTGAATCGTGTTTTAAATCATTAACAACGGTATATGGGAGTTCTAAGGAAACGGTGTTATAATTATTTGAATGTTCTTTGTTTACTACCAAATTGAACGAGGAAATAGAATGAACAGGTTACCCATCGTTCCCCACCCTACTGTATTATAATGTAACCCCTTACAGAGCAGTCAAAGAATATATATATAATTACAAAACTATTCTTGTAACTTTGGTACAATGAATATCGAAACCGAACACCGGCAAAGGTAATTGTATCGACTGTATAAAACATGTGGGCGGTTTTGTACTGTACTTGTTTAACCTTACGTTTACCACACGATATACCAAAATCAAAACGAGTATAAATATCCAATGGAAGTTGATAATCGCTTATGGTGTCCAAATAAGAAAGAAATAAAAGATAACGATGTCTTTACGTCACGGAAATTACCCGAGACAAAAATAACAAGGAGATTGCGTCATCACATTTAATCAGTAACTTTGGAGTTATGCGTAAACAAGAGGGGTAAAAATTCAAAACATTACACTATCAATGGCCGTTTTATTTTATTTTTTTTATAACAGCTTTGATTCTTAGTCGGCCATTTGCATCTATCTTACACTTTCAACTAACTTTTAACTTAAAGTAAACCCAGCTGTTGTTTCGAAAGTAACTCGTCCCTGAATTATACATGCCTCACCTTTTAACGTAATTAGATAAGTCTATGCCACTCTGCTAAGCAGTATATAAACCTTTCCTGTCTACGGCGCTACTGAAAACTGATATGGCCATAATGAATATAGGCCTTGGCGACAAAGCAATAATGAGAATCGAAAAGGTTTGACAACCAATGTATGCTTGACTGCCTTAGGCTGAAAATTCAGCGCTACATTTAGAAACGCGGAACGAACTATCTATTATTACCGCCATAGCTCAATACCTCCGAATCAATTAAAGGCTAGGTCCTGACTGTTTTGTTACTAATGACGGTAACGCCTCGATTGTATGTTCACTCTACTGAAACCACCTCGTTTCTTTTCACCAGAGCATAGAGCAAAACCATAAAGAGAAAGAGAGAGGCAGAAGGAGAAGAGTAATTGTGCGAACCAAATACTCTTGGTTCGTTAATGATGAATCGAACTCAAACAAAAACCTTTAAATACACTGAATACGTAGCAAATGATTAGTTATACAGGGTTTCACAATATGCCTACGACATGAGTCAATACGACTAGACGAGGTATAGCTCGTAAACTAAAGCATTGTTAACACAAAACTATCGGAAACGGCCTACATGCTCGAATGACGTAGGACGCATGACGTGCGGTCCCGTGACGCCTGTTAAAACTCAAGTAAACGAAGCGAGTCGTCGTGACGCAACCAAAAACAAGAGAACCTAGCCCTAATGAATGGGCACGTGCTGCAAACATTATCGTTGTTATTATATGCGCGTCGGTCTTGGCTTGTAGGATTTGTGGTAGCGAAATCGAATGCGTTTTCATTAATGGACTAACTCGGGAAAGCTTTTTAAAAGTTTATTAGGGAAAATGCAAACTCAGATAAGTCGAGAACAGTAAAGTACGAGGTCGAAGTTAGGCAAATAACCATTCTGGTACACCAAAGGACAGATGTACCAAATAATCTCACAGCCACTATAAGTCTTGGTCCGATCGCTTTGGGGTAATTCTTCTGGTGTCCGTGTTGCCGTAAGACACGACACCCAATAAGGGTATTAAGCCAAACAGTATCAAAAATGTGACCATGAAGCCCATAACTTTGATGTCCGGACCACCAGAAGGGATAACAGTAAAGTTGCCACATACCTGAAATTACAGTTCTGTTAGATACATAAAACGTAGAAATATGGGGACAGCTGCATGTAGTAAAAGCAAATCCGAACGATTGCACTTTAATGTATTGTAAGCTATAGGTAAGAACTTCGCTAGCTTTAAAAATAGTCATATTAAGATAGTCTCATTTATGCTCCTGTGCCTTCCTACTACTTTACCTGCAATCTGGCTGTTTTAAAGTATGTACAAATTAAGAAGTCAGGAGTGAGTGACATCACTTTTATCAAGATACGACCGTGAAAATGATCTAAGTGAATTGTTCTATGAAGGACCCACGGACCGTGGGTGTGGCATAGATAGATCTGTAAAATCATATAATGTTTTTTACAAATAAATAGTCGTAGAATTAGTCGAAACCTTATTTAGGTGATTACTGCAGATACCTACCAATTCTTATCGCGTGTATGCGAAAATAGAACATTATATAGTGTAATATTTTTATTAGTGAATCAGTTAATACAGATAGTACGGAGGGGAGAGACGAGCCACTTTGAGCACATAATATCCAATTTTTTCCCCGCGTTTTAAACAATTATAACAACGTCTATGGGAGTCGTTAGGATACGGTTTTATAATTCTTTAAATGTTCGTTGTGTATAGGCCTACTAATATTAAATAGGATAAGTAAATAGAACGAAAAGATGTGTCCCATCTTCTCCCACCCTACTGTATCAAACTCGAAATTGTTAAAATTATATATTTGTTTCTTACTTTATCTTCTGCTGCATGTTCCGCTTCAACGCGAACAGAAATGATTCGATGCTTTGCCCACTGGGTAAGAGTCACTTGTGAATCTTCCGTATCGTATCTTTAAAAAAGCACTTCATATATTATTTAAACCATACACTTGTTTGTTCAAATTTTGATTGATTACTTGTATGTCAGTGGATCCAGATTAACAGGTTTGGGAAAGTATATTCTTTCCGGGACATAGCCACCGCAACCAGGAACACCTGCAAGTTCGGTGTAGTTTCTTCCGCCACGAAGATCTACATCCACAAAACCATCAACTACCTATCGAATAGTATTCTGTTTGAGTGAAATTTGTTTGTTAACAAAAATTTTTGTAGAACTGGAGTATGGTGCATATTATAAATGTAGTGGTGTGGGGAAAGATGGGAAACCTTTAGCAAATAATATCCAAACATCCTGACCATGTTTTAAACAAATAATAACGGTCTATGAGAGTCGTAAGGATACGGTTTCATATTTCTTTGAATATTCTTTGTTTAATACCAAACGGGACGAGAAAATAGTATAAAAAGTGTCCCATCTTTCCCCATTCTACTATTTTCTTTTTTCGCATGACTTAAATTCGTACAGACTACCGGACTGTGATCTTCAGCGTCTTCAGCATGGTGAAACATTTCACTTCTGTATCGTGTTATCTTCGAGTTGTGAACTTCAAAATGGTCATCTGCTTTTCTAGCAACGATCGGTTTGTTTCGGTCTGAAAACGACATGCCCTTATCCACAGTAATAAAAGTAAAAAAGGGTAACAGCTTACCAAGTTTTAAAATTAGGACTTTGTGACTTGCACCGGCGAACGTTTCCGCAACACAGATGAACACAACTGATTTATGATCGTACCAAGTGCCATCTACTGTTACGCTGATATAATTAGTTTCTCTGCTTATTAACAAATCAAGCGGTTTCATTCCTGAAATACAATTTTTAAAATGGCAGTAATGGCGAGTAGGCCTAAAACAAACTCGAGCAATAGAGTTCTAACTTTGAAGTTTAAAGTAATATAATTAAGTAAATTCCCGGAATGGAAACGCATAGCCTACCGTGTTGGGATGTGATGGAGAACACGCCCAAACCAATCACGCTTGGGGTTACTATGTCGGATTGTTTACACGAAACTATTACTTCTCGCTCGATTTCTTCTGTTGTAGATGATCTGACAGTATTGTCAGGTGTCCATCTAAGCTTTAGCATTTTCGCGATTAAATCATTCGTAAAAGTGCTTTTGTAAAAGTGATTGGGGAGAATCTCCTTGGCTTCTAGTTTACTTAAACGCGTAAAAGGAGACACTGTTGCCCTCCAAGGCGAAGTTATCTGAAAGTGAAGAGTTGACATCTGACATTTATCAAAAGTTTGGATACCGCTGAGATAATCTGCTGACAAAAGTCCGAAATCAGATGCACAGTTGAAGTGAAATGTGGCTGTTCCTAAGCTCTGTTTAGTCGGAAGATCTGACAGCAATCGCACAAAAGCGCAAGAGCATTTGAACGGATTGGAGTGGAGAGTTAAGATGCTTAATCTTGCAAAAATGCACATGGCTTTAGGTGAGATCGTTTTGATTCTGTTGTGATCGAGACGAAGCACTTTAAGACGCGGAAGTCCGTTGCATAAAAAATTAAACGTCTCCAGGCGATTGTAGGAGAGGTCAATGCTAAAACAAAACTTGTTTTTAGTTAAGAAGCATCTATTGTCATAAGACGACGTTTAAAATGTTGCATGCTGTATTTCTCAGACCAAACAGTATTTTTTGGTGATTACCTTTTTAACCGGGTCGTATGGTTCCATAATACTTCAGTACCATTTTTCAAAAGATTGTGTTGAAGTTTCAATTCTTCGAGTTTCGTAAATAAAGACAACACCTGTGAAGAAATTGTAAATTCCAAAAAAAATAATAGATGTAATGTCACAGCTAGGATAAACACAAAACTGAACGTCATGCAACATTACCGGTATTCTACGTAGATAATTTGATGATAAGTCTAACGACACTACATTCCTTTGAGTAAAATTTGGCATATTTTGTAACCTTCTTCCGTGGCAGTATATGTGCGACTGAAATTTTACGTATACACATCTGCAAAGAAAGATGGTTTCAGGATTTGGATAAATCCTAAACAGACTAAGAATAAAACTCACGTGCAATTCCCAGGGCAGTTGCTGACTTCTTTACTAAGACACACCAATTGATAACTTAAAACTACAACTGTAAACCAAGGCAGTTTACCGTCCATGTTCTACCTTAAGCAGTTAAACTGTACACTAACATTTTGTATTGTAAAACGGCATCAATAACACTCCATTGCACATGAAGTACTCCAGCTATTGATTCTCATTTGTTTAAAAGCGCGATAAGAAATTAGCATGATGAAACCTCGAGTGCCCGGAATATTAATCTATCAGTCACGTCGAAAAGCGCACTCTTGTAATAATAACAACTGTTTGAAGCATTCTTGCATTTTTCCAGCTAATAAAATTAAACGATTTTTGCACGGGCCATTTAACTGCAGAACATACTAATTGTGTGAAACCTTTAATATCGTTTGTTATTTTAAAAGTAAACTTTTAGAAATACTAACATTTTTTTCTGAATACGTCTGTGCTTATATATACTGCCGCCAAAATCATATTTATCTCCGGTTCCAGCATTTTACTTCTATTATCGTTACATTAGCTGACCAGCATTAAAGTAAAATGACAGTATCTTGATTAAATTAACAAATCGTAATTTAAGAAACTCATTCAAATAACCTAGTTATACTGTGAGAACTTTAAAGGGACATATCTCCTCATAATACTCTACATTGGTAGTGGTTTACATTTAAACTATTAACAATACACACGTTCAACGTCCAAGCACACACAGGTCACCATAGTAGAAGAACCACTGCACTATAATATGATTAAACAAAAAGGTGTACAAATAGTTTTAAATGATTGTCACATAATATCACAATAAGATATCTCATAAAAAAACACCACAGTACATACAATAAAGCACTGAGATTTTAAACAAAAATGCAATTTAATGGATTGATTACTGATTAAAACTGTGCAGCAACAAAAAAGGTAATATTGATTAAGCAAATGAAGTCAATTCTTAACGTACTCAATTACGAGTTGATGGTTATTAATTCCCTCCCAGTCTAGTTCAGGGATGTAGGGTAGTTTCTTTTCCCTCTCCTTTTCGTTTTTCTTTTCCATTTCCCTCTTCTTTCTCTTTACATTTTTAGTTTGTTTGTCGATGGTAGGATTTTTAATTTCGGGATCCCTTTTGCGCCTGGTTTGTTGCAGAACAGGTGGTCTATTTTCCATGTTATCATCAAAGAAGGTTTCCGAATTAAAGTTGTTCTTAGAAGTTACAGGACTTTTTCTTTTTAATGGGACGGTCCGGACAGATTTTCTTCTCGTAAATAATGGTTCTTCCGGTATGTTTTGTCCTGTTGCTGATATGCATTTGGATTTTTCTTGACAAAAAAGTTTGTTTAGAGTAACCTTTTTTATTGTTTTTTTCGCTGGCATATTATCACTTTTTCGCTGGCATTCAATTGGAGAGCCAAAGTCAATGTTAGCTAAAGGTGTTTTGTCAGAATATATCGGCTCAAAACTGTCAAACCCGAAGAAATCACCTTCAGGAGCTTTAAACGGGTCGTCACTGAGGCTGCTCTGTGATATACGAGAAGTGTTTGGCGTTGAAGTGTCAGAACCAACAGTTTTAAAATTTGTTGGTATTTTTCGAGATGTTAAATTTATTTTTCGGTTTTTACGACCAATACTTGTTCTTTGTTCATTTTCTTTTTTTCCTCTATTTTTATTTTTTAACCCGCAATTGCTGTTCCCAGATGAATGATTTACCAAGATGGCATCTTCTTGTTGTGAATTGTTCTCACAATTCAACCAATCTTGAACAGTTGGTGTAGGATTTCTGTAATCCTTTCTTGAAGCTGTCCTATTAGAACATGATGGTTGTAGAAAACGCTCAAACTCGACCAAATTATCTTCTGGAGCTTTACCCACATCGTCACTGACATCTTTCCTAATAGTAGTCTCTTTAATTTTAGGATCCCGTTTGCACATGGTTTGATGTAGAACAGGTGGTCTATTTTCCATGTTATCATCGAAGTGGTATTCAGACCTTACAGTATCTTGTCTTTTAGATGGAAAGTCCCCATCGGCATTTTTTTCTTTAAATATTGTATCTTCTGGTATGGCTTGCCCCATTGCTGATGTGCATTTGGACTTTTCTTGTTGAATAAGTTCCTTAAGGGAAATTTTTTTCAACCGTTTAGATTTTCGCTGACATTCAATGGGTGCGCCAGAGTCAATAGGAGTATTGTGAGCCTTACTCGGTAACATAGAGGCATCAGAATCAACTTTTTTCAGTTTAGTTGTTACACCATTCCTTTCCTTTTGTCGACTACTATTGTTTTTTTTAATTTTTGAATCTTTGTTTCTCCTGTTTGAGAAACTTGTCACAGTAGAATTACTTTGTTCTAGTATACGACTTATTGCGGCAGCATCTTGTCGATGTGAAATGTTTCTGCAACCCAAAGATTTTTGCAGACTGCTTGCAGTATTTCCGACATCTTGCTTTTCTTCAACTGTAAAAAAGGGTACTTTAATAACAGAGCATAAAATAGCCTACGTATTGTGATCGCAAAATATCTATCATAATATTATATATAATATAAATCCTTTCTCTTACACATTAATGTTTAATTCAAACATTAAGTTCTAGCTGTCTAGTGTCTACAGCATGGAGCATGCAATTGCAACATGACCAGTTAGTGTTGTTTAGATAAAACTCGATATAATTAGACAAAATTTGTATGATTAAAGGCACATTAAGACAAACTTTAAAATGTAGTACCTGCCCGTTTTCTGAAATAGTTCAGTTTTGTACGTTCTGGTCTTTTTCTTAACTGTCTATGATTATGATTTTCAATAGAAACAGCCATCTATAAATTAAACAACACATGTTAGACGACGACGTTACGTAATGAATATACTAATGTGTAAAGTGTATAAAGTATTGGTTTAACAGCAAATACAACACAACTCTTACCAATATTCACGGCATTGATCAATATAATATACAAGAAAAATTCTCTCGTGATAGAAATAGGAAACAAAACCAAAACTGTTAAAATTCCCGCTTGGAGAAGTTGACATAGAAATAAAAAAACACCTTTTTAAAGTGGTTGGGGTGTAAAAATTAAACATGAATAATTAGGGTATCCGTGACAACTATTACATCTATATTATAATCTTGCTATATCTGCGATCTCTACTAAGCGTAGGTATCGTAAACGAGATTCAAAATGCAGGCTATTAAACCGGCTGCAAGGTGTGAAATCTGCGTAATATTTTATACAGTTATGTGGGGTAAGATGGGACACCTTTAGCACATAATATCCAAATATTCTGATCGTGTTTTAAACAATTGACAACGGCCTATGAAAGTCGTGGCGATACGGTTCTATAACTTTTTGTTGTTGTTTTGTTTGCTATACTAAATGCGACGAGAAAATATAACGAAAGGGTGCCCCATCTTGGTAATTCAGTTGAACTCAAATGACCAATAACTTACAGACTAAACAAGGTCATTCGAGTTCAATTAGCTGTACAGAACGGCGTACTAATTGGAGCTTTTTGAACGATACATTATACATTATTGAAAGTACGGATATACACACTACGTTCGCAGCTTTGTAGGAGGGACCACGCCAATTAAAGAGCATAAGCAAACAGGAAAGTCATGTTCGGGATATTGTTATTGCCTGAATTGAACTGTTGGTACAAGTTCTTTAAAGGAATATATATTTTATATGCTGTAAAAAGTCGCGATATTAAATACTTATTGTTATTACACGGAATCTTTTACGACGGATGCAATATAGCCATGTCGTATAGTAAATTACTTCTCCAGTGTGGACAGCTGCGCTAAATTGCTGTTGTAATTGTGACGTGCCAAGCGACCGCAAATGACCGATGTCACCCCCAATGTCCAAACGCGCGAAAGAAATGGAACAGATGTTTTACAACCTTACTTGGTCGCTCGCTTAACTTTATGGCATTCATTCGCAGTTAACGCCGGGGTAGGTCATACTCCCTGGACGTATATTCGATATATGCAATTACTATCGAGCCAAACCAATAACTTCTGGACATGCTTGGACAGCGAATATAATATTGTTTGAGATGTTAGCAGATATAGGTATTATTAGTTGAACGGATCCCTTGGTAGTACTGCTTCGTACATTTAACTTGGCTGCGTATGAAAATCTTTGTTTTTATTGCGACTTGTTGTCAGTGTAGCTTCTTGGCGGTTTTTAATGGTGTAGTTCTAATCTTCGCCTCTGCTCTTTATGATGCGTGTGAACGACAGTGCAGATTACTCTCATAGGAAAATTGGCACATCAATATTGATCAATATGATCAAGCCGCATATCTAATTTATGCAAGACATATCAAAGAAGGCTCATTCTGAAAAACTTGCTGGCAGTAGCGCATAATCAAAGCCAGTCCAGGTGATGCCATAGACGTAAAGATTATATTGAAAGAGGTTGCGAGCAGAATAAATATTGCGCTATTAGACGTAACGCAATTTACATTGATGTCCTTTTCGTTTTTTTGTCGCGCGAATTGTTGTGATTTGATTGTAGTAATTGAGTGACCCGACTTTCGTAGCGGTTGGAACTCGCTCGAGGGAAAGGGGTTGGAAAACAGTTATTGTCAGCGGTCGTACTTCTGAACTACTTCCGGTATAGAAAATTTGTAAACGTTACACGGGTTTGGTGTAGGATTTCAAAGCTAAGTCTGTACAGCCATGTATAACGCGTTTTGAGCTTGACTGTTGAAAGTGATTTGTAAGATTAACTTAGTTATCCTCAGGGAAATTATTTCCTATGAACAAGAAGGGAAATGACCGGAGCTTTAAAAACTGGCACAGCCGCGTGTGGTCAATCAAGTAAATGTCGATGTGGAATGCCAATGAGAAGTCAGCGCAGTCTGCTACAACACCCGTGGCTACTGTCCCGTTCCCAGTTGACAGAGTTTCAATTGTCAATACATCGAAACTGCCTTAAGCGCTTTGCCTAGGGCGTTAGTCGGATTAGAGTGCGGTTATTTCATTGCTTAAATGCTAGCTCTGGAGCAGCGCTACGTTTTTAAATTACCAGTAATTCGCCCGATGGTGAATCTGTTATTTGTGTTTAACAAGATAAAAGTACGTCGACAGTGTTTAAATATTCGAGTACTTGCAGGGTGGATAGGCATAGTCGGAATATTGGGAAGACAAATCTAACGAAATGAAATGCACGATTATAATATTGATGGTCGCATCGCTCTTTGCAGGTATGAATCTTCAGGATTTTTTATTAGGCCTACTTTTTACAATTTGAAAATTACTAATTTGATTTGTGTTCCCGTACATTGATCCTAAAAGGATAGTTGGCCCATTTATTATTCAAGCTGTGCACATGTTTCCCCCACTTACACGTTATTAAATTTTAATTGGACCTTTTGGGAGGATCCGATGCTTTGGGGTGTATACAATGCCAATACAGAATCGATTACTGTATTGCACCACTTATAGTCTTAGTTCATTTCATTATGCACAGTGTCATTGGCTCTGCGGTGCAATTCCGGGTTCGTCACGACGATGAACGGACGACACTTATCAGGAAGTGTTTACGAGCAAGATTGTCCTCCAGAAACAAGCAAATCTTGCCTGACTGCTACTGCAGAAATGTCAATGGGCGAATCTACAAGCAGTAAGCTATATTTCCTTCTTACCAAAGTACCGAACTATTTAAATTAATTTTGTATTTGGGTCTGGCACACGCCTTCAAAACCTATCGCAAATGTTGTTATTGTTTTGGTAGACGCGCTGACGCAACGGACAGGATAACTTCCATTTATTTGAATTTATAAATCAGTTTGAAGGTCGGGGAAGCGATAATTTAATTGGCGGAGCACTAACACTGCGTCCGCAAGTCACTCTAGGGACCACAATGTAGCCGCCACTGTGCAGTGGTGGCTTCAACGCATCCACGGTTTACTATTCTGTTATTGTTGTTAAATGGTGTTTTGGCATAAAGGATAGTAAAGGCCGCAACTTCCGTCGGTTCAATTTCGTAATGTACTAAATTGAATCTTGCTGTACATTGCTGACATTACTGCGGTTTAAATTAGAGCATACCAAATCTGTACTTGATGTAATGTTATAATTTTATAACCTACGTAAACACGCCGTGCCATGCATTGCTTTTTATGGGTTCAGTCATTCAAACTAAAGTTTGCAGTGTAGTTTAAACGGAAAATGGTACGTTTATCCATTTTTGTCAACAGTTTAAGCGCTTGGACCCGATACAGCCCAATTTTACAGCGGTGAAAAATCTTGCGTGGCAATCTATTATTTATCGGTGTAAATATATCGTAAAACGCTTTTCGTGTCTAATTTATCCCTTAAGCGGTCTATATTATGATGATGCTTGGCACATATAAGTAGTAGCCTGTTTCACATGACAGTATCGCAAAAGCGGCTGATAATATACCACGTACATTGGTCATTCTCTATGATTGGCAGGGAGAAAGTTTTATCAGCATCCATGTATTTATATTAAGCCAACTCTGGCCTGGATTTCAGGTTCCCAGGCGTGATTTTACTCGTATCTAATAAGCACTGTAATCTTTTCACTAAAATTTATTGCCACGACATGGGTCAATTTTTTTCCACCAATTATTTTTTACCAATGGCCTAAATCTCAGGTTCCGCATGACGTTCCACACTGTAGAACCTCCCCACGTTTCGAATATATGTAACTTACTTTATCTTCGCGTGACCGAAAACCGACAGTCGTTAATACACGGGTGTTCATACACCTCGTGCCAGCTTACGAGTTAGGCTACTATGTTTGTTACTTTGTGGGAGATTAATGGAAACCTAAACATTCCACGTCCTTTATTACGTGCAGCAAAAGTCTACCTCGGCTCTTGCTCGAGCGAATGTAGCGACGAAGATGCAAGTTGCGATGAGTTGTTAAAGAGCATGAGAGGTCAAGAAGAAGAGGGAGAAGAGGTTACCGGATTCAACATCACCAACTGTAGCTTGGATTGTTGCAACTCATCTGATCTCTGTAATCCCACGTTTAGTCAAAACATTTCAATACCAGAAGCAGGACGTGAGTTCGTTTTTTCCAACCATATTTTTAATGTAACGCACAACTACTGTAGCCGAGAACAATATTTCAAAACACAAGGGTAACTAAAGGTGAAATAACATTTAAGTAGTAAACATTTTTTGTGGTTTTCAAACTGTTATTATGTGACACACACAGTACTGTGCCAAACAAAGCGACTAATCAAGTCATAATGGCCACAATCGACCTCTCCATAAACCACTTAACGATTGCCTTGTTTACAGCCAACCAACGAAAATGCTATACCGGGTTACGTCAGACCAGTCCAAGCAGAGGTCTTTTATTCGACGACACTCAAGCAGTTACGTGCCCAGTAAATGAGCAGTTCGGGTCTGATACGTCATGCTTGTTGGCATCTTTGGTGATTTCAGATGGTACACCGCAGAGTACGTAATGCTTTTTTAAAGTTTCTTTATGACTGTTCGTTGGCTACAGTAATTGACGGCAATTGCAGTCGTTATTGACTTATTATACGGAAGTTTGTGGGTAGGCTATAGCGTGTTACCACGAAACTCTTATAGAACTATATTTAAAGCTGCGGGTTTAGCGTTTGTGTCGCAATTAATGTTCTAAAAAAGTTAAACAAATATGATTATCAACTAAAACATGCTATCTTTATCTCATCTTAATTTAAACCATGCAGACACCGGGTCCATGATTCTCACGCAGTGTCAGCCTACTGTAGTATGTGAAAGTTTCACCTGCGATATAGTGATGCAGTTTGTGCCTGAAAATATCCGTGGAATGGTCAAGTCCTGCGACATGAACTGCTGCAACGGAGATCTGTGCAATAAGAATTCAGCGAGTGCTCTGCAGCACCCACTAGCGACGATGCTGACTGCCCTTTTACTTTGGTTTAGCGCACAATATTTATAAGTGTGGTGGCACAAAGACGTGGAATGGTGGTACCAGTATTTTAAGAAGGACATCAATCATTGTAATACCACATTCCAGTAACAAAACGCACTCGAATATTTAAAGGACATATGAACACAACACAAAAACTCGAATAGACAGATAAGGTGTATTCATGCAAAACATTTTTCAAGGCTTTCGTTCTTCATATTTTGTTGCTGTTTGCGTAGTTTTTCTTCATTATGAAACATCTACCCCCTTTGTTTTGTGTTGTAAACCGTGTTTAGTTTATAACGTACTACTAATAGGAATCGTTACTGTTACAAACTATATACATTGTGAGAGTTTAATACAATTTGAAAATGGTCTCCAGTCATGCATAAATTGTATTTATTGCAAAAAATGCTGCTGCAAACTTTACACTTGACTTAAACGTTCCAGCGCCAGCCACCCGAAACAAAAACACTATTGCATTACATAGATGGCATTTCAGGTCTCGTGCCTAAACCTTGCTAACGAGTAGCAGTCACAGTGACTCAGATGCAATATTTTGTTAGAAAAAAAGCTGCGGATTTATATGAAATATGTTTCAGCGGCAAGCCGAATATTCAAGAAAAAAAAAACTAGTACCTGTACACGCGGCAATGTATATAGTAGGATGGGGGAAGCCTTTTCGATATAATTCTCGTCCCATTTGGTAGTAAACAAAGAACATTGGAAGAAATATGAAACCGCACCCTTACGACTCTCATAGACCGTTGTTAATTCTTAAAAAACACGATCATTAAATTTGGATAATGTGGGCTAGAGGTGTTCCATCTTCCCCCACTATATTATATATCTGTTTATATGAACGAAATCGAATGAGTAAATACGCTAATGACATATATACAGCCCAGATTTATCCATGCATATTCTCTCAAGAACAAATAAAAAAAAACATTTCACAAGTTACATGAACCCCTGTATAAAAGATCTAATCATTTTCATTTTCCTGCGTATTTATCTGGTGTCCGTTCCACAGGTACAAATATTTGTATTGTCCAAATATCTCTGTTGGCCAATTGCACGAACGATTGTCGGCAACTCCACGCTCCAATGCGCAATAATGTACAGAAATGAGTTGCCTGACTGGGACCGAAAAGCTGCTTGCCAAGACAAGGCCAGCATGACAACCAATATGGCTTCGAAAAAAGCAGACAACTGAAAGTCAATGAATAATAAATAGAGTCTTTTCGTAGCTCGTTTGACGTGCCACGCAAATCGTTACCGGATAAGCAAGTAAACAGAAACGTTATATACGTTATTACGTAATCATGTTAGCACACAAAACCAAGCTACATATTGGGTAGAGCGGGCCATAGCATTCAGAAAAGAGTACGCATATAGAGTGTTAATACTGTTACTAGCTTTATGGTTATTTATACTATTTCGAGCACCAGATATGTTATAGCGAATGTTAGTTGCCCCACCACGAGTGGGTAAATGATTTTCATTCATTCAGATTGAACGTTCTTCTTTTCCATTTATTCTCGCTTCGCCTCAAGGTACGTAGTAATTGACCGTTGCCAGTGCGGCGAGTAAAATCAATTTACTCAACAGTATATGGGGATCTAGCAATCAAACGACGTGCGCGTTTGCCCTTACTGGCTGTATTAATTGATTTCTTCGACGCCTTTAGACTTGATCATCAATTTGTCACTGGCCATGCGTTTTAAATTGATTTGCAAAATAAAATTGACAAGTGTAGAGAAGTGCAGCATACATTTGTCGGTTGCCATATGACTAATTGCAATTAGAACTCGAGTGCAGGTAATTTAAACAGTTCTGAGCGTTATGTCAGTGTCAAAACTTCTACCGAACGTGTTTCCAGAGTGGCGTATACTTTATAAAAATGTGATTGCTTGTCAAGATTGCAACGACCATGTATTTGTTACCGTACAGCCATTCAGTTCTGCTTGAGCACACAGCGATATTTTCATGTACATTGATTGCAGCTTAGTAGTAAGCTGCACCAAGGATTACGTTTGCCACGCGATAGGCATTAGTGCATGAACGCTACTCAATGTACACTTCGGTAATGGTAAGTTCTTGTACCAGGAGTTAACAAATTAAGTGCAGGTTTAGTGATTAAGATCTGACAGGCCCACATAATATGGTGTAAACGTAGCCTATAGCTGTTAAAGTAGTCTCAGAATGAAGCTGAAATTAACCCCATTATTTTTATTCTTTGTTCAATTTCAGTGTAGATTGTGATAAGTATGCTTTGTTAAGCACCGATTTTGAATATGAAGACGATCGATTGGGGAATCGTACAGATACCACTTTTGCGACATTATCGAGTATGTTTCTGTCTGAAACGAGAACTGAAGGCAGCTGTAGGCGGGACTGGATGGAAACTTTTCGTAAGTGTTATTATCCGCTTTGTGCAATGGTTTTACTTGGTTTCGAAATTCATATTTTAGCAAACTTACTGTGCTTTTGATAAAGTGTGAGTTCAGCAACGTTAATAACATATATACCATTTATAAATGCAGCTGCAGAGTGCTTTGCGTGTATTACTTCTTTCAATGTGGGGAATGACGAAAATAGACTATGATCTACCACAAACAGGTATATAACCTATGCAAATTCATTGGTCAACGATTTAAATGTAAATTACTGCGGACACAGTAACAGCTTGTGATAGTGTGTATGAGGTGGCATGAATTTTTAAAGGTACCCACAGTAACCTATGATAAACGACTACTTTTGGGTAATAAAGGAGTCCTTTCATTTTAAACACTTACGTTTAACAACGTAGTCGACTTGCCCTTTGCCAGCATTATGCATAAAATCGATACCAGAACAAATCCTTAACAATGAATCGCACTGGACAGGTGGTTTCTTCATATCCTTCGGGTTTTGGAATTTCAACATTATTTCCAATGCTGTTGATAATTACATATAGTATATAGGAGAAGATGGGACACATTTAGCACATACTATTCAAATATCCTGATCGTGTTGAAAAATTAACAACGGCCCATGAGAGTCGTGGGCATACGGTTTTATACTTCTTTTAATTTTCTTTGTTTACTACCAAATGGGTCGAGAAAACAGAATAAACCGCTGTCCCATCTTCCCCAATCCTACTATAGCTTCCAGCTTATTATAAATGCATTAAAGTAGTGTTTATCGCAACAACGTTGATGGCTTTATAAATATACACTTAGCAGTAAGTTTGAGCGCAACTTTTGTCCCCAGAGCAAAAGATCATTGGAATTTATGTTGAGCTTGCAATATTATCGCTTCAAGTTGTGGACGGTCTGGCTGCCATTTTAAGCCCGTGGTTTGTAAGTATTTTTATATAGTACCGTGGGGGGAGATGGGACACTTTTAGCCCATTATATCCAAATATCCTAATTGTGTTTTAAACAATTAACAACCGCCTATAGGAGTCGTAAAGATAAGGCTTTATAGTTTTTTAAATGTGTTTTGTTTACGACCAAATGTTACGAGAAATTATAAAAAGGTCTCCCATCTTCCTTCACCGTATATACTCAATGACCAATTAGATTGTTTTACTTACTGCCGAGAGGATTATAGTTTAAATCCTGCTTTAATAATCCCAAATAAACAATTCTACGCTCTAGCATGCACTCTAGCATACGAGATGGTCATCTTTAAAAAAACAAAATATAACTTAACATTATGTCGTTTTAGGAAAATCTTTATTTGATTTATCCAAGTCTTGTGGTGATACCGGTTTGCTTTTTAGTTGATTTTCTCGTCAAAGCTACCTGCTACGGTCAACTGTTTCTATATCCACATGTAAGTATAATGGGTTGGGCTAAATAAAGAACATTTAAAGAAATATATAAACCTAGCCTCGCCGCTGTATAAGAGCGTTGTTAATTGTTTAAAACTCTATCAGGAAATGTAGAATATTATGTGGCAACGGTATCCCATCTTGCCCCACCGTATTTGATTCAAATTTTATCGACGTTTTGGGTTGTTGTGATTCTTTAGACGCAAACGTCTCCTACGGTTAGAATATTTTACCTTTCTGTGTAAGTCTACTCTGAGTTTGTTTTTGTTTTGTAAAGTATAACTGTCAGCGGACCAAACCAAAATGCTGATATGGGCTATACTGTTGTTTGTTTCGGGGCATATTGGGTTAGGTTCCATGTGGTACTGATTGACATGTGTATGTTTCATATTGATTTAACATCACTATTGTAATTAACAGGTGACAGCTTTCGGGGTTTTCTCCTTGATTGAGTTCTGGGTTCGATATCTGGGTTTGGTAAGTTTTAATCACTTGCTTTAGTTGTTCACATGCCTTGGAAATATTTTGGTTGTTGTAACATATATACTTCCTATACAAGGTTTGCTTATTTAACATGGGACTCTCCTCCCACATTGAGTGGTTTGGTGTGTCGACATTCAGTTGAGTTTGCCTAGTGAGATCACTGTTGGCTTAAGTACGTGGACAAGCTTCGTCATGTGACTGACGAAGGTAACATGTTTTGCTCCAACAGATGTACTGCTGGGTCGCGTTGGTCTCTTTCGTTTACATGTCCCGGGGAAAGAAAAATCCGTTTGAGAGTGAAGAGAAAAGCGTCGCAGGCGGCACAGCCAGTCGTGCGTCATCATTTCGGTCACCATTCAGCAGGACATCGACCTTATCCGTGCGTGGACGTCGTTCGTTCCTTTTGCGCGCGAAATCGAACAAACCGAATGACGTTCTAGTAGACGACGGCGGTCGTTCAACTTTATTACGGAACTCATTTACATCGAGCGAAAATTCCAGCGAGCAAAAACGCGCTGAGGTACAGGGCACGAACCCAATCGTCCGCCTCAATTCACAAGACCGACCGTCGTCTTTACGTAGCAGCGGAACGAAAGCAAAATCTGTTTCAATTGATCAAAGTTCATTTCACCGGCCTTCCGATACAGAAGAGATGGTAGCACCGCCACGTTATAAAAGAAAAGGTGGTTTTGTTCCACCGTTGCTGCGAGAACAGCAACCCCAAGAGAACGAAATTTTAAAAGAGGTGAATGGAAATCTTTATAACGTTTGCGCCATCTTCTTTATAATTACCAGGCCCGCATAAACAGGTCGATCGCCCACATTTACGACTGTCGTAACTCTCAAACGGGTATGATTTGCGTAAAACAAAACTCAGGTCCACCTTGATTTTCGTTGCCTCTTCACGTGGGGATAAACACGTGTTATTTATTTATTCATTCGTAATCAATATGGACATTCAAGTAATAAAGTTTTGTACCCACAGAGTTTAAATGACAACATGTCAATACAGAAGCCTCCATCACTGCCAGCACAACCACCAGTTGGTATCATTAAAAATTCTATTAAAAAGGTAATTTATATTCTTCAACATAGATTGTAATGCCATAAATTTCTAAGTTTATTTAAACACAACCTTAATACGTTGTTTCATTCACCTTTAAAGAACAATAACCCATATTTATTTAAGTAAATCAAAAAATCTCATTATCATACAGTAATTTTGCCCAGAAAATAAGCAATGTTTTCTCGTCTTCAATTTATATATCGCCTCTTTAAGCAGGTTAAGAAATCATCACAAGAGAATAAAGAAGAAGACTGGAAACAATACAAAACACAAGAGTCCTTTATTGTATGAACTATCCCTGTGAATATATTTTTTTGTGTCGTTCATATGCAGTATTACACATGCTAGTAGAATTTGTAATTTCTTCGTTTTTATTTAGTTTTGAGTGCTTGTAAACAGAAACATCTGGATATCAGATTGGTAAATCTTTGGTTAATCCATAAGAACAGAAACTGTTATTAATACCAAAGACAGCAGATGATTATAATATTAATATTAACGAATTCCACTCAATGGTCTCCTAGAATTCTTTAATAAAGACGTTCACCAGTAGGCTTGGTTTAGAAAACCTTGCCACCTTAAAAAGATTAGAAAAAGAGCAAAACATTTTTGGTGGAAAAACAGTCTTCTACATCTTTTTCGTTTTGACTCCACTTGTGTCCCGTTTTTCAATCCTTCGTAATTGTTTTTTCTTCAGTCTCTTAATCTTTGCTGTGTTCCGAATCTTTAAATTTATGCACAAGCAAAAAGAATAAAAAACAACACTTTGTAATAAACCAATATATAGGGCAAAAACAAACATACATTACTAATCATTACCTTAGTCTCTACAAAATCTGAGCAAGACTGGGATTTTATATTGTTGTTCAGCAGGTCAGGATAAGTTATTACAGTTGAAAAGTAATTAAAGTAGCAAACAGATTACTTACAACTTCCACCACTTCTGCCTTGCGTTGATTTTCTTCCTTTACTTTCCTGTGTGCTTCAACACGTTTACGATACTCAATTTTTTCTTGTCTACAAAGTAATAACATTATGGAAGAAAGTTATTTCAAAGAACCTAATAGGCTATCAATATTATTTATTTATCCTCTGAAGGTGCAAATCTTAAGATTTATAACACTGCTGTCTTATTATGCACTATATGTGGTAGTTTCATATACTTTAAACCTTCTTGCGAGTTACAGTTACCTACTTAAAGACTTTAGAGGTTTTGTTAAAAATAAACAGGGAAGAACATGTAGGTGTGAAAATTCTTTTAATGGGCGAGCTGAATCAGACACACAAATTTAGGAAAACATACAAGTTTTAATACAGATTTTGTTAACCCATACAAAAATATTGTTACATCTCATATAGTTTCTAAACTATGCAACAGTGCCATTGAACTTGTCTCTGTTATATTCGTCTTTAATTTTTCTTAGTTTTCTTTCCTTTAAGCGACATAGAAAAATGGGTGCTAGTGAAAAGTCTCCCCCCCCAACTTATTTGCTAACCACTAACCCCTAGTTTAGGGGGTTATGTGTTAATGGTTAGAGGGTTGGTGGTTATAGGGGTTAGAGGTTAGCAAATAAGGTGGGGGGAAACTCTTCACTAGCATCGAAAAAAACATGTAACTAATGTATCGTTGATGAGTTCAATGGGCAACTGTTTGTAAACCAGCACACAAGTAATACTGACAATCAAACAAACGTGTACAGAAAAACTTTCAATACTTTTTGAACCAGCAACACATATTTTGGTGCCCAGGAAATGCAACTTACCTGCGTGTTTCTGCAAGTTCCTTTTCATAGTTTTTTACAGACAACTTCTCTGCTTTACAGGCCATTTTTTGTTTCCAAATTGACCGCAAGGGTTTGTCTTTTTGCATTGAAGTGAATCTACAATTACATTTATATTATATATCAATGTAATTCACCCCTTAATTTAAAAACTACACTCTTTTTTAATATGGCCTATATTTCATTTCACGCGTTTCAAAACGAAAAACGCACCTGCTTTTTTCAGCTTTCCACCAGCGTCCTGATTTTGGAAGACCTTTTATTTTTGTTTCTGTTGCATCAGTATTAGGAACTACGGATTCTATCATTTTGCCTATGCTATAATGACAAAACAAGCTACAATATATTCGTATGAAAAATAAAACACGTGTGCATTCGCTAAGCTACTTTCAAGATGGCGGGGATTCCCCAGAGAATGTGAACTTTTTCTGTTCGTGGTTGACAAGTGACAACTTCACTGCTTAAATTAATTACTGGATTTTTCACCAAAACTGTTTGACACACTCTGCACATCCCGAATAAAAGTATTTTGAGTTTTACAGTTTCTAGCTTTAGGTGTCAATTGATCAACACTTTTCACAGTTACAACAGAATTCCTGGCACAGTATCTATATTTGCAATATAGTTGCAGTTTGTTTCTAATCAATACACATTAACATCCAAACATATTGGTAATACTAATCACTGGTGCGCTTTTTATACAAATTTACAAAGAATTGCATTTGTTTGACGTCACAAATATTATAAGGTAGTGAGATATAGCAATTGTTGAGCTAACACAATAACCAAAATGGCTAAACAAACATTTATCAAGGTAGTCTGTTTGCTTAATGTTTTAATGTGCCCGTAAATCTCTTTATTCTATGTGTTGTTGTCAGAAAATTAGTTAAAGAAGACAACTAAATTGAAAAGGAATAGACGCCACTGCAGATTGTTTGATAAGCTTCACTTATTCCATTCTAAAAATAAAACAAAAGTGCATGTTAAAATTTTATGCTGGGTATTAAAGGTAGAAATACTTTGTTATATGCATCCTGAACAAATATAAAGCGAACGTTTTTAAAGGAAACAACAGTGCATTCATTTTAAGTTAACAATGCTATGGTTCAATAAACAACACTGATGAAAAACAGTGTTGCCAAAACAAAAATTAAGGTAAAATCACTCTTAGAAATTTCTGTAAACCTTATTACTGCATGATGTTTTTAGTTAAAAGTAAAAAAACATTTCTTATTTTTGGGAAACACTAATTTAAAAAGTGGGCGTTCTTTGTTCGATGAGGAACTAAACCCCAAGTATGTTTAGTCAAGTCTGCGGAGTGATATATACAATTTAGTTTTGAACATCGATGACTTTGTTGTAGTTATGAACCAACTTAAGGCAAGTAAAATTTGCATTTTGTATTCTTATCTGAAATGCTTGTTTATAATTTATGAATGGTTACAACTTACATTTTAGCATTTCTATCAATACACAAATTTTCATTTTTCGTTGGTATGCCCCGTGTATGAAACAGGTATTATAACGAACGCCCTGCCATGGGAGTATATTAATAACAGTCATTTAATATTTAAAGATCATACATAAATGAATGTAACTTGCTTTATCCTCGTGTGGTCGAAAAACGAAAGTCGATTTTATAACCCGCGACACATGAAAATGACCCCACGCATATAACCAAATCGATTTAATGCAGATAGATAGCATGTAAAAGCACCGACAAGCACATTAATCATAAATATATTTGTTTAGTACAATTTTGTATTTAAATGTTTTTTAAAATTATGGGAATTCTGTTTTAGATTTAGAGATTGAAAATGTACCTATTGTGAAAATGAGCGAGGAATCTGGTGAGATTTTTATGGGGTTAGGGGAGGAACTTGATAAAAAGATGAAAAGTGGTGGAACACCTAAAGCTCACACATTATTGAAGGTATGTTCATAATATCTCTTTTAATAATTTTATTTCCTGCCCTATAAAAATGTATTACGGAATTTTTTGTTTAGGTTGATCAAAGAATTGAATTTGCTGAACAAAAAATTGCTGAAATTGAAAGCAAATATGTTGCTGCGATGCAGTCTAAGGTAAGGAATAAACAAAAGTAAGAAAGTCGGTAATGAATGGGCACACATTTGTCTGAAAAAAGATGGAATTTATGTTTAAGCGATTCACCAAACCATTCAATTAAGTTCATTGGTTGTGTAGTTTAAACATGGAGCTATACAGAGAAGACGGAAATTTTTTTCCGCTAGGAGGCGATGACAAATTCGTTTCTCTATTTTATGGGGAGCAGTTACTTTCATGGTTTATACACATAAGATATAAACCCTTAACACTAACCCCTAACCCCTAACCCCTAACCCCTAACCCCTAACCCCTAACCCCTAACCCCTAACCCCTAACCCCTAACCCCCAACCCCCAACCCCTAACCCCCAACTCCTAACCCCAAACTCGTCAAACAAAAAAAACTTGAAAAAAAATATAAAAAAAGTATTCCACTGTGCGGGACTCGAACCCGGTAAAAATGAAACAAAGAGAGTTTACGACCGCACGCAAACCGCTACACCACAGACTCAACGACAGTAAACACAACGAAAGAGCGTATATAACCGACCTAATGTGGGAAATATGTTCTTACTAGTGTTTTATGTATTTAGAAAGGTATTTTTATTATTTAATTAATTTGTTTTACACTTATTAACACTTTGTAGTGCTGTTTTGTTCTTTTCCGTATTTTTTAATTTAAATAATTACCGCCTCTAGCGGAAAAAAATTTCCGTCTTCTTTGTATAGTCCCATGTGTAGTTTAACCGTTTCATTAAAAAGGAACTATGTGTACATTGTGCAATACATGCAATTAAAATAATTATAACTCACTAAACTGAACCGAAATTTACCCTTTTTCTTCTCTTTTTTTATAGCTTTTGATAATAGACAGCCATTGTTAAAAATAATAACAAACTAAGTAAAAACATTATTGTTTAATTGCACCTATTGGTTTAAAAGTTAGGAAAGATTTTAAATGTTGAATAAACAACAATTGTTAACAGGAATGGATTAATGGGAACTCTAACAAACAAATATATTTAGACAGGAAAAAAATACATTGACCCAAAGATATTGGAGGCATTCCACACCGAATGCTCCCAGAATGCAATGCAGGAATATGAGGATCATGATGTGTATGATGCAGATGAGAGTTTAAAACACTTTATAGTACTAGGAACCCATTTGGAAACTCAATATGCGCTGATGCAACACAGCAACACTACATGGAAGGTATTTGATTTTTGTTTAATAATAAAATATGACAATTTGCTTCTTTTAGATAAAGGAAAAGAATGACATTATGTATGAAGTTGACTTAGCTACATATGTATATATGAAGAAAATGGAAAAGGTAAAAGTTAAGTCCATGTAAATGTGTTACATTTTAAAAATAAATGAAAATTTTCTTGCTTTTTGTATTTAATAAACTTAGTTTTAAATTGATTGAAATTTTGCCATGTCTAAGGTATTAACAAAACTATAGACAATATGTTAAAGACTATATGATATATACAGATTGCAGGTGACCATTATTTGGAAGATGTTGATACAGCAAGGGTGTTAGCTGAAACAAAAGCAATTGAAGCGTTCAAAACATCCACCAGTGAGTGTAACCAGGACTTGGTTAAGGATTGTGAAAGGTATCTACACAATGGTATTCAATTGAAACATGAAGAATTTGAAAGAAGAAATGCACAGAAATTGGTAAATTTATAATTCTGTATTAAAATGTTCCAATTCATTTGTATTCATGTTATCTTCTTTGCAGGAAGCAATTAATAAGAATTTAACAAGCTTGAAAGCTGAGTATAAAAAGGTTTATCTGGATTTATTGAATAAGGTAATTATTATATTGTATGTAAATTTTATTACAGAAATTTTAGTTTGTGTACTTTTAATAAAATAACGTTTAATAATTGTCCGTTATATATTATAACAGATTAAGAAGAATTGGGCAACGGAGGATGTAACAAGTGTGCATGAACGTGCATTTATAAGATCAATGATCAGATTCACTGAATCCAAAATTGGACAAGGATTACAATGTAAAGAAAAACAATTACAATCATTGATAGACGGAATCTTGGATTGTTTTCAAAGATACGTAAGTGATATTGAATTACTACAGTTTGAGATTACATAAAGTTTGAAATAGAATAAATATGTTCATAATATAAATCTTGTCATAATGCTATATCTGCCTGAAAACGTGAAAAGTAATAATATTGTCTTAAATAATTCAACGCACCAATGAAGGAGTCAACCACACAACCAACCAATGATTCAACCACACAACCAACCAATGATTCAACCACACAACCAACCAATGAGCCAACCACACCAGGTACACTAGTAATAATTTTTAGGATTATTTTAGATTTTTTTGTACGGAATTACAAATCGCCACAAAAATCTTGTAATGTTTATGTAATTTTACAACTTTTTAGAGATTTTGGTATAAATGCAGGAATGAATAAATGAATAATGCTAATTTATTGTTGTCAAACGTATGTGACTTTTGTTCATTGAACTCATTCAGGCTCTTATTTTCATAACCAAATACATGTGGAAGTTCATGGTTCGTCTTTTAAAAATGCTGCTGTTGGCAGTTCTGGTATTAATCAACAACAAACCACACACACAAACGATGAGACAAGCATGCAATCAATACTGGCAACAATGGGTAATATGTCAGGTAAACACTTTATAAATTCAATGTAGAATGATATTTACATAGCCATCACCACAGTACAGCGGTTTAAAAGCTTACCGAAACACCGGAGGAAACCGGGTTTGAGGCTCAATGCTACCATTGTGAGCCTATGTGTCCTTGAGCAAGACACTTACCGGCAATCGCTTCAACCCAGTGGTCACTAATGGGTTGCCCAAATTGTCAGCCAATCAGCCATACTAAAAGATGATTAGAAAAATCCACCAAAATTAATCACCTACAAATAAAATAATTTGACCTATTTATCATGCAGTGTTATGATAAGATAATTACCCCAAAAGATGATATAGTATTCTAAATGCAGAAATAAATTTGCTGTTTTACTTCAATGTGTTTCCATTTTAAACTTATTTAGGTGAATTTTCCAATACCCAAAATATTACAATCAAGGATACGAACATCCAAGATTCTGTTGTGAATAGTTCTAATGTTAATGTTCAGTCAACCACACAACCAACCAATGATGGTCAACCTTGTACTGGTAAAGATCCTATGGGGCTTGCGGTAGAATTTGATGAGACAGTGGAAAACAATGAACCACCTACAATAATGCAGGTATAATAGGACAAGTATTTATTTACTTTAGGGGTGATTGAAAATTAGCTAGGTTCTCCTCCAGTTACCTCGCAGTTATTTTGGATAAAACAGCATTGAAAATTATTACAATCATGGTTAAATTGTCCCACCACTACCAGTAAACTATAAATACTAGTTGAGCCTTTACACTTGACCCAAGGGTCACTAATAGGTTGTCTTATTGGTGGCAACACCAGAGAAAATTTATGTAATCATCAACAAGTTGTAAGTCGCACAAAGTAGATGAAAGCACTCGTGGTCCATGGTATATTACCTTCTACAGCTTTCCCGCTATGCAAATACCTCGCGTTTCCTTAATGCCAAATTTTAATTACATTTCATTAAGTTCAAACTAAATGAACTCAATGAAATAGTTAATTTCATTAAGATTAATATTTTAACATGTAGATAACAAAATGAGAAGTTTTGCAACATAATGTCTTTCTGGTTTAGATCTTTCAAATGGTTGAATTTCACTTGAAAATTTATGGAATTGGTAGGGAATTTGTTGATGCGATGAAGTTAAAGGTAAACAAAATTTTAAAAATGTTCTGTTTGCAAAAAGTTATTTTTTAGACGAAAAAAAAATACATTGACCCAAAGATATTGAAACAATTTTACGAAGAATGCCTAAAAAGAGCATTGCAGCAATTTGATGCATTTAAGATGTTAGAGGGAGATGTAGGTTTAGAACATCGAACGAGTTTGGTCGACCATTTAAGATCTAAATATAAAGTAATACAACTAAGAAACAATGAAAAGAAGGTAGCTGTTTTTGTTATGTCTTGATCCACATTTTATGTTACATTTACATTTTTTTAACTATTGACAACTCACTATGTATTTGTTGTATTGAATAAGCTGGACGTAGCAGTCACATTTTTATTGATACTATTGTTTCATTAGTTATCTGTAGTATAATTTGCTGACTGTTGTTTTGCTACCAATTTCATTCGGCGCCATAGCACAGTTGGTAAGTGTGCCTGCCTCCAACCCAGAGGTAATAGCTTCAAGGCTGGTTGCTGCTACCATTGTTGGCGTATGTGTCCTTGGGCAAAACACTTAACGGCAATTGCTCCAACCTAGTGGTCACTAATGGGTTGTCCAAATTATCAGCCATACATAAAAAAATAATAATAATAATAATCACCCGCAAAGTAACATACATGGTAACTTGTAAACTGGCACGAGGTGTATATACACCTGTGTTATAACAACTGTCGTTTTCCGGACACGCGAGGATAAAGTAAGTTACGTTCATTCATTCAAATAAGTTACATTTATTCATTCAACTTCTTATCTTTGTTGGTTTAATTAGTTTGATCTTCATTGTTGCATTTGAAGAGATAAATAACAGAAAACATTGTATCTTTCTAAATACAGGCAGAGGAAAAAAACAAAACTATGGGTAAAGTTGCTGTTGCTGGGAATATCTATATGGAGGAAATGCAAAAGGTAAGTAAAGGCTTATAAATACAATATGTGAACTGTGTGTTTAAAAGTAATGAAATTACTTGATCTTTAGAATTTTTTTTTATTACCAGGCTACTGCCTCAATTGTAAAAATATTTTATGTAAATTATGTTCAATATTATGTCAATTAAAGCTCAGTTGCGGTGAAAAAATTAAATTGTTTAACAAAGTAAACTATTAAAGACAAGTTTTTAAATTTTCAAATTTTCAGTGAAAAACATATCAAAAATATGATTAACATTAAGTAGCTCACGACCTGCGAATATCATGCACTGTTGGTAAAACTAAATATACAAAGTATAATTCAAATTGATTGCACGTCAGCCTTTGATGAATGTTAATAAAGCAATAGCGATAAATCAAACTCAAACATCCACCAGTGGCTACTGCAACGACTTGGTAAAAGAATGTGAGAATGAGGGGCACAAAACTAATTAATTAAGAGAACCTAAAAAGAAAAAAAAAATATTATTAAGCTTCTTATTTCAAATGAGCTGTTTTAGTAAATTAAACATTCATTCAAATAGTTTGCAGGTGGCCATTATTTAGAAGATGTTAAAAAAGCAAAAGTGTTGGCTAAAACAAAAGCAATTGAAGCGTTCAAAACATCCACCAGTGAGTGTAACCAGGACTTGGTTAAGGAGTGTGAAGGGTATCTACACAATGTTATTCAATTGAAACATGAAGAATTTGAAAAAGGGAATGCACAGAAATTGGTAATTTTAAAAGCAGTTAAAGACTTTCCAATGATTTTTTTTCAAATTTTTAGTGAACACTTTTATAAAGTTTTAACTTCCTATTTAAGGTGTTTCTGTAAATTCGCAATTATTCATGAAATGTTAAAAAACACTGGCTTATGAATATATAGTAAAATGGGGGAAGATGGGACACTTAACCAAATATTGCCAAATATTTCCAAAATCAAAATAGATGGCGTTTTTTTGGTAATACCACGAATTAGTACTATCATTTCTTTATTTATTGACAACAGTTCAAAAAAATCTAATATAACACACAAGGAGTTATTTAGCGATTCGCACAACAGGTGAAATTTTACAAATTCAAAAAAACACAAGATAAAACAGGACAGTTTAAAATCATTGTTAATTTTGATTAATAAGTGTATTTATTATTGGGAATACACGTAAATAACACGAAATAATACTGTACGCTTTTAAAATCAAGTTTAAAGATTCTTTTCCTTGCCATACTGCTATAGTTTTTAACAATGGATATTGTTCGAACATTAATTGATAAATATTGTATCCACAAATGTATATGAACTTGTAATAACAGAAAAATAATAACTATTAATTAAGTTTACATTTTTCTACAAAATGGGTATTGCTACACTGTTTTTCGCACAAGCCACTTCTCATAAATTATCTCCAAGTGCAAATGACTGGTTTTCAAATATATTTTCAAAATATTATCTTTTTATTATATCAGTATCTTATTTAAATTATTGAATTAAAAGAAAACCTTTGAAGTTTTCCACGTAAACTTTATATATATAACGTTAAACCAATATTTTTTTGTTGTTTTTATGTCAAATTAAAGTCATATTGACCCTGCCTATTGAATGAATGTAACTTACTTTATCATCGCGTGGCCGGAAAACAACAGTCGTTATAACACGGGTGTTCATACACCTCGTGCCAGCTTACGAGTTACCAAGTAGGCTATGTTACTTTGTGTGTGATTATTTTTTTGAGATTTTTTCTTTTTTTTATGTATGGCTGATAATTTGGACAACCCATTAGTGACCACTAGGTTGAAGCAATTTCCGTTAAGTGTCTTGCCTACTGACACATACGCCCACAATGGTAGCAGCGACGAGCCTTGAATCTATTACCTCTGGGTTACAGGCAGACGTGCTGACAACTTTCTCACGGCGCCGGACCAGATTTTCCTCATGTTTATATCTCAGTTTTTTTCACAAAACTAAAACTAGTTTTATGAGACAAAATCAAACTGTACGAAATACTCAAGGTTGTTTTATGAAGCTATAAACTAGTTTAAACGTTCACACTCGAAAAAAATTTCATCAGCTTTACTATAATTTAGCGAGCATTTAAAATTAGCACCTTACTATTTCGCATTTTTTTACCTGTTCAAAATAAACTGTTTTTATTATTTAAAAGCAGTAATATATATGTTTTATTATTTAAAAGCAGTAATCAGCTTTACCGCGTGTGTTATATTGTCGTGATAATATTGTCGAAAAATTCTGTAACATTACTTTCCGGATTATCATTAAATGGGGTTCCGTAAAAAGAAAATTAAAAATAGTCCAGTCTGACAAAGTGTCCCATCTTCCCCCATCCTACTATAAATGAATATACACTTGCCACTGAATACCAAAATCTTTTTGAAACAGAAACGTGTAGAAAGAACGCTTGATACATTTTACGAAGAATTCAAGAAAGACTACTTGCAAGTAGTAAAAAAGGTAATTTTAATTTTGTTTATTAAATTTTCCTGTGGTGCATAACACATGGATGATCTGGTCAGTTTCTCTTTTGGTTTAAAACTAAAGCCATCTTCAGTAACTTCCAAGCTAAACTTCCACCTGACATTTCTTTTAACTATTGGAATCAATGAAGTTGGTTTTAGTTTTTAACCATATATTTAAAATAAAAACAGTTGTCATATATAGGGGTGATTTGTGTTGAAACTATTAAAATTTTATTAGGTTTTGTGCTTTTCTAATTCCAAATTTACCTATTTTATGTAAGGTATAAACACTTTGTACTGCTTTAAGCTATAAACATGAACTGTCATAGAAATTTGGTCATGCAAGTAAGGAAACTCTGGATAAACTGCACGAGAAAATCATATCTTTAGTAAATGCAGAATTGGAAAGGGCAGTTCCTTTTACAAGGATTCGAGAAGATGCAATTAAAATCTGTAAAAAAGTGTTAAAAAAACAAAGAAGATTTATGTGTCAGGCAACAAGCCACTTGTCATGGGGTCATGTCATGGGGTTATTTTTACCACATATTTGTTATGCTTTAGAGGTAGCAAGAAGTGCTTGGTATGAAATAATAGCTCCAGCAAATGGATCAGATTTCCCCTCTCTTCATATATTGAAGTCTGTTAACCTGTAGTGGGAATGGTATCATGTTATGTCTTAAAAATATATTTTTATGTTGATCTAGGCTATTTGTCTGTAACTCTAGTTATCATTATTGTTTTCGTTTCTTAACTGTGAGATAATACTATCGCCTCATGTCTCACTATTTTGTTTTATTCCTGTTACCCGCTCCATTCCAATCAATCAAGTTTCACAAAATAATACCAGTGTAATAACTATATATGTCATTGCTGTATAACGGATATATTGTGTTTTTATTAATTATACCACTGTAAAATTTTGAGAAAGGTTTTTTATTACCTTTCCATCATTTTCCAATAAAACAAACTATTATATTACACACTGAATTCGTTACTTTTGTATTTGGAGAATTAAAAACGGTAATTCATTACACCAAACTCCAACTAAATGTAACTGAAGCTTGTGAAAGGATGCTGAAAGGATATCGTTGATGCGGTGGGGCAACATAGGATTTTTGAGGTTTTCGGCCCTTTGATGGTTTGGGTATAGGAGTTGTGACTGGGTCAGCCATGTGGGCACGAGCGGAAAGTAAAAATGCAGTATTATCTCAGTACCGCATATATGTTTGTGACCTTCCACCCATTCACTACTTGAGAGTCAGATTTTAGTCAAATATAGTTTGCTCAGCATTTGTTATGTTTGAGGTGTTCTGTCTACCCACCGCGGTCCATTTTCGCCTTGCCGTGTAGATTGTATAACCTGTACCAAGCTCAACATAATCCGACACCAGCACGGTAAAACGACAACTTTTTAAGCATCAAATACGTGTGCATAAAGGAATAAGTGGGCAGACTGGGCATACATATAGCCGTTACCTAACTGACGATATAATGAGAAAAACGCAATAGAAAAAGACAAGGGTGACCTGCAACCATATGAGATTATATCTGGTACCCGATTTTGTTGTGTTTATGTATAAAACGACGTTAGTAATATCAACAATAGTATTGTATATTGGGGTTGTCATGTTTGAAAACTACGAACACTTGATTTACCAATAATATTTTGGAATAATAAAAGTATAAGACTGAAAAGAAATTAATACCGTATCTAGCCTTAAAGAAAAATCAGAAGTAAAGTAGGCTAGGTAAATAAATATTAGATATATACATTATCTACCTTGTAGATGCCAGTAGTACAGTTTAGTACATTTTCCAAAACATCCCTAAATTAACAGACTTATGCAATGACTAAATTAACAACCATATGTCAATTATATTGTATACATAAGTATTAATATGTCTAGGTGTTTGACTTCCTTGTCAAATTCTCTCATTTGTTGCTCTGAAAGTTGTTCCTTTTCATTTATGAGTCTTTTGCCAAGAACATTAACCGCAACAGCAATGCCTGTGAGAATAAACTGCATATTACGAACCTCATATAACTGTAACTCTAGATAACAAAAATGTTGAAGTTGTGTTGTGGTAATTAATATATCAACCATTCAAAACTTCACATCTGTTATTGTTATTTAGGTGAACTATTTGTCCGGCGCCGTGGCGTAGTGGTTAGCGAGCCTGCCTGTAACTATTAGGTAATAGGTTCAAGGCTCGCCGCTGCTACCATTGTGGGCGTATGTGTCCTTGGGCAAGACACTTAACGACAATTGCTCCAATCCAGTGGTCACTAATGGGTTGTCCAAATTATCAGCCATACATAAAAAAAAATGAAAAAATTCCAAAAAAAATAATCACCCACAAAGTAACATACATGGTAACTCGTAAGCTGGCACGAGGTGTTAAACCCGTGTGATAACGACTGTCGTTTTCCGGCCACGCGAGGATAAAGTAAGTTACATACATACATACATACAACTATAACTTTTATGAATGAATGTATGTAACTTGCTTTATTGTCGCGGGGTAGTAAAGTCACAGGCGGTATAACATGAGTGTTCTGTTTCATACACATCCTGCCATCTTACGAATTACCACGAATGTAATTTGGTGGCATTGTGGGTGACTGTTTTTTTAGATCTTTGTGTATGGATGACAATTTAGACAACCCATTAGTGACCACTAGGTTAGAGCAATTGTCTTTAAGTGTGCCCAAGGACACATACACCCACAATGGCAGCAGCAACAAGCCTTGAACCCATACCTCTGGGTTAAAGGCATGCTCGCTAACCAACTGTGCCACCGTGCCGGGTTATAACAATTCCATATGTAATCTCTTGGTCATGTTGCTTACCTTGAAATTGTTTCAGTAGAGATTTAGAGGATGTTATATTCTTCAATAAATTCTCTGTGCGAATATTCATTTCATTTATCTTGTAGAGATTTGCGAGTTTCATCTTACAGAAATTTAATTGAGAGTTGGTCATTGGAGTTTTCTGTTCAAATTCAAACTTTAATTAATTTTAGGTTGGATGTTGAGATAAAAGAATAGAGTTGAGATAAAAGAATATCCATAAAAGAATAGAACTGGTAATAAATGGTTTGTTTGGGTCAATCAAATATACAGGTTAACAGGTATATATATATATATTATGTTATATATATTACTATTTATTTTTACTCATAAATATTTTTATATGTAACATTTAAAAC
This sequence comes from Ciona robusta, assembly GCF_009617815.1. Taxonomy (NCBI): domain Eukaryota; kingdom Metazoa; phylum Chordata; class Ascidiacea; order Phlebobranchia; family Cionidae; genus Ciona; species Ciona robusta. The sequence continues at coordinate 2,495,051 of NC_143238.1, read as the reverse complement.
TGCTGAAAACTAACAATATAAAATAAAAGAACTCATCTTTACTTACAGAAATTTTTTGCACCAAATTAAATGCCTCTTTTGTATAAGCATTATGCATTTTATTTTGTGATAGGGTTTCTGAATATTTTTTCTTTATTGCCATCAAGTCATGTTTTCTTGGTGTGACCAATGGCTCAAGGAGATTTGCATTCCTGTTAACACCAAGGATACGGAATAAACATTTGCTCAAAATAAAGTTTTAAACAAGCAGGTTGGTTTAAGGGTATAAAATTGCGTTTTTTGATGTATTTATATACCCTAATGATTATTTGTGCATAAAATTGTCCCATTACTAGGCCAAATTTTAATCATATGAATAAATGTAACTTACTTTATCCTCGCGTGGCCCGAAAATGACAGTCGTTAAACACGGGTGTGCTGTTTCATACACCTCATGCCACCGAGTATGTTACTTTGTGGGTGATTATTTTTTGGACATTTTTTTTATGTGGCTGATAATTTGAACAACCCATTAGTGACTGGGTTGGAATAATTGCCATTAAGTGTCTTGCCCAAGGAAACATACGCCCACAATGGTAGCAGCGAAGAGCCTTAAACCCATTACCTCTAGGTTAGAGCCAAGCGCGCTAACCAATTGAGCTACAGTGTTGTACATATAAACTAAACAAAAACCAAATGTCAGAAACACAATTTGGTTAGGCTGCTTGTGCTTGGGATTAAATCTAGTTTGTAATATTTTTAAATAATATACCTCCACTCCAGTGACAATAGTTGTCCATATCTTGTGCATGTAGTAATAGCAGTGTTGCATTTTGGGCAATGCTTTACTGTAATATCAGTGAAATTGCCATGCACATCAAGCCCCATAATTTGATCCAATTTTTTGACTGTAAATAAGTGTCCACAGCCTGGCAGCTCAACAAACCTAAACAAAATCAAAGCATCACCCTAATTTTATGAATACCAATGCCTAATACATTACCTTGCATCCTCTGGATTTTCTGTATTTCCTATGGATTTCTCCACACTCCTCTTGTTGCAAACTCTGCACAACTTCGGGCATGGTTCTCCACACAGCCCAATACAGGGATGTTTGCATTTGAGAATCTAAATTGAAAAATTGTAATTTTTTTGCTGTACTGAAATGAAATCCCCATTGTAGCTGTTTATGTTACATCAACATAGTAAGATATTTAAAAAAGTGATTTTTACCTTTGGGCATGGTTCATTACATGGGGGGCGATCGCATGCCTCACCGCACAATCTTGTGCATTTAAAATGTGCACATTTCCATGTACAAGCATAGCTGTAAAAATAGGTTCATTAGCAAAAGAGATTTGTATAATGGAAAAATCTATATAGTAGGGTGAGGGAAGACACCCATTTATTCGATTTTTTTATCCCATTCGGTAATAAGCGAAAAACATTCAAAGAATCATAAAACCGTATCGTCCGACTTCTGTTGAACGTTGTTAATTGTTTAAAACTTGATCAGGATATTCAAATATTATACATGTGCTAAATGTGTCTCATCTTTCCTCACCGTACTCTATATGTTTTAGGTAAAATAGTATTAGGTTACAATTTTTACCATTACCTGCATTTCCTGCATGGAGAGCTGCACGTGTTGGCACATTTTTTATGCACACATTGCATTCTACATTTCTTTGTACAAGGTGGACAGGGTACAGAACAAGTACCACTACATGGATGACCACATTTGAGTTTTATTTCACATTTCTTTTCACATTTTTCATGTACCCGACCCTAAAAACATTGATTAGTCACATTATTTTGAAATTTTATTTAATTGAAAAATAAGAGAGTAAAGATATAGTCTAGTGAAAAATACTAAAGTGAACAACTGTCTTATTAAATAGATTTAATTCACTGTATCCCCTTCTTATGAAAGTTTCCATCTTTATTATATAGATAAGATATTGAATTCAAGCTATTTTCCTATACCTGAAGGCAATCAGTGCAGTTACCAGGACATGCATGTCCACAGTCAAGAACTGCTTCACACTTTTGTTTGCATGGAATACTATACGGCTTTTCAGATGCAATACACTTCACATTTTGTTCATGGCCGCAAGCTGGAAGTTTTACTGCAAAACAAATTTTAATGTAATGTAAATACTATGATCTTCTTTAAAATCCCAATCCTTTTATGCTGTGTTATTAAGTAAATACTATTTCATATAAAAGCCTAGCCTAAATTAAAATTTACTTACAAAACTTTTAAATGTCGCCTTATGTTTGTCATGCATTATCTAACATTTTTCACACTATGCAAACCTGTAACATCAACAAAGCAGATATTAGAACATTTTTCCCAACACATCCTAGGACATGGGTGGCCACATTTCAAGACTTTTTCACAATTCGAATAACACTTGGCTGATGCAACATCATCACTACATCGCATATTTTTACACTTTACTATTTTTTCATGGCCACAAGCTGGAAGTTTTACTGCAAAACAAATTTGTAAATTTTGTTTCCATCATTAAAACCCTAATTATTTTATGCTGTGGCCAAATAAATGTTGTGTCTTGGGATTGACATATAGGCCATGGGATTGTGTCATGGTATTTACACATAAGCCTACCTATGGAAAAAACTACTTTCAAAGAAAATTTGCAGTATTTTATATTTCATGCATTGTCTAACATTTTCTACACTATGCAAACCTGTAACATCAACACAGCAGATATTAGGACATTCTTCCCAACACTTCTTAGCACATAGGTGGCCACATTTCAAGACTTTTTCACAATTCGAATAACACTTGACTGATGCAACATCATCACTACATCGCATATTTTTCTTGTGACCACAGGAAAGATTCTGTTTAAAAAATAGTAAAAATATTATTTGAAGCTTATCAATTTATCATACACTTTACCTTTATAACGTTCTCATGACATTCAGAAGATATTTCCGAACATTTCCTTTTGCACTTGTGTCCACATGGAAGAGTTTTATCACATATTTCCTGACATTGGAAATATTTAGGATCACAGGAGCATTCCATCTCTTGTACATGGTCACATGTAGGCATTGTCTATAAAATCATATTAATCCAAAAGCAGCTCTTTTTTGCATTGTAACGACATATTATACCTTTTTAACCTTTACAATGCATGGGGGGCATATCATATAACATAACTTCGGACACTTATGACCACAGCTTCGCGTTTTTTCACATGGCATTTTGCATCTATGAAGCATTGGAGGTACAGAGCATGCCATTTGTTGTGTGTGTCCACAGTTCGGTATTTTCTAAAAAAATTATTTATTTTACTGCTCTATGTTTTGAGAAACAATGAAAGTAGTCATCAAAGAAATGAATTAGTTAAATCAAGATACCTTTTCAACATTTACTCTGCATGAGGGGCATCTCACATAACACAACTCTGGACAACTATGACCACAGCTTAGTGTTTTCTCACATGATTCTTTGCACTTATGATGTAATGGACTTTCAAAACATGCCATTTCTTGTGTGTGGCCACATTTCGGTATTTTCTAAAAAATTATTTTATATTACAGTACTACTTTTTAACAAAAATGAAATTATTCAAAAAGGAATTAACAAGATAATCAAAATACCTTTTCAACCTTTACTCCACATGGTTTGCATTCTTCGCCACAGTAGAGCTGGCATTGATGACCACAACCAAACATTTTTGGACATGGCATTTTACAAACAAAATCTTCGGGTTTAATTCCACATTTCATCGTTTGGATATGCTGACAAACTGGCATGGTCTAAAACAGAAACAAAATAACAGACTATTTAACCTGTTTTTCATGCGGTATCTTCAGTTTTAATCTATATGTAACATTACAGCTATTTATATTACAATTAGGCATACTGTCTTCCTTGAACACCAATGCTTACTACAAAAAGTTTAATATTAAATGCATACTTTGTCAACCAATACAGGACAACTGCCACAATCCTTCCAACATTGTTTCAAACACTTGTGACCAAGGTCAGGGCAGGCTTTCGTGCAAGGTTTCTTGCATATAAACTTTGAATGGTCAGAGTCATCTAGATGGCAGGTACGTGTACAAACATGTCCACAATCCAAACGGTAATTGCATGGCACATTACAACTACCTGATTAAGATAGAAAATTTTAAAAATCAGTGCTATTTTTTAAAAAAGAAAAACATCGCAGAACCTCCTGGGAATTTCTGAAAGTCTTTTGCAGATTCCACTAACACACAAGTTTCTGGGTGATTCTTGCATTGTAGCTTTAAAGCAGGTCCAATCAATTGATCTCTTTCCAAATCTGATACGATTGACTCCCAAATTTTGCTTTCACTTCGAAGCAACTAAGTAGGAAAATTTGTTAGAATCAACATAATACATAATGTTTGAAGTCTACTATTAACTAAAAAATGGTTAAATGTTGTCACCTGTAAATTTCCAATGCAGAAAAGTCCTCTTTTTGCACGAGACAGTGCCACGCACACTCGATTGTGAATTTTAAGAAAACCTATGCTTTTCTAAAACAACAAAATAACACCGCTATTACAAAAGTAACTAATGGGTGTAAACTGTAAAGCATACACATTACAAATTTACAACAACTACCTGCTCATTGCTCCTGACAAGAGAAAGAAGAATTATATCATTTTCTTCTCCTTGAAAATTATCCACAGCAGTTACATACACCCCCTTTAGTTCATTTGCACTTGAGCGAATAATGTTTTTCAACTCAAGCAACTGGCCTTTATAAACAGTGTTGTTAATTAGAACTATAAGTATTACTACAAACAATGCGTTTTTCTTCCTCTTACATTTCAATAAAAATATCAAGGTGCAGACCTGGTTAATCTAAACTGACCTGTATAAGTTGTCAAGATAGTAATCTGCTCAGGTTTAAACTCATGCAGGAGGAAGTATTTGCAAAGTCCTACCATGAATTCTGCTTCATGTTGATTTTTCTGTCGGTCAAAAGAAATACTGGGATGAAATTAACAGAGATACTATAATAGTTTATACAAATTATTAAAGAAAATCATGGTATGAAGTCATACTGTATGCTAAAAACAAGTGTTATTCAAAGTAAAACATAATGGATCACCTTAGATTTGCCATCTGTAACCTTATCCTCCATTTTGCCATGGCTGATAAAATAAAGACTTTTTTCAACTCCGGGAATATCCTCATATTTCTTGACGACCTCATGATCAGTCAGTGTTTTATAAATGTGAGGTCGAATGAGGTCAGCTATGCGAGGTTTCATGCGATGCTGGCAAGTTAGTTGGGCAAAAGGCAGCTCATTTTTAACCTAAAAAATTTCAACACATTAACATGGATCAGGAAATATATATTCCTACATTAAGGAAGGGGTCAAGAAAATTAAATTGTATAAATATAAATTAGAGTATATTTTACCAATCTCTCAAAAAGTGAAACGTCCAAATTCATTCTTTTAGCAAGATCGTAAACTGTGGGTGAAGGTTTCAATTGCTGATGATCTCCAATTAAAATAAGATGCTCTGTACTTTGTGGCATGGATGTTACAATGTGAGCTTCCAGCACTTCTGCTGCTTCTTCTACAATGACCACTTTAACCTGTCGAAAAAGGTAGGTGATCAAATTCATCAGTGGTCCTAATTAAAAGTAACAATGTTTACCTTAAAATTATAATTAACACTGTACACGATATGAATGATAAATAAATCAAGAGTGGATACGTATGAATTACGCCACAAACAAGTATGGTTCTCTACATATTGTTGTCTATTTTACTTACCGGTAATCTGCTAATAATAGATCTGTACTTCGCAGCACCAGTGGTTGTCATTCCAATAACATCAGCTCCCCTTAAAACTGCAAAACTTTCTTCTTCACGGATTTCCTTTAATTTTGCAGTTTGTTTATTGTAGTTGTTTATGTGTTTTGCAACCGTGTTTCTATATGGTATTCTCCATTGGTCGACCCACGTTCTACAGAACAAATCAACTATATTAACCTACTTATAAAACAAGTTGCAGAAGACTTGAGTGGAAACTTTTGTTTGTATTTCACGTTCTATGTCGGTAGGGTCCTTATTGAGGGGTCCATATCCCCAAAACCCAGAAAGCCCAAGTGGTTTATGCGACCAGTGTGACTCTTTCCTTGACTCCATCCACAACACCCCTTGTGTCATGGTTTTGGACTTAAGTATGTCATGGACTTCTGTCCTCAATTTGCGACACCACATCGCAGTTAGATGTGAAATTCGCAGAATCTTTGTGTGCAAATGAGTTACCAGATTTGCAGCTTTCTGATTCTTTTTAATTTGGGCAACTAATTAGTCACCCCTAGGTGTCTTGCCCAAGGACACATATGCCAAAGAGTATCAGTATGAGTGTCTTAGTTATTCGTGATTACAAAAGAACTAATCAACCCAAGATATGCATCTAATTACAAATTGTATGTATACCTAAATACTACTAAATTTACCTATACAACTCCCATCTTTCGGATTCGGTGAGGTACATGATATTTTCAACTGCTTCCATATCATATTTTGACATTGCTTTTGTTTGGTTTAACTGTTTTTTTAACGCCTTGGTTTTTGCTCGCTTGTCTGATTTTGTCATTTGGAATCCAGCTTCTGAAAAGTTAAGGAACCAGTACATGGGAGATGATATTTTTGTTTTTATATTTCTACTGAAAACTCACCACTGTTAAAAATTGTTTGATGGGTTGTTGCTGCAATTGAGTTTCTCATATTATAAATCTCTTGATAATTTTTTTTGTTCTTAGATTCAAAGTCTAAAATAAAGAATTATTTATATAGGTATCCTAATAAAGAGTGCAAAATTTTGTTGAACCTGTGTCCATTTTTCGTGTGTCTTGTACAAAATCAATTTCATCGTAAACATTTGCTTCATCCTGTACTGTAGTCTCTGCATAAATATGTTTATTCAATTTAAAATAGAAACTTTCATTACGGTTATTTTGGGTTGATTATACAAAACCCAAACAACTATACACTGTATTTGAAAATTAAGGTCATATTTGCCTAAGTGCTAACATAGACATATCGGTGGTACCTATTCATATAACTTGCAGTGTTTTACACATAAAAAATAAAATAATAGTATGAATTAGACATATTCAACATTTCCACTTGTATTGTACTATATGATTTAACTAAAATACCACCCTCTATCAAAACCCACCTTTTGGCCGACTTCGCTGCTTCAACCACTGTTCAACATGAATTGAGAACTTCTTTTGCTTCATAGACACTAAAACCAAGTTATGAATGAATGAATAAATGAATGTAACTTACTTTATCCTCGCGTGGCCGGAAAACGACAGTCGTTATAACACGGATTTGACACCTCGTGCCAGCTTACGAGTTACCATGTATGTTACTTTGTGGGTGATTATTTTTTTGGATTTTTTCATATTTTTGTGTATGGCTGATAATTTGGACAACCCATTAGTGACCACTGGGTTGGAGCAACTGCCGTTAAGTGTCTTGCCCAAGGACACATAGGCCCACAATGGTAGCAGCGACGAGCCTTGAACCCATTACCTCTAGGTTACAGGCAGGCCCGCTAACCACTTTGCCACGGCGCCAGACTAAAGTTATATGTATTAAAGCTAAAATTGCTCATACATACTGTCACCCAACCGTTGTACATTTTATACAAATAAAGATAGCAACACCTACTTTTATATTGTTGGTCCTCGGTTAGGACATAGACAGCACATTTCACTTCGATCTGATGATACACATCCAAAAGATGTGCTACATTAGCAGGAAGATCCATATATTCCAAAAAATTGTAGACTATGTCTGGAATATGGATGGTTGTTAATACATAAAATAAGCAAGTGCTTGATCAGTTTGTTTTGACATACCTGGTTGTATATTTACCGGATCATTATTCCTAGGATGGATTGTCATCCAAGTGACAACAAGAGGGTAATCTAGGCTCTCTAAATGCAAACATTATATAACATTAGATAAAAAACACATGCTAATCTAAAGAGGTTATATGATTGCCATGATTACAGAAGATGAGAATGGAACAAGCGTTGCAAGGCAAAAGAATACACCAACCTGATGCAGCAACTGCTTGTTTAATATGATCTATTTGGAACCCCTGATGCAGAAGTGGTTGAGCCCAAACAGGTATAACTTCTGTTGTTGTAAAGATTTTGTTAAGGCTACAGTAACAAAACAGGTTTCCGAATTTTACCTTTGACAATATAGCTTATGGTGGTCAAGCTTTCAACATTGGAGAATCCTAACCAATCCAACAAAGCATTGTCGTAGCTTGATTTAAATTTCCCTGTAGAATAATGAAGCAACTACAACAGGAGTTTTTTTTTATATAAATACAAAATAATTTTATATATAATATCTAGTATTACATATCATTTTTATGGGTATTTGGAAATATGTATATTAAGCCATTAAGCTTTCCTATGACCATATGTACAACTTTTTATATATTTTATACAAAAGTTATAGTTTTCTTCACCTAGTTGGTAGTACTGTACAAACTGTTGGAATAAATTTGTTGGAATCACGGGTCGCAACTGAGAGAGACTGATAACACATCTGCTTGATGCTTGTAACATTTGTAAAGCATTTTGGATGGGTTGCATCGCATTTTTAACCTCATCTATGGAAGCATGTTTTGAAAAAAATAAATGTTAAAACTAACCTCATCAGCTAAAAGCAATTTTTCATATTTGGCTACAATCGTTACAAAGCAGTTTTTTAAAAACTACACACAGAAATATTATGTTGGTTAAAAAACTGGCCCTTTAAGCGACATGCACAATTTACCTTATTCAATTTTTTTACACCTAAGATCCATTAAAGAATTTACCTTTAACATCCCTAAATCCAAAACCTCTATGTGCTCGCTTAAGTTCACCTAACATATATTTCTTAAGACTCTCAGTTTTGCAACGGCCACCCACACGCACAATTCCTTCAGGATGAAACTTTGCTATTCCTTCCAAGAATTGATCAAGTGCATGGTTGGTGTAACATACCACAAGAATTGGATTTTTTATTTCTTTCGAAATGACACTATGTCCGAACACAAAACAGTTAAACAAAATACAAGACATATAACAAAAAAATTTGTACCTTGGTTCGCAATTGGCTAACAGCAACTGCATCATTTTAAGCCCAACATAAGTCTTTCCAGTTCCAGGAGGGCCTTGTATCAATGCTATCTCTTTTGTAATGGCAGTTTGCAAGGCAAACTTTTGTGACTCGTCTAAGTGCAACTTGGCAGCAGTTGGCCATTGGGAGTGGTTCAAAACATTTACAGCAGGAAAAGGTTTTTCTAGCATGTTAAAATTATATATTAAAATATTTTCAACAAAGTTACGCCATACTAGCTGACTGAGTAGAAACAAACAGTAATATTTCATAATTACATACCAAGCAAAGGTTTGAAAGAGTAAATGGAAGCAGAGTTGCGCAGATACAATGGTGATTGTATTTGTTTGGAGCAGTCGACTATGTATCGATGCACAGGTAGATTGTATGTTTCTATAAAGAAATTGTTCCGATTGTAAAACCAAAATTAAAAACATACATAATGAGTGGAAACTAAATTATGCCAGAGTTATCTTCTGAGTTAGGTTTGGGTAAAGTTACCTTTTAATCCAGCAAGAACATGATGGTATGCTTCAAAAAAGGCATCTGTTTCAATAAGAGTGTATTCCAATGACATGTCAACCAACGGATTGTCTGTTTCTAAATTTTTAATTTTACTTTTAATATGTTTTAAACTTTATTCTTTTTGTAAAACTATTTTTCTGTGGCTGTTTATACTATTGATTGCAAAGCATAAGTAGATGCGTGGTTAAATGTCCTCTATATACATAACTATTAGGAAAATAAATAATAATGCCTTGAAATTAATTTCCTTAAAAATAAACAGCTCTATGGCACAGTTACCCAATCCAGAGGCAAACCATATCTAATTTTGTTGGGTTAAGTTTTTGCATTGCCTAAATATTTTATAGAGTTTCATAGTGTATAGTTTGTACCTGTACTGGTGTTATCATTCCAATCTAACTCTTCTTCTTCATAAGGTTGGTCAGGTGTTACAAAATTAACCATGAGGTGTCCATGCTGTAACTGCCTTGCATCCCTCTCTGCAACTACCCCAAACAAGAAGTGTTCCTGTAAGGATTACAAAGACAAACACGACTAACTAAAATTTACAAAGAAAAATTAAACTTTAAGTCATGTCAAACAAGGCTAAACTTTGGAATGTGGGAACAATACATCAATATCAGGAAAGTTTATATTTATTAAAAGGTATTTATTATTGCGCAAACATGAGCTGTGCGCTACCTTAAAGTTGTCAGAAGAAAAGCAAAGAAGATTACCAAACATAAATCGTTTTGAATTTTCCCAATCAACTCGATGCAGCATCTCAGTGTCAAAGTGAACAAGGTATTGCATACCTGATAAATAAATAGCTAAGTTAAGTTAAATTTAAAATTAAATACCTCATTGTTGGGTTGTATAGATCCAATCATCAATATTACTATTTGTCACTTTTGAAAATTTGTATGTATGACTTATTTTTAAATTAACTGTTTTGCATTACAAACCTGTATCACTTGGTTGTGGAAATTCAACACGAACGTTCTGATATACCTTGATGTCGTCCAATTTTGAAATCTGGTACGAAGTAGCATCTTTACCTAACAATAAACAACATTTTTAGTTTTACAGATTAATACTTTGTTTACAATATGCATAGGCTACTTACCAAGTTTATGATAACTTTGAATTCCTTCTCTTAAAGGTCGAATAAAATCTTCTCGTAGCAAACGAAACTGAACATCAAGATAGTCATCCACACTGGAAGGTTAGAAAAAATATGTACTTGTTTTTATTACTACACTACTATTTGTCCTTAATCGTTCTATTCTTTATACCTGTTATAAGCAGAATCAATTTGATTTTTTCTCAAAAACGGCCTGCTTGTCATTATGATGTCCTCTAGAGTAGGAAAGACAGATATAGATCTAAAGTTATCTGGTGGTTGTCTGTAATCATGTGAGCTATATCTGCTTTCAGTGCGATCTTCTATAAAGTTTCTACAAAAAAAAACATTTATTTTTTAGTTAAAGTAAAACTGTGTTCAAATTTATGTGGATATACCTAACTACTTCGTCTTTACGACTTGTCACTTCTGCTAATCGGTCAGTAATATTTTCAAAGCGTCCAATAGTAGTTTTATTGACCACATTATTCACAGCAACAAATAACATAGAAATCTAGAAAAAGGTTGTGTAGTTAACATGAACTCCTTAAAAAGGTTAGGACTTTTGGAGCTGCAAAGCAGAAAATATGGGTTAAAAATGCAGAAAGCATTGTAGAAATGAGGTGCTATTATGCATATAAAGTTTTTAAGTTAAAATATTTGTGGAAGGTTTATATGCAATTAAAGAATTTGAATGTATTATCTGTAAAATAAATTGTTTATATATTTTACCTCCTTTGTTGAATGCTTGGGTATAAGGTCAAGGCACAATGACATCAGATATAGGCAGCATGACACTTGTCTAGCTGCTTTTTTAGGATCAGGGTTTCTGTAAGATAGTTGGTTATAGTTGCAGGGGTGTACCAAATTATTGTAACCAGATATCTAAATCAGTAGTTGCAGTTTGAAAACATGGTTTGTTAAGATTTAAATATACCTTGTAGTTGAGTTCGCACAAATCAAAGCTAAAATTTTGTTACAAAAACCGCTATTGATAATTTCCAATAGAATTTCCAGCAGAATTTGACGTGGACCGTCTGCTTGAGCTATTTTGCCACAAGCATAAAGCATCATTTCTGTCATACCTATAAAGAATCATTAAAAATAATGTAAATCTTTTCGTTGGTGTATTATGTATGTGAGGTCTTTAAAGTATACTTGTTTAATATGATTACCCTTGTCCATTTCTTGCTTGAGACAATTAGTAAAGCCAGCTTTCTCTGTTGACAATACAATGACAGCTTGTCTTGGGGTAATATCATCCTTTTGTATGATACGTCTCAGTTGTTTAAAGAGACTTTGCAAATTGTCAGTCCTGTGTCAATAAAGAGAGTATAAGTGTCAAAGTGCGCCAAACCAAAGTAAATTTAGAATTAGTTAAAGATTAAACAGAAAGGAGGAATCAGTATAACGTCATCGCACAAGAGTGTACTTAATCTCCCTTGTGTACACATACATTTGTGCATACTAACTATTGCGCAACCGTACGAGCACGCTAACGTGAGCCCTACAACTAAGCATATAGTACTGTTGGGGAAGATGGGACACCTTTAGCACATAATATCCAAATATCCTGATCGTGTTTTAAACAATTAACAACGGTCTATGAGAGTTGTGAGGATACGGTTTTATAATTCTTTGACTGTTCTTTGTTTACTACTAAATGGAACGAGAAAATAGAATGAACAGATGTCCCATCTTCCCCCGCCGTACTATATAACAATTTCCCTTATATTCTATATACGGCGTAACTGCGGTCGAAACCATCAATGTACGCTTTCGGTCGTAATTAAAAACATACACAATTGTCCTTGTAAACTATTTTAACTACGCAATACCTGTTCATGACCGAGCGTGTGCGAAATTATGTGTGTTCTAATTAGTGTATTACTGTAGATACTTGGCAACCAATTGTATTATTGTAGATAACTGGCAAACAGTCTCGCCTGAATCGCGACGAATAATAAAATCCACTTTGTCGCCAAAACAGTTTCTGGTTCTGCAGTATTTGGATGCACGAAAAAACACTTGTAGGCATACAAAACAAATAATGGGTCATTTTGCCTGTCTACCAGAATGGCAGGAGAAATGTCCACTGGTCTTAATACCAACATGTATACCTTTGAGGAGTGTCTCCTTCTGCAGAGCTTCTTCTTTTGTAACGTGGGGCGTTTGAATGAACTTCTCGAACTGTTTGCGGTGGCATTAAAAAAGCCGGGTGTAGTCTTGCCGATGCTTCATCAGTTCCAAAACCACTGGTACTTTGGTCGCTATTGCCGCGACCACGAGTTCCATAACCACTGGTACCACGACCACGAGTTCCATGAGCAGTGGTACCACGACCACGAGTTCCATGAGCAGTGGTACCACGACCACGAGTTCCATGAGCAGTAGTACCACGACCACGAGTTCCATGAGCAGTGGTACCACGACCACGAGTTCCATGAGCAGTAGTACCACGACCACGAGTTCCATGAGCAGTGGTACCACGGCCACGAATTCCATGAGCAACGGTACCACGACCGCTGGTTCCTCGGCCTCTGGTACCTTGTCCCCTTTTTCCGCGACTAAATGTACTACGGGTACCGATGTAATGACCTTCACTGTCGATACCGAAAGAACTAAACATTATGCAACTCTACTCAAGGAGGAACTTTAACTGAATGGTGTTGGGGGTTATCTACCGTAGCCCTATATAGCAGAATACTACGTATACGGTATTAAAGAAAGAGTATTAGGTGCCTGATAGTGACAGATTTTTTATTATTTGTAATTTCATTGTTGTGTTTGCAATAGGTGTTGCTAAATTTAATATTAATCGACGTACTTTAAAATAGGCAAACGTGAGTATTAAAAATTAAATATGCCGCCTTTTTTTAGTAAATATTTCCCGGAACACTTTCGCCACTACTTTACTCCTTAAAAATTACCATCTAAAGTTAAAGCAATGTTTTACTAAAATCATACACTGATCTATACGAATGTGAAAAAGAAATCGAATAAATTAATACCTGCCTGTTCATACAACTTCTAAATCTAACAAAAGTTACGAATATTGTTGTGTAGGGTTTCAAGGTTACATTTCAGACTTCCTTCTTTAACAGTAAAATGTGAGCGGTATTATTTACTCAGATAAGAGCGGTATTATTTACTCAGAATAAGAGCGGTATTATTTACTCAGATAAGAGCGGTATTATTTACTCAGAATATTACAGCTCTGTTGTTAGAACAATAAAAAAAAACTTAAACAAAATAAATTTGCTTATCGTTAACACAGTTGGATTTTGAACTTTGAGTATTATGCATAAGAACCACCGTTAGTTTTCCCAACACTTAAGAGATTAAACTACATACTTTCACTCTATAGTTTACAATTATAGCCACAAAATCGATTTATATTCATAATATTGGTCGCTTACAAAAAGTGGTCAAAAATAAATTAAATGTTGTAATTTTTTCGAACATATTAATCGTGTTTCAATGTGTCTCAATTATATGGTCAAACTTGAATATACGACGCGACGAAAATTTGATTTGCTTTGATCTTTAAATAAGGTACTAGATTGGGCAATAAAATGCCCTACTATGGCACTATGCTACAAGAATCGTCTGTGTCCATCGCCGTTACACGCAGTTTATAGTTATACCGTCCGTCTCTAAACCAGAGGGTTTGGGTTCGACGCTCGTTGCCACTGTTTTGGGTGTATGTGTCCTTGGGCAACACCCTTAACGGCAGTTGCTTCAACGCAGTGGTCCATTATGTGTTGTCTAGAAATATTTTCACAAAGGTGACTTGGTATGCGGGCATGAAGTGTATGAACAGAACACCCGGGTTTTAAACTGTTGTCGCCCGCCAAGCGAGGATAAATACTATTAACCGAATTATATCAATCCTTTAATTCCCGTTACGTGACCTGCATTCCAACACGAACTATATATACTAGAGATACCTCTAGTGTGTCGTGATTCCAACACGGAGACAGAGATATCTCTCGGAGGCCGTATACGCACTTGATTTTAATGTAATGTAGATTACACCTCAGAACTAAACCACAGTTTCTGCGACTCTTTTCCTTTTTAGTTTTAACGAAAACTTTATTAAAACCTCTAATAACAAAAACTAAAATGGAATATCGATCCAATTTGGACACTTTTGATACCGATACTTTAGTTTAGGTCATGGGGATTCCCCTAGAGCTAGATTGGAGTATTGTCATGGCGTATTTCCGCAAAAACCAAGTTCGTCGTTATCGAGAAACCATGTTGGTAATTGTCCCAAGGTTCCAATCGTATAACGTCACCCTATTAATCACACGTTGAAATACCTGTCGGCAAATAATTGTTGTTTGATTTATACAAATAAAGTAATAAACTTCATGCCAATGCTGTTGCAACACCAGTTGCTGTTGCAACACAAAAGGAAAAATGAAATGAAAGTTTTAAAACGTATTGGTCGCTGAAACTCTGGTTAAGCTTTAAAACGTATCCTAAATTTATTTTAATAACAAGTCTGTATAATTGGAATGCTATTGACGCATGGCGCCCTCGCCATGTATTGACGGAATTGAAAGAAACTGTTGGTAAATGCAAAGTTATAGTGTAAATGTATTAAGAGGATTTCCGCGGGTATTCGGTTTACTGAGGTCCTGATTGATACCTTATTCGCTCTACCGAAATTAGAGTCCAGATATGGCAAAGGATAAGACAAGTTAAAGAGATAAAGCAAGTTATATTCATTCATTCACATTCAGAGTAAATGTTTTTTAATAGACACGAAAAGTTGACTTTAGTTTACTGCAACTGCGTTGTTTAAAGATAGGCAGTATTTTAATGTGAAATAGATTGTTTGATTTACAGTGGTTAGAAATCGGCAAAATGTACCGGTACGTATTTACAATACTATAGAAATATTAATTTTTTTTAAATGTATGAGACTTTGGAATATAGGATATATAATTGTATCATTCCCGATAAAGCGTAATTTTTTTAACTTGTCATTTTATTTTGTTCTTAGCAGGTTGTGCCAAAGTTAGTATAGACCAAGTTGGGAACGGATTGTAAAACCATAGTTTAATAAAGAAGTATTAAACTATGTTGTATTATTAAACTATGGTAAAACAACGAGTCTTGTTATCTACGGTCCCCGCGTGTATGACGTCATAGACGCCACCATTACCGAGCCCACTGCATGGCATTTTATCATTGCTGGGTGCTGATTTTCGTCTGAATATTGCGATTTATTCAGAACCAAACACTTCTGCGCGTAAAAATGGCTTTCTACTAATGTTATATCTTATCACAATAATAAACCTTACATAAAGAATCAAATTTTATTGAACACTCAATCAATTAAAGAGTAAAAAAACAGAAAACATCAAGTATACTAACCAAAAACATAAAAGAACATGTTTAAAATATAAAAATACAAACAAAAACGCATAACATTAACATATAGTAGAGTGGGGGAAGATGGGACACTTTGTCAGACATGAATTTTTTTTAATTTTCTTTTTACGGACCCCCATTTAATCATAATCAGGAAAATCAGGTTACAGAATTATTCGACAGTATTATCACGACTTTATAAAACGCCCATCAAAGCTGATTACTCTTTTTAAATATTAAAAAAATATGTAAACTAGAAACAGTATACTTTGAACAGGTAAAAAAATGCGAAATAGTAAGGTGCTATTTTTTTATGCTCGCTAAATCGTAGTAAAGTCAATGATTTTTCTTAGTTTGCGTGTGCGAACGATTAAACTAGTTTCATAGCTTCATAAAACAACCTTTAATATTTCGTACAGTTTGATTTTGTCTCATAAAACTAGTTTTAGTTTTGTAAAAAAACACTAAGATATAAGCATGAAGAAAATGGGCAGGGGTCAATATGACTTTAATTTAAGATAAAAACAACAACAAAATATCGGTTTAACGTTATATATATGAAGTTTACATGCCAAAGAAACTAGCACAGCCTGTTTAACTCGGTAGGTTAACTACAAGTTGCAGAATACTGATAATGTAAATATATTTCAATTCCCATCTTCCCCCACATTGTAGTTTTGTATGTTTTCATTGCCAAACTTTGGAAGATTTGCTTTTAATTTAGTAATTTATACCTCAGGGGGTTTTCAACTATAAGATACTGATATAATAAAATGATAATATTTTGAAAATATATTCGAAATTTGGTCATTTTCACTTGGTAATAATTCATAGGAAGTGGCTTGTGCCAAAAACAGAGTAGTAATACCCAATTTGTAGCAAAAATAAAAACTTTATCAATAGTTATTATCAATTTTTTGTTATTACAAGTTCATATACATTTGTGGGATACAATATTTATCCATTGATGTTCGAACATTACCCATTGTCGTTCAAACAATACCAATTGTTATGCAATGATATAATGTATAGGTAACATGTAAAAACTATAGCAGTAGGGCAAGATAAAGATTGTTTAGACTTAATTTTCGAAGCGTACAGTATTATTTTGTGTTATTTACATATATTCCCATTTATAAATACACTTATTAATCAAAAGTAACAATGATTTTAAACTGTCCTATCTTATGCTGTGTGTTTTCGAATTTGTAAAATTTCACCTGTTGTGCGGATCGCTAAATAACGCCTCGTGTGTTTTATTATATTTTATTAAATTGTTGTCAATTAATAAAGGAATGATAGTACTAATTCGTGGTATTACCTAAAACCCGACATCTATTTTGATTTTGGTCCTATCTTCCCCCATTGTACTATATACTAGTGTATCTAGCTGCAGTTTTGCATGCAAATAGCCGTGATTTTACTTTTTGGCTTACAAACTTAACACGTATACCGGGCAACGAAACTTAAGGTATCTTTGTAAAATTTGCCTAATATCGAAGTGACATTAAAACTTTATTTGAATTTAAAACTTTATCTTACGATTCCTTCAGGATGAAACTTTGCTTTTCCTTCCAAGAATTGATCAAGTGCATGGTTGGTGTAACATACCACCAGAATCGGATGTTTTTCTAACTGACTAAAAAAAATTTAACCATATGCATCGCTTTCAATCATCAAACAAATCATATGTACCTAGAATTGCAATTGGCAAGAAACAACTGCATCATTTTAAGCCCAACATAAGTCTTTCCCGGTACAGGAGGGCCTTGTATCAATGCTTTTTCTTTTGTAATGGCAGTTTGCAAGGCAAATTTCTGTGACTCGTCCAAGTGCAACTCGTCAGCAGTTGGCCATTGAGATAGATCGGGGACATTAATAAAATGTGGTTCACCTATCAATAATATTATAATGAATTGATGAAACAAGACAAAAGGTTTGTAAAATTAGCCAGCATGATAATTTACCAAGTAAAGGTTGAAATGTGTATGTAAAATAAGGGTTGCGCAAATACAAAGGGGTATGTATTTCCTTTGAGCACTTGACAATATATTCTTCTAGAGGGAGATGGTCAATCTCTGTCAAACAAAAATTCTTAAATATAAAAGAAACATCTCCTTTAACCAGAAAAGATGTAAAATCACTAAAATAGTTGGGTTACCTTGTAAACCTGCAAGAACATAGCGGTATGACTTCAGAAAGGCATCTGTTTCAATGAGAGTATAATTCAATGATGTGTCCACATGCTGAGTATCTTCTTTTTCTGCTAACAATTCCATAATTTGTTTAAACTACTTTAAACATATGTAGATGGTCGATATAACTTTGAATGACACATTAACATTTCAAAACTTTCTTGTGATAAAAAAGTGGTAGTAAAAAGTATTCCGTTCCTACTTTTCTTATCGAAGACAAAAACCTTTATCATTTATATCGCCTTAACATTAAAGCAGTTTCTTTCTTTCTAGAGATCAAGCATGCATGATAAGTTTAAAGTTTAAAGAATAAAATGTAAAATAACCCTACATATACCTATCATAAGGAACACCAATGCGGTTTTTCCTTAAAAATGGTTTTTCTGTCTTTATAATATCATCGAGGGTGGGTAGGACAGAAGTAGATCTGAAGTTATCTAGTGGTAGTCTTTCTTCAGAGTTGTTATTTCTTTCAATACGATCTTCCATAAACTTCCTAAATAAGGTAAAGAACAATTTTAACTTGACGATATTTTTTATTAGTTTTTGTTGGTGTGCTTGTTACCTAACTGCTTCATCTTTACGTATTTTCACTTCTTTCAGTCGTTCACTAATATTTTCCAGGTGTCCAATATCCATTGTGTCAACTACTCTTTCAACAACAATAGTTAACATCGATACCTGCAAACATGTTTCATAATATTTTATCTTTGTCGAAAAATCATTGCTTTCATGACAGGAAGTCTGTAGCTGCGCGTTGACCTTATTGCTTATATTGACGACATTATCACGTTAAACAGCCATCTAGTAAACAGGTTTATATTTATTTACCTCATTAACCGATGCATTTGGTACTAAATCAAGACACTTTGACATTAGGTGCAAGCAACATGATACTTGTCTGGCTGCTTTAGAAGAATCCGTCATACTGTAACATATTGTTTTTTGAAATAATCAAAAAACACATTTAGAAAGCCAGCATATCCTTTATGTCAGTTCTGGTTATATACTATTTAGTTCAAGAATTTTGATAATAACATTTAGCACCGTTTTCATATTAACAAAAGCAGTTTTTGAATTCATTTTAATTTAACTGCTTGAATAGAAGCATAACCCCATTGATTTTTCTACCTTACTATCAAATTTTCACTGATCAATCCACAAATTTTATTGCAAAAACCACTGTTAATAACCGCCATTATAACTTCCAGTAGAACATCACATGCTCCATCTGCTTGAGCAATCTTTCCACAAGCATAAAGCACCAATTCTTTTAAACCTGTGTATAAAATAAGAACACAATTTTCAACCGACTCTTTTAAATGTAAAAAAATCTTTAAACACCAACAAAACAGGGACAATTGTATCAGCAAATGTTGATTAAGATATAGATACCTGTATTCATATCCTGTTTTAGCCAATCCTTAAAACCATTACTTGAAGTTGACAATATTATGGCGGCCTTGGTTGGAGTTATGTCATCGTCAACCACAATCTTCTTTAATTGAGTAAAAAAGTAATGTGGCCTGTAAAATAATGATATAAACATGTAACCTTAACTGTAGCAATTTCTTAAATGGTATTTATTTCCAAAATTATTTTTAATTTGCATAGTTGCAAATTAAAAACAAATAGAGAAGCATCACCTTTGAAAATGGTCTCCTGTTGCCGAATTGTATCTTCTAAATCTTTGTGAATGTGGTGAATTAGAATATTGATCTGTGTTTCTTTCGGTCCAACTTCTTCCACGATTACCGTTGCTGCCACGAATGCTCACACTGCCTTGACCATAATTACCTTTGTCATGCTTCCGACCAGCAGAGCTTCCACGACCATTTGTGCCATATCTTCTACGTCTGGAACCCTGGGCAGAACAGTTGCCACGGTAACCACTTCCATGACCATAGCTGAAGCAACCATGTCCACCTCTTCCTCGATCAGTATGTCTAAGAGTTTGCAAAAAGTTTAACTGGAATGTAGCTTAACGATGATTGCTAAAAAGTGTTTGTAAAGTGTGTACTGTTATTCAAATGCTATGTGTATAAATAAAAACCATTAACCGTTTAAATGGGGTTTAGTTGTTGATTTAATGACACATGCTGAGTTTGTATAAAGATTAACTTATTTATGAGGTGGCAATCCGAATGATTTATAGATCTGTACCATGCAGTGTAAGGAACTAACTATACACACAACATTAAACCATACAAAGAACTGATCATATTTGTCATAAGGCATGGATTTGCAAACCAGTGTAGATATATATAGCCTGGTCTAAAACTCTATTTAACACCGTCGTATGTTTTCGTCTTTTGCACATGTGCGCGTAGGGGTTCAATTTGAAGTCCTGTACCAATCGTATGATTCTCTTTGTGTGTAATGCGTCCTTGGAAAGTATGTTTTTAATTTGATTTAAAGGTTGATCGATACTTGCTGAGTAACACCGCTTAAATACGAAACGCGGCGGGCCGATTAAGTTACAAAGTGTCTTTATCCTTTTGAAGTTATATAGTATGGTGGGGTAAGGTGGGACACCTTTCATGCTATTTTCTTGTCCCATTAGGTAGTAAACAAAGAACATTCAAATAATTATAAAACCATATCATCACGACTCTAAAAGACCGTTGTTAATTGTTTAAAACACGACAAAGGATATTTAGATATTATGTGCTAAAGGTGTCCCATCTTAACCCATATTACTATATGTAGAGTCAAACCAAATTAAAAACGTAGTGTAATTTAAAATACCCCATAATACTTATAATAGACACATACATAATTTATATGCACCTGTTCATTCTACAATTGACTTTAAAATTGACTTAAGAGTTAAGCTTACCAGGAATTCTTATCAGTCTCAAATAAAGTATTGTTTTAACTGAAAACAACAAGCAGCTCAATCGTACTCTATAGTCTAGACTACGCCAACAGTATTGTATATGCGTCTTGATGTCACTCGGGAAAATCACACAACAAATACAACTTTCGTTTGGCTTGAACTAGTTCCTGTTCGGGTTCTTTTAATTCCAACGCTTAACAACAATCAACACGCCCAGTTTGTTTTTAATATATACACACGGCTACCTGTATTTGAACGTATAGTTTCCATCGGTGTTTGTTGGAATACTGGGTATTTAAAAACCTACAGGTTATAAAAGAACACCAACAAGGAACTACAAACGCCAAGACTAATTACGTTATCGGGAAACCGTGATAATAATCAGGCCACGTTGGCATGTTTTCCGGGAAATGAAACTCATCACCCAGCATTGGAAGCGCAAAATAATATTGGTTACTGACTACTACATTTAAAGCTGTATAGTGGGCTATATAATAAATATACACCCTAGAACAAAGTCTTACTAAAGTATACAGCACTATATTTAGTAGGGTGGGGGAAGATAGAAGGATACCTTTTTACTCTATTTTTTCGTCCCATTTGGTAGTAAACAAAGAACATTCGAAGAATTATAAAACCGTATTCTCACGATTCCCATAGATATAGACCATTGTTAATTGTTTAAAAACGATCAGGATATTTAGATAATATGTGCTAAAGTTGTCCCGTCTCCCCCCACCCTGTAAAACCGAAGGTGAAAATAAGGGCGGATGATTGTGGGCGCGTGTTGCTTCCAAGACGATTAAAGGCAATTACTCCAACCCAATTATCTCCTATAGTTTGTGTAAAACGTAGGCCATGCAATAAAAAAATAACATAAACTGCGTGAAAAAATGTAAGCGACACGAAACGTATAAAACCATAGAATACTGAACAGTATTCTATGATAAAACAGAATTGCAATGTTAATACGACTGTCGCTGCCCTGCCCTGCCACGCGACTAAAAAACAAGTTACACATTTTTCATTTAATCAACACCCGTGTTATCACCCTTGTCGTTGCCCCGCGGTGCAAGCATAAATAAGTTACCGTTATTCGTTCATTTAAAAATACTCTGTGTGTTAATAACATGTTGAACTTCCGCTTATCTATTTTAATAAAATTTCCTGTCGGCGCCAAGGCAACAATGAACGCTTTTTATTGGCGGCAATCAAATCAGATTAATAATTAGTTTGCAAATACACGATATAATTGTGCTGGACCGCTGAAGTATGTGCTGATATTGGAGAATCGGAAAGTCTGAAGTAAAGACGTAGCGGTATTAATAAAGCTTTATTGAGGAAAATATATTTTCTGGCGCCGTAGCACAGATAGCGCGCATGTCTTTAACTCAGAGGTTATGGATTCAAGGTTCGGCTCCGGCTCTCCGCTACCACTGGGCGTATGTGTCAATGGAAAACATACTTAACGGCAATTGCTTCAAACAAGTGTTCGCTAATGGGTTGTCTAAATTGTCAGCCATACATAAAAAAATAATCAGCTACTAAGTAACATACATGGTAACTCGTATAAGCTGGCACGAGGTGTATGAAACAGAACACCCGTGTTATAACGACTGTCGTTTTTCGGCCATGTGAGGATAAAGCAAGTTACATTAATATTCTACATCTATTCATATTTATTTACAATAAATGTATTTATAAAACAACGTGTGTTTATGTACACATTAGCATTGCCTCATAATTATATTATACAGATGACAACTTCACAAAGTTCAAGTTACTTTGTCAGCCTTCCACTGTCAAGTTTGGGTCATGCATCTGGTGATTGCATTAGTTTTGCAAATGGAATTAAACATCACCCTTTGCAAAAGTATGAAGGGGAAGAATCAAAGCAAAAAATCAAAGTCATAACTCATGCTGTTGTTGAGTGGTTTTTAAGCTGGGAGCCATGGCAGTGGAGAATTCTCTTCTCTGGTTTGGTAAACAGATTTGAAAAGTCGCAGCTTCAGAGTTTGAGCATCGCTGTTGAGTCAGTTTTCCATCGAGACTTTCTCGCTGATCTACAGGACGAGTACCCTATGCGGAAAGTCAGAGCTCGACGCAATTCTCCTACCATGCAGCAAGAGTCTATGGAATGCACAGAGAGCAACAATGTTGAAATGGGAGAAGTTTCAGAGCTTACATTTCGAACTGACAGTAATGCTTTTATTTCAAAAAACTTGAGTGACTCGAATGGTAGACCAAGTTATGTCAGTGATTCTAGAATCACTAGATACTCAAGCACTCTAAGTGAGGTAAAAAGGCTGCAGTTAAGTGAGCATGAAGAAGTCCCACGGTCCACATCAAGCTCAAGGAACCTATCACCTATTGAAGAAAGCAGTGCAAGCCTTGGACCTAGGCCATCACCCCACAATGAGAAAACACCATTCCTATCTCTCACCCCACAGTTTTCCAACTTCATCAGTGCAGCAAGAATAGGCACAACAGCATCAACAAGCTCTGCTCAGTCAGTGGCTCCTAGTCTTTCACCTATAGAAGAAACAAGCCCAGAAAACAGCTCCAAAGGTGCTTCTCCTGCAACAGCCTTAAATGCCACACAAAACAAGTTCAATCAAAATAGCCAAACAAAAAGTACACTACAGGCTGCCCCTCAAAAGTCCAAACTTGGCAAAAATACGAAGAAAACACTCTCAGGGTTAGTATATTATTAATTTCTTATACTCTCATCATTATGTAATTGTACTTTTACCATAATAGCATTATATTATCATCATAACATTTCTTTTTAAATGTTATTATTGTCATTTTAAAGGCTGTTCATTTTTTAAAGTTTTTATTATCATTATTTATTCTTTTTTAAATTTTTTTGTCATTAATAAGATTAAATTTATTTTTATTTTAATTTACCCATTTTTTCATGACACTGGCAGTGATCTTGAACCAGTCCGGGCAGACTCTGCTGCCTCCAAGTGGACAATGGGTCCTCCTGAAGATGACGAGATCTCTGGCTTCCACACCAACTTTACTGAGATGAGTGTAAAAATGAAAGATTTCTTCCCAGCAGAAAACCAGAAAGTTCTAGGCAAACCAGTAGCTTCAAGAAGTCAGATTGGAAGTGCATTCATGCAGAGGTAATGTACGCTGCTACATTTAATTCAGATTTTATGTTAAATCTCTATTCTGTACAGTCAAACAAAATATAATGTGCTGCCACACGTAATTGTTCAGCTTTTACTTATTTTACCTATAGTTTAGTTCATATATGGTTTAGTTATAAAAAAATCAAACGAAAATCTTTGTTTATTATGCACAATTCTGCCCAAATTTAATTGTCTTTTTTCCTGTTATATCTCTTCGTAAATGACAATTTTAATTAATATTATGGTAAATAAAATTAGGATTCTGTTTATATGCGTGGGGTGCTAAGAACCAACAATTTTAGGCCAGCGTTGGCTCAGTACTCTAAAACTAGTATTAAATGCTTCTTTCACTATTCAGAAATCTCTTTTATATTTCACTTAATATCTGTTCTAAATTTGCTTCTTTAAACCTTTCCAAAGGTTTGACGTCTGTAGAAACAAGATACCCGGTCCTACAGCAAAACAACTTTACAAGAACAGCAAATTCTGGTCAACAGAAAAGATCACCGTGGAAGCAAAACCTCAAAGACTAAAAGAGGATTTCGGAAAACAGCTTCAAAAAATTTGGAATGTCTGTGTATAAAATTACTATAGTTTTATGCCTAAAATAACTGAAAAAAAAACTTTTTGGCATATGTCCCATAGCATTGGTGGGATAGAATAAAATTGCCTGAATAGTTTGAATAAAAAGATGTACTTTTTACTCTTACGAATTATTAAAGAAAGTCTATGCTTGTTTCAGAAAAGGAATACTTCTTGTTTCTGAATAGTCTATTTAAAAAAAAGATTTGTATCTCCAGTGGTTAGAGTCATGGCGTGACCACCAGATTGTACAGTTGCTTCTCAAACTTTTGGCACATTCTGATGGAGAAACTGTAAAGTACGTGGCACACTGCATCAAGCAAAATGCAAAAAATAGTATGTTTACTTACTTAATGGGAAATTTAACTTACATGTGAAATAAAACGGCATCTTTTTCCTTATGTTACTTAATGGGAAATTTTACTTACATGTCAAATAAAACGGCATCTTTTTCCTTATGTTTTATTTAAAGGTATAAGTGGCGCCATTTACATAAGTTAAACTTTAATTTATTGTATGCCCAGAGAACTTTAATGTCCACTATAATATACCACAAAATATGATTCTTTTACACAAAGAAGGTAATACATCTCTATTGTGTAAGGACATTAAAGTTTTAATAGTTTTCCAAAGTTTAAACACTTACATTACGTTTGCAGTTTCCTCTACTGAAAGTACAGCGTCCTTACTACCAGATAACTATTGGTTGTCTGTATTTGACCACCTATCTTCAGTTGACATAGCTCACTGTGGAGAAGTATGTAGATGGTGGTACTGCCTTGCACAAACTGATTGGTTATGGAAGAACAAATGCAAAGAAATAGGTAGATACTATTAAAATTAAGTTACCATAATTCTAGATTAGTTGTTTAAAATTGCAAAAGTGTTGGGAAATTTCAATTTTAAATATTTTAATTTTTAATATTTTAGTTTTAAATGTTTTAATTTTAAATATTTTTATAAAGCGCGCCGATCACTGTGCCACAGCGCAGGACGCAATAAATAACTTACCAGCAACTTTATATTTACATTAAACTATCTTCACCATGATGTAGGAGATGAGTATGGTGTTGAAAACTTCCTACAGCTGATGGAAGAGACAGCACATGAACACGAAACTTTAGACTGGAAACAAGCATACATTGAACTGCATGAACGTATGGAAAGAAATGCGTCAAAATTTTCTGACTTGCGCTCAAGTAGCAAAGCTTCTGCTTTCTCAGATGGTAATCAGTGCCCATGTTCTAATTATGTTTTTAAAATTTTACTGCAGAAATTATGGGTTAAACTATTACTGAATAGAATGATTTAAAATTTAATGCATATTGTGGCCAATATTCTATTTTACTATAATATTGAGTCATTGACCTATAATAGGGAACGGTAACATTTTCTTATTAGTCAAAAGTGAAACTAAGAAAAATATAACCATTTAAAAGATAAAATGATATTTAACTTAAGTTCAGTGATCAATTTCTTTTGTATGAAACTTTTTTCATATAAAAAGACTATTTTGTATATGAAAAGCTTGTAAAGAAAAAAGTTTTTAAACACATTTTTTTATATTGTACTTTATAACACTGTATACACCATATGACAACAGCCTACCTTACAGATTCAGATGAAGTACCTTATGATCTATCCGATGAAGCTCTTGCTCAGAAATACAAGGATTATGTTCCATACTGGAAGCTTCACAAAAAGACAAGAAAACCAAGTTGTATGTAATATACATTAGAGCAAAAAAAAGTGAAAAAAAAAAGTGTGAAACATTTCTTTAGTAAAGTTTTTTTTATCTGAAACACCATTTTTACCTAGATTTAGGACGACCCCTCCAATGTGCGTTCCTGCTTATAGCCTATATACACTGTTTTACTGTACTGTTATATGCTAAACTTAACAAACTAACAAACAACACATTTTTCAGTTCAGCGTCAAGTTGGAGCAACAACCAGTCAAATTAGACAAGTAGCTATAGGTTAGTTTTCTCAAAAGTAATGATTAAATGAATGGAACTTATTTATCATAGATTGGTGGGGCAACAATAGTCGCAACCCTAACTTAATAGTCTTGCCTTGATTATTTGTACCCAAAGCACAATTTTGGTATTTTTATCATACCTTGAAAAAGCACTTTGTTATCCTAGATAATCAATTTTTTACCCATTGTATCTGTTTTTAAAAAACATTCCACACAATTACCTGTATTTTTAGGTTCAGTTCAATCAACATCAGCAACCACATTTAAACAAGAAGAAGAGGTTGTTACCGTGGCAGAAGTACCAGTAGATGTCACCAAGGCAGAAGTACCAGTAGATGTCACCGTGGCAGAAGTACCGGTAGGTGTCACCAAGACAAAAGCACCAGTGGATGTCACCGTGACAGAAGAACTGGTGGCCTCCCCTTTAAAGTCACAAGAAACAACTTCTCCAGATAAAACTCAAAGTGCTGGTGGATTCCTTTCCATGTGGAAAAATATAACAGAAGGTGATTTTTATTATCTTATCTGTGTGTGGTCTTATAGTTATAATGTAGCTGTAGCACCCTGAGGAAACATTACTTATTTATCCTTTGCTAATCGGCAGCTTTACACATTATAACCTGGGTATTTTGTTTCATAGACTTTGGACCTGGCTATGGGTTACCAAACTAGCCACCGTTGCTATTTTCCGTATTTTTGTTTAAAATATTTCCAAATCCTCGCTACTGTAATCAAAGATACAAATAAAGTTATTAAGTTTGTCACTTTGTAGGATTGTAGGTGAGTGTTTTAGGTTTTTTTGGTGACAATTTAAACAGTTATAAATTGAAGAAGTTATTTATTATTCTTTAAAACACACTCTCACAGTGGGGACAGTATCATACTTTCAACTTTGTGTCTTTTAGTGTAGATACAAGTGCTCTTACCACAATGCCAAACAATACATCAAAGTTTGGACTGTCATATTCATTTAATAACTGAAATATATTACCAATGCAGTTAAAATATTCCAACAAAATATTACAGTTAATTGCTAATAACTTTATATAAAATATTTTTATTAGATTTAAAAGAAGGAGACATGGAATCAATCTCAAAACGAAGCGATCGTTGTTACGGGGTTCCAATATTAAACCAACTTGTCACTGAAAATGAAATTGAGGATTTTGCGCGGCGTGGAGAGCTATTTGCTGTTGATCATAGAATAAAAGGACCCACCACTGGCACAGGAAAGTAAGATGAAAAAAATAAAATATTAAAATTTATATATTTGCAGTTGCTGCCAGGCATATGGCAATCTTAACAGATCTTTAGGTATTTTTAATAAAAATAAGTAAAAATTGCCAAAATAAGTTATGCTTACAAAAAATTGTTGAGTCTGTAAAATTTGGCAGATAATCTCTTTCAGATATATATAAAACTTTGTTTATTGTATAGCTTAACGCTTTTATTTAACTTCTGACAATACTAAACCTATCAAATAAATTGGAAATAATGAATGAAGGTAACTTATTAACAAGTTTTTTTGTTTCATACACATCATGCCCGCTTACGAGTTACTAAGTATGTAACTTTGTGGGTGATTATTTTTTAGATTTTTTTGTATGGCTTGAATGAAAGTCCGGCGCCGTGGCTCAGTGGTTTAGGCGCCTGCATCGAGAACCGAAGTGCCCCCGGTTCGATGCTCGACGGCGGTACTAACACTGATCGGCGTATCCGCCGCGTATGTGTCCTTGGGCAAGACACTCAACGGACATTGCTCCAACCCAGCGGTCACTTATGGGTTGTCCAAATTACAGTCATATACAGGAAAAAACAAACAATTACCCACAAAGTTGCATATATGTGGTGACTCGCTGCCCAGACGAGGATAAACCTTCTGTGGAAGTGCGTCCGGTTGTGACGTTGTGAGTACGAGTGTAGTTCTCGAATGATGTTCGCGAATCGTGTGAGAACGAGTTCGCAGAAATAGTCCGCAGATGGAGTCCTATATATACGGGTCAAGAATCGGGACAGAAAACGGAACTTGGTCGGAACGGAGAACGAGTTCGCAGAAATAGTCCGCAGATGGAATCCTTCGGGTCAAGAATCGGGACAGAAAACGGGACTTGGTCGGAACGGAGAACGAGTTCGCAGAAATAGTCTGCATATGGAGTCCTATATATACGGGTCAAGAATCGGGACAGAAAACGGGACTTGGTCGGAACACTGGAGTCGGAACATGATAACAAGAACTTCACTACCGCGAGCACGTCACTTCCGGACGTACAAGGGTGTTGGGGTAATGGGCCAAGTCTGGCCTAAATCCCAGGTCCTCACAGACCTCACCCATACAGAATAGAATAGAATAGAATGGCTTGAATGAATGTAACTTACTTTCCTCTTGCGTGGCGGAAAAACGACAGTCGTTAAACACTGGTGTTCAGTTTCTTACACCTCGTGCCAGACCAGTTATCCCTATATAACTTGTGGGTGAACAGTTTTTTTTTTGTCCTTATGGCTTACAATTTGGACAACCATTAGTGACCAGTTACGACTAGGTTAAGGCAATTGCTGTTATGTGTCTTGCACAAGACACATACTCCAACAATGATAGCAACAAAAACAACACAATCTGAATGGCGTTTTTTATATATTCTTTGTAGATTTTGGTTGGTCAATAACATTGTGAAACCTGTGGAAAAAGTGCAATCGTTGGAGGTAAGACCAAATCTATTAATATTTTCATTGGTATATCATGTTTTCATATGAACCAGGGTCACAATGCTCCTGTGATGACGATCATGTGTCATGGAAAGAGGATATTTAGTGGAGGAATGGATCAGAAAATCCGGATGTGGGCACCCACGGGCATGAGCTTTGGAAAGATTAATAAGCCTTTAAAAGGTCGGTTTCATCATTTGTATATATTAGGGTAGAGGAAGATGTGGCACTTTTTCATTCTATTTTCTCCTTTCATTTGTTAACAAAAAACATTCAAATTATTATAAAACTGTATCATCAGGACTCCGATAGACCGTTTTTAACTGTTTAAAACATGATCAAGATATTTGGGTACTATGTGCTAAAGGCGTCCAATCTTTCCCCAAGACTTGTAGTTGCTACCATTGTGGCCGTATATGTCCTTGGGCAAGACACTTAATGGCAGTTGCTTCAACCCAGTGGTCACTAATGGGTTGTCCAAATTATCAGCCACACATAAAAAAAGGAAAAACAAAAAAAAACATAATTACCCTTTAATTCACATACTTGGTAACTCGTAAGCTGGCACGAGGTGTATGAAATAGAACACCCGTCTTTAACCACTGTCAATATCCGGCACGCGAGGATAAGGTAGTTTGTATTCATTCAGGATAAAGTCAGGCGCGCTATCCATTATAATGATTATACCATGACGGCTACAGGTTTAGCAGTTTATGTCAAGAATTTGTTTTCGCTAATTATCGTTCTATTGCTACTAATAACATATTAATACATGTCCACATACAGGTAGTGTGATGTCAATGGCAATGGGCGAGGATGAAAAATGTCGGACTCTATACATTGGCTCGTGGGATATGAACGTTACAATATGGGATTGCGTAACTTGTGAGCTTCGAAAGGCTTTGGTCGGACACACAGGGACAGTTACTGCCGTTGCCGTTGATAATACATACATGTAGGTTGCATTAAATTTTTAACAAAAAAAGCATTTTTTATTAAAATCCCTTTAGCTGATCGGTTTTTGTCTTGCACCGTGACTCAGTGAATAGCACGCCAGCATGTTGCCCAGAGGGTACTGGTTCGAGGCTTAACGATGTTATTATTGTCGGCGTATGTGTTCTCTTTAGGACATTCATTTATTCATATCTTTTCAGAATATCCTGTTCCCACGATACCACTATACGTGTATGGGATATCCGTAACTACGAGTGCTTGCGCGTGCTTCGTCACCATAACGGGGCTGTACAGTGCATGTCTTACCACGATAAAGTGATCATCACGGGTGGCACGGATAGGTACGTGAATGCTGTGTTGAAATTAAGCCTTTTTGAGAATTAAACTTTTTGATTTTTTATATTTTCGAAATTTTTATTTTTAATAATTTTTATTTTCGAAATTACTTTTTTCTTGCAGGTTAATACATATGAGTAACCCTGACGATGGTGAATTGCTGAAGACTCTCTGTGGCCATATGTCTCCAGTTACTGCAGTTGTGGTAAAAAGTTATTTCGTAAATATTTTTTAATAAACATACCATAATAAACGTTTTAATCTTAAACAGATTATCCGCCAATATATTATAGAAATAACTTTTTTTTATGAGCAAAAACATTTTTTTGCAATTTTAAAATAGTTTGCCCAAAAAAAGGTTTTTTAAGGTTGCCATATGCCTGCCAGCAACTGTATATATAAAATTTAATAGTTTAATGTTTCCTAACCTTAGTTATATTATAGCGGCAACACAAACTAATAGTGAGCGCTGACCGAGACGGAATGATTATGCTCTGGTCGGCAGAGGGCGGTAGTGAGCCTGTGGAAAGCATCCAGGCGCATGAGAAGCAAATAAACGACCTTGCAATTTCTGGTGGACGATTTTTTACAGCATCGAGGTAGAATTGTTAATTGTGTAAGATGTTTATGATGTTTAATGTGTTTTTGATCTATAGTTTTTAACCAATAGAAAGTACCAAACTGTTTGCTTTTAGTCATTATTTTTTCGGGCAGTTTATATACGGTACTGTGGGGTAAGTTGGCACACCTTTAGCACGTATCTAAATATCCCGATCCCGTGTTTTAAACTAATACCAGCGCTCTATGAGAGTAGCAAGGATACAGTTTTATAATTCTTTGAAAGGTTTTTGTTTACTAAAAAACGAAAATAAAAATAGAATGAAAAGGTGTCTCATCTTCCCCAACCTACAATATATATGAATGAATGTAGTCTTACCCTCACGTGGCGGGCAACGACAGTCCTGTATTGTAACACGGGTGTCTGTTTCATACACCTCATGTTCGCTTGCGAGTTATGTAACTTTTATGTATTAATGAATGGCTGACAATTTAGACAACCCATAAGGAAATAATGAGTTGGAAAAAAATATTTTACCTTTTCAGCGACATGTTGATTAAAGAGTGGGAGTTAATTACTTTGAGGTGTGTGCGCGTTCTACAAGGCCATGTGAATGAGGTTACGGGAGTTCGGGTAAGTTTTTGATCCAAAATTCCATTATCTCGGTTCAAAACATGTTTATAGCGTTCTAAACAGCTGGTTTCGTTTAAAAGTGCTCGTTAAACTGTGTACCAGATGTAACGAGAAAACAAGTCGTTTCAAAAATGCGTAATTTATATTTTGCTGCCTTACGAAGCAATGACACTCAATTTGTTATTGGCTCAGTGCACAGCGAGGTATTTGGTGACTTGCAGCAAGGATAGCAGTGTCCGCTTGTGGTGGTGGGGGAGTGAAGACGAGCTGGTGGAACAGCGGGGGCGTTGAATGAGATTTGACCAAATCCTTGTTTGGTTATACCACTGTGATTTTATTTGTTTTCAATTTACCTAAATGGCTTTTTGAGATTTTGCCTCAGTATTATATATTAGGTTAGGATACGATGACACTTGTTTTCGTTTTTATTTCTTTTCCCATTTGGTGGTAAACAAAGAAAACAGAACAGTATTCTCGCGACTTTAAAAAATTGTTGTTAATTGGTCAAAACGAGATATAAAGGATTTCGGTGATTACGATTTCTCATCTTGCCCTGCAGTATTATACAACAGGAGCGAATGTACGTTCTAAGAATCTAAATCAATTGCATTACTCGTTAAATTCCTTTGCGTGTTGATTGCCTGTATAAGTGCTTGTCGGATGCTGTTCTAAAATACAGCCCACGTTTTCCATATTAGCGAATGTCAGGCCAATTTTATATTTCGGTTCCACGAGGCATATCACACGTCGTAAAACGTAGGACTCAATTCAGCGTTTGAATTTTCGGGTTCAATTCGGTGCGGTGGTCCCGTGGCTAGGTGCCTTTGATATTTGGCCTGTAAAATGCGCGCCAAGTAATGACCGACAATATAAATTTAATAAATGCATATTACACGGTAATACGGAAGGTAAGTGTCTACAAACATAAAATAGAATATCTTTTATTTCATTCTACCAGACGGTTTTAGAAGCCATCGTTTTTTATGGTCAAATAATAGCCTGCGAAAGTAATATTTCGATGTTTTGTTTTCGCAAAATGATCTATATACCATCTGTGTCTGTTAAGGTCTTATTAAGACTATTGGAGCTGGTAATAACAGCGATCTATTTTTTATACACATACAGTAAGGGTAGGAGAAGATTGGACACCTTTTTATTGTATTATCTCGTCCCAAAACCGCATCCTTACTGCTTTCATAGATCGTTGTTAACACGATCAAGATATTTGGATATTATAGTAGAGCGGGGGAAGATGGGACACTTTTTCTATAATTTTTTTTTGTTTCATTTGGTAGAAAACAAAGAACATTCAAAGAATTATAAAACCGTATCCTCGCGACTTTCATAGACCGTTGTTAATTGTTTAAAACACGATCAGCATATTTGGATATTATGCGCTAAAGGTGTCCCATCTTCCCCCACCCTACTATATGAGTTAAAGGTGTCTCACCTTCTCCCATCCTACTATATAGTACGGCCGAATAAGATGGGACATGTTTTCATTCTCTCTTCACGTCCCATTTGTTGGTAAACAAAACATATTCACAGAATTATACAACCGTAACCCCGCGACTAAAAAACAACTTTTAATTGTTAAAAGCACGGTTAGGAAATATGGGATTTAGGTATCTAGCAGTATCTTATCGTTCCCCACAGTACTATATATTACAACTTTACAAAGGGACATATCTCTGCTTAATTGAGAAAAAGGTAATCCGGCAAACCATTGGAATCCTGGATTCGTGAGGAATTCGCGGCCGCGTTGCGTGCGAGCAATCCGCCGCTCATGTTTATGGCTTTCCGGCAATCTCGGGATGCTTTGTCTCGCCGGCGATTGGGGGAGAAAAATAAACCTATTCCACCTCACGCCGAGGGTCGCAAACTTTCGCTGGGGGGTTAAGAATCCAAGACGGGAGCTTCTGATCCCAGCGGATTAAAAGTGGATCCTCCGCTGTATACGAAGCCACGTACCACAACCTGTTAGCAAGTATGTGTCTTTTACCAATGTCAATCTCATTCCCATTATCCATAATACAACATGATAATACTTTTGGCATTATAAACAATGTGCATTTACAATGATATGGATCTTGGATTGCCTAATAAAGTTGTTGGTCTTAACTTTCCAGTTCCGCCTACGAGTCTCTATATCAGCGCGGGGAGCCCGCACTCGACAAAAGTTGGACCACCGGTAAGAACTTTCCGTGATTTCATAATTGTGTTCAACCTCGATTGCGTGCGAAGGCTCGCCGGAAAGCGGCTGGTTTAAATGTGTATACGTTATTTTACAACTCGTATTTGTCTAGCCTGTCGATCACATTTTCTCAGCATAACCAGGCCATTATAAAAATATTGAAAAACGTCTAGCGAATTCTGGTGGCTTAAACGAGAATATTTTAGTGAAAAATCTCACGGAAAACAGACGACATAGGACAACACCTGTGTGGCCGCAGTGTACACATATAAAATAGCTTTTATCGCAACATCGGCTTTAAAAGCCTGAATAAAAAAATCGTAACAAAAATATTAAAACGCCATTTATAACGTTTTTAAAGTAAAAAATATCCCACGAGTTTTTATTGGGGAATTGCGTCATCAAATGCCAATGCAGAGAATTATGGAAAAAACACCGCGTTTGTTTGTAATTGACTTCGCTAACATGTCATACCGGAAGGGCATTAACACTGTCTAATCTCCGGTGTATTACTTCAGCAAACAAGTGCATTCCGCTAAACTTATTTACTCACTATGCAATTTCGTTTTTCCCGGTCCAGTAAAATGGTTCATTTAGCCTACTACGAAAAAATGCGGCCTGTATTTATAATACCGTGAGGCAAGATAGATACCGTTTATAGCACTTAATATACCATATTTCTTCGTATTTTTTAGAACCAAGAATGGGTGTTTATAGAGTCTTAAGGGTACGGTTGTACACTCCTGAAAACATTCGTTGTTTACTACTAAATGTGGCGATAGAAGTGAATAAAAACACCCAAGCTACTATACAGTAGGGTTGGAGAAATGGGACACCTTTTCATCCCATATTTTCGTCCCATTTGGATAGTTACCAATGAAAATTCAAATAAATATAAAAAAAACGTGTCCTCACGAGTCCCATTGTCAATTCTTGATTGATTAAAATACGATTAGAATATTTGTATTTTATGTGCTAAAAGTGTCCTATCTTGCTCTAAAGTACTATATATCAACGTTAGCACATTAAAAAACTAAACTTTGAAATCTTAAAATTTAAAATTCAATTAATGAATGCTTTTCTCGTAGTCAGCAAAATGCTTTAGAAAATAAAGTCTCCATCTTTGTTGACAAGTATCTGCTTTGTGCCCATTTGTTTGCTATTACGAGACATCGTAAATCCGAGTCCTGGGTTGTCGTATAGATTAAATTCTTAATTTTCCACCGATGCATGCATTTAATTAGATTAGGGTGACGGGGTGTCGGTCCGAGTGATAGTTTGGCGCCGACGCCGCTTTAATTAAACACTTGTCGGAGACATTAAGTTTGCGCATTGTCTGTAGCTACCTACCAAATCTCGCCGTGGTTTTAACACAGGGTACCTGACAGTGCTGTTTCCGTTTTCTTGTTCCAGTGTTACCAGTTATAAACGGGCCTGAGCAAAACGCGCCACAAAATGTGCTTCGGTAAATGATGTAATTTAAAAAAAGAATGAGGTTTTTTTGGTGTTGTGCCAGTGATTAAGCTCCATACATCCGGCTCGTTTATAACACAAGAGCTATTCCTAAATAAAGTTATATAAATTAATCTATTTTTACACTCACTCCAATGCTGGTTCGATTGTATATAAACTTTAAGCGTGTACTTGATTACTGAAGTGTTGTCGCTGATTGGCAGTGACACTGGTTTAACGTGCCTCACGCTCTCTATTCCAGAGTGGTCACTCGAAGCACTAAACGCATTTACACACAATCAAGCAAACAAATTCCAGCGTACGACGTCGGTGTATGTAATCTGAGTCATAAGGTAAACGATGGCGCACAGTCGCCTAACGCCGATGCTATTGATTAGGGAATGAACACAATTAAAAGCACATGTAAGCAGTCTTATGAGAAAGCAGCTAAGACGATAAGCTACGGTGTACGACATGAGATGTGAATTAGACATTGCGAATGCAGTTTATTCAATGTAACATTTTTAAGCTTGCAAATGAATTGGTGACGACAGAAGGTTAAAGTATGTAGTAAAAGCTAGTATAGTTTGGTTTAGGAATGAAGGCTGCTTGAGCAAGCAAACCAAACCGTACATTCGTAGGCCTTATAGGTAATACTCAAGGTGAAGTATTGGTGTATTACCAAATGCTATTATACCGAATCGAGCATTTTTATGGATGATTGTCTATTGTTTGTGCATATATACTTTATACGACAAAATAAGCATGAGTTAATCGACATGTGTTGTTTTGCTCAGATTCAAGGTGGCCACAGCATACTAGTAATGGTGTATTTATAAATGCTAATCGAGAGTTGGTATGGATGATTGTCTATTGTTTGTGCATGTATACTTTATACGACAAAATGGTCATGAATTAATCAACATGTGTTGTTTTGCTCCGATTCGCGATAGCCACAGAAAACTAGGGTTGTACTTGACGTATCTCCTTTATTTAACAAAGTGTCAAAGACATTATGAGGTGGCTAACTCGTCTATTTTGAGTGCACCTTCGGGTACTCGCCTGCCCTGGAGAGCACACCACAAGCACTTCGCTGCCACGCGCCTCCCTTCAGAATGCCTAGGGTTTGCTCAGACTAAAATAGCAAAGTGTCCGTGGTCGTAGTAATCACACCGCAGAGATTTGCAAGTGCCAGATTTTGCTGTTATGTAACAGTTTCCTAGTTTTTTTCTTCTTTTGTTTAAGTCTATATTCCTTAGCTTTTGTTCTTGCATATGGTTAACAGGCGTTGGGCCTTCGCTTTTGTTATTTAAGCGTATTTAGAAATGTTTCTTAGGTTAATTCTTTATGCGTTCGTCACAGTGAAATAGGGGAAGATGGGACATTTTCATCATGTTTTCTCGTCCCATTTGGTAGTAAACAGATAACATCTAAAGAGTTATAAAACCGTAGTCTCACGACTCCCATAGACCGTTGTTAATTGTTTAAAACAAATCAGGTTATTTGGATATTATGTACTAAAGTATCCCGGCCTACCCAAACCTACTATATTGTTATTTTTTCCAAGATATTCGCAGGAATGTCTCTGTTAGAAAACTGGCAATTTGGGGAGTAAGAAGATCAGAAGTTAAGCTTGGAATACAGGACAAGCAAAACTGACGGTTCAAAATAAGGAAATCAAGGTAGGATGTGACGAAAAATTCCGGTTTATTAATTAAGAATTTTCCCCGAATCGAATAAATGAGAATTTCTGGGTAAACTTGAAAACCCAATGCCGCTATAAGCAGCTTACGACGGAAGAGCTATGCTATGTTTACGTGGTAAGTTTCAAGTGAGAATAATGTATGAAGGGGAACTTAACATTAAGGCAAGCGAAAAATCGTTGCCATTGATTATACGTGTACCTGATACTTAACCAGCACTTAGAGTACGGCGTGAGGCATCGGCAGTCGTGAGAAAACGCTTTTAGACTTGTCGGCCACAAGAAAGTGACGGTATATAGCCCACCGTGGCCACTTTCTGTCAAACATCCGTGTTAGTGAACATAGAACTGTGTTGAAATCATAACAGGGTCTTAGTCGTTTTGCTGTAAGCGGTGCCGTATTATAGCTTCAAGTATCCTTTGTGCCAAACCAATGCTCGTAGGCTTAGTGAGATAAACCCCGGACCAATTCCTGATCCTGACCGAACTGTAAATCGTTCACAACAAAGATACGACTCGATCGTGGCGAGCAAACTCAGTATCAAAGCGCCGGTGCTCGAAATTCCAAACGTCTTTGATGTTTCCTAAACATATCGTCGCTGTTTTTCTCCACGCGTTTTTATAGCGATGACGTAAGTCTTTCCATAAATCATAGCGCAAAAATGGAAACGGTTACGTAACTAATACGGATGTGGTATGCACCGTGGAAACATGTTACGTTACTTTTAGTGCGTGTTACAAAATAGAGTGGGTTAGGGTAAAAATGTTTTTATTTTCGTTCTCTTTTATCGTTCTATTAATCTATTTGGTAATAAACAAAGAATATTACAGATTTAGTAGATTATGGGAAGATAGGACACATTTGCATTCTATTTTCTCGTCCCATTTGGTAGTAAACAAGAAATATTCAAAGAATTAAAAAAAATGTTTCTACGACTCCTAGACCGTTGTTAATTGTTTAAAATACGATCAGGATTCTTGGTTATTATGTGCTAAAGGTGTCCCGTCTTCCCTCACCCTACTATATATAACTCACCGCTCTAAAAGAGCGTTGTTAATTGTTAAAAACACATTTAGGAAATATGAGATACTGTGCGCTAACACTATACATCTTAACCCATAGTAGCATAGCATGGATTTT
Source organism: Ciona robusta (assembly GCF_009617815.1). Lineage (NCBI taxonomy): Eukaryota > Metazoa > Chordata > Ascidiacea > Phlebobranchia > Cionidae > Ciona > Ciona robusta. Next base: position 2,456,477 of record NC_143238.1, on the reverse strand, counting down.
TATTGTTTCTTGTTCCCTCCGTGCCGGGAATTGTTATCAGTCAAAACAAACGCAACGAATCGGCCAAAATCTGCTTGTTCACATGCAAAACTGTCAACACAATAGTGACAATTACCGAGTTTACACGCATGTAAAATTATTGTAAGAAACCCGATAAGGAGACCTACTTTATCGACCCCTTATCGTGGAGATTTGCAACACGCTCTAGCGTTTCAGCCGAAAGCTGTAAGCTTGTATAGTGTTATTGCTAATCACTGTTAGTTGTTGTTGTTGCTAAAAAATGAAGAAGTTATCAGCAAAAAAAGTTGAGTTAGTGTTAGCAGTTTAATAATACTGAGCCGTTGAAAGTGTTGGGTTAAAGATGCATCGAATACTGCTAGCTGGTTTGTGTTTATTCGTGGCACTGCATTTCGTGTACGCGCAATGGGACTCTGTTGGTGTAGAGACTAAACTCACAGTTGATCCAGTAAAACTTAAAGCTGTAAAGTCTGACAAGCAAGCCCATAGCCGTCTGAATGGATTTCTGACTGAAAATTTTAAAAATCGTGAATCTGCAAATGAATACGGACAATTTCACATCAGTAACAGAGAGGTGTATATAAAAGAACAAGAAACTGAGTTTCAAAAGCTACTGAGAGTAAACCAGATATCAAATATCGAAGCTGCCACTTTTGCTGGAATCGATGATGATCAACCAAGTGTTATTCGTGCTTTGTTGGAAAAGCCCAAATCTGCAGCGAAAGGATGTAATCTGCCTGGACAAAATGGCAACGTTGTACGGAGCCTTCGAAACAAAGGTAATAGGTTTTATCATTAGCTAATTATCCTTTTGTTTCTATGGATAAAGCAATTTAACCTTAACATGTGACGCGTGTGAGTACACCAGCACCGTCACGTTGGCCCGGCAGTTTTCGGCCACTTCTGTGAAAGGCGGTTCGTGTAATCTTGTTTTTTGCCCTGTTAGCCACGTTCAATCAACATTGGTCCACGGACAGGTGCGCTAATGTTACACCTGATAAGGCCCTGGTACTGATGGCTTAAAGCATAAAGCCAACAGAAACTGACAGGCATTAAAACTTTGCACGGTCGTTTAAATGTGTTTGAGGGGATGCCTTAGAGTCACCACGGTTGGTGCACTTGGGTAAGAGGTGGCGATATATTAAGCGCGAATGCCCGTGAATGTTAAATGCCTACAAGAGCCCTATAGCGCTAAAACAGCGTTTTTGACACGTCCGTCTGTTTTGCCAGGGCATGTGCCAACATTTCTTGATAACCGCTCCTATTTAGTTACTGTGCTAAATGGTGACATCGGCATGCTTTGAATATTTGAGTTACGTAATTATCCTACTCCTAACTGATGATGTAACGCATTACATTGCCAGGGCGGATTCTGTACCAAGATGGGATGAATTTACTGCTACAGTTGCGTTACCACTTTGGTGTTCTGCCAGACTTCGAAAAAATAACATCAGCAATTATTTACGCCGCATTACCGGGTGGAAATGACCAGAAATCAAAGTGGTGGGAAGCACACAGTGGCCTCGAATACACTTTCCGTGTGTACGCAATCTCACAGCATAACTGGAACGAACTGAATTTAAAACTAAGAAGCGCATTAGCTCCGAACGATCGGTTTTCAAGCAACGAATTTTCCGACGAAATTGCTCATATACTTGGTGAAGAAATTTCTAATAGAACTGTTACATTTAACAGTGAACACGCTACTACTGATTCAACACACCCTCTCGACGTTCTACCGATTCTTAGCCAGTGGAGACGGGATTCAGTTCGCCATGGTACAGCATCGGCATGCAGATACATTCTTATGGTGACAAAAAAATATCAATCAGAATGGTCTATAAATTCCTCTGAAAACTGGGCAGTTAGCAAGTGGGAAAGTTTCGGTTCAGGCCAGCCCAGGCTCTTACTTGTGTCCATAGACAGTACACAATGTACAAGGGCGATATCCGAAACTGATGATAATAGAAACGACAGCAAAAGCGTTGCCGGTAAAGGTAGCGCCACATCTGAAGTAAAAAAACACTCAAGCAGAGATACTGAACAGGCTGCCAGTAGGCGTAAGCGTAAAACTCGTATGGCTACACGGAGCACTATTTGCCAGCGACATTCAATGTGGGTGGACTTTGAAGAGATGGGTTGGTCAGATTGGGTCATAGCTCCACGGGCGTTCCAGTCCTACAGATGCGCGGGGGAATGTCCTTTTCCATTAAGCGGCAAACTAAACGGCACCAACCATGCAATGTTAATGACAATGATGAATTCTGTAGATCCGTCTAACACCCCAATGCCTTGCTGTGTACCTACCCGGCTGAGTTCTGTATCTATGCTGTATTTGGATAAAAAGGACAACGTTGTGTTGCGCCTGTACGAAGATATGGTAGTAGAGGCTTGTGGCTGCAGATGAACATTAAATTAAACCGAACTACTGTACGGAATTTTTGCTATAGAGTTATTTGACTTTTTGTGTTGCAGCACACGTAGATTTTATCGTTGCATTTTAAACCAAACGTGCCCGCAAAGGCTTTTAGCTTTAAATTTAATAAAACGATGAATTATTAAGCAGTTGCTCCGTGTGATGATATTGATCTAAAAGCGAGTTGGGCGACAGCCTGTCAAAGTGTCAGTCTAACGATTGGCGTGTGACTTATATAAGGAAGTTAATACAAAACTTTAATTTTCCGATACAAAAACTCACGCCAATACACTGCATTTGCCAAAATGTTTTACATGGTAAAAAGTGATGACTAACTTAGTTAAAAGCATGTGTCCCACGCGAGTCGGCCGTCAGTGTGACATAAACAGGACAATATGCACGTTTTGTTGGAAGTTATATTAAAAGCCGTTTACGAAGCTGTAAATTTTTACGTGTCTATGTATTAAACACCCACACACATATAAAAATCTCGCCCACGTTTGTGGTGCAAATTAAAACTCTTTCCAGACGGTCGATTACGTATCCTGATATTTTTATCCCAGTTATTGCGTAAGTGAACAGTCACCGGTATCTTATTGTTCAATTTCGCGTAACCTAGACTCTATACCACCGGTCCCAGCCGGAATTAAAGCGTCCAATCCAAGTACTCAAAGCTAATAAACAATTATTATATCTGCGAGACAGAGAAAGTGCCTGCTGTAAAAAGAGTTTTACTGCTTCCTGATATTGGCATCGGCATTTCAACGGTGGCGGTAACAAGACTGATCGTATGACACCTTCGCACCTGGCTGTGGGAAAATGATACATGTCGTTTACGGCTGTTGGTATGCGCTTTTCCAGCGAAGGTGGTGTACATTATCTCGTGCACTTTCGAAGTGGCCAGGTATACGCTTGTTTTGAACAGTTTCCGAATGTCTGTATGGGGTCAACCCGCGCCCACGGACCTATGGTGTACTGTTGCAGGACCACACGCACTCACCGTTATATGCGTTGATGGGATCCCGAACCTGCCAAAAAATATTCTTGGACGTCAATTTCAAAATGCCAGGAAACCGCGTATAACACTCCAAAATAATGATGGATGCTCGCCGCAGCCGTAATATGCCATTTCCGAAAAATTTTCCCGTCAGCGAAACGAGATTCGGCTATGATAGACCATTTGGACTCCGGCCAGCAGCGAAAATGAAGGCTGTTTACCAAGCGTGTATATGAATACAGATACAAGGCTCGGCATTGTCAAGCACTAATGACTGCTACCTGTCTGTGCTGGGGCATCTGGAGACACTTACACCGCTCCAATTGCGCATGGCAAGCAAATAGTTGCACCTTGTTTTCAACCGCGTAACCAGTTCAACTAAATAACTTTGCAATGGTCCTTAAAATCTAGAATATAACTTGTAACCGCAGGTGCACTTCGTGTGCTGTGGTTGCGCATTCTATTGTGGAAGTGGCCCCTTCCTGCAACAGTACACCCTAGGGGTTAGGGTATTGGGCAATTAGCCAAACCAATCGGGCTTATTTTTAGGTTTGGATACGGTGTGGAACGGCAGAGGTATACATTAACTTCGCAAATGGTAATTGTCATTTTCGGCAAACCTTTTTGTAATAAATAATAGTTTTTCAAACATTCATACGTTTGATTTTGCAAACGTATGCATAAATATTCGGAATCATAACTATTAAATAATATTCCTATGTCTGATACTTGATAACGTATGACATTTGCTTAGATGGCGCACAAGTTAAATTTATGAGCGTTATGCAAACATGGGATGCAACAATATCGATTTATCAAGCAATAAACTCCACTAGACAAAAGCTTCATTTTCCCAGCTCGACCCTGAATAGAACACAAAGTTTTTACAAGGACGATAGACGATATTACAGACGTGACAGCACTTACGACTTGACGTTGCGTCCCTACGCAAACTTACCTAAGTTTGCCAATAACGTGGTTCTTTCGGACGAGCAAAAACTCGGTGCCGCCCATTATTTATGGCTGTAAATACGATTAATTTCGTCTGGCGAATTAATTAAATTTGGCCACCCAAAAGCTCGGGTTTGATGTTTGGGGACGCTGCTTTAACTTTTTAAACGGGAACGGTCTACTTATAGCACTGGCCATTATAACTAGAAGAGCAAACAAACTGTGACAGGGTACGACTCGAGCCGTCGCCTACTTCCGGGTGCGGTTAAAAGCTTTTAAATACGAGCCACGTAGTATTCGCGAGTGCATGCCGCACCTACCACACCCTAGCCGGGGTATTTTAACGCCAATGTTTCCCTAATCCGACGATGTTATCTGTAAAATACGGCATAGAGCCAAAGAAAACGACTGGCAGAAAAACCAACCTAACGTACTATTGTAGAACCGCTAGAGGGCGACAGAGCGTCACATTTCGCTTCGTTTGCTACACGCAGAGAGAACCCAGTCTACGTGCCCAAGCCTTGATCGACACTGATAAACATCATTAAATCGACAAAATAAGCACTGACTGGCGGATATTGTACCGCCAAGCTTGCTTATCTTATGGCTTTACACGAGAGTGGGCTCGAACCAAGGTGTTCCGTATGCTTAGCTGTCGGGCTGTAAATGTAATAGCATTTAAGTATCGTTTCTTTATTTACTCAGCTGAAAGCAATTCTCGCATGTCTTAATTGAATTATGAATGACAACAAATACCACGCAGTCAATAATCGTGGAAAAGTTTCAGTTATCTTTGGGGAAGCACAATAAAAAATCAAGCTGCGAAAAAGCGAAAGATACGGCTAAAAAAAGACAAGTAAAAAAAACAATTTTCCCATCGCTCCGTCCGGAGTTACGAGACCAGAAGCAGATTGTAAAAGGCTGGGGAACGCAGTAGATTATAAATATACCTTCGTTATTCAGTTGTGATATTGAAAAAGGCTGCGGAACGAAATATAAGCTTTGGCTGATGCCTACGTATTCAGTTTATTCCGAGTCGCGAACTACACGGAACAAATATGTCTGAGCAGAGGCATGTATTGTAAAGCATTTGTTCGGACTAGTTCGTATGTCTTCCTTAGAAAAGCTGTAATAGTCGAAAACTAACGTGATTTTAAGTTGTAATTTTTTAAAACAAAAGTTCGACGACAAATTATTCAGTTTCTAAAAGATAGTAAATTTTATTCGGATGATGAAAGAATGGTGTGGGCGAAATAAGGTTTGTACGCGACTGAGAAAACGCAAGTTACACAAGCGCGGGTGCGTTGTCAAAAGAAGGCCGATCGAAGCAAAAATGTACCGGTCGGTTAGCGACGGACATGTAGACGGGGAACGACAGTTGGCGGCGCGGTACATCGGAAATGCTCAGTCCGTTTGGCGGGAATTAGCGACGACAAGGCCGGCGGAATTATAAATTGCTCCCGAGGTTCTAAAGTAAATTTGTTCCGTTTTAGTTCAAAATTACTGCTAACTAGGCTTGGGAAAGGTTAAGACTATTAGGCGTTTATTATTTAGTTAGAAAAGTCACGAACGAGCAATTTGGAATTATAAATGAGTTGAATACCGCAAATTAGCTAATATAGCAGAACAGCCATCAATTGGTTAGCAGAGGAAACCCGGTGTATAGTGTAGAAGTTAACAATACCTTTTATCTAGCGTCGAGCTATAAATACCCGCGATTAGTTCATCCGTCGGTTTAATTTGTCGAGACAGCCTTTGCTTTGTAACGTGGTCAAATCTAGCTTAGGAGAAGTGTTCGTGTTGTTAAAGTATTTTAATGTGTTGCGAAATGGTAAATAATGTGTGTTTTGACGCATACACCGAACTAGCAGTGGTAAAGTTCATGAATAAGTACCGGTGAATTAAGGTTCGGCTCTGGCTATGAAGTAGTGCGCTTGTGAAACCGATGTTTGATGCCAAACAACATTACGGGATCAGTGCTATGGTGCAAGTACGCGCCGTTTTAACTCGTACCGCACTAATTGGCGAATTGCGGGCGTTTTCGGGATTTTTTTTGAAAAACAAAACACCAGCTAATCATAACCGCTGAGCAAATAGACCGTCGGCAGGTGTTTCTTACTGGGCGTAAATATTTACCGTTCTGCGCTGTCAGTCGAAATGCATTTGTTAACATATTTCGGAAAGCAACTGTCCCGGTTCGGATAAGCGAGCGCTGGAAGAAAACAACCGACGAACGCTCACTGTGGCGTGCCGGCGAAGCGGGACAACCGATAAAACAAACCTCCAAAAGTGATTCGCAGTACGTTTCCGTATCAAAGTCGCGATTCTAAATTCGCCAGGAATTCCTCAGAAGTTTTGAGTAAGCTTGGGCTATTGTTTCGTTTTTACCAGGGCCTTCTCCCTTTTAATATCCATCCCATCTAATTGTTGCGCGCGCCGGCGTAAGACGGGGCCATTATACCTGGGCTCGCAGAGAAGGTGCGCTGCGAACGCGGTCGGCGCCATTTGGATGTCTTGTTTCGGGCCGGCGCCGACTGGGCGGGATCGAGGTGCAGACCTGGTTGCGAATAATCGATGAAAAGACATTCAGGGTGTTGACTCATTGTTTTGTACTGGCTTCGCTTTTTATCTTAACACCACAAAAATAGCCAAGCGCGTGTCCGAGTTGTTGTATGTGCATTGGGATTAACGTTCCGCTACCCAAGCCAAGCCAGAGACGAGCGTTTGAACAGGTAGAATGACACTCGCATATTGGACAATGTGTGAGCCTACTGGTCTGACATTTCTAACTATAACACTTTTCCAAGCGATTAAATATTCTAGTACAAGCGACTGTTAAAATAAAAATGTACAATTTCTACCTATCCGCTACACTGTCAATGCCTACTGATCCGGAAAATATAGCAATCTATTCTTATCGGTCGCATTTGTTTAGCCGCTTTGGGAAAACCCATTACGCTTACTTCTTAAAAGTGTTCAATGTGCCGAGACCACAAGTACCAGGAAATTGTTTGAATATAACTTGTTCCCAAACATGGTGTCCTCGAGCTACGGTTACTCGCCTGATAACTTAGGCGCGATTTTCCGCTATCCTTCAATTTTGAAATTCGACAGCATTGTATGAGTGACAGGTGAACATCGCTATAGCCTGCGCCTATATCGTTCCCAAGTGACCGTAGGTAAAGCGCGACCTAGTTATATTGTAGGTGCGAGCAAGCGTTTGTGTGCGGCAGTTTGGGTGGCCGCTACTTTACAAGCCGCAAAAATAACAAACAAAACGTCGTGTAATCGGTTTTAGATTTGTTCACCAATCGTTCCGCCAGAAAGATGAGACGTTTTTCGAGGCAGGGGTACCTTGGGGCAAGTCCTGAATGTGTAATGAGGGTGTTTTTAAAGCTGAGAGGTGTTATTGTTCAGTACAGGGCTTACAGGAGCGGCCTTAGAGTGCTGCAAGACTGGATACGTTTACTTATGATAATACAGCAGCTCCTTTCCGCAAAGAGCTGGTAATCTATTAACTTACCGTTGTTTTCGCCAGGTCAAACGTATCTAATAGTTGCCGCTGAAAACCAACATTCGATTCCTGGAACTAAAAGGATAATCTTATAAGACGACCAAAGATTTTGCTCGTTGTAGCAGCGAAACCACATATAGGTAAGAGTGTGCACCCGGATGTCCATTGGCGAGTTATTACCGCCCGTAGCACTACAGCACTGTAATTATTTGCACGGTCGCAAGGGCGGTTGTTAATCAGCCGAGTCGTTAGCTTGCAGCGCGTCCCCCACTTTGAAAGTGATTTGTAAGTCGTTCAGTGCCCCGCTCTAATGATAGTCAACTTGTCGGTGTTGGTCAGATAAAACGTATCATTCGGCAACCGCAAGTCCCTTACGACAAGAGGTTTCACGCGACTTCCACTTAAATCCTGGATCGGTGCGTCAGTCAATTGCTGGATTAAAATAATTCATGGCAATTAAATTGAAAGGCCCACCTGGTTCTACCGCTTATCCTTCAATTTCAAAATCTTGTTTAAAACTGTCAATCTAAAAATTCATTCGAAAACTTGAACAGTAAACTTAGGTTTACTTGGCAACGAAATATGAGGCAAAAATTGCTAGGGTTTTCATTAAAAATCACCGTCACATGTATAACAGAGACCCGTTTCTCTTTTATGAACGAGCATAAGGCACCAGCGTGTAACCCTAGCTTAGATGATATGCCTGCGGGAAACTATGGATGGTCAATCCGCCGAATCAATCTAAAGTTTCAGCCACATTGCCATTCTTTACGAATCCATTTTGAGCCGCTTCCGTCCTTTCGCTTCCACGTGGTTGTGGCGCTGCGGTGTAGGTATTCGCATCAGGGCCGGTCTAATTAACGAAACAAGACGTCTAACCTTCCAGCCCAAAGGATTGTGTAACAAAAGTTATTGTGTCGCTCTAGCCACGGCGGAGCCAGTTACCATTTTGTGAATCCAAAACCGCGAATCTGTCACACGAATTAATGCACAAGTATAAAACTATATGTTGAAATCGCAGTAATTTTAAATCGTTGCTGTTTAGATATGTTCGACATTTTTAAACGCTGCAATTTTAGGTTAAATCGATAAAACAAACTAGCTAAAGAGATTTAAACGTTTTTTAATCTGCTGTTTTAACCTGAGATAGTTGTAGGTTACATGTACAATGCCTACTCAGTGGTTTCAAATTAGTTTTGACGTGTTTTGCTATGCAGAAATGCGACAGCAAACGGTAAGGGCAAATTTGTTTTGTTTTGGCCAACAAGAAAACCTGACCTAATAATCCAATTTTAACCGGGCTTACCCAATGCATAAGCTAGCGTGAAATCGAAGGTACGCCCAAATTACTTCAGTTCTAAAGCCAGGGAGTAATAATTAACGTAATATTTCAGTAGGCAGCGCGGGTATTTGGAACAAAAGTCGATTTTTATTAGTCGGTAATGTGTTTGCCCGCCATGCATGTACTCTGCCAGGATTACTCGTATGTTCATATTCGCAGTTGCCTCACCCCGCTAGTAAAGCCGGCCCAGCCCCGTTTCCTTATCGTCCCTTGCCACCCAAAGCGCTGTTCCCAGATCAGGCGTTTGAAGGGATTAGCCTTTTTGAGTTTATAAACCGACACAGTTCAAAATCATTACAGATTACTGCAAATGGCCTGTGTGCTGGATTTAAAAAAGGTTGTTTTTGCCTTCGTGGCTGATGGATGCTTAGAGCGAGCAATTATTGGATACGTTCACAAATCCGTGCGTGCTTCTAAAACGTACTCTGTCATTTCGATGCCGATTTCACGAGCATGGCTGTACTAAGCACCGCACCCTTCCGTTTGAAGGCCGCCGAAAAAATAAGCAATGTACGTCGTTGGGCGAACGATTTACGCGGGATGTCAAAAGTTCTGTCACAATTATACGGATCACAACGCTAAGAAGCGATTACGCGGACAATCCGTCGCGAAATGCCGCTGAATGAAAGCTATTGTGGGGCCGCGCCCGCAAATTGTAGGTTCAACTTAATAGTCCCACTGCTATTCAGATATACTAATACACAGAAAATGTCCGCGGCCAATGTATTGCGCATGGGACACGGATGTGCAAAGTGTGCATTTTGTGCAACGTCGTCGCAATAAGTTACACAATTGAGGCGGCCCGGAAAGTTACCGCGTGAAAGTTGACTCTCCAGGAAAGGCGGCAAATTAGTCGAGCTTTGAGAAGCGAGTCGCCTACTATTGGCGCCACTGGTCGGGTTAAACCGTAATCCCTATAACATCTACTGACTAACAGAGGCGCCTGCCTTTAACCAGCCGCTGACCAGTTAGCATTTGTTCATGCTTTCTACGATAGCAGTCCGGTGCGAGCTTACACGGCTTTAGGACATTCCTACGAGCGGCGGCGTAACGCGAACCGCTAATAGTGGATTTTGCATTGCGCCCGTCCGACAAATGGGGAGATTAATACAAATGAACGAAACTTCAAACACGCGGAAGACAATACACGTAGACGGCGACCAATTTCGGCTCCGTGATTCACATGCTCCCTCGTCCGTGTAAAATGAAAATTTGGATTAAGTTATTCCTCATTTAGTGTTACCTTCATTATATTAGGCTGTAGAATAAAACCTATTGAATCGACTGACCGCATGAATCGCTTATCGGTGATATAATGGGTTAATAATTATGAAAATTTCCTAGTGCATTATCAGCTAATAGAAATCAAACCGGTAGTTAATTATTAGTCGAAAGTTGCCCCATCAGACAGTCAGCCACGGTTTCCGAGCTATACTGGTTCTGCACTGAACGATTATAAGCGAAAAACTGCGCAATGCTATATTTACTTCTATGTTTGCGCTTGGCAGTAATGAAAATTAAATTGCTCTGATGTTGTGCAATGCTATGCAACTTATAGCGTTTTCGTGTATAATGATCTAATAATTGGCCGAAAAACAATCAAAATTTCAAGTATTACGTATATTGTTGTTGGTATACCTAATTATTCAAAATCGTATTGAAATCGTTGTCACTCTGCCCGTGACAGCGTGTGTGCGGTGGCTTTGTGGCTGCGAACCAGTGAATAGAGAAGCCTATCGACTTGCTTTGTTTGCGCAGAAGTATTAAGTGCATTTGCCTTTCCACCAGCAAGGAAATCCGGTACCACGACTGGCCAGATATGAACGATTACACAGAGCAAACAATAGCGAGGAGAGGTACATGTATGGTATAGCATGCTCAGGGTTTGAGATGATTTTAGTGCTGTCGGTCAGTGGCAATTTCCCATGAACAGCTTCAGGCTTTTTCATTCGCTTTCCACCATATATTAGTTTGTGTACGTTACGCTACTACGGTCCACCAATAGTCGGTTTGTCGTTGAGTCTTAATTGTATCGGACTATGTTATGCACATTTCCCGTGTGGGCGTGTTTGCAGGTTATGTTTGTTTAGCGGTTTAGTTATCTCAGTTATTTGTTCTTATTACATTACTCGGCGATCTCCGGCGAAAAATTGCATCAGAAACTAGAAAGGGCAAAGCAATACCCATGTTCGTATGAAGTAGCACGATTTACTACATTGCGCCCTATTTACGCTCCAGGTCGACTGATCTAGCAAGCTAAAAGGCCTTTGCGGTTGGAACGATGCCTCATTAGGTGGTTTTCCCTTTCACCGTTGTCATATTTGTCTATCTTAATTTACCCTCCCCGACATAAGCTGACAGATAGGTCAGAACGCACGCTGCACTTCAGCCTTTCTCCGGGACCAAATCTCTTGCCCCGGAATGCCGGATGCATGGGGTCTTAAAAACGCGGCTGTATACAATGCAGGTTATGCGTGCATGTCGTGGTATTGTAATTGACCCTGGACAACAGTGGATCCCAATACTTCCTGCCACCCTGATTTTATCCGGCCCGCACCTCCTTGCTGCGCTGTGGCCTTCACCAAGCGCCTTTACATTAGAGCAGCAGAGAGACGGCGTTTTGTAATCGAATCCGAATCAGATGTAGACAGGTACCTGATACCAATCTGGCCAATTACTTGGCGACGTATAGGGCAATTTGAATCCTGTTATTACAGTCATTTACCTCCTATGGACGTGTGCATTGTGCAGCACTTGGACCGGGTATTGTGTGCATCGGCCACAATTTACCAACGAGCCAGGATATTGCGAATTTCGAGTCAGAATCACTCTTGTTGCCCCATTTGGTGCTTGAGGCTTAAATTACACCCAAACTTATAACATTGCGTCATTTCTCATACGCTCGTATCGTGTCTCTACAGTGACATTTGTTTATTCATTCCATAACAAACATATTTGGCTTAATCGCACCGCTTGTCTTTGATGAAGAACCATCAGGCATCGCTTTTGTTATAATGTAACTTTTCAGTAAACAGGATTGCGGTGTCGGCAGGGCGAGTTATCGAGCTGAGCAAATGGATTTAGCATTTAGCTATTCGCATGCCTCACCTAACCGCCGGACGCAATGAGATAACTGCGACTGAATTCTTTTGCGGACCCCGGACGCCTACTGAGTCACCCGGGTGTTCGCCAAAACCGCCGTTTTGTTCGAACATGTAGCGATGTATGCTTGTTTCTACCCTTGCCTGCAAAGCGGGATTTCCACTCGCAGCACCCAAGCGAGGTTCAGTTCCGGGTGCTTGAAACTTTGCAACACCTCGGCGCCAACTTATAAGTTAATCCGTGGTTCATTATTTGCCCGGGGTGGTGGGCATGCGTGAACGTAAACCTCGCATGGCAGGCAGTCATCAATCATAGTCGAAAGCCGGCCGACAACAATAACAAACGAAAGCGAACTGTTGCTTAACCGCTAACCTTACAAGAAGAGTCTCGCTCGAAGAGATGCTCTCGCTTGCTGAACTTTAAACTAAAACCGCTCTGGCAGAGTTTCAAAGCGCGTACCTGTGTATAGGGTTGGCGAAAGACGGATAACTATTTACGCCGTTAACTGTTGCTTGTGTTTCCGACTGCGGACGAAACTGTATTGTCCAGCAGTTTGCTTTGGGTAAGCACACTGCTGTCAACCACTGTAACCCTGAGCGTCCGTTTCCGCCAACAGCAACGTCAGAGCGAGTCGTATTAGTAAACACGTAAACATAAACCGGTAAACGATTTATATTCTATACACAACGAGTTTAGATACGCCATTTTGTCGCGCTGGAAACGATTTTCTCCCTATGCCCGCAGTGTGTGGGAGCTGTAACGACCCGAGAATGATCCCTTTAATGCCCCCATGCCTTAGCTCTTAGCAATGTAAAGCAGCTTCTTACTGTGCGCTTTGTCACTTGCCTCTGCGTGCGTCACTTTCGCGTGATAACTGCGTGTTTACCACAACCGACATGGCTGGATACCTTGTTTGAAATTGTCGCTGGATTTTGACCTTGACGAAACCGTGAACAGTACTGAATATGAAGCTAATGCTGATCCGTAAAGGTGGTCTCTCTCGCGTCCTGTCTCGTCTTGAGGCGTCGGACGGGCCACGTTGTTAACCCGAGCAGATAGGGTTATGTTGGGTACTTAACATAACAGGGCCTTCATAGGTTACCAGGTAGTAAGCAGGCAGACGTTTGCTTACTTCAGTTCTTTCTTTGATGGCGAATTCATCAAAAGTACAGAAGGAAAGAGCAGTAGGGATGCGACCCCGAAAATCGACAAGCATGTTGCTTTAACCTTACTCTTTACTGGCTAGAGCGAGGCTCACCCGGTCGCCCTCATCTTCCAGCTTGAGCATAATCTTATTACCTAAATACAGTTGACCAACAGTTTTAAACTGTTGGAATGTTGGCTTGCAAAAACAGTGTCCGTCACCAGGTCCACTGACCGACAGTTTACGCACACAGAGCAATTATAGCGAGTTTCTAACTGGCACTTTTAAAAGGATTAGCCTTTTGTAGTAAGCCGTTCGGACGTTGTATGGCAAAGTCAGATTAATATCGATGTTATCAGCAAACAGAGCTTAACCCCATATTGTTAATTGTAAATATATGTTACGAGATTTGTTAACAAAATCAATACCACCTCTTGAGCAAGATCTCGGTCTTGTTTGACGTCACAAATTACTCACGTACGCGACCCATCAAAGCGTAAACGAAGCTAACTTTCGGTACCGACACAGGGCCTCGTAAAAGTCGCATTCGAGCCGCGTAATTGCACTTGAGTCTTGCACATAATGAATATTTCACTCCGCCGCGGTTTGCGGGTTCGGAAATTACGGAAGTGGTGTGTGTGCTGTGAGTTGAATGAAAGATATCAGGACGTTCTTACCAGGGCAGCATGCCAGTCACTCTGTGGCTGTTTACGATGGGCAATAATTGTGCAGTTGTTCATTAAACAAGCGCCTTCAAGTTGTGTGACGCGGCGCTTACTTCGTCAAAACAAACACAATCGCTACCAAGTCGAGAACTGGTTCCGCGGCGCAATTATGTGATTATGGCTGGCAGTGGTACGTAAACATGCCGTTGTGGGGAAAGGACCAAGCATGATGTTAGCATGCACCACCACGTGTGTATTACTAAGTGGTAAATATATCGCGTTTTGTGCAGTTTGTTGAACCGTAATTTCTCGCACCGAGCGCTTTGGTTTAGACTTGATGAAAGTTGGAAGTCATGCGCGGTAGGTACAGAGGCCTTAGGGATGGCGTGGACTCAATCAAAGATGACCCGTTAGTGCAAATACATGGAGAGCTCCGAGGGTTGGCCTTTCAATTCGCGCGGCCGACACCTTTCGGCCAGTGCAAACAGATTAGGCAAATCGCCTTCATTGGGGAAGCGGTCTAACGCTTTGTTCGGTGCGGCCATTGCTTTAAGTCGGTGCTGAGGGTATTGTCTGGCTGAAATTAAGTGTTTATTTAATGTTGGATTTTCAAATGCGGAACGAGCTTTGCGGCTACGCAAATTTGTTCATTCGCGCAGCCTTAAAAGACTTTACGTGTATAAAGCGTGCGCCGCGTAAAATTACGGAATAAATTTTGCCTCGAATGACATTAAACGACAAATAAATTAATTGAAACCAAATTACGTCACTTTAAGCCGATTTCAATGGATTGAAATCGATGTGACTTGAAATATATACGAATTATCAAAAAAAATCAAACCCGCTTACAGGTCGATAGTTTTATAACGATCGTTGGGATATTATTTTATATCATCCGAAATTCGATGATGATCAGCGTTTAGGGTGAACTGTTTGTTTGAAAGCGCAGTTGGCTACCAACCATACACGCTGCCCATCGTTCTCGAAAACTTCTTTCATCAGAGTTGCGGTCTCGCTTTTTTCGCCTCTTCTCTCGCTGACTTTGGTTCATCAGTTCGCTCGTGCAGACAGTGCTAGACCGTTTCTCGCTGCGGCAGTCCACAGCGGCAAGAACGCAGCGTGCGTCGCCTACAGTTTGTGTAGGTTCATATCTCAGTTAACCTTTATTTTTTTCTTGCAGTTTTGATAGTCCCGCCGAGCGACTGTAATAACGTCAACCGTAGAAAGATGCGCATAGTTCAGTGCTGAGAAACACGAAGACTTGAAAAGGACTTGAACTAGAAAACCGCTGGATTTTATTGTGACAGAAGACAGCAACAGTAAAGTATGGTGGCGCTTACGGATTGGACTTTACTCGCGACTCTGGTGTTGCATTTTCTATTGGACGTGAGCTCGGGCCTCGTGCCCAAGGTCGGCCGGAATAACTTGATACGGCAGGCCGCCAAATACACGAGCGACACCCGAGAGGAAGAGGACGCGATAGTCAACGAATATGAGAAAAGCCTGTTGAACATGTTCGGGCTTAAGCGAAGGCCCACGCCGGAAAAAGACTTCCAGGTCCCGCGTATTATGCAGCACCTGTACAAGGCGCACATGGGCGACTACTACGAGCCCGAACCTAAGATCGTGACGTCATGGGAAACCGGTTTTGATCTTCCGCATGAAGATATTGCGAGCCGAGTTAACACTGCTAGAAGTTATCACCACGAAGGTAAGGACTGTTTTACATTGTCATATATAGGAATGTGTTATAAACAGGTTTGCGCATGGCATAGTCAAACTCGATTTGAAAATTTTGTTTTCTCGGCTTAAAAGTTACTAATAGCGGGAAAATAGTTGTAAGAAATGCGTAGGTGGTCAGCAGCCTTAACTGAGATTAGGAACGCGATAACGTTATCACATTTGACACCTACCGCTAACTTAGTCATAACCAAACACACCAAACGGTTGCGGATATCTTTTAAGCGAGAACTATTTTGCCGCCTCTGACACAACCTATCGTACATAAAGGTATCGATAAGCGTTCAGCCAAATATAGGCATTTATGAATTTCGGGTTGCTCACGTAAAGCACTGGCGTACGTAAGTTTCTATTTTGGTTTGGAACCCTGGTCCCTATACGTAATGTATACATCGTTTTCGCGTTTCCTTCCTTCGCTCGCGGCTTTTGGCTTTATGATACGGCGCGGATTCATATCCACCAAGCTACTGGATTGGTGTCGAAGGCCTCGTGATTGTGATTAAGACGCTGGATATTAATTGGACCTGTGGTTGGAGCGATCTGCGGTATCCGGATTTGTAAGTTAAGCATAGAATCAATGGGTAGATAAGGCGGAAACTTTTTTAAATTATCAGGATTATGCGAGTGTAATTGTACGTCGAAGGCGACGAAATGGTAGGTTAACCAAGCCCGATTAAGGCTTCTACCCCTATATCTCTATTGGGCTAAATCACCGCGCATTTAACCGGTTGCTGCTTCGATACGCGCCGGTTGGCAGAAGTTCAAAGTCGATAGGGTTGGAACACGAAAGGCGGGTATAGCGGTGCTTGCTGTTGTGTTCACAGTCGAAGGCGCGTCGCGTCGCGATTGCTCCCGGAACAAAACGTACCGCGCTGTGTTCCTGTGTATATCAAAGTAAAAAAACTCTTTCAAGTTTTACTTTATCGCTTACCCGGGCCAATAAATCTTGTGTAAACGAACACACCATCCAGACGAAATAATGCAGTGTTGTTGGTTTAAATTTACAAAGCTGAAAGGGCGCGGGAGCCAGTAAAAACAAAGTTGTAGCTTATTACAAGCAGAGTAGCGTGTAGAAAATTCCTGCCCGAACAAACGAGTGGACGGAAGACCATTTCATATAGTCAACAGCTTTTAAGCAGATTGTCTACTGACAGTTTCTTCGACGGCGCCTGCCATTGTTTGGTCATAATTAGCTATTTATGATACAACAATAACAAACATGGTGCCGGGCGTCCAGGGGCGGGACGATTATGACGTTTCACCTTCCTATTGTTACCACCGCGAACGATACACTGCTGCGGCGGCTGAAACAATGCGAGTAAAACTCTTGTAATGGTCGCCTATAGAGCTTGGCGCGAGACACGCGCGACTTGTCGGACCCCATGTCGGCAGGCGGAGACCACTGGCGAGCCGGTTGTGGCAACATGTCCAAGGTCGAGCTATAAATGGACTCGGTGCCACGGCAAGAGACAGGCATTGCCGCAGCCGTCGAATGCCATATCGCGTTACAGAGTGACATAAACGCTGTTTGCTGTGGAAACAAATCCCTGTTTTTACTCATTAGCGCGATGGATGTGCCTTTTGTAAATCATGAATCTTTCCTACAGATAACGAGGAGCATTACCCCGGGATGCCGAGCAACCACATCCGGCTACGATTTGACATCAGTACGATGCCGAGTGAAGAGGTTATCGGCGCTGCAGAGCTTCTCCTGCATCGAGAGGCGGTGTGGCATCATGTAACATCAGGCCAAGGCCACATGCATCGCTTGAATATATACGAGATCGTCAAAATGCCTCCGGACGATGGGGGAAGAGCAGGGAGCCGTTTTGGAAGCCGACCCCAACCTATTACTCGGTTACTGGACACGAGACTCATAGACACCCGGAACACAACTTGGGAACGGTTTGATGTTAGTCCAGCTACCTTGCTATGGTCCAGGGTCGCGCACAAGGAGAACCATGGTTTAGTGGTCGAGGTGGTGCAAGAAGATGAACAAATACCGCCGCAAGGTGACGCTGAGCGACATGTGCGCCTGAAACGTGATGTGCACCACGATGTTTCGGACCGAGAGTGGGTCCATCTAAGACCAATGCTTCTCACTTATTCGCACGACGGAAAAGATACCTCGCTGCGTCGGCGCAAACGTAGTAGTAGAAACCGCGACTCCTCTAACTCAAGTTCTGGAAGAAAAAACCGTCGGAAGAAACGAAAGCGTCGAAATGTTTGTCAGCGGCATGACCTCTACGTGGACTTTGCTGAGGTCGACTGGACAACTTGGATTGTTGCTCCACCGGGCTACGACGCCTACTATTGCCAAGGACAGTGCCCGTTCCCAATGTCGGATCATTTGAACGCGACAAATCACGCTATTGTGCAGACTTTAGTTAACGCCGCGAACTCAGCGCTCACGCCTAAGCCATGCTGCGTGCCTACTGAACTAGGAGGTGTACCTATGTTGTACCTGGATGACAAAAGCAAAGTCGTCCTCAAAAATTACCCTGAAATGACGGTGCAAGCTTGTGGGTGTAGATAGGGGACCGTCGCGGTATGCCGACCTGGCAGTGTCCTTTCAATTACCGAAACGGGGTTTCGATTTAGGTCGCGAACGACTGTGCCAGAGTGGCAGAGAAGGCGCCCCCGTATATCCACGAGGAGCAACGATGTCGAAGAATGAGGTGTGGCGAGGCGCCATCAAACTTCGGACGCCATAACAGCCAGAAATGACGCCCAGACAGCATTTCTTACTGTTCGTAAACTCTTGCCATGCGTATTTCTTTATAACTTAAGTAATATAAGAGCTTCTTTATATACCATTTCACACAAAGCATGCCCTTGTCATGTATTTAACAATACTTTGGACAATTAACAACAAACACATTGGGTTTTCAGGCGTACGCCACACTACGATATAATGAAACAAATGAGTTTTGTAATCTTCATATATTTTGCTCTTCGTATTTCCTTTCTGTGTCGATCTTCAGCATTCCCGCGTAAATAATTATAGTTATTTATTAACTTGTTGTTGTGTACATCGCTTGTTAAAAAGTTATTTTTTTGCAATTTATATATTGAAAGTGTTAAATAAAAAAATAACTTTGAAATCACTGACGGTTTTGGCTGAAAAATAAACAAGCTATTCAATACTACTGACGACACCCTTGGCCCGATTTAGAATCCGAAATCACTATTATCAGTTTGGTTTTCATAACTCTGTTGTGTCAAAAATACACCCCGTAAAAAGAAAGGGTGAGTCCGCTATGCCGAGGCATGTTGCCATATCCGTATTCCCTTCAACGGTTTAAAGCTTGCCCAAACGGAGTCACTCGACACAGGGCCATTACGGCAGAATAGTTACGTCACGGCAAAGCTGCCGTGAAAAGCAAAGTTGAATAACTATCTCCACGCACCCAGTTCTCGCTAAATGCAGAAGCAGCCGAAGCCGCGTCCAATTTTAGACTTTCGTGTGAGCCCCGATTTTTGGTAATTATTTCGCGGGGACGAGACACTCTTTACATTTCTGGCCGACCGTTTTGAAGATACGGAAAACAAAATCGAAGGCGATTTGGTGCAGGACTGTGCAAAGATACGTTTTTTGTACACGACTGTTCTAAAATTGCTGTAATCTCTGCTGTGTGTTTATGTCGGCATTCTTTACTGTGCTGTAACACGAAGTAAATGGCGTGTACACGTAAATAATGAACCTTTTCAATGTGCAGACGCTGTATACGGTAATGGAACTGCCAAAATTCCGAGATCGGTTTCACTTATAGGAAGTGCATGATGGCGACCGCAGTATACGTCATGTTAATTATGAGCCCAAGTCACGCTATAGCGGAATTCGTATTGCCGACAACGAAAGTGTTCGAGGCTGAAAAAATAAAAACCCATTAACATTCAGCTGGGTACCCTGACTGTTGTTCGCAAATATTTAGCGTGGGTTCGTATCTCTCACCCCGTCTTTCGAAAAACAGCTTGAAAAACGATTGCCTTCGAACTAGCTGTTTCCCAAAACTGCTGGCGTGTTTGTGGCCTCATGCTCGTCTATTACTGAGGCGCATCTGGCCGTCTTATCCTCGCCTGCTCAAGACTCCACTTAATTACAATCAGCGCAAAACCCGGGCTAGAGTGCGGTACGTGTTGATGGATACACAAGTTAAGTGGCCATTGTTCGAAAGTGTGAAGTTCTCGCACGGATCGGTTTATGATTATAAGATGACGAACCTTCACCGCTGAGCAACTTGCAATTAGTCTTGGTAACGAGGTGGGATAAGCTGATGATTTTAATTCCAGAAGGCTATTGAAATTTGCAGCTACCGATGGAGAAAGGTAAAAGCTTATATAGGATTTACTGCTTAACCGAACCGTACATAGGTTTGATATACCGCATGCTTTTCCCATTGTCCAGGTTCTGTTCCAAAATGTTGGGCCTTCCAAGAACAAGTCGGGCCTTAATTAAGTGTTGGCCGAGCCAGCAATTTTGATGTATCAGTCTAAACCTCTTAAGCTTAATTGAAACTTAAAGACAATCGGCCTTTGTCAAGGAGCAAGTCCGAAATCGTACTTGGCCATGTAAATGTAGAGTGTCGGATTAGAGTTAACATGCAATTACAAGCGGAAAATCAAGTCCAGCACTCACACAAAGAATGTGGCATTGATTTTGACAGCGACCGATTGATGAGAACTGATTGAAATCGAGTGATTCTGCTGCGCTGTCGCTTTTCGTTGTTCTGCGGGCGTTAATTTGGGCGGTTTTTCGACTTATAAACAATCCGTGCTTTGTCCAAATAACAAATTATAATTATTACTGTGTACAGTAGAAAGAGCAACGTTTATCCTTTGGTCGCTTTGCTTAGTCGAGAAAAAAGCGAAACAAAACATCTCTATATCGAGACTTGTGTATAATATTCTCATATTTGTTTTCAGGTTATCTCCCGCGATTACCACACACGGGGAGCTCTGTCTTATCGAAGATATCTATCAGTTCACACCTCACACGTACCCGCACTTGCTTACGTTCAATTTCATGCATGGGACCGATGCTCTGCGGTGCACAGAGCGAGCATGCTCATATTGACACAGCTGAGAGCAACGGGTTAGAGGGAAAGTATACGGCTGTCGATACGCACGCACTGTTTGAGGGGACATTAAAACACGTTCCGTTGTTAAATTAAGTAGACGCGTTGGCTGTGATCAAGAAACCGCAACTTTACGAACCGGAAAGTTATCTCACGGTAAACGATTTTATTACGTTGCCATATGGTACAAGTACTATTAATAAAATACGCTGTACCAAGTCTGTAACACTGTGAAAGCAAAATGCGTTCGTTTGTGAAACAATATAGAAGGTTGGGGTTATATATGTAAACTATGTTTATATTCTCTTTTAGTGTCTAATTTGATGGTATAGTAAACAAAAAATATATTTACAGAAATATAAAACCGTATCCTCGCGACTCTAAAAGAGCGTTGTTAATTGTTTAAAACACGATTAGGAAATATGCGATGTCATGTGCTAACAGTTCCCATCTTACCCCACACGTTTTACAGAGCATTGCCCACTGCTTGCCATGTCTAAACTCGGCAGCTACAAGATACTTCAATATTTCATGACAGCGCTCTGTCAAATTGATATTCCTCGCAACGCTGTTGATCACCGGTCTAGCAAATATTGTGTCGTATAATAGTCGTACGAAGTTTGACCCAGACCAAGCCCAACCTGACGCTTATAAAATGTACTGGCGAGACCGAAGAGTCAATATCTTTGAAACTAATATATGTTTGATGATTTACGTCGATTGCGTAGATCCACAGGTGACATGACATATTGTACGGAAATCAGGCAAATATTACCTCTGAAGGATGTGTAGACATAAGCAAAGAGACGTGTGGTTCAAAGCACGGAACAGTTACATTGACAACTACGGCCGAGCGTGCACTTGGTTCTGAATTTGGCTCTAAAAATAGAACTCGTAGCTGGGCATTGCTGGCAACACAATAGTTTTGAGTTACATACCGCTTTATCACCAGCGAAATTGGGTGATTTGGGGTAAAGCAGGGGTGAAATGCGTGGTACAGTGCAGTCAAGCTACTGTGTTTGCCAAGTAAAGCATGTTTTGTGAAGTATTCAAACATTCTGTGTAGGTTGCTGCTTGCGTAATGGGAGGCTTAACTCTTAACTTTGGGAGTTCGCTGCAAATTGCTTTGCTTGTCATCACCTGGAAGTGTTGACTTTGTCGGAATCCTACCCGTGCAGAGAAGTAAACATGGCTATCCGCTTACTACTGCTACTGTCACTTAACCCAAGTTTTTTCGGCAAAATCGAAAGGATTCTTTTCGAAACTAATCCGAAAACACCAAACGTATACCGAAAAAACTGCAGAGGTCGCTTCGGGCCGAATGCGAGGCAGAACTGGTCGACCTTCGCTAATATCGCATTGCAACAGGGAGCAGCTTAGCACACTTTCTGGTAAGATTCCGGTTCCGATTATGCACGGTACATTAGAACAGACTGACTGTTTCATGCGTGGAAGCAAACGAACCGAAATCAAAAGGCCAACGTACCGTATTCCATGCACAGCACGTACCAGTTGAGTATACGTGCCTTTTTAAATGGGGACTGTGTTTGGCAATGTGGCATAACCTCTCATATACTGGATCACACATAAAGAAATACAGCAGGTGGTCGTGTATAGACAACTGGACAACACTCTTGCTTAAACCGCGTGTTCAGCTACACCTATATATACAGTAGGTGGGGAAAGATGGGACACCTTTTAATTCTATTTTCTTATACAATTGAGTATAGTAAACAAAGTAAAGTCAAAGAATTATAAAATTTAATCGTTCGACTCCCATAGACCGTTGTTAATTGTTTAAAACACGATCAGGATATTTAGATATTATATGCTAAAGGTGTCCCGTCCCCCCATCCCGACCCTACTATATATCGTTTTACGTTATCACGACCACGGATATACAGAACAAGAAATATGTAATATTACTCTGTTCAAACTTCTTGGTAATCTTAACAGAGAAAAGTTTCTTTTTAATGTATGTAATGAAGTATGATTTTCCACCTTGACAAAGAGAAATTCCCTTTACAGTATGATGAGTTACGTGTATATTGCCACATAGTAGCTTGCGGTAATGAAGTTTCCCCGTTCTACTTAAATCATTACAACACAGTTATTAGCAGTGTCGATTTGATTATTGCAACACCAAATAGGCGTTGATTGCTCTAAGGGGCGAAATGACTGATTGGTGTTCCTGGTGCAAGATTCGGCAAGATACGTGTAACACGCTTTTTGTTGAAACATCTGTTTACAAGTCAACTGTTGCATTGGTATGTAAGTTCTAAACAGAACAGAATTGCGGCATTGCTGAAACATGCTGCATAGGTGCCAATGCTTTAGGGCCCAGTATTAGTGGTATTGTTTTATGACGAAAAAAACAGAATTTAAAAGAACACTGAAGTTACATTCATATGATGCTTTTAGTATGTGGACCATTCACTTCAAATGCAAACGGTTCATCTACACATCTACAGAGATGTCTACATATAGATGCTGAGATAAGAGGTAAAATATAACGTTATGTTTCTCTATTATTGCTTGATTGTTTTAAGTTGTTTATATGTTATGGTTACCAAAACGCTGTTTTGTGTTGGAATAATTTTCCTGAATTTTGGAGATATAGCTCAGTTAGATGTATTCGTATTTACTCAATAGTAAAGCTTCCGTATTGTTTTCTACGGTGCTGTGTGAAAAATACGACAGTGGGCGCATTGTCACAAATCTATTGTGATCAGTTAGTCGCGGTAAGTCGATACGAATCCGCAAATAGACTTCCTGTATAAGCGGAATGTTTGTCTTGTCCAAATCTGCGTTTGATCTCCAATGTCTGGAAATCATTTTCCCATCGCTTTCGCCCAACTCACGCAAGACTGAAACTGTGTGATTTAAACAATCAATTTTGACTTATGTTAAATTTATATATAGTAGGATGGGGGGAAATGGGACACCTTTAACACGTGATATCCAAATGTCCTGAACAGGTTTTAAACATTTTACAACGGTCTATAGGAGTCCTGGAAATACGGTTTTATATTTCTTTAAATGTTCTTTGTTTACTACCAAATGCGACGAGAAAATAGAATGAAAAGGTATCCCATCTTCCCCCACCCTACTATATTATAAACTATTTTTTTTTGTGAGTTTTGGGAGTTTACGTTCGGCCGTAAATTTTGCGTAGAGTGTAACTCGTAAAGTTGCTGTTCAGTTACATATATAACAACTCGTGGTAATTATTGTAAGCGGTATTTATTAGTAGGATGAGGGAAGACGGGACATCTTTAGCACATAACATCCAAATTTGCTTATCGTGATGTTTTAAACAATTAACAACGGTCTATATTGGAGTCGTGAAGATACGGTTTTATAATTCTTGAACTTTTTTTACTATCAAATGGGACGAGTAAATAAAATAAAAATGTGTCTCATCTCCCCCCATCCTACTATAATATAGTCGTTGGGGTAAGATGGTGTATGTTTTTAAATCATTTTATCGTTACATTGGTAGTTAACCTAAAATCACACAACTATACAGCTGTATGTTCTCAAGACTAAAATAGAGTTTTGAACTGTTAAGAACACGCTTTTGCGAAATGTGGGAAATACTGTGATACGGTATTCATTTTACCACATATACTACTATATTTGTATGTTTACGTTTGGCTGATAATCGTACATACAAAGTGGGTCGACTTTACTGTTAAGTCCGCCCGACCTTCTGCCCAATTGCGTTTGCATTTGACAGTGTGGGATCACCAGGGTGGCCAATGACATGACAGTTGTCAAGTCATCGATCAGATCCGATCACCCCAGCGCTTGAGCCGTTCGGAAACGAATGCTAGCCTGTGTTTACGCACCACACGACCCTGCACCCCGAATGGCTTGTTTGCCTTCGATAAGGTCGACAAAGGACAGTAGAAATACATTGCTTCCGTTGGCCGGCTCGAAACGGACGAAGACGTATTGGGCGCCCGTCCATCGCACCAAACATAAGGACAGATTCGATTTCGGCAATCGTTATTTGAACAACCTGAGCACACCAAATGTCTCATCCATGCGGGCGATTATGAGTTATGGACAAATATTTAAAACCGTATTGCGTGCCGACCAAACGCGCAGTTAATTAATATGACGATTTTAAGTATACACAGCAGTGGGAAATGCGGTACACCGCTGCCAACTGAGCGGGCTATTAATCAAGGGAGAAATACCACTTTAATTTAAACTATGTCCAATATGGTTATTATGTACGTCAGTAGAATTTAAATAACTTCAAAACTTTTTAAACTACCGGCTAAATCGTTAATATGTACATCAGTAACTATTAAATATCTACAAAACCTGTAACCTTTAATACAAATCATAAAAATATCTCCGACAAAAATGGCATATGGTTCTGCAAATCTCAGTTCTGTATACGTACAATTATCAAACCAAATATAGTCTTTCATTTCATTGTATTTGTGAGTGAAGTATCTTAACCGAATCCAATAGTATAGCTACACATTTAATCCTATACTGTTAAAAGTCTATCATTTCAAAGTGGTTTATCGGGTTGTCTATGTTGTTATTACACGCAAACAGGTGGACCGAATACTCATCTCTGCGTGGTACGTTGAAGATTATAATTATCTTTGCCTTGATTTCCGACCAATTCATTGTTCACTTGTAACCAGTGCAACGAAAAGTCTATTGTTCTGCTGATTTCGGACGAGATTGACGTCACTAATTCTATATTTCAGTCTCGAATTTATTTTCGTATACTCGCCGGTTGAAAACAATAGTGTTAGCGAATGCAATACCGGCGTCGGTTCACTAAACCTGTATCTTTTCCATTGGCGAATCGACCTTTTTAGCCGAATTTTAAAATTATGAATTCGGGCCTGTTTGTTTGTTTGGTATGGTTTGATTTAGTTAGGGTGCGTGATTAACCTTTCTCGCGTGTTTTTAAGGCGCATATAAGGCACCTGCTTTTGACTTTGCTGTTTACATTGCACTAATGGGTATTTTAGCAGGGGTTATAAACATAATTTAGCCATGCTACTCCATTTAGAGAAAATTCATGAAAAAATTGGGCTCGGCTTAAAGGTAATCCCTGTAAATTGGCGTCTCGACAGTGATTTACAGAAGAGATCAGCGTAATAAATGAACTATCTATCAGAATAATTTAACGTATCCACAAAGGATCAGAATCTGAAATGTTATGACATTAGAATACATTAAAAGCTCTGGCCAGGTGCACCTATTCAACTGATTAAATCAACATGGTTAACGGCATAACGATTGGGCCATCGCAACAAGAGATTGGCCGCCCCTAACCCCCGTGCTAGTGAACATAAACCTTACTTTCCGTCGTCCGCGTTTTATGTCCGGAATGCGATGGGTATTATGACGTCACAGTGAACACCTGTTTTCAGGTGGGCAGCAGAGGTTAGGTCAGTGGTAGGGCGAACAGCTGAGCAAAGCATTAGATCGTATAAGGTTGTAGCAAAAGACTCCTGAAACGGTACAGCAGCTGGCTTGTGTGTGCCATGCACCAGCATATAAGCGACACCGACGTAATGAACAGCTATCGCGGAACGTCCGCGTTTTAACTTACGTCACACAAATCAGCAGTTTGACGTTCGCTGTCTTATTACAAAGTGCTCCGCACCTGCTACTTTAACGAATTTTGACATAACTTTGATATTGAGAATCATATTACCGGTTATCAAGAAATTAATACAAAACACACTTCAAAAGGAAGATATGAACTCTTTCTGTATTTTGGTGTTACGGGAATGAAATTTTACCCATTTGAATAACACAGCTCCTGCCGGAATGCAGTTTCATTTTCCGCCGTAAACACATTTTCAAATGTCACAGGTTATCTTCTAATGTAACAAAACCAGGTGCAAATATAAAGCGACAGATGTGGTTATTCTATATAAGTGCAGTAAACACAGAAAACCGCAAGCGAATAAATCATACTTTAGCCTGTTATTACTTTTCCATGACTATCTTAGGAACGTAATCCGTAATTGTGGATTTTTGACGGAATTCCGGGTTTTGGTTGCTTGTAAAACACCTGCGTATGATACTGTGCAGATGTAGCACTCGTATATGCGAACATTATACTATGAGTACGGCTTCCAAATCTTATAATTTCATTTCTTACGACAGTCTTCTAACGTGTTTTGTTTCCTAACATCAAAAAATAGCTTGGTGTTTCCGCTGCGGTAAGATTACTTTTCCGGATCCTGTGTGTTCTGCTTTGATGTGCATGTAGATATCTGTGTACGGAGAAGTACTTAAGTGATTCGGCGGAAACGCATCGTTTTAACAACTTGCATGGGGCCCTTGAACCGTGACCCCTGTCCCATGAAAATAATGCTCCCTCTGTTACGTAACACTTGGTTCGGTCACGTGGGCATAAGTACGAAGGTCGGCGGAGACCGGTATATCGCCTGCTAGTCTGTGGTTTTTACTCAAGTCAATGGATTTTGAAGCGTTTTTTAAAGAGGGTACACGCCATGCCGCCTATAGAACTCTGAAACGTGCCGGGTTGTCGCCTGCTTCATAAACTTGCCGTTCCAATTCTTAAATGTTGGCGTCTTAGTGGCCCAAGTTGTGGCGTAACCGAAGCCACTAATGCGTCGTTAAAGTCGCCCGAATAAAACCGGATTGATCTAGTTTTGTAAACTTGGATGTGCATTGTGTTTTGTTCATAGGTGAAAAATCAGCCGTCAAATTTTTAGCAAAACCGCTACCGGTCGATTTGAATAGCTAAAATCGTTGTGGTTTGCTGTACTTTGTCATTGATTGATGTTCACACGCTCAGGTCGTAATTAAGCCTCGCTAATGTGATACCTTTACACGCTATGGAATTTCAATTCCGCCGAAGCAATGCTTGTTAAATGCCGGCTCGGTTCTTCAAGCATTGATAGAATGCATATCTCGGATTGTCAACAGTTCCGGAACTCGAAAGAAGATCTTTCTAGTTTTGACCGCGTCTTTGTTACAACCCAATGTGAGAACTACTTTAGATCTCTGAGAACCAAACAGTTTCTCTCCGGTTACGTGGGAAAAGTGCGGCCGTTCCAACATATTCGACCTTTGCCAGAAAGTTCGCTTCACCCAATAGTGTCATTGTGTAAAGTTGCCCGAGAAATCTCGAGAGACGGCGGTCGAAAAATCGTTCAGTCGGTGATGTGGGATCGGGCAGATGAAAGTTCTTTGTTAAACAAACTACACGTTTCGGTGTGTTTAGGTCACCGCGTGGCATGTGATTCCGTGTCAGTTATTTCACCGTGACAAATCGAGACCCTTGAGAATATAAGACGTACAATGGGAAGCTTATAGAAACATTTAATTGGACGACCGTGTTCTCACACGTTTGCTTAAGACGGGATCTAAGGTTACCATTCTATTCGAACGAAATTATTTATCAATTGAATCAGCACGCGGAACTAAACAAACTGACAAGTTTTGAATGACGCTTTGATCACCTGGAAGTATCGTCAGACGTTAGTTGGACACCTTAGACCCTCTCCTATACAATGATATGCTTTTAAACACTTGAGGAAGCTGTCATTGTTCTTCAGGCCGCTTACAAACGAACAAAGCGGACTACGAATCTCCCAAGACTCATCACGCCGCATAAATAATAACGTACGCGATGACAACACCCGCCCCCGACACCTCGAAAGGGATTTTTTGTACTGCTGGTGTGGCTGACTGGAAAAGATGCCGGGAACGTGCAACAACTAACAGCCATGGAATGCGCGGCCAGTTTACAACGCACCCGCAAACGCTAAGCCTCCGCGATCCACACGGTGTATCCTGTTACGACCATAAAGAGGAGGGTACAGATCGTGTACAGTTACACCAGGCCATTGTCCGTAAAATAAACATTATTTTAAGGCCGGAGTGGGAAAAGCGTACGCGCCGCGGAATCAGGCTGGGGTGTAATTTAGTGTCGCGATTTTGCTTCCCACGATTCCGACGTTTCATACGCTGTCACACGGAATCGTATAAGCACTATAAGATGACCAGTTATCTTGTTTATTTCGCCTGTGGTCCAACAGCGCTGCGGAAAAAGGATGTTTACGCTTAGCAAAGCCGGTCACCCCGTTGTCCATAGCGCAGTATAAGGTCTATCCTTTATATGTTAATTCGTTGCTGAATCTAAGACACCGTTGTCACCCAATACTTTATTTCCCACACTCTATAATGTGCCGCAGTCGCTTTTTTCTAAAATTTGATTATAAAAGTGGTCTGGAAGTCAGAAAATGGAAAATTCTTAGAAAAAGGCAAACTTTTTGTAAAAATCCTGATTAAGTACATTTTAAATCAATTTTAACCGAATTGTAACCGATTAGGGTAAACGTAGTTTCAATTGTATATACATGCTGATTAGGTCATGTTATTTTTAAGGTAAATTTAAATTCCAGCCCTCGCAGAGAATGACGGTTGAGTGCTGACGTGCGTTTACGTTTGCTCAGGAAAATTATTCCGACAGTAACGTTATCCCATCAGAGCTCCAAATCCTGTAATCTGTCAAAACAAGTTAGTGGTTCGAATTGGGGTCGCGCCTAACAGACCCTAACACAAATCACTCGCCGGTGATTAGCAAAAAAGCGGAGTGACAGAGCGCGTCGTTCTCACAACTATTGAAGTGGTTTCGTCGTGTTTTCCACTTCGGCAGTGCTGGGTTGTTGTGAGGATAGTCTGCCGCTAGCTGTGTCAGTGCTAGCGGCGTCCGCAACACAAAACACGCAGTAAATCTGACGGAACTAATGCAAACGCTCGTATTTCAAGGCAAATTAACGCCGATTTGTTTATCGAAGCTTTGGTGCGGCCACTTTACATCAAACGAAATGCAACTGATTGACAGCGTAGGTTTGTTCGGAGGGAAAGAAAAGCAAAACAATGTTCTGCGGCTTTGTGATGTTGTTGCAACACACTGGGTCTCGGTTTCGGGTGCTCCAATTAGTTCTTTAATGATCAATCGCAACGCCACGCAGCGCTCCACGTCAATTACGCCGCGCATATAGGGAATAGATCCTTGCGCCAAAATCCGTTTTAAACTAATCAGGCGGAGAGGGGACCGAGGTAGCAGCTAAAGCCGCACACCTGCTCTGGCAGGCAAATTTAAGTGCCGACTATGCCCGTTCGCCCAATCGGTCATTGCCGTGCACGCGATGATGCGGCTTCAGCCACTGTTAACCCCGACTGTTGCATGCTCGTTTGCATTCTGACATTCCGTGGGCATATTCCTGCTTGTTGGCTAAACAGCCGCAACCGATAGAGCCGATCGTTGAAACTTAATTTTGTTAGTGCGAGCAGCTGCAAGCCCCAGATTAACCCAGCCTCATTTAGCTTAAAACAGGGCCTTCGATTTTACGTATGAGTTGCTGTTTAAGTGTTCGTTCCATAACAGGTGCTTTCTCATCTGCGTGTCAAGCTTGTTCGTGTTAGGTTACACACCCTCAGTTATGTACGCCGCATTCTACCTGTGTTCACCCTGCAGGTCCCCTATAATTGAAATATCAAAAGCCGTGACTGAACGGATACCAAAGGGGCCTGTGTTACACATTCACTTGCCATGGAAATACGGTAAAGCATTTGAACCACAGGCGACCGCCTGAACGTGCGGGTGAAGTTTGTATCACTGTCGCACGCTATTTGCTATTTAAAGAATCCGCATATCAAGCGAAAGTTTTACCGGCATTAGGCATAAATTTCTCCTAATGAATTACACTTTAATACAAACCTAGTATAGTCCGTATTTACAATATGTTTTTTAGCTCGAACAGTTTCGATTTAAAAACTAAAAACCAACTTCCTTTAAAAACATTTTAGCTTAAAAATCGTTTCATAAATAATGGTTGCATGTTTGAAATGAAACTGACCATTTAATCCGTGTTTTCTGCATCTTTTGACGTTGCTTGACGAATCGCCAATAAGGACTGCACAATAATTAGGCTTAAAATTACTTTGGTCTTTAGATCTCATTGTATTCCCTTAATCCTACTGATCTTTGGTTTAATGACTAAATACGGTGTGGGTGGGAGTGTGAAACGTAACTCTTGTAATTTCCGCCGGCATTGCCGACAAAGGTCACAAACAAGCTTCCTACCCCACTTGGTGATTTCCTATAGTTTATTTAAATGGAAAAAGTAATGAAGTCACTTGATATACTTTGTTAAGGTAAAGGAACTGCGGACAGATTTAATTGGTCCTCATTAGGTGGCCAGTGGCGTCTTTTAACGTCTTAGGAATCTCGTAAATCGTATACCGCAGGGTGGTCTCTGCGTTCTCCTGTTGTCCGGTTACAGATAGAGCGCTAAACCGATGTAAAAAGCAATAACGCTAATTCTCCAGTGCCAACCGCAGAAAAGGGAACCAAAGAATTCCTCTTGGTTTACTCGGACTTGAAGGCTATTGGGTTTAATAATAAGACGAGTCTGTAAGATAAGAATTGCGTCACAAGACAGGGGGGATGAGGAACGCGTTTTTATCACGAGATGAAGTCTTGTGACAGTAAACATTTTTATTTGACCCAATTTTATGACGGTTTGCTTTCACCTGCAAAGTTTCACTTCGCGTCTGGGTAAGATCGGGCTGTGCTTACACTGCTAAGTATGCCTTCAATCGTTCGCACATCGCACTGTGCGGTGGCGGGTCACTAGGGTAGCATCCGGAACCTGCTGATGCCGCTTTATCTCCGTTAACCGAATAAAAGATTCCTCGACACAACAGGGTCGATTAGAGGCAGCTCCACATAAATATTAGTATCCCACTTAATCCCACGCATTGTGGTGGCCACAGGGTCCACTCAGGGCGTGGAAGCAATGCTACAATCCAGCCGCGGTTGACTGTCACCCGCACCCGGCCGAATGACAGCCGTTTTCGTCAACTGGTCTCGGACACGAAACGGGTGCCATGTTTATCGGGTGTTGACGCTTCAATAGGAAGTTCTGTCAAATCGAAACGATACTAGATTTGCGGTTGGCACTTGGATTGGATAATAACGTACCGGCTTGACAAGCGCTTCCTTGCCACCGCCGGTTCTTTCATGACTAAGTCTCAAATAGTTGCCAGTTTTGACAACCTTTGTACAACACATCGCAACTTCTAGAACGCGCTGTGTGGCGATTTGTTGTCTGTTCGCGACGCAACACAAGGACGTATTTCCAGATCAAGACATCAGTTTTTTGATCTCTTCCGAGCTATAGAACCGCCAGGAAACTTAACAGACACCCTTTTAATTGCGTACCCTTAACCGGACAAAGCTTCAGCTGTTGTTTTATGTTTCTTCCTAGACTAACTAGGAAGGCGCGGTTAGAAACACGCATGTCGTCATTTTACACCTGACGGAAATCCGAAAGTACCTCAACCTACGTCAGTGCTCCCAATTAACCGCCCGTGTGGCGAACTTGATCCACGGAAAGCGAGTATCGCCACCAAAGGCTTGGGCGGCCACAACAAGCCTGTTTGTTACGGCGACTTGCAATAAAAGCTGGCAGTGAATTGTTGGGGCAACAAGGCGGTATGGATGGCGCTTGTGGTTTTATGCACGTGCTTGGGTGCGTTTGGGGACGCGCGAATATAGAGTTTTAAATGCACACTATAGCCAAGGCATTACGTAACCTTCTTAAGGTTCTTACAGCAGGAATTCAACAAAAATCTCAGTAGACCACGAAGAAGTTGGCAAGCCGTTCAATCCCTAACTGTGTTTACTGTTAGCGGAGTTGGCGTGCGCTGACGACTACAATTCCGTGGCCAGTTGTTCAAACAAAATGTACATGTGACCAAAGCTACTATCATCCATCACTGGGTAAAGCAGGTGCGGGAAGTTGTCAGGCTCCAATTTCAAAGCCCCTTTCAGAGGCAATGTTGAGGTTTTACAAGCATTCAGATGGATGCCGATATGCGGGTTAATTAATTCCAACCAGACGGAAGATCAAACGGAGGGAAAACACATGCCCGACCACTCGTGCAGAAGCTATTATATTATTTAGTATACATCAATGGGGTATAGCCTGCTGGTGTAATTATATTCGCTGAAAATGGGCAGCTGGCCGATTGCCCAACGACGTTCTACTCCCTAAAGTGCGGCTGCCTTTAAAATCTTAAGTAATTTTAACTATGGATTATCGCACTTAGACCGTACCAGGTTTTCAGGTCAACTTTAAAAGAGGTTTTTGTCGTTAAAAAAATTCCCGCATTACCACATCATTAGTCGTGTCCCCCATACCCCCTTGTCACTCTGTGTTTCATGCGCCGAGTCGCATCTTTTCTAAATCCCCGCTACCCGACACGACAATGCAACTTTATACTGCAGCCATTGGAAGCCCCTGTTGTCTTAAGCTGTCACCATGTTTCTCTTGCAAAGTGAGACGACCCGGGGGATTATTTCACTTTGGTTTTAACGCGCAGGAAGCTCTACGTCGTGGATTATCTTAGCCGTACCCAAACAGAAGGACGTGCGTTTACATTGCAAAGGTTCGAAAAATGTCTTACCCCGAAACACTATCTCAGCTTAAAACTATAAAACCACGGCTCCGACGGACAGTACGGAATGAGTTATCATTCACTGATGACCCCGTCGGTCGTGACTAACTACAGATTCGAACTTCTGCTCCTTGTTCGGGGTCGTGTTGTTTTATTTCGTAATTAAAACGCACGCACTCTTACACTGGTCATAGTTTCGGCTAAACGAGCTGGAAAGATAACTGGGTGGTGGAAAATATTCCTAAAACAACAAGCGGCATGCCGGGCATTGATAGATTCTGACAGATGGTCCTGTTTTGCCTCTGACTCACTTAAGCACTGGGGTACACTGGTAATCTATATCGTTCACCCATTCCTAAACCGACTACCGATGTAGGACCGACCTTCATAAAGATTAGAGATTGTGTTCGTTTGTTTGCACTCGCCGTTTCAGCTACGTTGAAAGATTTTTAAAGGCTGTAAAAATTCTGCACGGTTGCAGGCCAAAAGCAACAGAAACATTGCACTAAAATGCGCTGCGGACGTGTATATTTTCATGTAAATTTTAACATACCAAATTCAAAAGAATGGTTTTACTTTTCGTTCGGCGAAAGATCTCATGCTTTTAAATCGTTTTTGAACAAAGAGAGCTTTTATGTTTACAACGTCTAATTGAGTCTAATGATTAAAGATTCCTGGAAAGTGGAATTGAAAACATGATTCGAAAATGGCTGGCCGTCCTTAAGGCCTTGTGTGACCGTTGAAAGTTAATTTTACCCCCTGTCCCACAGTCCATTGGTGATCACATCAAAGTCAGCTAATTGAATCTTAACGATGGGTCGCCTGACAGTGAGGAACCGAGCCCAGAAACTCAACACGAAGCTAAAACAAACTCCTCGTCCAAAAGCGAGTTTAACAGGATCCCCGGCCAACTGCATACATTGAGTGGAGCGCCAATGCTATGGACAAAACACAAAGTTAAAAGTGGCCTGTCTAGATTACAGACAGACCGCCTGTAGTGTGGTTGGACAGTCGCCGCCATTGGACAGCAAGGTTATTTGCTGCTACAGTATCGTTTGTCGTGGGTGGCCTGTTGTTTTAGATATAATAGGAAACCGGACAGTCTTCCTGGTCTCTTCTTCTGTGTTCTAATGATCGCCTTTATCCAGAGATCATCTTCTGCTATCTACGCGTGAGAACGACTGATCTGTTTATTTATCCGAGTCATCCGAAAATCTGGCTGATCATCGCTTGACAGAATACGGATCGAGTTTTTTTTCTCTTTCCCACCGGAAAAATGTGGAAATACTGGCCCGTAAACCTTCCGAAATACCGTTGTAGTTGTTTGTAAAATATTTTACTTTGTGAATATAAATACTTTTATACGCGAGGGTAAATAAGTTACATTCCCTCATTCATTCAACACTAAAAGAATTGTCATAAAACATGAGGGAAATAACGTGATTTTAAAACAGGAAACGTCCCATACCTGCGGCCTTGCCACATTAAAATCTTCCGTAAGTTCACAACAAGTACAGTGTGGACTGCGGTTGTTACTTGTTTATTTACTTTTCGTGTTCAGGACAAAGCTACCTTTGTCGGTACTCGATCTGACTGAATAAATTCGAAAATCTACAGTTGTCATCTTGAAATGAAAGATTGCACAAGACATGGTACAGATATTGTAACGCCGTGACGATGTATATACGACAGGAGTGGGAATAATAACTTCTATAAATAGCTAGTCCTCAGAAAATTACCCAATCGTTTTATGCAATACAGCGCTTGTGATGTTTGATGGTTTATTTACCATCAATATCAAAAGATTAATAAGTAATTCTTGATAATTTAAACAGAATATGTCATATCGTTTCGCGAATTTGACTTTTTATCTAAATAGCCTAAGCAGAAATTCGTAACATTTGTGTAAAACCATAGATACCTTGTAAGGTATCTATGGTAAAACCATCGCTGGCGTCTACTTAGTCGACAACAACGTATTACCGTATACCACATGAATCGTTCGTTTAAATACTAAGTCGACATTGTCGCGTACACTTTCGCCGATTGGACACCCGCCGACGCCGCCGTTTTGAAATGCGATTAAAAACCAAACGCGTTTTACCATTGTATAATGTCCCATTTAAAGGTTTATTAGTTTTAACATTAAAAATATCACCACGTCTCTGAAATACTCGGTCGTTTGAGCGACTTGTGCGAATTGTTAAGAAAAGATTAGCGCTTCTAACATTTGTTATTGGGCATGGTTTATGTCAGATATTTCATTTTCTGTGAAAGCGAAAGATTTCATTAAAGGTTAGTGATAAAGTATTACGACTTTTACTTCGTCTGAACAAAACACGCGTTTAACCGAAACCGATACAGAGAATACTCATATTTTAACTATTACCTATGTCGTGCTGTTATTGCGCGCTCGTAGTAAAATCCGATTTGAACCGTAAATTGAAATCCTGCTGGATTGCTAAATGACAGGCTTTGTGTTCTTGCTACGGTCGCAGCAGCAGCTGCGTTTACCAACCAACGGAGGGCAACCATAAAGGCAGTGAAAGACACAGAACAGGCATAAGAATGCGGCCACTTCCTCTCTGATTTTAACCTTGGAAATTACACGTCGTCAAAAAGCCACCTGTGCCGAGGCAATGGTATGCCGAATACTGGTTTGATAACAAACAGCCGGTATCGACTGCGCTCTATACGCCTGAGCACGCAAAGGGTGGAAGGCCAAATGCCGGTGAAACCGTGGCACGTGCGGACAATTTACTTAGCGGCCGCAAACAAGCGGGTTTTCTTGCCAAAAATGACACCCTACGACCGGAAAGTTCTTCTACGCTGTATAGTATTGAGCCGATAACCTGCATTTTAAGCAAGCGTAATAAGGAAACTATATTATCAAGCTAAACATAACTCCAGCGCGACCTCATTTGGTAGAGTCGGTAAAACCTGCGAAATGATCAATGCTTTGTAAAGGATATTTCGTACTGCGAGATACATTTATTGTTGATAGTAAAACAAAACTTAATTTATACTGCAAAAAGAGCAGGCCATTGGTGTTATACCTTGCTGTGCAACCCTGATCGTGTATATTTCATATCGTTAAAAGACTATATACACCATTCAAACCTTAGTAATGCGTAATATTTAACAATTTGAGTTTTACCCACTCTAAAAAGTGGTCGTATTTGAATGAGGTCCCCTAAGCCATGAACCCGGGGATTTTGGGTAAATTCAAGACCCCCTATCTCTCTTTTACGTCATATATACGTAATTCTATAGCTACGTTGATAATTCCACTTACACAGTGATAACCTTTAAATACAGGCTCAAAAGATCAAAGCCTCTCGTGGGTGGTTCCGCAGGAAATGCTGGTTATTGGCGGGGATGAGGTCTGATCTTTTTAAACCGAGCGTACTAGTTGTTTACTCACCGTAAATCAAGCCACGAATCATAAGCACTGATCTAACATTACTCAGATGCCGTCACGTATCAGCGTCGTCAAGATACGGTAATCTGTTATTTCATGAGACCATTGCGCCAGCCAAGGATCTATGGGTAGTATGTCGTGGAAGTCCCGGGACGGGCAGAACCGTTTGATCCATCGCCCATGCTGCATATTACTTGACAGCTTGTACTGTCATATAGGAATGGAGAATTGAAACCAAGAGCCGATTTCGCCACTCTAATCCTTCGACCTGTTAACCAGTAAACAGCAATTTTTATACTTTAATTGGTGGGTTTTGTGGGGTTTAACGCGGGATTTAAACTTGTTTTTAACGCACGAACAGATGAGATGGGCCTCTGCCAACGCTTTTTCTTAACAGCTGCTGTATATGACGGGTTTTATGTGAAATATATCCAAAGTACCAACGGCTACACCTTAGCTGCAAAGCGGGGTTGTGATTTTTCAATGCCTAGATTAAGCCGCATCAAGATTAAACGTTCAGTATGACAGTGCTGTAAACTTTGTGGTCGAGTTCGTGGTCTCACAGGGCAATGCACCTGCGGAAGGTCGATCGACAGGTGTTCATTTCGACGCCGGAAGATCTGCCAAGCTTGACGACTTATAATTGCTCCGATAACGAAAAACATATACGCAGTAAATTATGCAAGGTTTTTGCCCAAAGATTGTGGCCAGAGATTCCTCGTTTGGGTGATATGCTTATCGCTGATAACGAGCGTGCGGGACGGTGCGCTTTTGCCAAGCTTCCAGCATACCAGTTTTACAAGTAGGTATATTGTGCGCTACCGGTTTCATACACAGAAAGTGTATAACGTACCTAAAAAAATGTTTGAAACAGATTTTCTGGTCAGTTTTAATACAAACACCAATGCTTTTGGTTTTTAAACCGAATTTTTGGAGATGAAAATCTCATGATACATAAATGATTGTATAGAAACTGTATAGTATACCTAATTGGTTAAGTAGTTGTTTTTCTAGAAATTTGTATTCGTTAAATTGATTCGGTTTTAACGTGTTCGAAATAGCCATATAGGCTACATAACACAGCACTCATAGTTGCACACAGATATATCAGGTTTCTTATTTGGAGTTTGTTTATGTTAAACAGAACACAGCTGTTATATCACACGCTGCGATGAAATCATACGAAATTGTGTTTGGTCACATTACCTGACCAAAATTCGAGCTACTTTTATTTTCCATGACATTCCTATAGTTCATCCCGGATCTAGAGCCTAGCACGCTCGATCAAGCATAGGACTTTGTCTCAAAACTGCTCCAGGTCTTATGCCTGCCTTTAATTGTTTGGAAGAAATCGAAAATCGCCGGATTTTGACAGCAAAAACACAAAGCTATCGCAAACGCTGTGGTCTCAGGGCCCCCGTTGTAATCGGAGCAGGCCGCATAACTTTTCATATAATCATCAGCGGTTAGTCTCGGGGCTTGCGTGCCACTGCACCTGTTGCGGTCTAGAAAGTGGTTACACCGAGTCATTGTTTTGGCGGCTTACGTCATGTAGTCAAGGAAAAACAAGCTTCTTACTATAGTAAAAGGGGACTTTCATTGCTACGCAGCTTATTTAATGAACGCTCACGCATTCCGCCTTCGCGAAGCCGTAGAATAAACAGTTCAGAACAACGATGCGCTTGATACCGAAAGCACAAACAATAGCAGCTGCTGCAGGGCAAGCCCGGTGCGTGAGAAACTTGTGAATTTTGAAATGTTATAGATTCGGCTTTAGCAAGTGAAATTGAATGCCAACAATTCCCGCTGTTGTCATTGAATTCCGACTTTGCGGTTACCGTTTCGCGTCTTCTTTTCCTACAAGGATTACCTTGTATTTTTGCCCGACAGAGCGCAAACAACACAAGCACGGTTACGTCGTTTCACACGCCATGCACCCCCGCTTCGATTGCAGGCTATAATAAACAACTTGGCTTTCAAAGTCGACCGTGGCCATAGGGCCGCAGCGGTGCGTTCATCATACAAACATTCTAAGCACCGAGATCCCATAACCCCGTCCACGATCACTGGGGTCTGGTTACCACACTTTCAATTCCCTGCAAGCGACCCAAGCAGATCTCTGCGCCATTGTGACAAATAAGAATGCCGCTATTCACGCTTTTCTCCGGAATCTGCATCACCCGTGGAAAAATTGCATCTTGAGTTACAGAAATGCCCAACAAGCTGCCATTCGTTTATTGCTTGCCATTGTAACGCGAGCACGTGTTTTCGAGCACCAAATGACCTATAGAAAACCATATACAAAACGTACGCTCACGGCCGAGAATATATCGATAAAGTCAGTCGTGCAGAAACCAGGAGTTATAACCAGTGATCCATATACGGTTAGATATGCCGCACTATCTTACCCATTTGTTTAAACAACTAGGCAGTGTAACACAATCTATGGCAATATTGAAATTTTGTTTAACAATTATGGAGTATAATCAACCTCGTTTTTCATTAAATGTTGCGGACATTCCGTTTTGGTTAGGCACCTTTCAGAACCAGCAGCCGTCCCCATCGTCGCTTTGAATAATCACGTTTTCACTTTCACCCAAACACACGCACGAGTCGTCAAACGGCCAAGCGAAAGTTTTTAATTTTTGGTCGGGTACCTCAGTCAAATTTTTTTTGCAAATTAAAAATACCGTCCGACCAGCGAGCCGTTTCCACACAGTGTCGACTTTACCGTTCGCGCCAATGAGAAACAATAGAATAAAGCCGGCAGTGACTATAGTAGCGTGTATAGGATTTTAAAATGTCGTTCAAATATCAGAACTAGACCGCAGGTACCACAACTTGCGTCATTTGGCGTAGGATCCTGCCGGAACTGGTATATGTACGGGCTAAACAACGACACGTGCCATTGACAAGACATTATTCAATATACTCCATTCAGGGTCAACCAATAATTCGATCACATCATGTTTTGCGTGACGCTGAAAAAATGTCGTAGCCTGTTGATCCATATACACCTCGTCCATCGTTTAAAGCCAAATGGCGTTGCCAATACAAATAGTAGGCGCGTTACAAATTGGATAGGCGTCTTGCTCATTGGGTTGCGGCCAGTATTTAACATTTGTTCTGAGTGACGTTTGCGTCGTGCTATGTATATGTCGTTCTACTGTCGCATAATTGTAATCATATTCATAAATGACCCTATACATTGTATTGCCCACCCCGTAAGACACACGTGACAGCCTTTCCGACAGTAGACCATGTTGTACGCGGCTGCGTACTGACAACTAGCGGTTAAAGCATCGTACGACTGACTGAATGATAAATGAAATTTATTTATACTCGCTTCGCGGGAAAACGACGGTGGTTATAACACAGATGTTCTGTTTAGTACACTTCGTTTCCGAATTCCGAGTTATCATGTTTGTTGCTTTGTAGATGCGTATTTTGGATCTTTAGTGAATGGCTGGTAATTTATACAGTTAA
Source organism: Ciona robusta (assembly GCF_009617815.1). Classification (NCBI taxonomy): domain Eukaryota; kingdom Metazoa; phylum Chordata; class Ascidiacea; order Phlebobranchia; family Cionidae; genus Ciona; species Ciona robusta. The sequence goes on along the minus strand of NC_143238.1, from coordinate 2,416,111 downwards.
AAAGACCACTGGGTTGCAGCAGCTACCTTGGGTAAATCGCCCATAGACATCACAATGGCAGCAGCGTTGAGCCTCGAGGTCTTATACCTACTTTGCTATGGCCATTGCAGATGCGCTAACTCCTATCCTGCAGCGCTGGACGACCGGGTTTTGCAAAACCAGTTTGAAAGAGCATTGTCGCACTTAACAGCATACATTCGCAGCGTATAGGCTTTAAAATTAATCGATCATGAGTTTCACACCTTGAACTTGGCTATATAGAATGACCGCCAGTCTCACGCCTTTCGGTCACCAGATAACCTTGATTTTGACACTAAAGCAAACCAAATGCCGCAAACTAATGCAACTGCATAGCAGTGCAAATATACAGCAGGTAATGGGAAATCTTTCTCGGTCGTTGATAGGGCAGCTTTCCAGTTCTTCTTATATAATACGATTTTATCTCCAAGCCGACCGACCGATTCTACAAAGGGACTGTTATTGTTAATAACCAACAGATGCTATCTTTCTTTATTGGCGGTTGAAAATCGACCGTGTCCCCGTTTGTATGCTATCTCGACCTCATCAACACGGTTCGCTTCACACATTTAACCGGTCGTGTGATCATTTTAGTGTTTGTGTCTGACCGTCGGCCCTCTCTCTTCATTTTAATTGAATTGTCATTATTCACTCAAATTTAACTGACAACGATATTAAATTAAAACAACACTGTACACTTCTGTGGGAAGGTAAACTTGGTAGACTGTCGTTTGTTTCACGTTTTGAGAAGAACTGAATCTGTGACGGTATTATTAACACCATACAGTTTGTTGTCTGACGAAAATTATAACTTTAGTTGACTTTAAATCTATGTTATATAGTAGTGTATTACTATGTTATATAGTAGGTTAAGCCAATTTATGACACTTTTTCATTCTCTGTTCTCGTCTTATTTAGTCGTAAAAAGGATTCTTACAGAAATGTATAACCGTTTCCTTACCACTCTAAAATAAAACACGATCAGAAAATATGAGAGTTCGGTGCAGCAGGCTGTCCCATCTTAACCCACAGTACAAAAACTTAATGATCAGAGCTGTTTAGATATAGTAGGGTGGGGAAAGTAGGGAGTTGGACGATACTTTTTAAATCTTCTTTTACGCGTAACCAACTATAGAAAAGAAGCTTACATTATTATTTGACCGTATTCCCAACGCGACAAATGCGCGACAAACTACATTTAGTGTTGTTATGTAATAAAATTTGATGTTAAAGAAATACAACATTTTTTCAATGGCTGAAAGGGGCATTATAATAGGATGTTTATTTTGAATGCTGGTTGAATCATATTAAAACTGTCAGAACTTTGTAGTTTTCGGGTTTGAATCATCAATTCAGTATCGTAGTTTAATCAAATAGGCTGAAATATCACATACAGTTAGATTTTGGCTCATAACGTTCTAGTTTTAGTTTTGTGAGAAAAACCGCTGGGATATAAACATACGAAAGATAGGCAACGTTCCACAGTGCTTATAACGCTCAATATAGTGGTGGACTGGAAAAAAATGTTTAAACTCGATTTTCACAGCGTCAAATATTATTTCGGCATATTCACGTGTATTTCTATTTTCTAACAATCCCGTCCTTTACCCAACCTGCTTTCAGATTGGTAAAACCACATCTGAACCACACAACACCCCTAAAACTAATAAATCGCTTAAATAAATCCTCGTGTGTTTTAGCTTATATATATAAAAAATAACAAATTTCTTTGAGTTGTTAAAAATTGAATTACCAAAGGTATAAACGGTTTGGTAGCACGTAGTACCATGGCCTACTGAAGATCTTTAGTAGGTCATGGTAGTATTAAGTCGTAGTATCACCAATATGTATTTGGATTTTGCTAAGATTGGGCAATGTGTGTGCTTAAATATCCCATCTTCCCCACTGCATACTATATATTGTGATTTACCAGGTGCTCATAAATACTTTGCTTGTTAAACCTAATAGCACATAATAACACGTTACAGTTTTGTTGCTGGTTATTTATTTACTGGAATGGCAAAAAGAAAGGCAGTATCATTCAATCTTTACGTGTTCCTTATCTGTGTAAAATAAACAGAGGTCAGTAAATTAGTTTTACAACAAAAATCAGTAAGTTGCTTTAGGATGGTTGATTAATTCATTTAAAAAAATGAAAGGTTAATTATATATAAGTGAAAATTTGTTTTACCTGCCATTCCGTTTTTTCAATTACTGCTCAACTTGGTTTTGTAAATCTAAACAATATTTTGTTTAAATTTCCACTCATTAAGTAACATACATGATAAAAAGTATAAAACAATTTCATTACATTATATTTAAAATGGCGAGTGCAACTTTTTAACACATTAGCAGCGTTTAGCAAAAATTGGAAACTAACCTTGTAAATAATCGATATTTTCAATGTTCATGTTGGAATCTGAAATCAAATTGATTAAGCTAATATAAGTATTTTAAAATAGGTAAGACATAGTTTAATAATACGCCATTGTTAATATACTTTTAATACGTCATTATTAATATTCAAGTCAACGTTGTTTTCATACCTTCTTTTGACTCCATTTCTCCGTTCTCATCTGTAAACAAAACAAAACCGCAAATTGAGCCAGTTTCCATTAATTATAAGATCAAAGTGTCTATATAGTTAAAATATAGTGCTGTGGGATAAGATGGGAAACTTTAGCACATATTATCCAAATATCCTGATTATGTTTCGAAGAATTGAAAAAAGTCGGTGTGCGAGTCGTGAGGATGTGGATTTATAATTCTTTAAATGTTCTTTGTTTACTACCAAATGGAAAAAAAAGGTGTTCCATTTTACGCCACCCTACTATATATGTATTCTTACCCACGGCCTCCTAGATATACCCACGGCCTACCCACGGCTTACTAGAGTCTCACCTGTACCCAACCCATCTCTAATTGTAGGCCTGTTGTACCAACGTCTACGCGATACGTAACTTCTACGCCTCCGGCTCCACCAAGCCTCAGAGTCCTGCACCATCATGAGCATGCCGAGCAAAAGAGCGACGAGTAGTAGCTTGTTCATCTGTAAAACATTCAAGTTACTGGAAGTTAATCTAAACTTGCAAATCGTGCAACTAAATTTGTACCAACTTTGTTTTCCTTGGTTTGCAAAGTGAAGCACACTTGATAATCACTGCTATTTAAACGATCGTGTTACAATTGATAGGAAACTGCGTTTATTCAAATATCGCGACCAATTTCCTTATTTTTGATCTACAGCTGTCTATCTCAAATAAAGTCCTAAAAACCACGAGAACCCGATTTTGTTTGCAAATCTAGATATTGTGACCCTTGAACAGATTTGCCATAATCAAGTTGGAAAGGAAACCCTTAAGTTCCCTTATGCATTGTTATTAGAGAATTGGCCCTTCTGCGAGCAAAGTACGTTCTTTGCGTAACAAATTGAACTTCCGTGTCAGAGTCAAAAGTCTTCCTTTTAAGCTTTCTTTGTAATACGGACTGGGAAAATTTCTGCATTAGTTTTGCTGCAAATCTGCGTTTTAAACAGAATATTTCTGAAGTCATTTGGCCATATACGTTTGTAACGATTTGCAAAGACTTCCTTTTGTAAACAAGATGAATGCCTGGCGTCAAAACACGACACAACAAACATATGAAGTATAGCCTATATAGCACTTGAAGAAAGTTCGACTCATCTTTACTGGTTTTCACGCAGTGGACGTAAAACGCTATTCATTACTTTAGTTTGTAACCCACCAAAGCAGCGTTTATTTTACACTTTAATCAGACAAACTACGTACACAAAATTTAATACAAAATCAGACAAAGCACGTATACATAGTTTGTTACATGGGTACACAGGTTAGAAGCCATTGTTAGTGTTTTGATGTCGTATCCATTCACCCCTGCTGTTGGCATATGCCAAAGACGCGACAAAGAATACTCTGCATGCCAGGTCTCGTCTGGTTATTAGTTGTGTTGGCCTGGCATCTTCTTTTGCAAAACAATTGGCTTCTGGCAGTCTGCATAGATGTATATCCACCACGAGGCACACATTGGTCGCACTGTTCGCATGTGATGTACTGAATGTTTCTGTCTGGTAGACCACATTGGCCGTTTTGTGTTCCTTGGCTGCCAAGACCGCCCGGTCGACCACCAGGACCGCCCGGTCGACGACCAAGACCGCCGGGACGACCACCAAGACCACCCGGTCGACCACCAGGGCCACCAGGACGACCACCGGCACCACCTACACCACCTGCACCGCCCGGTCGACCACCAGCGCCTCCGCGATTCATTTCCACACAGTTAGGAAGTTGTTGCAGTCCACATTCAAGGCAATTGCAACACCTGTACAATAACAACCGTTACCACATGCAGTCCATAATAAACCCATACACTTAATAACTTACTTTGGTTCAAGAGGCACGCCTTTGAAACAGTTTATTACATGATCCGTACCAGAAGTACCATGATACAGAGAAACATATCGGTATCTTGTGGCATCACCGTCCGGCTAAAATAACGAAAAGTTAGTTTTTGTACCTATTTCAATCAATATGCACATCAATACCTTAAACCCCCCACAATCGTCCAAAGTTTGTTTCACCCCATTGTAAATGTCACTGTCGTAAATTGGAAATCCATCTATCGCAACACCAATTATATGAGGTTGGTTGTCGTTGGGCAAGCCCAGGCACCTGTATATAGCAGCGTTTAGGTATATAGTGCTGTTTTGTAAGATGGGATACCGTTAGCAACTAAACCCATGTTTCCTGATCGTGTTTTTAAGAGTTAACTACGCTCTTTTTGAGTCTTTTTAAAATGATATTTGTTTACTACCAAATCGGACAAGAAGAGAGAATTAAGCATGTCCTATCTTACCCCGCCCTAAAATAATTAAAACACCGCGGTTTTATTAATGTAGTTAACAAATAGTTCTGGCTTTGGCACCTATAGCTGATATTATAGCAATGCAATCATTAAAATTTGTTTCAACGGTTTTACAACTGCTAATTTAGTTACAGTAGGGTGGAGGAAGATAGGACACCTTTTCTTTCTATTTTCTCGACTTTTTTGGAAGTAAACAAAAACCATTCAAAGAATTATAAAACGTATCCTTAACGACTCGCATAGACCGTTGTTAATTGTTTAAAACACGTTCAGGATATTTGGATATAAGGTGCTCAAGGTGTCCCGTCTTCCCCCACCCTACTATATATATACTTACGAAGGTTTTGGGGCCCTGTGGAAATGATATTCGCCGTTTGGACTTGGGTGACCATTACATTCATCAAAGCTACCATCTGGCATGTAGTTAACGTCAACGCAATCAGCTTCTAAATGATTATAGATTGCTGTGCCTCCGATCGTTACACCTGCATGTGTATATTGAGTTAGAATTATTAAATGAATGTTAAATTTAAACTAGTTATTCTCGCTAGGCCGGGCAAGAACATTTTTTTATAACACGAGTATATTTCGTTTTAAAAACGTCGTGCCAGCTTACGGGGTACCACGTATGTAACTTTGTGAGTTATTATTTCTATAGATTTTTATAGTAATGCGGACAATTAGACAAAAACATTTGGAACCAATGGGCTAGAGAAATTGTCGTTAAAAGTATTTTTCCAGTACACATACGCCCACAACGGTAGCAGCGACCCGCCCTGAACCCGTAACCTCTAGGTTAGAGGGCATAGGCGCGCTAACCACATCGCAAATGAGATATTTATTAAACTTTAAGCATCACCACGTATAATAGGCACTTTTTTCGTCAGAACACTCTGCCTGGTAATAATATTTACAAATAATATGGACAATGCCCAATATGCAAGGTCAACGAGACCGCTGAACATATATTGACACAGCAAAAACGTAACAAAAATGTTAAAAACATTATGTGGAACTGAAACTACCTTACAACTTCAACACACTGCTAACTGACAAAGCCCCCATTAACCATACAAATTCCTTTTTTAAAGCATTGAATCGCCTTTAATAACAATTGTTTATTTAGAAAAAAAAAGATCACCTGATATTATTATTATTGAGTTATTTCTGTTTTTTTTTTTCGTAAATGTTATTGACTCGTACACATTATTCTAAATAATAGACAAAGCAATGGTGGTATATTTTAATGGTAAAATAATGAAATTATGTCATTTTACCGTTTTCGCCTATTTAAACTCAATACCAAAAAGGTGTTTAAATTCTCATTTTATCCCGTTACCGCTTAGTTCTTGTACATTTTACTCTCTTGTATGCGGTGTGAAAACCGAAAGGTTAAATGCACCAAAAAATATAATAATAATAATAATGTAAACAATTTGGACTTCATACAAACGAAAACAAAAGATGTCTCCCAACATATAGGCTGGAATAATAGGCTTGGTTCTTTTTTTATATACAGCAACTGATTTAATTTAAAACTTCTTTTTATGTGAATACCAGTAATCGTAGGTTCATAGGAAAAGAAATTGGAGCTTTTCGTAGGAAAAGAAATGGGACCAGTAATCGTAGGTTCGTAGGAAAAGAAATTGAAGTTTTTTTTATAATACTTGACTAACAGATAATAGGATCGATAATTCCCGTGGCGATACGCTTTAAAGTTTTGTGACCAACTATATAATATTGTAAGGACCGTGTCGGAACACTTACCTATCAACCCCATGGGTGCACAGTAGGACGTGCTGTCACTAGCAACCGGATTCTTTGGGATATTTATTGTCTTAGGCGTCATTCTTGCCGTAGCATTTCTTCTGCAGCAAGTCGCAGAAATGTTGTAACACTCGCCTGTAAAAAATACGCGATTAAATATAGAGGACATATGGTATACTATGGGGTAAGATGGGATACCGTTAGCAAATAAATCCCATATTTCATGGTTGGAATTTAAACCATTGCCAAAGTTTTTTAGGGTCGTGGGGCTACAGTTATATAATTCTTTAATTATCCTTTGTTTGTATAAATGTAATAAATTGGATTGAAAAAAATGCCCGGTATTACCCATATGACCTACCAGATTTTGCGGTTTAGAAAAAACAGAGCTATTAAGTATTAAATTAAATCTGCAAAACGAGCGACTTACTTGTTGGGTGTCTTGGGTATCCATTAATGTATATTCTGTAAGTCGAAACGTCAGGGCTCGAAATTTTAAAAGGGCTGTTTGGCTGAACAGATACAGTGTAATAAAGCTTGGTTGCTTCGAAGAGCGTTAGAGCTGAGCAGACGTACATTTGCCCAACCAGCATCAGCGCAACGATAGCGAACGAACTCATTTTGCTTTGAATGTTTCTCTTCAGCTACCGTTTCAATAGAACCGATTTTGAACTTGCTAAGCATGCAGCTGATAGCTGCATATAAAGGCTCCGCTGGCAACACGCCTCGCCCGCGGGGTATCCAGCCCAAAATAGAGTGGTATATTCGTGACGTTTTACCGGCCGCAAGATATATTTTTAAACAGCAAATTTCCGCAGATAAGGGGTAGATAATGCAGGTTTAAAGCTGCATTAAGTGACAGAAATGGGGGGTGGGATTTTTACTTTATTGGAAATTCCGTTTTCATAGAGTTAAGGGGTCTGTTCAATTTTGACTGAATGTGGAAAAGGACTATATACAGACTAGCATAAGGAGTGTATTTTCTGATAGTATACGCCTTTTATAATAAGTCTTCACGTATATACACGCGTTCGTTGTGTCATGCATATAAAGTTGTGTGAGATTAAAAAACTGCATTGCTGTTGCAAACATATATGCGATAGACCTGTATGCTATATGTACTGCAAAACCAAACTGTTTAAAAAATAAAAGTAATGCTTTATTTCAGATTAAATTCTTACAAATTGAAATACTTAATAGATATTTTTCTGTATCCGAAGGCGCATAAAGCAGTGACGTAGTAAAATATTAGTGATATTTTTGACAAAAAAGTTAATTTTAGACCCATTTAAAACCGAATGAAATATTTGTGTCCTAAAATAAAGCGACCCTCAGGACTATAGCTGGAGGCAGCAGGCACGCTAATTTATACGTCATAATTTGCCAAAGGCGTACATCCCAGGGGGTATAGGCGAACGATTGTAAATGTTTGTAGCATTTTCTATCTGGAACAATTTAAATTGGTTAAAATTTGGAACCAGTGTGTAGATAGAAATAACAGTGCTGGTGGATAAGTGGTACGCCTATTTGATGCATATTAAATGGGGGGGAGAGATGAGACACTTTTTCACTATTTTTTCTCGTCTTTTTTTGTAGTAAACAAAGAAAATACAAAGAATTATAAAACCGTATCCTTACGACTCCTATAAACCGCTGTTAAATATTTAAAACACGATAAAAACATTTGGACTTTCTGCATGTGCTAAAGGTGTCTGTTCTTACCCCATATAGTACCATACCTGTTAAAATTCCTTTTTACACAATAGGCAAACTCGTGATTGATTTGAGCCAAGCAATATCTGACCATTGCATATGTGGATGGGTTCACTATAGTGGAAACTCTATCTGCCAATTCATGTTTACTTTCACCACCTGCCAACCCGTCAGCTCATTTTATTTGGTATTAAGGTAAAGTAATATAGTAGGGTGGGGGAAGTTGGGACATATTTTAACTCTATTTTCTCGTCCAATGTGGTAGTAAACAAGGAACTTTCAAAGAGTTATAAAACTATATGCTCAAGACTCCCATAGACTATTGTTAACTGTTTAAAACACGATCACGATATTCAGATATTATGCGCCGAAGGTGTTCTATCTTCCCCCATCCTACTATACTTAGATTTTTATGCTTAAAAAGAAAAAAATACGGCAAAGCATTACAAACATTTTACGGGTACTTCTAACTCGGTCACTACTGTGTAATATGTTATTCGAGCACTTAGTATTTTTGTAATCAATTTATACAAAAGTCAGTAGTTCGCCTACTAACCATAGCTGACTTCATTTTAGTTTACGAAGACAAATATATGTTTTATCCACATAATACGTTGAATTTCTCAATGTACTGCTTGTACGGTTTCTGATTTACCAAAGTTTATTAAGAACACAATTTGTTACACTTTATTGCTTCTGGGTATGGATGTGTGTACGACAAACACTAAAAATGAGTGCATGCAAACGGAATTTCATAGAAGATTGCAGACTTTAACCATGTTATAGTTTAATCAGAATTAGAGAGGATTAAATAATGCTGTAGTTAAGTTTAAGAATTAGAGAAATAAAGACATATAGTGGGACGAGGACATTTTTTATTTCCTGTTTTCGTCTCATTTGGTAGTAAACAACGAATATTAACAGAATATTTCAAACACGATTGGGAGATTAAAGTGAGGCATCCCAACCCAACCCAACAGTACTATATATGGTGAAGACATAGAGAGGGGTGGGGAAAGATGGGAAACCTTTTTATCCCAGTTTCTTGTCCCATTTGTTAGTAAACAAAAAACATAAAAAGTATAAAACCATATCATCAACTCGATCAGAAGGTTGGGATAATATGTGCCAAGGTGTCCCATCTTCCCCCACAGTATAAGTTTTGAGGTTAAATTGTCCTAAAGGCGAATTGATAATAAATGCAGATGGATGTACATGATAGGAAACTTGTCATAAAGTAGAGTGTAAAAGAAACAATCTGTTAATATATGTTTTACATAAAATAACAAACAAAAACAGTTAGTGCAATTAGTTACACCAAAAATTAAACTAAATTACAAAAAATACCAACAATTTAGTTTTAAAATAAACTAAATAAAAAAATGACCCCAACATTTAGTGCAACCAGATGTATTAAAAATTAAATAATATTAAACAAAACCAAAAACACCAAAATTTGGTTTAAAGGCTTGAGTTGAAATAGGATTGCGGAACGACCATGTTAACACCAGACTGCAACTCTTCTATGGAAGTACATCCTAGAAAAAAACAGCAATAACATACTATGTGGTGTAAAGTAACATTAACAACAAAATTATATTTGTTGTAAAATAGCAATAATATAAATTTAATACTTTTCTGAAACAGCACTAACCAATACATAATACTTGCTGTAAGAAAAAAATAACAGAAATTTAATACTAAATTACAATAAATTCAATGTTATAGACTACATCCACATGCCATATAATAAACACAAATTACGAAAACCATATTTGAGTGAAACGCTGTTCACCAATAATTCCACTAACCCATAAGTTGAAGTGCAGTTTTAAATTCTTCTCGTAACATTTTTAGAACATGTCTCACCCCCTCTTGACCCTTGGTGAAAATAAAATTGAAATAAGGTTTAGGAAAATTTATTGGCTGACATTTACATATATATGAACGTAACTTACTTTATCCTCACGTGGCCGGAAAACGACAGTCGTTATTACATGGGTGTTCATACATCTCGTGCTAGTTTACGAGTTACCATGTATGTTACTTTGTAACCATGTAGGTAAACACAATGTAAGTTACCATGTATGTAAACACAATGTTAGTTACCATGTATGTAAACACAATGTAAGTTACCATGTATGCAAACCCATGTTTAAAGACTGTCGTTTTCGGGAGGATAGAGCAAGTCGCTTTTATTCATAAACTTACATTGTGTGCTAAGCCCCATAGCACAGGACGACCAATAAATACAGCTTTGGCGCCGAACGCAATTGCTTTAATAACGTCAGTTCCATTTCGCACGCCACCGTCTAAATAGACTTCACATTTCCCGTCCACAGCTTGAACTATCTCACGTAGTGCGTCAATCTACAGGAAGTAGTTTGTTGTATACAATACGACATCATACAGTCACAACAATATACACAGCACCTAAATCAAATAAATTAATAATTTAACTCACTGTTGCAGGCACACCATCTAACTGCCTTGCTCCATGGTTAGACACCAATATACCAGCAACATTTTCCTTCACTGCCCTTTTAGCCATCTCACCTAAATTTTATTTTAATAAGGTTGGTTTCATAAAAACTATACATAAATGCACAGTGTTTCATCTAGACTGTAGATAAACTCTTAAGGTCAAAAAAACACATTAAAAATGCAAGCAGTGAAAGGAGCTTGGCAAGCAACTGTACAAAACACTACAGAATATAAAAAAACATTATACAAATGGTAAACACTATAGAATATAAAATAGACCTTTCATGAAGGGAAATATATTTGAAGATACATAACTTTAAATATTAATTACATGCGTTTTGATTAAATTTAGCAAATATTTCATTCAATACCTGTTATAATTCCTTTTAACACAATAGGCATGTTTGTGATTGTTTTAAGCCAAGCAATATCTGACCATTGTAAAGATGGGTCTATCAGTGCTGCTACCATCTGTGCCAACCCTGAACCATTTTCCCCATCCACGGTATGTAACTCCTTCAGGTCTAAGGCTTTAAAGTTTTCCAAACTGTTTTAATAAAAAGGCTAGTTCATATAACCTGTGTTGTTATATTTAAAGGGATAGATTAATTAAATTTATGTTATTGCTTAATGCTTATTGAACAGCCCATGTCAAATATTAACCTTATTATGCCATTTTACTGTTCACTTTTTGAAAATTCCTATTAGGTTACATTTACTAGGATATATTTGTATATATTTTTACTTTTAAACTCAATTCATACATAGGTTTTTGTGCTTGGAAATAGAAAATAAAAATGCATTACTTTCATATTAAAATTAGCTTTTTTAGAACCCAAAGCTATTGCAGTGTGCATTTAGTGCAGATCTTAAAATCCAGTTATGATCTTAAACAAGACGGTGAAGGGTAAACTAAAATTGTTCTGGTTTTACCCAAGATGACTATTTATGTTCAATTTAAAACTACACTTTGCATTATGATAATTTTTAATAATAAAATTGCAATTTTTAAATTCTAAAAGCACTGTACTGTGCAGTTTTTTTAAATTTAGTTATCACCTTAAATGTGACGGTAAGCTAAAATTGTTTTTCACGTCTTTGTATCGTTTTCCCAATATAGGTGTGTCCACTGTAAGAAATATTCCTTGGTAGCCAAGTCTTTCAGCGCGCTGAACTAATTGTTTTGTAACTTCCCTGTTCTAAATATTAAACAAAAGTTTGTATTGGATTTCATGATACATTTCCGCGCACAGTCAGTTAGCACACCTTTCTTTAACCCAGAGGTAACGGGTTTAAGGCTCGTTGTTGCTACCATTGGGGGCATATGTGTCCTTTGGCAATTGTTAGGCTATTTAAATTGCTTATACTTAAAGTTTATAAAAGAAATTCCAAAATTAGGTTTAAATTTAACATTACAAAATAGTTAAAACTGAATTAGGTATGCATATATACTTTGTATATGTAGAGTTGTAGCCATCTAATAGCTCCAGGAGCAGCAGCTGTTATATCTTCCACACTGGTGGTAGCCCAAGTACTTTGCATGTAACCTATTTTCATAGATTCTGCAGCTGGAAGCAAAATGGTAACTTGTAAAAATAACAGCATTTAAATTAAACAGAGTGTCAACAACTTTTTTATGTATTTATTATCTGTAAAATGTAGTGTTAGCTCAGTTTCACCAGAAATATGTATAGATGTATAGTATATCTATATGTATTTTGATTTTGTTCAGTACAGACACTGGTTAACTAACTACAAACAGTACAATACCACACCATGACAGATTCTCATTTACAGAATATATAATGTTAAGTTAAAGAGCGGCTTTAACCTACACATGCTGTTGACAGTTTGGTGCTAATGAAGAAACTAACTGCTACATCATACAGCCTATTCACATTTAATCCTACGAGTTGGCCTTATTGCCCTTATACTATGTCCTTCTTAGGAATGACTTCATGATAGAATTGTACACCAGGGATGGTATTCTTGGCTAATGACCAAACTAGTTGGTAAAAGTTACTATTGGTTACCTCGTGTTTTAAAATTTATTCTGTGTTTTTTATGTTTAGCGGGCCGACTAAATTTCTGTGCATTACCTATTAAATTTTAATTAAGCACCTAAGTTAAATAGAATTTAGGCGGCGGCTAGTTTAGTTAGAGCCCAGAATGCCATCTCAGTACCAATAGTTCTGTACCTTTCACAACAGCAATTTCACCAGTTGGATGCGCCATCTTGTTCATTGCAGTAGATGCAATGCATACAGGAAAATCAATTGGGGTACCCAGAACGGATGACCCAAGGTTCACTTTTGATACATCATTAAGAACATGGGGTCTCAGACGATATCTGAATAAACAGCAGGAATGAGGCATGGCTTTGGCTTATAGAAATTGCATAAAACAAGCCTGTTATAATGTGTAGGCAAAGTAAAAAAACATGGGCTTATAATATAGTGCTAGTGTTAAAACAACAGAAAAAAATCATGTATACATCATACCTGCTAAATGCGTTGCAGTTGTCAGATAATGTTTGTTCGTTATTAGCTCCACTGCTGTAATAATCCCACACAGATTTTGGAAGTTTTTCTCGTGCACTATTTTCATAATCTTTTACAGATACGGGAGCACTCATTATATATTACGATGGTTTTCCTCTACGAAATAAAATTCAATTTATGTATAATAGATTCAAAGATAATAATATCATAACCAAAGCATATATACTAGTACATATGCTTTGTTATAACATTGCCGACGGTTTTTCTAGTCAGTAAACAACAACAGTAAACAACAACATTGCCGACGGTTTTTCTAATCAGTAAACAACAACAGAGCAGACAAAGTACGTGACACAAAATTTACTTCGAGGGTAATTCCCTAGAAAAATAGTTCACTCGTCCGAGAAGGTAAATTAATTGATTTCTATTTAGTAGGAGAATAGGCTATAGCTATAAATTTCAACGTTATTTTTTACAGGAATTTAGCTAGTACCAAATGCTGTTTTTGCTCTGGATATTTTATATAAAGTAAATCAAATGTATTTACGTTAAACAGCCTTATTTACTTAAAACCATGGCGTCCTCTATAACGAGGGTTATAGAGGGCGCCATGCTTAAAACGTATGAACACAATAGATATATATATACACACATACGCTGATGATATCATTTAAAAAACACGACACTTTCCGGTAAATTGTCGTATTACAATAATATTGGACAGCAATTAAAGAGGCACTACGATGTACTGAAGCCTCGAGGCTGTGTAGAAAATGATCACGTATTAAGCTGTACGAGACCGCAAAATTGAATGCTGGTACCTTCCTGCAGTATGTAGTTTGAATAGTATTTTATTGTATTGAATATATATTTGATAGTAATTGTCCAATCGCTTTTTATGTAGCCTACATTCAGTATGTAAACGGGAAGAAACAGTATGTTTCATCACGTATTCGTGCAAATAGACCTGCTGTCAAAGGGCCGATGATATGAAAAGCTTTATTTCCTGCCGTCTGTTTAGAAAGAGAGTCCTCTTATGTACCGCGGTAAGAAAAGAACGTAGTGCCATCAGATTTTTACGTGCATAGCAATGATTATTTGTTTTTATCTTTGCGTGGCGGGGTCAGGACAGGCGGTATAACACGGGTGTGCTGTTTCACACACCTTATTGCCGCTTACGAGTTACCACGTGTGTCACTTTGTGGGTCTTAACACAGAATGCTTAACATTAGGGAAGATTTTTTAATTTTTTTAATTTAGGACTGACAAAGTATTAATATAAGGCACACATTTAAACAACAAATAACTCGAGAAAATTAGAAATTACAAAAATGCCAACGTTGATAGCAGCGACAGCCGACAAGGTGCCACGGCATTAGAAGAGCAGAAACCCAAAAAGTTTTAATATTCGATAATATAGTTGTATGCTCGTGCCAAAACGAAGATGAAGGTGCTAGTGAGGAATCCCCCCCCCCCTTGCCTATAGAAAAAAACGAGACACTGAAGAAGAAGCGACACTTCAATTACGTATCAAAAAATATATTTAATTACTTTTAGTTGGGTCGGCCGTCAAAGTTTGACACGCAATAAAGTAAAAAAAACGCTAATAAAAATTAACAAAATTTTGACACACGTTGATGTATAGCAACATGCAAAACATATTAAAAAATTGGGGTAATACCGCCGCTAGTTTTTACTTTATTAATATTTTCGCAACCCCCACTTTTAGCGTATTATTCATAGACCGATTCCATTGTCGCTGCACCTAGTAAAGTCGACTCCCCCCGCCGAATGAAAGAAACCTAGCACCATGAATTTTATTAAACTTATTACACAGCAACGACGTTACACAAGGATTGCATGGCAAGGACTAAAGAGCTGACTCACGATGACGTAATGGTTATTGATTAGTGGGGATTTTCCGTCCCGTCGATTTCATAACACCACAACCAACCATACATGTATCACTTCAGATGGAATGCTGTTGGATAAGCGCAAACAGAAATGTCGTATAGTCATTGTTTACAGAAACACTACAGTAGGCTATAGGGCACTATATTATATTAAGCATTTTAGGTCAGTTTCAGTAAGCAGTTAACGTGTTGCCTATGCTATAAATACCCGTGTTGCTGTCATGCTGTGTATACCTGGAAAGGGCAGGCGTTGTGTTAGTTAGTACGTCATATTCTACTGTTTAGCTCCAAATTCGAGCAATTTTACCTACCCTTATATTTCTTTATAATGACTAGACAATCAAAACTATGTTAGTGTTTATGTAATTTTAATTATTTAATTAATCTGTTCTTAAACTAACCATTCCACAACGATGACCAAGCAGGAAAAATTGCAAAAGAATCCACTGAACTACAAAAACATATTTTCCTTCATTTCCTTCTGGTAAGTTAAGATATTACAAAGTATAATATATATATATAAAATATATACATATATATATTAAATATTAACAATAGCCTCACCAGCACTTGTGAAGAGCCCTTTGGTACATAGCAAATTAGGCCGGTGGGAAGTGTTAGAGGTTGGTGGTTACTGGTTAGGAGGTAACGGTTAGGAGTTAAGTGGTTATAGGGGTTAGGGGTAACGTAAGTGGTTAGCAAATAATGTGGAGGAAGATTTTTTACTTGCACCCTGTGTGTATGGATCTGAATGTATCTATTGTCTTAAAAAATATGTCCAAGAATCAATGCATGTTATTAGCCTGTGTGCATCTTCATATCATGCATATATGTAAATTTATTTGCTGGCACCGCCGCGCTAATAAAAGTAATTGCTTCATAACAAACTCAATGCTCCACCATTGTGACGTGTGTCATTGGATATGACCAACCCTGTGATTAGTGGGGTGCCCAAAACATAAATAACTAGCCACAAACCACAATAGGCTCTACAGCCTGTATAAAAACTCATATGTTACAAGAAGTAGCATTGTCATATGGTGACAAATTACATCCCTTTATTTATTTATTTCCTATAATGTTTGTTTTGATTCAGGTGGATGAATGGATTCTTTCGAAATGGTAGCAAACATGACTTGAAAGATGAAGACATGTACCGTCTCCTTCCTGATGACAAATCGGAAAAGTTGTGCTATGATTTAGAATGGTAAAGTTTTTTTAAATTAATGTTTAGTCATACTACACAGCATTGCGAATTACATTGTAGAGTACAATGTCTATATCTTGTCTTAGAGTTTCGTAAATTGCAAAATCATGTATTATAGCTTCTAAGGTTAGTTTTCTTATATACAAAATGAAATATATAATTGTAGTCCAATAAAATATATTTGCCTATGCAAAAAAACTCCCATTTAATTAAAAACCAAAATGTTCAAAACTGTTTTTCAAATTTTCATAACAGCAAATGGAAAGCAGAGCTACAACGCTTTTATTCAACTGGAAAGAAACCAAGCTTGTTTCGAGCTGCTGTAAAAACTTACTTCTCATCTTGGTTGTTTTATGTTTTTATAGCTGTTATAGAAGTAAGGAAACGTATTTTATTTATCCGATATTTAAAAAAAGTGTTTATGTATACAGTATATATAAATTTATGATTCAATCAATCAGATTGTAATACTCTTTTTTAAATGTGTTTTAAAATTTAGATATTTTAAATACAACTTTTCCATAACAATCTTCGTAACATAAATCCTGTTTATTTGTAACATGATTTCTGGATCTTAAACTAAAAATAATTTTTAAAAAAAAAAAAAAAAATTAAGGTGGCTGTACATAGTAAAAAAAAAAAAAAAAAAAAAAAAATTTAAGGTGGCTAAAAAAAAATTTTAAGAAAAAATTTTTTAAGGTGGCTGTACATAGTATCCGACGTGCGAATTCGCATGCGAAGTCGTATGCAAACCCGTGTCCAATTCCGCATGCGGCGGCGAACAAAACAGACGAAACGGACGAATTCCGGATACTGTGTACAGCCACCTTTAAGGGTATATTATGTACAATTGTCTCTTTTATTCACAGGAAGTTTTAAGAACTTTCAATCCTCTATTAATACGCTGGCTTCTGGGTTATTTTGAAGTAAACACTAATGTTCCAGTCAGTTCTGCTTATCTCTATGCAACTGGGATATTTGCTATCCTTGTACTGCTCACATTTTTGCATCATGTGCTGTACTATTACACCCAGAGATTAGGTTGGCATTTAAGAGCAGCAACATGTGCTTTAATGTACAAAAAAGTAAGCATTTTTTCCATATAAGCAATCTTAACTACTGAGTTATAATTGCATATCCACACTTTTTAAAAACAATTTTTATACATAGTATTGGCATATGTAATTTTTACACCTTTTTTTTTCAATTTAACTCTGGTATACACATAAAATCTTATAACAGGAATTGGGTTTTAAACTGTTCTTAACATTTATGCCTAATAATAAGAAAAATTGGTTAAGCTTAAGTATTTGTCCAGAATATGTTTTTATAAACTCATAAAGAAGAACTATTTTCTATAATGAGTCTAATGTCAAGAAAGGTTGGCCCAACTTGAATTAATCATCATTTCTTAGTAGATTACTCATTGTGTATTGTGTCAGAGCAATATGCTGCTATGTAGCATCACACGAATATTTTAATTTTAATTAATGTTCCTTTTTTCTAAGAAAAATGACGCACTGTTTAGTATTCATACATACTACTTAAAAATTTGTAAAACATACCATTACCAATAAATGGCACCAAATAAGTATATTCATAATTATGGTTTAGTACTAAATGCTAATACTTTTTTTGAAAACTTCTAACACTTGAGAATGAGATACATCTGTTTTGCATATAAATGCTAATTAATTGAAGTCTAGCTCAAATAAATTTCGTTTTTTATCGTGACTTATATTTTGACTATCTTATCTACCGACAAATTGGAGCATTTGTTTTTTATTTAATGGTTAATTTGTCTTCTGATAAAGGTTTTTTTAATTTGTCTACTGATATAAGTGCAACTAGTTTTGAAACAATTCAGTAAGCTTTAGTTCTGTGTACAAGGCCTAAACTGTCAACTTATACATATTTAATGCTAAAACTATTAATATAATTTGGATTTTTTTATTAATTTTATAAATATTTCAACCATAAAAATTTTTCCTAATTTTCTAGACTCTACGTCTCAGTCAAAAAGCTTTGGCAGCAACAACTACAGGGCAAATTGTGAATCTTGGTGCAACTGATGTTATTCGTTTTGATTGGGTAAGTGTACAGTTCCAGCTGAAACAACATGAATGTCCTTTATCAAGTACAATTATTACATCTAATACAACATGTATTCTTTAGCACTAATAATATACACATATTGTCACAGTCGCGAGCAAAATTTTCATGGACCGATTTTGTCGATTTTTTACTGATTAATGCATTGCAGAATCCCAGGTTAGGCTACCTGTGTTAATCCAAAAACATATTTTTCTGTAAAAAAATAACACACATATGTAATACAAATTCTGCCTCTATTAACACTTCATTATTTTCCTCTTCCTTCAGTTGGGATTATTTCTGCATTATTTGATCATTGGTCCCATCCAAGCAGTTGTTGTTATTTATCTGCTATGGGCAGACCTGGGTGTATCTTCTCTAGCAGGACTGGTGGTTATAATTTTAGCAATGATCATACAAAGTTGTGTGGGCAGACAGTTTGGGCGCATTAGGTAAGCATTGACTACATTATTACACATCAATTTTTTTAAATGCAGGGGAGTCAGTAATAGTTTTTTATGCCTATTTTTATGAAACAAAAGGCTGAAGATGTCATTTAGGCAAAATATATCTCTTATATCATACAATTCTCTGGACTTTTGGTTTGTTACCCATTAGCCCCACATCCTAAATTTAACCTATTGGTTTAAATGTTTACTGAATAATAAAGTTTGAATATTTCAGGGAATGCATGTATACTTTGCCACCCCAGGTTTGGTGCCTATTAATGACTTATATATTCGTAACATTCCAAAACCACATTTAACTTGTTCCACCTGTTTCTGTTGCCAATGGCACAGCGGTTAAAACACGTTATTCGAGGTTTGGGATTTAACGCTTTTGGCGCTGTGGGCATATATGTGTCTTGAGAAAGCCACTTAATGCCAATCTCTTTAACCAAGTGTGCCCTTGTAGGTTGTCTAATTGTTAGACATACATTAAAAAAGAAATAAATCTCCAAATAAATTTTGTGGTAATCGGAAATTAGGTGTATGAAACGGAACACTCATATTATAACGACTGTTGTTGCCTAGTTACGCAAGATTAAATAAGTTAAATTCTTTTATTCATTCTTTGCTTAATGGGCTGACCCTATATAGACCTTGTATTCCATAGGAGGGGGGTTCAAAGAGTCCAAAGGTACATTTTGGCCACAGTTGAAGTAGCATACTATATATATATATATATATATCATATTTGTAAAAAATATTTATTATTTCATTATGCAGTACATTTTCAAAAAGAAAATTTAAAAAAAGTCATGACCATATAAAATATTTTAACCAACTGTTCACAAACTAAGTTATATTCTTTGTGGGTGCGGTCCTTGTCAAGGACCTGGGATTTAAACCATATTTGGCTCACAAAAAGCTAAGTTCTACATTACACCTAGTAAATTGATTTTATTTTACATCTTCCCAGAGCAAAGATGTCAGTACTCACGGATCAGAGAATCCGGATAATGAATGAGGTCCTCACTGCTATGAAGATTATAAAGATGTATGCTTGGGAGAAACCATTCGAAAAACTTGTTTCAGAAACCAGGAGGTTTGCTAACGTGTAGTTTAGTATATTGTGGTAAATCTGTTTATACCATTGGGATTTTATAATTAGGAAATTGGATAATTGTGGAGTAGATTTTTTCTTGTTTTTGAGTGAATATTGATAAAAATTATTTTTTTGCAAGAAATTATACCTGTTTATTTTAATTTCATAAAGTTGAGAAAAAATGCTGTTTTACATGAAATTATAGTTGTTTAATTTGATTCCATAAAGTTGGAATTACCGATAATGTTTTAAGATCTGCATTATGTAACTAAACAGTTTGGTTTTATTTGTAACTGTAAAGTAAACCAGCTGTAAATGCATTTATGAATATATAGCTTAGAGCTAAATCTGTTGCAAAAGCCCCAACCAAAAATCTGGCATCTTTTTTAAACTGCTTTTGTCATATTTACCTAAATACCAGATGTTTGATAAAAGCAAACTGCTAAAAACTAATATACTAAATTTTCTACTACAGGAAAGAGGTCCAAAAAGTTCTCTATTCAGTCATATTAAAAGCCTGCAACTTTTCCATGATGTTTATTTCTAGTAGATTGCTTAATCTCTTTACATTCATCACGTTTGTACTGTTGGGTGGCCACCTTACGCCTTCTAAGGTAAAAACACTTCAAATTTTAATCTAGTACAGTTTATTTGATATTCTATGGTTTATAATGTAGTATTGTTTATTTAATGTAGTTTGCAATTATTTAATGTAGTATGCGTTTATTTAAGGCAGTATAGTTTATTTAATGTAGTATGTATTCTTTAATATAGTATGTTTTTTTCAGGCCGGGTGCTTTTTATTATAAATCGTGATATGCATTTGTGATAAGACTTAAGAACGTTGAACCTAATTGTTTGCAACTGAGTAATGCTAGTTAGGTTAAAAACGGAAGCACTTTTTGCAATTGTTTATTTTGAGTCTGTGATTCATACAGTGGGTGTTCTATTTGAGACTTGGCATACAGTTGTTCTATGCCAGGGTTGCAAGCATCTTAATGTTGCGTTAAATATGGTAAACAATAATGGTGTATTAAACTTTAATTTTCATTGGTAATATTTTTTGTATTTTGTTGACTTTTTAATAATGGTCTTTAGTTCTAACTGTAATTCACTAACAGAATATTTGTTAGTCTTTAATTTTTATACCAACACCTTTTATACCATTACCATATTACATAATATAGGTAAAATACTTTAGCCCAAGATGGTATTACTATCAATTCACATATTTTTTGTGTTTGGTTGACTATTTTCTTTATAGTCTTTAGTTTTAACTGTAATTCCCTATCAGAAAATTTGTTCTTTGATTTTTGAAGTGAACACCTTTTATACCATATTACATAATATGGAAAAATACATTAGCCCAAAACTGACTTATTATTATTAAGTCATACGACATTTTAAACCTTTGAACACATCTAGGTTTTCTCCGCCATAGCACTGTACAATGTACTTCGTACATCAATGGGATTGTTTTTTCCCTTGGCAATAGAAAAGCTTTCTGAGTCTTTGATCAGTTTGAAAAGAATACAGGTACAAGACTTCTTATTCAATTCCCCTTAAAGCCATATTATGTTTCAAGGCTATTTGCAAATTTCTTTAATGTTTTGTAAACATATACGCTCATATATATAATAATAACAATTTTAATAATCTCTTCGAGTATAGTAGTAAGGATTTCGAAATATTTTTAATGAAAAGTCAGAATATAACAACAAAACAACAGGTATTAAAACACGCTTACAAGTAAAAACATATTTACATTTTATTGGAAGAAAATAATTGTGGTCGTTATACCTAGCGGACAGACAAGCCATTAATTTTAATTAAGTTAAACTTCTAATGGAAACAAAAGTGTGCATAAAGATCTGACGATATATATACATGGCTTGGTCATTAGGTTGAACACAACGGTTTAAGGTTCAGGGAACTTGATAAATTCTTCCTGTTTTGTTCCTATAATGTCAATAGAAGATTGTGGGTAATTATAAACAGGATACAGGAAAATTGCTTGACTCCCAAGTTAACCTATATACACAAGCTCACATGTTTAGAATATATATCTATTGTGATCAACTTTGCTCTGCGTTATCACAGCAACTGATTAGTAAAATAAATACCAATATAAAAATTGAAATCACATAGGTTTTATTTAGCATGAAAGCAAAACATGTAAACATCAGTTTTTTTACCTTTTGTGTCTAGAATTTTTTAATGCTGGATGAAATAGATGATGATCTACAAGGTTTGCCACCAAAATCATCCAAAGACTGCATTGTAGAACTTACCAGTTTTACTGCTTGGTGGACAGAGGTAAAAATACATATTTTTTATAAAGTTTTATTTAATTAAAAACGAGATATTTTAAAGTTTTCTTCCAATTAGAACTTTAATATGCTTAATTAAATGTTATTTATTTAATTTTGACATTGTATCATCTGTAGGGTGTAACGGTCACGCCCTTTATCTAAAACATTACATCTTTTTTTTATCAATAAGCCTGTTTTAACAACTGTTGTTTTACCGTTACCACCCGTCTTTTCGCTTTTGTCCACTCTCTTGTTCTTCGTTATCATGACTAAGGAGACGGAATAAATTTCATTTTTTATTTTTCATTTCGAAGTAAATATGTGTTTTATTTTGAAAATGGTTCCATGGCACTGCTTGTTAGGATTAAGAGATCATGGATTTTGGGCTAATTTATGCCAACGCTACATTATATACTTTACAATAACTGACTTTAACAGTAGCCAGAGAATTGGACAAATTTACTTTTATTTAAAATGGCTTACAGCTTATATGTGGACATGGGAATTGAGATTTATTAGCAGACCAAAGTACACGCACTACACTGACACACTTATTAAACTTTCTCTTTTCCACGACCAAGGGTCAACATAATAATCTACCTTTTTTAAATTGCATTTTTTAATTCCATTCAGCAGTTTATAAATTGCATTTCTGTATTCTGTGAAGCTTATTTAGAATATTAAAGAAACACCATTTTATTACTCTAATCTTCATACTGTTTTAGAAAATATACAAAAAAAAAAGATTTTTGTAATTTCAATATGTTCGTTTTTTTAACCAAACCTAAAGCATTGGTTCATATTTACAATGTTATTTATTTCAAAGGATGAGGATTCTGCAAACAGACCAACATTAGAAGATATAACTTTAAAAGTAAAACCTGGCCAGTTGTTGGCTGTTATTGGTCCAGTGGGATCTGGCAAGGTATTTATGTATTTTTTTAACAATATATTTTTTGGTAATGTTACCTTGGTGCAGTTTTGATACTTTGTTTTGAAATGTGTTTTTAGTTAATATGTGTCCTTGGGCAAGACACTTAACAGCAATTGCTCCAACCCAGTGGTCACTAATAGGTTGTCCAAATTATCAGCCATACATAAAAAAAGAACAAATCACAAAAAAATTACCCACAAAGTAACATACATGGTAATTTGTAAGCATGTGGTGTATGAACACCCATGTTATAACAACTGTTGTTTTACGGCCATGCGAGAATAACTTAAATTACTTTCATTCATTCATAATATTAACATGTACCATGTTCATTCAGTTAGGGTGTGGTGTCTTAAAGTGTGTTACATATTAAGTTAAAATGTTAGTGTAGTTTTGGTACAACAGGATTAACTCTTTTTCTCAGTAATGCTTATTTTAAAAGGTTGTAAACCTACACTGAACCAGTTTTACCAAGAATAATTTGTCCTTTGTAACACATCTGTGACATGCTGCAGTTATCAGCATTTATATTCTAGTGTTTCACCTACGTAATGTAATTTTGTAAACTATACTAAATCAGATTCGAAATACTGCTTGGCTTTTTATGCATTAGCATCACTTTTACCGAAACTAATGGGCACCTTATATTTTATACTAGTATATTTAAAAAATTTTAAATTATTTAAATTGTTTAAGGCTATTATTTTACGTTTGAAGCTGAGTTATATAGCTTAAAATATAACCCAGTTTTATTTTTTTATTGCTAGCACTTCATTTTAAATAAATCCGCTTAATAACATATTCTGTTACCCTATACGTATTAAAAATCCTAAAAAAATAATAAACCCCAATGTTTTATAACACCAATGTATTTCATGCAGTGAGTTGATGTAAAGTACTATAAGTATACCCCAATACATTTCTTGCAGTCTTCTTTTTTGAGTGCAATTCTGAGAGAACTGCCAGCTTCCACTGGCCAAGCTAGGGTGGTGGGCCAAGTGTCTTATGCTGGCCAAACTCCATGGGTTTTCTCTGGCTCCATAAGAGACAACATACTTTTTGGAGAGGAATACAATGAGAAAAGGTTCAAAGAAGTGATTGATATTTGCTGCCTTGAAAAGGTAAAAAAATGAATAAATTTTATCTGCTTTATTCTTGCCTGGCCAGAAAACAGCAGTTGTTGTAATGCGGATGTTGTGTTTTATACACCTCGTGCCAGCTTTCGAGTTACCACTTATGTAACTTTGTGGGTGATTTTATTTCTGTATAGCTGAAAATTTTGACATTCCATTAGTGACCACTGGTGGCAATTTGCCTATCAGTGTTTTGCCTGAAGACACACAGTCTTTACAACTGTAGCAACGATGAGTCTTGAACCCATAACCTCTGGGTTAGAGGCATGCGCGTTAACCAACTGTGACATAGGGCAAGTTATTCATTTTAGTTATCATCTCATATTACAGCCATCTACACAGAAATATAAAGGTCATAACATTCCTTTTTTTATATAAACTATAAACACAATTTCAGTCAAACATAGTGGAATCTTTACAAAATAAGTTAGTTGAGTATTATTTAGTAAATTATACTATTTTACACAACTTTGAGTATATTTGAACTTGGTCGAACTAATTATTCTGTTAGTTTGTGGAAATGAATTTTTCAGCCTACTAGTTCACTTACATTCCATTCATTTTTTCTCAAAGGATCTTCTCTCTTTTGAGTTTGGAGACTTAACTCTGGTCGGACAAAGAGGAGTAACTCTCAGCGGAGGACAAAAAGCTCGAGTAAACCTCGCAAGAGCTGTTTATCGAAGAGGAACGAACATCTTCCTTATGGATGACCCTTTAAGTGCGGTGGATGCATCCGTTGCTCATAAAATGTTCGAAGGCTGCATCTGTAGATACTTGAGGAAAACGGTGTGGTACTTTTTTATAGACAATATTATCTTTTTTTTAGACTATTTTTAATGAAAAAAATAGTTTGTTCAATTTCACACACTCCGCGCCAGTTTACGGGTTACCACTGTGTTACTTTGTGGGTGAATAATTTTTTAATTGTTTAAAGACACATTATTAGTTATCACTAAGTTAGAGCAATTACCGTTTAAGTGTCTTGCCAAGGATACACATCTCCAATCTATTAGACTAATACCTCTGGCTTAGAGGCAGGTTGCTAATCACTGTGCCACGGCGCCAAACAAATTTGTAAACTTGTATCACTATAAATGAAATTACTGTTTAAGGTTCTTGTGCAACTTTAATACAAGCTTAACATTATTTTTAATACTTTTTTATAGATTCGAATTCTTGTCACTCATCAGTTGCAGTTTATACAGAAGGCTGATCAAATCATGATTCTAAAAGAAGTAAGTAGCAACTAAAGTAACTGTTTCCCAAACTTTTTTGGCTGATGGCCCTTTATGACAGGGTCTGGCAACTTTTTTTTATTGCACGGGCCAAATGACAGGTTTATAGCTCACGTACTTTAAAAGCAATTTATTAACAAAATGAGAATAAGAACACAAATGCGTAATGGTTGGTCAGTTAGTGCAATAAAAATTATGTTGTTTTTAAATATCTCTCTCCCCTCCTCCTAACTAACTATTCTTTCTAAACACCAAAATAAAATAGGGTTAGAGCTTAGAGGCAGGCAGTCTAACCACTAAGCCACAGCGCCACAATTTATTAGTTAAAATGTCCTATGTATTCGACAGGGTAAAATTGCAGGTTTGGGAACTTACTCTGAACTACAAGCAGATGGAACTGACTTTGCTGCTTTGTTGAAGAAAAAGGAGAAACCTCCTCTGTCACCAGGTCCTGGTGGATTCAGGAATCGAGTGTTGTCTGGTGACCGCCAACGAACCTACTCATTTATTGAGGATAATTTGCAGTGTGAGTGTTCGTAAAATTTTTTGTTTTAATTTTTTTTAAAAGTGTTGTGTTTTTTTTAAAAAGCAGAAATTTTATATCTTGATACTTTTTTCTCCATTTAACGTTTCATAGGTAAAGTTATATTCCTAAGTTTCTGAAACTTTTTATGTCAAAGCACCCTTGGTTCCTCTGGATTTGTTTACAGCACACCAAATGTTTAAACAATCTTAATATTTTTTTATACAACACATGTCCAGACCTTTGTAAAGACTAGAGCAGTGTTTCTAAAACTGGGGTAAATTTACCTTAGGAGAAATTCCTCGTATTTAAACGGTAAATGAGCTACTAATTGAAATCCACATCAGTTGATGGGACAGAAAAATTGTTCCAGTTGTAGTACTTTACCAGACATTGAACAACTCGTTGCCGAAAAGCAAGCGCATCCGTTGCATTAAATATAACTGATATAATTAGTTGTTTTCGCTTTTTAATAAATGAGCGCCATCTTACATATTAGGGGTAAATCGGATAAGCATCTTTGTTTAAATAGTAAAGCATACAAAACGTTTAAGAACCGCGGGTCTAGAGTATTGTAATTAAGTGAAGGTTTTGCCTAAGAAACCCTAATATGCTACATGGACCCAGTTATTAAACTTCTAAACGACAATGAAAAAGTCCAAGGCACATTCTGTATCACAAAGTGGTATACTGACAGTGTAAAAGAATTTTGAACTGAAAATTGATCAGAGTTTAAATAGAAGAGTTTAAGTGTATCACATTTCATTATTTAGTTAAATTGCTTCGGACTGTACATTTTGAAATTCAAATATGTTTTACAATTTTTTTTGTAAAATTTTTATTTAGTTTTTTTTTAATAGTGTAGTTACTAAAATTTAATTCTATTTCCCAGTAAAATCGGACGTCAATTTGGCGATTCTACCAGATGCTGCACTATCACAGGGTGATATTTTCATGGGAGAAATTTATGAATCCACTTTTACGTTAAATGAAAGTAAATTACAGGTTTGTAAGATTTATAATGGCCCGTTATAGTTTATTGTTCATATGCTTGTTGGAATGTAACATGGTTTTAAGTTAGGCTTTGTATATAGACTAGTTAGAAAATCCCTGTTTGGTTTTGTAAGATAGTTTAAAATAATATTCAATATTTCAAATAGTTTATTGTTCATACCTGTGTTTTAGCTCCTCTGGCAAGAATTTTGCTGGCCGATGTTTTAACGTCCTATTCAGGTGACGTGATGTCATGCTTCATCAGGGTGAAATGTTACTTAAAGAGCAAAATAGAGCATTATTTAGGTGAAATTTAGCCCTGAAAAAGACATTTTCTGGATAGGACGACAAAACTTTGGTCAGCAAAATTCTTAACCAAAAGAGCTAAAATACAAATATAGAATGCTTGGCAGTGACAATATATATTTATTGTTTATATAATAGACCCGGAATGTATCAGGGAGAGTAAGACTTTGTAAGTTAACTGGTCGGGAAATTCCTAGCAGGTTTTGTAGCATAACCTTAGATAAATAAAATATTTCAGAATCTTATTTTCATTTCTAAATAAAACACATTTGTCCAAAAATTTTGTGCAGTGCAAAATGAATTAGAGAAAATATTTAATAAAAAAATAGCACTTTGTCCAATTTCTCTAAAATATTCCAATTTTTTAGTGATTTTTTGTCTGTAAAATTTTTCTTTCTGCCTTAGATCCCATGTGATATTAATGGTGTAAGTGCTGATGATTCTGGATGCCTTACTGATAATGAAACCATTCAACCTCTCATAGCAGAGAATAAGGTAAATGTTCATGTTTATTTGATCAGCATTTCCAAAATTTTTATATTAACATTACCAAAAATGTTATATAAAAATATTTTTAAAAAGGTAATATAATTTGTCTTAATTTATACCATTGCCTTTATATATTTCGAACATTACTTTTTTAACATGCTTATATGCTTTAAGAAGGCTTTCAATAAGGACATGGCAATAGTTTTTGTAGTAATGGACCAAATCTGACCTAAATCCCAGGTCTTTGACAAGGACCCCACCAACAAAAAAGCAATAGGTCATATTTAGGCATGATTGCCAAGTTTTTATTAAAAAACCTAAAAAATCTTTTTTTGTTTCTGCACACTTTTTTAAATATAATTGTCCTATATAGGCTGTTCAGTTTTTTTAACATAACATAACATAATATGAATTGTTATTTATCTGTACTGTACAAATATATTTATAAAGATTGGATTAATAAAAACACTGAAGAGAGGGGAATTGGCAGCAAAACGACAAACAACATTTTTTTGTTTATTTTGGCTAACAAAAAAAAAATTTTATTTTAGACTAACAAAGAAATAAAATATAAAAAAAACAGTTTTTTAAATGCCAATGAAAAATAAAATCCAACCCAAAACTTTTTTATTTCAGGCAGACTTTGTCGCCCCAGTTGAAGAAGAGGAAATAAATGCTCAAGGAAGTGTCAAGTTTCAAGTCTACAAGAACTATTTCATCTACAATGTTTATTTCTTTACTTTGCTCACCATCCTGGCTCTATGTGATCACACTGTATTTATTTTATGTGATTGGTGGATTGCTGTATGGTAAGTGCATGGATGAATGTAACTTGTCTCTGGGCACAGTTGGTCAGAGCGCCTGCCTCTATCCCAGGGGTAATGGGTTCAAGGCTTGTCATTGCTACCACTGTTGGCGTATGTGTCCTTGGGCTTGGTGACTTAACGGCAGCTTCTTCAACCCGGTGGTCATTAATAGGTTGTCCAAATTATCAGTCATACATAAAAAATCAAAAAAATCAAAATCAAAACATAAGCCATCCACAAAGTAACATACTGGTAACTCTTAAGCTGGCACGAGGTGCATGAAACAAAACACCTGTGTGATAACGATTGTCGTTTCCAGCCTCTTGAGGATTAAGCAAGTTACATACATCCATTCATTCACATTCAACTTATTTAAGCTTACATGGCGGGGCCAGGACAGTCCTTATAACCCAGTTGTTCTTTTTATACACCTCATGCTTACAAGTTAACATGTGTTTAACTTTTTGTGGGGATTTTTATTTTTTTGGTTTTATGTATGGCTGACAACTTGGAAAACCCACTAGTGACCACTGGGTTGGAGAAATTGTCATTGTACATAAATACCATTAGTACTACTTTAATAATTCGTCATATTCATTATAAATTCGAAATTTTTCCTAAAAGTGTCATAGTTTACCCATTTTATCCCCTAGGGCTACAAGGTCTGAGATTTTCTATTCTCAAATGATCATATTACCACTCAACACTACACTTGCATCACCTACCAGTCTGTTTAACAGCAGTGCTTCTGCTGTTTTCAACACAACAACAACAGCCATTCCAGCTTTAGAATTTAATGATGAATTTTATATCATTGTGTATGCAGGTGAGTTCCTGAAACTGTTCACTGTGAACTATTGGTTCTTTTTGGGGGTTTTCTTTTTCCATCAGGGCCCAATCTTTGGGTCAATGCTCTTTAAAGCCGACTCCCCCCATTGTAGGGGTCGTGTCTTTCGCACACTTTTGTTTCTATTAGAATTTAAACTTAATTAAAATAAATGGCTCGTATGTCCACTAGGTGTAGCGACCTTGCTTATTTTCTTTCAAATAAATGTAGATATGTTTTTAACCGTAAGCGTGTTTTAACAACTGTTGTTTTGTCACTATATCCTGTCTTTTTGTTTAAAATATTTTTAAATCTTTGCTACTGTAATTGAAGAGACCAATCAAAGTTATTATTATTATTATAGTTTTCAAAATTTGACCAAAGTTGTATTTTTTTGTGGAACCACCCATCCAATATTGTTTTTTAAATAGTATTTTTCAGTCAATTCTGCCACTATTTCTTACGTTGCCTTTTTACGCTACTAGGTGTAAGTAGGAATTAAGGATTTTTTTTATGATTTTTTGCCAATAATTTAAATTAAAGATATTTTGTCAATAATTCATTTTTTGTACTAGCTAAAAAAATACACTGTTAAACTGGCTGGATAATGTATACAAACTGGGTGTTTTGACTTGTAAACTGTTTTAAAGCTGCTTTTTTACACAGGCCTTATAGGTTTGCTGACAGTATTACTCTACACACGTTCCATTGCCCAGTTTTATTACTGTGTTAAGAGTGGTATCCTTATGCATGATAAGATGTTCCATGCAATCCTTCATGCACCCATGCGTTTCTTTGATGTCAATCCTGTTGGTAAGTAATAACATGTGTTGCGCCATGTCTGTAACCCAAAGGTAATGGGGTTAAAGCTTGATGTGGCTACCATTGTTGGCGTATGTGGCCTTGGGCAAGATACTTACCGGCAATTGCTCCAACCCAGTGGTCACTAATGGGCTGTCCAAATTATCAGCCACACTGAGTTGTAAACCTATTGTAATCAAAAACAATTTTTCATTCTTGTCCTTTTTTATTTGTTCTTTATAATGACATAACTTACATACTTTTTTTTATAGCACAAATTACATAGGCCCATATAGTATTGTGGGGGAAGACTGGACACATTTAGCACATAATATCCAAATGTTCTGAATTGATCGTTTTTTTAAACATTTAAGACCTATGAGAGTAGTAAGGATACGGTTTTATAATTCTGTTCTTTGTTTGAAACAAAATTGGACGAGGAAATAGAATAGAAGGATTTCTCATTAACCCCTACCCTACTATATGTTATAGAAATAATTACATTATGTTGATTATAGCACAAATTACATATATATATAAATATATGTTACAATACCCATTTAAAAACTTGACATATCTTTCACGAAGACTCTTTGACTTCTATTATATTTTCCAGGTCGTATTTTGAACAGATTTTCGAAAGATCTCGGTCAGGTTGACGAGCTTCTACCTCAAACCTTTATGGACTTTATTTATGTAAGTTCCTGATAATTCTACCTAAAAATAGGTTGTTTTTTATATTTTAAATAAAAAACAGCAAGACCATAGTTTTTAAACTTAAAGTAGCTTTGTAAAGCGTTTCTGTTAGGTTATGCATAGTACAAAAAACTTTTGTCATTGGTTTTTTTTTTGCTTTAAATTTGCCAATGTATTTAAATAGATGTTTTTATTTAAGCTATTGCCTCTTTGTAAGGTATTATATACAGCCTGTTTAACATTTTTTAACTATTTGCCGACTGTTATGAAAAAATGCAAACAAAAAAAATTAAAAATACAAACAAAAAAAATTTAAAAATTATTTTTTCACAATATACCCTATGACAAAACACAAAAAATTCCCATTTACTGTTGCTTAAATTGGTTCATAGTATTACTAAGAACTTTTAGATACTAGCAACAAACTTGTTGAAAATCTGTTTAATCCCCATTTTTGCATTGTCCAGATTTTTTGCATGATCTTCAGTATTCTTATTCTGTCTGTTACGATCAACTACTTTGTAATTGTGATCGTGATACCTCTTTCCATCTACTTTATATGGTTGCGTCAGTATTACATCAAGACTTCTCGTGATATTAAACGAATGGAAGGCGCAAGTAAGTGAATAAATGAATGTAACTTACTTTATTCCCGTGTGGCCGGAAAACGACAGTTGTTATAACACGGGTGTTCATACACCTTGTGTCGGCTTCAATTTACCATGTATCTTGCTTTGTGGATGATTTTTTTTGTTTTTTTTTATGTGTGGCTGATAATTTGGTCAACCCATCAATGACTATTGGGTTGGAGCAACTGCCGTAAGTGTCTTGCCTAAGGACACATACACCCACAGTGGTAGCAGCAAAGAGCCTTAAACTCATTACCTCTGGTTAGAGGCAGGCGCGCTAACCAACTGTGCTATGGCGGCGGGTAGTTTTATGTTTTATGCCTGAAACTATGCCACAGTGGTTGAGTGCTTGCTTTTAGGCCAGGGGAGGTTAAAAGGCCCCACAGGGCCACTGTATGGTGTATGGAAACATTATATGTGTGCCTTTATGTGACTTGGCCCAAACTCCTAACAGAAATTGCTCCAACTTAGTGCTCAGTAGTCACTATGGATTGCCCCAGTTGTTAGAACATAAAAATCCTCCAAAAATAAACCATCTACATTTAAAGTTACTTTGTGGTAACATATTAATAATAAAAACTTTAATTTGTCTCTTCGATTTCGGTGGCGAAGATTTAAAAAATATTTTAACCGAAAAGGCAGGATATAGTGACAAAACATGCTGAAAGTAAAAACATATTTACATTTAATTTTAAAAAAATAAGCGTGGTCGCTAAACCTAAGCAAGCCTAATTTTAAGAAACACTTTTTGAATGCTATAATATAAAACCTTGAATTCTGCTGATTTTACAGCAATATCTGCTTAATCACCCATTTATGCTCAGGTCGTAGTCCAGTATTCACCCACGTATCAAACACAATACAAGGACTAACCACAGTACGAGCATTCAACATGCAGGATAGATTTGAAGAAGAATTCAACAACCGACAAGACCTTCATAGTTGTAAGCAACATTTAATTTTATATGGGCTAAAAAGTCACTTTTTATGCAGATTTTTCGGTGATTTCTCATTTTAAGTGAGTATTGCGCATTTAAATAGTGGTACATTTGTATTTTACACCGTTCCACCATATATTTCAAAACTCAGTCCTTTGACACAGGTGTTTTGTTTGCGCCCACTTACCAGTTACTTTACGTATGTAGCTATTTTACGAGGTACTATAAGAAAGTAGCATATCATGGTAGTAGCAGCGAGCGTTGAACCCATAGCCTCTAGATTAGAGGGGACATCCATTGTGGAGCAGCGCTACCTTCGTTTTTTTTGTAGTATACGTTTTAATAAATCCCTGATCCATTACAGCTGCATGGTTTCTCTTTATAACTGGCTCCCGCTGGTTGGCTGTTCGTTTGGACGCGATTTGCGCCATATTTATCGGCTGTGTCGCTTATTTCTCAATCCTCACTTCCTCCATCAATGCAGTGGATGCAGGTATGTAATTCTGTCCTATATGGGTGAATGGGGTCATACGGCGAGGCACCCCATGGGATCTGGGAATTGGTCCATTGCCCCTAGTTCTGTAATTACTTATTAAATGAATGAAATTAATGAATGTAACTTTATTCTCACATGTGCGGGGAACCATTGTCCTTATATATATTAAACGAATGTTCTGTTTCACGCAACTCGTGCTTGCTTGCGGGTTACCACGTATGTAACTTGGTGGATGGTTGTTTCTCTGTATTGATTTTGATTGTATTCCGAAACTGGTAGTAGTTTTAAAACCCGATTTTTGATAACATACTCGTTTAAGAATTGTGATAACATACTCGTTTAAGTTAAACTACGTTATATACAGCGTTTTGAATTTTACAACGTATGCACGGCAACATGCCTTTACGCGGACTTTTGTTTCTATTAGAAGTTTAACTTGATAATAATTAAACCTAAATGGCTTGTTTATCTGCTAGGTATAGTGACCACGCTTATTTTCTTCTAAATAAATATAAATATGTTTTCAACTGTAAGCGTGTTTTAGCAACTGTTGTTTTGTCGCTATGTCCTGTTTTTTTTTTCTTTTAAAGTATGTCTAAATTTTCGCTACCGTAATCAAACAGACAAATAAAGTTGTCATTATATTATTATATATACAACTTTTTACTGAAATCATGACTTAACAGGAAAAGTTGGTCTTACATTGACGTATGCAATCATGCTCATGGGAATGTTTCAATGGGGAACCAGACAAAGTGCTGAGGTCGAAAACTTGGTAAGTCGAGTCGTAACATTAACTGTATAGCAGGGTGGAGAAGATGGGACACCTTTTCATTTTGTTTTC
This sequence comes from Ciona robusta, assembly GCF_009617815.1. Classification (NCBI taxonomy): domain Eukaryota; kingdom Metazoa; phylum Chordata; class Ascidiacea; order Phlebobranchia; family Cionidae; genus Ciona; species Ciona robusta. Next base: position 2,382,024 of record NC_143238.1, on the reverse strand, counting down.
TCTTTCCATTTTGTAGTAAACAAAGAACTTTTAAAGAATTATGAAACCGTATCCTTGCGACTTCCACAGACCGTTGTTAATTCTTTAAAACACGATCAGGCTGTTTGGAAATTATTTGTTGAAGGTGTCCCATCTTCCCCCACCCTACTATATGTAATATTTTCTTAGTGTTTTAACTGCTTTGGTCATTTATATGGTTCGGTCAAGTGTTTAATAAAGTATATTATTCTTATGTTCGCGGGCGAGTTGCTAAACTTAAAATGTGTGGTGTACGAGTTTAATTGTAACGGATAAGTAATCACTGGCCACTGGGTTATTAAAACACGAAACGCATTTAAATATCGAAACGCAAAAAAAATGAGTAAGATCGTACTGCGAGTCAAGGTTGCTTAATCCTCGTGTGCGCTGGGAATCGTTATAACACGTGTGTTCTGTTTCATACACCTAGTGCCCGCTTATGAGTTACCATGCACGTATGTAACTTTGTGGTGGTTGTTTTTTTTTGTATAACTGAAAATTTAGACAATAGTGAATTCCTGTTAAGCGTCCTGCCCAAGGACACATATACGTCTGCAACGGTATAGTAGCGACGACCCTTCAATCCATTATTTCTGTATTATAGGCAGGCGCGCTAACTACTATGTCACGTCAACATTTTTTATTCCAACTTTTTTTGGATTTTTTTATACTTACGCAAACTTTTTCAGATGACATCGGTCGAACGTATCCAGCAATATTACGCAATTGAGCCCGAAGCGCCGCATGAGGTCGAGGGCTCGTCATTGCCACGTGGATGGCCGCAGTACGGCATAGTGACGTTTGATAATCTTTCCTACGCTCACTACAAAGGTGGGCCCGATATTCTCCACGACATACGTGCAAACATACGAGCTCATGAGAAGGTATTTTTGTATGAATGGATTTTTTTCTCTTGACCGTAATGTAACCTCATGCTACTGTTTCGTGATTAAATCCAATTAAGAGAAACGTGTCGCGAACATATTTTATAACCTATTTTACCTTGACGAAGACGCCTCTGAATGCCGCACGTTGAAACGTTGGTACGAAAAGTAGATTTTCGAAATAGCTGGATTAAATTTTATTTTGCACTTAATTTTTATTAAGTTAAAATCTGAAAATAGTTCATTGAATTAAATTAAAAAATCACTATTATGCATAAAAAGTAGATTTTTTTTTTGATAATGGACCAAAATTTTGATAACACTCAGAATTTGTTTGTTTTTTGATTATGCCAAAAAAGGAATTTCTTTATTTAAATGTTAAAAAAAATTTTTAGGTCGGTATCGTCGGCCGCACGGGTGCGGGCAAGAGTTCTTTAATATCCACTTTATTCCGCTTGAACGAATACAGCAAAGGAAGTGTTATGATAGATGGTATCAATGTATCAGCGCTTGGTCTTACGGATTTAAGATCAGCTATTTCCATTATACCACAAGTGAGTAGTTAATAAATTAATAAATTGTTTTTGTATAATATAATAAGGTGGGGAAAGATGGGACACCTTTAGCACATATTATCCAAGTATCCTGATCGTGTTTTAAACAATCACCAACGGTCTATGAGAGTCGTGAGGATATAGTTTTATAAATTATTAAATGTTTATTGTTTGCTACTAAATGGGAAGAGACAATATATTTAAATGTGTCCCATCTTTCCCCACGCTACTGTATAAATATTTTACCCAAGCACTATATTCTGTATGATTGACTGAATGTACTTGCTTTATCCTCGCGTGGTCGGGTAACAGGGTAACGACTGTCGTTATAACACCGGTGTTCCGTTTCATACACCTTGTACTCGCTTACGGGTTACCACGTATGTAACTTCTTAGGTGTGTATTTTTATGGATAGCTATTTAGACAACCCATTAGTGCCCACTGGGTTAAAGCAATTTTCGTTAAGTGTCTTGCCCAAGGACACATAGGTTTACAATGGTAGCAGCGACAGGCCTTAACCAGTTACCTCTGGGTTATAGCGTTACAGGCATGTGTGCTAATATTGTATTATACGGCGCCAGTGTAATGTGGAACTTTGCGTTTTACTTATTAAAAAAATATTATCGTTTGAGTTGCGGCACTAGGACAACTCCAACTTACACCTTAAGCATACCGCACATGGACCTTACTTATGGAATAGAATTAATGGGTGACTTTATTAAACTCGGGTTTAGCTAGAAAACCGTTATAGTTATTCAATTAAAAATAACGTTTGTGTTAATATTAAAAACGTGATTATCTGAGTTTTTAACAACTCTTTGCAGCGTTCGTTAGTTTCAAGGTATTTAAATTGTGCGCTTTTTTTAGGATCCAATCTTATTTGCTGGCACCATGCGTAAAAATTTAGACCCCTTTCAATTGTACACGGACGACGAAGTATGGACGGCTCTTGAGCAGGTTTGAGTGTTATGTGCATGTACGAAATTGCCAACTAACCTTTTAACTTTAAACCGGTCAGGTCCAGCTTAAACCGGTTGTCGAGCAGCTGCCGCTTCGGCTTTTCACCGAACTGGCTGAATCCGGTTCGAACTTCAGCGTCGGGCAGCGTCAACTGGTGTGCCTTGCTCGTGCTGTTTTGCGGAAGAATCGAGTCTTGATCATTGACGAAGCAACTGCTAATGTCGATTTAAGGTCGGTAGTCGTCGCTGTGGAGCCAAAACACGTTAGCGTATTTTAGAAATACAGGTCCTGCGCCGTCGCAAAGTGGCGGTATGGGTACAAGGCTTGTCAAACCCATAGGTAATGGGTTCAAGGCTTGTCGCTGCTATAATTGTGGGCGTATGTGTCCTTGGGCAAGATACTTAACGGCAATTGATCCAACCCGATGGTCACTAATGGGTTGTCCAATTTATCAGCCATACATAAAAAAAACCTCCCTTGCAATTAAAAATGGAAATACAGACTGGTATGCAGCCATCCCGCCATGGTGACAGTAACTAATAAGGTTTATCTTAAACACGATTATTACTAATTGAAAAGTATTTCCACATCCCCGCCCGATTGCCGTGAAAAAATATCGCAATTTCTAACTGTTTTTTAGACTGATACGCAGCTATCCCCATTTATAGCCAATCAAATCGCTCTGTTACGTTTTGGTAAGGCTGTTAAAGGGGATAATTTCGAAAGAGTGCTTGGACGTGTGGTTTATACCAGTGCTCTTTAACCGGTGTGCACGGTGCACCCTAGGGTGCATCAAAATATGCCAGGGGTGCACCAGTACAAAAGGGTATACAAGGGTGCATCACAAACTACAACAATTTTTGGCAATAATATTCAGTTTTGAACATTTTTAACAAATTTAGCCACTTTCCTACAGTTTTTTTTATATGAATTATATATCTTGCATCACTGGGAATTGCAAAACATCATTAGTTTTTTGTTTAAACAAACAGGGGTGCATGTGTTTGTCACAACAACTTTAGGGGTTCACCAACCCAAAAAAGGTTGAAGAGCACTGGTTTATACAGTATAGTAGGGTGGGGTAAGGTGGGAAACATTTTATTCTATTTTCTCGTCCAATTTTGTAGTAAACAATAAACATTCGAAGAAATATAAACCATATCCTTACGACTCCTATAGACCGTTGTTAAAAACAAGACCAGGTTATTTTATTAATATTAAATGTCCCGTCTTTCCCCACCTTACTATATTTTATAACTATAGCGTATAACAGCGATTTAATTGAATAAAATGGGCTTGGTACTTGTCAGTATTTTAAAAGTGTAACGTTTGCATGACTAGTCTTTATTTTTGTATATATTTAATAATTTTATTTTTTCAGGACTGATTTTCTGATCCAGGAGACGATTCGAAACAGTTTCAAGCATTGTACTGTACTTACCATAGCACATAGACTGCATACGATCATTGATTCAGACCGTGTAATGGTAAAGTACTTAGTATAAAACAATGGTATTATAGTACTGTGGTGTAAGATGAGACACCTTTAAAAAATATATTATCTTTAAGTATCCTGATCGTGTTTTAAACAATTAAACAATTAACAACGGTCTATAGGAGTCGTGAGGATACAGTTTTGTAATTCTTTAAATGTTCTTTGTTTACTACCAAACGGGACGAGAAAATAGAACGAAAATGTGTCTAATCTCTCCCCACCCTACCGTATTAAAAACTATTTTAGTGTGTTTTGTTGGGCGCGTGATAAACGGGTGCTAAAAATATAACTACAGTAAGGCGGGAGGAAATAGGACACCTTTCATTATTTCTCGTCCCATTTGGTGGTAAACAAAGAATATTTAAAAAGTTGTCAAACCGTATCCCCACGACTCCCTAACCGTTTTTAATTGTTTAAAATACGATTAGGATATTTGGATATTATGTGGTAATGGTGCCCCGTCTTTTCCCTTCCACTATGTTATAAAGCTAACTTATATATGTTAAACTATGTATTTTAGTTTGGTTTTTAACATTGCTAACTCTAAAACCTGTTTCATAGATCACTATAGATCACTGATTAGCGGTTTAAAATATAATTTTGGAGGTATAAAAGCCTACGCCCTACACTAACTAAATTCATTTTTTTTCTTGACCAATTTGGTAGTAAACAAAAAATTCAAAGGATGACATAACCATATTCTCACTACTATAAAGAGCGTTGTTAATGGTTTAAAACACGATTACGAAATATGGAATATTATGTGCAGAAGGTATGCCATCCTACCCTACAGTCCTGTATTATATCATAGGTTATAATGTTTATTGCAGATTCAGTGCGTAATGACTCTAAACTGAAGACTCGTTTCTAGTACAGAAACATTGAGGTTTTTTAACGCGAGATTTTCACTAATTCGTTGTTTTTGCTTAATTTTTATATCACATCATACCTAATCTAAAGCAATACGCAGTGCTTGCTGTCATATGGTATTTAATGTAATAATTCGCTCATATTGTCCTCCCGAATATCAAACATAACGTTATTATAATATAGTAGGGTGGGGGAAGATGGGACACCTTTTTAATCTATTTTCTCCTCCAATTTGGTAGTAAACAAACATTCAACGATTTTTTTTTATAAAACTTTATCCTTACGACTCCCATAGATCGTTGTTAATTGTTTAAAACACGATCAGGATATTTGCTTATTATGTGTGAAAGGTGTTCCATCGTCCCCCACCCTACTATAATTAAACGCGCCTGATTTCTTCAACCCAGTGGTTATTAATGGGTTGTCCAAACTATCAGCCACACAGGAAAAAAATGTAAAAAATGTAAAATATAAATAATATTTATTCATAAAAACATACTTGGTAACTCGTCAAGCTAGCACGAGATGTATGAAACAGAACACCCGTGTGATAACGACTGTCGTTCTCCAGCCACGCGAGAATAAAGTATGATATCATTCATATAAACGTGTTTTCACCCAATGGCCAAATTTATATGTTAATCCAAACTCTAAACGTAATCCAATCAAATCTATTTTTTATGTCATTGCATGTTTAGCTGCTGCATTTTCTGCCCAAAATTCACCCCTACCGTAATATTCACAATTGTTCCTCTTTTTTTAAACATATTTTAGAAAAAATGAGTGACTTTAAACTAGATTAAACATGTTTTTAAAAAGTGACTGATTTTAAACTAGTTTTTAACATAATTCAGACAAGCGAGTGACTTTTCAATTGTTTTTACATATTCCAGAAAAATGACTAACATTACACTTGTTTAAACGTATGCCAGAAAAAAACGTAATTTTAAACTAGTTTTTAACATTTTCTAGAAAAAAACGTAGTTTTAACACATTTCAAGACTTTACAATAACACGGGTCCATTTGTCCGCTATAAATAACCGCCTGTGGTGATCATGCTGTAATCACATGTGATAACTTCCGCTAAGAGATGTCGGCACCCGTGTCACTAATAGCGGTAATGACCACTCCAACTTAGTCGTTTCCACCGCTGGTATAATCTGCAAATGGCACTCCCAGCTACATTTCTGTCTGTTGTACATGGTGCTTGAAAAGTCACCGTGCATACTTACGTATACAGACATATAGTAGGGTGGGGGAAGATGGGGCACCTTTTCATTCCATTTTCCCGTCTCATTTGGTAGTAAACAAAAACATTCAAAGATTTATTAAACCGTATGGTCACGGCTCCCATAGACCGTTCTTAATTGTTTAAAACACGATCAGGCTATTTGGATATTATGTGCTAAATGTGTCCCATCTTTCCCCCACCCCACTATATAGTTTAATATAAAACTGAGGGGGAAAATATAAATAATAATTATAAATACTGTTGTGATTAAAAATGACCCCCTTTAGCATTAATACAAGCTTAAACACTTTTTTGCTGGATTTAATATTGAAACGTGTATGTTAATAAATATGTCGGTGCACAGGGATTTCTAAAGACCCTGAAAATACCGGTTTGCTCATACGCGAGGCTCTATTATGGCAAGGCTCACCAGGCCACATGAAATTTAGGCCAGAGTTAGCGCATTTCCCGAACACTATCTCTGCCTATATACTGATGTTTTAAAGGTTTCCTTATGGGCCAGAACCTTAATATACATATCTCTGGTATAAGACCACTGGTCCACGGTCATGGTGAATGGAAATCTAGTTTATCGTTGTGACTTGAATAAAATATATCAACGAAAAAGTAATTTTTCAAAAGTCGTTTTACTAACTTTGATGGTACATTCCAGACCACTTTTAAGTTTATTTGTCTTAATACTTATTTTTTTACGAGGTTGGTTCATTATAAACAATACTCTTTTTTTATTTTTTTACGAGGTTGGTTCATTATAAACAATAATATAATTATTTTACAAAAATACATTAACATTTTTTGCACTAACACTTTTTTGAATTATTTTGTTAAATATTTTTCTGCATTTACAGGTTCTTGACCAAGGTCGCCTAGTGGAGTTTGACGAACCGCATGTTTTGTTGGGGAAGGAAGACGGAATTTTTACCCAAATGGTCGACGCTACAGGGCGGTCAGAGGCAAAAGCCTTGAGAGAAATAGCAGCGAAGGTATTCAGATTTATTAAATTTTTACTGATAACGTTTTTTTTATACTGATAACTTAGTAAAGGTAATTTTTACTGATAACTATATAATGGTGGAGTGAGGGAAGATGGGACACCTTTAACACCTAACATCCAAATAGCCTGATCGTGTTTTAAACAATTAACAACGGTCTGTGGAAGTCGTGAAGATACGGCTTTATAATTCATTGAATGTTCTTTGTTTACTACCAAATGAAAAGAGAAAACTAAACGAAAAGGTGACCCATCTCCCCCCACCCTACTATATTACCACTTAGTGTTTTTGTATTCACGCGCATTAAAACCGCTATATAAAGAAACATTAATGCGTATATTTTATATACATATGTGGCCAAACGGGTGGTACTAACATATAGTTCTTTGGGGAAGACGGGCACTATTAGGTCTTAATTCTCAGATTTTCTAAACGTGTTTTTAACAATTGACAACGCTCTTTTAGAGTCGCGTGGCAACGGTCGTATAATTCTGTAAATATTCTTTGTTTAGTAGTAGCAAATGAGGCGATAAAAGAGATTGAAAACATGTCCCATTTTACCCTACCATGCAATAGTAGCAAATAAGGCGTTAAAAGTGTATGAAAACTTGTCCCATATTACCCCATCATACAATAGTAGCAAATAAGACGATAAAAGATAATAAAAACATGTCCCATTTTACCCCACCATACAATAGTAGCAAATGAGACGATAAAAGATAATGAAAAAAAATCCATTTTACCCCAACCATACAGTAGTTGCAAGTAAGTCGATAAATAAGGAAGAAAACATGTCCCATTTTACCCCATCATACAACGATAGCAAATCAGACGATAAGATGAAAAAACCCAGTGCCTCTGTATTCACGCGTATTGAAACCAATGTTTATAGAAACTGCTTGCCATGCCCACATAACAACCACACTAATATAATCTTCGCAAATGTAACCGTATAATCTCCGCAGGCACACAGCGTTACGCACGATAATAACACAAGCCCCGAGAACGGTGTACCTGACCACAGACGGTCGTTCCTTTCACGGTACCTGCCCGTGCCTGGGTCTTACGATCACCTGGAAATTGAAACGAACATGTAACTTGATCTTCCGTTAATACAGGCAAAAGATACCATTAAGCTTTTTGTGTAATACCGTTGGTTTTTCTGGAACTTATATTTATTTGTTCGTATTTAATTTATTGTGTTAGGCAATCTTGTACTTTGTTACTATCGCCCTTTTTCTTAAACACGCCTTTTTTTAGCAAGTGTAAGTACAGTGTGTCTCGGCGTAGCCAATCGTGTAATATATCCAATTTCAGTACTTTCTAAAACGGTCAAATTACCGCATTTGATACTTTCCATTTTTTCCCCTTCTTTACACACACACACATACACACGTACTGATCAGCTACCTTTTTCCATATACAGCATTTTTCCTATCACCTTATACACACATTATTTCAAATCCTTCTTTAAAAAGTTCTGCAAATGTTGATATATGTTGAAGAGTGGGGTAAGATGGCATACGTTTTTATTTTTTTTCGTCCTATTTTGGGAGCACACACAAAATATGTACGGAACTATATACCTTTAACGTCGCAACTCTTAACAGTGTCCCATTTTACCCTACAGTACCATGTTTACCCTTATATGGAACAGCATTAACTTCCGTACCTCGAAAGATACACATTACAGCTGATTAATAACTAAAGCATTATATATAGTAGGGTGGGGGGAAATGAGACACCTTTTTATTCTATTTTCTCGTCCCATTTGGTGTAGTAAACAAAGAACATTCCAAGAATTATAAAACCGTATCCTCACGGCTCCCATAGACCGTTGTTAATTGTTTAAAACACGATCAGTATATCTGAATATTATATGCTAAAGGTGTCCCCCCACACTATATGGTATATAGATGTACTCTTGATCCTAAGCGGCAATACTGCCATTTCTGTTCCTTTGCTAATTTATTTTTTATATATTGAGTAAAACTTGACCTTTTTGTTCGTTGTTGATTAAAAAATAAAAAAAAATACAAAAAGCCCGGAATGGGTGAAATGTTACAGCACCAGAGAAGCTTTTGCTACTTGGAAACCGTACATGTAAGTACATCAATTATTATTTGTATTTATAACGTACTTTGCTATGTGTTGTTCAGTCAGCAGTTTCGTTACTATGCAAGTTTACTACCATTTCCGCATGCCTACGATAGTAGGGTGGGGGAAGATGCGACACCTTATAAGCATATAATATCAAAATATCTCGATTGTGTTTTAAGCAATTAACAACGGTTTATGAAAGTTGTGAGGATACGGTTTTACAATTCTTTGAATGTTTTTTGTTTACTACCAAATAGAATACAAAGGTCCACTTTCCCCACCCTACTATATGAATAACAGTTTTCGATATTTCGATTATTGTGTTAAGAAATTAAATATGGTATTGAAGCTTAACATTGAGCTAAAAGATGCTCCACCGTTTACGTGTAACGGGCCCTAAGGCAGGTCGCATTCATTGTACCCAGCGCCACAGTTTGTATGAGAATTCGTAGTTTGTTTACTTACTTTACGACATTGACGTATTGAACTTGAAATTGAGCTTATAAACATTCCGTTACCACTTTTTTATGATAAAGAAAAACCATTTGCATTATTTTATAACCCAAACCATAAAAATTGCCTCCGTTGCACGGTCGAGCATTAATTCTGGTGCAGATTTATTGAAATCATTTGAAAAGTTAATTTTGTTAAACGTAAAGGTCGACCTGGGTTATTAGCAGCTTAAAACAGAAAGACAGAATAATTGGTAATTTAATTCGTAGCATTACGTGTTACAGTGCGTCTTCATTAACGCAATGTCACCAGATAATTGCTTTCCTTAGAGCCAGATCACCGGCGCTTTCGCGTTCTATATAACTACACCATGCCTGCGGTAACACATTCTTCTCAGGTCGCAAATTTAATCTCTTGCAAGGATCGAGTTGATACGTAAATGTGCACTGACAATAGAAACCATGCAAAAGCACGGGCCACGTTTTCCGGTCAGATATACACAATGCAGGTAACGAATACAACTTGTGCCAAAACTTGCCCGACAACTATTTTTTTGAACGTTATGTTATTGGTATGATGGGTAACTTTAATGTAGGTCTTCGAGTAGCAAAAACTTAGCATATTCTACCGTGTTATTGCTCTATATATTACCACATCATGGCCTATGAAGTTATATCTGCTATTCCATCTTTTTTTTATATATTCACTTAAGTGTTGAATGAATGAATGAATGACATTCATTCAAGTGTTACGTACTACAATGTAAGTTGTAAATGGTCCGGTCACTTTATACCCATATTCAAAATAGACCAATTTTGAAAATAATTATTTACCGTGAATTTCTATTTCCACGTATTGCATAGGCATATATGCAGCTTAATATGTGACGTCATCAGTATAGAAGTCACACCCAAATCGTCATTTTATGCCTTTTTTGCAAACGAATCACTCGCCTTAAGAATCCGTTTTTCGGCCCGCCGACCTTGAGCGTTTATAACTCTGGACCAAAATCATTCTCTTCGAATAGAGAAATTATTTTTCACGCGCAGTAGTTCACAGTGGCGAAATGGCGCGCCTAGGGTTACTCTTAGTTTTGCTTGTGTCGTTGACGACCTTGGAATATGCGTTGGGACAGCTGACCTGTAACCAAGACATATATTCTCGAAAGCCTTGCCGTGCAAGTTCTAAAGTTGGATGCTTGGTGGCGTAAGTTGTTTTTTGGAGGGGATTTTAAAATCGTGACTGCAACAATACAGATTAGAACTGTATGCTAATTTTTATGTTTACTTGTTGACTTGTTGATTGGAAAAATGCCTTGCAGGCATACTTTGCTTATAAGTTTACGTACGCACAACGACGCGGTAAAAATGGAAGCGAATTTGATTTTTTAAATTAGTGTGAAATTATCATTTGCCTATATAAATTAAATGTACAATATTATACGTTTTGGCAAAAAATGGGCGCATGACACGCCCTGTGCTGTTTGCACCGTTTAGCGAGCAAAAAATACGCCGTATTGAACTTCTAGCCGCGGGGCAAAATTACCGTGGCAGGAACACCTCGGCGCCGTGACCCTTAGAGAAGCGTTTTGTGGACCCGCACAGCCGCGTAGCCATATCTGCGGGGCAAGCCAAGGCGATACTCGGAGACTGGTTACAGCGGAAACTGGTTTTACTATGAACGACGACTTCGTCCTAGCCTGGCTAAGTACCCACCGCGTCGTTCGTGCGCCCTTTGCAGAAGATTAAAGCTTACTGCGGCATTTAAATTTACATTATGCTTTACATATTACATTAAAGTTACATTAAAGTCGTGCTGGTTAAAACACCCTTTTCCCAAAATAGAACAAGTTTAGGGCAATCAAGTTTTTAGTCACAATACGTTATTTATTGATACAAAACATAACAAAAAATTACCAGCCACCGGGCACAAAACATTTATTTAAAAGTATATATATTTTAAACGCTCAAACATTAAAGAATTAGTTTATATCAAATTTTTATTAGCACATTATATAGTAGGGTGGGGGACAATGGGACACCTTTAGCACATAATACCCAAATATCCTGATCGTGTTTTAAACAATTAGCAACGGCCTGTGGGAGTCGTGAGGATATAGTTTTATATTTATGCGCATGTTCTTTGGTTACTACCAAATTGGACGAGAAAATATAATGAAATGTGTCCCTTCCCCCACCCTAATATACAACGTCTAGTTACTTAAACACAATGTGTAAAAACACACATTAAAGGCTAAATACGACTTAGCGTTGAAAACTATTTAAACTTGCCTAAATCTTTTGCTTTAATTCTTGCCCACTACAAAGAAATGTTAATTTTACTGAAACCCAACTAAAATTCCCCCTATCCATTTAGAAATTGCTGCTTTGATGATGCAAACAATCAATGTTATCGCAAAGGTATGTATTGTTGTCCACAAAGTTACATACATGCATCATGGTAACTCCTTCTAAACCGGAGGTTGCTGGTACAAGGCTTAACCCGGCTACTTATGTGTCTATAAATATGCCTCTGTGTAGGATGGTTCATTTATTTGGAATGTTATGTCGCCAAAAAAATAATAAACACTTCAACAAAGTTACATACAGCGTAACTTGCAAGCGAGCACGAGGTGTGTGAAACAGAACAACCGTGTTATAACGACTGTCATTGCCCCTAAACAAGTTACATTAATCGTTCATAAACCTGTTTAATTTAGAGTTTCTTGGCGTTAATGCAGTTTTTTTTTAGAGGCCATCCTCTCAATGGGTTTCCGACCAACAAAAGGACCATCACAAACTGGATGTAAGTTTACTGCATACACAATATAAACTTGCTAAGTTGGTATGAAGTACACATACGTTAATTATTATTACGCATGAAATTATAAACGTTAACTCAGTTACAAAGACGTGGAATCAAAATAATAAACATCCTACTTGTACAGTATTCAGATACCACCGCATTAAATAAAATTTATTTTTTATTCTTTCACGTTTTAACGGAATAGCTTTTTGTGCGTTAACGTGTAAATTCAACTTTTAGCCAATTTACTTCATTTGGGAGGCGAACCTGGTTACACAGGCAACATGCTTATTCGAACATGTGTACCACGATTTGCAAGATGCGGAAGAATTTATCCTCCTATGACCGTGTACGTACATTTATGCAAAAAATATTTTAAACCAGTTTGTTTCAAGCCTTTACACAGTTGTTAATTAATATACGTGATAATACTATGGGTATTGGGAGTACTGAGCAAAATCTGGTCTATATCTTGGCTCGTCTAACAAGGACCTCACCCATGTACGATAGAATATAATATAGTTGGGTGGGGGAAGATGGGACACCTTTTCATTCCGAATGTTTTTTGTTTACTACCAAATGGGTCAAGAAAATAGAATTAAAAAGTGTCTCATTTTCCCCTACTCTACTATATACATACCAAAATTAATAAAACATATTTATTTTTATATAGAGAAAGGTGCCTTCAACATTCATGCTGCTGGAACAACCTGACAAGCACATGTTTCCAAGCCTCTCATTACAGTAGGTTAATTTAGTATGCTCTCCTGTAAGGCTGCTATGTACTGTGTATTATTATGCCATGTTAAAATCACCTACACTCAGTGATGTTGGTGTTGAAATGCGTAGACATTTTTTTGTCATCCCACCGTAACACTTGGCTATACGCCTGTCTTTAGCTCAAAAATTGCAGGTATACAATACGTGACGCTGCTACCATTGTAGGCGTATGTGTCCAAGGGCAGGACACTAATACTATTCTATTCTATGTGGGTAAGGTCCCGCAGCATGGGCCCTAGGATTTAGGCCACAATTGATCCATTACCCTCACCCCCTCCAAAAAAAGACACTAATACTGTAAAAGTGTCAAAATTTTCTACAAAAACGACCTCGCCTAACACTGTACCTGAGGCACCCCAAGTTTCTCAAAAAAAATTACTGTATACAGATTATACACATTATTTACGCATACTTATATACCAAATCTTTTAAAACAAATATTTTGAAAACATCTGCTTAATAGGTAGCCCATCCTATATTATAAATATTTTATAACATTTTATTTTTTTCTAGTTATTCGACAAAGGACGAATTGCCCTCCCGGATTTACTAATCCACCTCAGTGTAAAGGTATACAAATTTACATATACATAAATTATTTGAATTTCTTATATGATGTTATATACCCGATTTTATGAAAAAAGATGTTTGCTTTTAGATTTATTTTGACATAGCAGTATAGTAGGGTGGGGGAAGATGGGACACCTTTTCGTTTGGTTTTCTCTTTTCATTTGGTAGTTAACAAGAAACGATGAATTATAAAACCGTACATATCTTCACGACTTTCACAGACCGTGGTTAATTGTTTAAAACACGATCAGGCTATTTAGATATTATGTGTTAAAGGTGTCCCATCTTTCCCACTCTACTATATATATGTATATTTGACATATTTTATAGTCGCGTGAAAAAACAAGAAATAAAGTCCTGTAAAGAATGCTATTTTTTAGTACAACAGTGATTATCATAATGTTAATACTTCTTAGGTAGTTTTGTTTAAATACCCTTTTTAAAAACACATTCTTAACTCCGATGATCTGGTGCAACGAAAACGTAACCAGCAAAAATTAAGTCCAACCACTAGTAGTAATAGAGAAATATATTTTACCTTTATATTTTAAATGGCATCGTCATTTTCGTATTAAATGAAATCATTCTTAACTCTCATTTAAAAAAAAATGTTTGATACCTTTAAAGCAAGTTACATACAGTTTATTGCAATACAATGTATTATCAGACATTGACGAATGTGCATCTAATCCTTGTATGAACGGTGGAGTCTGTTCGAATCATAACAACCGATACACGTGCACGTGCCCAGCTGGAATTACTGGGACCAACTGCGAAAATGGTGTGTATACTTTGTACTGTAACGGGTTTGGATATTTTTGCCCCCGTATCACAGTGATTTGTGCGGTTTACTCTAACGCAGAGGTTTTGGGTTCAACGCTCGTTGCTGCTACTATGGTGGCGTATATTGTTCTTAGGCAAGGCGCCTAACGAAAATCGTTCCAACCAAGTGGTCTTTGTCAGTCATTAACAAAAATCCAGAAAAACAAGCACACAGAAATGGTGGTTTCTTATATTTGCTTTGTCCGAAAGTCATTAGATTTGTAAAACCGGATAACACATGCTATAACGCCTTTCGTTGACCTGTCACGATAAAAAAAACTAAATATTTAACATTCATTTGTTTGTCGCAGGTTATTACACGCAAATAAGTCCTTATTAGTTTTTATGGCTAAAACTACAACTTTAAATCTAAAATTTCTACAACTTTAAATCTAAAAAGGCACCTTCCATTAGGTCAATGCTCTCTATATATAAATTTACGCATTTTAACTTCTTAACTTAAACGCTTTGTTTTACAGTATGTAGCGCTCCTCCGACCGTAAGTTTTGGCTCGTATGCTCCCACCGGTACCACATTCAACGCAGGAGCAACAGTTGTGTATTCCTGCTTAGCAGGTTACACAATATCTGGCGCAACTACATTGACGTGCCAGGTTACTAAAGTCTGGACACCCGCGGCTCCAACTTGTATCAAGGGTAAGTGTGAGCTGGGTAATCTTTTAGCTGGTGGCCTCCTGGAATTTTGGTTTTAAAATGTTCCTTAGGTCTTACTGATATCCACTGTCTAATTTTTTTTCAAAAAAGTCGGGCGTTCCTGTCGAAAATTAACTTTAAAATGCGCGAAAACATGCTTTGTCACCGTAATTCGTCTGATTTGCATAAGGTTAACGATTTATTATGTCACAATCGCGGTATGTTACGTCACAATAGTGGTATATTACATAAGTTACTAGACGTTATAGCCTTATTTTTTCCCTCTGTTTTAACGTAGGAATCAAACGTAACAATACAATCCAACCTTGGTTTAATTAATTCATAACGGCTGGTGTGGAAAATACGGTGATGCAGCACGATTTCGCGCAATTTCAAAATTAATTTTCGACACCAACGCCCAAGTTATTTTTAAAACAAATTATACAGTGGGTATTAGTACAACCTAAGAAACATTTTGAAACCAAAATTTCAGGTGGCCACCAGCTAAAGGATTACCTGTGAGCTGTGCAGCGTTAAACATAAATAACCCAAAACAAAATTTCAGCTTGCAGCGGCCCACCAACTGGACCTGGACTCAGTTATGCGCCGCCAGGCACAACATTCAATATAGGACAATCTGTAACCTACAGTTGTTTAACCCAACCAGCACTCGTAGGACCAACCACCAACAACTGTCTTGCTGGTGGAGTATGGAGCAGTACATCCGCTCCCACTTGCGATGGTACGTAATGCCTATACATTTTAATCTTCGTAGATTCATAGATCTAGAGTTCTAAACCATATGTGCCCTATACAGGCTGCGGTCCACCACCAGCGATCACAAACGGAATTTATACCCAAAACAAACCATCGTACAGCTTAAACGAAATGGTCCAATATACATGTGCCACGGGTTACACCTTAATTGGAAGCAGTTCTAACCAGTGTATGGCTGGAAACACATGGTCCCAAACTACTGCGCCCACATGCTCGTCAGCTGGTAAGTTTATTTATTGCGTCCTGCTACGCCGTGGCACAGTGGTCAGGGAGCCTTTCTCTAAACTGGAGGTTATAAGTTCGAGGCCTGTCCCTGCTATCATTGTGGGTGTATGTGTCTTTTCTTAGCAAAAGACTTGCTTTTACTCCAAACCCAGTGGCCACTTACAGGTTTTCCAGATTGTCAACCATACAGAAAAAAAAATTGCACAACAAACACGCAATTTACCAATACGTTGTATTTCATAAAAGCAGACACGAGGTGCATATGAAACAGAACACCGAGTTATAACAACTGTCGCTTTACCGCCATGCGAGGATAAACCAAGTTTCATACATTCCTTCAAAATGCTATAACTATTTAGAATAAACTAACTGCAAATTCGTAATTAATTGTGTTTCGTTTTCAGTTTGTCCAACCGTCCCAACAGTTGCTTTTGGCTCGTTCACTCCTACAACGGCTTCCGTGCCCAACGTCGCGATTGGTGGCTCCGCCACCTATACATGTAATCAAGGTTACAGTCTCAAGGGGTCGGCAACGATCAACTGTGGAGCAGGGCCTGCATGGGTATACCCATCTGGACCGACAAGTTGTACGCGAGGTAGAGAAAAAAAAGCATTTCAGTATGTTATGTATGTATTGAAACATATGCATATTTTCGAAAATCGAAGGAAGCAACACCCCCCAAAAGTCACCCACAAAGTTACATACGTGGTAACTTAGGAAGTATATGAAACAGAACACCCATGTTTATACAACGACTGTCAAGGCTAATTAATTGTGTTTTATATACTCCTTATCCGCATATTCAATAATTCATTCATTTTATTAGCGTTTTTTATTTCCCCACGAAAGTACCTAGCTAAAATAGAAAGCATCAAACAAAGCAGAAAAAAAATTGTTTCTTCTGGTTTTAGACTGTGCGGCTCCGCCAATCATCGGGTCAAACGGAAATCAACCGGCAGCTTCAGTACCTTATATCGAGGGGGAAACAGTACAGTACAGTTGTTCAGGAGCATTCAGTATTTCGGGATCTGCCACACTAACATGCACTTCAGGAAGCTGGGTTCCAGCCGCTGCACCGACTTGCGTAGCAGGTGAGCTCAATTGGAAACATTTTTTTTTTTCAGTTAACCTTATACTGTTTAAAGCAGGGGCGTATACAGGGGGGGGTCACGGGGGTCCGGACACCCCCCCCCCTTTGAATAATACTTGAAAAAAATTTTTTTTTTAATTTTTTCTTTGGAAAATAAGACCCCTCCTCTAAAAAAAATGGTAAAGCAGTCATATTATTGTAGTTTAAAACCAATTTTACGTTATATTTTATTAAATTAATTTAAGGTTTTTAATCTAAAGTTACACTATTTTTGGTGTGAATATTTATACACGGGGTTAGTATAAGTCAATCATGTGTAAAAAACCTAGAGATGGGCGGAATCAGGATTCGATAATTTCGGCGTTATTCGATGCATTTTTGTATATGTAATCAAATCCGAATATGCGTGGTTAAATACGAGGGTTTCACATTAGAGTTTGTAACGAAACCTAGTACAAATTCGTTTGTTAGGAATTTACTCTTGGAAAGTCAGGAACAGCAGCACCTGCGAGTTACTTCGTGGCCAGTGTTTCCGCTTAGGATTTCGCAATTAAAGGCGAAAAATTATGTATGTAGTTATTCAAATAGATTTGTAAAACGAGGGGGTTTTACAGTAGAAAGGTGGGGGTTTAAGCATAAATTTTTTTGCACCTTCGGGTTTTTTTTGCACCTAGTGGGTACCCTTTTGAGCAGGTCTATTTGCGCCAGTGTGTGCGTTATAATTTATGTTAGTCAGGGTATGTTTTTATCAGGCACGTTACGTTTATACGCGGCCATTTTCTAAACAAAATACTTGCGGACCCCCTCCCCCTTTTTAAATTCCTGGATACGCCCCTGGGTTAAAGATATTTTTTATTTATTATCGATAAATATTAATGGCTTTATGACTTTATAATTTTATTATTAAATGGTACACGTGCATTCGATACGGTTTACGTGTTTGTTAATTTGATAAATTCTTTCAGATTGTCCCCCTAATCCAATTTCTGTCGGCACCGGAACAACTTCCGTTACCGGAACATCTTTCCCTGTTGGAACCACCTTGCTGTATACCTCATGCCTAACTCCACCGGGTGCACAGCTAGTAGGGACAACTACCAATGAATGTTTAACAGGAGCGTCATGGAAAAATCCTCCGCCTGAATGCAAGCTTGGTAAGTTACATTTGCGTTAAATAATATCGCCATACATCATAGCTTAATTGTAATTTTCCTTGACAATGTATTATTTTCTTAAAGAATGCCCACGACCGACCCCACCAGCAAATGGAGCCATAACACCAACTACTGCATCAATTCCGAGCGGACAAAGTTACACGTTTTCTTGCGATGCTGGCTACACCTTTAATCCACTTGGACAAATGGCTGTGCCTTGCACGATAACAGGCAGTACAGTCACATTCAATGTTCCTGCCACAAACATATGTTTAAAGAGTAAGATTTTTATCCATTTAGATAATTACAATTAAGAACACCGGTCGATTTGGGTGTTAACTAACCTTGATTCACTAGTTTAATGAAATCCTCTTTCATGTAGATAATTTTAATATATGTACTGGGGCCTGGCCACAGTGGTTAGAGCGCTCAACCAAAAGCTCGACGTTGCAATACCGTTACGGCGTATATACCCTATATCAGGCTTGGCGCTCATAACTACTCAAACCCAGTGGAGACCAAGCGACTGTACAAATTATCAGCCTCACAAACAAAAAAACGACATTATTGAAAACTAAATCTAAAATACTTATAAATTTGCATATTTAAAAGCTCGCAAGCGGAGGTATGGGAAACAGAACACTCAGAATTACTGCCGTTGCTTTGAGGCGGGAGGATAAACAAGTTACGTATACTCATTACATTTGTTGATTCAGATTGTCCCGCCGCTCCTGCTGCTGGTGCAAACTCTGTTGCGACGACCTATTCTACCGCTGTAATTGGCACCACGTACTCCCCGGATACTGTTGCTACGTATGCATGCGCCGCCAATTTTGACTTTCCATCTGGAACAAGTGATAAACTAGTGTGCCAATCTACGGGCGTATGGAGTCCAACGTCAGCACCAGTCTGTCAAGCAGGTATTTAAAATCATCAGCCTAACAAGTGTTCCAAAGTAAAAAAAGCGTTTAATTTTATTATAAAGATGATGGGACACCTTTTCATTCCATTTTTTTCGTCTTATTTGGTAGTAAACAAAAAATATTCAATGAATTATAAAACTGTATCCTCAAACACGAGTAGGATATTCGGATATTACGTGGTAAAGGTGTCCCATCTCCCCCTATCGTACTCTATAGTAGGATGAGACACATTTTTATTCTATTTTCCCGTCCTATTTGGTACTTTCCATAGACTGTTGTTAATTGTTTAAAACACGATCAGTATATTTTGACAATATGTGCTAAAGGTGTCCCATCTTCCCCACCCTACTATGTATGAAGGAGTAAGATGAGACACGGTTTTATTTTTATTTCTTGTACCGGTAAACGAAATATTTACAGAATTATATAACCATATTCTCATGACTCTTACATAACGAGCGTTTAAAAATAACTGTCTGAAAACTTAAGTGCTGAAAACTCAAGTGCTAAACAAAACCTTTGTTTGTATTTGCAGCATGTGGAACTCCGCCACTTACTACTAACCTTGCAGCTGCCCCCGTGGCTACAAAATATGGTTTAGGAGCTTCTATTACATACTCCTGTGCCAATAATGAAAAGGTAATTCCACAGTCGTCAATCACATCAACTTGCGGGGCAAATGGCGTGTGGAGTGTCGCTACTGCACCTACATGCCAAGCAGGTAGGAATGAGTTTTTTTTGATCAAGTGTTCTATGTCTGGTAACAAGAAAATTAACAAAGTGTTTCTGTATTGAACCTAGAAGTTTATAACTCTGGTTTATTGCAGTATGTTAGAACGAAATCAATTATAGTGTGTTAAAAAAATGGTATAGCTTGATTAACCGGCACATGCTTTAATGTTCTGTACATATATGCTTTTATAAAAGTGTGGTAAAAAAATAAAACAAATTCTGAATATGCATGGGGCAATACACGGACTGTACACTTAAGACTTAATCATGCTTTGAAGTTTTTTTTTTTGTAAAATACTTATTTAGTTTACTAAAAACCGTCAAAGAAGAATAATTTTACACTATACGTGTCCAATTCCACGCCCCCCATATATACTATTCTCACCTACTTTATTCCTTAGTGTGCATCAATCCACCACCATTTGCTGCTGGAACAGGCACGTTATCTCCCATCCAAGCCACATATACTGCCTCACAAACGGTAACATACACATGTGCAGCTGGCAATAACTTAGTTGGCACCAGTACTACTACTTGCACTGCTGGAACGCTTGCCTGGGTTCCACCCACTGGGCCCCAGTGTGTTCCAGGTAAGATTGCAGTATTTTATTGAAAATTATAAGTTACTTTAATTACCGGCGTCGTGGCACAGTAGTTATGGCACGCCTGCCTATACAACATGAAGTTTATGGGTTCAAGGCTCGTCGCTGCTAACATGTAGGTTGGTTGTTAAGACACTAAAAAGAAGTTTCTCTAACCAAGTGATCCCTTATGGGTTGGCTTAATTGTGAGGCATACATTAAAAAATAAAAAATAAATAAACTGCCAATGTTATACACATGCCAACTCGTAAACAGGTAAAAGATGTTTGAAACAGGACACCCGTGTTTTAACAAGTGTCGTAGCCCCGCCACCCAAGGAAAAATATATATAGTTTCATTCATTTATTCGTTCTCTCATTTAACCTTTACTTTCAGATTGTCCAACATTCCCACCAGCTAACGCGAACAGCAATATTGCGACAAATCCAACAGCACCATTCACAACTGGAAATACGGTCGTATACTCATGCAATACTGGTTTTACACCACTAGGATCTTTGATCCTTACCTGTCAAAACACTGGCGTCTGGTCACCTACCACAGCTCCAACATGCCGAAAAGGTAATTGTAATTAATTAGATAAAAATAGGTTCGCTTTTACATTATTAGTAACAAACCTTGCATATTAACTGTTTGCTTCTGTTTGCAGTCTGTTCTGCCCCACCGGGCTTAAGCAGCGGCACCGGCCAATTCGCACCGGTAAAGACAGAGTATGAAGTCAATGAAGAAGTTACGTACAGCTGCACAGGAGTACTTAATGTTCGTGGAGTCAACAAAAACAAATGCAAAGCCGACGGTACTTGGGAATACACTACAGGTCCATCATGCGAAGCAGGTATGTGGTATATACTAGTTTTTATTACAAAAACTGTTACAATAACTGCGCTGATGTCTCAGGGTCAGTTAGAATAATCTAAACAACAAATGCATGCTTGCTACTTTAGGCATTTATCCTATGTGTTGAAACATTTCTTAAAGAGCATGCATTCTGAAACCTATATTTTTCAAGAATAACATAATTTTTTATTTTTAAACTGAACACCACGCATAGGTTTTATACACAAAACTATTTTTCGAATATTGCTATGTTTATTTTCGACAGTTTATACTAAGACAATTTTGCAAAATATTTCAGATGTTAAATTAAATTAAAACGTATTTTTTACTCTAAAACACACATGCTGTGCTTATTATTAGGTTAAGAAAAACGATTTTGCATACGTATGCTGAATCTAAACCTAAAGATATTTTTTTATTTGACAGTTTGCTATGCTGCTCCTACTATCACCAATGGCGATTACACACCAAAGAACACATACACTAATGCATTAGGATCTGTTACTTATACTTGCAATGCTGGTTCAGTTCCTACCACGCCACAAACTGTCACATGCCAATCTGCTACTTTAACTTGGTCGCCAACGCCTAGTTGCCGAAAATGTATGTATATTCCCTGTTGCTGTGTGTTTTTCTAACTATTAACTTTCTAATAGACCTCACTACTATTTTACGTATATAGTAATCGGCCACACAGTTTAAGTAGCTGAACGGTATAGCTGCTGCAAGTATAGTAAGCTTTGGAGGTCTGAGACTTTACATACTTGTAATGTAGTTGCTCTAACCTATATAGTCACAAATAAGTTATCTAAATTAGCAGTAACAGTACAATAATTGCTCGATGTGTACAGCACCACAATATTTAATGCGAAATAAGTGTTTGTAATTAAGTAGTCCTGCTCTACAAGGATACCTTAGTTTAAGATAATAAAATATTTACTTTGTTAACAGCGTGCGCTGCGCCCCCCGCTGTAACGAATGCTGGTACTGGATCAGCTTCTACGTGGGCAGAGGGAGATGTTATCACTTACGCGTGTGCACCCACTACCTCATACAAGATTGTTGCCGCTACTTCTGGCAATAACGCCCCCCATCAGAACGAGTGTCTGTCGACAGGCTTGTGGAAATACACCACACCTGCCGACTTACCTACATGCGTTGCAAGCAAGTATACCTAATCTACCAACAAGTGTTTCGTACATAAACGAAATGTTATAACTTCATTTAGGGAATGTACTATTCGTGAACTGACTAAATTCTAAATACGCAATATCTCATTAATCCTACAGTTTGTTCAACTGCGCCCACGACGACCACTGGTACCACTACCATCACTCCTGCCGCAGGACCTTATGATTTGAACACAAATGCTGTATACACTTGCACTTCTCCTTCACCCTCAAATCCTCTGGGAGATACTACACTTACATGTACAGGCCCAAATACGTGGACACCAGCAACCGCGCCCACATGTGTGTCAGGTAAAGTGTAACAGACCATTAGTAAACAGTTAACGACCCAACTATACCATTTTTGCTTTTTTTACAGCCTGCATTAACGTGCCCCAGATCGCTGCAAATGGAAACCAAATTACTGGCACCCAGTGGACTGGTAGCCAGACTGTCACCTACTCCTGCACTTCTGCTGCATACGCATTAACAACGCCAACCATTAACACCTGTACAGCATCGACTCTTACCTGGACAAGCGCAACAGCTCCTTCATGTTTGCAAAGTAATGTACACACGTATTTATGCAAAGCCCCTATGAATTTATACATAAGAATGTTAAATAAATAAAACGCGCTCATTTTACCATGCATTAAAAAAAATATTTTTTTTAATCAAAATTGTCAACTCTTCCTTTCGTTGCTGTAGAATGCACAACTGCACTCCCGTCTGCTCCATCCAATGGCAATAATGTACTCGATACAACGAAAAATCCCGTCCCTGGAGAAAACGTGGAAGGCACGCGTTACACTTACACTTGCGCCGCCACTTACGCTCTTGCAATCGGTTCTTCCACGGAAAACACGTGTACAGGAGGTGCATGGCCTAACGCCGCCCCATCATGCGTGCCCGGTAAGTACAAGTTATTATATACAGGTTATTATGATTATATAAAGAAACATAGCGCTTATCGCGGTTGCCTGTAATCAAGCAGTCAGATTCAGGATTCAAATAAATATTTTACAAAAAAATGCAAAACATGACTAAATCTCAAAATGTGCAGTCTAGAGCGTTTTAACCAAATGACGAAACGTGATACAGTTAACTTTGCGTTTGTGTCTTTGCAAAACAAACCTCACGACATTTCCTTTACCCAAAGGTCTCCGATGAGCTGTCTTTCTGTCAGCAATACATGATATCAAACAGAACATTTTTATGTTATAACAGTATATGAAATGTGTTTTGGCGTTTTCCTGCCACAGGAAAAATAAGCAAAATCCATTCATAAATTACCCTTTCTTTTTAGCCTGTACCAATCCACCAGCTGGGACAGTAGGCAGTCCAACCCCAAGCCCCAACAATGCTCTTAACCCCCAGGGCACATCAGTAACATACACCTGTGGTAGTGGAACAACCTTAGTTGGTACGGCAACGATAACATGCCAGGCTACCCGCGCATGGTTACCGGCTACTGCACCAGAATGCATTACAGGTATGGGATATTTGTATATAGAACTATAGATGAAATTGAACACCTTTATCATATAATATCAGAAAACCCTGATCTTGTATTAATGTATTACAGACGGCTTATTATAGTCGTAAGGGGGCTTTTATGATTCTTTGACTGTGTTTTGTTTACTACCAAATGGGCGAGAAAATAGAATGAAAAGGTGTTCTATCTCCACCCAACTTTACTATATATCTGTGTATGTTTGCAAATGTAATGTTTGTTATGCATTGCAGACTGCACCGCGCCACCTTCTATTCCAAGCAATGGAGCTGCAAACACACCTGCTGCCGGCCCATACACAATTGGGTTGTCTATTACTTATGCCTGTGCGGCCAACTTCAGACTGGTCGGTTCAACAACAAATACGTGCCAAAGGGTTGGAACTGCTACTGCGGGAACTTGGTCAGCAGCTGCTCCGACTTGCGCTCCAAGTACAAAAGCCATATGAGTATAATTGTTTGGTGCAGTAGCAGCAATTTTAGAGCACTCGCATCTTAACTAAAGCGCTTGGTGCTGCTACTGTTGTGGGCAAAAGGGTAAACGATCATTGCGCCAGCCCAGTAGTTACTTATTTGTTGCCCCAATTTTTCGCCAATTAGAAAAAAAACTAATTAATGTTACATTTGTGTAACTTGTAAGCGAGGTGTATAAAATTAGGCACCCTCGCTTTAACAACCGCAGCAATGAAAAAATCCACAAAAAATAATCACCTACAAAGTTACATATTTGGTAACTCGTAAGCTGACACGAGGTGTACGAACACCCGTGTTATAACTGTCGTTTTCCGGCCATGCAAGATATATAAGTTTCATCCATTCATTTTTTTCATTCAGTTGATACGAGATTAAGAATTACCTTGTCATTGAATGATCATAAATAAGGGAAGGATTCGCTTAAAATATTTTAATTGTTTTTTTTTATTTGCTTCTAGGTGATAAAGATCTTGACATTGTCATGATTTTGGATGGAAACGATCCGTTGGACGGATGTAGTTCAAAAACCCCGTCAGTCACCCCCCCTATTCTACCCGGCGGTTCGCTCACAGGATCAGCGTTCCCGAACTTTTTCCTTCAGCAGAGCCTGGCAGCAGCGTAATGTTTTTAATACATTTTGTCGTTGGTGGTTTTGTGAATGGCAGTGCTTACTGAATTTGTTTTGTTTTTAGAATTGAATCTGGTTGGGGAACTGTCGCCCAAGCAAATACGAGAATCGGCTACCATATGCATGCCGGAGTTTGCACATCAGCAACTAACCAGAACCAACTGCCAATTAAACAATTGTCGTCTACTGCAAGTACTCTTACTCTGGTAAGGAGAAACTATACACTCGTACTTTGTTAGCATTTTGTATGCTGTATAAATACATAGTTTTGAAGATACAGCACTAATATAACTACTCAAGCCTTAAAATAGAAAACAAAAGCACCTAAAATGGAGAATCACTCACAAAGTTACATACGTGGTAACTGGTTGCTGGAGGCTACTTAATTATAAACACTCGTTTCGCATTAAATATTGTGGTGTTGTACACATCTAGCAATTATTGTACTGTTACTGCTAATTTAGATAACTTATTTGTGACTATATAGGTTAGAGCAACTACCACTACAAGTATGTAAAGTCTCAGACCACTAAAGCTTACTATACTTGCAGCAGCTATACCGTTCAGCTACTTAAACTGTGTGGCCGATTACTATATACCTAAAATAGGAGTGAGATCTAATAGAAATTTGATAGTTAGAAAAACATACAGAAAATAAGAGGAGTGCCATATATTCAGCAAGGATAGAATTCTTGTTACAAACCTACACCATGTATATACCATTCTGCCATAACTCGTATGGTTTCCTAATTACTTTTAAATTTTATAGTTCACAAGTCTTGCATACCCGTGTGCAACCCCAAATAATCCGATAAAAGCAATACAATGTGCCGAAACCTACCACTTTATCGCCAATCATGGGGACCGATCAACTATACCGAATGTTGTGATTCTAGTTATGCACAACACACAATCATACACCGCTGCTGAACGAGGTACATAATTTTTTTATAGCTCTGCTAGTGCTTCTGTGAGCGATTTTGCTGAAAAGGTTTTGTATGGAGACTATAATTCGTAGGCAAGGACGATTTTTCTACTTCAATTTATGCAGCGCAATGCAAACGTTTATAAAAGGAACTGTGATACGATCATGATATTTGGATAATATGTGCTAAAGGTGTCCCATCTTCCCTCACACTACTATACAGTACTGTTTGGTGAGATGGATACTGTTATGTATACCTTCGTATTGTCTGATTTCAGTACATACAAATATTCGTGTCGGACCTTTTTTTTTAATTCTTCGCAGCTACCTTCTTGACTGAAATCACTGCCATTCGAGCATCGCTGAAGGGAACTCTTATGATTGTCTCTATACTGCCATCTGTCGACAGCAACTATGCTGCTAATGAAGCATGTAAGTTGTTTTCCAATTACATTTAAATTGTTTCAATTAATTTATTGAAGGTAATTCTGGCGCTATGCTGGGTCGAAAAATATAATAAAAAAAATTAAAACAATCGCCCACAAAGTTAAATTCGTGGTAACTCGTAAGCTGGCACGAGGTGTATGAAACAAAACACCCGTTTTATAACGACTGTTGTTTTCCGTCCACGCAAGGATAAAGCAACTAACATTCATTCATTCGTTTATTTATTTATATGTTTAGTATCCTTAGTATGATCTCACATATGATATGTAGTACTATGGGTTAAAATTAGATACAGTTAGCACCTAAATCCCATATTCCCTGAGCCATTTTGAACCATTTACAATGCTCTTTTAGGGTCGCGAACCTACGGTTAAACAATTCTGTAAATGTTCTTTGTTTACTACCAGATGTGACGTAAAAAGAGAATGAAAACGTCCCGTATTGTCCCAAATTACTATAATTCAGCAATAAATCTATTCAAATTGAAAGCTAATCGAACTGTATTTTTACAGACATCCGTATGCTGCTTGGATGCCCAGCAGCTGGGGTTTGCCTCAATTTCCTGGGTTCCGCCGCTACGTCGTCCACCGTCCTGTCAAAGCTGCGTTTGGCGGCCGCCACTCTTCCTTAGATTGTTAAGCATTAGACGCTTTAGTTTCTTTGTACAAAATACACCGTTTGGTCACTTTCATGTTCACCCACCCAAAAACTATATTAAGCAGCAAAAATCCAGTTCTTATATAATACACACACAACTAAGTAAAATTTTGCCGTTGGTACAACTTGCCTAATAATTAAAAATATCAGGTCTGCTGTGTAAACTTCAATTGGAAATCGTATTGTGGGAGGCTGCGCTTGTGGAAAACGTGAAGTTTATTTAAATGTATTTGTTCTTCTGGTGATTGTAATGCTTTCGACCTGCCAATGCTCTACCCTCACGCTAATATCTACTAACGCCAGCATGTTGCTATTTCAATAAATCGTAACTTTACAATGTGTTGTTTCAAGTCCAGGCTTCTATTTCCCTGAACCTATAACTTGAAAATCGCTAGCGGGTATAGTAGGAACGAATTCTACCTAAAATTCGCGCACACTGTTCTTGACTCTTTTAATACTTGACATGCAAGTCTATAATGTACTTCTGCTGCATTAATCAGGTATACGTCTCGGTTATCAGTAATCTAGTTAATTCGTCACAAAGTGGTTAGCGCGCCCATGCCTGTAACCCATGGGTAATGGGTTCAATCAAGGCTCGTCGCTGCTACCATTGTGGCGTATTTGTCCTTGAGCACGAAACTTCACGGCAATTACACTTTACCCAGTGGTCACTCATAGGTTGTTTAAATTATCAGCCACACGTACAAACAATGAAAAATCCACTAAAAAATAACCACCCACAAAGTAACAAACATAGTAACTCGTAAGCTGACACAAGGTGTATGAACACCCGTGTGATAACGACTGTTATTTCCAGCCACTCAAGAATAAAGTAAGTTACATTTATTCATTCAATTTCCTAAATATGAACGTTACAATTGGAAAACTGTTACGAACACAATATTCAGTTCGTTGCACAAAGTATTTTATATGTGCTTGCGTTTCAAAGTGGAATCATGATTATTGCGCTTATCGCTTTTTGCCTAAGGTTATAAGATGGCGCTTTCCCGAGATGGTTTAACGCACTTTACATTTAAATCCGCTTTTAGTTTTGTACTGATTGGTCGTGTTAATACGTGCAAAGTATGGCAGCTTTATACTATAAGTTTATGTCATTTTCGGAATTGTTTATTGCTATTATATTAAGCCATTGCGTAATATGATACTGTGGGCGAAGATGGGACACCTTTAGCACATAATATTCAAATATCCTTATCGTGTTTTAAACAATTAACAACGGTCTATGGAAGTCGTAAGAACAGCGTTTTAAAATTTATTGAATGTTCTCTGTTTACTACCAAATGGGACAAGAGACGTAATGAAAAAATGGCTATTCCCAACCGTGCTATATAATACATACACTGTGTTGGTATAGCAAAGACACGAGTTGAAGGGCGGATTGAAATTTGCAACAAAACTATGTATAGATGTAGCCCATATATATACAAATAAGCAACAGACGACTAGTAGAATCTGGATGTCTTGAAAGCTATATGATTTACTACGGATTATATTTGTATAAGTACAGAAAATACCTTTTTTGTTAAATAACTGTAAAGAAATTTTAATTATTCCTAGTACAGTCATTGAAACGATTTTTCTGACGAAGTCGCAGGAACAAAAGGTCGATTTCCGCTTAAAAACCGTCCGTAAAAAATAGCAAATTGTTATTATGAAGGCCAAAATTATTTCACTGTATCGAACAGTTCTGGTAAGACTTATCAACAAGAAAACAATTTAAACGTAAACTCCATTTGCATTATGTCAGTGTAAATATAGTAGGTTTGGGAAGATGTGACACTTTTAGCACATATTATTTCAAATATCCTGACCATGTTTTTATACCATTACCAATAGTCTATGTGAGTTGTGAGGATATAGTTTTAATTGAAAAAAAAATCTTTGTTCATTAACAAATGGGACGAGAGAAATAGATTAAAAAGGTATCCCATCTTTCCCCACTGTACTATATTTAAAATTACTGTTAGTTGGATATTGTATTTTGAAAGCTAATTTTGGCGATCTTAAATAAGTAGGCCTACACGTTTAAATATTTTTTCATTTTTTTTATAGTCCCATTTGGTAGTAAACAAAGAAAGTTCAAAAATTATGTAACTATACTATCCTCACGACTTAAAAAGTAGGTCAAAACACGATTACGAAATATAGGATATGCATAACGGTATCTTACCTCAGTAGTTTATGTAAAGGTTGAGTTAATTAAAAAATCGTTATAACAACGTTACAATAAGTAGGTCACACCTTGCAGCAGATATAATTTTAAACACGTCCGATAATAGAGTGATTGTTTATAAGATGGAGAACTAGATTCATACCAAATACGTGGAACAAATGAACTGTTACATTCATACGCCCTTGAACTGTAAACAGTACCCACAAAAAATTCGCGCACGCTTGGTAAATGAAAAAAAGAAAAAAAGTTTCCGATGCCAATAAAAAATCACAAAAAAAGCAAATATAAATGCTGGTAAGACGTATCTGGAAGGCGATTTAGTTGCAGTGCAAGTCGCGAATAACGATGTCTTGGGCAAGTAGGATTATTTCTGTGGTGCTGCTTTTCGACCTGACTTCGACGTTAGGACAATTGACTTGTGATTACAGTTTGTATTCAAGGTTTCGTTGTACGAGATTTGCACGAGGAGCAGTCGTAACACCAGCACAATGCAGAGCAGCGTAAGCTATTTTCTATATCCTATAAAATATACTAGGTTGGGGGAAGATGGAACACCTTTTCATTCTATTTTCTCGTCCCATTTGATAGTAAACAATAATAATTCAAAGAGTTGTAATTAAAAAATCGTATATCCTCACGACTCTCAAAGACCGTTGTTAATTGTGTAAAACACGATCACGATATTTGGATATAATGTGCTACAGGTGTCCCGTCTACCCCCAGTCAAATATATTATATTTTTTTCTAAATTCCTTTTTTTTAAATGTGTAATAATTGCCGAAAAAACATTAGTGTATTATAATTGACCTGAAATTAGGCGCATAAAGTAAGCGAAAAATACGAAATTCAGTTGTATAAATTGAATTTTGCTCATACACCTTTTTCTGACCGTAACCCTATATATTATACACGATTTCATTGCACCACCCCGGGGGTTTAAATAACTTCGCTGCTATGCCAAGGTTGTGCGTAGCTGTAACCACTTAAGTGGAAATGACCTATAAACAACGTACTCGGCATGTGGACACATATGTAGGTTTAACCTGTTAAGCTAGACAATGTAATTAATTGCACACGTTTGCCGTATAGTAGGGTGGGGGATAGAGTACCTTTTCGTTTAGTTTTATCTTTTCATTTGGTAGTAAACAAAGAACATTCAATGAATTATAAAGCCGTATCTTCACGACTTCCACTACCGTTGTTAATTGTTTAAAACGCGATCAGGCTATTTGGATGTTATGTGTTAAAGGTGTCCTATCTTCCCTCACTCTACTATATATATAGCGGACCATTAAATAACCGATATCAAAGGCATATGCCCTTTTATTAAAGTTTTGATCATATATTATTTTTGTTTACTAATTCATTTTAATAGAAGTAATCTCCATTTTAGTTAAGCGTAAAACCTAATCGTCATTTAGTAAATGCTAAGTATCTGTTTTTCGATTTGTATTACGATTTAGCTCGCATTTTAAAACAAAAATTAATTTCTGTGCGCCGTTTAGCTTGGGGGCAGAGCAGGAAGTAAGAACGTTCGCGCTTGGCAGTACGCTCTCTCTCGTGTTAGGCAGTATCGCAAAGGCATAACATACGTATAGGTAATGATTATAGGCTATCATATGGCACCGCCCCGCCACTCTTAGTTATGGTACTCTCCACGCAATTAACCCGTTTTTCTTATCTTAACTCCGGGTTGCAGGACCTCTTTTCCTTTCTGGCTATACATAGGTTCTCCATACAAAATTAATATTATTGTACTTTGGGCTACAGCTACGACAAACTCAGATGAATTTTCATGTCAATCATATTTCTTTGTTTTCAGAGGTTGCTGCTATGATCTGTTCAGTACGGCTGCGCCCAGTACAAGATGTTTCCTTGCGCGTAAGTTTAGTATTAAGTTTGCTACATCTAAAGTCCCACAAAGAAGTATCCGAACTCAATTAAAAAGAAAAACGGTTTTAAGCCGACTTGATATAAAAATAGCGCTATTTGATTTTCAAATGCGGAAGACTACCTACAGAAAACTTTTTAAACTGTTACTACTACAAACTTCGTTGATACAAAATAATGAATGTACGAACGACTGTATTAGGTGTCATTTTCACTGTATTTTAGGCGAAGAGGTAAACATGCGTTTCAAACCTACGGTACACCCCAATACTGGACAGCAGAACGGTAAGTATAACAACTGCTCTATTAGGTTTCTAGAATATTGTAGTGGCACGAAATTTCCGGACATTACAATTCAAATTCGGTTAAAGCCGATTTTGTTGAACATATAAAGTACTGCGGGGTAAGATTTGGGATACCGTTAAGATCTAAAGCTCATATTTCCGGATCGTGTTTTAATAATAAGCGCCCTTTTGAGTTGCCAGGCTACGGTTAACTAACCCTGCAAATAAAATGAAAACATGTCCCATCTCGCCGTTTAGCCCGTTATGAAAAACATAGCATTGTTTCGCCGCTTTCGCGCATTGACATTTTGCTGTTTTTGTTACAGGTCTTTTAACGCTCGGTGGTTTATCAACTCGGGATGGAAATATTGTGGTTCGCAAATGTAACGTAGCGAACCGAAGGCCGTGTGGTAACTCTCGTACCACAAAGTAAGTTTGAAAAATTTCGAAAGCACAGGCACATATATAGGCGAAGGTTACTCGACTATACATATAGGGACAATATGCTATGTATATGCCGGAAACATTACGGTACTATAGCTTACATATAGGCGCGATATAATATGTATAAACCTTATCGCGAAAAATCACGGTACTATATTTATTCGCGACTATATAATATGCATACACAAAGGCGCGAAAAATCACGCGTCTAACGCTATGGTGGACACGTGGACTATAACATAAGTAAACGAATATTGTTATAATTTTTTATTTATTTAATAGGAGTCGATGCGAAAGCTTCAGTTGTTGCTGGCACAACAGAACCGAGTCCTGTCATCATGCATCACACTACAGTAAGATCACTTTATAATTTTCCACTTGCCAACAACAAATGGTGGATACATATTGAACATTTCTTAGATAAACGTTTACTTGAAATGTATAGATTTAAACTATTTATTTATGGGCAGTTGTTTTTTATGTTGGTCAGTCCTTTTAATAATCTTAAATAAAAGCTTCATGCTGTTAACATTGTCACAGTATTTGTCCTTAATGAAAATAAATTGAACACTAGTAATTTAAACTAACTACCATGTCGAAAAAATAATCACTCACAATGTAGCAAAGCACAAATTGTACGTAATCAATTTTAATATGTTATATTCTATAAAGCAGACAATAGAACACATATGTTGTAACTTTGTTTTTGCTTCATCGCAGTGAAAAATAAGTTTTAATAATTCGTATCTAAACAGACCTATGGAAGAAGTTACATTAAGTATTAAAATTATTTTTTTACCCATCGTATTATTGTTTTAGTTATTCGTCAGAAAAAGGCATGTGAAGCTGGTTTTACCAACCCTCCTGTGTGTTCGGGTAAGCTAAAAAAGATTTTGCAAGCGTGCTATATATCTACAAAATATGACAGTCCTTAACTATGTATTAAACAAACTGCAAAAATATGGTAAAGGTACCATACCGTGCAAACCATGACTCTGTCAGCTTGTTGTTTTTTTAATTAATGTGCTTGATGTAAATTAATGGTCATGAAGTTGTATTTATTATTTAGATATTGATGAATGTGCTAGCAGCCCATGTCAAAATGGAGGAGTCTGTGTCAATTTGAAGAATAAATTTCGCTGTGATTGTCCCCCTAATATTCAAGGCACAACATGTACTAATGGTAAGCTGACAGAAATTTCTCAACCGTTTTGCATACACATTTATGTTTTATCTTTTTTCGTTTGTATTTTAAGATTTTAATAAACAAAAGGTATATAGATCAGTTTCAGGTATCACATAGCAAATGTATACATCTATCTGGCGCCCTAGCACAGTTGGTTAGCCTGCCTGTAACCCAGAGGTAATGGGTTCAAGGCTCATCGCTGCTTCCTTTGTTGTACGTGTCCTTGGGCAAGACCATTAACAGTAATTGCTCCAACCCATTGGTCACTAATGGATTGTCCAAATTATCAGCCACACATAAAAAATGAGAAAACTTAAAAAAATAATCACCTACAAAGTAACATACTTGGTAACTTGAAAGCTGGCACAAGGTGTATGAACATTCGTGTTATAACGACTGTTGTTTTCTGGCTATGTAAGGATAAAGTAAGTTACATTTATTCATTCAGGATTCACCGTTCTTTCCATTCTAGGCGTATGTGTCCTTAACACTGTAAGAAAATTTCTGCAACCCAGTGATTCTCTATGTAGTAGTCCGTAACAACTGACTTGGTCCTAAATTACAGTCTGTAAACTTTTTTCTCGAAATTTTGTTTGTTTAAACCCCAAAATTTTCTCTTTTTTCAGTTTGTGGACAACCACCTGTTATAGCAAATGCAAATGTCCCGCCAGTTGCCACGTATAATGCTGGAGAGACGTACACATATGCATGTACTGGAACCTATCAGCTAGTTGGCGCTTCTGTTGTTACATGTATGGTATCAGGAAGTTGGTCTCCTTCCCCTCAATGTGTAAAAGGTAACTTCAAGTTAATTTTCTGTTTAAAAGAACCTGTCTAATAAATTGGGAAATACATTTTGTATGCACCACATAAACCACTGTAGAAACTGAATAACTTTTTTATTAATTTTTTATTTGCACTTTTATTAGCTTAGGGGTCTCATACCAAATTAATACTAAATAGTAAAATCTCTTAAAAGCATACTTATATATGTTTTGAACGGTGCAAACTTAAACCTCTAAATTCTACTACCTGCTCACATTTCAAATGGCATATAGTCATACAATAATATTCACATTACAGTATGCATGTCGCCACCAAAAGCACAGTCTGTTACTGCAAGTCCTGTTCTTACCTCTTACTCTGTTGGTCATGTGGTGACATACAGTTGCCCAACTGGGTCAACCCTTATTGGTGCAAGCACAAATCATTGCTTAGGAACTGGACAGTGGCTAGGTCCCAGTCCTACTTGCGGAAGTTTGTACATTTTGATTTTAATATTTTAAATTTTGTGCTTTTTTGGTATTGTGTTAATCCTTTATTACTTATGGCTATGTTTATACTGAGGATAACTTGATTTGGAGTAATGTACAGAATATAAAGAACAATATTCCAAAGTTAATGTAACCTGGCATTTACTCTCTTTACATTTGTAGTATTTTTTTCATTTCAGTAATAAGGTTAAGGGCTCGTCATTTTATTTACACCTAATAGAATCTAAAACTAAGTAGCAAGCTTGTATTTTTTTAAGTTTGTGCACCTCTGCCATTTATGGGAAATCTTGTGTACACTCCGGTGCAATCATCCTATGCGGTTGGTGAAACAATCACATACAACTGTGCCTCTGGTTACACTTTGGTTGGAAATCCTCAAGCAAGTTGCCAAGCAACAAATTCTTTCGCGCCATCCACCCCACCAACATGCAGCAACACAGGTATCTACATTTTCAATAACCGGCACAATGACAAAGTGGTTAGGGCGCCTGCCTGTAACACAGGGGTAATAAGTTCAAGACTCGTCGCTGCTATCATTGTGGGGTATGTGTCCTTAAGCAAGACACTTACCAGCAATTGCTCTAACCCACTGGTCATTAATGGGTTGTTCAAATTATTAGTCATACCTAATAAAAAAATCCCCAAAAATAATCACTCACAAAGTAATATACTGGTAACTTGGTGGCACAAGGTGTATGAATCAGAACCCTGTTATACTCTTGTAGTTTTCCGGCCAGGCGAGAATGAAGTAGATTACATTCATTTATTTATTTATTCAGTTTGATATTTATTGTGCATTATTTGCATTACAGTGTGTCCACAAGTACCATCTGTCAGTGGTGCTAGCTTCACTCCCGATGTCGCCACTACTCCTAATGTTGCTGTTGGTAACACTGCCACATACACTTGCAATACAGGATTCACTTTAACTGGTTCCGCCACAATTACTTGCTCTACTGGTGGTGTTTGGGTTTTCCCACAAGGGCCAACAGTGTGTAACCCAGGTAATAAAAATCACAATTTCAAGGAAAGTTTTATTGGTTCAAATGACATTACGAATAAAAAATCTCCACTGACATTCCAAAGTAATAGTAGTAAAATGTGCTCACTTTGATCCAAATCTCGGGTCCATTTGTGTGTGTAATGTTATATGACCCCACCCATTAAAAAGCAAAGAACCTCGAAAACATACTTTGGGCACAATGAGATACCACCTTAGTGGCTACATTTGCATAAGAAAACAGAACAACAATATTCGTTAAACAGCGTGCAAAAGTTTTTTAAATTTTTTCAATGGAATGAAACTATTTCCATTACACTTTTTAACTGTTACGGACTGAATCTGTTTGCTTTGCTGGTTGAAAAATGTTTTTCTGTTAAAATGGAAAACCACAACATTTTCTATATAATAACTTCCAGGTTGTACTGCCCCTCCACCTATAACAGTTGGCACTGGAACAGTAACAACAGGCACGAATTTCCCAATTGGTAACAAGGTAACGTATGCTTGTACTTTCCCACCAACATTGGTTGGGTCTGCAGAAAGCACATGTTTAGCTTCAGGCTGGTCAAATCCACCACCTACGTGTCAACAAGGTACCGTTCTTATTATGCTAAGCTAGTTCCACAGCTAAAGACGTTTCTCTATTTAGTATGCCTGCTACCTACTCCAGCTGCAAATATCATACTTACCCCGAATTCCCCGACATTTCAAATCGGCGAACCAATCACTTTTAGTTGCCCACCAACACATGTGTTCAACCCAGCTGGAACTTCTGTACTGACGTGTACTTCACCATCTTATATGTTTTCCGTGCCTGTGACAAACAATTGTCTCATTAGTAAGTAGGCTATGTTGAGTTTGTGCTCAAATACAGAACACTAGCGTTAACACCACTCTATTAACATAAATACCTTAGTATTAGAAATAAATTAATTAAAAATAAAAATACCGTATGGTATGCATCACTACTGTAAAAATAGTTTGCATCACCTACTGTTTTATAAATGCAAAGAATTTGTTATGTATTTTATATTTGTTAACAAGACAAAATGCGAGTCCTAAAAAATACCTTAAATGCCACCGGATAAAAATATAGAGATGTCCAAATAAAATCAGTTTATTGCTTTTGGTTTTCCTATTACATTTCTAGTGTTACTATGACTGTTACTTTTGTACTACTTTCATATCTACTGCTTCCTTATCTTACTGCAATTTTCAACAGAGTGTGGAACACCACCTACTACCAATACTGGAATCAGTTCTGCATTTACAACGCGACCTGTAATGGGTGAAACGGTTGAAGGTACAGTTATAACTTACAGTTGTCCAGGACCAAACGATGCCCCCCGTGGTACAACAGTTAACAATTGTTTGAACACTGGTGCATGGTCACTGCCAACTACGGCTGATACTGCTACATGTGTTGCAAGTAAGTTTCATATTAGTAAATTAGCTGTGATCTAGTAGCATTTTTAAACAAGCCGCCTGACATAGTGGTTGAGTACTCATCATTTAACCATAGGTTACTAGGTTTGGAGCGTGATAAGCCACAATGGTTGCTGTGTGTGTCCTTGGGCAAATATTTGTATTAATCTGCTTCCGCCCAATGACCATGATTTGTGGAAATTGTTCCACTAACACACACACAAAAAAAAATTACCACAAATTGGTATGTTGTACTTGGTAACTTACAGGCATTAGAAAAGGCATCACATTTTTTTAATTTTTAACCAAATCCTACGGAATATTGCTAAATATTTCAGTTGAAGTTTCTCTTAGTTGTTAAACAGGAAGAAACCTTATTGATCAATGCATAAAATGCAATATACTTTAGTTCTGCTCATTTGTATAGGCACCTAGCAGCAGGGTAAAAAGTGTTTGAGGCATAAAACTGTGGAGATAAAACATGAGGTTGCCCTGTTTTAAAAGTCGGGGTGATTAAGTCACCCGATGTTCTATTATTGTTAGCCTATATGAAAAGGTGTATGAACTGAACTATAACATTGTTAGGGTTTCTTATGACACACTTGTATTTATTCATTTTTAAGTAAGATATTCTTAAATACGATGCTTTAGGCTAAAATCAAAGTACAGTACTTACAACTTTCTTTTTATTAGCTTGTTCAGATCCACCTGCGTCATCGGGTGCACCTACCACAATCACCCCCAGCACTGGGCCTTACTTTACTTCAACCACAGTCCAATACACCTGCCAATCTGGTTCCTCACCATCTACGGCTGGAAGCGATTCACTAACATGTAACAGTCCAAATTGGAGTCCAAGTACAGGGCCATTATGCGCCACAAGTGAGTTATACAATTACTAATATAGGCAAATTTTTTTATTTATTAAACCATTCTATGAATATACCCGTATAATAATTTATGACATAGGAAGTTAAAATTGTGATCAATTCAGAAGCTTTGATGATGAAGCATAGTTGCTCTTAGATAACTTATTGTACCAATTTAGACCTTGATTGTGTTACGATTGCAAGTGCATGAGTCTTCCCCCATGACATACATTGGTTATTACTTCAACCTGGTCATTACTGATGGTTTATCCAAATCGGTAGAGTGACAGAAAAAATCAATTAAATAGTCATCCAAAAAAATGGAACAGTGGGTTTGAATCTGCCACATCAGACTCTTTATATTAGCACCATGAATAATTTAGCTTAATATCAATCTGTAAGGTATAATACCTTTTTTTATGGGCCAGAGTTTTTTAATTTATGTGCTCAGAGTTTTAGCAGTGTTAAAGTTATTATCTTTCCCCCTGCCGTGAGTCAGTAG
Organism: Ciona robusta; assembly: GCF_009617815.1. Taxonomy (NCBI): domain Eukaryota; kingdom Metazoa; phylum Chordata; class Ascidiacea; order Phlebobranchia; family Cionidae; genus Ciona; species Ciona robusta. Next base: position 2,343,590 of record NC_143238.1, on the reverse strand, counting down.
TTTAGCGCAGACATTGCAATCAAAAGTCCAATGCTCAATGCTATGGTGGGTGTATGTATCCTTGGGCAAAATACCTAATAAACATTGCTTTAATTCATTGTTGACTTATGGGTGGTCAAACTTCTCCGCCACAGTCAATAAAAAAAACCCACAGTTGCATACATGGTAACTTGTGAGGGGTTGAACAAAAAAATAAAAAAAAACAAATTTCATATTATGTTACATACATAGTAACTGATAAATGGACACAGGCTATGTCTATGAAGGGGCACCATCGTATAACATTTCTTGTTTCCCCACCACGAAAGGATAAATAAAGGGCATTTTTTTGTTAATTCAATTTATCTTCCAGATTGTGGGCCCCCACCTGCAATCACAAGTAATGGAGTGGCTGCCCCTGCAGGACCTTATATTATTACCTTCTCATTTCCTTATGCCTGCGCTTCGGGTTATTCACTTAGAAATCCAGTTACGAATACATGTCAGCTTCAAGCTATTGCTGGGGTATGGTCTGTTTCAACTGCTCCAATATGCGTAGCAGGTATATGTTTATTTGTTTTAATAATTTTTTATGGAACTAATCTACTGATCTGGTATACTTATTGTATATAGCAGGGTAAAGGAATTGTATTATGTACGTGATTTCCTAAACAAGTACATTTTCCAATTAATGAATGATACTTAGATGTAGACAGTCATCTAATCTGACATATCAATAAAAAGATATCCAATCTATCCTACATTTAGTGCTTTTATGTATCTTGTACATCATTAGTTTCATTTGGTGCATTACCTATTTAGACAACCGCAACTTGGATTTGCTTTTCATAATGGAAGGAAACGACAATGTAGAAACACAGACTTGTACACAACTTGAAACTTCGTTTTCTGACGCCAGACCCATTGGGCCTTCGGGTGTTCTTACATCAGCCAACTTCCCGAGATTCTTTCAGCAGCAAGCTTTTCTTACTCAGTAATAAGTTTTCCTTCATTACTCATCAATTTTATTATGATTATCTAGCACATTGTTTGCTATAGCATAATAACACTTGGTTGATGTATTTAACTACTAGGTAAGTCTTTGTTATATCCGGCGCCGTAGCAAGCGCGCCTGTCTGTAACCAAAGTAATAGGTTCAAGGCTAGTCGCCTTTGTGGGCGTATGTGTCCTTACACAAGAAATTGCTGTAACCTTCAGTGGTCCCTAATGGGTTGTCCAAATTATCAGCTATACGTAAAAAATTCATTCACAAAGTAACCTATACGGTAACTGGTAACTGGTAAGCTGGCACAAGGTGTATAAACACCCGTGTAATAACGACTGTCGTTTTTTAGCCACGCGAGGACAAAGTAAGTTAAATTCATTCATATGTATGGCTTAATGATCTGACACACTGTTTCTCATAGCAAAATAACAACCGGCTGACAAATATATTTAACTATCAGATAAGTCTCCGTTTAATATATCCGGCGCCGTGGCGTAGTGGTTAGCGCGCCTGCCTGTAACCATTAGGTAATGGGTTCAAGGCTCGTCGCTGCTACCATTGTGGGCGTATGTGTCCTTGGGCAAGACACTTAACGACAATTGCTCCAACCCAGTAGTCACTAATGGGTTGTCCAAATTATCAGCCATACATAAAAAAAATGAAAAAATTCCCCAAAAAAATAATCACCCACAAAGTAACATATACATGGTAACTCGTAAGCTGGCACGAGGTGTTAAACCCGTGTGATAACGACTGTCGTTTTCCGGCCACGCGAGGATAAAGTAAGTTACATTCATTCATTCATTCATGTATGTCTTTATTTTCTATTGTTTCCCCTGTTATAACACAAATCTATTTAAAATTGCGATTTCCTATTTTACAAACCACTGAATCACATACAGCTTTGAGAGTACATGGAATGCAGTAACTCAAAGTAAAACACGAATGGCAGTCCAAATGCACAATGGGGCATGCCTAAACATTATTGCTGCTGCTCCAAATTCAGTGAGATTATTGAGCTCGAATGCTGACTTGGCCAACTATGTAAGTTCTCTAATTATATCATTCGCGTCAAAAATTCACAGAAATATTTTCTTCATTCATACCTTTAAAACTTTTTTGTCAAATGTTTTAATTTTTTTTTAGTAAGTTAAAGTGTGTGGCAAGTTATTGCTATGAAAGCTAAAGTTTTTTCATAACTTAACGAGAACATAAAAATAATCCTCGCTTATATTTTTCAAGTGGATGACTGCAAATCAATACAGATGTGGTACTGCGACTCCCCGCGACAACTTGGTGTGTGCCAATGCCTATCATTTCACAAATGCCAACGGTGACACTGCCAACCAGAATGTTATCATTTTTGCACTTCCCGATGTGTTAACCGCCACTGGTTATGGTGCTTTCAGAAGTATGTTGGATTTATATTCTCGCACAGATCCTATTTTTCCTGTTAGTTTTTTCTTTAATTCCCACACTTTTATTTAATTCACTGAAACTTATTTCCTTGCAACTTTTGTGCTGACCAATTTGTCTTCATCTTTGTTCCACAGATACCCAGCTCATCGGTGTGGATGCAACGAGGGCTAGTCTTCCTCCGATATACACAGTATCTTTGCTGGAGACATCTGATCCCAATTATGCCGCGAATGCAAACTGTAAGTAAATTTTTGAGCCCATTTCTGGTGTATTTGGGTAAATCATTCAACTTTTACTTAATATATTCATGTTCATATACAAAATGGTGACATCAGAAAACATAGGTATCTCTTGCACTGTGGAAAGTTTTTTCTTTTACCTTTTACAATTCTACTTCGAACAACAGTTTTTAAATTGTCATAAATCCTTTTAGTTATTGGTAGTAAAAAAGGAATGAAATAAACTACTTTTAAAATGTTTCTGCTTTGCTAGATGCAAGGGAATTTGCCTGTGGTACTGGAAATTCATTAACTTCACAGTGCACAAGGTTCTTGGGAAGTATATATGAAACCGGTACGGCAGTTAATGTATTGGCAACAGCTTTCCCAGCATAAGAATAAACAGTACAAGAGAAATAATATTCTATTTTAAAAATTTAACATTTTAAATGCTTGATCCATCGCTTCCCGAAACTAAGGTTCCAAAATAATATGTCCGTACGTCCGCAACTGGTTTTTAGAACTTGTATATAAGTTTGACAAAGAATGTACACTTTTATTATCCGCTAATCCCAGCTAATGGTGTCGTTTATTCTTGTTTGCATGTACTGTATAAAGTCACTAGAATAAACATTAATATTGAAACCTATAATTTTGTGTTTTAGTCTCAAGTTATAACTAATCAAATCTGCTGAATAACAGTATTCTCCAGTCTTGTAAATTTGTTGTTCGTTAACAAAATTGGTAATGACAAAAAACCACCAAGGTGATCCTAGAATACAGATAATATAGCAGCCATTTTTGGTACCTTCTACTGGTGCCACCAACCTAAAATTTGGACACTGTACTAACTAGACCCCAGCGGTACCAATTCTAAAACATAAAAATATTAATTATTAATATTAATATTAGGCATAAAAACATATTTATAGAATTTTCGCACGAACCAGCTTTGAATATGTTATAGCGCTATGTGATAGCTAAAAAATAAAACACTATTTTTCTTTAAAAAAAGGGGGGCTTTTTTTCTTTAAAAGAAGGGGGGGGGGAATAATAAAAAGTATGATCATAACTTAATTCATATAAATATTAATTTTTTTCACGAAAATATAACTTACGCATACATCTATGTTGGTCACTAACATGTCATTCCCATTAAAAAAATAATTAATTTTAATATTTTCTTAATTATGTATATTAATTTTCGTCATATAAAACATATTTATAGAATCTTTGCAGAAACCAACTTTGAATATGTCATAGCGCTACGTAATAGCTAAAAAATAAAACATTAATTTCTTTAAAAAAATGCAGGCTTGGGTTCAGAATACAGGCAAGTATGGGTCAAATATTTCGAATCATATGAATATTAAATTAATTTACATTAGTAATAGCTATATACATTGGTAATGGCTAAAAAATAAGACATTTATTTCTTTAAAAAATTCGTAAGTTGTACTACAGTAAATAGCGTTCACCCCTATTACCATTATTGCATAAAAGAATTGATATAAGTGCGGAAAAAATCGCCCAAAAAACAACAACAACAACGCCAAGAACAACCATTTGACTAAAATGGATGTTTATGACCAAAGTCCATAGGGACTTTGTTTATGACAACTACGTGCTCAATATTTCTATGGCTCTTAGTTACAGTTGTTAGGGACTCCGGGGGAATTCCCTTAATAAAAACAGTTTTAATTAAACTAAAACTTTGAGGTAAATGATGACAAAAACTGTTTCGGTGGCATTTCACGAGTTGCTGAAAACACTCTGCCTTCAAGAATTTCCTTGCGGTATTGGAACCTGGGTAAGCAAACAAAAAGTTACAAAAAACTTTTACCTACATAATATATATTTTTAGAGAAACCCAAATGACAAATTTGCAGAAGGACAATATGCTGTTACGCTAAAAGGTAACGTCTAATAATTAAATACTTATTTTTAAAGTACCTCTTTGCCACACAGGTTATCAGCAAAATAAAAATTGTCTACTCATTTAATGGAATTATTATATTGAATAAATGAATGTAACTTACTTTATCCTCGCGTAGCCGGAAAACGACAGTCGTTATCACACGGGTTTAACACCTCATGCCAGCTTACGAGTTACCACCTATGTTACTTTGTGGATAATTATTTTTGGGGGGATTTTTTTATGTACGGCTGATAATTTGGACAACCCATTGGTGACCACTGGGTCGGAGCAATTGCCGTTAAGCGTCTTGCCCAAGGACACATACGCCCACAATGGTAGCAGGGTCGAGCCTTGATCCCATTACCTCTGGGTTACAGGCAGGCGCGCTGACCACTCTGGACGAAATTGCTTTATAATAAAATATTAATAACTTTTTTGTCACTTCGATTACGGTAGCGAAGATTTAGAAGCATTTTAAAAGAAAAGACAGAATATAGCGACAAAACAACAGTTGTTCAAACACACTTATTGTAAAAACATATTTACATTTATTTGAAAATAAGTAAAACGTGGTCGCTACACCTAGAAAAATCCTAAATCCTGCTTATAAAGTTAAAATGGGTGTAAAGGGTTTATTTCTCCTCTTCAAAAAGTAATAAAGTTTTTATAAATGAATAGTAGGTCAACAACATTTTAGTTTTATGATAAACAACTATAAGGTGTATATAGGTTTAGTTATCACCATACAATTTTACTTCAGGCAAGAATCAGTCTATTTTTGTTATAATATGTATTGAAGTTCGATTTGTAAGCTTTATAAGAAACCTGTACGAAATAAAAAATACTGCTTAAACAAAAAACATACCTACTGCTCTAACCTGGTATTTACACTTCATGGTATTTGTTTAAACATAGTGGTCACCAATGGGTTATTCAATAGGCTACCATACAAAAAAAAATAAAAAAAATAATTACCCACAAAGTAATATACATGGTAACTCGTAATCTGGCCTTAAGTGTATGAACACCCATGTTATTACAGCTGTCCTTTTTCAAGCCACTTGAGACTATAGCAAGTTAAATTGTTTCACATACAAAATTAAGTACAGGGTTATTCCTAAACGTTATGACGTGTGCACTTGTTATAACGATTTTCATTTTCCCACCATGCCACGAATAAGCAAGTTACATTCATTCATTAAATTTGGTTAATCCTGTAGACCACGGGGTTCAATATGAGAAAATGGAGGTACTGAAAGAATATCTTAACTCTGGCACATGGGATGTAGATACATCTTGGAGCAATGAAGCAGCTGATCTTCGCAGCCTTGCCATCTCACAACCATGGAAACTTTCCGGTGGCAAAAATAGTTCACAGTTTATACAAGAATTCTTTAAAAGCCTCAGAATTATTGATAAACAGGTTTCAATAGTTCTTTATATTGGTGATTGCTTGGAAATGTAAATTTGTGCAAAAATGCTTGTTTAGGATTTTTTTTATAAGCATATTGTATAAGTTTTTAAATTGGCTTTCCTATAACCTATCCTATTTACTTAAATAAATGAATAAATAAATGAATGTACCTTACTTTATCCTTAGGTGGCTTGAAAATAACAGTCGTTATGGGTGTTCTGTTTCATACACCTCGTCAGCTTACTAGTTCCAATGTATGTTACTTTATGGGTGTTTATTTTAACAAGTAAATGTTTACAAATCTGATATGAAATAACCTCTAAGACACTGTTCAGATAACGGAAATCGACCATGGAATATTAAGCATGAAAAATTTGGAAGATCTGACCCTAAGTGTAAATTTGTTACGAAAGGTACCATCTGATAATCTGCCTCCAAACTTAAAGGTAAACGAGGAAAAACACGTTGTAGAAATCATGTTGTTTCAACTTGTAACATAAGAATAATGTGCTGTAATTTATTTTGATCCCAGAGTTTATCCTTATGTGATAAGGTAATTTAAAATTTCGGTAGTGTTGTTTTAAGATATAAAAACTTGATAGGAATTCCTTCAACCCAGTTGTTATGAATGGGTTGTCCAAATTAGCAGCCGTACAGAAAAACAACTGCACACAAAGTTACATATGTGGTTACTCATAAGCGGGCACAATGTTTTTAAAATTAAACATCAATGTTATAAAAACTCTTTTCTGACTACGCGCAGATAAAACATGTTACATACGCATTCAGTTATAACACAGTTATATTATTGTTACCTGTACGGGTATTTTGAAAAACCATGATTGGCCACTAGGTTTAAATAATCCAAGTTGTCATACCCCTAAAGGTGGCTGTACACAGTATCCGGAATTCGTTCGTTTTGTCCGGATTTCGCTGTCGCATGCCGAATTGGACACAGGTTTGCATACAACTTCGCATGCGAATTCGCACGCCGGATACTGTGTACAGCCACTTTAAGTACGCATTGTTACAACTAATGTTCAAAAAAACATTATCCAAATGCTAATGCATTAAACTCATACCCTGTTATTAGGTGCTTGAACTGTGCACTAATTGCTTGACAAGCATTACCTCTTTGTGTAAAAATCCGCCACCTCTGCTACACCTTGGTTTGTCGTACAACCAGCTTCACAGTGTGGACGAGTACAAGTATTTTACTGTAGAATACTGGTAAGTAAAAATAACGTGTTTTAAATCAAAAAGATACCTCAAAATCAGGGGATACGGGACCAAAGCTTGAGACTGCTACTATTGTTTTTGGCATATGTGTCTTTAGTTATGAAACTTCACAACAATTGTTTTAACCCAAATATTTTGTCAGCTTTAGGAAATAGAAAAACTTCTAAAAAATATTCACCTACAAACTTACATATATATATTGTAACCCACAAGCGACCTGAAGGTGTATAAAACAAACAAAGTGCTATAACAATTGTCATTGGAAAAAAAATAATGTTGGCTAAATTTTCAATACACTAACTGTCCGTTTTTGTTGTTCAAAAAAATTATTTTTTCAAAAAAAGGTAATATTTTTTCATTTTGTTTTATCCCAGGCCATCTCTAATGTCATTGGATTTAAGTTACAACAACTTAAACCAACTGGTAGAGCTTGTGGATAGGCTTGCATCATTGCCAAACCTTCGTAACTTGATTTTACAGGGAAATCCAATGTCTGTAAGTTAACCAACCGAAATTCCCCATTTTTTAAAATCACTTTTTACTGTAACATTTTTTCTGATAAAAAGAAAAACAAAAAAGTTTTAACACAGGATTAAAAAGTGTGTACTGTGTTTTATATTTATATATCTTTAGTTTTACAAGCTGTTTTTTTTTATATATCTTTAGTTGCCACTTTGCAAGCCGATAAGATGTTTGATATTTTTTAATGTACTATCTTTACCGCAATTGCTGAAATGCAAAATACATTTGTAGCTAAATTGAGGCAAATGCACTGATTTAAGTGGGTAATATTATTTTTCCTAATAAATAAAAAAATAATTAAAATTCAAGATTCGAAATAACGTATTCTAGGATATCCTATCCTAGAATACCTAATGATATCCTAGAATACCTAATTTTTCTGTAATGTGCATTCCTATGATTAATTTAACCCAGAATTATCAATTATGAAACTAACATACTCTTACCAAGAAATGCAGTCGCACTAATAATAAACAATAAAGGTGTGGGGAGTCCCCACTCTTTTCTTGAAATTAAATGTAAATAAGTTACATTCATTAATTCATTATGCCAATATAATTATTATTGTTTTTAGCTCATACCAGGATATCGTGGACATGTAGTAGATGCCCTAAAAGAGTTAGTAGTTTTCGATGATGTTCACATTTCTGCTGATGAGAAACACCATTATAAAGGGCTCGGGAAAAAGAAAGAACTAATTCTGGATGAAGCTCAATTAACTGTACATTTTAAAGGACTAAATGGCATACCTATACCAGAGGAATTAGTAGTACGTGAAATAGATTTTTTTAAATTTGAACATTTAGTGGTGCCTGAAATAAAATTAACAGTAAAATTAAAATATTTTAGATTGTAATGTCTGTCACATGAGTATAGTAAGTACTCACACAACACGGGCCATTTTCAGAGCATTAGTTAAAACTAATGCTAATTTCTTTTAAGGAGGATGAAGAAAGGCAAGAATTCCCTGTGATTAGCACCCAGTATGTGATTAAATATGAAATGCTGGCAGATGTGGTTCCTACTACAGCAGAAACACAAGGTAAGTTGAATAAAGTAGCATATATGCACACCATAGCACAGTTGGTTACCGCCTGCCTCAATAACCCAAAGTTCATGAGTTTAAGGCTGTCTTCGCTTCTACCGTTTTGGGGGTATGTGTCTTTGGGCAAAAAACTTAACCAAAATTGCTCTAACCCAGTGGTCTCTAATATATCCAAATTATCAGCCAATAATAAAAAATCTCAAAAAAACAATCACCTACAAAGTAACATACTTGGTAATTTGTAAGCTGACACAAGGTGTATAAAACTAAACACCCGTGTTATAACAATTGTCGTTTTTGCCCACGCGAGGCTGCAGTAAGTTGTATACATTCATTCACATAGACTCATAGGCACCAAACTTTTTTAAATGCAGGGAAAGCCAGGATAGATAGACATGCATTCCTACAAAACTAATCCAACTTATTGGTTGTAACATTCAAGGAATATTGCAGTGTCAAAAGTTCCAGGGTAGGACCTTGCGCCAACCAATGTGACAAGGGGCCAGAATTTGGTTTGAATATTTCTTTACCTTTGTTGTTTTTTTTATTCAGATTACACTACACCTGTTACCAGGGAGAAATCAAAACCAAGTGTTATTGAACCAACACCAGTTGTCACGTACTACACTGAACCCAGAGACTGGAATGAAGGAGAAATAAGCTTGGACTACAAGTGTGTAAATTATTTTGATCACTAGTGCCATGGCCAAGTGGTTAGCGTGCCTGCCTGTAACCCAGAAGTGATGGGTTCAAGGCTCGTCGCTGCTACCATTGTTTGCATATGTGTCCTTGGGCAAGACCTTAACAGCTTGCTCCAACCCAGTGGTCACCAATGGGTTGTCCAAACTTTACATTGTACTTTTTTTTTGTCCTTAAATCTTTAAATAGCATAGAAGATAGCTCAGTCCTACCTTTTATAATTTATACATAAAATACATATAGTACTATGGGGGAAGGTGGAACACCTTTAGCACAGTATATCAAAATATTCTGATCATTTTTTTAAACAACTATAATAAGACGAGAAATAGAATGAAAATGTGTTCCATCTCCCCCACCTTACTATATATTCGTTAAATATGAGGTCCTACATTTTCAAAACTATTATTCAATACTAAACTTTTCTGTTCAGACACACCCATGTTGTTTATAATCTTCCTTGTTTCCGAGACTTTCTGCAACAAGGAATCAATTTCACAATCCAGTATAAACGAACTTTGTCTTGGCCCATGACCCTTGGGGAAACTGAGGGTACAGTAGCCACTCCAGAAACGACTGCAAAAAAATCAACCAAGGGAGGAGCTGAGACTCCAAGTAAGAAGGGAAAGGATTCAAAAGCAAAAGACAAGGTGTGGAAAAACTTCTATTACTAACTTAGAAGATAATAATTAAACATAAATGGCTTGTTTGGCTGCTTTCCAATTAAATGTAAATATGTTTACTGTAACCGCGTATTAACCTGGCTTTTGGTTTCAAATATTTCTAAATCTTCGCTACCGTAATCAAAGAGACAAATAAAAGTAATATTAATGAATCACTGCGTGTATGTCAAACAGATCTAAGTTTATGAACTCAAATTTTGTTTTTCAAATAGGCAAATATTTAACAACCAAAATTTCTCTTTTTAGGGTGGCAAAGGAGAGAAAGACAAAGGAAAAAAGAAGATTGGTGGAAGAGATACAGAGATGGAGATGAGAGCAGATCCTCCTACCTTCACAGACATAGGAACTTACCATATACCTTTGTCACACTTTCTTGAAGGAGACAGAAGAGTTAACAAGCTTTGCCATTGTGGTGGTGGCCCTATGCCTACCAAGGAAGAATTGGAACTATTGAAAGTAAAAGAATTAGTAAGTTTTATCTGTGTATTTTATTATGGTGTGTACAGATGAGGTCCTACACCAAAGCATGTCTTTGGACCTCGGATTTAGTCCGGAGATGACATGTTACCCTAACAGCTAACACCAAGGATGTTAAATGCAACACCATTATTTTCGGCTGACTGGGCGACAGTTCTTCTAACATGGTGTTCTGTTTTACACACCACTTGCCTGTTTCCAAATAAGATTTATTCTCACATATGGAAACTTTATGGGTAATTAGTTTTAGAGGATTAACCATTTTGGTTTGTGTTGCTGACAACTTAAGGGGCTTGCTGGGATGAAGCAAATGCCATTAAGTGCCTACCCCAAGGACTCACATGCCCATAATTGTAGTTTCCAACTTGTAATTATATATTATTTTGATGCTTTCCTAAAATATGTTGTATCATATTTGTTTTACACTGTAGGAAGAAGTGAAACCAGAAACAAAGGGAACAAAAAGAAGAACGCCTTCAGCTGAAAAGACAAAAGCAAAAGGAAAGCCAGGATCCGCTGCCGGAAAGAAAAAGGATGTTAAAAAGGAACCAGATGAAGACACTGCAGAAGAAGAGCCTTCTGTTCCTCCACCTATTACTCTGGATGTTGGTATTAATCTTCTGCGCTGGGATACAGCAGCTGACAGTTTAAAGGGATTGTAATTGTGTTTTACTTATTGTTAGTTTTATGCCCGTTTTTTTTTGTGATATTTAAGCATATACACAATTCTATTTTATTGGAATTTTAGTGTATGGAAATTATAAAATTTGCAGTTTAATAAATTAAAAGCACCTTAACTAAATTGAATTCTTTAAAAAAATATCATATTTTTCGTATGGTCTCAACAATTGCACGAACAGTTTCATCTACATTTTGAAAGTTCTCCAGGACACAATCAGCAGTCTGTAGTTGATCAGTCTTAAACATTCCAGTTGCTACTGCAAGGCATGGCACATTGTTAGCATGAGCACACTCTATATCCTTTGGACTGTCCCCAATAACTATCATATCATTGGGCGTTATGTTTTTGTGACCCAAAAACTCTGAATATCTTGCTTTTGCCACAGTAACCAAATCACTCCTTTGGTCATGTGGGTCAGAACCAAATGCTCCGAAAAGCTCATCTGTGTTTTCCAGTTTAAAAAGATCCACGTCTATTTGTGCGGACTTGAGTTTTAACAGTGCAGTGGCTTGCAGGTTTCCTTTCGAATTTTAAAATAAAGAATCATAAATAAGCTTGTCACTTGTCACCGTACACTGGCAGTTAAAATCAACAAATGACACAAACTAAGTTATACTTGTCATAGTTAAAACAAATTAATGCAAAACAGCTATGTTATGATAACAAACTAAATATAACCTTAACAATTTTCCTTTTTAAAAAAAGTTTTTTTTCTGGTAGTTCAGACTAAATCACAAATACGATGATTCAGACTGAAGGTGGCTGTACACAGTATGCGAATTCGTCCATTTTATCTGTTTTGTCCAGATTTCGCTGCCGCATGCGGAACTTGAAAATGGGTTTGCATACGACTTCGCAAGCGAAATCGCATGCCGGATACTGTGTGCAGCCTCCTTAAATGGTAAACATCACAGTTTACAAGATTTTTTTTGCTGACCTGTTAGTAGTGCAAGTTTTACGTCCTTCCTTTTAGATAACACTTGTAGTAATTCATTTACTTTTGGTAACGATTTCCAACAATAACTAAACAAAATAGAAAACTAGGTGCATAAAACATGGATTATCGGCCAGTTATGATGTGTACATTACAGGCCATCTGTATACAGTTACGAAAAGATATTTTTCATTCAAACATTTTAGTTCAAACATTACAAATCATTTTATGGTGATGTGAGAAGTTAAAATGAGTAGGCTATGGTTTAAATTTTTAAACTGAAAGATTGTAATGAAAAAAATTGAGTATGGTCTCTGGGCTATAATGTTGGTATTAAAAATAGAAAATGGTTGACTAGAAGCATTCAAAGTTTTTATGCAATAATCATTTAATGTCACTGTAATAAAAATACCAACTAAACATACAAACTCAAATCTCCCATCCATTACTATTAAAGGCCCTGTTGCCCAATCCCCTACTTTGGGAAAAGCAACAGGCTTCAAAATCTGGTAGCACCCATGTGGTAGGTGGTAGCACCCTGGGTGTTGGGGTAATAGGCCAACTTTGGCTTAAATCTCAGGTCCTATGGAAAATCTCGCTGCAGAACCTCAGCCACTCAGAATATAATAGTATTGAATACAAAATGAAATAAAAAAAATTCACAAAACATGTAGGTATTTTACCTCCCATCTGCAATACCAGTTTTTACAACTCCTGGTAGCATTTCAAATGCTTTAGATATACAGTGTGCATAGTTTTGAGAGTTTTCACTGGTTATACCATTGGCAATCAGGACATCTTTTGTTATGCTTGGATCTGTGCCCCCTAAAAGTAAAAGCAATAAGCTGTAAAGAGAACTGTTTACAATATTCCATAGTACTTATTAAATAATAAATTCGCATTAACGCATATAAATCAATTATAACTTACAGCAGCATCAAAAAAGTGTGTTAAAGTATGTACACAAGTATATAATGCAAGAAAAAACTAACTGTTGTTTCTTACAGATTTTATGTAGAAATGTTACAAAACTGACCAGAAAAAACGACGCCGTTTCTTTCAATGTTTCGGTCAAATGCCACTGACAAAGCCTTTAATAAAGAGCTACCGCCTTTTCCAACCGTGTGTGCCGACGTAGTTAAAGTACCATCGATATCAAAAAGCAGCAACCTCGGAATTCTACTCATCATTGTAACATCAACGACGGAAACCACTCAAAACAGAAATGTAAAAAGGGACTTCCCCGGCAGTTATTTAAACAAACAACGAAATTAGATATCCTGATAAGACCATGGAAATAAAAATAAAATGATAGAATTTTTGTTGTTTTTGTGGTTTTAAACCCATGGCGCTCTCTATAGCAGGGCGCAATGTTAAAATCCCAACTTTGACTGGATATATAAATGGATGTAGTTGCGACTTTTTATCGCTCCCTATCAGTTCAAACGTCTTAGGCCTACTTTGTGAAATTCTACAGGCAAACCTTAATCTGACCCCTACATAACCATCAGTTGGTTTATGTCTCAAAAGGGGCCACTGTACTATATATTTAAAATGCAATCACGGCACAAGAGCATCGATCATATCTGCACAGGTCTATAATTTTAGATTTTGTGTATCAGCGATTACAGCAAAGAAGGGATGGGAATGCAGACGATCTGCTGCAACGAATGTCTAGCTAGCTAGTAGCTATATCTGCGGAGTGCCTTGCTCAAGCTAATATTACGAAATCTAATACCCCAATCCTTTTGGAGTTTTCCAAAGCTGATTTGCAACAGTCACCACAATAGTTAGTATATTAATTTAAAATACAACGGTATTTAAATAATTGTTTAAAAAGGTTAAAGCAGTTTAGTTTGTTTTTATCGGTAAACATAATATTGAACTGTCTTTTAGGCTAACTGGTATTTATACGGAATGGGGTGTGTAAAACAAAATACCCGTGTGAGGAAAAATAAGACACAATTATTCATTTAATTATCGAGTAGGCCTAAATTTCAAAATCAACTCTTTTTTTCGTTCAAAACGGAGACGGCAGAAATTTTTACGGCCGAGGATAACAAATGTACGAGTCCGTTAACTGGCGGTCGCGGTGACCGTAGTTGAGTACGTGAAAATTTTGCTGTTGAATTTTGAGCAGCAGAGGCATATTCTTTGGCAAGAGTACGCGTGGTTCGTTTTGCTTTATCGTTACAGGTTTTCCATAGTAGTGGCGTGACTACTGTAGGGTTCGCAGTTGCTGGTTTAGGGGATAAAGTCGATCCTGGGGAAGGTACGATGGGTGGGCTTCGTACAGTTACTGGTCGTGCTGTTGCTGTTGGCGTGCATTTTTCTATCTGACTATTGCTGTTGGTTTGAGGTCTGGGAGTGCTAAAATACATATGTTTATGTTATAAGAAATCAATTTTTAGTTAGTGATAGTTGTCAAACTACAGTTTTAGGGTGCTGGGCTGGGATAGGTCATTTTTTTACTTGCGCAATTTGGTTACAGTACAAAAATAATGTTGACAGAATTATAACCTACTATATCTTACCTTGTCGTTCTTTGCCTTGTATCTAAAGTTCCTTTGGAAGGATACTTCATTGATAGTATTCTACGAGCACGCTCACGACACAGAGAACATATAACCGACGAAGTATTCGTTGCGTTGGAGTATCTTCGACGTTTTTCATCTTTCGATCGTTCGCTCAAGTGATATTCGTAATACCCAACTCGATTCCTTGAGCTCTTCGGTCGTTTCACATTTGAACTTGCGACTTGGTCGCACGATTTTTGAGAAGACGGATCAGCACGTTTGCTTTCGCTTTTGCCTTGCGCTCTGTCTTTACAACAAGCCAACCAATTATTGTGCAGAATGGTTAAGTCGCCGTCTTTGCACGCCCGGTTCAGCATACTGTCTTCATTAAGCCGCGCCTCGGTAGCCCAAGCTAAACGGGCATTAAAGTTGGGAATAGACGAACGTCGCCTCGCCCATATATTTTTCACAGCCGAGTTGTTGGAGTCTGAAATCTTATCAGATTGCGCGGAGAGAGATTTCGTAACCGAGTGTTTTGATTTTGATCTTAAATGTGCGCTATGTAGTTTACGCTGTAGTTCGTTTTGTGCAGTAACTGCCTGCAGTTTCTCAAAGGATAGTAACCGTTCAACGACCGCTTCAACGTCCCCCCTCTGCTGCATTATTCTTTCCCTTCGAGCAACCGCTGCTTTAGTTGTTTTCCTTTTCCCGATTTTCTTTTGCGCTAGGGGAAAGAAATCTGCTACAGGTACAATTGCTTTCCAGTCGCTGTCAAAAGGCAGCATTGAGAGTTCATGTAGCGTAACTTCATCAAACGCGGCAGGTAAAACTTCCGAAAAGAGATACTCGTCTTCAAAAACTTCTTCTTCATCACTCGAAAACTCAATCACCTTGTTGCAGCAACCCAGCGCCGTGTCTTCGGTTTCCGGATCATGACAAATGGTCGGTTGGTTCTCATTCATATAAAGCTGTTTGTATTTATCGCACCGTCTTTGCTGGTTGATGCCGTCATCGCTGGACATAGAGGTCGTTTCGTCCTCGATATTGGATGAGATTTCTGTATCGGAAAGATCTGAATCGTAGTCGGATGATGCGGCAGTAAAAACCTGAGTTTCCAGCTCATTTTCACAGGTATCACCATGCTTGCAGTCAGCAAAACATGTATTTTCGTCACCAGAATCCATTTGGTCCTCTGTTTCCGATTCGCAGTGCGTGTGAAGTTCGAAATCCGGAGATTCCTTTTCTATTTCCATATTCAGGTGCTCAGATGTATTGTCATTCGAGGCGCAGTGATAGTGCTCGTTTTGTAATTCCAAAAAGTCGGATTTACAGAGCTCGTTTGGCTCGATATGACCAGTGAAGTACCTTAGGTCAGTGCTTGGGGAAGGATTGCTTATACAGCGAGTTCTTTTTTCTGCCCTGCTCGTTGGTCGTTGCTGAACAGACGGTGCAGTGCCCTGCAAACACATAGCTGCAAGCGTATGATTCGGATAATTCACTGCTCTGTAACTCTTTGCTGCCGTCACATTAGTCCACGAGTGCTGACGCGATGCAAGGCTTACATTGCTGCACGGGGGGCTGGAAGTGTTATGTATCTCTTTATTAATACGTGTTTGGGAATCGAGTTTTGATCTGGACTGGACGCAGGTTCGCAGCCGACGTCTCCAGGATGCTAATGTCGGTGACGTGTGATGCGTTTGATCTGTCGGAGCTACGTAATTGTTTTCAAATATTATGTCAGTCTCACTCGGTGGCGTGTTGTTCATACACCATTCTGCGTTGGTGGGGTTTGCTGTTGAGTTTTGACTTTTAACTTCCACGGATTGTGAAACCTTGTGGCCGTTGGGCAAATAGTTTGTGTTCGAATGATTTGGGTAAGCCCGTACATCGTCGATGCTTTTGTGGTGAGCTCTGCTGGTGGTCGTAGGCCGGAGTTTTTGGAACGGCGATCCATCTCGGCGCAGATTACCGGCGTTTCGGTGGGACTCTCGTTCGTGCGATCTGAAAAACAAAGACCGAGTTCAAATGAATTGTTTCCAGGAGCTTAATTCAAGTGGTTTATAAATAACCGTGTGTTGACGGCACGAGGTGCGTGGCGTTAAAATGGCGGCGAGGACTTACGGCCCTGTACGACATCGAGCTGCCACAGCTGTCGCACTTGAAGTGTATTATTCAATGCTTGAACTTTCAAGGGCCAATTGCAGCGACGGAACAGCCTTGGCCGAACCTTTTTCCAGTAGTGGTTGAAGTGTATACTGTCAACTTTTAACAGAACGCCGTTACGTTGTTGACGTGCAAATGCCCTCTTTGTTTTTGAATACTCTTACCTATCATCTACTGCTCGAGAGGACCCTTTCGTTTTGTGCTTTCGACAAGTTTGTCGTGGTGTAGCCAAGCTTTACTAAGCAAAACTACAAAACACGCGTTGTGTATTACACCGTCACCAAGGAGGCCAAAAGCACTCGGAAATATGGCTTGTCCCCTAATAAGTTTCAGTTATATAGTTTGCGGACTAAAATGGGATACCGTTAGGACAAAAAACACAGTTCCTGATTTTTACCAATTAACACCCCTTATTTATAATCATAGGGCTACGGTTATATAATTCTGTAAATAGTCTCTGTTTACCATCAAATGGAACAAGAAAGTAGAATAAAAACATGTACCATCTTACCCCACCCTACTACACGACTCCGTACTAAGCCCATGCCAAAACATTTCTCGTTAATGGTCACAATACTCACTTCTTTCGGTTTTCTTTTGTAGAAGAAGCCACAGGGTACCAACTTTGTCGGTAAATTGTAGACAGCAGATTCTGCTGAGGCGTCACTTGTATTTCTTGCTTCATTATAGAACTAATAAAGCGTCCAAAAGAATACACTATGATAATACCATCATAATATATCTCGACATAGCACATATAATACCACAGTTACCCTACACCATATTCTACAGCTCCGTTATCTATAATGTAGTATCAGAAACGCCCTGCACAATATTCAACAGTAAGTACAGTTAAACTTGGCTGCAAAAACCGAACTAAATAATTTATAATGAGGCTTGACTACTTTATGTACGATGAGTATTGAAATTTCTCGTTTTGTTGGATAGTTTCTGTATTTAACGTTAAACCTGTTCTTCTTGATAATTAAAGGAATTCCACGGCTGGATATCTAGACTTGACTGAACTCTGGAGCACCGCAGTGAACGTGCTTAATAGCGGCTTAAAAGCGGCTGGCAGTCGACCCTGTAGCTTTAAGTTCAACTGAAAAGCACTCGCGGAGAGTGCCGGTTTTAAATGGGCGCGGGCGTGCCATTGTTAAATGCTCGTTTGGCCGATTACCCTTCTCACAGTGGGTCGGGTTTCACTGGAAGAATCGATACAAGAAGGACTATTGCCGTCCACGCCCCGAAAGCGGGCAAAGCGATTGAAGGATTATCTCCTTGTCAAAGGTGCATATGCCCCCAGCGTATTCCATTATGCCCTTAATGGGCGAAAACAATGCGAGGACTGAATACATTGGGCGGAGCATACTGTACCTGTCCAAAAAACTGTTTTCAAAGACCAATGATGAATACCTATAGTGACCAGTAAAGAAAATAGAACGCAAGGGTGACCCATCTTCCTCTAACCGCCTATATATTTAAACAGTGCATTTTCATCCTCTTGCTTTATAATTACTGCAATTATTTGTTGTCCCGTTACTATATAGCCTATGCCCTATACTGTGATATGGTTTCTAAAAACATATTTTCCTAACGGAACGCTGCTGCCCAGACCTTCAGTCGCTAGCAACTAAATGGACGAAACCGTTTTGTGTCGTTGCAGTTGTACAAACGTTGTTTCATCACTACCAACAAAATCCAAACAGCGTCGCTAATCAAAAGCGAAGTTTGTGTACGCGAGTGGCAGTCCTGCCTCGCGTGTTTCTCGCATTGTGCCTTTGGTGTTCACCATACAGACCGCAATAACACCTTACAAAGCGCTGTCACTTTCGAATTCTCCAGCAAAACTTTCGCCTATTGTCCTGGAACGTTGTGTTTGTAACGCAACAAAATTTCTATTGAAATAAAAACCACTTCGTAGCCCATGCCGCGACGTAATAAAATCGATTTATCAGCAACACATAGCGTTACTTACTTTAATTGTCATTAAACCTGTACTGACGTCAATCATACTCTACTATCCGAAGTGTGCACCTGTCATCCAAAGTAGAAACATGCCTTTATATTGTAAAATCGGCTGCTACAATCAAGTACTTTTGATAAATTGAAAACTAGCACAGGGCAGCGACTAATGTACTTATCTTATCAGGTTTAAGTACTTGATTAGGTCTGCAAATATTGAACCGACTGTAGTGTTTCTGTCGAGTAGTTAGGACTTCAACCTTATTATCAATCCCGTGTATTACTTTTAATTGTAAATAGACAATTTGTACGTTAATAATCTACAATTCTCATAATTAAGTGACTTGTCTAGCAATAACATTGGTTTATATTTGTCCATTTTCATTCAACTAAAATGCAAAACAATACATGCAGTCGCAAACACAGCATGAAAAAAGATATTGACGAATTCACATCTTTTTGAAATTTTAATGTACTAGCTAACTACGGGTGTATAGATTTTGAATACCTGTAAGAGCAGCAGGGCTATTATAACGCATAGTAATACAGACTAAATACACCTACGTCTAGATTTCGATACATTAGATTAAGCTATGGCATACAGGTCTATCCTACAGATATTGGATTGAAATACAAATGCAACTGAAGTCACACAAAAATGAGTTTTTCTGTTAGAAATTTGTGGCAGGTATAATATATATTGCTATTTTTTAGTCGTGGATATTGCTGGTTTTTAGGAAATATAGACATAATATGTACTTTTGCAGTTTAAAAGTGTAAAAAGTTGCTCTGAATGTAGAGGATAAATATGCTACAGAGGTTCTTAGCGTTAACATACTGCACAGAAATGAATGAATAGCGGGATATAATATAGCCATGCATGGAATGAAAAAAAAACATGAAGTGGAATTTTTCAGTTGAGCTTTTTGGTTTTAGAAGTTTTTTTGATTTGACAGAAAAAATTTACAGTTTGTGATATTTTAAAAACAAAACACAAGACCTTGAAATAGTTTTGGATGAAGCAATGCAAATGACATCACACCATGGACGGAACACTTGGTAAAGATAAAAAGATATAAAAATGGGGAGTGCACTCGGGAAAAGTGAATAAAACAAAGGACATGACAAGCTGGGGTAGGGCAGGTTGAATTATGAATACATCGTTGTCACCAGCCACTGCAATGTAAATGTGTCATTACAATATTGCTAGTTTTGTTTCTATTATAAGAGGTTCTACAGCGTGGTATGCTTATATCAGGGGAATGAAGATTTTGCCCAAAGTATGAGTCCCATTACACTGGTACGGGGTTTTAGTGTAGGTAAAACCATTTATATAGGCAGAAAAAACTGTACTGCATACAGTTTTATGGTAGATATGGCGAATAGATAAAAGTTCCAAGTTTACTTACTGCCTCTAAAGAAATCTTTGCTTCTTTGCCTGAACCCTTGAATTCATTGAAAGAATCTAAAATTGAAAAGTTTCAATTCATAGTAACTCTATGTAGGTGTAAAAGGAATAAAATAAAACGCCTGAGTTATAAAAACTATTGTTGCCCTGCCAGGCAAATATAAGTTATCGCAATTTGCTACTATTGTAAAAATAAAAAAGTCAAAAGATTTTGCTACTATTTTAAAATTTATTTTTGAAAACGAAAAAAGTGCAAAAATTAGAAACAAAAAAGTACTTACTGAACATAGTCTCTAGTCTCACAGAGAGTAATACAAAGTCATCCATGTTTATTGTAAGATCTTTGCTTGCATATCTTACACACAACATCTGGTACAGCCGTGAGCTCAAGCTGTAACCTGCACGAAAAATTACGGGTAAGAATTCATGGCTTTTTAGAAGAAACGAATAATTTTGCTACAGAATTTCAGTTTGTTGCTAAAACTATACATACAAGAAGTACATGTAAAAATCGTAAGCTTTATCGGTTTTTAAAATCTATTTCATGACATAACGGTTAGGGTGCTTATGTTATAACAATAGAACAGACACTTTACTCAGTTACAAAAAAATGATTAAAATCTAATGCATGGGGTGTATAATAAAAGCATAAGGAATCCATTTTGTATAGTAGGGTGGGAGAAGACAGAACACCTTCAGCACATAATATCCAAATATCTTGATCGCGATTTAAACAATTAACAACAGTCTATGGGAGTAGTTAGCATACGGTTTAATAATTTCTTGAATGTTATTTGTTTACTACCAAATTGGAAGAGAAAATAGAATAAAAATGTGTCCCATCTTCCCCCACCCTGCTATGACCCCCAAAGCTGCACTGCCATGTAAATAAAAACAAGTACAACATTCTGTATGTAACATATCAAAACACTAACACATAGTAACCAGTAACCACATATTTTGAACATATATACTTTCCACTGAAGACTTTTTACCTGCATGGCTTAAAGCCTCCCTGAGTTCATAAGAATCAAAGTTACCACTCCCATCTATGTCAAACTTCTTGAAAATATTCTGAAAAAAATAGAAAAAAAATGATAAAAACTACACTTCAGAATTTGGTTTACAAAAAGCAGCAAAATGTAAACTTTATTAAAAGTTATTATCAAATTTCTGTTATTACAAGTTAATATATGTTTGTAGGATACAATATTTATAAATTGCTGTTGAAATAATATCCATTGGCGTTCAAACAATACCCATTATCTTATACAATAATATAATGTAGGTAACATGTTAAAAATGATAACAGTATATGAAGCTTTGCACCAGTATCTGCATATACAATTGCATTTACTTAAACTTACGTATGCTAAATGCTAGTGCATTTATGGTTTTTATCTTTACTGTAAAATACACAAATACATTTTACTTTTTTTAATAGAGTCTTATACCCTTTTTGCATGGTAACTATTATGCGTGTAAGTACTAGCAAGAAAATAGTTTACACGCATAACGTCATATGCAAGTTATCTGCTGTAGGAGGTTGGTCGCATTAAAGTAAAATATGGTGGAAAAACAGTTTTACTTTGAACAGGCTGATCTATTTGAGTTACATGCAAAATAACGCCGTTAGCGAAATACTAAATGAAGACTTTATGCGAATCCCTATTCGTATAAACATTTTACCATGCAAAAAGAAGATAAAGATCATACACCCTATCATTGGAGCTTAGGTCTTATTCCTCTGTTCAGGTAGAATAAAATTAGATACAAAAATGTTGTACAGAGCTCAACAAAGTACATCAACGTAAACTTACAATCCATTTTCTAACACGAACCCACAGTGCTTTAAACTCATCATAGTCAAGCTTGCCAGAATTTGTCACCTGTGTTCATGTGGTTAAGGAGGAAACTGTAATGTAACAGCATGGACTGCTGTGAAAATTGAACAACAACATATAATAGTACAGTTATTGCAAGATCACTTTTTTAAGTTAGGTTTATGTTTAAATATATAAACAAATTTAAGAGTCGAATTAGCATGTTGCATTTTAAAAGAATGTTACTTACTTTATTTTTGCGTGGCTAGAAAACGACAGTCGTTAAACACGGGTGTTCTGTTTCATACACCTCGTGCCAGCTTACAAGTTACCAAGTATGTGACTTTATTGGTAAATATGTTTTGGAGATTTTTTCATTTTTCCTGTGTGGCTGATAATTTGGAACACTCATTAATAACCACTGGGTTAAAGAAATTGCAATTAAGTGTCTTGCCCAAGGACACATTTGCGACAACGGTACTATCGAAGACTCTTGAACCCATTACCTCTGCGTTAGAGGCAGGCGCGGTAACCAACTGTGCTATGGCAGCAGACAATGCTACCAGAATTTAGATAGATAAATTGTCTTTAGCGATGAACAAACAATTACCACATTTATAAAAACAAGCAAACTTTACATAAGACTGGAATGAGTGATTAAAACTCATGAAAAACATGAATGCTGAATTTAAACTGAAAAAATTCCACGAAAGCTTACACTACTAATTGACACCTGCAGAATATTTTGAATGTAAATTCATTTGATTTTTATCTTAGTTATATACACTGACTTAATAATTAGTAATGCAAAAGGATACATCCATCAATGCAACCATGCTACGACAAGCCTCCAATCCAAAACCTTCAAACTTGCCAGCACTTGCATCTAAACACAAACAGGTTATACCAGGATACTCTAAACGTTGAGGTAATAGGCCATCTCAAATCACATATTTTTTAATGAAAATAAGAAAAAAAATCAAAATCCATATTTTCAATGAAAATAAAAAAATACATTTTTTTAATGAAAAATTTTAATGAAAATAGAAGCTGTAAAATTACAAAAATTTAAACTACTGAAACTTTTTATAAAACTTTTACCAGTGAAAACTTGTTACTAACACTTTTAATATTTCATTTATACATAAAATATTCCATGGTAAACGTGAATAAAAATAGCAAATGTAAAAATTAAAAAAAATTAACTATTGAACTTTTTAATTTTTTATGAGTGAAAATAGTTTTCAATAACACTTTAATATAATTTATACAATATTTATAAAACCAACACTCACTCTTTTTCATGACAGAGTTAATAATATCTCGAAGTTCAAATGCATCAATTTCTCCATCCTGTAATAATATATAACTTACAAATTTCAACATATTTTGATGTTATATAATCTTAATGCTTAGATATATGAAATATAACACGTCTCATATCCATCTTGAACCAATAAAAAGTAAACCTTATGTGCATTAAATAAACTGGAAAAAATGCTTCAGAATGAAGAAAAAAATGGGGTATAAGCTTACAGGAGTCTGTATTAATTAAAAATGGCCAAGGGCTATCACATCAAAGGTTTACCTGCATAACAGATATAAAAATTTTCGAATATGCCTAAATAATTAGAAACATAATATTCTATATTGGTAATTGCAGAAAATGTTCAAAAAAGGTTATAAAATAAACATTTTTTAATGAAATTTTTGCCCATGTGTTATTGCTTAATGAAAAAGTGTTTTAAAGCATATGCACAAGCAAATGTTCAAATAGCAATATAGGGGTAGCTTTCATATTATTTAGGACTTATTTTATAAAACAAGAACAAAACTAAATACCTCTCCAGTAAGTTGGTCGAATAACTTCTTAAATTTCTTGTCATTCTCATTTTCATCCTAAGTTTAAATCGGCTTTAGCATAATTAAAAAACATAAAAAATGGCCACAACATGCGAGATGACATGGCTTTTGATGTTAAATTAAAACCCAAGTATTTCAATGGCAAATTTGCATTAAATACAGATCAAATACAAGATAAAAACACAGTACACTGAGCATGCTTTGGGTTTCTTACCCTTAGTTTGACCCTAAATTGGGTTAGGTCACCCACTATATAATTGAATTTTTATGCTAAATTGTCTTATTTCTGTATGGTTATCTTAAGCTTAGAAAAGGTATGAGAAATAAAGTTTGAGAAATTGGGTTTCTAAGGCTCTTTACTTAAATTTGGTCTTGCCACAAAAAATGGGTTAACTTTTACAAAAATGGTGATTAATCGCTCCTCCAAATTTATGTGGGGTATATTTAATTATGCAGAAATATACTAATTCTGGGTGTATTTTTTAGCTCCCCTAAAAAAAAACCATAGAAAAATTGAACATGCAGTAAGTCAACTAAAGTTGCAAAGGAATGAAACCATGCAAATTACAGCAATAAAGAAAATGTAGGAGTGACATGCACAGACAGTAACACTGCCACCCAAATAATATACTGGTACTGGAGAAAATATTTTAAGAATTTATGAAAATTTGAAAAAAATATTTCTTTGTTTTATTTATATATTTATTTATTTCAACCTGTGCTACTAAAATACTGAATTTTAACATTGTTTTTTGGGGGTATTGGCTGGCTAATGCTACTGAGTGAAAAAAAATTCTGGTGAAATGGATTAACAAAGTTATTATAAAAGGGAAAGTGCTAAGAGAAAGTTGGAAGATTTTTTTTAAATAATTAAAAATATAAATTTTGACCGCTGCTATTTCTACCTTAGGTCTTTGTTTCTCTTTCCTTATCTAGAGCAACAAATTATGGATAAAGTAATTTTGGCCTAAACTATTCCATAGCATGACCACACAGCAAATGATTACACAGTTACCATTTGGGAGAATACAAACATCAAACTGCAAAGCAAGCAAGTGTGCATCAGGCTGGACAGACTCACATGGGTTGCTTATCATAAAAAGCAAGCCACACAAGGTACATACCAAATGATCACATAGTTATTATAACAAAAATACCATAAGACTAATAAAGAAGCTTTTTAAAGCTGCTGTTTCCTAAAAAGCTCTTCTGGTTAACTTGTTTTACATAGATAACAACATTTTTGAGTAGAATTCCAGCCATATTTGTACCTAAACAGTCGGACTACGACGCCAAAATGTTGTGATGCAAAATTAATTTACAAGAAGAGCTTATTAGATTTACATATAAAGCAAAGCTAAATTTTAAAGTTTTTAAACTTTTTTCATGCATTGTTCATGACTCTAATACATTAATAAATCATTTTCTAAATGGGTGTTAATAAACTAATATATGTGGTACACAATACACTGAAGCAAAATGTTAATACATACATCAGTAGGAACAGGTTCAGGGGCCACAGGAACCGTCTGTTTTGTCTCTTCATCAAGTTCCCTGTAATAACAAATTAGTTGGGTTAAAAAATTTGATAAACTGGAATTTAATTTATGTAGGAAAGTATGGGTTACTGAAATAAGGGCAAATACAGTATTTTATACTGTATTTTTTTACAGTACTTTTTAATTTTTTTATTGGCTAGTGAAATAAGGGCACTAAGTTTAGTTATTTTGTTGAATTGATATTTTCTAATTAATTAATTAATGTGCAATAAAAAAACAAATAGTAAAAAATTGTAAGCAATAGTATATACGTTGGTAAAAATAAACAGTAAATCTGGCTTTGATATCATTTTGACTATTATAAAATAGAAAATATGTGTACTACTTCTCTTTACTTTTAATTTGAAAAATTTATACTACAAAATTATGTTTGAACGAAAAATAAACCAATAAAAAATTTTAACTGATACTAATTTTAACAGACTAAAAATTTTAAATAAATTATTGCATGTACTTGTTAATTAAAAAAAAAATCGATTGATATTAAATTTAATAGGCTACCATTTTTAGATAAATTATTACATGTACCCGTTAGTTTAAAAATATAACAAAATAATTTAAAAAAATATAACAAAACAAACCCAGTTTCTGCTCGTTTCTCAGTGTAGATTCGGAGGACAAAATCTGCTTCTTCATTCGGTTGAAACGTGGACGGGACAATGCAGTATTCTCCAGGAGGAAGTTTGAACCTCTGGGAGTTCTCTCGGAGGTTGATAAAGTTCTTGGATCGAGCTACAGATTGATTGTAAAGGAAGAAATCCTTCTTTAGTGTTTGGTTGGGTGCCACCGACTCTTTTAACTTGGAATATAAAAAGTTATTTTTTTATGATTAACTTGAGAGATTGAAATTTTTGAATGTTAAACTATGTAAGTGTTTTGGAACTAGCTGTTTTGGAGAAATCGCTTTGAAACTGTGAGTGTTTTTGTTTTTCTGCATAGCTGATAATTTGGACAACCTATTAAGGACCACTGGGTTGGAGCAACTGCCGTTGAGTGTCTTCCCCACAAATATTCCCCGACAAAGTAATATACTTGGTATAAATAACTCTAATTTGGACTTTCTAGAATAGAAAAAGGAAAATCTGCTATTGCAATAAGAACAAAACTGTGCGAAACAATATTGTAATATTGTATTTACAAAAATGAAAAATCTTCCTTTTTTTTGTAATATTGTATTATCGTAATGTTGTATGATTGTAAAGTTGTGTATATGAAAAAAACAATTCTTACTTTGTAAAGAGCAAATCCTATGGTGAGAAGTCCTTGTCCCTTCACCTTCTGCTTCCTCCTGTTCTTCTGCATCAGTGAGAGGATGAAACTGCATCCCACAACATCATCATCGGGATCATCATCTTCCTCTTCCAAGATTAAACGGAACTGAGGATTCACCCAGAAAGTATCTGGAGCAAAAAAAAGATAAATAAATAAGTTTTATGTATTAAAAAATGACGAATGGGTTTCAGTTGGAATTAACCATTGAAAGAGTCTCGAAGCTAGTCCCGTTAATCACCGCAGCTAAATGTCGTGCACACGTATTCTATTCCTCTTACTCGCACTGACACGTAACTCAGTTTAGTTCATCCCTGTATATAATGATTACCGAACCAGATAGTTAATTTCAACTAAGAACCCATTTGTCGCTCAATAAATGTGACCATAAGTTATTAATTTTTTAACAGCTCTTTGGTATAAAATGTAGTGTATTTCCGACTTTACTGCAATCTGGCAGGAATAAAAAAGAAAACAGAAAAAAATACAAAAAACGGAACCAAAAAAATAGAAAATACACTGACTTCTATTCCATATCAGTGAGGTACTACCTGGACTTTAGACCAGGGTTAAACCAGTATACTTAATACCCCTAGCTCAGTAAGGTACGTGATACGGTCTGGTTTTATGTATGCAAAAAATTTAACATTTAAAAAAAAATGTATTATTTATGAATTTGAATGCCTGTACTACTGCATGTACAGAATATAGAGAATCACAGAGAATCTTATAAGCACAATACCAAAAGATGACGAACATCTGAACTAGACACAACCAGTTAAAACTTTAGATGATTTTTCATATTTCCAAAAGACCACAACTCATTATATTTATAGCCAGGTCCATACAAGAACAAAACACTCCAAAATTATAGCCAAGTCAAGTACATGAAATACAATGGCATACATTTATTTACATCAGAAATAAAACATTACGTGATATTAATTGCTTCCGGAAATCCAAGGAGCCTTTGGTTTGGCAAGTTTAAATTGTAAACAGTAAATGGAGAAAATACATTCGTTGGTGTTTTGCCAAAAAAACGTATAAGCCAACTTAGAAAGAATGGCACTATGGCCTATATTAGTATTTGATAAATAGAGCAGCAATTCTTTTCAAAAACATCCCGTAATTAGAACACTATTTTAAGTACAAACTATTACATAAATTTTCTTCTTTTCATTGGTTAAGCTGCAGTGCTATATATGGGTATTGCGTATTTGTATATATATAGCTTGGAAGTAAATTGAGAATTAACTGTTTCTTAGCGACTAATTTAATAGAATTTTGTGTGGTATGGCGGTAAAAAGATATGTTGTTATATGATAGGATGTCTTTATGAACTCAGTAGACTATATACACCATATGCTGTTAAATTATTTATAGTCATATGGTCCTGTTTAATGCATCATATCTACATTATAATAGCTTTTTCTAAGTAGCAGTGGTGTATTTTAGGAATAGTTTAAAACAACAATTTTAAGAAGCACAAACTTTGTCAACTAGAAAAGGCCACAAGTAATTTTTTTAACCTTTTTTTTAAGTTTAAAAAATATAAAATAATATTCTTTCCTTTAAATTTTAAAGTAGACCAAATATTTTAATTTTTGATTTATAAATATATATAAATTTAAGAAGCACACAAGTTTCACAGACACAAACACATACACACTTACATACATACATTTGTTTTACATTTCATTACAATTTCAAGGTCAATAAAAAAAAAATTTTTTACCTGGAAAATTCCTGCATCCCCCAGCAGTGCAACCTCTTGTCCATCTTCCTTCATGAAGAGAAGTGATCCACTGTGTACTCACATCATCATCTTCCACAGCATCCGGACCTAAATTGCAGATCTCAAGCTTTGTGAAACAGCGGCAGAAGTCCTCATAACTCATCCTGGAAGAATGAGGAGCAATTTTTATTTTATTTTTTTTTTACTTTTTAGTTTTTTTACTGTTTGGCACAGTTTGAATATTTTGAACTAGTTTGGACAGGTAAAAAGAAACAGGTCCCCAAATGCAAGATTTAAAAACGGCGCAAGTAATTTATGATATTATGAATAAACTACAAAATAAAGTTACTGTTAATTATATTACAAATAACTTTTATTTTAAAACGTACAGAGACACTTTATAATATGAAATGTGTTGAAAATAAGTCAATTTTCATTATTTTTAGAAAACGTTAATATTAACTTCACTGGTATTCAGATTTGCTGTTTCACACGCTTCTATTCAAATGTGGCAATAAATGGTGACTGAACAACTTATGTGACAGGTGTTGTGTCACAGCTCAGAACATCCTGATTCAAAGGGCAAAGGGAAGCAGGTCTTAGTAATGTAGCTCACATTTCGTCAGTAGTCATATAGTCCCATTTACACAGTCGCAAATGCATTTATTTAAATGTTTATACTTTATATAAAAAAGAAAAAAATTTTTTTTTTTTTTAGAAAAAAATATATAGTAAAGTGGGGTAATAAAAATAATGGGCTACTTGGGGTAGGAAAGAACAACCCCCCCCCCCTTTTTTTTATTACCCCACTTGACTATAGATTATTTATCAATTCTGTATAATACATGCCTACATTCCTTTTATAAATGGGTAATTGAAAAAACAAGAATTTGGTTGACTGTAACTAAATAATTGATTAGAAAATGAAGAAAGGCAAGCATGACCGCGCATACAGTTATATCACTGTGGTCTATATGCATTACTTAACCATGACTTCTCTTCCATTTATCAACACTCACAAGTTAAAAGCTGATATTTCAAAACACAACAGCTGCAGAGTATCATTGTGATGTTTATAAAAGGCAAGCATGCTAGGCCACAAACATCACATTAACTCAAAGCAATATAATTACAACTTGTTGCATTTATTCCTGTCTTATGCAGAAGCACAAAAGCTTTACAAAACAAGAATGATAAAATCAGTATGTGGTCCATAAACCATAGACACACAAAAGTGTATCTTAATTTAACTAGGAATTGCTGTAGAAAGACCAAAATAGAAACCTACTCACCAGAATTCCCCGTCTTCACCAAACTCGACATCAAGTCTCTGCTTTTCATCAGGCACCCTGTTCCACGATGAGGAACTGAAAAAAAATTGAAAATGTAAAGCCATGTATGAACATTGAGGAAAATTTAAAAGCAAACCAATTTGAAAAAAAATTGTTAAACCAATGTGTAAGGACAAGCATTTAAAAATTCATGTGTGGATAGTTATAAATTAAATTAAGTGATAAATTGAATGAATAAAAGCAGTTATAGTTTCAACATAAGGTGCAGTCATTAATTGAACATAAACACAGTCACAATTAGAAAAAAATGACAAAAAATGGAATAAAGTTAGATCAATACAATTGAGACTTTTGAACTATGCACAAAGAAACTAAAAATTATTAAACAGTTATCCAAAAAAAAGTAAAAAACGGTTTTCCAAAAAAACTTAAAAAATTTTGGGACCACTTTTAGTTTAGCCCTGGTTTAAAATACAGTAGTTATAAGTAGTTTATTCACCCGTCACTCCACGCTCCATTCCATTCAACCTGTCCCCATGGATTGCGGACACGAACCAACTTTACACCGTTGCGCAACTAAAAGGTTTTCAATGAATAGCCACAATGTTAAGCTTAAATACATGGAATGTTGGGGTTGAATAGAAATATGGCTTCGGCTAGGCCATTTCTTTTGTACATAGGTGAGCATATATTTGCTGAACCATGAATTTGGGCTTTGCAAACAAACTTAAAATAAATTTGAGGATCCAGGAAATTAAACATAGGCCTGTACTGTACACTGTACGTGTCAATTACATTATTCAACCAGTATATATATTTTTAACATCAAATAGTACATTTATTTAATTTCAACTGGTATATATATATACGTAAATATATATTTTTTAACATTTTAACTGGTATATATATATCTGTAAATATATATTTTTTAACATTTCAACTGGTATAGCCAGTTTGTTTTAACAATCATTTAACAAGTGTATATATATATACATATACCTTCAAGAATTTTTCAACAGGTAGTCTATATACTAATCAAGTTTTATATATATATATATATATTACTGTTTATGAAATATCAGCTATACTTACAATATCAAGACCTGTGATACTGTACGCATGGCCCATCAACAAACCATTACTCAGCTTTGCTTCCCTTTGAGACTTACTGGTGGTCTACAATGTAAACAATCTGGTTAAAGAATCTGGCATTAATCTAGCAATATAGTAAGAGCAATGCATTTAAACATGAATGAGAAAATAGATAGCTTAAAATAGGTTTATTTCTGTGCCTTCAGAATTTGGGCTATGGTCATTTTTTATAAGTTAAAAATGTATGTATGCACAAATGTGTATGTTACACATGTTACAGAATGTATGGAACTTTACACAACAGTGAATCTAAATAATAGAGGTATTATAACAAAGAAAAGTCCCAGCAAGATATAAGACAACCCAACCATGAAGTGTACATAATAGGGCGGGGACATACCAACTGTAAACTAAGCGCTAACATGAACAGTTGTCACTTCAATTCCCACGAGAGGAATTCGACTCTAAATATATTTATTGCAAATACAGTTGAATAGTGGGTCAGGGTATCTTAAGCTTAAGTAATCTAATGGGCGCCACAAGCAAATGACACCAGGTCACAGCCACTGGGGATTGTAATGTACCGGCCGGCATTAGGCGTTAAGGTACAGAATTAGAAACCTTTGCCAGGTATATAGCACGTATTATTGGAAAATTCATATTGACGTATAGATGCTATTGATGGACTCCTATAGGCTAGATAATGTGTGTATTTAGTTAAATGACTGCACACTTAATCAAAGTAATAGAATAATTCATTTAAATTTAGAAAATGTTTAGTTCATAAACTTTAAATTCTTAAACATTTTTTCCTAGTTTATTTATTAATACATGAAATACCAAACAGATAGGTTTTATTTCATAGACTTGACTGTTTTTATGTTTTTAAATTACATAGTTTATAACAGGTAAAATAAATAAAAAAAGCCCTCAATATTTAAGGTTTAAACCACAAGTGCCCACTGCCTTTACTCTGCTCTTGCCTGAAGGCAAAATCAATTCAATTAAATTGACCTAATTGCTTGAAATAGCTTTTAGCTTTCAATTGATTGACGTACAGAAATGATTATACAGTACAGTTGTTTTTGATTGATGTACAGAAATGATTATACAGTACAAGCACCAAATTACCTCAACAGCACACCCCATAAGTGCACCTTTTTTCAATGACTTGTGCATTACACTATAGAGGTTGTTAGGAGCTTCTTTCAGGTCAATAACTTCAGTTAC
This sequence comes from Ciona robusta, assembly GCF_009617815.1. Classification (NCBI taxonomy): domain Eukaryota; kingdom Metazoa; phylum Chordata; class Ascidiacea; order Phlebobranchia; family Cionidae; genus Ciona; species Ciona robusta. The sequence continues at coordinate 2,311,440 of NC_143238.1, read as the reverse complement.
ACCTCCAGTGAAATCCTCCATAGCTTCGGTGGTACTGCCTCCTTTCAAGGCCTCATAAGAGCCATTTAATCTAAAAGGAGTATTGCTAAACGTAGTAAAAGCATAATCACATATAATATATTAGTTTAGGTTCTTATAATGCAAATCATTTATCCAATGAAATAGGTTGTGAGTATGTATGGCCAATTTTGTGGTAGTGGATTAGAGGCCTAGTATTGAACACTTGAATGCAATGTGAGTAGATTAGCTTACAGCCTACTATTTAAGCCATAACTCTGACTAAGCCTTCTTAAAGGCAGACAAAGCAATGATCTTTAAAAAAATCTAGGTAATTCGGTCAAATTTCATTTTCCTAAAAAATAAAAAAAAACCTTTATAAGTTTAGTGTATAGTGTAGTGATATTCACTTTAAGTTAAACAAACTTACTTGGCATACGCCTTTTCAAGTAGAGCGCTCCAAAACTCATTGTTTTGTGCTGAGTGTAAGTAGACAAGTTTACCACGCACTGTAGGGAGAAGATCATCCACCATGACGTCAATCCATTCTCCATACTGTATAATATGGATGTAATGTAACTTACTTTATCCTCACATGGGCGGAAAGCGACAGTTGTTATAACTCGGTGTTCTGTTTCATACACCTCGTGCCAGCTTACAAGTTTCTCAGTATGTGATTTACTTTGTGGGTAAATATTTTCTGGATTCTTTTATGTGTGGACGATAATTTGGACAACCCATTACGGCCCACTAGGTTGAAGCAATTGCCGTTAAGTGTCTTGCCCAAAGACATACGTTCGCTAAGGTAGCAGCGATGACCCTTGAACCCATTTCCACTGAGTTAGAGGCAGGCGCGCTAACCACTTAACCACTGCGCCGGACATACACACATATATGGGGGTTACCATGCTTGGGTTAATTATACAGGCTGTGTTTGGTTGGTATATATGACTTATCATTAAAAGATAAGATAGTTACACTTGACTTGGCTGATAAAAAGAGTCATATGTTTAATATTACCATTATCAGCTTATGTACACCTGCAGTTAAAGTACTAATATTATACCATTGATATAGTGGGACAGTTTCAATGTTGTAAAAATAAATTGTTATTAAAAATGATAAATATCTCATACATAACATAGACAAACTTTTGATATTAGTAACAATTTTCAATAATTAATCCAAGAACTTAAAACACAATTCAATTTCGTATGTTTGTACCACAAATTCATAAATAGAACAGCAACATATGGAAAATATATAAGTGACCCTATAGAGCACACATAATATATTTGAACAGCGATTAATGGACAACAACAGATGCGAATGGTAACCATGTAACAGGTCAGCACTAAATCACCTGCCAGAATTGGAAGTGGAACATGCCACAGTAGTCTTGAGAAAAACTCTGGTCTGGTGGGATGATACGATACAGAAGGTCATCATTTAATGATAAAGATGCTATTGCTGCCAGCAACCAGCAGTCACCTAGATAAATTGGTTGTTGTGTACATATTGTATACTTTATGTGGGTATTTGTTTGAAAACTATACATATTGCAAATGTGTTAAGAAAAAAGGGCCTATGCCCAACAAAATAAAAGTAAAAAATTCTTTACCAAAACTTAGATAAACTTTATTTTTAATTTATATAAAAGCTTAGGTCTTACACTTATTAAATTTACATTATGCGGTTAGTGGTTATTTTTCTGAAACAGTACAGAGTAAAATGTATTTACAAAAGGGTTAAAAAGAAAAAGTGAAAAACCAACATAAAAATGACGAACTAAGTAAGATATAAATAAATAGAAACTGCTACATAGGGGTGAGTAAACATTTTTGTAAACAGTACTGCCAAAGTGTTTTTTTGGTTCAGTATTACCAAAGTGACAGATTTTTTTTAAATTGAAATTCACGAAAAAAACATAACATTGTGTTTATATTTACCAAGTTCTCCTTGCATGATGTCAAACCTGCTAGCTCCTCCAACAAACAACTGCGGGTCGTTAGAAATATCCTGCAGCAAACAAGGATACCTTATTATGAGCCATTCATTTTTTGAGGCCAAGTACTATTGTTACAACTTGTACCTATGCTACTGTATATAAATGAATTCCACAATTTAGGTCAGGGTTATTTCATTCCCAAAACACAATTGTTAGTAGTATAGGCTACTCAATACTCATCATACTATAAAAATTTAACTCATTAAAATTTATCAAAAAAATCTTTAAAAATTCCATATATAGTAGGGTGGGGGAAGATGGGACACCTTTTCAATCTATTTTCTCTTCCAATTTGGTAGTAAACAAACGTTCAACGATTTTTTATAAAACTTTATCCTCACGGCTCCCATAGACCATTGTTAATTGTTTAAAACACGGTCAGGCTATTTGATAATTATGTGTCAAAGGTGTCTCATCTTTCCTCACCCTACTATATATATATCAAAAATCAAATGTATTTGCTCAACTCGAAAATCCAAACCAAAGAATATTAATTATTATTTCTGAATAACTTTAAAAAATTTACATGTGGCCTTTTCCATTCGACGTCCATTCGTGGGCGCTGGTGTGGGGGGCTATAAAAGAGAGCATTCCCGTCCGCTGGGAACTCGGGATCTTCATAAAGTATTTTCTTCCTAACAAGTTCTTCTTTAACTTCAGAAACTGTTTTATTTTGGATGTCAATTTGCGGGTTCCTTTGTTTGGTGGCACATTGGTATCTGGACATAAATTTTGTTATTGCATGGTTATGTTATAGCGCAAAGAATGGAATTTATATTTTAAGCATGTCATTATAAAGTTAAGCATGCAATAACAACACCACCAAAACAAATATTAAAAAAAACGAAAAAATCTGGAAAATAAAACATAAACATATAGAACTAAAATTCAAATAAATTTCAAACATAAATTAAATTGCAAATTCACAATTTCAGTTCATATTTTTTCACACCTAAATTCTCGTGTGATTTTGTGTAGCCTAGGCATCACTCTATATACCATGCAACCACACACAATTACCTTTTTGGTCCACCAGTTTCTTTAGCTGGTGCTGAACTGCTATTATAACGACCATATTTACCAATACTACCCCCACCACCACCATAACGTGGTGCAGCCGGTATGGCGCGTCGAATGGTCTTTTTCTGGTAATAATACGGCATTCTCCTACCCTTCTTATCCCCTTTAAAAAACGAATGAAAGAATAAACGTGTTTTTTTATTTTAAATATTTGGCAACCCATAAATGACCACTGGGTTGAAGCAAATGTCTTTAATACCTTAAATGGTTTTTGAGTTATGGTAAAAAAACCATTGCGCGGTTGCAGATATTTTGATTATTTCGATAACTCAAAAACCATTTGAGGCATTGGACCAAAAGTTGGTTTTTTAAACTTGTACGGTCATTTGACATCTATTGTGACCGAGTAGCGTTTCCCAAAAATATCTGCAACCGTTTGCAACCGCGTGCAACTGTTCGAAATCTTTAGTTTAATCAGGGACCCCAGAATCCTAGCCATTGTGCTGTAGTCTGTAGTGAAGTCCCTTTATAATATAAACAACTAGCAAAATAATCGGTAAGCAAATAATTTTAAAGATATAAAAGAACAAAGAAAATTAAAGCAAACGTATTAGAATTGGCATGTAACTCAGTTACTGTTGCTCTACATTGGTAACGGTAAGTAACTGCCTATAGTGCACAACTTAAACCTCAAGTGAGTTAAAATGCATTTATATCATACACCCTTACTCCTGTTATTATAAATGTAATTTAAATATATTATATATATATATATTTGTAATGTTAATCAAATAAAAATGTGCAGCCTGACGAAGGTTAGGTTTTGCTCAAGTAAAGGAACAAAAACTGGTAAGACATTTGGTATCTGTTAACCTGTACTTCCTTGCATTTAACTCACCGGGTAACTGTCACTGCGGTTTTTACTGCAATCAAATTGCTCTTATGTTTATGCAATGTTTTGGTGGAACGTCGTTTTTCAAGAACTCTTGCTTTTTTTGGTGGCTCCACTTTTGCTGCAACATCAGAACTTGCTTCTGTCTGTTTACTCATTTTATATCTAATTCCCTGAAAGTAATGACCTGTTTGTTGTAAAGTTTCTTCGAAATAATACTAACAACACTGTCACACACCTTAGTAACAGAACAAACTTTACAGCGACTGAAACTGTTCTGGTGATTCAGACCAAAACAATTTGTTATATACGACACAGCGTCACCTGGTGGTTGTACACCTACACATTATTTCATTTGATAAAACGGGGGTTTTCGCAATTTATTACACAGTTAAAACACGAGAATGAGTTGGTGGAATAGACAACAGGATCTGATAATGTCCTATCGCGTTTGTTTATTCGTTGCAAAACAGTAAATTCAAGCTCCCGCTGTCGCCCCCTCAAACAGATTTTATCACAATAATTTAAGAAGGGAAACTCCAGGTTGCGGTACGGAAACACCTAGTTCTTGAGCCAATGTTGCACTAGCAATAGTTATTTAAGCAATATGCTAACATTAAACGCGTTAGTACAGATATGAAATTCGATACCGCAAACCTAAAATGACCTATAGCCTGGACTTTGTTTCATATATACATAGCCGAAATACCATTATTCAAAACGCGTGGTTTAAACATAAAAAAATTTATCACATTTAACATAACCATAAATTTAGGACAGCCACATTTTGACAATGATCCCTGAATTTGTCCAAGCCAAACCATGGCTATTTTTTTCAAACTGCCATTTTGTGACAAGCCACCTGAATGAACGATGAATAATTTCGGTATGTTCATGGGAATGTAAACCTACAATTACCCCTTGGGCGTTGCGATAAAACGCCTTTGTTTGCGTGCTGTGTGTAGATGCCGGCTACACTTAAGAATATAGTATTGGTATACAGTGAATCAGCAGAATGACACTATAGCAGTTTGAAATTTGAAGTTTGAAATTAAAATGTAAAGAAACGATAAAGTGAGAAAAAAAATTGTTTGTTAACTTACAAACCTGCATGCAGTGATTTCAGTTTATCGTATTTCTAAAGATGGAATCTGAGAACACGAAATGGTAAGTCGTCACATATCGTTACGCACATTGTACTGTTTTGTCTCGTTCATGAACATACACACTTTGGAATTACCGATACCTACTGCTAGCAGGTTATACCGTTATATTTTCCAATCGTGTTTTACCGATTAGCAACAGCAAACAGCTGTTTACTACCAAACGGGACGATAAAGGGGGGTGAAAACGTGGACCATTTTACCCCGACCTACTATATATCAAAGACATGATAAAATTTGTGAAACCTGAATCGTTACTAAATCCACATAAAATTGTAACCTCCACATTTATATTTCAGTACCGAGGCTACCCTGCTTTTGACGCCTTTGCCAGCGGCCAGGTTCAACGATATGAAAGAAGTCAGAAGAGCAGACTCTCCATTACCTGCTGTGCCATTACCGCCAAAAGTGCTAACACGCAGCAAAGACGCAAATGCAAAACGTCTTTCTCACAACAATAACAACCAGCATGCGAAACTTAGTGCTTCTTGTGACGATCTCAGGCAGCACCCGCCTGCAAAACCAAGCCGCAAAAAGTTGGGAAATTTGAAAATGAAAAAGACTGCTTCTATGGACTTTGATACAATCTCATGGGCCACGTCGACAGCAGAACCTCTTTTGACAGGTAGAAGTGAAATGTTATGTTTTTACCAGCAATGTTATAGTAGTGTGGGATATAAGATGGAATACCGTTATCACCTAAATCCCCTGGTGGTGTTTAGAAAAGTTCCCGGTCGTGTTTTGAACAATTAACAACGTTCTTTTATATAGACGCTGCGCTGCGGTTATATAATTCTGTGTATAATGTTTGTTTACTACCAAATGGAACGATAAAATATAACGAAAACATATACTAACCTACCCCACCAAACTATGCCTATCTTTTATTAATTACAGATGTTCACGGACCAATAGACCACAACAGTGTGCATTACGCTGCCACTAAATTTCCGAGCAATCTGGCAATTCATGATTACGAAGAATTAATGGAAAACGTAAGTTGTTTAATTGTATATGGTATGTCGCATATTGAGTAGCTTGTTACTATATACTCATAAATGGTGTTTTTAAATGTCCATTATTGCCTAAATACTGATGACGGGAAAATCTCTATGGTTAACTATTTTTTAAAACTATTTTCTTTTTGTTGTATGTCGTATCTTATACCACGTCATTAGCCTGTACCCCTAGTATGACGACATTGGGTTTTCAATAAGACGAGTTCATAATCCGGAGATATAATCCGCCAGTCAGGGACAGCCCTAAATGCACGTGCGTTTGAAGGGACTACTATACTGCCGACCATGCGGCTTGTCGATAAAGCGATTACATCATACGGTAGCGACCGCCTCACAAAGTCCTGAATTTCCAACGTAAATCCTACTTTCAGAGAGGCAGGTTTAGTTTAGTCGAAGTTTACGCGCGTGGAGTGGACTGCAGGTTTTATTAGCTGTTACTGTATACATTTGCGTTGTGAATATGCCGCAGGTCAGCATTTTTTGGCAAATGTTTAGTGAGAAAAAGTGTAAAGAATTTAGAATGATATATAATATATTTTCAGATACACGTTGACAACAAATCAGACTGCGCAGGAAATACGACGATCAGCAACGCATACCCGTGCCCTCAGATCAACTCGATTTCCCAGCAGTCTCCTAAATCAGTCGTATCATCTCAGCAAGATCCGCGCACTAACACCAGGTATATAATGGCTTAGGGTTGCGTTTGAACAATTTTGTGCCATCGACTGTCACGAAAAATTTCCGAAGAGCCCCTAATTTATTCGGTATTGATTTTCAAATTGACAGGAACAGTTTTTACGCTGCGTGCGCAGTGCAGCATAAAGCAGACTTTGGCAGGTAGGGTAAAAGGCCCTTTCGCTATCCGATGACCATTGTGAGCAAGTTGTGTGTAACCGCAAAGAATAGATGGGGTTGGGTTTCACATTATGTTGATTGTTATGGCGGCCTTAATCGTCTGTAATGTGTTATGATGAATTTGGTTCGAAAATTCGATCCGTTAGATGTCTTTTTTCTGCTTTATACGCGTTTTGCAAAAGGTTTTAAGGCGTAGTAAGTAATTGAGTTTTTTTCTGAAATATGTTGAGAAATGACAGGTACCCACGATGTATCAGCACAGGACTTCGAGCCGTCAGTCCTTTTCCTTATCTTGACGGTGATCGGTAATTGCAATTCAGTGTCATTGTCGTGTTTGGATAGATTGTATTAATTTCGTATTCTAATCGTACCAGTCAGTTTACGTCGTTGTTGGATGTACTACTGCAGTGTTCAATATTTTAATTACATTTATTTTTTAGGGAAAGGCAGAACCCGATGTATACCGGTATACGAGCAGCCAGTCCAATCCAGAACACGTTGGACAGTTCTTCCTTCTCCAAAATTCGGTCGACACGACCAGTAGTTGGTCAAAAATGTGCTTGCGCATTAATTGCGGGCATGATCACTGCGGTCTTAATTAGTTTGCTGTCATTGATCTTAGTGTTTCTATTTTTCATCGGTCTTCTGAAGCCTCTGAACTTTCCAAGTAAGCTTATAGGATTTAGATTACAATTTTTAATCACGCGAGAAGTCGCTGGCTTAATTAAGAATGAATCCTCTGTAGTAATCTGACTGCGGTTTTTCAGACGCGATTGATCAAGAAAGATTTATTGATCTCGAAAATGAAGTCAAACTTTTAAAACAAACCATGCAAGCAAAAGACGTCTTACTAAACAACAGTCTCTTAAAACAAAATGCAACGGTAAGTACACATGTCTAAAATAATCACATTTCGCTACGGTTCTGTTTGGTCAAAATTTATAGTTTCATTTTGAGAACACTTTTCTCGCCTTTTAATTCTAACCACACTGTAAATATTCCACCACCACAGATTATCGATCTGAGGGCGGACTTAGCGAAAACGACTAGAAGCCAATTGGAAATAGACAATCAGGAAATCCGACGTCAGCTGACCGAGGTTATGACTTCGTTGAACACGAGCGAAGTGAAAAATATATTCGGTAGCCTCTCAGGTAAAATTATCACCATTTGGACTATAAGTGAATCCATTTCAATACACGATTGAATTAATAAGTACAGTATAGGGTGGGGTAAAAACGGGACACCTTCAGCACAAAATATTTTACTGATCTTTGTTTTAAACAGTTAACAATGGTCTATAAAGGAGTTTGTTTCGTACACCTCATTTGTTTTGCTTTCACACATCCAGATAAAATATCATGGGTATAATTGATTTTACTTAAATATTGTATTTATATGATATTTAATCATGTATAATATAGGAGGGTGGGGAAGATTTTCATTCTATTTTCTCGACCCATTTCATAGTAAACAAAAAGCATTCAAAGAATTATAAAACTGTATCCTTGCGACTCCCATTATTAATTGTTTTAACCACGATCGCGGATTTGTATATTATGTTTTAAAGGTGTTCTATCTCCCCCCACCCTACTATGGTATTTACCATTTACGACGTATAGCTATATAGCTTATATATTCACTCAGGCCAAGCGATGGCCAAATGCAGACACGAAAGCTTTTCGATCGGCAGCTCATCGGTGCAAGATGTAACGGACAGTGGGGAATACTACGCAGATGAGGTAAGTGACGTCAAAAATACATGTGACGTAAGTAAATAGTACACGTGACGTAACGTCGTAAGTGATGTAATTCGTCAAAACCAGCAAATGTATGAACGGCAACTATAAAATTTGCACATAATACCACATAATTATTAAACTCCTTTCTGAAACAATTTATCACTGCGGCGAACTTCTTCTCCCTTTTTGCAGGCAAGTTTGGGTAAGCTGTGTATTTCATGGATTTTCACAAATTAACCATTTAAAAAAAATCATAGCTATAACATGCCATTGCTTTAGTTTAATGCTTTAAATACTCTTGGGCATTTTTGGTGATTTTTCTAGGAATTTAAACAGTTACATACCTGATGCGTTTTCTTCACTTTTTGTATTGATGCAAAAACTAAATGACAAGTCGTCGGTTTCGTGAAGGAACAGTCGAACCGTATAGTGTTAATAATAACAGTAATACAGAATAGGAACTTAACAACAATGTTATACTTCTGGCGAGTGAAATAAAATATGCATGTGATAAAAACTACGAAAGCAAGCATAGGTACAACCAAAAATAAAACAACAAATAATCAAAAACTGTACAACAATATATTAACGCCCAGGTTTGAAACGAGCATTCTCTGACTGGCTCTGTAAATTTTTCGTTCGCATTCTTTTCTCGGTTCTGAAGATTTTTCCACATTACAGAATTTTATCATTACCGGGGCGACTTGTTCAAGCTCTTCAGGATTTGTCGGTTCCATGGAGACGAGAAGGACGACAGAGGGCGGCGAAGAAAGGACCTACTTCAAGTGCAAGTGTGTGCGCATAAATGGCTCTGCTGCGCCACCGTCCGGACGAGTGGAATGCAGAATAGATTACTGGCAGTGTCCGTTGTCGCTGGTCTGACCTCTTTGTGCAATGACTTTCCAGTAAACGTGTTTTTGAACGCCTTTTAAATCCTTGTATTTGCGGTAGTATTAAACGCGAATGAACTTATGCCCAGTTGTGAGTATAGCGTTGTTAAGTACTACACGACCTCGTCAACTTTGCCTCCGTTTCGCGTTTCTGGATTCACATAATTCGTCCCGGATTGGTCATTGGTCTGCTCTGTAAGACTCCGCTTCTCCGGTGATAGATTAGGGTTCGGAAATGGAGATACGGATAGCAGAGGAGAAGGCAAACGGCTTACACAGGTTGGGGGCTCGTGGTGTGTGATGGCCAGCATTTGTACGGCGTCGTGGCTCGACTTTCGTGGCGCGCAGTTGGAATGGCTGGCGCCACGGCGTCTGCGGTTTCGCCTTGCATGGCATGACTCGGTAATTTCGCTATTATTGTTGCAGCGTCTACCGGTTATGGATTCCAGGAGACTGCGACGGAATCCCGGTGCAGCAAACGTGTATATAACTGGGTTAATGCAACTATGCATGTATGACATACACGCGCCCACTTGTTCTATTGTAGCCGTTGTTATCCACTTATTTACGTCATTGTAGAGGTTTGAATAGTTTCCAGATATCTGAAAAACGACAAAAACGAAATGAATTAAAACGACGATCAACAATCCAAAATATTTACATATAGTAGGGCGGGGGGAGATTTAAAATTTTTCATTTTATTTTCTCGTTTCATTTGGTAGTAAACAAAGAACATTCAAAGAATTACAAAATCTTATCCTCACGACTCCCATAGACCGCTGTTAATTATTTAAAACAAGATCAGGATGTTTAGATATTATGTGCTAAAGGTGTCCCATCTCCCCCCACCCTACTATAAATTAAGAAAGCAGCTATATACAGACACATCATACACATGTAAGTCTGTTAGCTATATATAGAAGCTATACCTTTAAACCATAATATAAAAAATGGTTATATAGGCGCATCCTAATTATGTTATACTTCTATGTTAAACATTCGTAGCTCTATACAGAACTTTTAGTTTAATTTTGTTCTGTCGGGTAATTCGATGCAGAGTACACGGCGAACTAAAGTCGTTACTATGTACGCAGTTTACGTGTTAGGGGCCCAAAGCTAGCCCAATAATGCGCATTTTCGCGCTGATTGCTGCGTAGTAGCCTGCCGAAACACTTCTTGTCGGCGCCGGTTTTAGATCGGTTGGAACGTGTTTTCCTGCTGTTTCCAGTAAGTTGTATACTTTGCACCTCGGAGTACAGGAGTACATGTGTATATCAGTAAAATTATACCCATAAATAACGTATGTTAAGTCTACAAAAGTGAAAGCTAGACATAATACAGGCTACCGCATGTTTAAATATACTTGGACCAATGGATTGTTTAAATGCACTTGGACCAAACCATCAGACCAGGAATGATTGACATTTGAAATTAGGTTACGGTATAGACGGGTAGAGCTATCTTTATATAAGAGTTATATACTTCTTCAGTGGAGCGGTAAATTAGTAATAAAAATACTTAAAACAAATGCCCATCACAAATAAAATCATAATAAATACCCTTGAGGATAAAGAACGGTTGAATTATTGACAAAGACAGTTGTGTAGTTTAAAAACCCCTGACAAAATATCGTCCGATACATAATCGTTAAGCAAAACCACGAGACTATATATATAAACGACGTTTCTACGAAGATTCTTCATTTATTTGACGTTTTTACCAAAAGTATATTTATATTAATAAACAACACATTTATATTAATGTTGGCTGTATAGGTAATTGTTGTTTTAATATGTTGGTTCTATAATGCGTTAAGCCTTCGACTATTTTAAAAATAGGTAATGAGCGAACTAAAAATACGATACGGGTCAGATCGTTAAACACACAAAAACTTTTACTGCAAATAATGCTGACGTTAAAACGACAGATGACGTCACGAATTAGTGTACTATAGATTAAGCCTTAATTTCGAGAGTGCCCAAATCCATAAGAAAAGGTTATATATATTCTGCACTATATAGGTTAATGGAGGCTTTTGTCTTAAAATTTTGTGCAGTAATTCCATACAACTTTATAATGTACAATTTTGTTAAATTTGATATTACAGTAGGGTGGAGGAAGATGGGACACCTTTTCATTCTATTTTATTCTCCCGTTTGGTAGTAAACAAAGAACATTCAAAGAATTATAAAACCGTATTTTCCCAACTCCCATATACCGTTGTTAGTTGTTCAAAACAGGAAGATGATATTTGAAGGTTATTTGATAAAGTTGTTTACACAGTACTATACTCTATTCTTACCACACAGTACTATATACTATATTCTAAAAGCGTGAGTCCTATGACCAGGCACACTAGCTGGGGAACGGTGGTTTAGGCTTGAGTTGGCCCATTATACCCCATTTTGATAACATAGTCACACTTTCGTTAACTAAACAAAAGCACTTTTTTTTCGGACAACGTCCAAAGGTCAAGGCATTTGTGTATTTTTTCATTTGTGTAATTATTTAAATGTATTATTGTGGGGTAAGTTGGAACATTTGCCTGTTATGTCTTATATTTCCTAATCGCGTTTAGAACAATTCACGAAGCTGTTTGAGAGTCGCGAGAATACGGTTACACAATTCTGTACATATTCTTTGTTTACTACCACATGTACCATCTTACCCCAACCTAATTTATATAAAGATAAAGTTGTTCACTGACTACGCCTATTTTCTTCCAATTAAATGTAAATATTTAACTGTAAGCGTGTTTTAACAACTGCTGGTTCGTCCCTATATCCTGTATTTTCGTTTAAAATATTTCAACATTTTCGCTATGGTAATCGGAAAGACAAATAAAGTTATTATTATTATAACAATACCTTCATCATGCGATACAAATGGTGGGGAAACCAGCATAGGAGAAAAGCAATATTCAAGCATAGGACCATGATCGTTGTTTTCGTGTACTCCTTCTGTTCATTCTTGCCCCCCACTATATCCCTGGTGACGAACATAGAATAAGATTAGATTTCCGAAATTCACTGACGTAAGTCATCAAGAATAATTTAAAGCCAGCATCTCATTTACTTGTACAATTACGCGTGCGGCGGCGGGCAGCGGCCGTGGTTGGAGCTATAGAAGTATTGGCTTTCAGATGAAACGATGTTTTGACTTAAACTTGTCCGCATCAATAGGTCATCCTGGCCCACAGGGAATACGCGTGATCTCACCGATTCCGTTTAAATTAGATTGTAGACTCGTTATTGTACTACCCGAAACACAGTATACGACGTCAGTTGCATATATCTTGTAACGGATCGAAATAATACACGCAGATCAATACATATGAAAGTAATATTGTAAATGCAATATCGACTTAGAAATTTGTTTTTGCCTAAATAGTAATTTTGCATTGAGCACAACATTTAATGGAATGCCTGTAACGTAGGTTTCCATTTGCAAAATGATCAATAAAAAACAATTATTTTGTGCATAATACGCCGTGTTAGGTATACCTCACCTCATTAAGTGTTTTTGTACTCAAACACCTGTTAAATACCATCTGTCCAGTTTTAATATGTTTATATATCCAATTTCAACGTTCAGTTAAAACGCTCCTGATTGTACAATGGGTTTTAATCATGTGTGGCAGCATCTTTTGCAAAGTATTTATAGTAGAACGGGGGGGAGATGGGACACATTTTCATTCTATTTTCTCGTGCCATTTGGTAGTAAACAAAAACATCCAAAGAGTTATAAAACCGTATCCCCACATCTAGTATAGACTGTTCTTTGTTTAAAACACAGTATGTGATTTAGATATTATATGCTAGAAGTGACCTGTCTTTCCCTACTCTACTAAATGTAATTCTGCCGACCGACTTATATTCTAAACGTCTATTCGCATTGAGTGCATTATTTAACCTCGAAACCATACGGTTCTTAATAACAAATATAGAAAAATTAACTTACACTCGTCGAGGTCTGTTGACAAGATAGCAAACTTCTCTTCCGATAAAAAAGTAAAAGTTTGCAACCAAAAGAAAGGGAACTAGGTATGTAATCACAAATAATGCAATCGCATAATCGTCGGCAGCCTTTCCGTCCGTCCATTCGCATATTCCGGCCAAGCGGTCTGCATATATAATGAGATCGTTATAAAGAAGTCATTATTTTAAAGCAGTGGTAATGAGTTCATGATACCGTCAAATTAAAGGACTTTTTCCAACCGTGTATATACTATTAGTTGACGTCATGGAAAATTCCAAAGTGGAAATCACTGTTGTGGTAATCAATTTTATATGAGTAATGGCTCGCTGTTAAATAAGAAAAAGAACACAGAAAAAAACGTGATTTTTTTAACAAGCCTGGTTTAGGTTTTTTACCTGTCTGGTTCGGTCCGGATTCATCCGGTTTCGGTCGGTAGTAAACTAGATTTGGCGTGGAGACTACGCAGCTAATCACCCATACAACAACGAGGACAATACAGCCGAACGTCCTCGTGGACATCATGCTTCCCTGGAAGCGGAACGGAACAATGAGAGCCATGAACCTCATCCACGCAAGAGCGCACATAGTGAAGATTCCAACTGACATTGTAAGTACGCTAATAAAGTGGAGACTAGGGCAGAGAAAATTGTCAACACCCAGCGAGATGGGCGAATTGGACATCGCCTGTTGAAGAGAAATTCGTAAAGATAATTCTGTTTTATATATTGACAATATATAATATAGTAGGGAAAGATGTGACACCTTTGGAACATGATATCCAAATATTCTGATCGTGTTTTAAACAATTAACAATGGTTTAGGGGTTCCAGAGCACACGGTTTTTTAATTATTTGAATGTTCTTGGTTTACTGCCAAATGGGACAAAAGAATAAAGTGAAAAAGTGTACCATCTTCCCCCACCTTACCATGCTGTGGAGTAAGATGGGATAGTGTAAGCACCTAAATCCTATATTTAAGGAATTCCTTACTGTTTTTTTAACAATTAACAACGCTCTTTTGAAGTCGCGTTGCTATACGGTCAAATAATTCTGTAGTAATTTTTGTTTAAAACCAAACGGGACATCTTGTCTTATCTCACCTGACTATATTGCACTATCGATATTTGCCGCATTTTTCATTGTTGTAATAATATAAATAATTCATATATTATACAGTTACCTGGTATGGCGCGCTTGCTATAAGGTATATTAAATCCGCGGCTGCTAAATTGAGCACCAGCATGCTATGCACTGGGTGTTTAATGGCTCGCTGTGTCGTGACAGTGACATAGATGACCAGAGAGTTACCGACAAGTCCGATGAACAAAACAACGCCAATTACGATCGGGATCACGATCTGCCAAGCCTCCGAAATTTGCAGCATAATTTTGAAGTTATTTTTTACGTTTGCTGTAAGAAAAAAATATTGGATTATTTTGGTAGTTGGAAACATTTTTGTTTTTTTAGATTTACTATGGGAATAAAAACTGCTGGTACCTATTATCTAGTACAGTAAATCGAAACATTTTTTGTATAACTTTTTACTTCGGTATGTATAATATTGTCAAGTAATGGGACGCCTTTAGCACAAAATATTCAAATATATTGATCCTGTTTTAAACAATTAACAACGGTCTATGGGTGTCCTGAGGATATGGTTTTATAATTCTTTGAATGTTCTTTATTATTACCCAATGGGACGTGAAAAAGGAATGAAAAGGTTGCCTATCTCCCCCCATTTTACTGTACATGTCAAATTTAAAAATATGTTTTGTTGCTTTTAAACTTTTGTTGTTTTTCTTTAATTTTTTCTTGTTGCTATTTTATATGCGAGTTTGAAATGCGTCGGCAAACGCGAATAGATCGTTATGTTGACCGCATGCCTTGTTGTGAAGATAAATTGAACGCTTCGTGAAGAGTAAAATGTTTTAAACATGACAAAGACGCGTTCGCTTTCCCGCAATTCGATTGCTTAGTACCAGTGACATTGAAGGCTTGGGAGGGGATTCAATTACTGGCTAGGTTTCTACATGGGCTTTGGTCCAAGCACGCAAGGATGGCGAACAACGGCTGTAACGCGGTTTTTGATCGATACATGCCAAAAAGCATGCTAGTTTAGGGCTCTCAGATCGCCAATTAGTGTACGCGTTACGGTAGCTACATTATACTGGGTGAAGCGTGATCCTTATAATCTGTAAGTGCTTTGGCAGGTAATTGTTTTGTATAGTGAAGTTGGGAAGATTGGACAACTTGTCGTTATTTTTTCTCGTCCCTTTTGGTAGTAAACAAAGAACATTGAAAGAATTATAAAACCGTTTCTCACGACTTCCATAGATTTTTGTTGATCATTTAAAACACGATCAGTGTATTTGGATATTATTGGCTAAAGGTGTCTTCACCCTACTATATGTTTTTTATCTGATCTTTCCGCGTTGCACTGGTGTTCTGTGCCTCCAAAATATCCAAATTGACAGTATCTGACAGTATGGGACATAAAAAATGAAATGTATAAATTGCGCATAACTGCATTAAGAAGAACAGATAAGCATTCTTGATACAGCGATGCGTTTGTTCGGTGTGTATTATGTGGCATACAAAATTGAGTCTCGATGTAAATTTTGTCTAGACGTTTGGCACGAACTTAGTCAACTTTGTGTATAATGTATTTGATAACGAAAATGATACAAGCGTGTATGATTCATAAGAAAACTCTATTCTTAACAGGTTATAAAAATGTCGCTTTTCAACTCGATCTCAATTTTGTTCTTTTTTTCCAATGCAACTTTGTTGCTATATAATATATAGCTTATGACACACTAAAAGATAAATTGCATGGAATGTCGTTGGTCGATTTGACATTGGTTTTTACATTTTTATTGCAAATGTGTCCCTATACGGATAAACGGTACATTAGAGTATATTGCCTTTAAACACAGACGTTTCAAACCGATCTTATTTTTTCGATATATAACACGAAAACTATTATTGCATTTGTGTATCATATCAGACTATAACGAGTATTGGGTAAAACAAGCACGCGATTCAAATTCTTTTACAGTAGGGCGAGGTAAGATGAGACACTTTTTTAAATTTATCGTGCTGTTTGGTAGTAAACAAAGAATATTTACAGAATTAAGTAACACTATTCACACGACTCGTAAAAGCGCGTTGTTAATTGTTCAAAGAACGATCAGAAGTTCGGAGATTTTTGTGCGAACGCGGTAACCCATATTAACACACATTACTTTTTAGACAACCCATCTTAACGCACATTACATTACTTTTTGGCACCAATCATTTTTATGTCGAAACATAATGAAAAGTCGTGACCAGCGCTATGGGGTGTCGATTCAACGGACAGCAGGTTTTTCGACTTGTGAGAACAGCGAGTACATTATCTAATGCTGCTGTTGTATTATTTGGTGCTTTTGAATATTTTAGCAGATTCACATGTTAAAGGTATTTATGGTGGTGTACAATTTAGCGTTTAATTTTAGTGGTACTGAAGTCACTTCAGTATAATATGGTTTACCGGCCCCACAGAACTTAGCCGTTTAAATATACGCTGTCGGAAATAAACGTAAATAAAAGCAAAAATAAACGAACAATTCACGTCTTTCCATAATGTTAAATAAAGGCAGCAAACGGTAATTCTTTGGTATTTTAAAACGCATTTGGCGGTCGTGCTTTATTGCGTTTCAATGCAGGTTCTACAAAGCAAACGTAAAATCCTGACATCTTGATTAAATACGTTGGGTTTTGCGCTACCACTTAGAGTGCATATTTTAGCAATATTATTTGTTGTGTTCATGAATTATTTACAACACAAACATAAAACTGCTGTAAGTCTACACACCTATGCTATCTTCTATGTAAAGCTGAAATAGAAACCGCGTATATAGTAGGGTGGGGGAAGATGGGAACAGTTATTTACTGATGCAATTTTGTTACAAATTTTATGTTAAAATTTTTTTCTAACAAAAAATTCTACAAAAATATTAATCTATTTATAAATGTATAATGTTACTTACTGTTGGGGTGTACAGCTGTCGTAGTTTCGTTTGGCTGTTCGGTATCCATTTTAAACTATAAACACCTTTTCGTAATAACAAGTTAGATTTTAGATTTGTTCTGCGAAATGGCAAAAAAATAATTGTTTTTTTATTGTGCATTTTTAGTTAGGAAATGGTTAATTAAAACAGATTTTTATACAGATACTGAAATAGTACTTCGTCTAAAAGCCACTGGAAAATTTAGTGCGGTTTTCGATATATACTGCTAATAAACTGCATATATAAACCACCCTATACCAAAAAATCATTTCAAATCAACTCAAAATTGCAGCACCAACAGAAAGCATCGATTGCCCACCTACTCTGTTGCCACTGTCGCAAAAAAATGGCTCGGATAATGAAATCCAATAGTCGCAGTAATTCGATCCGATATGGAAAAAAGTCTGTACGGTCAATCAGCCATACTGCATAATACATGAGCTATGGCTAAACGCTCACAGACTTTCACAAAGTCCAACACGGTTATAATTATTTTGACTATATTGCCCAAGCGAAAATTCAAACATGGCCAAGCCGCACCGTGATTAAGCCCATTAGCTGCGAAATAAACCCGGCGTCAAATTTGAGAATGGAGTAATACCAATTAACTTTGCTAATATAAAGTGTTCGGTTGGGAACACAAGCGAATTTTTTGCATAAATTTTTACATATGATTTGTTAGTCAAAATAAAGCGGGAGATATTCGCAAGAGCTATGTATAGTAGGGCGGGAGAAAATGGGACGCCTTTTCATTCTATTTTGTCGTCCCATTTGGTATTAAAAAAAGCATTCAAGGAATTATAAAACCATTTCCTCACGACGCCCATAGACCGTTGTTAAATGTTTAAAAAACGATCAGAATACTGTATTTGGATAATATGTGCTAAAGGTGTCCCATCTTACCCCACAATACTATGAATATACAGTTCTATGAAAACTTTCTAATTATATATTCATAAAGTGGTTAAAAGGCATATTGACAACAATATACTTGAGTGGTGCGAATACAGTCCTATATAACTCTTTGAATTTTTTTGTTTACTGCCAAATTGGGCGGAAAATATAATAAAAAGGTGTCCCATCTCCCCCACTATATATACACGGCACTGTATATTTCGAAAATAAAAATATATATTTCGTTTCAAATGCTCACGGTTACATATTTTCCATAATAGCCGCCAATACACATAAGTGTAGCAATCGACAAACAAATTTTACTCTTTATATGAATTTCTATATCCTTCCCCCACTAAATCGGTCAAAATGTAACCACAGCCAAATCCAATAATCCTATAAATTACAACTCCAATATAATGCTAACTTCGCAATATAGTGTTATACAATATAGTACGGTGCTGTGGGAAGAGGGGACACGCTTTTAACGTATTTTCTCGTCGCAAACAAAAAAACTTTTAAAGAATTATAAAACCGTATCCTAGCGATGCCCATAAACCGTTGTTAATTGTATAAAAACACGATCTGGATATTTAAACAGTGCTTTTTGTCACTTAAAAACATTTAAAAATCGAAGTTGCTGCGAAAATACGCAAGCAGGTGAAATTTAGTTTTGTTTTGAGCATTTCTGGACTGTGTTATTTTTCAAACTCGGCAGTCGTTTATATATGCATGGTCGAACACAAGTCAGATATAACAATAATCTATAAATCGTAATTTTTGGTTTAGTTTAAAAAGCGTGCCAAGCCGCGGCGTAAACGAAGCAGAAACAAATATTTTCAGTTGGTCGATGATTTATCAAAACGGAAGACACAACACAGCTGCATTAATTTCGTAGGTGATCGATAGGCAATGTGAAATCATAGAAATAAAACGCTGTGGAAATTTTGTGCGGCGGAATTTGTGAAACTGTGTATATGGGTATTGGAATCTTTAGCGTAATGGAGAAAATTTACATAAGAAGTAACGATTTTATTGATGACTAGACTAGACCAAGAAATCATTTCGCAACAGGGCCGGCTGGTTATAAATGCATTAAAAGTCAGATCAATGTCGCAAACGCAAAGCTACGTCTATATGCGAACGGTCGCTATAACTTGACACAAGGTCTACGGTTTTACCTAAATGAAGGTGGCGTTTTGTCGTGCGCCATTTTGCCCGGAAACGCAATTGAAGTTCAAAAACTATATATAGACCTGCATTCGAATTCGCTTGTGGATCGAAACTGTTCGTTTTCTGGCCGCAACTTGAATGATTTATACTGACTATCCAAGAAATTCTGCGCTTGCATCAATATTTTGCATTTGCGGCAATCGATTAAAACGGTCTTTCTGAATAGCGGCCAACGGCTTCAACTACGCTTCCGCAAATAAACTCTTCAATACACAAGAGCCCGTATAATTTCCGCTGACTGTATACATTAAGCCGTCGTCTTTCGGTTCATTAAACCTTAAGACTATTGTACACTGCTGGTGTGTATATATACGCTTGCTCGTAGCATTATAAATCAGAATCGACAGATATAGATAATTTAGCTTAAAGCTTAGGCACCAAAGCACCCTTCACATAGACGTGCTTGACTTTAATACACAATTGGCCAGCTAATGAAGCGATAACCATTGCCGGTCTCTTTCAACACTGTGGCTCGGAATGCAAATTGTAATGTCCAAGCATATGGGAACGAAATCTCAGGGGAAACTGAAGCGCCAGTAATGGACGTCCACAGGACGAATTAAATGATCGATTAAAAGCGTTTCGAGGTTTAGCATATTATAAACATTGGAAGCCGCGATTTTTGACTTTGACTCGGCTACAAGGTGAGATTAGTGGACGGTCGATAACTAAGTTATTACCAGTCTCTAAGTGCTTGTACAGACAAGCTTATGGTATAGTAGGATGGGGGGAAATGAGACGCCCTTAACACATAATATCCAAAAAGCCTGATCGTGTTTTAAACAATTAACAACGGTCTGTGGAAGTCGTGAGGATACGGTTTCATAATTCTTTAAATGTTATTTGTTTACTACCAAATGGAAAGAAAAAACTAAACGAAAATGTGTACCATCTCCCCCTACCCTATGACAAGCTTGGTCTGTAAGGTGATACTTAAAACAACAGAAATTCAACGCCAAGCGAACAGTATAATAGGGAGTACATGTTGCCAATACATAGGTACAGCAAAGTAATCTCAAAATAAAGGCTAGATTACGTAGGGTATTTCACGGCATCATCGTTGAGGCTGACAAAACCTTTGTGCACGAAAGTAAGAAATGCAAACATAATACAGTAAGGGGGAAGACGGGACACCTTTGGCGTTTCATATCCTGATTGTGTTTAAACAATTTACAACGGCCAACGAGGGTTACAAGAATATACGGTTTCATAATTCTTTGTTTACTACCAAATTTCCATCTTATCCCACTCTACTATACAGCATACAAAATATATCAAACTACAGCTTCTAATCTGTTGTATCCTACTTACTGACCAGAAACTCTTTGTGAATTTCCGAAATATCGGTTTCTTATCTATAAACGCCGTAAGGAATTCTTCAGGAACTATTAGTACAGAATTTTATAACCAAAACATTTCTTGCGACCTGATCTGAAAAACTTTTTGATACAAGTTTTGTAAAGCAAATTTCCTGACCACTATAACTTTGCCAAACCCTAACTCGCTTTCAAAACAACCTCGATTGAAATACGAGAACATAATAGATCGTGGTTGTCCGCTTTGAGTTCCATGGCTTATCAGTGCAGCAGAAAATAACTTGCAAGGTTGCTTTAAACTGACCCTAAGACCTTTTTCTAATCCCTGACTGCAAACCTGTCGTAATCTGAAGGATGTATGGCGTTCAAACACGGCAGGCCTGGGAGTCGGATTTACACACTGCAAGCATACCGTGAAAAAAGAATGCCTGTGAGTAAGTTAGCGATACCCGTTGAATCAGAAATAAAAGAAAAAAGGCGCGCTTTAAATTGAAAAAAATCGTATACGATTTAAAACGCGCTTTAAATTGAAAGAAATCGTATAGCCTACTGTTGCGCTATTACGCGTTTTCCGTTTTAAAACAAAATTTTCTGAACAATAAACGAAAACATACTTTTGGAAAAAAAGAAAGTTTTTAAAAAAAACATTTTTTTTTAAAAACACAATAGTTTTTTGGAAAAAAAACAATAGTTATTTTATGATGTACACAACAATACATTAAGTGTCTTAAATCATTCCTTGTTCCCTGCAGCAATGTTCTGTAATATTTCTTCCACTTTCCCGACATAAGACGGAAAAGTCGGGTCAGTTAAACATAGGCGAACAAATTCGTTTAACTCATTGCTATCTGCTTCGCTACACCTGCATGCAAATACGTTCTATGATGTATAGCTGTATGTGCTAATCCTGCATGTAAAAAGTGCTTTGATGTATAGCTGCCTATATGGGCATCCTTTCACGTTGTAAATTAGTACAATTACTCGCTAGCCGGGCAGTTGACAGACGTTATTGCCCGATGCGTCTGTTGTTTAGTACCACCTCGGGTGTTGGGCTAAACGAGTTGACGTATAAATGGTAGTCAGCAAGTTCGTCGACTGACGTCATGTGTATGACCTATGACGTCAAGCATTAAGTGATTACGTCATTAAGTCGCCAAGAAAGCGAGCACTATGTAGCATGCTGCCATTATAACCTATAGATGAACCGCGTGGAAATACGATACGTCGTTTACTAAATGCTAGATTCATATCAACGTAATTCTGTCAGTGTTACCGATGAATGATTTATGGCAAAAGTGACTGGTCCACAGAACGCACGTTTAAAAGCACTATGTATATATAACATAACAACTTACTGGAAATTGCATGCTTGGTACAGCATTGGGAGATTAGTTTGAGTATTTTGAACGACATTTTGCGCAATTTCTGCCAAAGATGTTTCAACTGGATTAACAGGGTGCTGAAAACAAGTCACCTTTCATTTAAATTGCAAAGGGTTTATCTTTTTAAGATAGGACAAAACAATCAGGTAGAAAAGTTAAACGCCGGATATGTTATATTTTGAAAATTGACTATGGAAATTATAGCCGTCAGAAAATGACAATTTATAATTTATTTGTTTACCGGTTCGACGTTTGAGTTTTTCCCATCGAATCTTACTGGTATAAATTTAGACAAAATCTTAGCACAACTGTCGGCAATGGCGTCAGCATTTGAACTGATAGTGCCCTGAAACTAAAAAAACATATTTCTACTTGATATTGCATGCACCCTGTAGGTAACGTATTATAGTTAAATTTACACAAAGTGTTATTATTCGTGGATTTATACGAAGTGGTATTGCATCTATATTTTTTTATTGCATTTATTTTAAACAGAGTGTTATATATGGTGTTACATAATCATTAAAGGCCTATGTTATAGCAATATGTTTCTCATTAATATTCAGTGAAGTTAAACGGTTGTTTGACAATAACACCTAGTGTGCGCCAACTGGCGCTCGCAAACTAACAATAAACATGACTATGTTTGACGTTTAAAGGTTTCATGTTGCCATACTTGTAAGCGAAACATTCTAGATTCTTCCTTTGCTTTGTACAGTACAAGCAATGCGTCGCTTTTTCTGTATGCTTTGGCAGAGGTGTATTTCTCTGACGAAAATGCTGTGTAAATGCTCTCCAATATGGCGTTGCCGGAAGTAACAATCAAATGGCCATCGTTTGAGACGGAAAATACCATCGGTACGGTTTCAGACGCTAAAGGCATTTACAGTCAAACGAACACAGCTAAAGTATAATTTACGCAAATTACAGATACCTTCTTGCGTTATCCAGTTTTCTCGTGCGTCCGCGTAACTACAGGAACCCATACCTCAAAGTAAAACATATCAAAAAGCTACACGGCATTTTAAAAGTCAAAACGGCTAATATACAAACTTACCCTCTGGATTCTTCTTTGCTCTGCAGTATTTTAACAACGAAAAATGATGAACGCTACGCTGTTGCATACTGTTAGTATGTGCATCCATTTTTGAAAATAGGATTGGATGGTTAAGTTTTACAACTAAATTACAAATAAAACATTTAAATTTCAAAAACACATGATAACATGGAAATATAACACAACTTTTAAAAATTAATCAAAGCAGATTAAAGTTACATACGCATATTATAGCGTGTAAATTCCATCAGAGTAAAATTAAGTGCTGTTCTGTACAAAACAACGTAAACTTTGTATACTACTGCGACTCTGCGAGTTTATTTTTTTTCTTTCCGCTTGAGCTAACACACGTGACTATCCCAATGACTAGAAACGTAAACAAGCGATCCGGGGAAAGTCCCGTGAAAAAGACTTCTGGTATATTTGTTTAGAGATTACGATTTAATCAATTGCAGTACTTTAAAACGACTGAACCAACTTAGTAGTCAACAGTTTGTGGCGTTATAATGATTGTCTCAACCAACGAATATGCGCCGACTAGCGCTGGCAAAGTAAAGAGGTATTAAATACATGATTTAATAGTTTAGAAATATTATTCTTCAAAACATGAAACTACATATTGTATTTAAAGGGTGTTTGCATTTGATGATGATGGAACAATTCTCTATTCTTGGGTTTCAGACATGGAAAAGGTATCAAAGTTGTATTTGCATTTAAAATTGTTTATCTAATGATTATAATGTAGATACAGGCCAGTCTGCAGAGTATAGCAGGTGCACAAAAGATTTTGTTTCGAAACTTTTGATTATGCACCCCATAGTTTGTGCCACACACGCCAATTGAAAACATATTAAATTAATTAGAATTTTCTAACAAGGCTTAGAAATGTACTTTGCATGCTGGTTTTTAAAGACAGCACGCGCGCATGCGAAAAATAACCGTTTTTCATAAGCGAGGTATTCTCAAGAACTGCCATACTCTGCAGATGGGGATACAGCTATGTTTATAATGTCTTTCTGTTGTTAAATTTGAACGGCAAATATCATGTAACATTATATCTACGACAGTTACCTTTCCCTTTAGAACACATTGTACATCCGATCATACAACACTTTCACCGATACTGATGTTGTGATATTGGTAATTAAACATTGCTGTGATGTTATAAACACCTCACTTTCACCAGACCGCAAAGTAATTGGTAAGTTTTGGTTTTTAAATCATACGATTGACCTGACATAAATCCAGATACTAGCAGGGGTGATTTCCCACCATAAAATGGTTAATAGGCAATGTGTTCAACGGCTAGTCCTTTTAACTGTCTAACTGTGTTACTCATGGTGTTTAACTCTTTAACTGCCCATGGCGATTAAAGTCGCTTTGGACCACATGTCACTTAAACGGCGATTCTGCGGTCATTTCTCCATTATCGATCCCAAATTTGGTCTCATTGTAAAGAAGAAGCAATTTTCTTTGTTTTTGTTCATTAAAAATCATACCCTTGTATTTAAAAATTTTGAGTAATAACCAGTTAAACTTTTTTTCGTGTTTTTTTTTAATTTTTTTGTTTACTTTGCCCCCGGTCACCATAATTAGTCAAAAACACATACTGTGTTCAAAAAAACCGTGGGGAAGTTCGCTGTAGCGATTTTCTTTGTTTCCCAGCCTGTTTTGAGTCTCAAATCAGTCTTATTTGAAGTTGTTTACAGTTATATGTCACGAAAAAGTTATACGAATATGTCTCGAAAAAATTATACGATTGATGAAGCAAGTAGGCTTTTAGAAGCAGGCTATGATTCAACAAGTAGTGCTGGCTCTATTTTGAGTCGTACTAGCTCAGTTGAGTCTTTTCCTGATGCTACTATTTTACAAACAAGTGTAGCAACAACATCCGAAGGATGCATACAATCTTCCCAAGTATCAAGTTCAGAAGACAGTGAAGTGCTTGCTCCACCAGCTAAAAAGAAAAGAATAAATCAAAAGAAAAGAGTACAAAAGAAAAAAAACCCTTCATTTGTATTACCAGCAGAAGAAATCTTAGAAAATTGGACATATGTGGGGACCGATTACACCCCTGTATTACAAACATTTTCTGAGGAAACAGGGTATATTGGGCCTAATCTGAATGATAATTCACCAATAAATTGCTTGGAATTATTTTTGTCAGCAGCATTTTGGGAGTTGTTGGTGACTGAAACAAACAGATATGCTGCCCACACTCTGGATAACAAAACGCCTACTCCATCATCGAGGCTGCAGCGTTGGAAAGACACAAACATTCCTGAGATGAAAGCTTACTTTGCTTTACTTTTATCCATGGGACTATGTCACAAACCGGATATCAATGACTACTGGTCCGCGTTTTCTGTCACTCTGACCAGTGGATATGGGAAAATAATGTCGAGGAATAGATTTCTCCTGATACGATCAATGCTGCACTTTTGCAACAATGAAGATTTTATTCCTCGACACGAAGAAAACTATGATCGACTTTTCAAAATTCGTCGGCTTGTTGATATTATTGTCCCTAAATTTGACCAAGTTTATAAACCGCAAAAACAATTATCTCTTGATGAAATGACGATTGCGTTCAAGGGAAGGTCAACCATAAAACAATACAACCCACATAAACCAAGCAAATGGGGTTACAAAGTATTTGCACTTACTGAGGCAACTACTGGCTATCTTTTACAGTGGGAAATGTATGCTGGGTCATCCATGGAGACGGACGAGGATGTGAGCAAAACTCACAGCATTGTCCGTAAACTATGTTCAGGTTACATGGGAAAACAACACGAAGTGTACATGAACAGTTATTATTCAAACCCATATTTGGCAAAAGAGTTCAAAGAAAAGAAAACTGGAATTTGCGGTACAATAAATTGCAATCGAAAAGGAATGCCTGATGAACTCAAGAAAAAAAATCTGAAGACCAAAAAAGGAGATGACCCAGTATATATGTTGTCAGGGGACATTCTTTGTTGTGCCTGGCATGACACGAAACGATTGACAATGCTGTCCACCATACATGATGCTGGTGTATCGGAAAAATCCATCCGAAGCAAAACCAGTGAAACCGGAACCCGGATGGTAATGAAACCAAATTGTGTGACGGAATATAATAAATACATGGGTGGGGTTGACAGAATTGATCAGCGTATCCGAACATACCTCTTTCCGCATCGATCACGGAAGTGGTACATGCGGATATTCGACAATCTGATTCAGATATGTCTGGTCAACTCCCATGTAATTTATAACACTCTGCCATCCGGTAGTAACGAAAAAAAGCTCACTCTGAAATTTTATATTCAGGAGTGTATTACCGGATTGTTGCAGGAGTACACACCGGGTGTTCTAAGTCCAAGAAGAAAATCAAAAGATACAATTTCAAGAATTGTACCTGATCAGTACTATCATAAACTAATAAAAGAAGAGAGTTCAAAACCAAATTGTGCTGTATGCAGCGATACAAAAAGAAAGGGTGGGCGCAAACAAACAAAATATAAGTGTGAAAAGTGCAATGTTGCTCTGTGCCCAACATCTTGTTTTACCCGGTATCACACTGTGAAAGATTATAAAGCTTGCCATCTAGACAATTGATATTTTTGAACACTGTAAATATTTCACTTCTGTATTATGTTTTTATATCTTCATTTTCTTTGTTGTTCCCTTCATTTTTTTATATGCTCAATTTTCTATTCTTGTCAACAATACTGTAGAATGTTTCACTGTGTTTTGATTCAGTCTTTACAATAAAATACTTCAATTTTTACAATAAAATGTTTCAGACTAGAGAGCAGTTGGTGTGTACAAATAAGACTAGCGAAATTCATTTTAGTGTCATTTGTGAACAAAACAAGCTAGAATAACAATCTTTACATCAAATGAAAGAAAATTGAATGGAGGACAAGTTTTAAATTCATTGTTTTGTTGATAAAACCTGTAAATATGAAAAAAAAGCTTTTTGAATTGTTTTTGATGATGTCATCACTCACATGATGACGTCATCAAAAAAATAAAAATACCAAAATTTAGATAATTGCATACTTAACAAACTTTCTTAAGAAAGTTTTGCTGTAGCTGCAACAGTTTCCCTAATAAAACAAGATGTTTCAGACCTGGTCAAAATCTAAAAAATCGCCAAAAATAGGCGGCAGTTAAAGGGTTAAGGACTGTTGTTTCTGTATTTTGATTATGCTTTAGTTTTAGAGGTAAGGCATAAAAAAGTATGTTATGTTACATTTTTATTTCCACGCTTTCCAAAAAAGTTGCCTACTGCTCTTTTTAAGGCTCCTGTATTGCTGTATTTGTCATCCAGTATATAATAGTGGATACCAAAATGTTTGAAAATTTAAAATAGGTCTAACAACATGGAACAGCAGCAGAAAATCGCAGCATAATGAGACAATAATGAAAAACCAACAAAGTGTAACTGCAAGTCTACCAAGTCATGCAACAGGTACTCTACCATTCACATATAGTAGGGTGGGGAAGATGGGACACCTTTAGCACATAATATCCAAATATCCTGATCGTGTTTTAAACGATTAACAACGATCAATGGGAGTCGTGAGGATACTGTTTTATAATTCTCTAATTTTTTCCTTGTTTACTAGCAAATAAAACGAGAAATTAGAATAAAAAATGTGTTCTATCTTCCCACACCCTACTATATATATATATAAAGTAACCATTAAAAAACGAACCTAAACAATAAGCATACCAAACGGTGACGGTGTAAAATTTGTTTCTATTTCTATTAGACGCCAAACCATTTGGAGCAAGCAGTAGATGTAACAATAGTTCTTCCACTGATGAATCGTCTGCAGATATTTGGTTTGTATTTTTTTTTGTTTATTTTACCAAAATATTTAAAATGGCATTATGGTAGGGTTTCATTGCCTGTGCATGCAGTATTTATTTTTATTCAAGATTTCATACAAAATTCATTGATAGTCAGATGATACTTTAAAAATGCAGGGATAGTTATACGTGCATTCTTCTGAAAGAAATATATATACCTTATTTGTTCGTATTGTGTACTAATTACTGCAATGTAAAATAACTCTAAAATAGGCCTGACTATCCTGCCACTCTAGATTCTGTGCCTAAAGTTGGTACTTAAATGTAATAAATTACCCTTAAAATTTTTGTATTAATATCTAAAACACCACTTCTCGAGAACAAAATATTTTAGTGAACTTTGATTGTGTAACTTAGACAACATGTAGTAAACATAAAACATTTAAATATTGGTCAAATATTACTGTACACAAATTAAAATACAGTTAATGTTGCACCATTATCAGTATAATGTTTTATCAGGAATGAAATACATGATGAAGAATACCCAAAGTATAGCAAAGAGAGTTATACTTCATACATAGCAGAAGTTTACCCAACTGGTATGAATGAATGAATGTAATGTAACTTGCTTTATCCTCGTGGATTGAAAAACGACAGTTGTTAAACACGAGTGTTGTGTTTTATACATTTTGGCCAGGTTAAGAGTTACCAAGTATGTACTTTGTGGGTGATTATTTGTCAGGTGCTTGCTTTGCCAATTATGTTTAAGTAAGTTGTCTAGGTTATACGTTCTAAGTTGTTAATTACACATGGCTCTGTTGAATCAGCTTTGTTGTATAAAGTCAAATCAAACGTAAAACTGTTCTTTATTGGATTATTGGTAAGGTCCTGTGTTGAAATACATCAGGGGACCTGGGATTTAGCTCAGGCCAGGGTTGATCTATTATCCCCAAAATATTTTTTTTATTCAGTGGGTTAAACAAAGCTAGATATGGCTGTTCATGATTAAAAAAAAAAGTAAAAAAGTAATCACTCATCAAGTAAAATACTTGGTAACTCGTAAGCTGGCATGAGTTGTATGAAACAGAATACTCATGTTTAATAACCGGCGTTTTCCGGCCACGCGAGGATACAGTAAGTTACATTTCTTCATACATTTAATTTGTATTCTCTATCAGGTTGGTCAATGAAGTTTAACACGCGGAGAAAACTTGTGCAACGAGTTCTATTTACCAACTGGTTGAATGTGAAGCTTAATGGTGATTTAAAACTGACTAGCTACCAAGTGTTGCTAGCCATGCATAGAGAATCAATAGGTAAGATTAGCTTTTAACAGATTGATATTTTAAACATACTTGGTGTAGTGACTACGCTTATTTTCTTCCAATTAAATTTAAATATTTTGTTTTACTTTAAGCGTGTTTTAACAACTCTTGTATTGTCGCTGTATCCTGTCTTTTTGTATAAAATATTTCTAAAAATTCGCTACCGTAATCAAAGAGACAGATAATGGTATTTAATTTATTTATTTACCCAATCAGGGTCCAGTAGTTGGTAGATGTTTTAACTTTGACTGAAATAAGTCATGTTGATTTATTTTATGAACTAACTTATAATTTTTATATCTTTTTCACCACTTGGTTTGTTACTTGTAAGCAGATTTGAGAAATGTTTCAAGTGTCTTACTTTACCCGATGTGTGTGTTTAAATGTATTAAATATTTGCATATGTTTACCATGAATACATGTATTGTGCCTTTTTAATGCAATCTGTACATTCCTTATTCAGGACTTTATAATGTTGTGATTGAGGATATGCAATATGGAAAAATGAAAACAAGCCAGAGTAGTTTATTATTGGAACAACCATCACGAACAAGGGTATTTGGAAAACCCACTTCTGAGGTATTTAATCATTTTAACATAACTGTTTTTCAAAACATTTTATTTTTATGGGTGCGTTTAGTTTTCCCAAAACTTGAGATGGTAAGACAGGCCAAACCTAGATTTTCCTACACTTCTTATTCTGTAAGGGTGAGCTGCTATGGTTTGGCATTCTATAGGACCTTGGATTTAGACCAGGGTTGGCCCGTTGGTGCATTTATTAATTGTCAAACAATATGTTTTTGACTGTCACTGCCTCCCCTAGATTTAAAAAAGTTGGGTGCACATTAAAAGCGGCGCTTTTTAATGTCTTTCCCACTCCTTTTATCCATACCTTCATTTAATGACTGTTGCTTTGTTGTTAATGACCTTTTCTTCGTTTTTTTAAATAACATGATCCTTGCTATTGTTTTCTAAGTGATAAATAAAATTTTGTTTTGTTACACTACAGTAAATTTTACACTAATGTTTTGAAACTAACTTATTATGAACAAGCATATATTACCACAGGTTCTATCATCCCATGCAATATGGAACCAATGGGAGCCTCATACACAAAGGTTATGGTACATGGTTCCAATAACAAACAAATCCCTAAAAAAACACCAGGTAAGCACTTTAATTGTTGTAAATTCCGCGAATCTAACCCTAACCTGGTGCTCGTAAAGTTAAACAATTCTTGTGTAAAGAATACAATAAAGATTTAAGGAAACATAACAGACAAAAATCAGGTTCAACCAATTTTATAATAAAATCAAGTCTTGCCAATTGTATATATATGATATATTATACAATTAGTTAGAATATATCATATATATACAATTAGTTAGACTTGATTTTTTGTCTGTTACTTTTTCGTAGCACCAGATCCTTTAGGTTAGCATTTTAAATGAAGTTTTTTTAGCGAACTAAATTCAACTATTCTAATAATTTTTTTTCTCGAAGAAATTATCCAGTGAAGAAATTGCAGGTTTACCAACCAAATGCAACATTGTGTGCTTGCAGTTTTATGAAACTGTGCCACACCAGAAAGTTCTGGAAGTTCAGGTTTGAAACATTAAAAGTAAAAAGTGTATAGTGAGCTACTACCAATTATATAAGAAATGGAAAAAACAATAATAATTTTCTAATTTCCAAATGCTGTTTAATTATTAATATATAACAGTCAATTGTATAATGTATTTTTTTCCAAAACAACAAATTTTCGAAACAAAGTATTTTTTATTTTAAAACAACCTGATTTTTGCATGCTATAAATCATTACAAACAAGGCTATGTACATATTATTAACCTGTGCTGTTGTAAATTTCTGTTTACTCCGCCCTTTATTTGCACTAGCTCTGCTTACACCTGTCTCGTTTTGCTTTGTACAACACAAGCTCACTGAACCGACATTATGATCTTGACCCAACAGTTTCGAGTATTGAACTTAACATGAGAGTTGTCACAATGTGTGAATCAGGTAGATAAACTTATTCTTATTGTATTATGTATATTTTTACCAAAAAAAAAACAATTAAAATCAATACCTGTGTAGTATTAAATACTATTATTGGATAAATTGAGAGTTTTCCAAATACACAAAAAATGTTGAAGTGCAAATTTACAAAAAAAAAACAAAATAGAGTATTTTTTAAGAGAATTGCCCCAACCCATTGGTCACTAATAGATTGTCTAAATTGTCAGTCATACAGGAAAAACATACCCACAAATTTAAATAGGTGTTAACTCATAAGCTGGCATTACGAAGAAAAAAACCCATGTTATAAGGACAGTCTTTTTCCAGCCATGTAAGGATATACAAATTACATTCATTCACAAACATTATTTTAATATGGTTTAATACTTTAATCCCCTTACCCAACTCACATGGTATTTCCTAATGCACACAGTTGGCTTAGCGGTTAATGATAATCTAAATGGGTTGTCTAAATTATCAGGCATACATGAAAAAAAATGAAAAAATTAATCACCCACAAAGTAACGCGCTTGGTAACTCAAAGGCTGGCACAAGCTGTATGAAACACTTGTGTTTTACGACTATTTTTTTCCAGCCACGTGAGGACAAAGTAAGTTACATTCATTCATTCATTCAAAATCCTTGTGTATAAACCAATAATCCATATAATCCTGGTATTAAACACAAAACGTTATCACAGGTTTAACATGCGTGTGTTGGCAAGAAAAACAATCCAAGCATAACGTCGGGAACAGACTTTATTCTATCGCAATCTTAAACAAAGATATTTTGATCCACCATCCATATCAGGTAATATGTGATGTACAGGTCACAAACCGAAAAGCTGAAAATTATATGATAATAAAAAATAACCTTTTAAATTTATCTATATAATGCCATTGACAGATTGGTAAATAAAAATGACTAAAAAGTAAATGAAAATGTTTGAAGTTGAATGATTTTTCATTAAAAATTCCATGCATTGATATGCAACCGATTTTTTTACTCTAAACGGTTTGATTTTGCGCTATTGTTTTAAAGGCCGTCTCATTTTTGAAGCTTTGGTGGTTTCTTTAGATCACATCTGTATCAAATATACCTGTTTTCATTATTAGTTATCATGCCCACTTTAATTTGTTTACAGGAAGACATAGGTGACGTTCCAATAAGTTTCTATCCACTGGGTAGCATGTTAATAGTTCAAGCAGCTGGCAAGTTCCTCCATATATACGACACTAATGCCATTTCCTGCAATGAAATCAGGATGCAAAGTGGATTGTTTCACTTACTACTTTCAGGTATGATTGGCCGCCAAAAGAAATGTTTTCAAATTTTTTTTTTATTACTAAAATACCAAAAGCTTTTAAAACTACACAGGAATGGTTATTCCTTACAGTTACTGTGCTGTGGCACAGTGGTCAGTGGTTAGCATGTCTGACTTTAACCCAGAGGGTAAGGTTTTAAGGCTTGACGTTTCTACCATTATCAGTGTGTATTTTTGGTGGGCAAGACACTTCGCAACAATTGCTTCAAGCCAGTGGACTTCTTCTAAATTAACAACTTATCTCAGTTGTCAACCATAAAATAAAAAAAAATTAAAATTCCCTAAAAAATAATCACTTACAAAGCTACACATTAGATAACTTGTAAGAAAACACGAGTTGTGTGAAACAGAAAAGTTGTGTTATAGCTACTATGGTTGCCATGCCCAAAAAATACATTAATATAATAATATTAACATGTAATAATATAATGTAATAATAATAATGATAACTTTTATTTGTCTATTGGATTACGATAGTAAAAAAAATTTAGAAATATTTTAAACTAAAAGAAAGGATATAGCGACAAAACAAGAGTTGTTAAAACACGCTTACAGTTAAAAACATATTTACACTTATTTGGAAGAAAATTTCCTTTTTTTTATTTCTCTCTACATAAACCATTACAGGAGACTTGCTGCCACCAATTGCCAACCACCATCTAGAATACATAAAGCGACATTACAGGCCAGTTGCTGATTCCGAGAGCGACCCAAACCATTACAGCGATTCACAAGAATCCATTCTGTCTTCTGTTGGAAGTTACGATTGCGCAACTATCTGTTTTGATCTGA
This sequence comes from Ciona robusta, assembly GCF_009617815.1. Classification (NCBI taxonomy): domain Eukaryota; kingdom Metazoa; phylum Chordata; class Ascidiacea; order Phlebobranchia; family Cionidae; genus Ciona; species Ciona robusta. The sequence goes on along the minus strand of NC_143238.1, from coordinate 2,277,673 downwards.
CCCGACGCTGTTTTTTATCACTGGAGTTATGCTCGCAAGCTTTTTGTGAATTATTCACAAGTGATAGAACTACCACTAAAAACAAGTAAACATAATTCTACTTTTTTTTCTATAAAGAAAAAATTCTTTTTATAAAACTACTGATAACTTATATCATTAAAAATTTTGCTCACTATAAAATGCAATGTTTTTGCATCAGAAAACCATTTTAAAAAATGATATTATGGCCCGTACTCAAAGTATTGGTGGCAGAATGTTTCGTTTAAGGCTACTAGTTGTTAAATTACTTATTTAAAATCTGCAGAGTCTACATGACCCGCCAGGCAGTTCTGTACCCTCAAGGTTGTAATGCATCTTCTAACCTGCTATCAATTGTATTGCAAACTATCATTACATTTCCAGCACAACATTACATAACCCCTATGTTATGCCAACTACTTACAGGTAAGTTTTTCAAAAACAAAATTACAAAAAAAATATTAACAAATTTTTGAGTGCAAAAACAGTTAAATTAAAAAAAAATGTTTTTAGAAAAAGTGCTTTTAGAAAAATAATTAAATAAAAAAATTTAAATAATAAAAAAATATTAACATGATAATGAGATTCAGATATTTTTAGCCATGGCATGTGCAGAGTTAGCTGATTACAAGCATGCTATTCCTACAACCATGATTCCACTTCTACCATCATCACTATCTTCCTATGCACTAAACTGGCTGCTAACTGAAAAGTAAATTTATGTCTCTATTTTTTTGTGCGCCTGTGTGACCTTGACAATGACACTCAATGGCAATTGCTTTAACCCAGTGGTCCTTTTGGGATACCTGAATTGTCAGCCGTGTTTATAATAAATCTTCCACAATGTTCACATACATGGTAACTCAAAAACAGACATGAGGTGTATGAAACAGAACATCTGTGCTTTAACAGGCCTAGGATGTATGAAACAAAATATTTGCGTTATGACTGTTGTTGCTCTGAGTTGTGACAATAAATATGCTTTATTCATTCATACCAAATTATATTTTATGGTATTTGACTAACTAAATCATATGTCCCCTGGCATGCTGCAATTTTGAGCATATAGAATTAAACTATAAATATAAAAAAAGTGTTTTAAATTTGTCTATTGTAATAAATAAGGATCAAGAGATATCTTTATAAATACTAGGGAGCTTTCCCAAGATGACGTGGTATATGAAAGTATGTATGGAACTTGTGAGAACTTGTGTAGCTCTGTTAAGCAGGTATATATGCAATATATGAGACCTTATTTATATACAATATTATACACTATTATTTTTATACCTAAAAATTTTCTGTGTACAATAATTTTTCGTGTGTATCTAAATCATTGTAGTTAAAGATGGGACACATTTGCATTCCATTTTATTGTCCCATTTTGTAGTAAACAAAAAACATTCAAAGAGTTATAAAACTGTAACCCCACAACTTCCATAGGCTGTTGTTTATCATTTATAACAGAATCAGGGAATTTGAATTTTATGTGCTAAAGGTGTCCCGTCTTCCCCACCCCACTATATATTATGCCTAGTTGCTGTACATGTACCATAACAAAAATTTTCATTCTAAACTTGTTTTATTTCAGTATATTGCTGCTTTGAGTTCAGACCACAAGTTAACTGCTATAGACAGAGTTGTGGGAAAAAGTGACACACAAATAATGGACAGTAACAAGTCAACTGTATGGTACAGAGTTTTCTCTGCATGTGAGCAAGGACTTTACACCGAATATGACTTGGATAGCATTAGAGATGAACTAACTATCCTAAAGCGCTTAAAAAAAGATAAGGGTAAGAAATGTGTTTTGCTGTTTTTGTTAAAAGTATGTTCTAATTGTTGGGGATTGGGCACGTAAGTGGTCATATAGATCCCATCAGTTGGCCTTGTTTCTGTTGTTTTATGAGATAATTTGTTTCAACATATCTCAATTTTTAATTCTCGCATTTATTCTTTAATCTATTGATATAAATCTAATCATAATATATATATATATTCAGTGGCGGATCTAGAGGGGGGTGTTTGGTGTTTGAACATTACGCTCGCATTAATACGGTTGATTTACGCTCGCATTAATATGACGCTTTGCAACTATTAGTGAGACATTTTCTTGCAAACACTCTTCGTCAGAAAAATCCTAGATCTGTCTATGTATATATATCATTAATTTTGGAATAAATAATACTATTTTCAGATTTAAAACTGCATAATTAGCAAGTAATTAATGATTACTTTCCTAATTGATTATTGAATGAACTATTCAGCTTACTTTTTAAATATAGCAATTAAATACAGTTAGATTACCCCGTTTACCCCATACTCTATATTAGATTAAATGTATGAATATATTAATCAAAATATTAATGTGTTTTTTAACTAATTTAATATACATATTAGTAATAAATGAAAGGAGAATTGGATATTATGATATTTGTAAATGTTTAGATGAAAAGTCAACGAATATCCTGGACAACCTTCCAAGTCGTTTGATGGATTTATTTCACAAGTAAGGCATTGATAATATTTGAGTGATCTGACATTTTTTATCTTGGCTTGTCAGGACAATTTCAGGAGTTATAATACAGGTGCCCTATTTTGTATGCTTTGGGTCAAGTTATAGGATAACACATGTAACTTAATGGGGTAATTTTTATACTGACAATTTAGGCAACCCATTAGTGACCACTAAGTTAGAGCAATTATAGCTAAGTGTTTTTTCCAATGACACAAACACCCATAATGAAAGCCACATAAAACCAGGTAATCTTAGTGCGCTTGCCTCTAACCCAGAGGTTATGTGTTTGAAGCCTGTCGCTGCTACAGTGAGGACAGGCAATTGCTTTAACCCAGTGGGCACTAATGGGTTGTCTAAAATATCATCCGTACAGAAAAAAACACTTACAAAATCGCATACATGATTAAGCTGGCAAGAGGTGTACGAAATAGAACACCTGTATAATAACACCGTCATTTTCCGGCCATGCAAGGATAAAGTAAGTTACATTTAACATTCATTGAAACATTACAGACGTTTTGGTAAACCATTATCATCATCAGTAGACAGTATGTTGGACCTTGAAGATGACTACCAAACAACTACAATGTTATCTTTCCTGGATAAACATGAGAGAATTGAAACTTCAGATTACATCATGGTTTTGGTGAGACCTTATAATAAACACTTTTTTTCACTAATATTGTTTTAAATAAATCTGAGTTAAAAATAAAAAGCATTTTATGTCCTAATGCATTTCTGACTGCTGTAATGCATTTCTGAATTTCCTGTTGTTTTAATATTATACAATTAAGTATATAATGAAATCATTTAAAGAACCAAAAGTATTTAAATGAAAATAGTAAAAAACCTAACCATTTTTTAAAGCCTTTGTAATTAACATTTTAGACAACTGAAAAACTGGAAGATCACTTTAGTGCTCATATTCCTGCATCCTCTGATCCCACATCCTCCCTGAAGCTCTCCCGCATCTCACGGGATTACGTCTCTGCTCAAATGAGAGCTGTACATCATGTTCTGACACTGCTTATGCTAAAATCAGGAGTTGAGGACCCTCAAAGTCGTTTGTAAGTCATTTTAACGTTTTTTAATTACCTTTTTTTAATTTTTTTTAAACTAACGTTTTTAACCAAAACTTTTTTGCATGGGCTATTTGTGTAACTGTTATTCAAAAAACTCGTTTTTAAAAACTGGGATTTTATGGTCAGTTTTAATATATTACAACAGTCTATATATATATGTTACAGTTGTGCTTATTTTTAGTTGTTTCAGTTTAAAATTAAAGAATCTCCATTTTAACTTCTAATGCCACTAAAGATTTTATTTAAAAAAATATACAAAAATTAACTTCTAATGCCACTAAAGGTTTTATTTAAAAAAATATACAAAAATAAAGACAGATGTGATATATATATATATATACTATAATGTTTGTATTAAAATATAAAACCTCATGGATAAAAGTCGAATTATGAGTCTTATGACTCAATACCATTTGCTTTATCCTCGCTTTGCAGAAAAACAACAATCGTTATAACATGGGTGTTTTGTTCCATACACCTCATGCCCGCTTACGTGTTACCACATATGTAACTTTGTGGGTGTGTATCTTCTGTATCGGCGATAACCCATTGATGACCACTAGGCTGGAGCCACTATTAACTGTCTGATAATATGTGTCCACAACAATAATGCAAAGAGTCTAAACCCATAACCTATACGTCAGAGGTGGGCCTGCTAACCAATTTGCTATAGGCTGCTACCATTGTATTCGTATGTGATATACAACTATTCCTTTTCTACTTTACCAGGTACACACCAGCCACAGAAAAAGAACAAAACTTTCTCCTTGTATTGAACCAGTTTCAAATAGCTTGTTCTGTTTGCTCATTCCCGCTGCCCCATGGGTTCCACACTTATCTAACTTGCCTTACATTTAGATGCATGCTGGCAAGATATACTTGGAGTACTGAGAGTAAGATGTACTGTGAGATTTTGTGTTTGATACTGTCCACTACCACCCCTTTGAAGAAGTCTTACCATTTCTTAAATCTAACAACAATTTTTCTTTTTTTTGTTACTATTTTATGTATTTAATATAAAAAAATAAATTTTATTCATTTACTGTTTTACCTTGTATTTATGTTTTTTGACTTATTACTGCACACACATATTTCTTTTTTCACCTAAAGTTGAAAATTTTATTTTTTACTGCCGAACATAACTGGCATAGTGTTTTTATTGTCTGACACTTAAATTTTACTAAAACAACATCTGATACAATTACTTAATCTAAAATGTTACTTGTCATTTTAGACAACAAGGACGAGGTTAAAACCAAGATAGACACAGATATGTTATCTTCTCAGTTTTTTTGCCAAGTCGACCAAGAAGTAGTTCATCTCACAAACGAGTTTGTTTCTCGGGCCTTGGAACAACTTGGTAACAAAGCTGATTTCAGGTAAAAAAATATATTCAAATTGACTAAATGTAACTTGCTTTTTTTATAAATTTGGGCTGTCCAAATTATCAGCTGTAACCCAGAAGTAATGGGTTCAAGGCTTGTCGCTGCTACCATTGTGGTCGTATATTTTCTTAGGCAAAACACTTAACAGCAATTGCTCCAACACAGTGGTCACTAATGAGTTGTCCTCTTGTCCATGTTATCAGCCACACATAAAAAAAATTAAAGAATTCAAAAAAATAGTCACCTGCAAAGTATAACACATGGTAACTGTTAAGCTGGCACGAAATGTATGAACACCCTTGTAATAACAACTGTCATTTTCCAGCTACGCGAGGATAAAGTAAGTTACATTCATTCATTCATTACTCTACTCTTGTCCCAGCCACATAGTGTATGAAGTACTGAAGCATGCACATGGTATGGAGGTGGACGATGACGAGGTCGCGGCTCCATTATTCAGTGGCCTCCATCTATGGCATGACCCCATGGCACGCACCCACTTAGCCAAGTACCACTTAAAGGTCTTTGATCATTTTTTTGCAGTAATATTTTGAACTTTTTGCACTTTGTATTATTTCATTTAGTTTTGTGAATGATGTTAAGAAGTTATTTTTTTTAGGATCTTTACCAGAAATATGCAACCAGTCATGTTGGTATAAAGAGTCCATCAAATACAGACACTTCAATAAATGAAAAAGTAAGCACATACCACCTAGGATAAGATGGGACACCTTCAGCACACAGTATTCGAATATTCTGATTGTGTTTTAAACAATTAACAACGGTCTGTTGAAGTGGGAAGGATAGGGTTTTATAATTCTTTGAATGTTTTTTTTGTTTACTACCAAATAAGACAAGAAAATAGAATAAAAAGGTGTCCCATCTTCACCCACTCTAAACTATCTATTTAATTTAATTTAATTAGAACACATAACACATGTTGTTTACACCTATGGACAGTCAGTATCATCATATTTGACTGAAATAGCTGAAAGTCCAAAACTACAAGCTCGAAACTCATCAGTGGTTTCTCCAAAATCAAGTAGGTCATATTTTATACTTACAATCAAAACTATGGCACATTTTTTCTAATTATCATATTTTAGTCAAAAAACACCAGAATGCCATTTGAGAAACTCTATAAATATTTTGGCCAGAAGCGTGTCGAGTTACAAGACACTTATGCCCTTTTTGCATGGTCACTTTTATTTTACTCGCAAAAACAAAGTTAACACGCATAACGTCATAAGCGTGTCATCTGCTGCAGGAGGTTGGTTGTTACTCGCATTATGCGAGTAAAGAAAAGTAAGGTGAAAGTACAGTTTTACTTTTAAGAGCCTAATCTTTTTCGGGTATTAATTTTATAGGTTTTCGTTGGTAATAGCACCATAAAGTATTAAAACTTATTTTATAAGCTAGATTTAATAATATTGCGCTAAAATAAGCTTACTCAATGTTGATACGCGCATAAACAAATGACTATGCAAAAAAACGCGGTTAGCGAGTTATCATATGACGAGTTAATGCGAATCGTTATTCGCATTAACTTTTTAGCATGCAAAAAGGGTATTACTGCCATCAATATAATTCCTTTGTTATCTAAATTAACCTATAGTTCCAGAAGCTCTTTTCCTTAGATATCAACCCCTGCGCAAAGAAACTTTTGGGTCATGTCTTTATACACACTTTTGTTTCCATTAGAAGTTTAGCTTAAAAATAATCAAACATAACTGATTCATTTGTCTGCTAGGTGTAGCGACCACGCTAATTTGTAAATATAATTTACTGTAATCATGTTTTAACAACTGTTGTTTCGTTGCTATATCCTGTCTTTTCCTTTAAAATATTTAAACATCTTAATCTAAGAGAAAAATAAAGTTATTATATTACACTTTTTTAACATTACATTTATACTAAACACATTTAACACTAGATTATGAGTGTAATGAGCCTAACTTGCTCTATTCTGGCGTGGCCGGAAAACGACAACTGTTATAACACTGCGTTTTATACACCTCATGCCAGCTTACAAGTTACCTTTTTTACTTTGTTGGTGATTATTTTTTAAGATTATATACTAAAAACTATTTAACATTAGAATATATACTAAACACTATTTAAATGTCCGGCGTCGTGCTGTAGTGGTTAGCGCGCCTGCCTGTAACCATTAGGTAATGGGTTCAAGGCTCGTCGCTGCTACCATTGTGGGCGTATGTGTCCTTGCTCAAACCAAGTGTTCACTAATGGGTTGTCCAAATTATTAGCCATACTTAAAAAATGAAAAAATCAAAAAAAAATAATCACCCACAAAGTAACATACATGGTAACTCGTAAGCTGGCACGAGGTGTTAAACCCGTGTGATAACGACTGTCGTTTTCCGGCCACGCGAGGATAAAGTAAGTTACATTCATTTATTAACTCTAGCAGATATAAATGCTTGTTCGAATGATCAATCCACATTCCCACCATTATCTGCCTTCCTCCAGTTCATTAAAGATGTTGAAGCAAACCAACTTCCAAATCATGCTTTGCCGGGAAAATCACCTCAATCCGTATTGGGTAGGATACAAAGTTTTGTCATATATGCGCTGCCAGCAGGTGCAACTGACATTACTAATTCTGGCGATACATATGCACCTTTTAAACACCTATTGCTATTTTTGTTAATTTTGGTTTAGTATTTTTTCATTGTTTGCAAAAACTTTTAAACATTATAAACATAGCTTTATATTTTCATATTCCTGATACGGCCACTTGTTCTAATCAATTGCTATTACTGTTAATTTCGGTTTAGTATTTTCCCATTGTTTGTAGAAAGTTTTAAACATTATACACATAGTTTGGCTCATCATTTTTCTGAAACTGCCAACTGTTCTGATCATAACATTTCACAGGCGTGGTGAAGTCGTGTATGCTGCCAACTACTATTGAAACTGTGCCTTCCCCCGACTCTGCAGACAGCGATTACATTGTTTAGGTCGCTGTACTTACTGTTATTATAAAAGTTTGAAATGTGTGCAATACATCAGTGCTAAATTTATGTAAACCCCTATGCCAGTTTGAATTACATGATTTATTAACAGTGCCAATTTAATGCAAAAATTACTCATTGTGCAATCACTTTTTTACATTTTACCTCAAAGAAAGTGTCATTGTACTATTTACTGTGAATACGATAAATGCTTAATTAATAAAATTCAGTTTGAATTACATGATTTATTAACAGTGCCAATTTAATGCAAAAATTACTCATTGTGCAATCACTTTTTTACATTTTACCTCAAAGAAAGTGTCATTGTACTATTTACTGTGAATACGATAAATGCTTAATTAATAAAATTGATTACTAAAGTAAGTAGACGTTTTATGGACGACTTTCAGAAAACAAATTTGCAGTGTTGAAAACCATAAAGGGCCTGTAAATATGTAACAATTCTATCATAATTGTTACATAATTCTAATCTATGATTCTATTAGAGTAAAAACGGGTAAAATTGTATTTCGACCTATATTTACATAAATGTAACATTTTATAGGGTCGTGACAGGGCACCGACAGTCGTTATAACACGGCTACATCGGTGTTCTGTTTCGTACACCTCGTGCCTGTTACCACAAATTTAACTTCGTGGGTGATTTTTTAGTTTTATTCTGTTTTTACCTAGCATATAACTTAAAAAGGCGCAACTTACCGATCATAGGCTGCATTCGGACCATTTTGAACATCTGCCTTGTTGAACGAAACGTACATTAAGTCGTTTGTGAGGTCATATATAGCTACGTGCGTTGAACCAGACTGTTCAATAGACACTATGTTTGTGATTGCAGTTTCGGCTGTGAGTTGTCCATGGTATTTCATCAGTTGTCTTGAAAGAACTTCGCTGTATCCCGGACAAAGCCAGTCCATTCCTAAATTGTGATCATATAGTAAGCCAACGGTTGTAAAAATCAAGATTAGGTTCGATAACTGAATGTAAACAGAGTTTTTTGACCTAACTTGGTGTAAAAATGTTTTACGCTTGTATCGGAGGCTTGGCCAAGAATACCTGGATAGTATTTAAAGAGTGAATAAATTACCAAAATAGACAACGTTTTCGATTTTCGGATGCCATTCTGCAACTGGCATCATATTTTGGTCGTCAAAAAAGTTTGCCACAGAAGCAGAATACTGCACGCCACGGAATCCTCGGTTTTCCTGTGCAATTTAAGAGCTTGTTATTAGGATATTATCTAAGCAATTTTAAAATAGACCACAGAGTGATCTGACGGAAGAAATTTGCCAATATAACCTTATAATATGGTGAAGTTGCATACTGGTCATTATATAGTACTGTGGGGGAAGATGAAACACTTTTTCATTCTATTTCATCGTCCAATTTGGTAGTAAACTAAAAACATTCAAAGAATTATATATTCAAAGAATTATCCATAGACCGTTGTTAATTGTTTAAAACACGATCAGGATATTTGGATATTATGTACTGAAGGTGTCCCGTCTTCCGCCACCCTCCTATAGTTATTTACTGCGTCGATATTTACAAAGATTAAGTAAAAGATATTTGTATATTGTCTTACTTTTCCATCACCGACTCCAAAAATAAGGTCACAAGTTCGATGAGCGTTCGCCATGCGGTTTATTGCATCATCCAAAGTGTAATCAAATTGAAGCACGTCTCTTAAAATGTACTGCGAACATTAAAACTAACATTATGTATAGTATTGATTAGACTTAAAAATCAAAAATATTCACACACAATGTTACATATGCGGTAACTCGTGAACAAGCACGAGGTGTTGAAACAGAACACCCATGTTATATAACGAGTCTGTCGTTGCTCTGCCAGTTAAAGATAAAAAAAATACAAACGTACCAAATCACTACGTTTTCGGTAAATTTTGAAAAAAGGATCAATGTGTATAGACTATATATATATACTCACAGTAAATGGAATACCAAACCGAGATTCTTTACCGAAAGAAGCATCTGAAAATGAAACCCCGATCTCGGATATTGCGAGTTTTGACGAAGACATGCCAGTTATGGAGCCAATCCAACCTATATGTGTGTAACATCAAGCTTAATTATATTTGTACAGCAATACAATAAAACTATAGGTTTGTTCGGCGCAATGTCAAATTGGTCACAATGTGCATTCCTTAATGTAATAAGATACAGGTTTTAAAAAATTACCCTATAAAGCTTATGGTATAACTCGTTGGGTGTTTGCAACAGAACATTATAACGACTTCCGTTGCCCCGCCAGGCAATTATGACTGGAGGCGCAAAGTCACAGATTTTGTCACACTTTTATGTTATGTCACGGCTCGTAAATATATAGATTTCGTGGGTATAACTTACTAGCGTATAGGCTATGCAATATAGCCTTTGTGACTTTAATTTATTTTTACCTGTCCATCCGACATTTACGAAGCTGTGTGCAGGTTTTCCGTTGTCATCAGTCTGATTTGCGTTTGGATGATAAACAGTAAGCTGGGGGTAATTCTTAAACGGCCCTGAAAAAATATACTTATAAATTTTCGACTTTTTTTTCATTTCGCAGTTTTTTTATTTCTTACCGTCCATATTCCAGTCTAACGCTCTCAGCTGTAAAACACCTTGCCCAGCTTTCAATGCATTTCCCCATGCACCGAACATGGAGCACGAACCTTTGGTCAATTCTCCCAGCATATGGATACGAAGAATTTTCTGAAATACGTTTCAACTGCTTTAATATTGCTTATGAACCATGAACAAATTTGTAAGACCAGCGTTTACGGAACTTTGCGTTATTTCGGGTAACTATAGACAAACATATAGCATGATACAACAAATTTAAAGCGGTATAGTTTGATATATTTTGTACGCTGTTAAATTTAGTAAGGTGGGGGAGCATGAAACACCTATCCATTCTATTTTCTCGTCCCATTTAGTAAAAAAATTAAGAAAATTTAATAAATTATAAAACCGTTTCCAAACAACTCTCTTAAACCGCTGTTAATTGTTTAAACACGATCAGGACATTTGGATATAATGTGGTTAAGGAGTCTCATCTAATCCCACAGTACTATATATCCGCTAATTGTTTTTTAATTGAAAAGGTATTTTGAGCTAACGAAACAATTGATATGGGTTATTAGTGCTATAATTGATATCTGGTTACAATGAATGTATAGTTACTCACAAATAAGTGAATTGAACTTTCAGTATATACTTACTTTGTAGTCGACACCACAACTCTCAGCCAATCCCTTAATTTCCTCCAAGAAATATCCACCGCTATATTTCTTGGTCACAGCCACTTCCAAGTCACACGCAGCTTCTAATCTGTAGAAGAAAATACAAGATACATTTGAGTGTGGGAAGACGGGACATCTTTAGCACATAACATCCAAATATCCTGACTGTGTTTTGAAAATGTCATCCTGACCGTGTCGTGAGGTTATAATTTTATAACTCTTTAAATTTTTTTGTTTACTATTAAATAAGACGAGAAAGTGGAACGAAAAGGTGTCCCATTTCCCCCCACCCTACTATGTATAATAGGTATAGGATTAGGGCGGCCCATGCTTTTATTCTCTGTTATCGTACTGTTTGAAAAGCTAGCAAGTAAGCGCATTGTATCTCACACATAAGTCAATTTTACACATGTTTAGTGGGTTGGGGTAAGACGAGTCATGTTTTTTTTATTTTCTTTTATTTGCGGCTGCTACGGCAGACGTTTTAAAGTCGTATATATTGTCACGCTTTTAAATCAAAGTGACGAATAACCTTTAAATCGCGTACAGACAAAGAAAAAATACATCAGTATAGTAGGGTAAGGGAAGACGGGACACCTTTAGCACATAAAATCCACGCGTTTTAAACAATTAACGTTTTACACAATTAACAATGGTTATGAGAGTTGTGAGTATATGGTTTTATAATTCTTTGAAAGTTATTTGTTTACTGAATGGGACGAGAAATTGGAATAAAACGTGTCCCATCTCCCCCACCCTACTATATTATACCTAGTAGCCACGTTTGATTTATAATGGTGTTTTACGTTTGCTTATAGATTAAAATACGGTTAATTTAGAACAAAAATACGGATAATTTTTTTATTTTAGTTTAAAATATTTTTTAAATAACTATTTTAATGCATGTTTAAAAATCAGTTTAAAAACAATATTTAAAAAAATCAATAAAGTCTTTTAAAACTAATAAAATATATTAAAGAACATCCGATTATCATACCCAAGGTTTGCGACATCGCGAAGAAACCAGTCGCGGAACTTCAAATTGACACTGCTGTTGATGGCCTCGATCTAAGAATAGAAAGGAAACTTAAAATACAAACAATTTTTTTGTAACGACGAGCGGACTAAAATAGGTTAACGTTTTTTTGCAGCTAGAAGGGTGAAAATTTTTAAAAGGGCCTAGGCGGTGTAAAATTTTACGACGTTACACTATGTAGCATCCGGCGCCGTGGCAAATTGGGTAGCGCGCCTGTAACTCAGAGGTAATGGATTCAAGGCTCCACGCTACCATTGTGGGCGTATGTGTCCTTGGGCAAGACACAGGGGTAATTGCTCCAACCCAGTGGTCACTATAATGGGTTGCCCAATTATCAGCAATATAAAAAATAAAAAAACTCCTACAAAAAATAACCACCCACAAAGTAATATACATGGTAACTCGTAAGCTGCCACGCAAGGCGTATTAATACCCGTGTTATAACGACTGCCGTTTCCCGGCCAGGCGAGGATAAAGTAAGCTTACACTTTTCTTGTAAATTAACCTACCACTTGTTCTTCTAGATAGCTCCAGACTTGATTCATAAAGTCGGCTGCTTCTTTCTTTAGTAATGTACCATGTGCGATACCCATCTCGTAAGGAGTACCTAAGAAAGAATATACAAAAATTGTGTATAGCAGTTTGGGGTAAAGTGAGACACGGGGTAATATGAGTTTTAAAAAAACATTTATAGTCGCCTATTTTATTAAATATAAAAATGGTACAGCATGTGCTTAAGTGTCCCAATTTCCCCACTTCTTTGTCAAGTAGAAAAACAGTACGATTTAAACTTAATTGTAAAAGTTTTAAAATCATTCCCTTTCCTTTATTGATTATGCATGACCTGAAAATAAGACCTACTTTTCACGCTTTGGTCTACGGCCCACTAGAGATATCTCTATAGTAGGCCGTGATGCTGGGTCTGAAGTGTTCCATTCATAAATTGGCGATGGTTATTTTTTACCAGGAGTTTCGGGCCTTGTTCGTTAAAATGGGTGTCTTTGACTAACTAAAACATATTTTTTACCAAATTTGGTCGAATTACCGAAGGACAAAATAAATGTGTATATTACTTAATGCTCGCGTGGCAGTGCAACGCGTCGGGCGTTGTAGCATGGGTGTTCTGTTAAATCAATAGGTGCCCACAGATGTAACTTGTTACCGAGATAAATTAAGTCATATGTATAGCCTAGTAGGTTGGGGGAAGATGTAACACCTTTTCATACTTTTTTCTCATTCTATTTGGTAGTAAACAAAAACATCAAAAAATTATAAAATTATATGACTGCAACAACTAAATCGTTGTTATTGTTTCAAGATATTAAGTAGGCCTACTGAAGGGTCTTCCATCTCCCCCCACACTACTATACGTACCCCAAACATGCAAAACTTTTAGTACTTCGTTGCCGGTACCAACAGTATACAACTTTCCGTTTTTCGTGGAGCCAGCCAACTTAAAATCAGGTTTTTGGATCGAATTTTCATTGGGTTGAGCATCTGGACTTGGCTGCAACAGATTGAGCGTTATATTCTTAATTACCGATCGTTCTGTGAGGAATTGCGAATGCCTGATCGTTGTTACGCTATTACGGAACGGTGTAACCAAATAACCTCATTTTACAATTGTACCTTAGTATTAAAACACCTTACATATTTAAAATACGTTGCATATTTATATATAGTACGGTGGGAGAGATATATAACATTTTTATTATTCTATTTTCTCGTCCCATTTGGTAGTAAACAAAGAACAATCAATGAAATATCATAAAAACGTATCTTTACAACTCTAGCTTTGTTTAAAAAAAACGGGATATTTATATATTAATTACTAAAGGTGTCCCATTTTCTCCTACCCTGCTATACCTATAATACAATCGTGCACGAACAGACTATATGTTATAAAACTAACATAGCATTTCCTACTCAAGCTAAACGACTTTCCAACAAAACTATACCAAACCACAACACTTAACTGTACATCTTACTTACTTTGCCGTGGCATTCTGCAGCAAGACTGCTAGAAGCGCACAAAGCAGCAATTAAGACGAGCAAGTAAGTTCGCATTTCGCCTGCAATCAAGAAATGCGTAATGTCTGAATGCGCTTTGCTCGCAGTTGTTTTGCAACAAGCTAATAATTACAGTGCATCACGTGCGTGTTTGCTTTATATAAAACGCAAACAATACGGATTGTTTTATAAATTGACCGTGCAGTAAATATGCATGATACTGGATTTGCAAACACGATAATGTAGATAGGAATGAATGCAATGTTGCACCATTACAAGGTCAAAGCGTAATTCCAACTTCGTTTTTATAAGAACTTAATCAAAACTGACACATATTCATAACTTCATAGCAAAATAAAAAACTCGAATTTGATATTTTTCGATGATAATAGCCTAAATATCTACATTACAAATGTACATTCTAACTTTGCAACCTGTATTTGAATTTATACATATTAATATTCTTTGTTTACTGATACACTATCACAAACTGTTTTTTGGGGGGCTTGGCCGTAAATTCTTACGTCACAACAGATGTGACGTAACATCGACTATTGTGTCGTGTATCAGTATTTTTGCAAGGCCAGAAAACGTGGCGGTTGGATTGTTGGTGTTAAGGAGGTGACTTTTTAGTTGATTGTATTTATGTAGTAAAAGCTTGTTAAGGCACAGCAGGACAATCTGTATTATAGGCAGCACGAATTAAAAAAACCGTAAATCTAGTTTACACGACATCTGACAAATGGGACGGAAAAGAAAACAAAAACTTATCTTACCCCACTATGCAATATGTAGTAGGGTGGGGGAAGATGGGACACCTTTTCATTTTGTTTTCTCTTTCCATTTTGTAGTAAACAAAGAACATTCAAAGAATTATGAAACCGTATCTTTACGACTTCCACAGACCGTTGTTAATTCTTTAAAACACGATCAGGCCATTTGGAAATTATGTGTCAAAGATGTCCCATCTTCCCCCACCCTACTATATTGCCTTTTTTTTTCAGAATGGTGACATTTTTTGCCGGGTAAAAGTTAAACATTGGTTTAAAACCAACATAAGCGCTTAGTTTCGCATAGCTGTCATAACTGATGACACTATGTAGGAGTCGCTACATGTGTTGTCGTCGTTAACTTTGTAATTGACACAGTTTGGCGTAGCAGATGACAGCCGTCAATCTCTATACTGTATCCTCAAGCCGTGCTCATTCGGATTTTACGCCCGGCAACGATTTAGTAAAGCACGTATAAGAGTAAATGTGTGTGCCTATATTGTAATACGTATATTTTATTGCTTGTTAGTGGAAATGAGTACGGAAGACAAATATTGAATTTTTATCGCCGAAAACACAGCGGCCCAGCTGTCATATGTAAAATATATGTTGAAATTTTCTGGCGTCAGATTAATTAAAAAATCTATGTTTTAAGATAAAATATAAGGATATATAGGATACCGTTTTTTTAGAAAAAAAAGTTTGCTTGAGTATATTGGTAAATGGAGTATTAAAAATCGTAAAAATGTACAGTCTTTTGCAACAAGAGGAAGAACAAACAAAAAGCAAGGGGTTGTATGGAGGGAAATCGGTGTGTATCAAGTCTATATCAGAACACACACTTCGTATATGCGGTAAGTTCATTACAAAATTTGTTGTATCATAGGACGGGGAAAGACAGGACAACTTTAGCACATGGTATCCAAAAATCCCGATCGTGTTTTAAACAATTAACAACTGTTTATGGAGTTCGTGAGAATATGGGTATATAGTTCTTTGAATGTTCTTTGTTTGCTACCAAATGGAACGAGAAAATAGAATGAAAAGGTATCCTATCTTCCCCTTCCCATAGTACTGTGCGAAAGAATGAATACGGTTATTTAGTACCTAAATCCTGTATTTCATAATCATGTTTCAAACAGTTAACAACGCTATTTTAGAGTCGCGGGGCTACCGCTATACATATCTGTAAATACTTTTTGTTTACTATATATATACTAAATGGGACGATAAAATAGAATGGAAAAAACGGACCATCTTGCCCCAACGTATTATGTGTTACCATTTTGTTGCCGTGTCAATTGAAAAACTTTTGTCAGTGTCTTCGGTCAGTTTTTTCAAAGGTGACAAACGAATTCGTTTACATTATTTATCCTATACTAGATTAAAATTTTCCATCGCTTTTGAATATATCGTTTACGGAGCGGGTCAGTATTTCCCCAGCCGCTGTCGATTTGTTAATGAATGGCGCTATCTCAGTAGGGACAACGGCGAGTGCCAATAAATCTGTATTCGAATGTGATATCATACTCAGCATGCAAGACGCTGTTATACATACGAAACACTAACGGGAAATCGAGTGCAGCATTTGATTAAAGACGTGTTTGTGCAATCAAGCAATTCAGATTTAGACATTTAAAAGCATTATAATCGCGTTTCCCTTTATGTGTTAATTCAAATTCCAAAGAACTAAATTCGATTTCCGCTATGGGATTCTATACTCTGTTTTCTATTCGCTTTGACTACAGTATAAGTCGTTACATTTCTGTATATTCTTGAAATTTTTAACCAACCGTCTGTGTATATAGTTAAAGAAATATGTTGTTCCACAAACAATAGTATACGTTCAAGTTGCCGCTGTGGTAATAATCGATAGATAAACAAAGATGCGGAATAGCCGCACCGCAGTGGCCTCGCCAGACCTTGCGCTATCGATTTGTGCTCCGTGCGGGGCCATCGCAGGCACTTCTTTGATCGAATTAATTGAAATGGCATGGATTAAATAATTGGCATAAAACTTCTGCCCCATGTTTGTCCGCGGCCTGCTTTAGCTGAGGTCAAATCCTTATGGATAAGTTTCCGTATACCTGAATTATTTATCGCGCGATTTAGTTAAACCGCTCGGAAAGAATCAATGATGTTGTATTAGTCTGTTATATCCATTTAGCTCTTGCCCTGTGTATAACCGGGTTCGAGCCGCAGTACGGTATTATGGCGGTTTAATTTTTTTATTCGATATTACGTTTACTGTATTGTTGTGCATTTCGACGGGAGCTAAACGTGTAAACCAGACAAGGGTTTGCTTTTATTCCTTTATTGATTAGCAGCTTAGTTGGAATTGGAAGAGAGCAATCGAAATAATGAGTTTTCCCCATTCCCTACAGTAGGAGGTAGGAGAGAATAGAGCTACGTAAGATCAGTTTAACAGTTCGCTACGACTGGCAGACTTAATCCCTCGCCTGCCTATTCTGCTCGCCGGCCGGGTTGTCTCGTGGTCAAGGTTATTCAGTACACAGCCGTTGGATTGGAGATAGGCGATTTCTGGATTTAGTAGGCAATTGTTTACTGCAATTAACTGTACCGTGTTTGGATTTGGATAACTCCGAGAAATTTGGGAAGGATATTAATTTGTTTACTGGTCGATACCTAAGGTCAAGTTGCTAACCAACACCATGTAAGTAATGTGTGATTTTTTATGTTTTGAATACAAAATTTATATCACAGTGTCTTGTATGGTATCTGCGTAACTTTAAGTTAATGATACTTTTTTACAAATTTACAAACCGTATTACATATATGATAGGGATTTTTATGCCAATTTCTCGTCACATTTAGTAGTAAACAAAGAACATTTAAAGAAATATAAAACCTTATTCTCACGACTCCCGTAGGCCGTTGTTGATTGTTTAAAACACGATCAGATATTTAGATAATGTGTCAAAAGTGTCCCATGTTTCCCCAACCTACTATATATTATGGTTTAACCTTTGCGTTTATTGGGAAGTCTTTATCTGACTTCACGTTGCGTTTTAATAACTTGATAAACTTTAAATTAAGGCAATATAGGTATACTAGGGTGAGAGGGGGCACATTTTTAAAGTATTATCTCCTTCCATTTGGTAGTAAACAAAGAACATTCACAGAATAATAAAACTATTCTTATACGACTCTCATAGACCGTTGTTAAAAACGCGACCAAGATTACTGAATATTATGTACCAAAGGTGTCCCATCTTTCCCTTTCTGCTATAATAGTTATGGAAACTGTAAAGTTTTGTAGATGTTTTAACGTTCGCTGTTTTATGAGCTTTATTACAGAATGATAAATATATAAGTCACTAAAAACATGTATGTAACTTAGAAACAAAAAAAGATAACGTATAACTTATATACATATAACTTACATGGTATAACTTACAATGGGTTGTTTCGAAACTAAAAATTTAAAAACTGTTTTGTGGTTACAAAGTATTAACTTATAATTTACAAAATTTTTGCAATGAAATAAATTGCCGCCTTTTTGCTTCAGAAAAAATTTATCTCCAAATAGATATGATTCGTTACGTGTTGAACCTTAGTCTGGCTGCATAAGCTTGCGGGAAGTGCGTTAAATATAGTTCAGTGATTTCATTAGGCATCAAATGAACGCTATCCGGTGTCCGTTCAAGCGATATGTTATTGCGGGACTAGAAATGAGTTGCGTGAAATATTTTCCGCCTCGAGGTGGCGCATTTGAGCCGAGGGTTGCGCAATCTAATTTGGTTCTTTCGAATATGGATACTAAATTAATAAATCAATGAATTATCCTTGCGTGTGAGATGTTATTGCATTGGATGTCACAAACTGTATTTGATAAATGAAAAACTTTTACTACTCTTTGGAATAACGTTTATTTCGTTTGTTCTGCTAAAGTAATTTTAGACACAAGTATACAAACGTTAAACTTTTTAACTTAGTTTGTCACCCTTTAATTAGCCTTATTATATTTATAAGCTAAATAAATATTTTATTAAAAAAAATTCAAAACATGATTAAATATCAAAATGTACAATATTGAGCGTTTTACTATAATGAAGAAAACGTGATACAGTTACATTCGTCTTTTTAAAATAAACCTTTAACGCGTGCAGGTTTTACCAAGTAAATAATGAATTTTGGGTTTAACAATATACCCAACCATTACAATCCAATTTAAAATAAATTTAGTGTATATAGTTAACAACAGTCTATGGGAGTCGTGAGCATACGGTTTAATATTTATTTGAATGTTCTTTGTTTATTACCAAATTAAACGAGAAATTAGAATGAAAAGGTGTCTCATCTTCCCCCGCCCTACTATATAATTTCCCGCTGCTAGTGGGTTACCTCATGCATACACAAGCGCATACTTCATCTGCCGTTTAATTGCGTTAATGTCCATGAAACGGCGGAGGTAGCGTACCTTTGGGGTAGGTCTATTGAGCAAGATCAATTTAATATTGGATGCTGAAACAATCGCTCTAGCAAGCCCGAAGGAGAAAATCAATCTCTGCGCCCGCTGTACCATATGCCAGCGCACAGACTGGGTTACTAATCATGAGGTGTGTAGTGTTAATATACGGCCTAGGAGCGAGTAAACAGAAAACAAAAGGCGAGGTGCGCTTTTTTACGATTTAATTAAATATGTAGGCGAAAATTTTTAAATTAGAAAATAGAAATATAAAGCAGTTAAAATCACAGTACTAGTGTTAGTTTACTTTACGTCATTATATACATCGTTTAGTGCGTGCCCATGTATATAATGCTTATATACTACGAGGTAAAATTGTAACCTCTTTATTAATTATTTATGTATCTGCGTTAAATGACTGGCTGCAGCGGTGTATGATTTCTCCCGCTTGTTAGCAATACGTGCAGTGCCCTTTTGGAAGTCAGCGTTCCTTTATAATTAGTATTTCGCATCACCTGCCAACCGTTCGATTTTGGCTCAGCAGGTGGCCACTGGTTGACCATTTGCAGGCTAACCAATTTGGGCAGCGCTGTTTATTACGGCTTCTAATCTTATGTGCTGCTGTTGGTGCATTCCTTCATTCTTTAGATTTGAAAAATGATAAAAACGAGAAAGTGTAGCAAGGTCCGCATCGCTCAAAATGCGCGGTCGATTTATTGATACACGTTCCAGGTTCGGTGGTTTGTCCTAGAACACAGACTCGCCTAGAAACAAATTCTTTATTGTTATGAAAGCAGGTAGTTAATGTTGTTGTTTTGAAGGGATTTATTGTCCAACGCGTTACAAATCAATACTATATCGTATCTAGTTCAGGGCTCTACAGATACTGTATTCCTATGCGTGCATTAGAATCCGCTGCTTCTATCTGCAGTAACAGGCAAGTTAGTCACCGACAAGCATGCAGTACATGCTTACAGTACAGATAGGCAGATAACTGCAGACCTGGTAAGATACGAAGACGCCTGTTGTCAGTCTGCGCCCGCCTTACTGCTGTACAACTCTAATCCAGTTCTTTGGTTATATATACGTTTAGAACCTATATAGTTTAACTCGAGTTCAAAAGCATGTAATATTATATCACTTTTCCAGATCTTTCCGGTTTAAACAGGTGTAAAGCTTTGGATGAACTAGGTATTAAAAGATCAGTTCGTTCGCTGAGGCAGAAGTGATGTATTTCGATTCCGCCGTACGGTTTCTATAGTATTCGAGGCTTATGTTTGACTATAAAGTGGAAGCGAATCGCAAGAGTAGCTTTTTTCGCCGATAGTCCACGTGATATTTAGATCGATTTTCGCTTTCCTGGTACCTTGGATCAACAAACAGTACGACACATACCAGGCACCACATCCGTTTCGAAGTGGAATTTCAAGCGTACGCTTAGGTGTATAAGAAAGGGAATTCTGATCCTGCAGTGGTCTAATATAAGATCAAGTAAACAGCGTGCGGATATTCGAATTGGATTCAGCCATAATTAAATTACTGCGGCCATTTGGACATGGATGTAAGGCGCTATATCACGACCGGCAGCGGAAGGTCACCGTTTTGCATGGCAGCCATATAGGCTATATAGTCCTGCTCATGGCGAAATTTAGGCAAGCGATATATGACAAGTTTTCCTATAGCTAATTACATTGAATTACGTTTGTGTCCTTACAGCTCAGTGCTGGTTCTCATTAGAAAGTTAGGGTTACTTGGCGGTGTGTTGTGCACGCCACATGCACTTGCAGTGCTTTCGCGATTAAAACACAACCCGCAAACTTACTCAAATGACTTCGAACAGCAGCGGCCACCTCGGCACAGCAGACATATCATACTTGGATTCCATCAGACCAGGTCAGTATCGGTTTGAGGTTTCCAATATTCTCCGTTCAGATTTATAAATAAACGACATCAAGTCGAATTACCATCGACGTGGAAAAGCTATTGATCTCCAAAGGAAATGAATTTCTGTCAAATTATGAAACATAACGTGTTTAGACGCGTATAGCAGCATTCGACTGTCTATTCTCTGGAATAGACCTGTATTATACATATATAAACCTGAAAGGGTTGAGTTACAATATAAAATGACCGCTCTGTTTAATTTAAATAATTTTTGGATTTATTTCGTTATTGCTCGTTTCGCATACCATCACCGTGTGAGTGATTAACGTATCAGTGAAACCGGCTGTTTCCAAGGTTAACCATCTGTTACGAGATCCTACTTGTGCTGTTTAAATTGCGAATGCTGATGTACATAGTTTATGACATTTTGATCACGCATAGCATTCCCTAAGTAACTACTGACCTCGACAAGCCCATTACATCATTCTTGGTTAATTTATTAACTGTAATGTGTGATACGGTTGCTTAAAAGTTCGCTTTGAATGTTCTTTGTTTAATGCTTTGAATGTTCATTGTTTACTACCAAATATGTGTTCCATCTTCCCCACCCTACTGTATATACAGACATAACATACCTCGGTAAGGTAGATCAACATCGGAAATATCCCGCGGGTTTATTACCAGAAATTTTCCCGTGAGAGTTTCGTTGGTGCTCAATGTTTTTATTCAGGGAGTTTATAGTGTATTGCCGAAAATAACACCAAGGTTTTCTAAGCGAACGATATAGTTTATCGTGAAAATACGTCACCGGCTGTATTTCATATCAACGCTTAGAACGCGGGTTTTAAAGCTCTGTACCTCTCCTTCAAAACCTTGAAAACTCGGGCGCATGTTATTTAATTAGGCGCCAGGTTTTATTGCGGCTAATGGTTTGATTTAAAGAACGATCGATGGATTGTAGTACGGGCGAACGCTAAATCGCTCGCTATTGATCCGCTGCTGGGGATGTTCTATTTTGTTTTGCAAATTATTTTCTAGCAGCATCACACACTTTGCTTTATAAACAGTCATGTTAGGAAGCGATAACATGAATTGTGCGTGTATTTTTCGCTGTATGTTTTTTAAAATCGTGTTGAACACGACACAAACATAAAAAATAGAATATATATAGTAGGGTGTGGGGAAGATAGAACACCGTTTTATTTCGTTTTCTGTTGCATTTGGTAGTAAACTAAAAACATTCAAGGAATTAAAAAACTGTATCCTCCCGGCTCACATAGACCGTTGTTAACTGTTTAAAAAACGATCAAGATATATGAACATTATGTGCTAAAGGTGTCCCATCTTTCCTCATCCTACCATATGTAATAAAGTAAAAGATTTAAAGCAAATCTTGATAAACTCCCGGTTCTCTAAATCTCTTGATGTTTTTGGTAAATGGTTAAACTGGTGATTGACGTTTTTAAAGCTATATACTGCAGGAAGCAGCAGTTCCATTGTTAAAACTGAATCTTTAGATTGAAAATCCAGGTTTGGCCACTTCAATAATTAACAATAAAATCCTGTTTTTATCACTTACTTTATTTTAAACGTTGAATGCCAATTTTATGTTCATATAGTTATGTTTGTCGGGTAAGTATACAAGCAGTTTAAATGCGACCCTTTGCGTTCAGAGCTGTACCGTTAGGTGACGCAGCTGCATAAGGCCGTGGTATACTGAGTGTTTTTTTCTAGCGAATCTTGTATCGTCCAGGTTACCTATGGAAAACACAAGCCAAAGATGTTTAATTATCCGTGTAATGATAAAAAGCGATGACAAGATATATTTTAGCTTTACATGAATTTGATTCTCTTTGTTTCGTCTTGTGTCAACAACGGTTTGAGATCACGGTTGTGAAATTCCTCACAGTGGAGGTTTACGAAGCAACGAATGTTTTTATAGCGAAAGCGGTAAAAGTATCCTTTGTTATTTAAACAAATAAAACAGCGCATGATTCTGTAAACGTCACAGGACTTGGAAGTATGGGGTTTGCAAGAATTTTTGATATAGTGAGGTGGGGGAAGATAGGATATTTTTTCTTGTCCTATTTGGTAGTAAACAAAAAAAGCAAAGAAATATAAAACTTTGTCCTCACACAGACCGTTGTTAATTGTTCAAAACACGACCAGGACATTTGGACATTATGTGCTAAAGTTGTCCCGTCTCCCCCTACTGTACGTAGGATAAATAACTCTATCTACTAAACAGACACGGAAGCTGCAATGATCTAATCACGGACAGTAGGCCCTCTTCACGGTTTTCGTTTACGCTCATCGTCCTTTTTTCCATTCGTGACCGTCACGGTAGGCGAGCCATGTCTACTCGCTCTGTTGATCGCTTAGCGCCTGCAAAGGGCTCAGTGTAGGATGAGATATATATGATATTTTAGGCTGTAGTTTCCGTTGCCAATCGTGCAGGAAAATTAAATAGCCGTGAACGTTACCACTATGTAAAAGTCTAGGCGTTTTTAATGTAAACAATAACGACTGCTGTATAGATTTAAAAATCGCAAAAAGCGCGGCGCGTTTCGAGAAAAAGATTCACTTGCCGCCTTAGGCCAGTGTATTGGTTTTCAGTCGCCTTATCCTGGATTAAGGTATTTTATTGTTGCACTTTCATGCTCTGTACTCCGTTTTCAAGTAAAGGTTTTGTATAAGCTCGTGACTCCAGTATGCTGAACTAAGCCGACTAAAGTGTATCGGCACAAAATGGAGGTAAGCGAATCTGGTAGAAGTAACATTATTGCAGTACAGTCTGGCTTACAGCTGATTTAATGAAACTGTACCCATCGCCGGCTACGTAAAAGTACGAAGAATCTAGGGTGCGTATTTTGATGTAATATTTCAGCTCCATTTTCTGTCTCAGTAGCCGCCGATGCAAGATAAATTAGCCAATAGCATCAGTCGACTTATCGATTATTCCATGATATATTTGGTGCGGTTAATGCACTAAAATAATGCGAGGCGATGCGTGCTTTTAGAAGCCAATGCAGTGTCACAAATATCGAACTGAGGTGTGTATTTACGCCGTACTGTGTCAGTTAGTTCTAATGTGTCGCCTTTTGGGTTTTTGGTATGCGTGTCGGTTTCGCTGAAGTATCAGCCGCCTACGACCACAGCAAGCTTTGGGCAAATAAATACGATTTTCAAGCCTGTTGCTTTACCGTGACGAATTGGGAAAAACTTTACACCATACACGTGCGATACCGATTGTCTGTACGCTGGGTGAAGTATTGGTGCCACACAGTCACCCATAAAGAATTTCCGAAACCTTGCGAACAAAAGGCAACGTATCAAAACAAGCAATAGTTCCCACAATGTTATCATGTGCGTTAGTCGCTTTGTATGCGAATATGATATTTTGCTAAATCAGCATATAGTTTACTGTGGTTTCAGTAATTGTGTGCTGAATTTTACAAACGGTGCGCTGGGTTTTACATTGCTT
This sequence comes from Ciona robusta, assembly GCF_009617815.1. NCBI lineage: Eukaryota > Metazoa > Chordata > Ascidiacea > Phlebobranchia > Cionidae > Ciona > Ciona robusta. The sequence continues at coordinate 2,252,820 of NC_143238.1, read as the reverse complement.
ATCGAGTAGACAATTATCTGTTGTAAAATCTTGAACGAGTTCTGAGTGCAGTTTAATTTGATCTGCAGTAAGCGATCTCATTGAGATTGCTAGACACAACAGCACTCAAGGCTGGTAAAATCAACAACGCAAATATACCGAGTTTAATACCAGGAATTTTCTCGTGGGAGCATGGGTGCTGCACAATCGGAGCTTTTTTGGCGGTTAGTTCATTGCCGAAAGTTCCTGCAAGGTTTCTAGGCAAACTAGTTCAGAGCGACGTTTCTGCCTACTCGGCTTTGTTGTGGTTTGGAATACGTTTCGTTTGTCTCGTGGTCGGAGAAATTGTTTTTCAAGCCGCGACTGAGGTTCTTGTAAAACACGTTCACAACAGTCATAAGTTTGCATTGTGCGCGAACACTAGGGACCTATCATTGTGTGAGTAAAATGTAAGTGCGCCTGCGTCCCGATCAAATCGCAACTTTGTAAATTAATTGCCTGTTGCCTGTACAGAGTGTATCGTGGTTGTGGATGACACTTAATTCCCGTGGGATGGGTGCATTCGTGCCCACGGTTAATCATCAGGCCTTCTTCAAGCCCGTCAATTGTTTTGCAGGACTGAAGAATGATCCGCCGGCACCACAACGTGAAGTACCTTCGCTTGCCAGACCCAAGCAGCAAGACCGATCTACTCTTAGAAACTGGAGGCAAGAGACGTCCGGAGACGGACGACCAGCCTTATTTCCAAATCAACCGTCAGCAGCGGTACAAGGACGGATTACAAACGGCCACACGAGAACAACAGAGAGCGGAGGCGCGGACGAACTCGCGCAGGACTCAGCCGTAAGGAATTCAGACTCGCTGCAGGCCAAGCCTGCGAACGGAATACTCGCTTTATCAAAAGCGTCCAGTACTGCACAGGTCAACGCTCCCGGACAGCCGGTAACAGGAGGAGTAAACTGGGCAGAAGTGCTAAAAGCAGCAAAGAACCAGAACAAGAAGATGCACGGACCACGGAAAAGAAAGCAAGCGCAACAGGACACCGCAAAGGCAGAAACTTCGCTTTTGTGTTTGTCGCTAAAAAATCCTTTCCGAAAAGCGTGTTTGAAAATTGTGGAATGGAGGTAAGAGATTCTGCCTTTATTTCATGCAGTGTATAACTAGTACGTCGAATCTAGAACGCATGTATTGCACGCAAATAGTTATATGCATGCAATACGACAGGCAGTCTTGCATCGGCGCTTAAAACAATTAGTGGAGAATGCACGGTTCGAACGGCAGTCGATGCAGCTGTTCCATCGATTCGAACTACCGTGTGACTTAGTTGCTTTAGATGCACTGTTCATTCAGACAAACCCTCCTTATTGATTTTTACTGTTGTTATTACCGAGGCGCCCAAAACTTGGGATTCGCCAATCAACGTAAGGTGCAAAATTAAAGCTCTATTTCCTACACAGGCCTTTCGACGTTCTTATCCTTCTTACAATATTCGCCAACTGTTGTGCCCTCGCTATTTATGTCCCGTTTCCAGGAGAGGACTCAAACGCCACGAACGAAATCCTGGTGAGATATGTTTGCCCAAATTTTATCCTTAAGTGTTTTATTCACATTTTTAATTTTATCCACACGTGCAAGGGTGTTTTTATGCTCACATATTTACACCAAATTTTCTGCAAAACGAACTGAACGCGCTTTAAATATATCAGGAAAAATAAGTAATGAAACAACGGAGGCGACTTGACGACATACTAAAAGCCTAAAATTGCACAAAATTTTATTGCACAAAAAAACGACGTATGTATATTGTAGTGTGTATTATTAAGGCCTCGATGTGTGGGAGATTCTTTGTTTCTTCACACACGCCTAGTATAGCATGCTCGCCCTTGTCTCGACGAGTACTAGCAGGTTAATAATAGGACACCGCCGTTCACTAATGGTTTTGGATCCAGTGGCAGCTGCCGCGTGGTTACCAATCACATTGAAGGGGAAGAATCGCAGACAGCGTCATCAAGTTTGATCTTGTATCGCTGCTGCCAACACGGATGTGCATGAAGCATTATTGTCATTTTACAGAATATGTAACGTGTTGCCAGTCACATATTTGCCTCTTGTTTACTGATATGTTCAGTTTAAATGACCACGCGCAGCCTATAAGGAAATGATTACGTTTTGGAGGCGAATTTAGTCGACTTGCTATTGCTAAAAGTGTTCGCTAAAAATTTACGCATTGTCAAAGTATATACCACGATAAAAAATGTTAAAAGTTCGAACGGGATAAATTTTATACCACGTATGCAAACTCCCAGTACAGTCATAATTACCAGACGCCTGAATCATTTACGACCTATTAAAACTTGGAAATTAGTCAAAATACAGTCTCGAAAATTTTATGATAATCGACACGCAGTTAAATTCAAGCAGAATTTATACCCGCGAAAAGTATATGAAGGGACGTTAATGCATATTATTCTTGGGCCGACCCTGGCTGGATCTGAATGAATGAATGAATGAATAAATAAATGAATGAATGAATGAATGAATGAATGAATGAATGAATGAATGAATGAATGAATGAATGAACGAATGAACGAATGAATGAATGTACCTTACTATATCCTCGCGTGGACAGTCGTTATAACATGAGTGTTCTGTTTCATGCACTCCGTGCCAGCTTACGAGTTACAAAGTATGTTACTTAGTGGGTGCTTTAATCTCACGTTCCCTTGCGTGCCCGTTGCAGAACCTCATCCATATATAATTAAACTTACACTTCTACACTAACTTGCAGGAAAAGGTGGAGTACGTATTTCTTGCCATTTTCACTGTGGAATCTTTTATGAAGATCATTGCGTTCGGATTTGCATTCCACCCGAACGCTTATTTACGAAATGGTTGGAATATCTTGGATTTCATCATCGTTATTGTTGGGTACGGAATTTTTTCTGTCTTACTGATTTCGAATTTCCAAGTTAACTTTTACTTTGTAACTGCTTCCAGTAGAGTTGAATTTTTCCAGTAGTGTTGAAAATTTCGAATTTACGAGCAAATTTTACAAAAGGCGAAAATTGTGACGATGTATCACAAAACACCAGAGCCGTTCGGTCTCTTTTCTCCTATTTCGGTTTATCTAAGTTTTTACATAAGATTTAATTGTTTATCTTGACCCGTAGGTTAATCAGCATAGTATTCGAGATGGCGGACGTGGGAAGCACAGACAAAGTCCGTGCTCTTAGAGCTTTTCGAGTACTCCGGCCGCTCCGGCTCGTTTCCGGAGTACCAAGTAAGATGTTATTTCAAAATTCCATAAAATCCAATAAAAAAAGCTGAAATGCCAAATTAGTTGGTAGTTAAAATTCCAAGCAAACGTTACTTTCTTTTAGGAATAAACTTTTCTATTAAAACATGCAGGGAGTAAAAAGCTGAAGTAATATTGTTGTATAGTTGATCACGGAGGATTAATATCTTTTAAAATCCTCCTCAGCATATTTATAATTTAATAAAGAACATTTCATTTAATAACAAAATCACGGGGTACGTATATATCAGCAAAACGATGAAACGTAGAACTATACACTTGTGTTGCAAGTTTTCAAACTACCTTGCTATTTATTTAAATGTAGGCTACCTTAATATTTATAAAATATTACTCGCGTGAGTCAATAAAAAAAACATAAGAAAACTAACCAGGTAAAGTTTGTTCAGACTTGTTGTTTCTCAGGTTTGCAGGTGGTGTTGAACGCCATTATTAGAGCAATGTTACCACTCTTGCACATCGCCCTACTAGTTATGTTTGTAATCATCATATACGCCGTGGTGGGACTCGAGCTTTTTAAAGGCAAACTTCACAAAACTTGTTACTTCAACGAAACAGGTTAGCGAAGAAATATTCCTGTTTCAAAGATTTATTTTTACAATTTTATTCAATGAGTTTTTACACCTAGCGCGTTTTAAAGATTGTCCCTCTGTACTCAAGTAGTTTTTACACCTAGCGTATTTTAAAGACTACCCCTACTTTTAATCTTTGTTTTCGGTATTTTAATTAGTCGAATCTTTGTTACTGTTTTAAAGATTAAACATCGCAGTTCAAGCATTGTTTTTTCAACACTCGCTAGTTTTCCGATGCCACACTTAAGAAACGTGCGTCAGTACTCTCTGTGTTATCCAACAGGCATGACCGACGTAATAGCAAACGAGGACCCACAGCCCTGTGCTGGCCCTAACGAGTGGGGTCGCCACTGCCCCGACGATACCGTGTGCAAGGAGGGTTGGGATGGTCCAGCAAATGGCATCATCAACTTTGATACGTTTTATTTTTCGTTCATCACTGTGTTTCAGTGCATTACCATGGAGGGTTGGACAGAAGTACTGTACTACGTAAGTTCAGTATCAGTGGTTCAGCCAAAAAAATAAGTTAGACTTCAAAAAAAAGACCAAAATCTCGTTATCAATATAGAGAAAAAAAAGTCAAAGCCTCAGAAGAGTAAAGTTTTTTTAGCAATATTTTACATTTGTTACTATAATTTCAGACCAATGATGCAATGGGAAGCCATTTGCCGTGGATGTATTTTGTCTCCTTGATCATCGTTGGCTCGTTCTTCGTTATGAACCTTATTCTTGGTGTTTTAAGCGGGTAAGTGGATTGCTGATCACGGTGACTAATATGCTTTCATGTAACATTTATGTATGTGCAAATTCTGGTCTAAATTTTACGTCCCGTGCATGGCGTGAAACTGTACAGGACTTCACCAACGTAGAATAGAAACGAATAAAATGTAGTCGTTCAATAATTAAATTCTACTGTAAGAAAAAAACAAATTTGATGAGAATGTTTAGTATGCTGCCAACGGCTTTTACTGTAAGGTTTTTGATAATTTCTTGTAAAGGAAATTCTAAAAAATAATCATTTCTTGTACATTTTTTGTCACTGAATTGATACTTTCTTGTAAAGGGAATTCTCAAAGGAAAGGGAAAAAGCGAACGCTCGGGGTGAGTTCCAGAAGCTTCGCGAGAAGCAGCAGCTGGATGAGGACGTGAGAGGATACATGGAGTGGATCACACAAGCAGAGGACATCGACCCTGTCAATGAAGATGACGACATGGATGAAAAACGTAAGTGTTGAGTGGTAATGGTCGATCATTCGACGGTCTATAAGAGCATACATTTGCGCATATAATGAAAATTAACAAGTTTTTAATCGTATCGTTTAAATGTGCAAGAGGCGGTGAAAACTGTCGGTTTTGTTTGATTTTTCGACAACAAAGCCTGACGCTGCTGGATTCACAGGTCACTGCTAACGCAAGGCCCCATTGGGAAAAACAATAACAAAGTCTCACTCAATCCGCGCCTTATGTAACAAACGTAATTCGCTGGAGTCGTTGCATTCGGAAATTGTAACTGTCTGGATCATAAGACCTCTATGGCGGTTTCCTTGGCTTCTCCTCAAGGTGTCGCCAGCGTTGGTGCGGGGTCGTTGATGTGTTGAAACTTATCCATAAAGAAGTTTGATTAGTTCAAGACTTACTTCCGAACAAGCGTGGTCTTAATTGAGATCAGCGGCACTTATGCACGTGTGTAACCGAGTACCTCCGGGAGCTATAATCGCTTGGAATTCAAGCGTTCGTCTGACTGAGTACTGACCCCGCTGTCACCGAAGCCGTAATAGGCATTGCGACGCTCCCAGAAGAAATTATCGCATGCAGCCACGGTCAGCTCCTGTCCGCTGCGCTCTTTCATGTGGTTCTCTTTGACGTATGAGCGAGACGGTTGTGGCAGGGGTACACCGTCATCGAAAAATATAGACGTATAATGCGATCAGCATACCTGTGAACTACTTTGCCAATGCAAATCAAGTATATTGAGTTCAATTTAGGACATATACTTTACGCCTGTGGCCAGACCGTTAAGAAGGGCCAAATATCATTGCTTCACGCGTTGTATGCTGAAAAGAGCATGGGTCTAATACTTGTTTTAAACACTATCTATTTTACGTCACTTGACAGGCCAGGGCGACAATGAAGACGGCTCGAGTGACGTCACAGCTGCGCAAGCCGACGACAGTTGGTGGCAAAAGCAGCGGTAGGTAGCTTGACACATATAGGGCACATCTTGTATACTCAATTATCTTTTGTGTGGTCACATATCATACTTGTAAACCCATTTACAAGCGGTGTTTATATCACTGAATGTAAAAAGCATGTTTTTCTACTCTTACGTGTTGTACGAATGGCCGAATGCAATGGGTGGTTACAACAGCTCATGTTTTATTTTATTTTCTGTTCTCCATTCTGGTCACCGTTTATTTTCAACGCCATCGCTTGGGTTTGGTCGCTTGTGGCTCGGCTTCAAACCAACCAACACTCATTCTCACATCCATGGTGTAGGAAGAAACTATGCAAGACTTGCTACAGGTAACTGGTGAACGCAGACAGCTGGCACCTACTATACAACTAAACTGCACGCGCGGCGCTTTCTAAGCCTGCGGCGAGAGCTTTAAAAGAATGCGATTACGCTCTTTCGTTTCTGATCACTCATTTGTGTATTGCTGTAGAATCTAATTCTGTAACAATATATTTTAGGCCAGTGTTCAAACTTGCTAGCCAACTGAGACACACAAGATTGAAAGTTAAAAGGGAAACATAATTATATACCATGTATATTGTACAATCCATAACTGTTGTGTAATAAAAGCCTTCACAAACTGGCCAAAAAAGCTACTTCAAGTTTTCGAGAAGCTTTGGTTTGGCCGCAATTGCACAAACTTGTATGCCCCACATATTCAACAATAACGGGCTTTGGTTAACTTTAAACACTACAGCTGCTAACCGCACTATTTTTAGCCGACGATGGAAGAGATGGAATCGCAAAACGAGAAGGAAGTGCCGCCTCATGGTCAAGTCACAGACGTTTTATTGGCTTGTAATCGTTCTTGTGTTTTTCAACACTCTCTCGTTAGCAACTGAACACTATCAACAGCCCGACTGGCTTACATCTGTGCAAGGTCAGATACTGTAATACGTCGTTTAAAGTGGTCGTGGCCAGCGTAATTTAGAGTCCCTTCTTCCGACGTTTTATTAAAATGAATTACAAAAAAAAAGAAAAAATTCTCTTAACAATTTCCCCTTTACATGCGTGCGGTAACTGATTAGCGGGCACGAATTGTATGTAACAGAACACTCGTGTTCTATCGTCCATAATTGCCCGCAAATAAGTCACACTCATTCATATATTTTTCTTTACCTATAGAAATATCAAACAAAGTTTTACTGGGAATTTTCACGCTCGAGATGTTACTGAAGATGTACGCGCTTGGAATGCAAGTCTACTTCGTATCTCTGTTCAACCGTTTTGACTGTTTTGTGGTCTGCGGTGGCATCGTGGAAATGGTCCTAACCAGTGCCAAGGTACGTTTATCATTTTCAGTTCACCATACGATCATGTTCTTTCAACATAAAATCTTACGACCGCCTAAATACGTTAGCGGACATGGCACATTTATGTTATTTCGTATTCTTCAGGTTATGGAACCTCTTGGAATATCCGTTCTGCGTTGTGTACGACTGTTAAGGATATTTAAAGTAACTAGGTAAGTGTATTTATCTGTTACAGAAGTCAAATTATCGTATATATAACTATATAAGTTGTTTCTCTATATCGTTGCACTAATGTAAATTTTGTTCATTGTGGTTCAGATACTGGAGCTCTCTCAGTAATTTAGTCGCATCTCTTCTAAACTCAATCCGATCAATCGCTGGACTTCTCCTTTTGCTCTTCTTGTTCATCGTCATCTTCTCATTGCTCGGGATGCAGCTTTTCGGCGGGAGGTTTAACTCTATTGCCGAAGGCGACCAGAAAATCCGCTCAAACTTTGATACGTTTCTACAAGCTCTTCTTACAGTGTTTCAGGTACCAGCGAATATAGTTTAATGCTGGATGTGTACTACCAAATCTTAAAATATAGTAGGGTGGGGGAAGACGGGACAGCTTTTTAGCATATAATATCCAAATATACTAATCGTATTTAGCTGCGCGGTCTTTGAAAGTCATGAGGATGCGATTTCTTTTTTCTCTGTTTACTACCAAATGGTACGAGAAATATAATGAAAAGATGTCCCATCTTACCCCACCCTACTATATGTTTTCTTAAACACGTTGCTTATATATAGCGCTGTAGAATATAACGAATCGTGATACTATTTTGGATGCAGATTCTCACAGGAGAGGATTGGAACGTGGTCATGTACTATGGAATTCGAGCGTACGGCGGCGCCAGTAGTATTGGTCTCATTACTTCTATTTATTTCATCATTTTATTTGTGTGTGGAAACTATATTCTACTGAACGTCTTCTTGGCTATTGCTGTTGATAACTTGGCAGACGCTGAAAGCTTGAATGTCGCGCAAAAAGAGAAGGAGGAAGAACAAAAAAGAAAGAAGACCATGCGCCTTAAGAAGCTCAGGTTCGTGTTTTTCACTCTCATCTTAATGAACATATTCAAATATCTTTATACAAACGATTCCTACACGTATGTAATTAGCAGTGAATGCATTTTTAAGCGCCATTTTTACAGAAACCTCTTTAAGAAAAAAGAGACAACAAGCGTAGAGACGGCTGAGGGTGCTGACGAATACGGTGATCGACAGAAGTATGATAAGAACGAAGATGGCATCCCTCTTCAAAATATCGCGGAATCCTCACTGCAAACGGATGAAATAGATCACGAGATCAGGTAAAACGCAATGTGGATTCATCAATTATTTATGCCATTGTCATACGAGCGTTTAAATCAGAATTATCAAAACAAAATTACCGCTTAAGCTTCCAGACAATCTCAGTCTACAGAAAATGGATATATCCGGTCTTCTGGGCGATTTAATAGGCAGTTTTGTACTTTTTTGTTATGGTTACACTTGGATTACTTTACATGGAAACATGCCGTTGTTTTGCTAATTTTTTACACGAGCAATATTATATTTTAACCTAAACACCCTATACACAGAATTGAAGTGACAGAAGCCTCCGAAACCAACTCCGATCGCCACCTACCGGAAGACGGAGGAAGTGATTCAGAACCGGAAGTTCCTATCGGTCCTCGCCCTCGCAGAATGTCGGAACTTAATTTAAAAGAAACAAAGTCACCTATGCCACAAGCGACTTCTTTCTTTATCTTTACCCCAACCAATCCGTGAGTCATATACTATAAACAGTAACTTATAGCTTACGTCATAGCGTGTCGGCCAAGAAATAATTACATGTTGCGAAGGATAGTAGTTTACTGTGCGTTTTTGGTAAGTTTGTTTAAAACTGGTTTTAAAGGTTCCGGAAGTGGTGTCACTTTATCGCCAACAACAACATATTCAACAACGGTATTTTCGTGTGTATTATGCTAAGCAGCGTGGCGCTTGCATGCGAGGATCCAATTGACTCTAAATCCGAGCTGAACGAAGTCCTCAAGTAAGTCGAAAATCGTTTGATTTCTAACCGTAATAAATATTTAATGCCCGGATGGCAGCAACGAAAACGTTTTCTTTGACGGTAATTGAAACACGAAAGAGAATAACTGCATAGTATATAACGTAATCAGCGTGGATATATTGCAAACCGGGGCGCAAATTCGCCTCAAATGGGTGTCATTTTAGCGTAAAATCGCCTTAAATGCACAGTGATATTAATGAAGTCAGTAACTTAAAGCTTACACGTAAACAGATACTTCGATTACGTGTTCACTGGGATTTTCACGGTGGAGATAATTTTGAAAATGGTTGCATACGGCGTCATTCTGCATAAAGGATCGTTCTGTCGAAATTCGTTTAATTTATTGGACCTGCTGGTTGTGGGCGTTTCCCTTATATCGATATTTGGAAAGTAAGTAGTATCTTATCCTCGAGTTAATTTAAATTGTGATCATTTATTATTTGTTACATGATTGGTATATAATAAGGTTTTTTAACAATTTAATTTTATTACTTCAGAATCACAAGAGATTATATTCGTAAAACATAATTATCATCAAATGTATCAATTTTAAACACAGAACCGCTGTTTACAGTTTAGTATTACACCATGCCACTAAAATGTAACAGATTTGCATTGGAATATCATACAGGAATCAAAAACCGCAGTAACCATTGTGTATTCACGTAATACATTTTAAGCTGGTGGTTTTAACCACGCCAAAAGTCACTAACTTAACGTCGTTGTTTAATCTACAGTTCTGACGGATTCTCTGTGGTCAAAATCCTTCGTGTTCTTCGAGTTTTAAGGCCGCTGCGAGCGATCAACAGAGCTAAAGGCTTGAAGCATGTAGTACAGTGTGTCATCGTCGCTATAAGTAAGACTGATGAACCTTTTTAAATCCGCTTAGTAATCCATAACGCCGCCTTGTTGATCAGCACGAATACGAGAATAGGATTTAAAACTACAACCTTATTGGTTCAGTTTGCTGACAACGATTGTTTATATTAATAGCTCATTTTGTTTGTACCATAACACGTGCGCTTTAGGTACGATTGGTAACATCTTCATCATAACGACGCTACTGCAGTTTATGTTCGCATGCATCGGCGTCCAGTTGTTTAAAGGAAGACTTTACGGTTGCACGGACGAGTCCAAGTCCACACGCGAGGAATGCAAGTAAGTAGATTCCGTTGGTACTGATCGACAAGCTACTCAAGCACTGTGTTTACAGGGGCGACTTTTACGCAATACCACAGGATGGGTTCGGCCAACCGCATATCAAGAAGAGAGAATGGGTGAATAACGACTTTAATTATGACAACGTGTTAAATGCGATGCTGACGTTGTTCGTCGTAGCAACTTTCGAAGGGTGGCCAGCGTAAGTGAACGCTGTCTAATTAGGAATTACATTACACTTAAAGGTCGTATGTATATCATACATAGGCGAACCATTGATCGTCAGCGGCTATTTAAAACTCGGTGACCCCATTTACGTGTACAGCGGATATGCCTAATTGACATCTGTCCAGTTGGGATAAATAAAAAACAAGCCAAATGTTCTGAAAAGTTGTAATAGAATCCAATATATAAGACCTAACTATTTTCTTACCATACAAAATTATGTGCTCATGACTTTTTTGTCTTTTTGAATTAAAGGACCATGTTATATTATTATATGATTTTACTGCACACCAAAAGCTTTATGGACGTCATGCCTGCAGTCATAGGGCATTTTATAATGGTGGAAATAATTCTAGTTTTTCTTAACACTTCTGACTTGTTTGTTATGAAAATGGGAGGCCAATGTTATATTTAATATTTACTGCACACCAGACACCAGACACCATGGCTTCATGTACGTCATGCCGGCTGTGGAGAAGTCAAGAATTTCAAAACAGTTTTTCATAATATTCTATAATTTTTTAAGGCTTCTGTACAAATCAATTGACTCATGGAAGGAGGGTGTTGGTCCAAAATATGATGCTCGACCCGCAGTTGCCCTCTTCTATTTCATTTACATCATCGTGATTGCCTTCTTTATGATGAACATTTTTGTTGGTTTTGTTATTGTCACCTTTCAAGAGCAAGGAGAGCAGGAGTATAGGAATTGTGAGCTTGATAAGAACCAGGTACCTGATTGGGCAAGTTCTGGCAATTCATGATTTTAATTTTATTCTTTTATTAAAAAGTTGTGGCCACTAATGAGTTGTCTAAATTATCTGCCACACGTAAAAAAAATGAAAAAAACTGTTCCCTTCCCCCCCAAAAATTAATCACCCACAAAGTAATATACTTGGTAACTGGTAAACTGGCACAAGGTGTATAAAACACTACACCCGTGTTTAACGACTCTCGTTTTCCGGCCCTGCAATAATAAGTACATTCATTCAAGTTATGCGAAATTACCAACGCAGAGACAATGTGTGGAGTATGCATTAAAAGCAAAACCAACTCGGAGATACATACCAAAGAATCCATGGCAGTACAAAGCCTGGTTCGTTGTCAATTCAACTTACTTCGAGTACTTCATGCTTGTATTGATTTTGCTCAATACAGTGTGCCTTGCAATCCAGGTTGGTTCAATTTTTTAAAATTAATTTAAATAATTTTTAAAAAGATGGTTATTGTTTTTGATACAGTTGCTTTACTTTAAAGGTATGATATTTTTATATTACCAAACTTGTGTCTAATGCAGTTCATTTGATTTAACTGTCAGATTTGGTAATGTTTTTTAAATTTTTTGTGACAAAGCATCAAAGCACTTACACAACCTGTTTTTTAATTATTACTTAAAAATGATAACAACTGTTGTTTTAATGTTGTTTTACTGTCTTTTCACTTTTTTAATTTTTTATGTTCCCCCCTGTTCTTTGTTATTGTGACAAAAGGGACAAAATGAAATTTATTCATTTATCATAGTATTGATAAAAACAAATGTTCATTTCCATAAACTTATTTTTTAGCATTACCAACAAGATGCTGGTCTAACAAGAATCCTCAACCACATGAACCTTGTGTTTACCACACTGTTCACCATTGAAATGATATTCAAACTGATCGCCTTTAAACCCAGGGTAAATTTTTACAACAAATCTAAAATTATTTTTTATTTTTGCTTGTTTTGGGAATTTTTATTAAATTTAAATAAGTTACACTCAATTTATGGTTTCCTTCTTTGGTATATAATATATTTTAATTTTTATATTATACAAATTATTCCTCCACAGGGTTACATTAGCGATCCATGGAACATTTTCGACTTTCTTGTAGTAATAGGCAGTATTGTAGACATTTTACTGTCAAAAATAGACACAGTAAGTGAGGAGATATGATGCTGTAGAAGCCGCATGAGTGTCCTGTCCCTGTTGTCCTTTTTCCTTAATGCACTAACATAAGATCTTCCAAAATTGTATTCTCTTGCTTTCCTAATTTTATTCTTTGTCTTTTCCTCTTTTAAGCACTACTTTGGTGACCCTTGGAACACATTTGATGCTATTATTGTCTTCGGTAGCATAGCTGACGCAGTGACTACCTTTATAGTAGGTTCCCTGGCACAGATTATTCTCACAATGCTTAATGCAGCATAGCTCATTGGATCACCAAAATAAATGGCTTGTTAGAAACCCACATCTCATTTTCAGCTTTAAATGGCATAATTCACATGAACAGCAAGATATGTGTTGCAACCATCATGGCTAGGTGCAAAACATATATTTTCACACAGTATAAAATTACACATTCAGAAAACTGAAACTTTTTAATATTTAATAGTGTTTCATGTGTCATGCGAATTCTTTTCAGTGTTTTCTTTACCTTCAGCATTTGCACCGGTAGTTTTAAGCATGAATATGTTAAAGCCCTGCATGATTTAATATTAAATAGCAATCTTCTTAGCTGTACTAATAATTAGCTTATTTATCAAAGCATTGCAACCAAATACATTGCATTTATGATTGAATTGAAATCTAAATCAAGATGGAGCATCACACTATTTTTACGTTTTAAAACATTGTAATATTTTTAATTATAGGGAGGAGACAAGTCCTTCAGTATCAATTTCTTTCGTCTCTTCCGTGTAATGCGATTGGTGAAGCTTTTAAGCAGAGGAGAAGGCATTCGGACACTTCTCTGGACTTTTATTAAATCTTTTCAGGTTAGTGACAGTTTTAATTTAATTAAAAATTTGGCAGAGTTTTTAAAATAGGCAGATTTTATTTGGGACATATGGGTCTGGCAAAAGATAATTAAATATTTTTACTGTTTGTGACATTGTTTTCTGTTTTAAATTGAATTTTGTTCTACTTTTATATTGAAGAAAAATAAACATGGTTTGTGGTGCTAGACACAACCAAAAAAGTTGAATTAGCTGAGACCTACTATAATAACATTGTTCTCTATTTTTTCTAGGCTCTTCCATATGTTGCACTACTGATCGTTCTTCTGTTTTTCATTTACGCTGTGATTGGAATGCAAGTCTTTGGGAAAGTAAAGCCAATAGACGGAGAACAAATTAATCGGAATAATAACTTTCAAACTTTCATTCAATCAGTTCTGCTGCTCTTTAGGTATACAAGCAATTTAATATAAATTTAAAATCAAGATATTAGATTCCAAAGCAGCGATGTGATCACAAACAGTGCAAACTGGCATATTTGTGCTACGTTACTATCTGTTTGTGTTTGAAATCTTAGTTTACACCAAAACAAACTAGCTTGCACTAAGCTACATAACTACATAGCAGTACTGTGTATTCATCTCTTTAGTTACGGTAACCAAAGCCCTTATTATATGTAATAAACATAAGAGTACAATATCTGCAAAGCGTTAGTTAAACCAGAATCATAGATAAACATTTTCACAAAATATTGGGTAAAAAATTGTAGCCACTAGCCAATATGCTTTTTTGCTGTAGATGCGCCACAGGTGAATCCTGGCAGGAGGTGATGCTGGCAGCTGCCAGTGGTAAGGAGTGTGATGACAGATCAGATTGGAACAGTACTGGGCTGGCCTCACCTGAGGATAAGTTTGCCTGCGGCAGTGATTTCTCTTACACATACTTCCTCACATTCTACATGCTCTGTGCCTTTTTGGTAGGTTTGTTTATGTATATATTGTATGTGGCGGTCAAATTTATTTACCAGTGGAAATTACGTAATTCATTTTTTCCTGTTATGGTATGACTGTATAACTTATCTTGTATGATTCATGGTTTATATGATAACTGTGACTTACTTATTAACTGATTTCTTTGAATTGGAAGTTCATAAATGATTAAAAATGACTCTTATTACAGATCATCAATTTATTCGTTGCTGTCATTATGGACAACTTTGACTATCTGACACGTGATTGGTCTATTCTTGGACCGCATCACCTAGATGAGTTTAAGACAGTGTGGTCAGAGTATGACCCTGAGGCAAAGTAAGTAGACTTCTTTTCCACTGATTATGACTGTGCTGTATTTAATCTAGTATGATAATTGGGATTATTAGTAATTATAAGTTCGCAATAAGTAATGAAACAGATTCTAATAAATTTATAAATAATTAAAAGTAACATTACACCTTGTGGAACAAGAATTTTGATCAAAATTATTAAACTATTTAATGTGCACTGTGGTTAAAGCACCTGCATCTTAACCAAAGGATACCAGGTTCGATGCCGCTGTCATTGAGAACATGTGTGTCTTGGAAAGGCACAAAAGAGTAATTGCTAAACAAGTGGTCACTAGTAATGATTTGCCAAATTTGTAACAGTTACACAAAAATATAGTACAAATACCTACAAAGTTACATACATGGTAACTTGTAAGCAGTATGAGTTTACATAACTTCCTAGGGTGAAAAATTAAATATAAACCATACATTCACTTCACAGAGGTCGTATAAAACATCTGAATGTGGTAAAGCTACTTCGGAGGATTCAACCTCCTCTTGGATTTGGGAAGTTGTGTCCGCAGAGGATGGCTTGTAGGAAACTGGTGACAATGAATATGCCACTGAACAGTGATGGAACTGTCATGTTCAATGCTACACTATTTGCATTGATTAGAACATCACTAAATATTAAAACTGAAGGTAGGAAGTGTATTGTTATCTAATGTTATATAAGCCATATGTAAAGTGATGACTGTCTAGTAGCCGAAATTTTATTGTACTTTAGCCGCATGTTCATTGAATAAGTTGGTATGTGAATGTCTGCGGATAAGCATGATTTTTTAATTATTTTTTTGTGCAGGAAACATTGACCAGGCAAATGAAGAACTTCGGGCTGTCATTAAAAAAATATGGAAGCGAACATCTATCAAGTTGCTTGATCAGATAGCGCCTCCTGCTGGAAGTCAGTAGTTTATTACAAAATACCCTCCTGGATGCGTAACCTTTTATTCACTGTTGACCAGAGTTTATTTGCTAAATGGCTATGAAAGAGACACAATAAAAAAACGCAGAAGATTATTTTTTAAGATATTAAAGTTTTTGGTAATATTTTTTTAATGCTATTTTAGGCAATTTTGTTGGCTGCAGCATTGAACTGATTTGCAATTTGTGATTTCAGATGATGATATCACAGTGGGTAAGTTCTATGCGACGTACCTCATTCAAGATTACTTCCGAAAATTCCGAGAAAGAAAAGCTGCAGCAAAGCTTGCTAATGACAAAAGTAAAGGTTTATCAGGAGCAAACATGCAAAATCATAAAGATGTGTTCAGTTTGCAGGCAAGTGCTCAAAGATTCCTTACAACTCATGTTAAATATCACTGCAAAAAAAACATTTTGAAAAGTCATTTTATATTTATCTTTTTGCTAAAAAATCAGGCTGGACTACGGGCACTGCAGGATGCAGGACCAGAGATAAAGAGAGCAATATCAGGCGGTATTGCACATGACGAACCTTACGCTTCAAATGATGAAAATGAACCAGAACACAGGGTTTGTCATCTTTCTTGCTTTTTAGAACATTACTTAAGAAATACCACTTGCTATGCTATATCTTTGCAATTTTTAATACACAGTCTCATTAGTTTAGCTAAAGCTCTTTAAAACTCTGTGCAGCCTTTTTGCTCTCAAGATTAACCTTGGGATAGAATTAAAGCCTGAACTTTCAGCATACTCTATAGGTAAATGCACAAATCTATATCTATATTTATAAACAGAGAAGACACAGTTTGTTTGGAATGTTAAGAAGGAACAGTGCAACAACACCCACTGCATCAAAACGTCCGCTCCAAGTTGAAAGTGATGACCACAAGAAGAGATATAGTGGAAGGTTTCTGACATCTCAGAGGTTTAATCTTTTTCCTTTTATATTTTATCTTTTGGTTTTACCATAGAATAAAGTATGTTGGTTTTTAGTCCATATTGTCCCATATGTGTAAGGTTCTAAAACATGTCTTAGGACCTTAAATTCTCTCTATAGTTACCCCATTACCTCATCAAACATATGTTGTCTTAAAAAGTTGCAATATGTATCTTGTAAGTACAGCCAATGTGTATTACACTTAGCATCTTGTTTAAAACTGTCTAATGTAATATGTTTTTGTATAGTCCAATGTTGAATCGCCTGACACCAAAATCGCGATCCATACATGACATTGTGATGGCTGCACGTGCCCAGCATTCTGGTCAGAGTGGAGATGAAACTACGAGCAGCATTGCCAGCCCTACAGACGAGTCACTTGGGAGGAATGACTACCACAGCCGCTCTGCTGTCACGCATGGAGAGAACTCAAATGTTAACAACTCCTCCTCAAACTATAGTTTCTCAAGTTATGCAACTGATGATGAACTCAACTCTGTGGGAGGTTATTATGATGAGCATGCTCCTCTGCATCCTGCTGCTCGATCCGAGAGGAAATACAATGACCACCAAAGGTGATTTTATTCTTCGATTTAAAAAATTAATAAAAAAAAATGTTATTAAAAAACAAGTATCATGTATAATTTATTTATGTTGTTTTCATACGACAACTTGTTTATTTTTAATGTTTGTTCTTTTATGTACCTATTCTACTTCAGGTACCCAAGCTATGCAAAGCGATGGGACAGGTCGGTGTATCGTTGCGATGATGACAGCAGAACTGTGCTCTACCCACTCCTACCTGTGCACTCACGGGATGAGGAAAGTGAATATGAGACAGATCATACAACATATGCAGCAGCACCTTACCGCTGTAATGCTGAGACCTGCTCTGTGGATTTTGAAAAGAGATCAAACTACCAAGCTCAGAATGGTGCTGTGTCAAATCGGACAAACCGTAGTTTGCCTAATGTTCCTTTGAGGACCTCCATTGATCGTCCTGTAGCTTTGAATTCACATGACCACCACCATCACAGGGAAAGTGTAAACAATCACACTAACAGTAATGATAGTGGACCGATGCATTCACGGTACACAATCACCACTCCAAAGCTGAGAATTATGGATTCAGACTACGTTCCGACTATCGATCGCTTTGTTCCTCGCAGCCGACAATCAAAGTCTAAACCACATCGCAGACTCTTGCCAATCCCACCACTTCAACATGCACGGTCGGGCACCATACCTTCTCTTCATTTATCAAATCAGGAAGCATGGAGAACGCCACCAAGTTCTCCAAGACAAGCATTGTCAGTTCGGTCCAATTTAAATTCTCCGATTGGATCCTCAGATGAAGGAGGATGGGCAACTCCAGCTCAACGGTAAAGCATGGCTTGAATTTTATTTTACATTTCAAAAAAGTTTGGATACAATTTATTCATATTGCCTTATTAAATTCACTGTAAGTTTATACATAGATTTTAAAGGCACATTTTGTTTAGTAGTTTTTTTCAGTAGTTTTCACCTGTAGTTTGTTGCTAGTTTCTTTTTTTTCTGTGATAAATAATTTGTTCTTCATATACACATTTAAAGAGATAAATATTACATCTTGTTATAAAAGTTATGGTCTTGTAAATACGTATACATGTTGCTTAGGTGGACCAGTGAAAGCAATATGGATACTTTTAGTAGGGGCAACCATATTAATTACCACGATTCTCGAAGACAGAGTGGTAATGATTTAATTGAAAAGGTAAGTCACAAAAGAATATGGCTGGCAGACACTAAAACAGGTTATAACCAGTATCGATCCAGTAGTCACTAATAGGTTGTCCAAATTATCAGCCTTGCATAAAAAAAGAAAAAATTTCCACCCACAAAGTAACATATATGGTAACTAGTTAGTAAGCTGGCACGAGGTGTACGAAACACCGGTCTTTCGCAAATGTCCTTCGCGTCCACGAGAGGATAAAGTAATTTACAATCATTATTGTACGTTTAAGTAATTTCAGATAACTGACAGATTTTATTTACAGGTTTTACTGGACGGTGGTCTTCCAGTTCTTGCTCAGGATAAAAACTTTGTGCAAACTATTTCTAAAGAACTTGCAGATGCTTGTGAACTCAGTTTACCTGAACTACATTCTGCAGCAACCAATATAATTAACTCTGAGTAAGTGTACACCAATTCTGTTATAGAAAAAGTATATTATTGTTAAAAATTCCCTCAGTAAAGGTGTAATTTTAATGTAAAATCATTCAATATAACTTCCAAAAGAGTTGTTTCTTTTTGTTGGGAATTGCTGTCATTTAAATCTAGTAATGGGGCAGTCACCTTGTAGGCTGGGCAAAATAGTTCATATACAAAATTAATCCACGGATCCATAAAAGTAAGTTTTTTTAAATGAGTTTGACTCAAATATCTTTTTTAGTCATTCTTTGTATGGAAGTGATGAGTCTTTATGCGGAGATATGTCACCAGACAACCATATTGATGATGATGTGACAAGTTTAGAAGAAGGCAGAGTCTGCTTTCGGCGCAAGTCTAAAACTCGGAAGGATGAACATGGACTTGAGGATGAAATTATAGTTGTCCCAAACATAACCAGCTAACATCTGGCATCCCACTGGCGCCTTTACCATTTTTTGATGCATTCAGGCATCAGGCTCAATGTGAGCAAAGTCACTTGCATTCAAGCGGAGGTGAATTGCATTTGTGACACTCCGGCAGCATCTAGCCGCCGTGTTTAAAACGTTTTTGTTCTTTGTTGACTTTGGCACTCGAAGTGCCCTGTTTAGCTTAATGATTGTGTCACCTGTTTGTCTGCTTTGTGTGTTCCACAGTTGCTGCCCTTGCACATTTAACAGCAGAGATTTCTTTCTTTAGCTCATATCAGCGAGCAGTGTAAATGCAGACACTTACCGCAGAGCTCTGCTCTTGACATGATTACCTATTGTTAAATGCTCGACTAATGTGTTGCTCAAACTTTGTTTGTTTTCCACCATTTTTACTGATCTGCCCTTTTCACTCCTTGGCCGGCAAAAAAAATTAAATTAAAAATTTTAACCATCATTTAAACTAATGTAGCAGCTCCTTCAGTACAAAGTCACCTGATTAGGGGCATAGTATTTATAAAACTGTTTTAAGTTTCATTTTGCCTTTACATAATGCGTTTGTTCTTTTTATTCATCCTTTTACTTCGTATCTGGCTTCTTCTGTTCAGTCCCTATGCCGGTCAAGATATATTTTACGGAATGTTTAAATTTGAAACAAGATAAAATTAAGTGAAAAAAGAACTCACTGTTGTGTTATTAATGTGAAACTCAGACAAACTGCCGGTACGATGTCAAAAGTCAGTTTTAATGATAAGAAATGTATTTGCTCCTAGTAATGACTAAAAGGTATAGTTCTTATGAACAATTTAACTGAATGATCAATTGCACTACAATAAGGCATAGGAATAGTACTTGGCTGCTTTCACTATAGCTTGGCACAAGTTAACAAGATTCTACAAGCCATTACACAGCAAGACATTCTTGGTTCATTTAAGGGCTGGATTTTCAACACCAGTGCACATGGAACTATACGTTTTTTAACATTGCACATAAAATTATTTTACCCTGGGATTACTGTCTCATAGCTACCATAACAACATGCTGAAATTCAACCCAGAATTCAATTGCTTTACTTTACATAAAGAGGTGTTGCTACAATAAACCAAACCTACTGAAAACACCATACTAAAGATTTCATGGTAGAGCTAAAACATATTAAACAGTAATAAATTCGGAATCTGAATAAAAATGCATGTTCATATACAATGCGACAAATAAACAGTGGCTAGAATAAACTATGATAAGCATGACATATGACATACATACAGAATAAATAAACGGCTTAAATAAACGCCTGAGAATTTAGCTAGTAAGGTAATTTCACCAATGGTCCCAAGGTGGCTGGTGCAACGAACCAGAAGCAGTGGTGGTATAGTTAACAGGTAAATTTATAATGGCAGCGGCCGCATTTTTTCCTGACACAGCTTCACGTATCATATTTCTGTGGAAGTAAAACAATGATTTCTGCAATTAGCAAAGAATGTATCTTACTTTATCCTCGAGTGGTTGGAAAACTACAGTTGGTATAACATGGATGTTCAATGTTCATACACCTTGTGTCAGCTTACGAGTTACCAAGCATGCTACTTTGTAGATAATTATTTTTTTGTGGATTTTTTCATTTTTTTATGTGTGGCTGATAATTTGGACAACCCATTAGTGACCACTGAGTTAGAGCAATTGCTGTTAAGTCCAAGAATACATACGCCCACAATGTTTTTTTTACTAAAAGCACAAGACAGTTTCTCCATAATTACCCATCTTTTCCAAGTAAATAGAACGCAGGAATTCCAACTAATCTTCCTCTATTAGATCCATCGTCAATCATATCAACCCATTGTGTCACCGAGTCAAAGTTGTGATCAGAAATTATAACAGCTGCTGCTCCATAAAGTTCAGCATGAATGGCTTTTGTTACAAATGAACAACCCCTAATAAATCATATGTGTTTATAGAAGAATTTTAGGTAACGTTATTAAGTATTTTAAAATGCAGTAACCATTGGCATTCATTTTTACACTTCAATTGGTAAAATTGCCAATTTTCATTATATTTAAAGGTCATTTTTTGTTTTTGCAAGTTTTTAAATTTTTATTGCAGAAAAAACGTGTATTGTTATTAAAAATGACATGACTTTATGTAGTAGAGAATGTAAATCGAATTTTTCACCCTCGTGTAATGAGAGCCACTTGATTCTGCAGAAGATGGCCATTGTCAAGCAACTGTCCACAGGCCTCAGCTGGTACCACAGGTACAAGGTTGACTTGCTGTAGGGGCCGGGAAAGAACGGCACCAAAATCCCGGGCAGATTTGATTCTATATGTATATGCTACGTTCTCTGGGAATAGGACCTCAAACCACAGCTGCTCATTAATTCCATATCCTTAAAAGTGAGTGGTAATTAAATAGAAATGTTTTAAAAATAAAGAAAACTGAAATACATGTAGATTCTATAAAACAACAAAAAAAAGTAACCCCAAATTTTTTTATTTTTTTTTTATAAAAAATCTTTGAAAATTATTAAAATTTTAATCATTGCATATTATTAACCTAATTATTGCATATTAAACAAACATAGCATGTAATTTCAATTTGATTTTTCATTTTTTTCCTAGAGATTACCTGTTATTAGGTAGCTGGTCCAACTTGCATACACAAATGTAGCATAGACCAGTAGCTTATTAAATCTACACCTTAACCGCATCAATTGTGTTTTCTGCTCGAAAAGTTACTGTTTGGCGAGAATGGGAAAATATCTAAAGAAATAACACGTTATATACCAATACACCTACTGTAAAGAAGTTTTAAAAGAATGAATAATGCAGAAAGCAGCTGGTACTACCTCAATGGCCAAGTTTAACAATTAGGGAAATTTGATTTAATGTAAAAGCAGATACAATAAATATATGTCTAAAATATTTTGCTTGGGCACAGTAAACAGGGTATATATACGTATCCTTACAGTTGTTATAATGAGTGGATACCTTATTGAATTTGGGCATAGGAATACACATGGTATGAATACGAATGTGTTGGGAATTTGAGTTTTCAGCAACTAAAGTGTCAAGCAAAAAAATGAACAGCAGTGTTTAAATATATAATCACAGATTTAAAGATCAGCTTTTTTACATAACATAAAATTGCACCAAATACAATATTCTCTATTCTTCTTTAAATCCAAAACAACAACAAGGAAAATATCCGAAAACCGCATTCCGCATTTTTTAAAAATATTTAAAAAAGCTTCCGCAATGTCAACATTAAATCAAATCCCATCCAGGTCTATTTAAGCTGGTAGGAGTCCGGGTTTTACCCATTTCTTGTTTCGTGTAACCATTGCTCTGCCTCTTGACCTGTATGATGTAGTGGTGTAACGTGTGGTGTAAAGTCGGCTCGGAAATCTTGGTGCAGAATATTGATAAGAAACCCTGTATCGGGGACGGGCAGCTGGTGCAGTTTTAGCTATAGCTTCGTTTGACTTTTTCGTCACTTTTATAGCCCGAGAGCAAAATGTTGTGCCGTCAAAGGCAAGGGCCATGTCAACTGAACTGGCCTCTTCGAACTGTAGGTATGCAAACCTAAAAACATATAAAATTTGGAATATTATTATAAAACAAAGTGTTAAAAAACACATATTTAAATTACCATTTCTAGAAAGAAAAATTGCACTTATAATATTTTTACTATTTTATATACACACATCAAAGCAATTATGAAAAACCAGAACATACCCTTTAGGATGTCCAGTAAATGCATCTTTCAAAATAGTTGCACGTACAACTTTTCCGCAAATGCTAAAATGTTCAGACAGCTGTTTTTCAGTGGAAGAGAAATGAACGTTTGCGATGTGGATTGATTTTTCATCACTGTTTTCAGCAGTTGCTGAAGGTTTATTCTCAGCAGTTTTAAGAGAGGCAGTTCTCTCTAACAAAGCAAGCTGTTCAGTTTGAAGAATTTTTAGCTTCTTAGCTTCCTCTTGCATTTTAAGGAGTTTTTCTCTCATGTTCATCAGTTCCTGGTCAGAGGACTCCACGTTATCAGGCTCTTGATCATTGCTTGATGACATTGAGATAACAAGAGGCTTTTGAACAGGGAGTACAACGTTGGAGGAAGATGTGACAGAAGTATTTGCATCCGTTTCACAACTGGTTGAGTCTGGAGCCTGCACTGGGACTTTCTTGAAAGGTTTTTTCTTTGGAAGCGACACGGTGGCTTCTTTGTTCTGTTGGCTGTCTTTCGTATTTCCTGTGCCATCCAGTGTTACAATGAATCTCGGACTAGGAGAGCGCTTGGACCTTTTGCTCTTGATGACTTTGCTTGTACCAGATTTGGGTAAAGTGCTCCCATTTTTTAGGCTTAACATTCGAGAATCGAACTGAACTGATCCAGTTTCATTTGATGATTTAGGAACCAACATTGGACTTTTCTTTGGTTCTGATTCTTTTACCTTCTCCCTTTTAACTATCAGTCTACTGTCACCAGTATGTTGCTGGATTTCTGGGCTATTTTGAACAGTTTTTATAATTTCAGTTTGTTTGGCCACTTTTTGGTGGGCAGCACTTTTAGCTGCAGTGTTATTACCACTGCTTTTTCTTTTTTTTGGCCGTTCTGTAGTATCTGTGAAATTGCTGCTTTTACGATGTGCATTCCTCGAAACTGATGGCTTTTCATCATTTGGCTGCTCTTTCACCCTACTTCCGATGCGTGATGCAATATTGTTTCTTGCAAGTGTTACCAATTGTTTTTCAGTTTTCGTAACCGAGTTGTTTTTGGATTTCATTCCCCGTTGCATTCTGCTTTGTCGAATACTATTTTCAGCCTCAGAGACAGCTTTAAGCAAAAGAAATTTGTTTGCTTGCTTGTTTGAAGGCAGGCGCGGTCGCTTGGCAGGCACGGCAACAGCACTGATGACCGTGCTGCCTCTTGACTTGTCCTCCTCCTCACTCTCGTCCTCGCTGACATACTCTGGAGCACCTTTTACAGCAGAAACAATAGATACCACTGAGCTAGTAGCACGTGAAGAGATCTCTTCATCCTCAGACTCGGAGTCAACTGGAGCTGTGTATTTAAATTTCCGGTTTAATTTACGTTTTGAAAATTTGTCTTCAACTTTTGAGGAAAATGCTTCTTGATCCCGTTGATCATGTCGGTCATGTTTACCATGATCCCAGTCACGAACAGTTTTGGACGTATCTTTGGAACCACCATAGCTGGACTTTTCAGCTGCTACTTGCTTCCTATGTTTTGAAGAATTCGTCACAGATGTTTTAACAACTACAGTTTTTTTGCTCACTTTTCCTTTAGGAGAAGTTGCAACTTGTTTAGCTTTTGGCATCTCAATCTTTTTTCTTTCAGATGATTGGTCCCGCTTAGAAACCGTTTCCTTCTTTTGAACTTGTGATTTCTCTGAATTGTTTTGTGATACCTTCACATCCAACTTTTTATCATTCTTATTTTTAACCTCCTTTTGAACTTTTGCCTGAGTGCTATCATTTCCCATTAGTTCCATGTCAAGGAAGTCATCCATGTCAGGTAGAATGTCAATTACATCTTCTGATGTGCTTTTTCTTGACTTTTCCAGTTTGGACTTAACCGTGGCGCTTTTCGGCTTTTCAGATACTGTGTCACTTTTCCAATCATTTTTATCAGATTTTTTTTCAACTTGCGCATTTTTACCTTTGTCTGTTGAACTTTGATTTCCCTCTACTTTTGTCTTTTGTTTTGCTTCTTGTTTTTCCTCTTTTCCTTGCAGCGATTCTAGCAGGTCGTACAGCCATTTCGTAAAAGTTTTAGTGTCATCGGAAAGAAAGAGTGACAAAGCTTCTGACATTTGTTCTCGCGGCTTCCGATTGGCAATCATAATCATTATGTAGTCTGGCAGTTCATCATCAACATATGCATCCAACTCTGTCAACTTTGCTTTGATAGCCAATTGAATCTTTTTACTAATCTCTGTTCCAATATCCATTTTGCTATTGTAACTGCAATAAATTATAATTTTATTGAAAATGATAAAACATAATAATGCTATACTTGCTTGCTAGTTGGTAATTCGGCAATTGAGGAAGGGAAACACTGATTTCAAATACTGGTAGCGTTAATGCTTATACATACAGCTTACAACCAAACAAGGATACTAAATAAAGTTCGTGAAAAAGAATTATACGTTTATTTCTGTTGATAACTCTTCTTCTTACTACTATTCTGTGTTTGATTCGAATTACATACACAAGCTGTGAAAACGCAAACGGAAATACGACGACACTAGAAGCCCAAGAAGATGTTGTCTCAGTGGCGACATATCGCGTTTGTTACCAACTGGAATAGAAATGGGGTGGTGGGAAAAAGGCAAACACGTGTGATGAAAGATAGCGCTAGCACATTTGTAACCTGTTGTACACGCACAGTTTATGTATATACTTTTTTTTTATATTAAGCGATGTCTTTATGGAATACCTTCGCTTCAAGAAAACTGTAGTCAGAGCGTTTTTTATGTTTTTGTATTCAACAAATGAACTAAAACGTTGCTGCGATTTTTTACTAGAACATGACATAAACAGAACGTGCTTTTGTCTGTAATCTGCTGCATGGTTGCGCAACAGTGTTGTAATCGTTTTAATCTCTTTGGTTGTAAGAATGGTTGCGTTTATTGTGATGTTGCAATCACCTGTGGTAAATGATATGGTTTTGGTCCAGGCCTAAGTCCATTAAGCGCAAGTGTGTTTGTGCGATAAACACATGCGAAATTTGAGATACCTACAATATTGGAATGGGTTTGAAGTTTGATACTGTGTCTGTGCATACTGATATACCAGTAGTTAAAATACCTATTTTGTCGCTTTTATCTATCTCTTGTTTTGGAGCAGGATTGTAAGGGATAAATGGAATCAAGATGTCTACCCTTGTGAAAATGGATTGTGTGGATGGACAGTTCGATGATGCTGAAGAAGACGCCTATGATGATGGAGGTAGTGCAGGTAATGATGACGCTCTTGAACCTAATGAAGAATTTGTGGAAGATGAACTAGATATCATGGAGGATGAATTACTGCAGGCACATGAATTGAATTTGCCTTCAGCACAGCATTCCACTAACTTTCAGCCAATGGATAAGGTCTTGTCTAAATTTACAAGTAAAATTAAGTTGGATGAATATGAGCATTCTAATCGCCATGGTCAGCAAAGTGGGAACAAAAAGAGTAGTGTTAATCAAAAAGTAAAGGATAAAGCGGACCGGGCAACTGTGGAACAAGTACTGGATCCTAGAACTCGGATCATTTTATTTAAAATGTTAAGCCGAAATGTGGTATCCGAAATAAATGGGGTGATCAGCACTGGAAAAGAGGCAAATGTTTACCATGCAACCACTGCTACTGGGGAACATAGGGCAATTAAGATCTATAAAACATCTATTCTTACTTTTAAGGACAGAGATCGGTACGTAACAGGAGAATTTCGTTTTAGAAGAGGGTATTGTAAAGGTAATCCAAGAAAGATGGTTGCTACATGGGCAGAAAAGGAAACAAGAAACCTCACAAGGTTATGTACCGCTGGGATTAATAGTCCAACTCCTTATCTTTTAAGGGGCCATGTACTTGTAATGGACTTTATAGGTGCAAATGGCTGGCCTGCACCATTATTAAAGGATGTTGCTTTATCAGAGACAAAGTACAGGGAGTTGTACGTTGAATGCATTCTTATTATTAGAAAAATGTTTCATGAATGCAAACTTGTACATGCTGATTTGAGTGAATACAACTTGCTGTACCATGATGGCCATCTAGTGGTGATAGATGTCTCGCAATCTGTTGAGCATGATCATCCACACAGCTTGGAATTTTTAAGAAAGGATTGCACCAACATAAATGATTTTTTTCGACGAAACGGAGTTGCCTCTATGACGCTTCGAGAGTTGTTTGACTTTGTCACAGATTTAACAATAACCAGTTCCAATATTGACCGATATCTTGATAAAATTATGGAAATTGCTGCTAGCAGAAGTCAAGATGAAGATGTTGCACAATCTCAAATAGATGAGGATGAAATTTTCCTGAAGTCTTTTATTCCTAGGACATTGGATGATGTTCAGTACTTTGAACGTGATGTGGCAGATGCTAAAAAAGGTAAAACAGATAGAGTTCTATACCAGACCCTCACTGGGATCAAAACAGATCTTTCGGGTGTACGAGATGTCCCAGATATCCTAAAGGATGAGAGTATAGACAGTGAAAATGAAGATGAGAACATGGAATCAGACAATGATAATGAAAGTGTAAGAGAAAAACGACAAATTCTTTCCAAGAGGAATATGACAAAGGAAGAGAAACAAGCACACAAAAAGATGGTTAAAGAG
Source organism: Ciona robusta (assembly GCF_009617815.1). Lineage (NCBI taxonomy): Eukaryota > Metazoa > Chordata > Ascidiacea > Phlebobranchia > Cionidae > Ciona > Ciona robusta. Next base: position 2,225,122 of record NC_143238.1, on the reverse strand, counting down.
GAAAATCGTGTCAAAAGGACAGAGAAAACTCCAAAGCATATTAAAAAACGCCGTGAAAAGCTGTCACGAATGCGATATGCTAAATAAATATTTTTGTATGAGTAAATTATCAAAGGAAGGATTTGGTGTTTGTTTATGTTGTGTATCTAACATATGTGACCTTTAATTTAAGGTTATGGAAACTTTCATAATTTTAGTTGTTGATTTGCATTGTTCGCCTTCTCTTAAACTAAAGGGTACAGTGTAGTCGAATGTTTAACCTAATGGATTAATGCTTCACAAAATGGGAGTAGCTTTAATGCAAAAGATTCAGATACGTTTTGCCTTGACCATTTAAGTAGGTAACTTATTTGTTCCGGAGTATAAATTGCAACCTATTTTGTTGCTAAGAAAGTAAAACTGAGCGCGTCAAGTTTTTGTCGCAAATCGTTTTTTTGTGGCATCCGTAGCTCTTTATACCAGGTAGGAGGCTATTCGCGTATTCGGGTTCGCTGTTTTAATAGTCTATAAAACAAATTTCACTAGTCAAAATAAGGTAATTAATTAGTCAAGAATGGGTAAAATATTATTCTAAAGTTGTTGTAAATGCTTTCCAAGTTAACGGCGGTCAAGTGCAATTTTGTCAATCGTGTAGATTACATCTAAGTATCATTCTTCGGTATTCCGCATGCACAGAGAAATCGAAAAGGTTTGTCGAATGTTCCTTCAGCAGTGCGTCATCATGAAAAAGTAAGTAATAAGAATTAAAAAATTGAGTACTGTTTATCTGTTTTGCGCCAGATACGCGACTTTTTCGTTATTCAACTAAATTAGTTTAGTAACGGATGTTTCATAAAATTTATAGGCCAACTTTTTTTCTGTGTGTTCGCGAGAGTTTGTTGGCAAAAATAAAACCGGTGCTGCGTTTTCGATATGCGTACACAATGTGTTATTAATACACCAATAAAAAAATCCGCCGTTCGAAACAGGTAAACCTAATTTAGTGGCTCTGTTTTCTTTTGTCCAATGTCATTCCTAAAATAATCACACAAAGAGTCTTAAACGTTATTCACTAAGTTAAATATATGCAAGACATAATATATAAGCTGTAAAAGATTTGCCTTTTATATTATAACCTTATTTTACATATTTTTAAATTGGCCTACAGCTACAATACTACCTGCAACAAAGATTTTTATTAAAAGCTCAGTGAAAAACCAGGAACTAAGTTTTGATATGTTTTACAAGCTAATGGTCACATAAAGTCTTGGTCAAATTTATTTGTATAAGCTATGTGGTCATGTCTATGGGTGTAACATCCATTAATAAGTTAATAACATCCACCATTTAAGTTACAATTTTAACCAAAATTAAAACTTTTTCAACCTCTATATAGAATTTATACTGCTATATAGAATAGAAGTTTCTTCTACTTATATATCAACTGCTACAGTGCTTAAGTACTGGCATTAAATAATATTGGTGTCATTTTTACATGTAATAATCAGCAACCTTTTTATATATGCATATTTTAGGGGTGGATTTGTTAAGCTATCTTTACTGCTTTATTAAACCGGTTGTATTGAAAGCGATAAAGTGGTTAAATTGACCAAGTTTATTTCCTAATATTGTTCATACATAAATTCAAATTTAGTTCAAGCAGATTGAGATCGGGTTTATATTCCAGCACCTGGAACATGTTCTATTAATAGTGTTATATTCATCATTGCAACAGTTACGCAATCGCACAATGTTAGATTAATTCCAGTTTAGTTCAAACAGAACAAGATGGGATTTTATATTCTCGCACCTGAAACATGTTCTATTAATAGTGTTATATTCATCATTGCAACAGTTACGCAATCGCACAATGTTAGATTATGTTAATGCATATCCATAACCAAACCACATATATAAGTTGATGGCGTGTTATGCTGACAATTTCCCAGTGGAATACACTGCTTATAATGAAGCCCTACTTGTTTAAATTTAATTGACTTCAATTGAGGTATGTGCTCTATCTGGTAATTTATGGGTTGGGGTTATTGTAGTATTAGATAGACATTATTGTATGGAAGCCTTTTATATAATTTTTTGTATTAAAGTTTCTGTATGTTTTTGTGTAATATTTCTATTAGGCAAGACACTAAATTAGAAAAACACTGTAGCGGGTCTGTCGCCTGACTTTGTTCGGTAGTCAACTATTTTTAGTGCACCTGTTGTGTAATATATTGGAATGGAGGCATATGTTGACAGATTAGCATAATCAAGTGGTAGTATATGTTAATATATAGTAAAATAAAAAAATGTAGTTTTAAATATCTATTAAGTAGACTGTGTACTGTACAGTAACATCATTTCTGATTCATATTAGGTGAAAGGTAATGTGAAACAGCAGCTTCAATTAAAAACGTTGCATCTCTTCTAAGTAACAATGTATCGTGCTTGTATTTACGCCATTTAGTTTTAATTACAGCCCACAGCGCAGAATGTCTCACTGAATTTAATTTGTCTAACGAACAAAACATTAATCTAATTCTGATGCTGGTAACACACCTGTTTTCCTTAGAACATCGTACAACTCTTCAGAAAACTGGTTCTGTTTTTCAGAAATTGTTTGTTTCTAGGTAGTTTAGACTAATACATTTAAAAAAGTTCTATGAATCTATAAAATGAAAATTGACCGAAACAAACTCAAAAAGTGCACTACAGAAGTGGTAAGTGCTATGAATGTTAATCGTAGTATTGTTTTTTTTTGCGTTTATTCTAGGGATGTGCCGAGCCGAGCCAGAACTCAAAAGCTCGTGCCCGAGCGTCTCCTTTTTTGACGTTCGGCGCTCGGCTGAAATATGGGCCGAGAGCCGAGCGCCGAGCCTTATGCTATTGCTATAATGTTGCACACGAGAGCGAAAAATATTAAAAATGAAAAAAGTAAAGCTACTAAAAGATAACGAGACTAGTCAGCGTAGCTTTCTCTTTAATCATTTTTCGTTCGTTGTGAATTTGCTCTCTCGCAAGTAACGAATCGCAACGTCGGCGAATTTGACCTTATGCAATTACAGCAGGTGTCGAATTACACGATAGCCTAATCCCTAATGTTTCCGTATCTGATTTTAAATTAAAAGCCAAAAACTCTTTTTTACAGGATTGTAGAAGTAAATCCGGACGGTGATCGGGTAATTTTATTGAAAATCTAGGCGTAATATATTTTACGCGCGTCTGTCACTCAAGCTACGAAATCTTGCATATTTCTGACTATAGTGCGGGCGCCTGTGCGATAGAAAGGTTGTTAAAGCTGCGATTTGATGTTTTATGTTTGTTGCGTGTTCGTTATAATCACGAGTGTTCGTAATTATTAGGTAACGAAATCGATCGAATAACAAACATTGCCGTGTTGCATTTTGAACCTTTTTTTGTTCAATTGTTACTTCACATGTCTTACTGTAACATAATTATGACATTTCATAATGTACCAATCGAGAGGAATGTGCCCATTGCCTGACCCACCACGCGATCAAAAGGTCACATATTTACGCTCTGCGCTCGCTTAGGAAATAAAGGAAGACCCATGCGATAGCATACATTCAACACTTGGTAAGCGAAGCAATCGTTGTGAATATGCTCTCGTGGAAAATGACGTAATGCCACGTCAGCATGCAGCCAGTGTTTTATAAATTATACGATTTATATAAATTGTTTAAACCTTCGGATTTTGCAATAGTGTTACTGTTACATAACATAACAAGTGTACATAAATTTCTAATTAAATATTTTATGAAAAAACTAATATCTTGCATCTGGGATTTACGAAACTTTGGTTCTCGCGCGGTGCCAACGAACAACGTTTTTTGGCCTCTGTCCAAGCTTGGCCGGGACGATATTTACTTCGTGACAAACCGCTCCGTCATTTTAGCTAGTCGCTGTGTTTTCGCAGCGTAACCGATGCGCCAGACGTAAGAAAGTTGATTTTATTATTAATAGGATATCTTTCTATTACAAAAATACGAGCGTTTTTCGACGATCCGGACGGTGACATTATCAGTGACAAAGGGGTATTTCTACAATTCTGATCTGATAAAAAACTGCTGCAACAGTTATAAATAATTTTTAATTAAATATTTTTTGTATGAATTTTACATTTTGCAACACTGGGAATTACGAAACGAGACGTCTCTTTAACCGCAAACCACGTGTTCTGTATTATTTTTTTTTTCGTTGAAGCTCGGCGCTCGGCGAACCAGAGCTTTTACGACCTCAGCACATCCCTAGTTTATTCAACATGTTTTTTTTGTCTGTCATCCATTTAACAAAATGACCTTACTTTGACAATAGTTTAATGCTACATATATCCATTGCTTTTTTAAATCATACCTAAATTAACAATAGGGCAACAGCCACACTCTGTACCTGTTGTTCCAAGCAGGTTTCTTAAATTATGATGTAAATATTGTCACAATCTGTTTAAATCAACTGATCTGTGCTTTGCTAGCGGAAAATTTATGTTTGCAGCAAATTCTATCAAAAACTGCAACAAAATAAACGATAAACAACTGATGGGGCGAGTTTTCCCCATAAATGAAATATGGTATTGTAATGTCACAGTGCCTGCTAGTGTTATTTTGGACACCTTTGAAACTTAATTTTTTAACATCCATATCTTTACAAACTTGCTGTTAATTTAGCATAACAAAGTTTTATGTAAACAATGAAAACTGTGGGCAGGGGTCATTAAGTTTTTAATGTTATCACTGAAGAAAATTTGTTAATCTGTTTCTGTTCTAATTTTTTGGCTCCATTTTATTAGTTTAAATCCAGTTCGGTTTGCAGTCTTCTTCTTAAATTATAAAATATATTTTTTAATGGTATTTTTTGATACAGCCTGCTGACTGCAGAGTTTTAATTGACAAGTTAAAAACCTGTAGCGATGAAGAGTTGGTGACTATATTGGAATCAACGACTGCATGGACTGTAGGAAAATGTGAACTCTACCATTGGGTGGATGTATTGGACAGGTACAATGATACATATTTGCAATAAGTGTGTCAGGATGTCGTTTTATAAATGAAACAAGCAAAACAATTTCATACATTCGGGGGCCCAAACTGGGGCCAAGGCTTCAGCGAAATTGGTTGCTTACAAACGAATGAAATGTAAAAAGTTTTTACAGTGAGCTAGATTGACAAACAACTGCTGTAGGGATCTGAATTAAAAATCTGGAGTTGTGTCTTAGTGTTTGTTTTGTTATTTCTTATAACAATAATTCCACAAAAAAACAAAATTTCCGCACAAGACCAGTATTAACTATCAAGAGCGTAATAAATAACTATACAAAGACAAAAAAGGTCAAATCTATCCTAAATCATTATAAAAACAACTTAGGCATATGGCTAGGTATTTTAACAACACACCTAACAGAAAGAAGAACAGTTTATAGGACCCAGCAACAAAATAAATTTCAAAACCACCTTTAGCCTAATCAATGATATGCATGTGCTTATCTTTTCAATGGATATTTCTTATATGTATTCTTCCATTTCTTCATTTTTAATAACTCAAGATGTTTTAATAAAGAATTTTAGTTTTATTAGTAGGACTACTTACATCATAAAAAAATTAGCTTGTGTATCATTGGTGCCAAATATTAATTAGTCTGAATACACATGCAATAAGCTGCTGATGGATTGACTTACTTTTAAATTGGTTTTAATTGATTTTGAATCGAGTACACTGTCTGTGTCTACCACAGTTTTTTTAATTACAATATTTATCTTTACTGGTCTGTGTTTAGTACTACTGTTTCTAAAAAATTTGATCATGCTATATATATATGTAAGACTTGTTACACAAGACACCACAAAGTATTTCTATACACATGATAAACAATGTACATATATTATCTATACAAAATGCATCAAAATGTTTTTTAAAGTAAGACTGTGTTATACAAGACACCGCAGAAAGTATTCCTATACACATAATAAACAATGTTTATACATATGTTAACTGTACAAAAATATATCAAAATATTTTCTAAAGTAAGACTATGTTACACCAAAGTATCCTTTTACACATGATAAACAATGTACATGTATTAACTGTACAAAAATATGCCAAAATGCTTTTTAAAAAGACAGCCTTACCAAAGTAAATTAATTTTAAGACAAGACACTTTCAGGATATAATTAAACTTTTACAAGTAACTGGATACCCAGTCATTTCCGAAAATGTTTGATGTTTTTAAAAGTAAATTACGTAATATATAAATATAGATTCGATGGAATATTATCCGCTGCAGCATATACGGGGGAGTCTGAGTGGCTCTTGACAGTGAACACAGATGAACATCTACAGGAACTTGCCCTTGCCGTGCTCCATTTTACTTCCCTGCTCATCGAATACAGTTTTTCAAGACATTTGTACAACTCAGTGGAGGTGGGTAGGGCAAATGAATGTAAAACTAACTAAAAGTGTTGGTAGTTAAAATAACCTTTTTGGTGTTTTTTCAAGGCACTAAATCTATACAGAACACTTTTTCAACTCTGTGGAGATGGGTAGGGCAAATAAATGTAAAACTAACTAAAAGTGTTGGTGGTTAGAAGAACCCTATTGGTATATTAAGGCACAAAATCTTTACAATGCACTTGTATTAAAACCCAGTCTAGCCATGCTACATGCAACTAAAAGAGTTATTCGATTAGTCTACTAATATAATTAGACAGGAATTGGTGCTGTTGCAGATACAATGGATAAGTTTACATTTCCCAAAGTCTACTTAACATGGATCTGGTTCAACATTTATTACATTCACTGTTTTGTCTGAACACATGATACTAATGACTGTGGAAATGACCTTTTTAGAGCTTAATTAAAAACGTGGCTGCACCAACACAATATAGTGCATAGGCCTTAGTGCTACATACATAGCTGCAAATCTGGAATGGCAGGGTGGCGGACCAACTCTGAAATTTTCTGGACTGCATTAATCAATAAAAATTTGAACTAATATGGTTAAATTTGATTTACAGTATTGCAGTATTGTGTGTCTAACTATCACTGAAAAAAAATTATTTTACCAAGTTACAATCGTGGTAACTCATTAGTGGGCACAAAGTGTATAAAACAGAACACCTATTGGCTATGCTATAAGTTAATAACCACTGTCGTTACTCGTCAATCCTCCACACAGGAGTAAATAAATTGAATTCATTTATTATTCCCTAACAATTATAAAAGATCAGCACCTATGCTTAAAATACTATACTGTGGCGACCGGCACAGGTTCGTGCGCCCAAGAGTACAAAAGTGCCGTTTTCTACCGTTATTTTCCGTATAAATATCACTTCTCGGGGGGGTTATTCACCCTCTTAGTTTACGACTCACAATAAACATTATGCAACCGCTACAATACCATACCAATTTGAATTACCACAAATCTAATCTTTTCATCTTTTTTTCCAGCATCTCACCTCTCTCCTCTCCTCTTCCAACCTGGACATGATCCTCTCTGTCCTCAACCTCCTCTATGTGTTCAGCAAGCGATCCAACTTCTTGTCTCGTCTCGCCGACAAGCAGAGGCTCCCGTTACTGAAACGCCTTGGTTATCTTGCAGAGGTATGGTCGTTGATTTGTTTGTATTTATAAGCTTTGAAATTTTATATGAAAATATTGTTAATATTAATCAAAAGATAAAAGTCACTGGCATTTAGTTTGTATATGTGGCAAACGTTTTAGTAAAATCTGCAGTGACAATGTTAAAATATAAATAATTTGTCAAAATGCACTCATAGAAGTCAAAATAGGGGCTCAATGATTAATGTGAAGAATGCATTATACTTTTGCTCTGCTTGTTCGTATAGACTTGTAACAGCAGGGTAAAAACTGTTCAAATTCATATTTGGATCATAAAACATATAATGTCATCAGAACTCGGTTTAAAAATTTGGGTTCACATGTAATTTTGGGCACCCCTAGACTTCCACCTATATTTTAAGCAAGATTAGTTAAGCAGCATTTATATGCATTCTGCAAATTCTTTTCGTGACAATGACTAGTTTATTCTCAAATAAGCAATTTTGTTTAAACATGCCAATACACAAACTAAGCCATAAGCATAAGGTGTTGCCAGCTTGCCATTATGAAAATATGCAGCCCACCAATACTCAACCAATCTCAACATTGTTATAACCCAATATTTTATTTTTTTGATTTATAACCAAAATAATTCTATGTTCCTAACAGAACTGGGGTGGAAAGGAAAATGGTTTCGGTCTTGCAGAGTCATGCCTTGATTCCCCAGTTTCGGTAAAGTATTACTTTAACTTGTTATCATACAGTATACAACAATGCAGTGTTTAAATCATTGTGTAATTTGTGTATAATTTTTCTAATTCTTATTCTGAATTCCTAGAACACAAATGGCTTTTCTTGGTTACTATCAAGAAAACTAAGTAATTTTAACTTTAGCTATTCTATTCTGTTTGGATGAGGTGAGGTCCTATGACAAGACACAACTATACAAACTAGGGTTTAAGCCGTAATTTGTCCATTTTCCTTTAGTTAATTTTGCAGAAAAATATTCCAATTTATAACAGATTTTTCTATAAAAGACTAAGAAATACTAAAATATTTTAATTTATAACATACTTTTTCATAAAGATACCAGGAAATACTAAAATATTTAAATTTATAACAGACTTTTCCATAAAAATACTAGGAAATACTAAAATATGTCAAATTTTCAATGTATAACAGACTTTTCCATCAAATGCTACTACCTTACATTATGAATTTTATGCCGACACCAAAACTGTCACTGAATCTCAACACACAGCGAAAAAGCAAGCCAACAACATGTATTGCATCCATGTAGAAAATGTTCACCAGGTATAAATTAAAATATTAGTCGATCTAATTCTCTAAATGTTTTAGTCCTTAGGCCAAACAAAAGAAATTGCTGAGTTAGATCCAGTTTCTTTTCTCACTAAGTCTGTGAAACTTAATATTATAGCATTACTATATCACGCAATTTAACTAAAATTGTATAGCACTATACTTACATATATAGCAGGGTGGGGGTAAATGGACACCTTTAAAACATAATATCTAAATATACTAACTTAACTGCCAACTGACAAAAAATATCCTGACAACCACACCCGCATACCTAACAAAACCAAAGTATATCCAAAACGAAGTAACCCTGTCTTCCAGATGAGCTCGAGCCCAGCTGAAATCATGGAGTCATTGATTAAGATGTATCCAGTACCTAATGATTCAAAAATGCTCCTCTACACGCATCTACGTTTAGCGCATAGTTTTTCTCAACACAAAACTCGACTGAAATGTGTTCAAGCTCGTCTGCATGCTATCTCAGTACTTGGTAAGTTAGAGAGAAAAGATCTGAGCTGGCATTCTTGGCTACCAACTGAACTAGTCGCCACCTAAATTTAATTTTGCTTTTTCAGTCGCCCCCAAATTTAGTCGGTAGTTCGAATACTAATTTCTGTAATAAGTAATGCATAGAAATTTAGTTGGCCGACTAAAAAAATGAGTTAACCAATAGTAACCGCGGACAGACTAGTTTAGTCGGTAGCCAGAATACCATTCTTGATATTTTTTAATTTAAAACCTGTTTAATTTGTGTACTGATGTTTTGGTACTAGTCATAGATGTAACAAGATAGGTTCTTGGGGTAGCATGTCACTCTGTATATATATTAGGATGGGGAAAGACTGGATACCTTTAGCGCATAATATTCAAATATCCTATTAGTGTTTTAAACAATGAACAGCTGTCTATAGGAGTTGGAGGATACGTTTTTATAATTCATTGGATGTTCTTAGTGTACTGCCAAATAAGACAAAAAATAGAATAAAAGGGGCCCTCATCTCCCCCCACCATACTATATATTTTAGTTTAACTATTTTCGCAATGTCACTGCATAGTAGCAACAGTTAATAAACAGAACATTAGGATTAACTGTGTAGACCTAAAAATTTGCTTTGGCTTTTGCCAAGTTCACACATTTACCACATTAAGTTAAAAGTGCCACAGTGGTTTGCCCTATAACTTGTTTAAACTGTATTTTGCCATAGCCTTATTAACCCATCCCCAACTCTAACCTATATATATATTATAACCATTAACCAGTATACCTTCCTGCAGTATATACAAACAGTGTCTCCGAAAACATTGGCAGCATTTTATATTCGGGTTTCACAGAAGAACTGGTAGATCTCTTGCAAGTTAAAGACAACACACTTGTGGTTAGTATTGTATGCACTCAGTAACTAAAACAACTTTTGTAGAAAATTCAATACTCCACCACTGATTAGTTTGCAACTACACCATTTTTGGCACAATGTGTATAACTATTTAGAATTGATATACTCGATAGAAAACTTGTAGTTTTAAGCACAAACAGACATGAATGAATGTAACTTACCATATCCTCTCATGGCTGGAAAACCAAGGTTGTTATAACATGGGTGTTTATACACCTCGTGCTTGCTTAGGAGTTACTATGTATGTTACTTTGTGCGTGATTATTTTTTCATGGGATTTCTTCATTTTTTTAAATATGGCTGATAATTTGGACAACCAATTAGTGACCACTAGGAATATAACAACTGTATAAGAAAAAAATCAATTTTCATAAATAGTAACTTGACAAAAAAGTTTCAACTTTCATAAATTGTAACTTTACAAAAAATTTCAATTTTTATATACCGTTTTAATTGACTAATAGTGTTATAACTATGCAGGATATTAAAGCAGCTGCTTTACGAACACTAACCTCCATTGTACATCTGGACTGTCGCGATCGAACGCCACGGCTCGGTGCCATAGTGGACGTGACCGGCGTGTCTCAATACCACGGCTTCCTCCCTGTACTTGTACGTAGATGCATTGACAGCATGACAAGCACAAAGAAGACAAAAGAAGGTATGTACTATCACTATCTATAACTCTTTATTACTGTTTTATCATTATGTGCACTTTGGTTCCCTATTGGTCTTGTACTGTTGGTCATTAATGGTAAATTATATGGCATATATTTACCATTATGTTATCTGGCATTGATCTTGAACCATTGGTCATTAATGCATGTAGTTTACCAGTAATGCATGTAGTTTACTTTTAATGCATGTAGTTTACCAGTAATGCATGTAGTTTACTATTAATGCATGTAGTTTACTATTAATGCATGTAGTTTACCATTATTGCAAATAGTTTACCATTATTGCATGTAGTTTACAGTTTACCATTAATGCATGTAGTTTACCATTAATGCATGTAGTTTACCAGTAATGCATGTCATTTACCATTAATGCATATATATAGTTTACTATTATGTTATCCGGCAAGGATAAGAAATAACAGTCTCATCTAAATACGTACACGCAAACAGTAAACTTTAGTTTTGTGTATAAAATTAATAAAGTTGTATTTTTAGTTTAAAAAGCCTAAATTCAAGGGTACCTGCATCATGACAGCCTTTCACCAAACTAACTTTTCCTTTGTATGTGCTTTCAATTCTGGTTATCTGTGCACCATTTTGGCAATTTATCCATGCCATTAATTTTCCTGGTATTTTCGTTAATTGGCAAAATTATTTTATTGAAATAACACAACACACAAACATTTTATACTTGATTTACATATTAAACTATATTATTACCTTATATATCAGCAAATAAAACAATTATTTTCCTTCTAAGATCATATAAAAGTACACCAACAATCAAGTTAAGTTAGGTTTATCTTTTGTCTTCTCAAATGGGTAAAACGTAATAAAAAAAAGGAATCAAAACAGATTTTTTTTTCGAGAAAAAAAAAACATCAAAATTTAAATTATGTTACGCCCGTCTTTTCAATAGGCAAAACGTGATAAAAAAAAACGGAATGAAAAACGTGTTTTATTTTTCACAGGAAAAAATACACTAAAACTTAAATTATGTTACGCCTGTCTTCTCAATAGGCAAAACGTGATAACAGTCAGACATATGGAAAGGTAGCTCAAGTGTCACGTACAGCCATTTTCTATATAAACGTTCTTAATATTAATAAATGCCACCAGACCACAAGTTCACAAGCCCGTTCGTCACGTCTGCTTCTCTCTTATATAAATACCTTATTCTTCTTATTGGAATGTTAAATGCTATTCTGTCATTGACGGTTTACACTGAGTAAGAATATCGGAATAATTTGAATTTAAAACTATCTCAATCTTTTAAAAAACTTTTTCCTTTTTTAAAAAATATCATTAAAATTAAATGCCATTTGAAAGCAATTCTATTATATTGCATTTGTTCTGAAAAGAAAAAGAAATGTTTTATGAAAAATTTTAAAGTTTTACACAACTGTCAAATCTAACCTTTGGTTAAACTCTATGTGGTTTAGAATTGAAATGCCCTATTTCCACAGAGAATCCTGAATTTCCGCATAGCTTTGCCACAGCCTTATTCTCATTCCTCTACCATCTATCAAGCTATGAAAGTGGCGGAGAAGCCCTGGTACAAAGTGGTATGATGGGCCCACTTTTATCTGTTGTTACTAACATGGGAGACCAACAAGAACAAACTACAGTAAGTGTTCTGAGTAGCTAAAGTAATTCTATAATAAACAATATTACCACTTTCGTATAACTGACCATTAGATTTGACAATTTGAACTGCCTACCATTTTTTATCTAACTGACAATTTAGACAGCCTATTAGTGACCACTGAGTTGAACCAATGCATGTTAAGTGTATTGCCTAAAGAACATATAATGCTAGCAATAAGCTGTGAACCTATTATAGTTTGGTTACTTATCAATAATTTTTTATCAATAAGCATGTTTTAACAAGTGTTGTTTTATCATTACTACCCATCTTTTTGCTTTTTTAAAACTCTGTTAGTCTTTGTTATCGTGACTGAAGTGACGAAATAATTTTTATTCATGTATTCATTCCTTGCACATAATGTGCTACGTCCCTATGTTTCCTGTATTTCTATCCTTACATATCATTTTAATTTTAACCTAGTTTGTCACTCGTGCTGTGAGAGTTATAGACCTTATCACAAACATCGACTGGCAAGCTTTTCAAGCCATCAACGGTCTACAAGTCTTTATTGACCGTCTGGAGCATGAGGTCGCCATCTGCAAGAAAGATGCGCCAATGGCTTGTGATACGATCCCGGGAGCGGCTGAATCACCAAGTGATGGTAAGTCACGTGAATATGAGCGCCGAACCTGGGGTGATGGGGTGAGCAGGCCAAAACTAAAATCATTGCACTGCATTAAAAATTACAAGGGGGAGTAGTTTTCACAAGATATATTGTGTGTCTGTATCTACAAGTTTCCCTCATTATTTACAGTGAGTTTCGTTTAACTCTGTCGTGTCATGTTTGCTCATGGTAATGTACCAAGTATGTTTCATCATTCAGCTAATACCCCCCCGACTGTACATTGAGATTCATTTTAATTTTGCAGTTTCTTCTGTAAAATATTTTTTTAGTAATTTTTCTAAATTTTTTTTCCAATAACACAGTAGGCTTACATGCAAGTAATAGAAATTCAGTTAAATTGCAAAAATGTTTTTTTTGGCTGAAAACACAAAAAAGTGCACTCACAAATTTACCTAGTATTCAGGGTTAAGAAACTGTGTTCTATAGTCATCAACTCCAATATTTTGGTTTAAATAATGATATGCACTGTTTTATGTTCTCAGATGTGATGGAGATTGATGGTGTAAAAGAAGAGCCTTCTACAAGCACTGAAATGGAGACAGAGGAATCAGATAAACCTAAAGAGGATTTTAAACCAGGTATATTTTCTGACAATAAACAAGTTTTTAACATTAAAAAGATATATAAATTATATACATAATATATATATATACTTAATTTTACCAAAAATGTGTTTTTTTTTTCTTTATTCCGCAGTTTTTTTTCTTCTTACTTTGCAAATAATGTGGTGCTATGTTGAAAGATTTTACTGATTAAAAAAAATATTAATCTGTTAAAATTATATGTTTTTGTTGGTAACTCTTAAGTAAGTTACCAAAAAAATTTGCTAACATTGTCAATTGGTAAACTTCAACAAGTTTAAGCATTTAAGTCCATTCAAACATTTAAACCTAATTTCAAATAAGTCTAACTCATAGGTGCCCAGTGTTTACCCCAGAGAGCTGCTCTCTTCAAGTCAGTTCTCAACTTCTTAAAAAAAGCAATATCCGACCAAGCTTTTGGTGAACAAGTTCGTCATATGATGGATGGTACACTACCAAACTCACTTAAGCATATTATTGGGAATGTGGAGTACTATGGTCCTGCTTTATTTCTGTTAGGTAAGTGTGTTTCTGTTGTCGCATATGAAATACATTAGATTATAACCACTGAATTCACTGGTACATTTGCCGCGACACCGAACCAATGTGTCAAAAAGTGTATTAGTGTGTTTTTTTGTTGTCAGGTATAATGACAATGTGTTAGGAGTAACTGTAGTTTGATTATTAAAGCCATTTCCGAAAAATCTTTTTTTCAGCAGTGGTTTGTTTTTAATATGGTTAATTTCACATTAAAAACAATATCCTTTAAAACACTGACTTAGAGTATAAAACTAACTGCTAACAATAGCCAAAATAACATTAAAAGTAAGTTTGGCCACATTGGTAAACATAGAATGATAAATTATACCAAACATTTTTAAACTGTTAAATCTAAAATTAATTGTTTTTGGTGAAATGTTGTAAATTCTCTCCCTCTAACTTAATCTTCCTGAAAAAGGTCAAAAAAATAATGCAAAAAACCTCACAATATAGCCATACATAGGGCATGACTGCTTCACATAACATTAAGGCATAAACTGTTTTATTTTTTTACTCAAAACGGTTTTTCTTTTACAGCAATGGAAGTTGTTACCGTGTACGTCTTCCAGGAGCCTTCACTTCTATCCTCGTTACAAGATAACAGGTTGACGCACGTCATGCTTCATGCATTGCTTGTTAAGGATCCACCTGCCACTCGTGAAGTATTAGCATCATTGCCCAATATATTCAGGTATATTTCTAAACAATATATAAGTAACATTGTTTGTGTATGTATTGAAAAGAATGCAAAATAAAGTTTATTATCCCTAACCTGATAGAATGCACTAGTGCAAATTTAAATAAAAATTAAAACTGAAAAATGGGTGTAGTGTAGCAGTTATAAATTTTTAGGGCCTTGTAAAATATAACTAAAATTTTTTGCAAATATAGAAAAATCATTTATTAATGTTCTCTCAGTGCTCTCTGCATTAATACACGGGGCCTGGAAGCATTTGTTAACTGCAACCCATTCGACCGACTTTTCCATGTCATGTTAAGTCCAGACTACCTACTTGCTATGAGGAGAAGGAGAAGTTCTGACCCCCTTGGTAAGAAAAAAACACTCTTTAGTCTTTGCCATAAAAATTGTTTCTTTACCATCTACAATATAGTTCTACAAATTTTACCATCTACAATATATTTCCCAAGAACCTTTTTTTCTCTAATACCTTGCACTTATTCTTTTGCATTTATACATTATTGCAAACATAAGAGCCAACTTTTTTAGAAAGCATCAATTATGTTACTGATTATGCAGTGCAGAAAATTCTATAAAGAAGGCCTGCTTAGCATATCTCTCTAGGTTCTGCATCTATTCTTGCAAATGTAGCTTGATAAATTAAGGTCATGTTATTATCATTTGTTAACTGTCATTGTTTGCATATATAGTTGTAATATGATCTGGTTGCCAGTTGCCACCAAACGTTACTTTAAATTATTCCCAAATTTATTCATATTCTGTTTTATAGAAGCATACATCATGTCAAGATGCAGTTTGCACCATAATGTACCATAAATGTAAAATGCAGGCATCTTTTTGCCACCGAATCCATAATACAATGTTTTCGTGTTAATTTTTTATGTTTAAATTTTTTGTGTTAATTTTTTAGGTAAATTAGCCTTAAACTAAAAATACCAAGTCATCCATACAAAAATATAAAACAACCCTAAATACATACATGTCACCGCAATTACTCAGCACCTCCTTTAGATAAGATTATATCAAGTTTCTAAACATAATTGACAGGTGATACAGCATCTAATCTTGGCCATGCAATGGACGAACTGATGCGTCAGCAACCATCACTTAGGGGTGCGACCATAAAAGCTATTCTGCAGCTGCTTTGTGAACTCAAGTGTCTCGGAAATGACCCGAACATTATCTGTTCAAGGTAGAATCTAACATGTACTGTTTTAACATGGATGTAACTTACTTTATCCTCGCGTGGCCCGAAACGGCAGTCGTTATAACACGGGTGTACTTTTTTACACCTCGTGCCTGCTTACGAGTTGTTGTAGAATAGTCTGTGTTATGATAATCTGCAAAATCTTATTCCACAAGTTTTTATGACTGTTCTGTTTTATATGAGTATTGTTCTGTCATATTGCACTATTAGTCAAGGGGCGGGAAATGCAGACGGGCGTTTGCCATTTACATTTACCAATGTAGCTATGACTAAATCTGGTTATAAGGGTCTTGGTTTTTTGACAAAGGTATTTTATATGGGCATAAAAATAAATTGGCAAATGTATTTTAATGTGGGCATAAACAAAAATTGGCAAAGGTAGTTCTATATGGGCATAAAAATATGACCAAGGTATTTTAATATGGGTATTATTGGCAAATGTGTTTTATATAGACATTCACACCTTTTCAAACTGTTTCAAACAATATAATTTCTCTATTTCACCTGATAATTTCTCTCAGGGCAACAAGTAGCAAGAACGAAGGTGGTGGAAGTAATGCTGAAGGGACAAATGCTTCAAGCAATGCTCCTGGTGAGAATGGATCACAAGCTGACGAAAGTACAGCACAGGATGATGCAGGTGTCTATATTATTTATATTTAGTAGTTTGGGGAAGATCAGATGGGACTATTTTCCATTTTATATTCTCGTCCCATTTGGTAGTAAACAAAGAAATGCAAAGAATTATAAAACCGTATCCTCACAACTTCCATAGACCATTGTTAATTGTAAAAAAAGGTGTCCCATCTTTTCCCACCTTACTATGTCTTTCATTGTGGGTTTATGTCAGAAGACCAGCGATTTAGAGGCAAAATTGTGTTCTTATAAGTTACCATGTGTTTAGCCATGACAGATGTTTTCTGTATGGCTGACAATTTAAACATTATTGACCACTAGGTTGAGCCAATGACCGTTACGTGTCTTGTTAAAGGAAACATGAATGAATGAATGAATGAATGTAACTTAGTTTATGCTCGCGTGGCCGAAAAACGACAGTCGTTATCCTTCGTGCCAGCTTACGAGTTACCATGTATGTAACTTTGTGGGTGATTCTTTTTTTTACGCGGATACGCCAATCAGTGTTCTTTGTTTAGAATGCAAGCGCCTAACTACTGAACCACAGCATAAGATTATATTATTCAGTTTTCATATATATTGTATGTTATCTAATTATGTTTTATTGACGGTAAGATCCTTCTGAGAAGGCAGTAAATCAGCATTGTTAACCTTAATACACAATTGAGGTAATAAAGACAACTCTGGCCTAAATCCCAGGCTCTCTGGCATGCATTAATGCAGAATCTCACCCATATAAATTAGAATATATAATCACACAGATATTGTATTAAAACCATAGGTTTTATTATTTTTTTAAATAAGTTTAAAATATAAAAGGTATATAGGGATAAATATGCAGCATACAAAATAAACATATAGTACTATGGGGAAAGATGGGACACCTTTGGCACAAAAAATCCAATTATCCCGATCCTGTTTTAAACAATTAACAACGTTCTCTGGGAGTCGGGATGATACGGTTTTATAATTTTTTGAATGTTCTTTTTTTACTATCAAATAAGACAAGAAAATAGTATGAAAAAATGTCCCATCTTCCCCCACACTACTATCCCATCTTCCCCCACCCCGATATACTTCCGGAGTATCACATTGTTTCAATACTTTTTCTATGCCAGTTATAAAGAGGTCATTATGAAACAGACTGCCCTTAGCATAGAACAATGTAATATCCTAGGCAGGAAAGAAAGTCCCCATTTTTCAAATTTTCATTGAGGTATTAAATTGCATCCTAATCTAGTCATACTTGTTTATTTTTGAAATGTTATATAATACAATGGGAAATTTGGGAGGAAGTACCTTCATATACTAAGCAGTTTGATTCTACACTTCATGGGGAGTTTTACACTTACATAAAAAATAGGATATTTTTCAGCAAATGTGTTGAAATTAGATTAAGCAAAAAGGTTGGTTTTCAAAACTGCACTTCACTATAAGTATGACTTTATAATAGAATAGCATAAGCAGTTTAAAAGTAATAGAGAAAAGGGTAAATAGACAATTTTATTGATTATGTAACAAAGGCATGTGAGTTAAATTTGGCTTTTATCTAAGGATCTTAAAAAAAGATTTGCAGTATACGCCAGACTTAAAATGGACACTTTTAGCTTTAATAGTATTTTTATGGCTATTGTAAACTTAAATCTAATCTTGGTTTATGTCAAGCTTGTCTGGCTAGCTTGGTCACTCAGTGGCATGACTTCATAGGCGTAACATGAGGGATGCATGTCACCCCAACTTTTAAAAAGGGGTGGCATCATATAAGCACAGCTAAAGTACGCTGCCTATGCGACATTGATCAACGAGGTTCCCTATGTCATAAATGTAACTGCATTTTAACAATGCCACTATAGATTTTATAGGTATCCCAACCCCCCTCCCAAAAAAAAACTCATTTTGTGTCTTCTCTCCTCCCATAGGAAGTGAAGACGAAGTGGAAGAAGTTGAAGAGGTGGCCTCGACATCCAAGCAATCCTCATCCAGTGTTCAAATGTAAAAAAGTTTTTCTTTTTCATTGTGTTTTACTTTATCATGGGAGCTCCCATGTTGTGACTGCGGTCAGAAACGTGGGAAGTCCCAGATTGTGTGGTCCGCTGCCAATCTGCTCGTTGCGTGTTTCCGCCTAAATGAGCTCGCAGCTGCTCATATTATTAGATAATGCAAAGATAAGAAATAGATAATACATTGATAATACATAGATATTAGATAGGTAATAAGATTACTTGATGGCAGATTTTTTTACTGGCTAATAGTTAGAAAATGTTTCCAGTAAAACAATTTTAAACTATTTTTCTCATTGCATTAGAGTCTAAGTTTAGTGTAACAATCAGTTTACTTAAGTTGTTGTATGAGATGTCATTAAATGTGAGCGGTTGCGTTTTATGTCAGACTTGGTTGTGTTAATTGCTCTTTGCTTATATGCAAATTTGCCCTGATCCGTTTGCTGCCATTAATTCAATGCATAGTTATTCGTTTCCCTTCATAACAGCTACGGTAATACATTGACAGGTTAACAGCAGCGGGCGGCGCCAAGAAGAACGTACCACTACTCGATTACATTCAAAATGTGGTAAGTTCAAATTTATGCGCGCTACACTTTTAGCCTCAGGCGACATTCGCTTCAAAAACGCGACTGGTTCTTTTGCGGCATTTTAAATTTTTATCTTCTGAAATTTGACAGACAGACAGATTAAAGACATATGTGTACCCCCACTCAAAAATGCTACGGACAGTGTCTCTTTTTCTACTAAGCAGTACAGTGTTAGCTCTTTGTTTTTTCCTAACTAGGCACATTATCAGGATATGAGACATCCTCTCAACCCTACAGCTTCTTGGTTTGCATTCTTCTGATCCTACAATCAGTTACAATTTTCACAGCAAGTTCCAGATTACTCTGAACCAGTTTTAACTAGTTTTAACCAGAAGTAAACAGTGACAGGTTTATGTCATGACCGTGCCTGTTTTAAATTCTATTTGCTTATTTTAAACAGTTGGTTGTATTTCAGCACGTTCTGTGATATATATATAATCCTAGCTTCCTGTTCTTATTCATGTAATGCCATTTTAAATGAAGCTTATATAACTATGATCTCTGTATTGGGTCGTCAGAAACTTGAATTATTACAAGTTAAAACTGAATTTTAGAATCAAAAATAAAGCAGTGGTAACAACAGTTTTATTCTGCACAGATATTGGGTACTTATATTTTTAATTTTTGTGTTTAGGTAAAAATTTTGTTGGTTTTAAAAATGCAAGGCAAATGTAAGAAAGATAAAATCTTTTATGTGACAGAAAGCTCACTCAATAGGATAGTTGGTAACAGAGTTGGACACATCAGAATTTACAGCTTTGTAGCTTAAAAGTATAATTACTTTTCATTTTTTTTTATAAAAGTGTGAAGTAATAATAGACAAATACAGCAGTTTTTTTATTTCCTTGTGCCTATGCAAAACATTAACAGCTAATATGAAGAAATAGACATCATTTAGGTTAAATGCTTCTGACTGTACATTGAGATTCAATCATGTTTTGCATTTTTTTTAAATATTTCTTTAAACAATTTTTAGCAGCCTTTTTTGTATAAAAAGGAAATGTACTTTCGGAATGTCAGATGAAGTTTCTAAATTTCAGTAATACACTATGTTTTATACCAGATGAGCGACTAAAAAATTATTTACAATATGCCTGGTAGCAGAAGTAACAGAATATTTATTTAGTTATTTTCAACAAAAACTTCAACTTTTTTCCAGACAAAGTTTATTCAAGCTATAGTAAGCAATAACACAGGGGACCATTGCACAAAGTTTAACGAAACTGGAGGTATTGCAATCCTTCTTCATCTTTTGCGACTTCCATCTTTACCCCTTGACTTCCCCACCTCTGCAGCTTGTCAGTCGATCACCAATCTTACACAGACAGTATTTGTGAGTATTTTCTGCTGTTTTTTTGTTTTTTAAGGGATAAATTAATTTTAGAAATAGATTATATGTTAAAAATATAGTATTTTGCTGCGATTTTTTAAAAATATTTGTTAGTATTTTCCCGCTGTTTTTTTACAAAGGATATTTGTTTTAGGAATAGATTATGTGTTTAAAAATATAGTATTTGTGGGTATTTTGCTGGTATTTTTTATTCTTTGTAAGTATTTTGGTGTTGTTGTTTTTTTACTAGGTATAAGTTAACTTTAGAAATAGATTTTCAGTTTAAAAACAGTATTTTTGAAGATTTTGCTGTTGTTTTTTTACCAGGAATACCCTAATGTTAGAAATAGATTTTCTGTTTAAAAATATAGTATTTTTTGACTTTTTTCTAATTTTGCTAGGATTATCCTAATATTAGAAATAGATCTTCTGGTAAAAATAAAGCAAAGTCAATCTCTAATAATTATTCTGCTGTTGCTACAATGCATTAGGGGAGATTAGAAATAGCTTTTCTACTTGTAAAAAAACATTATTCTTTGCACCATTGTTTCGCTATTGTTCGTTGAGACGTCTTTGTTATTTTGGCGCCTTATTAAAGGAACTTGTTTGCCCCGACTACCCCCGCCTCTACTTACTACCCCGTCTCAATTTACGGCGGACAAAAACATTTGCATTGATACTCACAAAATTTGCATGTTGTAGTAATAAGCTGTAAAACTCATACACAGTCTATTCATTTGCAGTATATATCATGGTATAACAGTAATTACTCTAATATACCATACATTTTTGGCCACCCAAATGGCAGTATAACAGCAATAACTTGAATATACCATATATTTTTATTGTAGCTACCAAAAAGCAGTATAACAGTACTTAATATGTTATACCACAGATTTTATTGCGAGCGCCCACAGTAGTTGGAGAGAGCTTAGCTCATGTACTAGATATACTGAAGAATGAATTGCAACCTTTATTCCTTACTACACCTGGTGAAACAAGGTAAAAAAATGAAACATAGTACTGGGGGGAAGATGGTACACCTTTAGCACATAATATTCAAATCTCCCAATCGCATTTTAAACAATTACCGACGGTCCATGGGAGTCGTGAGGATACAGTTCTATAATTCTTTGAATGTTCTTTGTTTACTACCAAACGCAATGAGAAAATAGGATGTAAAAGTGTCCCATTTTCCCCCACCCTTCTAAATCTCTTCTACAGGACACGCCCCGCCAGCGTTCTTCTACATGAGCTTACTCAGCAACAAAGCGCTGACGCGGCGGAAAATGAAGGCAGCTCATTGGTTAAGAGCCTCGTTCATTTACACGCCTTCGTCACGCTTTTCTTAACTCTGCCACGTGCCAACCAGGTTGGAGAAGTTTTGTTCGTTTTGGCCGTTGTAACAGAAGTGCTGATGTTATTTTTCGTTTATGTTAATTTTATTATTTTTGGTTTTATATTTCAAAATGTTTGGTCATTTTTTTAAAAATTGCAATAAACTAAGAAAAAAAAGACTAAAAACTTACACTTTTGTCAAACAAAAAAAAACATTAAAACATTTTGTTTTCTGTTACATTAATATAATTTATCATTGCCATTTCTATAATGTTAGACCAATTTTTTTTTTTAAATTGTAATAATCCCCAAAAATACAAACAAAACATGAACAAAAAAATTAACATTTTTTTCTGTTTATTATCATTCAAATTTGATCTGTTTCAAACTTGACCTTTAAATTTCAGAATGAAATTCGAACCATCATTGTAAACCAATGGGGCAGTCGAATGGGCATAACAGTAAGTAGCCTTGCATGGTTAGCATGTTTACTGTTGTTTAAACTTCTTATGTAACTAATTGGAATGCCACGACATGACCTTATGTGTTATTTGATCTTTTACCCTTTGATTGACATTATTTACATTGTTCCAAGCTGTTCCAGACAGTGTTGCCAAATTTGGTGCTTTTTGAATAACATGGGGTCTTACCGTCTAAGGTTTTAAAACTGGAAACACTGCTCACGTTACTGTTAAATCTTGCATGGTTTTCAATTCAATTTAATGCTTCTTTTAGGCACTGGAAGGGTTGAATAAGCTCTACAGGAGTCTAATATGGGAGAGCACAGTTCTTTTGGCACTTTGTACACCGGGAGCTATTCCAGAAGATTCTGAGTTTGGTAAGTACTTGCTACCCTTCATAGCCACAGCTTCCACATGATTCTGAAGTTTAAAATTCACGGAATAATTTTTTACAGGCGAGAAGGAATTAGAAAACCTCCTGTCCTCTGCCGAACAGGGCACTAGCAAGACGGACAGTACCGAGGCCTCAGTGGGCATGGAAATGGAAGGAAATGAAATTAAGTCGGCCGGCTCAAAACACAAAGTATGACCTTGTTTTTTTATTTTGTTTCTAATTTCCAAAGTCCTATTAAATTCCCTACTCCTGTTGTTCAGATGAGCCCAGCGTTTTCTGCACGCATCAAATGCATCAAACCTGTGCTAACTGTGGCATCCAAGCTGGGCAGATCGCTTGCAGAGCTGTTTGGGCTGCTGGTGAAGCTAGCTGTTGGCAAACCAATTCGACAACGCTACGGCAGGTAGCTCTTTCCCATCACTTTAACATGGCAGCATCAAAACGTCTAGATATACGCGCTTGATAAAACTATCTGATTTTTCGCGGTAGGGTTTTTACACGAGACAAGGCAGTCACGTATTCACTCTTTCCTCCAGACACATGGCGGTTGCACATGCTCAGAACGTAGCACCAAGTCGGCCGGCACGAAAGCTTGCTTATTCGCTCAGCACTCTCCTTCTTGATGGCCTTTCCTGGAGAGCACCACCGAACGTGCCTTCTTCTAAATTGAGGTTTGAAAGCTTATTTTTCTTTGCCTGACCACTTATTGCTTGGAGCTAAGAATTGTGCTAGTCGGTAACTGCTGACGTTTTTGTGGCAAGTTTTATGGCGTAATATTTAGATCTTTAACCAACTAAATTGCACGAGCTCAATTTGACAGCATTTTAAAACCACTTGCCTTTGTACTGTACTGTCAGTGAAGAGTAATGACTGTATGGTTTCTGCTTCATTTCCCAACCCTGCGATGTAGCCTGGTCGTTACACGTGCGCCCACGAATCTAATTCGTTTATTATTTCGTACTGTATAAGGTGCTCGGTCTAGTAATTGGTGCCATTACGCGAACCGATTTAAATCACACTCGAGACTGCACTTGTTTAAACCGGTTGAGCCACTAAGTCGTGGCTATTGTCAACGCCATTTACATGTTGCGTAATGTTACAACTTCCTTTAGCCTCGTGTTGTTTCACTACCACCCCGTCGGTAGCCATCTTAACCTCAACTATTTCTATTAACCAACGTTCAAGCCCTGGGCCGAAAAACAGGGTGCTAAGTGGTACCAACCAAAGCATTTATGACGGGTCTCCACAATAAAATATTTGGAATAGTTTTCAAAATTTTCCACACTGCCTGTCAGCAGGCAAAAAGTTTCGCGCCAATCAAACCTAAGTCATCTATTTAGGAATGAACGTGGTACTCTGATTTCTAGGTCTGTACTCTCTCTAGGAGAGAATGACCCCAGTTGCACTAAGGCGCGCAGAGCAACTTCTTTACCATTAGTATTTCTTTCTTCCCTCCTAGCTCTCCTTTAAGAAACGCTTGAAAATGAAACAGTCTGGCTTAGCCCAACAGCTAACATATTTGTGCTCTGCCCACTTCCTAATTTGTAGGAATTCCATTATTACTGAAACAATTCCCACATATAAAGGGGTGTGTGTGTTACAGTATGCACTGTTCAATATAGCACTAGAATGTTCTATATCAAGTTTAATGATTTTCCAGGTTTGTGTGTTTTGAGAAAGCAGTGCTGTACTGTTTTGTATGGAATTAACTGTTATATATAAACATTGTTTGGTGTTTTAGATTAGTTTTAGTTTATGTACAGTAAGATATGACAAGACTGCCTATTACTTGCCTATTTATCTACATTTCAAACATTTATTCACTTGTTATACTCATGAATAGGCTCAGCTTCTCCTTCTCTTTTCTCTCTCCTCTTTCTCTCACCCCTCTCTCTTTCTCTCACACACGCAGACACACGTCTGCTCCTTCCTTCCATTCTCTTCTTGATGGATTCTCTTTCTCTTTTGACAACACCGGCCGGCGTCTAGCCCAGCTGAAGTCACGTCTTCTCTGTCTCGCCACCATCTCTTCATTTCACTACAGACTCTTCTTTCTTTTCTCCATGAAGCTTACAGCCTTGCCAGTCTAGCAGTGTGTTAATGTAGCATGGTAGCTTCCTCCGCAAACTAGATTCAGCACAGAGTTTTGTAACTGGAAATTTACACAGTTACGTGATAGCGTAGTTTGTAGCGTAGCCAAGCACACACTCTTGCCTTCCTACTTCTCTAACCACATCTGTTTCGCTTGCCTGATCACAGACAACCAAACAGTGTCGGCGAGTGCTAGCCGCAAACCAGGGATGTACGTGCTTAAGTCAGAGCCACCAGCGGCCCGCCAAAATCGCTTTTGACAGTTGCTTAGGTAGAAAGTGGATTCAAAGGTTGCAGTTCGCGCATGAGCGCAGACGGAAGGTTTGCTAAAATGAAATTAATTTTTAATGTAGGTATCTCAGTCATCTATGTAAGAAGAACACCAGAATAAAGTGGTAACAGTATAGGCTCTCTAAAGGCATTGTGGGAGATATGTTTAATATCTTTGTTGTCAACCACAGCCAGTGTACATTTCATTCCAGAATATTACCTCACCCAGCATCTGACATTTTCTATACTTTTTTATAGTTTAAAAAGCCCGCGTGATCCTTAGGCAAATTCTTAAGGAAAGTTTTTGTGACGTGGCGCAGAAGGGCGTAGCCGGTAGCGTTCTCATCTCCGAATAAAGCAAAGCAGTTTTGAAACCAGCACCACAGTATTAATTCCAGCACTTACAAGGCAGTAGTTAATTTTAACCTACTGGAAATATGTATCTAATTGTACAAGCTTTAATGGGACACAAAAGCCTGATTTTGTCACCATTAAACATGCAAACCTGTGGTTTAGGAAAGATAAGATAATTGTAAAGCGGGGTATGTAAATATAGGGTTAGGAGACTTTGTCATTGTGAAGCTTCCGTGAATAATCAAAGCCAAGATGGGATTCTGTAACTACGTGGTTAGTTCTTTATTCTCGCTAAGTCAATAAGTCTATGGAAAGGCTGGCACAGATTTAGGCGGTTCGACTGTATGACATAAACCAACATATATTACGTAATGCAACTGGAATTCTCATCATGTTTGTTCACATGGATTCCTGGAGTTCTGCACTGTGGTTTGAATTCTATTACCCGCCTGTTTCCCTACTTTCCATATGGACTTTCTCATCACAGTGAAACCTCTAAGAGCACGTGTTTGTTTTGTCTGGCCAGCCTGGGGCTCCCGCGCTCCTACATAAGCCATTGTCATCTAATACCACACGAATGCAATGAGCCATGTAGAAGCAGACGCACAACCCATTTAGGTCTTTTATAAACCTTAATAAACTTGTACGTACTTCCCAATCAAGCACACCCTATTTAAAGAAATAATCAGCGAAATAATTTTTTGCTGCGTTTATTCCAAAGCAGGCTTCGGAATTCAGTAACCGAAGTCATGTCACGTACTAAGTAAAAAGGGAATACTGCCTCTCTCCTTTTTTTCCCTTACCCTAGTATTTACGGCAATGTCTTACAATTCTCACACAGAACAACATTCCTAATATGCACTGTTGGCTTCACAATACCTATGTTGTTCGACGAGAAGAAGATGCCGTATCATCTTATGCTACAGTACTTCGCTGGCACTGGCTCACTTGACGCTCTATTCAAGTAATGTTTGCTTATATTTGTTATTTCCAGCACATCCTATTACAGTAGTAATAATTTTTAGATTTTTAATAATACTTACCTTAAAACAGCCAAAAAAATAACTGTATTTTTTTAAAAGAAATTATCAAATTTTTGTACTTAATGTTTTATTAATATTTCTAGAATATTATATTTTTTCGTAATTTTAATTTTTAATACGAAACGTTTCCTTATTTGCCAGCAATGTAAGCTGGTTGCTTTGGCTTTTGTATTAATTGCACTTGATCCGTACTACTTCCTCCCCAGACAGTACTTTCCGCTCCAGACAGTTACGTTATTATTATTTATTTACTTTTACCTGATCGGTTCACTAGAATAATGACAGCGTTTGTTGTAAACCTCACCAACAACAGTAAAATCAACATACAATTACACCGTTATTTAAAATTTCATGATAAAATGTAAGGAATTCCCAATTTCCTTTTCAGCTGCTTCAAGTGGGCTTTGTCTTCGCAATTGGATGAGGATAACAGCGCAGAGGTTTCCTCACAGTCCAACGAACTTCCTGGTACTTAAACTTTTAACACTGATCCATGCCAATGTGGTCCGGGCAGTGCTACAATGCTTCATACTTAGTAATGTCCCTATCTCTCATACAGGCAGTGTAGACGACTTTCTAGAAGCTTGGTTGATGTTGTTAGAAAGGCTTGTAAACCCCCGGAACATTCTGAACTCCCCGTATGTGATCCATGACAAGCCAGCAGCCACAACACCAACAGATGAACTTGCACCTATAGTGGCGCCGTTCAGTGCTGTGAAATTCCTTATCAAAACACAAAAGGTAAACCAGTCTGTTTATGTTCCTAGTTTTGACTAGTACTTTAAATTTGGTTGTTGTTTTTTTCAGGCTGCTCTTGAAGCATTACAGCACCTCTGGTGCAGCAGGAGGCTGTCAAAGTTATCGAGTCGAATTTGTGACTCGGTAATTCTGATTCTCTGTCATTTGATCCGCGGTGAACAGATCGCACGTGACAAACTTAACGAAGAGAGGGAAGAGCGAGAAAAAAAGGCAAAAGCAAACCCACCTACAGCGCAAGGTACTGCGTTTTAACTGTCACACACACACACAATGATTTCTAATAACAAACAAAATCAATTCCCAGTAATTCACAGCGCCTAGAACATTGAGGCATTATTATTCTCTTGCAATAAATCTGCCATTCGAAAACCATAGGCTCTTTAACCCACACAATTCAACCAATAACCGCAAAAACCAAACATTTCAGAAGGATCTGCAGCAGAATACTATTATGATGCTCCGTTGGCGAACCGTTCAACAAGTACCTCAGTATTTTCCTCATCTCCAAGAACCAACCAAGCCACAGGCACAAGCAGCAGGGCATCTGCCATACCCACCACTCGCTCCACACGACCACCAAATCTATCTGTCGTCCATCAAGTAAGTGAATCACAGCACTAAGTTTTTTTAACTGTTCGTGATATGATAAAACATTTTCGTCATTTTTTCTAGCTTTTTTTATTTTTTTTCTAAAAAAAAATTAGGACATTTTATCTCGTTTCCTAATTCATTTTTTGTAAATATTTCCGCTAAAAGTTGTTTTAATGCTAAATTGTATTTTGGCTGTTAAAATGCTTGTTTTGTGTAGAGTTGTAACTGTTTATGCCATTACTAGCTTGTCGACATGGGTTTTGCGCGAGAACAAGTCTTACAAGCTCTCATGCACGCTAGCACGTTGGAGGCTGCCACCGAGTGGCTGCTCACGCATTCCTCCGAGGACGATCAGCTCCTTAGAGCGATCTCAATGTCTCTGGAAGGCACTTCTGCTGCTGCTGCATCCGAAGAGCCGGAAACTGATGCGGAAGAAGAAGTCCGAGATCAGGTAAAAAATTGGACATTAATCACTGAAAAAAAGCTTTCTTTTTCGCCAAATATTTTGTTAACCTCTCAAAATCCCTTAAAAATGCTTTATTTGCGAAGTAGAATGCCTAAAACTGTCACGCCAATCTTTTTCCCACAAAATTGCGCCATTTTGTTCTCGTGGTTCACTTCCACTATTTAATTTCTCAACCACAGCGACCCCACGCGGATCTGCGTGATTTTTGAGTCGGCAACTTTAATTTGGTTTTCTTTTCACTATGGGATGCAAATACCTCCCCTGTGTAAAATACCACACTTCCTATACACATACTATGCAGCCAGTAACGTCACAGGTGCTCAGATGTGGATTATATATTTGGTAAAGCATGTAGCACCACCATTTTACTAGGATGTTCAGATTTTTGTGGTTAAACTATTAAAAGTTCCAAAACAGCGCCTATGGCGTTTTTTTGTTTTCTTTTTAACATTTTATTGCCAGTTGAAATAATTTAGCAAGACGATGGTGTGTAAAATAAACTAATTGTGCATTTCCTGGTTAATTTTTACAGCGTTCTATTTTATGTTATTTAAAAAAGGATTTTAAAAAAGTTTTTTTTATAAACCCTATATTTTTATTACTGCTTTTAAATAACTACATAATTTAAAAATGTGGTTAATTTTTTTGTTAACAATTAAAAACATTGTTTCTAAAAAAAAAATTTATTTTTTTTTATTTTTATTTTTTTTTTTTTAAATTTAATATATTTTTTAGGAGGGGGCACAGCTAGAGGAAGACCTAAGAGCTGCAGCAAGATCTTCTGTAGCTGAGCCTGAGGAAAATGAGAGTTCAGAACCTGATCCCTCACAAGACGTAAGACAATTGACAATTTTTTTGAAGAATTATCACAATTATGTTATTTTTTAAAAATGTCGCAGTTGTTTTTTTTTCTGAAATATTTATTACATTTCTGAGAAATTGTCTCGGTAATTGTTATTCTTCTGAAAATATTGCAATGTTTCCGAGATATTGTGACAATGCTGTTATGTATGGTTTTGTAAATGCAGGAGGACAAGAAAAAAAAGGAGGAGGAAGAGCAAATGAAAGTAGAAGATGAAAAAGAGATGAAAATGCTTAGTCAGGTAAAAAAAAGAAAAAAAAATACACTAAAAATTTTTTTGAAGTGAAAAAAAAAATTTAAATTAAAAAAAATTTTTTTTTTTAATTTAAACCTCATTTTAATTTTCCAAAATCATAAAAAAATTGTTTTTTTTTATTTTTTTTCTATTTTTTTAACAATATTTTATACAGGATGATGAAGAACCAATGTCAGCAAGCGATATTGATGATTTTGCAGCCAGCATATTTGAAAGGGGGTTAGAACTAGTCAACCATCTACCAGATACTGTGTACCGGTATGTAACGGAAAAATTGATTTAAAGG
This sequence comes from Ciona robusta, assembly GCF_009617815.1. NCBI lineage: Eukaryota > Metazoa > Chordata > Ascidiacea > Phlebobranchia > Cionidae > Ciona > Ciona robusta. Next base: position 2,195,155 of record NC_143238.1, on the reverse strand, counting down.
CCTTGACATGGTTCTATAAAAATTGATAATAAAGTCAATTAATGTGTTTTATAGTTAAATAATTTTTTTTTTATATGGTACTACTCAGATTTAGACATATTTTTGACATTTATGGTTTTAATATAAATTTTATCAATAATAAAAATTCTGTAGTTTTCTAATTTTCTTTTTTTCATTTTTATAGATGAGGTCCTTGTCAAGGACCTGGGATTTAGGCCAGATTTGGCCCATTACCCCAACACCTGGAAAGTCCATTTGAGTCTTTTTTTAATTTAGCTCTATTTTTTAAATGTTTATTCTGGTGTTTTTAAATGCAAGTTTTTTCAGTTTGAAAATAATTACAGCTCGATATTTGTTTGTATATTTCAGTCAGGATATTTTGTTTGTCGACCTAGCCATGCAACAAATGAAATATATTTGTTTATATTTACTTTGCACAACAACCTTGCTAAGCAATTATAAGTTATGGAATCCAAGCTTCTTTAAACGCATGCCTTTATTGCAGTGTGTGTGACGTCATTGTTGTCCTGATGAAAAGAGCCGGAAAAAACTGGTCCGATGGAGTTTTTAATAAACTAGTCGTGCAGGTAAATCTGCTTACATTTCCCTGCCTCGCGCAATTCGATTCCACCCCTTTAATATTCATGAGCAGAAAGTTTTCGAAGAAATTAACCACCATATGTGGGACTCTAACCCATCTACTTTTTGCGTAGATCAAAGAAAAATGCCAAAAACTGACAGATGATTACAAGTCTAACGGAGACGGCGTCTGGCTCCAAGATGACGAATTCTCAGATGGTTTAGCTGCCCAAGCACTTCTGTTTGCGCTCCTCTATGAGGTGGTAGTCACAAGCACTTTTTTCTTTGCCGTTATGGTTTGCATATTAATTTTTTTTCTTTCCAGGAAATGAAAGAGCCATGTACACGCGTGGTTAGCCACAATGACTTGATACCAACTTTTGTAGCTCTCTTATCTTGTGCCAGCACTTGGCTGCAAGACCATAACGATGTCTCTACTACACCCAAGTCAGTATTTTACTCTCATTGGCTTAATACCTTATCTTAAAAATTAGCTAGCACACACACACTAGAACAGCATTTTTAAATTTGAGTAAATTTACCCCTGGGGGTAGATTCCTCGTATTTAGAGGGTAAATAAGCTACCAAAATCCACATCAGTTGACAGGGCAGAAAAATTGTTCATATCGTAGTACTTTACCAGATATTGAACAACTCGTTGCCAAAAAGCTAGTGCATCCGTCGCATTAAATATAACTGATGTAACCAGTTGTTTTTGCTTTTTATCAAATGAGCGCCATTACATATTGGGGGTAAATCTGATACCCATCTTTGTTAAAATGGTAAAGCATACAAAAAAAGTTGAACCATTCCACTAGAGTTAAGATAATTGTTGGTATAGCTAAAGGTGTAACAATAGCATTCCTATACTTAAATCTAGTCCCACTTATTGTGGTACGCTGCTGTTCAAACTGTTGCATAAAGTCTAGACACAAGACACATGAAGTGTGTCACGGATCAACCACAGAAACTGATTAAATTTCAAAGCACAATACTATGGTATTTAGCAAACTTTAAACACTACAATTAAGTGCATTTTACTACAAAATAAATTTTCCTAGCATTTTTGTTCCACAAATATCTACATTTTTACATCTTTTATTATTATAATTTCAGCTCCAAAAAAAAATTATTTAACAGCAAAATTTCTACCTTCAAAATTTTTAGGTGGATATCTCCGGTCCTATTACTAGTTGACCTATACGAGCGTACATGTATAACTCTAGCAAGGAAATCTGAGCTTCAACGGCGTTTTGAAGGCCACCGTCGTGAGTGGAAATGGTTCGACGACCGTTCCGGACGCTGGTGTAGTTATAGCGCTTCGAACCATAAAAGCATTGATGACGCATATGCTGCTAACTTACCAGGCATTAGGTGTGTGTGTTATTAGGAGTTTAGCTATTTATAAAACAAGATTTAGTTTAGCTATTTATAAAACATGAACTTTATGTTTGTTAATGCGATAATATACTGTAAATTTTTGGTTTAAAGGCATAATCTGTATTTTTTTTGGTAGTTGTTTTTCACATTCTAAAGCTATCAATACTAGGCTAACTTTTGAGGTTGTGGCTCAGTGACTAGTTACTTGCATTTAAACTGAAGGTCACCAGGGTCAGATGCTCGATACTGTTAGCCGTGTCTCGGCAAGACAACAATTGTTGCTTCAACCCAGTGGTCACTAATGTGTTGTAGCCGGTGGCACAGCCAGGGGGGTTTCGGGAGTCGTGGCCCCCCTTTTAGACCAAAAAAAAACATTTTTTTTTAATTGAAAAAAATAGGTTTTTAAGTAATGGGCCAACAAAATAGGTTTTTAAGTAATGGGCCAACTCTGTCCTTAATCCCAATTCCTTTTGCCACGATGTAGAACCTCAAACCCCTCTAAATAATTACCCTTTTAAAAATATTCATAAATTTCTCACAAAACTTTATATTTGAAAGGTTCACTGCTGGCAGGCGAAGGTACACGATTAATTTTCTACAGCTCATCCAGTTTAATGAGGAATCTGGCAACAGAAGACCGATAATGGCAACTTATGTTAAAGACAGTTCTCTCACTGACAAAGATTCAAATAAAAAATCAAAATCTGAAGGTAAAATTTTTCAGCTGATTTTTGGAAACTTAACTGTTTACCTCTGCTTTTCTGTTTAAAGTTTTTAGATACAGTAGGGTGCGGGTAGATGGGACACCTTTCGCACACAATACCCAAAATATCCTGATCATGTTTTAAACAATTAACAACGGTCTAAGGAAGTCGTAATGATATAGTTTGATAATTCTTGAAATGTTCTTTGTTTACTACCAAATGGGAGGAGAAAATAGAATGAAAGGTGTCCCATCTTCCCCCACCCTGCTCCATGTTAATTGTTTAGCACTAGTTTTTTTCCTAGTGTATGTTGATGTATTAACCCATTGGTTGTCAGAGTGCATTTAGACACCTGGTATCTCATTTTAATTTTTCTTACAGGCAAGGCATGCTATTTTCCATTTATATGATTTTTTTAGCCCGCACATTAAATCTTATTTCTATTTTGTTGTATTAATAAAAAAATCTAAAAATCTAAAATAAACCAAATGTAAAAAACATTGCCAAATTCTAATATCGCTTGTGTGTAAAAAAACACATTTTCAAAATTATAAATAAATTTTAAAATTATAACTTAATTTAAAAAAACAAACAAAGTTCTCAAATTATAGCTAAACATTTTTCAGAAGAAACCATGGAAACAGACAACAATGGAAAAGCTGCAGAACCGGTTCCAACCAGCTCTGAGGAAAGTTTTTCCGGTTTTATCCGGTTGAGTCCAGTTGATGCAGATAAGCTGGTTCACTCATGTACTGCCTTTGTATGTCTGCCTGTAGATGCCGATACATTACATTCGTCTATGAGATTACTTTTAAGGTAAGTTTAGAAGGTTTTTATTCAAAATTACTTGATTTTAAAAGTTTAGAGTGTTTTTATTCAAAATTACTTGATTTTAAAAGTTTAGAGTGTTTTTATTCAAAATTATTTGATTTTAAAAGTTTAGAGTGTTTTTATTCAAAATTACTTGATTTTAAAAAGTTTAGAGTGTTTTTATTTAAAATTACCTGATTTTAAAAAGTTTAGAGTGTTTTTATTCAAAATTACTTGATTTGTTAAAATTTATTTAAATTTTATCCAAAAAATGTGGTCATTGCTGCCACCGTTGTGGGCGTATTTGTCCTTGGGTAAGACACTTGACAACAATAGCACAAAGTTACATACATGGTAACTCATAAGCAGGTACGAGGTGTATGAAACATAACACTTGCCCTGTTTAAGGACTTCCCCACCAAACTATAACATAGACATTAGTATGACCACTCTTCATAACACAGTTATTTAAATGGTATCAAAAAATAAAAATACACATAAACTGAAACACCATGAACATCAAAATATCATATGTCATTAATTTTTGTTTAATTTAGCTAATGCATTATACAGTAGGGTGGGAAAAGATGGGATACCTTTTTGTTCTATTTTCTCGTCCCATTTTGTAAACAAAGAACATACAAAGAATTAGAAAACCGTATCCTCACGACTCTCGTAAACCGTTGTTAATTGTTTAAAACACGATCAGAATATTTATATATTATGTGCTAAAAGGTGTCCCGTCTTCCTCCACCCTACTATACTTAAAAAAAACAAAAACAAAAAATTGCCACAATGCTACGACACTTATTTCTCCACTTCATACAGATTAACTCGTAATGGTATAGAGGGCGGTCACCTACGTGCTCTAATGTTCGCTGAACTTGGTGGCCCTGCAGCGCTTCTGAGACTTAAATTTAAACACGGTTTTGTGGGATTTGCCTCCCTTGCTACACTGCTGTTACGACATATACTAGAAGAGGATGCTACATTAAAATACTCAATGGATAAGGTGGGTGTTACATTTTTGGTGACTTGGTACATTTTTACAGGTCTCGAAACACAAGGCTCTTATTTTTTACTGTTCTACGTTGTAATGTTTTATTGAAATAGTGGTAAAATGTGAGGATAACTTCATGTCTAAACGGTAATTTTTTTTTAAAATTTATACTTAACTGGCCTTAATTCACAATACAAGCACGAAATACAGTATTAACTAAAAATCAGTAGAAAAATACTTTTTTTCCAATTTTCTATGTTTCTAAATTTCTATTTTTTTAAATTCACCACATTTGAAAGTTTTGATCAAATTTCAATTTTTTTTTAATTTTTTTTTAAATTGACTTTTATTAAAACATCATTTCTCATGTTGTATTGATCCGCAGGCAATCCATGATATCACTGTAAGTGGGGCAGGAAACGCAAGTTGTGGCGTGACATCCGGCAGCGTTGGTGCCAGGGAGCTCCACTATGTGCTCAGAGCTCTGGCTCCGGCTGCCTGCCAACATCCAGACCTGTTCTCGGAGGCGTGCAAGAAGAATATGAAGATTGTTCTTCCTTCTCTTACCAGCAGAAGTAAGGTTATCTCTAGAAAAGTCATACAAAAAAATTTTTAATGGCCTTGATTTTTTTGTTTGTAACGTTTTTTTATTAAATTTTCAATGATGTTTTTTATTAATTTTTTAGAAAAATTTTGGCGGACATTTATAAAATAGACTATAACTAGTCAAGCATAGATAAATATGGTGAATGCATTATACTTTGGCACTGCTTGTTTGTATGTACAATCAACACACAGTAAACGCCCTATACTGCTTAAATTGTGGTGATAAAACATGTGGTCATTGGTCACCCCTGTTTAAAAGTTAAAATGTCATGTTCAGCTACTATGACCATCTAACTATCAATTCCCTTGCCTCACTATAGAACCCAGAGGTTCTTAACATTTTCAAGACTTTAGCTATTTTTTTCATACATAAATCTTATATCTTACTGATTTAAAAAATAGTGTAGTTCACAAAATTATTTTTTTTTAATTTTTGTTTAAACTAAAAATTTTTGTTTAAAAAAATTATTATAAGTGTTACGCACACCATAAGCCAGTGGTCTAACTATACAATATGAACTAAAGTTCACATGCCTCTATTTCTAAATTATTAATTTAATATTTTAAATGTCATTGAATAATTCATCGATTTTTCTGCTTTACCTTTAGTTTATCATAATCCACACACACGGCATTTGATCTAATCTTTACACATGAAACTTAATTTGGATTGTTATTTTTAGGTCTTGGTCTGAAAAAAAAGTAAAGTTCACAAATATTTATAAAATTCTCACAAAACTTTTAAAAAAATATCTATATGATCTAATATAATGTTACGTGTCACTTAAAAAATATGGGTCAACCTTAAATATTTTTGCCTTAAGGTGGCTGTACACAGCATCCGGAATTCGTCCGTTTTATCTGTTTTGTCCGGTTTTCGATACCGCATGTGGAATTCGGTAATGGGTTTGCATACGACTTCGCAACCGAATTCGCATGCCGGATACTGTGTACAGCCACCTTAAGAGTTTTACTTTTGCAATATTATCCCAGGTCCTCTTCCAAATTAAAAATGTTTTTGCCTTAAAAAAATGACGAAGTTTTATTATGAATTAAAAAAATATTGTACCAATTTTATAAAAATTAAAATGTATATATCTTCCCAAATTTAATTAAAACTTTAAACAGCGAAACTTTTGCCTATGCACTTCATAATTAAAAAATAAGTCCGGATTTAAAATATATATCCACCAATTTCATTAAAATAAAAAAAGACATGCCCAAATTTAATCAAAACAGTGAAACTTTCTCTTTGTACCTTATAATAAAAAACACAACATTAATTTAAAACAGACGTGGAAACAGAAGAAGACAACTTAGTGAGTTCTACAGGTGTTCAAATCATCAGCCAATCTAAGAGAACCCAACAAGCTCAACCATCCTTACATTTACCACCTGTTGTGGTGGAAACATTGAAATTACTTCTAGATGCTCTTGTTGCTACTGATGATTTTGGTTCTGAAGGTAGAAAGACATTGAGTTAATTACTTTAATTACTTTAAAAATTTAATTGCACAATTTTGGTAAAGTGCTTTTTCATTCAATAATTTTAATAAAGTTTTTACTAAAAAATAAAAAATTAAGCTATTTTAATTTCTAGTGTGTATAATCTATATAATTGAAAATTTGTTTATAATTTTGTAAAAATGGTAAACTTTTATAGGCTATAACGTTAAAAAAAACTATACATTTAGTATGCCTTAACGTATTGTGTATAATTTTAAAAAGTAACACTTTTAAAAAGTTTGAGAATAAAATAATATAATTTTAAAAAATAACAATTTAAAAAAAATATAAGAATAGAAAATTAGAATTTTTAAAGTTTGTGTTTCTAGCAGGTGCAGATCAAAGAAACCCCAGTACTTCAGTGAAGGTATTTAATAATTGATTGATATGCATTGATCAGTATATTATTAAACCTTGTTTATTCTTTATTAGTTGGATGCAAGTACTTCCGCATCTAAAGATAATGAAGAACTGAATCTGCATCAGATTTTGCAATCGGAGCATTCTTTTGGGGAGAAGACGCAAGTAAAAAGTGAGGAGGGTGCCAAAAAATCTGACCATGACCCAAAAACCAGCATGGAAGGTGACTTAAAACAGTGTTTATTCTCGCCTATTGAATGAATGCAATCTTGTGTAGCGGGAAAACGACACTAATTGTTTCCCTACATAATAATAGTAGCACAAGTAATATATTAGGGTGGGGGAAGATGGGACGCCTTTTTATTCATTTTCTCATCCCATTTGGTAGTAAACAAAAAACACTCAAAGAATTATAAAACCGTATTCTCACGACTTTCATAAACCGTTGTTTACAGTTTAAAACATGATCACGATGTTTAGATATTATGTGCATAAGGTGTCCCATTCTCCCCCACCCTACTATACTATTCACATTTACAGTAATTTTATCACACTATACCTTAACAAAAGCAATTTTCAATAATTTTAATTACAGTCTTAATTTCCCAAATAACCTACACCCAATCTCACTTAAAATTACCGGTTTACATTCTTTCAAAGCACCAAATCAACACAAAATTTAAAATTCTTTTTTTACCCAAATAGGCAAACCCCTGGTTACTAAGTCAGCCATATTAAGACTGCTTGCTGAGTTAGTGAAGTCGTACCCATCGTGTGCCTACCTGCTTGCCAACCATCAATACAAAGCAAATATGACGCCTATTGTCACTCAGGTAACATTGGCTATTTTTTTAAATATTTTTTTAAATTGATTTCTCTATTATTTTAATATATGCGTTTACAAGATTTTTTTTTAATTTTATGTTTTTTTTTGGTATAAAGAACCCTTTTGATTTTGTTTCTTTTTGGCATAAGGAATTTTTTGATTTCTTTCGTAACAATATTAAAGTAAACTGTCTGAATTGTATGTGTTTTTTTTGGTATAGAGAACTTTTGAGTTTTTTTTTCTTTTTTGGTATAAGGTACTCGTTTGATTTTTTTGGTAACAATATTAGAGTAAATTGTTTAAAAAACCATCATAAATTTGACTGATGTATTATGCTTGATTCAACTAACTGTATAGTAGGGTGGGGGAGACGGGACACCTTTGGCACATCATATCTAAATACCCTGATCTTGTTTTAAACAATGGTCTATACTGGTTGTGAGGATATGTTTTTATATTTCTTTGAATGTTCCTAGTTTACTACCAAATGAGACAAGAAAGTCCACTGAAAAGATGTCCCATATTCCCCTACCCTACTATATAAAATACAACACATAAAATATTATATAATGTATATTTAAACCTCCAACTTCGCAGGATTGTTCTTGTCTGTCTTTCATTCTTGACAACCTTCTGACCCCACGTACTGAAGAAGCCGTGGCACCGACGCCACCAATAGGAGCCACGACTTCACAAGCCGTGCCACCAACCAACACAGCAGCTGAAGCCACAGGAAGCCAGGTTAGCACAAAAATAAAAATAAATTAAAAAAGATTTTTGGTTAAGTTTTAATAAATCATTACAATGTAACTTGCCGGTATCTGTTTTTCTATTTTTAAATATATTTATCCAAATTTAAAATATGTTTTCCTAATCTAAAAGTATTTTTCCCAATTTAAAAATATTTTTTTCTAATTTAAAAGTATTTTCGTACTTGTAAAGTGTTTTTCATATTTAAAAGTATTTTTCCTAATTTAAAAGTTTTTTATTAACTTAAAAATATATTTTTCCTAATTTAAAAGTATTTTTCCTAATTTTTTTTGCATTTTCAGGGAGAATCAAAGCCTTCAAATTGGGATAAAGACTGTCCTGCCCTGTCCCGTGTTCTTCTCGCTTGCTTGGCAGCTTGCCAACTCCAACACCCATCAGGCACGTCCACCCTACCGGGTCACGACCCACACGTGGCACTTGTGTCAGAACTTAAATCGGCGATATCGCGCACCGTGCACACACCAGAGTCGCCCCAGAAGCACAAGAGGCTCAGAGCTTTGCTTGAAATAGTAACGTAAGTTGGTAAAATATGTTTGCTAATAAATATGAAAGTCGTAGTCGTCTGTTGCTGCTAGTATATGCTATTGTGATTTTATTACTACTTTTATTTAAAATCATTTTTAAATTCAAAAAAAAGATTTGACATTTTTTCTATGGGTTAAATTTTTCCATTTTTTTTTATAAAATTATAAAATATTTCATTATGACATCACAACTGCTCATATCCGCAGCACGATCATCGAATGCACGCGTACAAACCCACAACAGCCTCGTCGTACCCTGGCAAGAAACCAACTTCCTGAGCCTAACGTTGACCAGTCTCAAAGTGTGGTGCCGCGGCTCATGGTACGGCGCGGCCTCACCACAGATTTGGCAAAAATCACGCATTATATTGATCTAGGCTCATCTGAAATGGCAGACACCGTGAACGCAGCATTACGTCCTTTAGAGGTATTTGTTCTATTTTCTTAGTATCGTCTAATGTAAAAACTTAAGTAGCTAAAGTATGGACTAAAATCTAAATAGATGAAACAAATTTTTCATGAATTTCATTTTAGTTAAATGTGATTATAATTTTTCCTATTTGCTTAGTATTGTTTAATGTAAAACTCAGTGTATAATCTTTTTTCTGAATTCTAAATAAATGACTAGTAAAATAGCTCCTTTTTTAGTATAAATTTTTCAACAAAAAACAACAGATTCTCACCCGCTACACTACACACACACAAGTCTAGGGAGGTAGTTTGTCCTATTTGCTTAGTATTGTCTAATGCAAAAACTCAATGTTCAATCTATATACTAAATTCTATGAAAGCGACTGGTAACATAGCCCAGTTTTTTTATAAATCATTCAATTAAAAATATTTCAACAGATTCTCACCCGCTACACAAGTCTCTACAGCAACAAAGCACAACAAAGTGAAAGCAAGAAGACAACAACAGAAGAAGAAACCTCACAAGCCAGAAGTGAGCAAGTGCAGGATAGACAAGCAAGTGCAGAAATTACTTCAGTGAGTATCAGAGCAAGTCCGATTTCTGTTTCTTGTTTTATGACTGTTGCCAGTGGCGCAGCCAGACAAAAATAACGGAGGGTTTTAATCAAAAAATTTAATTTTTTTTTTTTTAATTAAATTTTTGGGGTTTAAATGGGGGGCCCGACACCCTAAACCACCCTGGGTGCGCCACTGGCTGCTGTCATAAGTTGTAACATTTTTTGGTATTCTGTGAAAATGTGTTTTATTTGGGTTAGCTTCTAAAACAAGGCATGCCATGAGACTTTTTCCCCAGAGTTAGATTTTTAACCTAGAAGAAATCGTTTGTCTTTGTATTTTAACTATTGATATTAAACTATAATTACCAATAAAAATGTCACAAACGTGTTTTGAAAAAAAAGTAAAAAAAAGCAGGCTGTAAACTTGACCATTGTCGGTTCCAATGACGCACAGGTTCTGTTTTTAGCCGTAACAATGGAATACATAAACAATAAAGTTGTTTTCAAGCAATTATAGCTAGGTAAAAGTTGGTTACAGTATTTTTTCCATACATTATTTTTTTTAAATAATAGTTACAAAAATCCTTTTTTTTCTCCAGAATTCTCTTCAGGAATGGTTAAATAGTGGCAACAATGATGGCGAATGTCACCTTTCAACGGTTGCCACTCTTCTAGCTGCAGATGATGGTAGGCTAAGTTTTTTTTACTGTAACTTTTAATTTTTTTAGGAAAATTTCTTATTTTTTTTTAATTTTTAGTATTTTTTTGTATTTTTTACTTATATTGTTACAGCTAAGGCCTTGGTTCAGTTATTTTTAGCCATATTTAAAAAAATTAAATTCGATTTTAGTAATGTGTCTGATGCCCAGGAAACTGCTTAGCCAAAGTTGATTCTTGGCGCAATATTAGAAATACACCATCTAGTGAAAAACTATTTTTTAATTTACTCTGATATTGTCTTGCTAGATGGCAGACAAATTTTGGTACAACAAAAATTGGGTGTTTCAGTATTATAGTAGGGTGGGGTAAAACGGGACACCTTGAGCACAACATAATATTAAAATATCCTGATTGTGCTTAAACCATTAACAACGGTCTATGGGAGTCGTGGGAATATGGTTTTATAATTCATTAAATGTTTTTTGTTTACTACCAAATGGGACGAAAAAATATGATGAAAAGGTGTCCAATTTTCCTCCAACTCACTGTATATTATCCTTTTTATACATGTAACAATACCACTTCATCCTAGATAACCTGTCAGATGAATACATGGACGTTTTAAACCCAGATGATGTCAGCCAAGAGTCAGATCTTCAGTATCTTGATGCTTGTAAGTCAAATTGTTATCTTTCTTTGACAATTTGAAAAAAAAAGCAACTTTTTTTAACATTTCTAATTTTTTTGCTTATAAGTTTTGTTTAAAAATCTCAGTTATTTATTTTTTTTTTTTACTATTAATTTTTTTTATTTTTTTTACTTTTTTTTGCTCTTGCAGCGGAGATGCAGCCTGGCCACAGACAGGATGTCTTTATGAGAGAGGATGAAGAGGAGATTGCAGCATCCAGGATCGAACAAGATCATGACGAAAATGATGGGGGTAAAAATTTAAACATTTTATAAAAAAATTTTGATGAATAAAAAAATATTTTAAATAAAAATTTAAAAAATTATTAAAATCCTACTCCAAAGAACAAATAAATATGAGAGATGATAAAAATAATATCGTTTAACGGGTAAATTTAATAAAAAATAAACTGTATGTAATACCATGTACTTACTTTTTGACTGTTTTTAATGTTTATGTGTAAAATATTAAGATTTAACGCAATAATCCCCACAAAATACACGGACAGCTATAATAGAAATTTAAAAGCTATTCTTGTTGCCTACGATTTGTAGTAATGACAAATCTATCCAAAACCAACCGCCGATGCCACGCTGTAAAACCTCACCCATAGAAAAAAGAAAAAGTTTGCGGGTAAAATTTTAATAAACTGAGATTTGATCTGGATGTTTAATGTTCTAGACACTGTAGCCGTGGACGAGGATGAGAGAGTGGAGGATGACATTGCGGATGACACCATCAATGGGGATGAATCAACCGACAGCGAGCAAGATGAAGACGATGACGACGACGACGATGATCAAGACGTAATGTTTTAATTTAAAAATTTAAAACGCTCTGGACTGTACCCTTTGCGATATTTTGCATTTGTCTTTGTAGAATTTATATTTTTTTTGGCATTTATACATTTTATGTGAATTTTTAACTTAAATATGAAAAACTTATAAAAGTTTGTCAATGCCTTTATTATATTTATAAAAAGTTTGCGACCAATTTCTGTTTTCTAAGAGTAGTTTTTGTGGATGCTTTTGTAAGTGTAGCGTAAACGGCAAATTTGCATCATTTTTTTAGTTCAATTTTTTTTTTAATTTTTTTTTCCTAGGATGAAATAGAGGATGATGGTTCAGAAATGGATAACCAGGAAATGGATGAAGACGAGGTTATTGAAGGTTCGTATCTCTATTGTTCTAAGTGGGTGAGATCCCACAGCAAGTCACTCCATGGAGAAAGATATTTAGGCTGAAGTTGGCCTATTACAGTCGTGGTGTTATAACCCAAATGTTCGTTAGATGTTTTGCCTTTGGGTTGTATATTTACCAGTATTGAGCATTGAACCTAGTATCCTTCAGTTACTATGCCACAGCAGTGAACAAATATTTTTCTTTATTTAATTTTTTGGTGGGTAATATTTTGGGGTAAAACTTCAAAATTGTAAACTGCTAATTTAAAATATTGGATTTTTTTCTTTTTTTACAGTATGTGGAAAAAATTCCCCCATTTAGCATTGACTAAAATACCTAAATAAAAAAAAACTTTTTTTACAGTAGTTTGAAATCTGCTAGTCTAAATCAGTGGAATAACAAAAATAAAATCTTTTTTTTACAATATTTGGAAATTCCTTTCAAGATAGCGGGTTGACTTACAGGGTGTTTTTCATCAACAGAATTTGGGGAAGATGTTGATTATGAAACATTCGTGTACGACTTCATGCATGGCGACCACCAAGATATGGATCTTTTCATTCAAATGGAAGATATATTTGGAAGTACGTGTTTTATTGTATTTTTCTCTAAACCAGTCCAATAATTTTTTGACAATTTAAAGTAGGGTGGGGAAGATGGGGCGGCTTTTCATTGTCTTTTATAGTCCCATTTGGAGGTAAACAGGAAGATTCACAGAATTATAAAACCGTATCCTCACAACTCACATAGACCGTTGTAAACTGTTTAAAACACAATTCGGATATTTGGATATTCTATTCTAAAGGTGTCCCGTCTTTCCCCACCCTACTATATACATGGTAAGGGTGTGACACATGGATTTTGAAATTTATTAAAAGCATTTACTTCTATATAAGAAATTGTGGACATTTTCTATGTTTAAAATTGTCTCGCCTTCCAAAAGTAAATTACATTAAAAACGGCATATGTTTAAAGAAATTGTGAAGAATGTTTAAAATTTTCTCCCCTTTACAAAAGTAAATTGCATTAAAAACTTCATATGTTTAATCAAAAAAGTCGTCCCAAAACTTAAATTTGAGTATAATACATCCATAATCATACAGAAATATTTTCCTTTCTAGGCATGCCTGGTGGTCGGTTACCAAACCAACTTATACCCATGCATGATGGCCCAGGTAGAAGATTAACACTACCCCTTGTAGTACATGATGATAACAGAGACAACAACAATACTAGTAACTTAAAAAAATTCTCATGTTTTTAAATATAAATTGCCAAATTTTGCATTTTAAAAAAAAAATAAATTAGCAAAATTTTGCTATTTTTTTTTTAAATTTCTTCTTTTTTTAAAAATAAATTGGCAAAATGTTGTAATTTTTTTTGTAAGTTTTTGAATGTTAGTGCATACAGGAACCAGTAATTCAAACTTACATTTGCAATGATTTCATAATCTTTTTTTTTAAAGTGTACTCTTCAACCATATCTGTATAGCAAATGGGCGGCGGGCCAACCCTCTGCTAAAATTACTTAGGTTACTGTAGGACCTTACACTTATACAATAGTATAAAATTGAAATCTCCAATTCTAAATCCATTCTTCACTTTTTATTGCTAAAAAATCGTAATCTGATTCATTCTTTCATTTTTTGCAAAATATTATTTTTTATTTTTATTTTTTTTAATCCTCTCATCTTCTTCCAGCACGTAGCATTCCCCCTCCTCCTGGGATGATCGCTCTCTGCCATCCTCTGTTAGTCCGGCACGCCAACCACGCCCAGATCACTGACAGTGGCGGTCCAATCTCCATACCAAGACAGGGCTTCTCTCAGAGCTTTGCCAGCGTTGCGAGTGGTACACGTAATGTGGCGGATGGCTGGACACACCAGGTGTCGCGTGCAGGCAACCTCTCCACTGCCCAACAACAACAGTTAATAAACCAACAGGAGTCCAACCACACCATACATCTACATTATACTGGTGGCAGGCAACCAAGGAATGCACCGTTAGTGCTGCAGAGGTAAGAAGAAGTAATGTCCTAGTACTTTGTATACACTAATATTCTAGTACTTTGTATATACTATTATTCCAGTACTTTGTATACACCTGTTATTTTATTGTATGTCAGTATGGTCCTTTAGCATAGCAAGCCATTAAACCTGAGGTCTAATTTGGCCTATTACCCCGATACATCAATTTGTCATTACGACTTTATAATATTACACTTAAATACTTTGGAATACATCTTTAAAACTAGTGTTGGAGTAGTACTCCCCCATTCTACCAAAATTTATAAAACTGACCTAACTTCAGTTTGTCATGTTGTTTTAAGTTATAGGTGGGAAAAGATTACACTTAGATACTTTGGAATACATCTTTAAAACTAGTATTGGAGTAGTACTCCCCCATTCTACCAAAATTTATAAAACTGACCTAACTTCAGTTTGTCATGTTGTTTTAAGTTATAGGTGGGAAAAGATGGGACGCCTTTTACCTATATTTTCTCGTCCCATTTGGTAGTAAACAAAGAACAGATTTACAAAACCATACCCTCACGACTCCCATATACCGTTAGTAATTGTTTAAAACACAATCAGGATATTTCAATATGATGTGCTTAAGGTGTCCCATCTTACCCCACCCCGCTATACAACAATATAATAATTGAATCTATTTTTAAGCTGAAAAATAGTTCTAGCTTTTGTATAAAATATTTTTCTCTTAAATGATTTTCTTTCTACTGTTAGACTTCTTGGACCCACAGTTGCACAAGATATCTTACAAGTCTCAAATTCATTGTACACGGAAGGTGGCGGACGTGCCCAGCTTATTGTCAACACAGATGACGCAAACTACACCCCCACTGATATCATTGACGTTATTTTCCTGGTAATTTTCCGTTCACTCATTCCTTCACAAAGTAGCAACATTTTTTTGGCCTCAAAATAATTTTTTTAATGATTTTTTTTATTTTATACATAGTAGGGTGGGGGAAGATGGATAACCTTTAAATTCTATTTTCGTGTCCAATTTGGTAGCAAACAAAGAGCACTCAAAGAATTATCTGTACTACTGCCACAAACTGCTGTTAATTGTTTAAAACACGATTAGGATATTTGGATATTGTGTAAAAAGTCTCCCACCCCCACCCTACTATACCCCCAAAAAATTGCTTCCTAATTCTGTTTTTTACTTCACAACACAGGATAGTATGTTTCAACAGCAAAGTGGGGTTATGGCAAACCATTCTGCTTCTCTCGTCCCTGATAACGTGCCTTCTTCTCTTGCCCGTTGGGTGGAAGAAAGTTGTGTGCTTGACTCACAAAGTCTTTATGATTGCATCACGGGTGAATGTTTCACATGAATTACATTTTATGAACAAAATTAACGACTTTTTTAGTGTGAAAAATTCTAATTTTCCATTTAAAAAGAAATTATTACTAATTTTGTATTTTTTGTGTTATTTTTTTTTTTGTATTTGGATAATACCTTTTCTAATTGATCTTTTAATTTATTTATTGTTCTTTATGTGTTTTTTTCTTTTTTTTACTTTAGTTTTTACATTGTATTTGGATAACACTTTTCTAATAATTTTTTTCATATAGATTCAAAGTAACTGTGTAGTCACAGATATGATATTTTTTCTAATCTTTCTTCTCTTTTTTCCGCAGTCATCAAGGATGAGATAGTGAAGCATGTCCTCGATGTGAGGGATGAGGAGCTCTCGGAGCGCAAAGAGAAGAGAAAGAAAGAGAAAGAGGAGAAGCAAAAAGAAGAGGAGCAGAAAAAGAAAGAGCGAGAAGAGAAAGAGAAAGCAAAGAAACAAAAGAAAGAGGAGGTTGTTGAAAACACTCCTGCGGAACAAGTAAATCACACTATCAATATATTCAACCTTAACTAATTGAAAACAAACACAGGTTACTACCAGTAGTTCACCATCCATAGCCACCCCATCCAACACACCAGTTGCTACACGGCCTGACTCTCCTTCTGTATCTTCAAGTAAGTCTTAACCGCTTAACCAACCAACATAAGAAAGACCACCGAAACAACAAGGCCGTGACCACAATGAGGTAGTAGGTTATGCAGTTATAGCCTCCCTTTTATACTGAGTGGAGCACAGGAGATACTGTGTAACCTTCTGCCTTTGTGGCTTCGTGTTTCTATCATCAGCTCCCACAAATTCCATGGCATCTTGCTGAGGTAGTGGATTCTGTAGTTTTTGCTCGTTAAATGAGCCAGAGGAGGTAACTGCACATTCCACCATCTCGTAAGTGCCTTGAACTTTCAACCTGGGATTTCCAGCAGAATATTCTTATGTTAGTTTTCTTTTATGAAAGAAAAACCATACAGTATTGTGGTTTTTTGACTAATTAGTGGTAATTTCACTAACTTGGCAAATTTTTACTAATTTTTTAAATTTCACTGCGTTTTAAAAAAGAATTGAGCTTTTTCAAGTTTTTTCCAAAATTTATTGGTAATCTCAAAAAACTTTTAAATCAAGCAATCTTTTCCAAATATGTTCCCAAAAAAGTAAATAATACCAACTTTTCCAATATGCCTTTATTGTTAAGTATCCTGAGGTACACCTGCTGTTGAGGTAGTAGGTTATGTTGTTGCACATAATACTGCATTGGAGATACACCATGACCTTCTAACCTCTGCAGTGTGTCTATCACTTTCAACATGGGGTAATATGGGACGAATCTGACAAATTCCAAGGACCTCACCCACATAGAGTTGATGTTCTTGTATTTCTATATGTAAAGTACTATGAACTGATTCAAGTTGAGGTAGTAGGTTATATCAGTTGATTATATGAACCAGGAGATAACTGTATAGCCCACTAGCTTACTTGCATGGTTTACTTTCAACCAAGAAAAGGATATTTCTACTAAATTTTTAAAGCAGAATTTTTTTAGGAAGAAAAGTTCCAGATTATATTTTTTCGTTTTTTTAAGAACTATAGTTGTCGATATTATGAGGTAGTAGGTTATGCAGTTTTGCGACATTATTCTCGTTGCGTTGGAGATAACTGTGTAGCCTACTGACTCTACTGTCTTCAGCTCTCTCTTCAAGCACTTTCCAGCCTTTTTTTCGATTCTCTCAAATGCCTTTTTTCTTTTTTGCTAATCCTTCTTTCCTACCTAAGCAACTGAGAGAGCGCCAGCCATCAATGCACTGCAGCAAGCTAGCTCCTCGCTACTGGCAGTTAGTGGCCAGCTTGAAGGGTTAAGTTTCAGTCTCCAACAAGCCATAGGAGCAAGTGAAGATGTTCCAGCAACCGCTCGTTCTGCATCTGACGCTCAAGGTAAAAATTCATTTTGGTTATTTAAAAAAAAAACTGAAAAATATGTTTAGCGAACATATATTCGACTTGAAAAAATATATTCCATTTTGAATATCTTTGAAAATCAAAACTTGAAATATATTTATTTAGAGTAAAAAAGAATATATTTGCTTCTTTTTTATATATAACAAATGATAGAATGTAACTTATTTATTGTCGCATGGCAAGGTAACGACACTTGTTATAACTTAAGTGTTTATTTACCCCCGTCGTGCCCATTTATAAGTTACCACATGTGTGACTTTGTGAGTGATTATTTTTTTTTCTATTTTATATATGACTAACAATTTAGACTAACCATTAAAGACCTCTGGGTTGGAGAAACTGCTGTTAAAAGTCATGTCTAAACACAAACAAAGCAAAACTGCTTTTATAATTTTAAAGTGTTGTTTTCTTTTTTTCAGCTTGTTTAAATGTTTTTAACTGTATTAAATATTTTAGCATGTTATGTACTTTCAGGTGAAACTGTTTCAATGGTCGCAGAAGCTGCCCCTTTTTCAGCAGATGGCGCTACAGAGCAGTTGGCCGTTCCTGCGTCTGACAGAGGTAATTTCAATGTAGAAAAAGCCTACAAACTACCAGAAATCAAACTAAATATAAATTACTGCCCAGCATATTGTACTGTACTAGAGTTTCATTTACCCAATAAATATGACCTGTGTAAGACACCAAAAAATAGCAGTACAGTAGGGTGGGGGAAGATGGGACACATTTTAACCGTATTTTCTCGTCCCATTTATCAGTAAACAAAGAACATTCAAAGAATTTTAAAAAATATCCTCACGACTCCAATAACCCGTTGTTAATAGTTTAAAACACGATCAGGATACTTGGATATTATGTGGTAAAGGTGTCCCATCTCCCCCCACCCCACTATACGTAAAAAATAAATGTCGAAACAGCTATTTTAAGAAAAAAAAAAAATTTAAATATAAATAGATTCAAAAAGTATTAAGACTTTGATTTTATTTTAGAGCGAAAATTTTGGTAAAAAAGTTCAAAAAATCGTAAAAATACTTTGATTTAATCTAACAGGCATGGACAATTCTTCACCACAGTCAGACGTTACAATGGAAACATATGAAGCTGTTGCGCAATCTGCTGCTAACGAGATGGTTGTTTCAGAAGGTATGTAAAGAAATTGTGAAAATATTCTGTTTTTTTTTTTCGCAGAATGCTCAGAAAACCAATGGCAGTTAGCATATATATTTAACAGAAGTTATGTAATTTCCGAAATTTCTAAAAAATTTATTAAAAATATTAAAAATTTGAAAATTTGTTAAAGTTACTGTATATATCTTGAAAATGTATACCAAAAGGAATACTTAAATAAAAAAATAGCATATTTTTTTGAAAATCTAAAATATTTTTTTTAAATATCTGTAGCTGAAGTGGTAACGACCACTACGGAAGAAGGAGCCACGGCTTCAAGTGCCACGGCACCATCCCAGGTCATGGAAGGTGTAGACCCTTCGTTTCTTGCCGCACTACCAGCTGATATAAGACAAGAGGTTATAAGGTAATTGGATTAAATTTGGTGTTGCTAGTTGAATAAGTTGATGGTAATAAAACACTTTGAAACATAAACAACTACAGCTTATTAAAAATAATATAGAGTAGGGTGGGGAAAGATGGAACACCTTTAGCACGTAATATCCAAATATCCTGATCATGTTTTAAACAATTAACAACGGTCTATGGTCGTGAGAATGCGGTTTCATATTTTATTGATTCATTTTTGTTTACTACCAAATGGGAGGAGAAAATAGAATGAAAAGGTGTCCCATCTTTCCCCGACCTACTATATTTTTTAACAACAAAAACTATTTTCTGATAAAAAAAATGTTTTTTTTCTTCTGTTTTTTAACAAAATCTCTTCAATTTTTTTCCGCATCCAGAGAGCAGCTCTCTCGATCCAGTCATCGGCCCGTAGCAGCATCTTCCACCACTGGACAACCCTCACACAGTGGAGTGAGTCCGGAGTTTCTCGCTGCTCTTCCTCCCAACATCCAGGAGGAAGTCCTGGAGCAAGAAAGAAGAGAAAGAGTGAGTTAGGTTGCATCTTCACCAATCATCCTCCAGTTAAAGTTTATTTAACTAATATTTTCAACACTGTTGCTGTTTTTAGACTTTAATATAAGAAAAAAGAGCGAAAGCAATTTGTATTATCACTTCTGCATATTAGTTTTTTAAACCTTCTTTGATGAAATGATGTTTTTTCAGAAATTGTTTTTTATTTGATAGAGAGGCAAACCACCTTTGCTAACCCTAAAATTATATTAAAAAAGATACAAATCTTAATAGAAAAAAGTTTTAACATAAAAATATTTACAGAAAAAAGTCTTGAAGTTGTTACATAACAAATACAAATATTTATAGAAAAAAATAAAAATATTTTTTTAGTCTCGTAACACTGCCCAGCAAGCTGCAGCGGGAGAAAATCTTGATCCGACGACTTTCATCCAAACTCTTCCTCCCGAGCTCCGGCAGTCCGTCCTCTCGGACATGGATGAGTCTCTCGTAGCTGTGCTCTCGGAGGAGCTGGCAGCGGAGGCGCAGAGTTTACGAGATGATGTAGATGAACGACAGAGAAGATATTTGCAGGTGAGAAGAAAAAATAAAAAAATAAAATGTAAAAAAAAACTTTTTTAAAAAAATAATAAAATGTTGAAAAGAAATCTTTTAAAAGAAGAGTTGAAAAAAAATTTTAAATAATTTTATAAACTCCCACCCCTATCCTATCAACTTCCACTAAATTCCGCAAAAATGACCCGGATCTGGTGTTCATATAATTAAACGATTCTTGTTTAGTAAAATACAGTAATGATCTAGTGCTACGAAATGTAACAAACAAAATAAAGTCCTAACACAATTTCTCTATTACTACTAGTGGTCGGATTTGATTTTTGTTAAGCTTCCATAGCATCACATCATGCCTGTCTTATCAAATTTAATTAATTTTTTAACCTTATTCTTACTACAGGAAAGGTTGCTTACTCACGGTGTAGGTTTACTTCGTCAAGGTGGTGTACGCAGTCGGTCCCGTCACATCACAGAAGGCTTTGGTGGCTTCCAACGGCGGCCTGGCTACACCGAATCAACCACAAGAACTGGCCAAACAGCAACCACAACGACACCCCCTTTAGTTTGCCGTCAAATACTTGACCACGAATCACTCGCGTGTCTCTTACTGCTTCTCTTTGTGGATGAGACGAAATTAAACACTAACTGGTTACACAGGGTATTACGCAATCTCTGCTACCACGTGCCTTCTCGGGACTGGTTAGTAGCCACACTTATGTCCATACTACACCGAGCAAGTGAGCTGCATTCTCCTAAATCAACCACTGATTCTGAAATGGATGTCACACCTTCGCAGCCAACCAAGCTGCAGAAACAGATGCCTAAGAAATCCTCTATATCTAGTTCTGCAGACACAAGCTTCAGAAACACTTCTTGGATGTCTATTAAACTGGAGGCTGCATTAGGATCGAGGTCCAGTATATTCCAGGTGCGGTTTTTGCTTTTCTGATGTAGGTTGTCACGTTTTTCTCTGCTGTGTCAGTTATTTATGCTACATTTATTGAAATGCTGCAAAAAATCTATAAAAATAAATAATTTTTAACAGATTTTAAAAATTGTCGGTTAAAAATAAGTATGAATGGAAATTATTAAAAATGTTATCAATAAAAAATTGTAAAAGGCTGCAAAAAATGTTAAAAAATTTAAACGTTTTTAACAGTTATAACAGGTTTTGGGTTTTAAAAAAAATGTTAATTTTCTTGGTTGGTAGTAGGGATGTAATGTAAACAATTTCATCAATTTATCATTTTTTCTTCAGGTTGAAGGAGGATCTTCAATCTCTCCTTCACCCGGATCAATGAAGAAGCATGGAAGGGATCAGGGATCAGAATCCTCCACTAAAAGAGTCCACATCCATCCTCAGGCATCACCTGTGGTTTGCAGACACGCCATTGATGCTCTCATTGTGCTTTCAAAAATCTTTCCAAATTATTTCATCACGCAACAGCCATCCAAACCAAAAACAGGTGAGTTACTGAAGTTTGCATATTATTTATACTTTGTAGGGTGGGGGAAGACGGTGTTTTAAACAATTAACAACGGTCTATAGAAGTCGTGAAGATACGGTTTTATAATTTTCTGAATGTTTCTTGTTTACTACCAAATGGAATGAAAAAATAATAAGAAATAATGTCCCATCTTCCCCATCCTACTTATTTTTTTTTTTTTTTTTTTTATAATTTCATTAACAAACTGTAATTTTTTATATTTTTTTCTGCACAAAAACATTGTACATTTTACTGATTTTATATATTTAAGTAACAAAAATGTAACAAAAAAGTTTAAGAAATTATTCGTTTTTCCCTTGCCACTTGCAAAACATGATGTGTATTTTTGGCATAAATTTTCAGTTTTAACTAAAAATCTATTTTGCATAAGTCTAGTTTTATTCTTTGTGGTCTAAATCCAATGGTTTACCAAAATGTAAAACCTCACCTTTACAGCATAGAAGTCAATAACTTATATTTTATAGTTACAGACAAAAGCTCTATGATAGAAACCGACTTCTGGGACATTTTACTCAGACTTGATGCAAGCAGCGCACATAAGAAGAAAGTTGCTGCAAGACACCAGCATTCTAATGAAGGTACATTGCTATTGCACTAAATATGTATATTGGTTTTTATCGCTTATAACAGTTATTGTTCAAAGTTGAAAATAAAAATACAGTTTTGTCTATATGTTGTACTTAAATATTTTAGGTTTAAAAAAAAATATTTTTAAAAAAACTAAAAAAAATTTAGTAAGTTTTATTTTTAAATTTGATTGAAACTTTTTTAGATGATCCTCATGTTGCCGGTGACTCCGCCTCCGAGAAGAGCAACATTGATCTCAGCATCACTTGGCTTGGAGTCCTGATGCGGATGCTCTCTCAGCCAGTAGTGAAGAGGAGTCAGCAACTTACAGATAAGATGTTGCGTCTCCTGGCTCAGATCTCGCGCTACATCACTTCGGAGCAGAGTCAGAAGGCAAAGAAAGATACTCCCGCATCCGGAACTGCTCCCAATGCATCCGTGAGCAATACAGGAGCAACAACATCAGCGGAGGTCCAGGTCACCTCCGCTGACCAAAATGTGTAAGTTTAATGAACTGTATTATAGAGGCATATCATTTTTGATGCAAACAAAAAAAAATATTGTAAAAAATTTAAATTTTGTATAAAAGTCCTAATATACACTGTCCGGATAAAAATCTTTAAAAAATGTTGTGTTTCCCCCAAAAAAAATATTAAAAAAATTTAAATTATGTATAAAAGTCTTAATATACATTGTCCGAATAAAAATTCTTTAAAAAATGTTATGTTTTTGCTAAAAAATTTAAAAAAAAATTAAATTAACTATAAAAGTCTTAATATACATTGTCCGGATAAAAATCTTTAAAAAATGTTGTGTTTTCACTAAAAATTCATTTTTTACAAAATTGCAGTGTGGTTACTGACCAGAGTGAAACATCGGGCACCTCTACTGCCACCATGGGTGCACGTGCCGGCACAAGTAACACCAGCACGGTTGGTCGGAGCACTGCTGCTCCTCAGACGAGCACAACATCATCCTCTCGCTCCCAAGGATCAATCTCCACCATCTCCGAGACCCCTGCAACATCCGGAGCAAAGGAGGACACAGCTCTTCAGCTCGAAAAAGAGCTCTCTCTTACTGTAGGGGTCCTAACCACGCATGCTTGCTCCGAAGAGGGTCTGGAAGATGCCACAACTCTTCTCCTCCACCTCTCAAAATCTGCTCCCGCTCTTCGTTTGTTGATCATTCGTCTATCCCTGGAAGGTAAGATGATGGAACAAATGATCTAAAACTAAAATGACAATGAGTAGACTTTAATTACAATGAGGATTTTCTAAAGAAGTATTAATTCCAAATTTTAAAAATACACTTTTTGGTTTTAATGGGATTTTCAAATTAATCAAGTAATCCATCTTAAATCAAAACTGTTTAAATTTATAATAAAAAAAATGTTCTGTAATGGTTGAGGTCCTTTGGTGAGACACACCAGGGACCTGATATTTTCACCAATTGATAAGTTAGAAAAGTTGTTTCAAACACAAATTATTAACATTTTATAGAAGATTCGTTAAATTTGACCCCAAAAAAACTTGTTATTCCCTTTTTATTACCTAGATTAAGTTAATTAAAACAAAGTGATGGCAAACTAGCAACAGCGGTATCTCTCATTCACACTAAATAACATTTAAAACTTCATTTTAAAAATTTTCCTACTCAATTTTTTTACCGACACACACAAGTCTTTTTGTATCTTAAAATTACTCTTCGTAATATTGAATTCCAGGTGCCCAAAAACTTGGCGGTCTTCTTGCAAGCCAAATAAAGGAGCTCCTGGATGAGATAATTGTTTATAACCAACAACAACTGGCAAGTGGTGCTATTCCCGCTGTCACTACAGCTCCAACAAAAGGAGTTATTGTAAATCGGTATGGGAAATATATTCTCAAAAAAATAATAGATATATTTTTGTTGTATATAGTAGGGTGGGGGAAGATGGGACACCTTTAGCCTGTGAAGTCCAAATATCCTTATTGTGTTTTAAACAATTAACAACAGTCTATGAGAGTCGTTAGGGTACGGTTGTATAGTTATTTAAATGTTCTTTGTTTACTACCATAACGGACGAGAAAATAGAGTGAAAATGTGTCCCATCTTCCCCCATCCTATTATATACAACAAAAAATAGTAAAAAGATATTAAATTTATACAATAAAAAATAGTAAAAAGTAGTAAATATATATAGTAGGGTGGAGAAAGACGGGACACTTGGGACATAATATCCTGATCTTGTTTTAAACAATTAACAACGGTCTATGTCTTGTGGATACGTTTTATAATTCTTTGAATGTTTTTTTTATGAATGGCAGAGTTTTCTTTATTCCCCAAAAAAATGTTTAAAATTATGTTATATTTTGTTTTTATTAAATTTAAATTTTTTCATCACTTTTCATATTTTTTTGGTATTTTCAGTTTTGATTCCACGCTCACTGTCGTGTTATCTGCCAAAGATAAGTTTAAGAAGTTGGGAAGAGAACTACAGCTCCCTTCTATGCAAGCTCTAACTAGCAAGACTTCACACCAGGTATATATCAACTACTGCCTTATGTATCTGTTAGCTCATTTGCAGAGTGCTGGAATTGAAATCTGAAGGTTGTAGGTTCAAGGCTCACAGGTGGTGACTTAAAATAAGCACTTATATTTAAACAGTTGCTCTAAAATTAAGGTGCAACGGCCATGCCTTTTAACTGAGACTCTTTTCCACAGTTTTTATCAATATCGTGTTTAACGACTGTTGTTTTACTGTTGATTCTCTTCTTGTTTTTTAAATACCATGGTCTTCGCTATTGTTTTCAAAGAGTCAAAAAAATTTGTGTTAATTTTTTTTATGGACACCACAAAATAATTAAAAAGTATAAAAAAAATCGATATTTCATAAAAAAATGACACTCTACAATATTGTATAAACGAACCTACATATAATGTACCATTTTTTGCATTAATATTACAGACAATACCTTAACAGTAAGCATAATATATACCCTGCGCTATACAATATTAACAAGATATCCAATCTTAGGCATTTTTCCTGAGAATCTTGAAGGTGATAATTCAGTTACAACAGGCATCAAAGGGTGGGGTGGTTCTGGGTTTAAATAGCAATCAGTCAAGGTTTGGAAACAATCAATTCCGTCGCTGGAGAACAGGTGTGGTTTTAAGCTTTTTTTTAGTATGTATCACTTTTTAACTTTTTTTAAACTAAGTATTCTGTTGTTTTAAGAAAAAAGTTTTTAAAAAATCCTATTACTTTAATTTTTTCGACCAAACCAAGCTTTACCTTATATTCCAAACTGTTTCAGATATAATATTCTCTGTAGTATTAGTACTAGTAGCTAAAAACCTTTCATGCAAAAATTACAGATTTTGTAGAAATTGACATCATTTCCTGAAAAATAGAAATTTATTTTTTAAAAATTAAGTTCTCAGAAAAAAAGAATTTCTTTGTAAAATACCAAAATTTCAATGATAAATCTAAAAAAGTCACGAAATTTTAAAATATTAATACTTATCCTCTATCACCCGCAGGGGGGTCCATGTTATCTGCTGTACAGAACACCGTCTCCCGTCTGGAACGAGAGGCTGATGCCCTCATGGACATCATATCGCCTCCTCTTCCTCGATACAGGAACCAAACTGCTCGAGCATCCCAATCCTCGAGCTCTGCAGCTGCATCCTCATCTAAATCTGAGACAGAAGAGGAAGAAAAAAAGGGTTAGTTTGATCTGAAAATTTTTAAAAAATAAAAAAAAAGATTAAAATATATATTAAAAAAAAAAGAGAAATTAGGTTTAAAAGTGGTTTAAAAAAAGTTAGTTCCATCTGATATTTTAAAATAAGTTTTGGAAAATAAAAAAAAAGAAAATTTGGGGTGGGTAAATTGGATTTGTAAACTTGTTTTATACAATGTATAATTTTATGTATTTGAACACTTTTACATTATTTAAGTTAATAAATTGATAAATATTGTTTTTTTTTGTATATAAACTTTTGCAAAGTATTTTTATACAAAATTTAATTTAAAAAAATGTGTTTTTTATCATTACACAAATTAGTTAAAAAGTATAAAAAATTCGATATTTTATAAAAAAAAAATGAAATTCTACATAATACTTAATAGATGAATCTACATTAAGTGAAAGATTACAACTGGATGAACTGTGGGAAATACTAGGAGCATGTTTAAAAGAATTATCTAAAAGTCATGACCAGCATGCTGTGCTTGTACTGCAGGTGTGGCAGATATTTTGATTTTTGTGCAAATGTATTTTATTGACTGTATGTACGTTTGTATTTGAAAATTGAATGCAGTGGCACCCTATGTGTTGGAGTACAGGCTGACTCTTTTTTATTTTACTTTTTGCATAAAAATTAACAAGTTTAAAAAATTTGAATATTCATACATTGGTATAGTACTATGGGACGCCTTTAGAACAAATATATAAATAATTTGATTGTGTTTTAAGCAATTAATAACGGTCTATGGACATCGTTAGGATACGGTTTTGTAATTCTTTGAATGTTCTTTGTTTACTACTAAATTGAACGAGACATTAATGTAGGTTTCTGAAATCCATATAAACAAATATCAGTTTTTAAAAAGGTTTTTACTAATAATAACCATATCTATTCTATATGGCTGCGGTCTTACAACACAGCACGCAGGTAACCTAACATAAGCCAGAGTTGCCTAATAACTCTGATAATCAGGCCAAAAAATACTCTCCAAGAGTCCAAACAGCTTCTATTTCAAATTTCTACTTTTTCCATTTTTTTTTTTCAAAATTAACTTTTAATTTCCGACCAGCCGGCTGTTGAAGCCTTTTTTCTCGTTCATTCATCCGAAACGTCGCAGTCAAGTGCACGCAGAGGTGGGGGAGGAGCAGAGACGGAAACAAGAGAATCCCAACTTGCGCACATCAATGAACAACCCCCTGTATCACCTGGACAACCAACTGGTAATTGGAAAACTTAGTCTTTGGTAGAACATTTTCAGCCATTTCAGGCTTCTTTTGCCAATTTTCACCTGATTTTAGGCTCTTTTTGGCAATTTTGGGCTGTTTCCATGACCATTTCAGGTTTTGTTTGCCACTTTTTTGTCTTGTTTGACACCTTATTTTATTGGCCCATTTCAGGCCCCCCAGTTTTTGCAGACTAGGCCTGATTTTATGACTGTTGACTCCTTTCGCCAAATTTTACTTGACTTCTTACCTTATTGGACTAGCTACTTTTAAGCCTCCCAATTTGTAGACTCTATTATAAATTGATTTTGCCAATTTATAAAAAAAAAAATTAACATTTTTAAAAATTGGCAATATTCTCCCACAGGCGTTTTCTGTACATTTTTTCAAAATTTTTCTTTAAATTTTTTTAAAAACTCTGATCCAACCTCCTCTTCCACAGGAAGCACATCCGAATCCTCTTCCTCCCTTTCATCCCAATCCTCTTTAATTGATGCCAGTATGCCAATAGACACACAAAAGTTCCTCAAATTTGCCGGTAAGTAAAAATCATTTACATCAACTTTATTTAACAATTTTTTATATTTATTACCGTAATTTTTATTATTTAAAGAAAAATTGCAGATTTGCAGTGTTTTTCTGAAATAATGGCTTGTAAAAATATGATTGTACTTAAAAACTATAAACTTTTTTGTATGTATAACTATTGGTTCGAGCAAATTTTTATCTGAATAAAAATAAATTGAGTAAAATATGATTTTTGCCAATAAACAAAAACATAAAAGATAAAAAAAGAATTTGGATGTATATTAAATAAAAAAGTGCCAATTATTTTTTTTAATTAATATTACATGCAAGCAAAAATCTATTCAATTTTCTGAACATTATAAAATAAAAATAAAAGTATAAATTTTTTTTTTAAATATAATAAATAAATAAATACAAAAAGTATAAAAATTGCTTAAATTTCTGCATTATATTTCAGATACTCATCGTACAGTGCTGAACCAAATACTCCGACAATCTACTGTCCCGTTATCTGACGGTCCTTTCTCTGTGTTAGTTGACCACACGAGAGTGCTAGACTTCGATGTCAAGCGTAGATACTTCAGACAAGTAATTTTTTTTAATTTTTAAAATAAAATTTAAAAAAATTTTTTTATTAAGGTGAATAAGCAGTATTAAGTAAAACTTCAAAATTTTTAACTTTTATTTAAATATTTTAAAATAAAATGAAAAAGATTAAATTCAATAATAATTATTTAGTAAAAATTTTAAAATATTAAACTTTATTGAAATATTGAGAAAATATTTAAATTTATTTGATTATTTTTAGGAATTGGAGCGAACAGAGAACTCTCCCATCCGTCGTGACGATGTTGCTATCCGTGTCCAGCGTGATCATCTATTTGAAGATTCCTTCCGTGAGCTTCACAGGAGGACTCCTGCCGAGCTCCGATCCCGTCTCTATGTTGTCTTTGATGGGGAAGATGGACAGGATGCAGGCGGGGTCCTCCGGGAGTGGTATTTGGTGATCTCGAGAGAAATTTTTAATCCGATGTACGCTCTCTTCCGCACATCACCTGGTGATCATGGGACGTACACGATTAACCCACTTTCTTACATCAATCCTAACCATCTGTCATATTTCAAGGTGAAACTATATAAAAATTAACTATATGTCCACCAAAAATATATAGAAATATACAAATAACCACAAAAAATGTAAAAATTAAATGTATAACCACAAAAGTAAACTATGACCAGAAAAAAAATGTAGAAACAAACTATATAAAAAATAAATTATATAATCACAAAAAAATAATATTATTCTATTAGTGCCTAAAATTGTTACCTGTTTTCAGTAATTTATTTTGGCTGACCAGCATGGTCTTACTTGCACTAAAAAAATGTTGGTTTTTTTAAACCTAAAAAATGTTTTTCGAAATTCTTTTTTAAAAACTTTTTTTTCTGTTTTTTTAGTTTGTTGGTCGTATCGTGGCAAAAGCAATTTATGACAACAAGCTACTGGAGTGTTACTTCACTCGATCATTCTATAAACACATCTTGGGCAAACCAGTAAAATACACGGACATGGAGGCAGATGATTACGAGTTTTCACAAGGTTTACGTTACTTGCTGGAACACGATATTACTTCGCTGGGAACCGAACTTTTCTTCAGTGTGGAGGTGAGAAAATATTGCTATTTTGGAAAAAAAAATTTTTGAAAAAGAATGTTGCTTTTTCGGTCTTGAGAAAAAACATGCTATTTATTGCATTAAAAAAATGCATTTAAAAAAAAGCGTTGCTTTAATGGACGTTATGGTTTAAGAGTAAATGAATTTTTCGTTTTATCTTAACTACCTTTTTGACAAATCTTAACTACCAATACAATATTATACACATACCTTATCCTGTATTGTATTTTTAAACAATAAAAAATAATCATCCAGATAGAGGAGTTTGGGAAGACGGAAGTCCGAGATCTAAAGGAGAACGGTCGCAACCTCCCAGTGAGTGAGAAGAACAAGCGTGAGTACGCGCATCTTGTGTGTCAGGAGAAGATGACAGGAGCTATCAAGAAGCAACTCGCGTGAGTTTTAACTTTAATTTAATACGTACTAAATTTTTTTTTTGTGTCACTGTGTTGTGGTGTTGCAGCACCGTTCGCATGAAAGACTTAAACTGGGCTTTCCTGGTGTTGGGGTAATGGGCCAAATCTGGCCTAATTCCCAGGTCCATGACCAAAACCTCACCAATAAAAAATAAAAAAAATATTTTTAATAATTTATCTTGTTCTACCAAAATGTTCTGCCTTTTTCTAGATGTGCCTTTTACAATGATTTTTTTTGTTTCTAGAAATAAATCTTTTTTTTTTTTTCGATAGTGCCTGGTTTTACAACCATGGATTTTATTAAAGTGTGTTTGTAGTTTTTTGTGATGATTATGTCAGATATTTATGTCAGTTGGAGCTCTATGGCTTCAATATAGTGGGTCATTTAAATTTAATTCATAAAATTTTATTTCTGTGTTAATTCAGTGCAAATTATTTACATGTAAACTTTTAAAATCACTTTTTTTAAGCCTATTTTTGTCCTAGAAGGTAATGATAACAATATTTTTTTAAAAGTATCGCTACAACTACAATTTTTCTGTACAAAAACACTATATAAATCAATTTTTTTTTTTGCAGAGCTTTTCTTGAAGGTTTTTACGAAATAATTCCGAAACGATTGATTTCAATATTCGACGAACAGGAACTTGAACTACTAATATCAGGTTTAAGATTTTTATTTATTTCAAACATTCTATTTACTAATTTAACTATTTAGTATTTATTACATGATTTGAGCTGATTTATATAGGTTTAAAATACCAAGTGTATAAAATACCATAAATTACCAAGTATATAAAATACCAACAAGCAAAATCTTTGCATAAAATCAAAATCTTCATGCGAAAAAACAGCTTCAAACTATTAACACTTCTTCCATTCATATCTGTTTTGCAATTTTTCGCGCATGAATTTTTACAATATATTTTGATTTTACAATATATTATTTATTCTTTCGGGGTGATGGCAATCATTGTAACAGATTTTTTTTTTGCAATAAAAATGTTTTTAGTACCGAAATTTTGACACCATGTGTGTCACTTATTCATTCTCTTATAGCCATAACATGCAATAGCAGTCTTTATAACCCCATCTTGTTTTTGGCAAAAAAAAAATTGGCTCTGAAACTTTTCCGCATTGTTTCACTGGGTGACAACAGTCATTTTATAACACCATTTTTTGTTATTTTACAAAAAAAATTTTTTTTTTTTAAATTATAATTTTTTTTTATATAAAAAAAATGTTTATTTTTTTCTTGTATAATACTATATTATGCACGCAACAGGTTTACCAAATGTGGATATTGATGATTTGCGTCAAAACACCGAGTATCACAAGTACCAACCAAACTCACCTCAAATACAATGGTTCTGGAGAGCCCTGCGTTCATTTGACCAAGCTGAACGTGCCAAGTTCCTGCAGTTTGTAACAGGTAATAATATAGCACTGTTTGGTATGAGAATCAGGACGATACAGTTATATAGTTCTGTAAATATTCTTGGGGTACCACTAAATGGGACGAGAAAAGGAATGAAAACATGTCTCATGCTACACCAGTGTTTTTATTCATACACCTTGCCGAGTTACCACGTCATTTTTCGGAGAATTGTGTTTTTATGCACGGCTGACAAATTGGACAACCCTTAGTGACCATTGGGTTGGACAATTACTATTCAGTGTTTTTCACCGAATTTAAATACTATTCTATGTGGGTGAATCCCCCAGGGTGTCTCGCTACCCTAGGATTTAGGCCAGGTTTGGTACACAGGGTAATACTGCATGGGCCTCACCAGATTCCCGGAAGGTAGGCGGACAGGGCTTTAATGGTAATGGATGTTTTCCTTAACAGTTTGGCCAAGGATAGATACTCCTGTCTAGCTGCCACATATGCTGTATGTGAGCCAACGTTGTGGTTTTTCATCTATGAATATTGTATGCCCTCCTATATTATATTCTGACATATAGTAATATAATGTTAACTTCACACCAGGCACATCTAAAGTTCCACTGCAAGGTTTCTCCACCTTAGAAGGCATGACTGGCGTACAAAAGTTCCAAATACACCGTGATGACAGATCCACTGCTCGTCTACCTTGCGCACATACTTGGTTCGTAACTATAGCTTAGTTTTTACAATAAAATTACCGAAAATGTCTAGAAATGTGAGATTCTGATGCAGTTGACAGTAATGTATCTGCTGTAACAAGATGTACTACCTCACTGGCTGCTGTATGCCAAAAAAAGTACCTGCATAGATGTACTGGACTGGTTAAGATGTTCTGTATAGTTTTAACACAACATTAGAGCTGAAAAAGTAGTTTGCTCATTACCCAGATTAAGAAGAAGTAAAATGTTTGACTTTTCTTGAAATCACAAATAAGCAATTAAAAAAATCTTTTTCTAGCTTTAACCAGTTAGATTTACCTGCGTATGAGAACTACGACAAGCTTCGTGAACGACTTCTTCTTGCCATCACCGAGTGCACAGAAGGTTTCGGACTCGCCTAAGCATCCAAAGAGTTCCTGCGTTCCCATGTCAAACTAGCTTCTGGTGCTAATTGTACAGATGTCACAGTTTATGTTATTACTTTGCAAACAATTTCGATATTTGTTTATTTGTTGCGCTGCTTTCCTAAAACCAAACTGGTCGGCTCCGTCACTTTCGCATCTGTGAAATAAACTTAAGAACACAAGATCCGAAACCCTTGGATGAGAAATGGTTCTGCCGTTTTAATTTACAACTGCAGCAAAAAATCATAGAAATCTGCCAGTTTTCATTTTGAACAGTCTTAAGCATTGCCTTTCAGGATTTCAATCTCACAAAAAAATATGGAAGAGTTTTTCAAACGGTCTAAACTCTACCTTTTTCGATTTCATTCTTATCAAAAATATGGAAAAGTTGATTTATTTGCCAAAAACTAGTGTAAGCAAAAGGGATTGACTTGTTTATTCGGTGCCTTTTAAAAAGGTGGAAGAGGCACAACTGCGAACAAGGTCTCAGGTAAATTATTCAGGCTAAATCTACACAGTATTACATGAGTATTACACAATGCAAGCATATGGAACTATATGAGGCAGTTGAACATTAGGGTGCAAAATATACAGAAATGGCACAGTATGATTCAAACTATATGATTGATTTAGATTTCAGCTAAATTTATGAAAAAATGTCAGTTATTTGTGGGAGAGGTTGCTTTAAAACAGTCCGGTACATCTACAGTAAGATGAGCAGGTAGTTCGTACATGTGGTCTACCCCGGCTGTATTTACGTTTGAATGTGGGGGTGATGGAGCTCTATAAGGTGGCGGACCAGATTCCTGGATTTGAGATAAAGGCATTAAGGATCTGGTGTTACAAAATAAGTAACAGATAGAAATCAAGTGCAACGAATACTATAGGAGGGTGGGGGAAGATGGGACACCTTTAGAACATAATATTTAAGAATCCTGATCGTGTTTTTTTAACAATGGTCTATGGGAGCCGTGATGATGCAGTTTTATAATTCTTTGAATGTTGTTTTTTTACTACCAAATGGAACGAGAAAATAGAAAAAAAAGGTGTCCCCCACCCTACTATATAATATAAAAGATATTATTTTGACTAACTGGCATCGTCAGTCTCTGCAAAACAAGCTTATTCAAACAGAGGAGATGAAGGCATTTAGTTATTTACCATGACTCAGAATTTAAAAAACTCAATTTGGCTTGTTTGAAAAACTAGTAAGTGTTTGGGTAATACGCTATCTCTCTTTTTTCGAATAGTAATAAGTAATACACTATCTCAGGTCTAAATCCAAGTTGTCTTGCTATACACATGTCACATATATAGAATAGAATTTCAACTGTACTTACTGATTCGGTTGAAGAAGATGTCCGAAAACGAGTTGTTTGATTACGAACAACATTCTCTCTCCCTCCTGCCACACGAGGCACTACAGAGTGAACTGTAAAAATGTCGAAAACTGCCGCAGAGGTCCCTCCTGCAGACTCTGAATACATGTTGTGTGGAAAGTTGGACGTTGCATGAGTTTTACCATCAGTGACTGAAACTACAGTCCCAATTTGTGACGTTCGTACATGGTATGGAAAGTTCCGATTCGCTGCCTGTGGACGCATCAGTGTCTGGGAAATAGGAAATGTTTAAGAAAAAGTAGCTGTTATCAGTAGATTGGTCATTACTAAAGCAAGTAGTAAAACGTATTTAAAGATTCTGATTCAGCGCTGGATTTTTAACACAAGAGAATCCAGAACTAAAAGTAAATTTTAAAAGTTATTGTAATCTGAGTTTAAACAGCTGGGTGTTTCAGCTGAAATATTGTCCTCCACATTTTTGCAAATTCACCGCTGCTGCCAATAGTTGAAACTAACACCCTGGATTATGAATAAAATGTAACTGGTCGAAAAAATTCATTATAACACAGATGTTCTGTTTCATACACCTCGGGGCGCTTACGAGTTAAGTAACTTTACGGGTGATTGTTTTTACGGAACGGCTGACAATTTGAATTTAGACAACTCATTAATGACCACTGGGTTAGAGCAATTTCTGTTAAGTGTCTCGCCCGAGGACACATACACCCACAATGGTAACAGCGAAGAGCTTTGAACCCATTACTTTTGGGTTAGAGGCAGGCGCACTAAACACTTTACCGAACACATTATTACACCATTAAAAGTTGTTCAAGATTTGACAACTTACCAGGAAGATTGAATAAGCAAGGAAGTCGATACATCTTTGTAATCCATTCACAACTTTCCTTCTCATATAACGTGGGATGGCAAATGTAGCAACCAACACTATTATTGGAATTGCGTAAAACCTACAGAAACAGCAGAAATCTTTGAAAAATTGTAAAAAAAAGTTTTTATAGTTTTTATAAAAAAAAAGTAAACAAAATTTTTATAAAAAAAAGTTTTATAAAAATTGTAAAAAAAAAGTATTTTTTCTCTTAAAATGTTTTTGCTATTATTTCACCTTAAAAAGTTACAAAATTCATTTTTTGATGTAAATAAAAATATTAAGAAAGGTTTATATCTTAAAATTGTTTTCTATTAATTCCCAACAAAAAATTACAAAAATAATTTTTACGAAAAAACAACAAACTAATACAAGTTAGAATCAGGTATAGAATACCAACATACCATATAGTGTATATTCCATACAAGGGGTAATAGAACTTATTTTTTTCAGGATAATGCTTTAGTGTGAATATAATTCCATATGAGAACCACACCCAAGCAGCAAGACGCAACCCAATTAAACCATATCCAGCAGGGGATTCATAAACATAAAGTACAAGACCAGGATCAAATAGCTAGAAACAGGAACAGGATTTTAACCAGAAATATTCTTTTCATTATTTTCCAGTTAAAAACTTACCAAAATGCATTCCTTTATATTACATATTATTTTAAGCTTTATTGAATGAATGTAACATATATACTCTTGCGTGGCAGGGCAACAACAGTTGTTATAACACGGGTGTTCTGTTTTATATAACTCGTGCCCGCTTACGAGTTACCACGTATCTGACTTTGTAGGTAAATCTTTTTAGGAGAGATATTTTCCTTTATTTTATGTGTGGCTGATAATTTGGACAACCCATTAGTGACCACTGGGTTGGAGCAATCGCCGTTAAGTGTCTTGCCCAAGGACACATACGCCAACAATGGTAGCACCAAAGAGCCTGCGCTAACCAACTGTGCTACGGCGCTGGATTATAGCAGAATGAGTAATTTTAATTTACAAATATATAAACAGGTTATCAGATGCTATAACCACAAACCACTTACTATGTATTCATATAGAAACAGAATAACATCAATGACAGCATACACAGTGATGAATACAGACATCTTAATGGTCCCTGCATAGGATAAGTGGCCACGTGTGATGGTAAAGCCTTTACCGAGGAGTAGAAGCAATAAGAGAAACAATAGTTCAGCAGATGTGCCCAATATTTCACCTGCATTATATGAAGGTAATTAATATATAGTTAAAAAATATGGTATTTTTTTAAAGGCAAATGAAAAAGGAAGATGATATAAGAATGCAGAAAATCTCTAGGACAGAAAAAAGTAAATAAGGGCAAAAAAGACAAAAAAAAGGAAAAAACAAATGTTAATGACAAAAATGGGAAAACAATGGAAATGTCCATCGGAAATGACAAAGTGGGTTTAGGGTCCAAATTGGTGCATTACTTCATATGATATGAGGTACTAACTAACCTATGAGTTTAAGTCCATTATTTCCAATGCCATCAGAAGCATAAGTTCCAATTGCCACACACAACATAAGGAGACCAAACACTGAAAAATAAAAGGTTTAGTTTTTCAGTTGAATAAATGAATGTAACTTACTTTATTCCCGCATGGCCTAAAAAAGGGGCAACAGCGGTTGTTATATCACGGGTGCTCTGTTTAATACAACTTATTTCAGCTTACGAGTTACCATGTATGTTTCTTTGTATGTGAATATTTTTTTGTATTTTTTCATTTTTTGTGTATGGCTATTTGGACAACCCATTAGTGACCACTGGGTTGAGGCAATTGCCGTTAAGTGTCTTGCCCAAGGACACATACACCCACTATGGTAGCAGCGACGAGGCGTGAACCCATTACCTCTGGCTTACATGCAGGCACGCTAACCACTACGCCATGGCGGCGGACTAAGTTACCATCTAAACAAAAAATTTTGTACATACAAAAATTTGTATTATAAAATATTAAAACAGTTTTATTATTATTTGAATTAGTTGTTCTTACCTTCTAACGCTATGCACACCATAAACATCTTATACGTTGTATGGAGCATCTGTCGATTTTGTAAACTCACTAAAAATTTTTAAAAAAATAAAAAATTGTAAGAAAAGCTAACTGTTTTTGAAATAAAATTTAATGTGTCTCTATAACCAGAAGTCAGATTAAAACCTTTTTTATTGAATATATACTAAATACAAAACATCGATATAAAAAGATTTCAAAAGCCACTGTACCTGCAACATGTATTGATAGTATCAGCATCAACGCAAATACAATAAGGAAAAATAGGTTGGTCTCTAAAATTCCTATTAAAAACAAAAATAACAGTTATATATAATAAATATATTATCTTGATTTTGTTTTTTTTTCTGGATACACAATCAAAGGCGAAAGGCAGGTAGTAACGGTAAAACAACAGTTCTTAAAACACGCTTATTGATAAAAAATAATGTTTTAAATAAAAAGGCGTGACCGTTACACCCTACAAACGATACCATGTAAAATTTAAATAAATAACATTTAAATATATATACAACACAACCAATTTAACATCCATATGAAAACAGAAATACAAGACTGATTAGATAAAAAGTGAACGTTAGTATATTACAGGTAATTAAAATATTAAGAGAACTAAAAATTTCTTACCAAATTCATCAGCAGAAAAGTGTTCAGTCCAAAATGAATGTCCATTTGTTAGTTTGACTTGATATGTTAGATCAATTCCTTTACCCAACTGACCAGCTGTTAATTTTCACACATAGTAAATTTATGTGCATTTAATATAGAATGTAATAAAAAAATTAGGGTTTTCATGATATGTGAAAACCGCATTTAAAATGTAGTCAAATTTAAATATATATATAAATATTAGGGCTGGGAAAAAGTTAACGGTTAAATGAACTTATTCGGTTAACCGCTAACGGAAAGTTCCGAACTGTGACGTCATAAGGCATACACGTATATATCAATATGACAATATCTGTCTTATTTACACGAAACACGGGTGTTAGCGTTCGTTGATTGGTTCTTCGCGATAAGACAGGGACGCTTTTGCTTTGATCGTTCCCTACAACGGCGATTACGTCGTCGCTTTTATTAGGATTACACATGTATCGGTTAACCAGATAACTGATTAAAACTGAACGGTTAAACAAAAAATGAGAAAATTCACAGCCCTAATAAATATAATACTTGTCTTTTTTCATCTAAATAATGAGTTTATTAAAACCAAACAAACATGAAATAAGCAAACGACAACCCAAACCATTAGAAATCTGCTCGAATTTTTTCATTCCCTTAAGTAACTTACATTTACAGTTGCTTATTGCAATGTACCACCATCTTTCATGTTTTGATCTGAAGCTTCTGCCACCTTCACATACAAGTACACCACTGTTTCCACCACTTGAGTTATGCAGCTGATTTGTAAACATTTCATAAGTCGTGAAAATGAATGCAATATGTTAGCCTTGTTAAGATTTGCATTGGTTTTGTGGCAGTTAAAAAATAGGGTTGAGGTGTATGGAATATACGCTTGAGTTATTAAGAATTTCGTTTCCGCTTTGCAAAGACAAATAAGTTACATTCCTTTATTCATTCACACTGTTAAACAGGTGTTTTTCTTTAAAAAAGTTTAATTTTTCCACTACTTTTTTTAAACAGGATGTAACTGCAATGCGTATTTTTACAGAAATTTAAAAAAAAATTGTAAAACAGTAAGGGGTATAGGATTTAGGCATTTAACCCACCACGCATCCACTCCATGTATAACGAGTGGTAAGGTTAATTATCTGGTTATTTTCAGGTTCCAAAACAGCTTCCTTTTGATGACAGGTCTGCAATAATAAAAATTTAATTGTCACGTCTTCAGCTTTGAATAAGAGGCAGTAATCTACTGATATTCCAAAAAGGCACCAATTGTGTTTTGGCTAAATTGATTTTTTTCAGGATTGATGCTAAAAGTGGAACAGTCAATTCCTTCAAGGGTGTATGCGTATGGGTGTGAGTGCTGTGAAAAAGTAGTGAAGTATGCTCCAAACAAAAGTGACGATGCACTTTAAACCAATCCCTCATTGAATAACACTCACTATAAGGACAGACTATTTTCAATAGCAGACCTTAAGAGACAAAGAAAATTAAAACCTTTTCATATGGTTTAACAAAGAAAAAAACTAAAAAATCCTAATACTGGCTACTAGTTTTATTTAACCAACAAACGTGTTAGAATTCACTTAAACCAATATTCCCCATGTCAAAAACCTAACAATTTCGTTAAATAGGCTACATCAGTAATGTTCAAATGGCAGATCATGATCCGGATCATTCAACCTGCTTGTCTGGATTAAAAAAACTAATAATAATAAAAAAAATATTTTTTTACAAAATTTCTAAGGAGATACCAAATTTCAGTGTTGAAATTAATTTTTTTGAATTTATTGTAGCCTAAAAATTTATTTAATGCGCAGTGTCGCTCTAAATATTAATGTGTTTTATATCTTACAATGTAAGGTACATTTAAACAAATAAAACACCATGAAAATTAAAGCATGTCCAATATGTTTCTTATTCGTATTTATTAGATCATCATGTTGGCAGGTTTGGCTGTGGTGGATCATGGCAAATTCATTTGAACACCTCTAGGCTACACATCCATTACACTATCTACATTGGGAGTTTTTACTTTTTGGGATCCTGTGCAATTGGATCTTTTGGATATTTTTGCAGCACAAAAAGTATTAAAAAGTCATATTTTATGATTAAAAACAACTCAAATCAAAAGCTATAAATTGGTGAAAGGTTCACAGATCTCCTGATTCTGTGTTTCAAAACACACAAGTGTGACTTGCCACATAGAAAAAAAAATTGATTTACATAACTTGGTGTCTAAGTACGAAAACGTGTTTAAAATAAGAATAAACTCTAACTCACTTTAGAGGAATTTTTATAAACTTTTGGCCATTGAACTCCATCATCAAAATATAAAAGAATGTTGTTGCAACAATCAGCCTATAAAAATATGCAAGAAGCATGAAAACAACATGAA
Organism: Ciona robusta; assembly: GCF_009617815.1. Taxonomy (NCBI): domain Eukaryota; kingdom Metazoa; phylum Chordata; class Ascidiacea; order Phlebobranchia; family Cionidae; genus Ciona; species Ciona robusta. The sequence continues at coordinate 2,155,212 of NC_143238.1, read as the reverse complement.
TGAAGAAAAAAACAACATGAATGAATGTAACTCACTTTAGACTCACGTGGCTATAACACGGGTGTTCTGTTTCATACACCTCGTGCCAGCTTACCGGTTACCAAGTAAGTTACTTTGTGGGTGATTATTTTTGGGAATTTTTCTTTTTTTTTATTGGTGGCTCAGGTGGCTAATAATTAAGACAACCAATTAGTGACCACTAGGTTGGAGCGAGTCTTGTCCAAGGACACATACGCCCACAGTGGTAGCAGCGAAGAGCCTTGAACTCATAACCTTGTGGGTTAAAGGCAGGCGCGCTAACCAACTGTCCAACTGCGCCAGAAAAACATGATTTCTTTACTTTGTACTTACATATGGATACACAAATTTAAACTGCATTCTCCCAATATCTGATAGAAAGCAGAACCTGCTAAGAAAAGACCAATCCTGTAAAAAATGTGAGAATTTATGTAAAAACTTCAATTGTCAGTAACCTTTAGAATCCGCTGGAACGAAATGAGTAAAACACTAACTGTAGCAAAAATACCTACAACAAAACTGCATAGCAAAATTGCAGGATCATTGATATAAAAATACTACTAGAACAAGGGCTATGTTTTCCTATAGCCTACAAGTAGGTTGTAAACATTGCAAACTACATTGCAAAGATATGGGGAAAATGTTTATATATACATTACATATATAGTAGGGTGGGAGAAGATGGGACACCTTTTTATTCTATTTTCTCCTCCCAATTAATAGTAAACAAAGAACATTTAAAGAATTATAAAACCATATCCTTACAACTCCCACAGACCATTGTTAATTGTTCAAAACACGATCAGAATAGTTAAATATTATGTGTTAAAAGTATTCCACCTTCCCCCACCCTACTATAGTATTATGGGGGATTTATTTTGCTTTGGATTATGGATAAGTTAAATTACCTCTCTTGTGAATAATCTCCCTTCCAGGTATAAACCACTGCAGCAAGTTACAGTCAGCACCCCAACTAGCAATGTTAAAAGATACATTTCTGTTTAATCCTCCTCCATAATAACTAAACAAAAGTAAAAAAATCAATGAAGTTGTATTACCAGAAATTCAAAATATGCATGTGTGTTAAATTTTTAAGTTTAATTTTTAATGAAATATTTTGCGAAATCAAGAATTGTGTTTAGTTGCTTAGCAGCAATGTGTTTAGTTGCTTAAAAAGCAAAACTAGCGATAACAACATAACATTACAACACAGGCACAATAAATTTATTCATACTTTATCGTCAGCAGGTGTTGCTACATAAAGCTGGGTTTTCAATGGTTGGGCAATTAAATTATTAAAGTATGTGTAACCGAAAAAAGTCCGTATATGATCCCAAAGCTCTTCATAATAATGATTGAATTCTTTGGAATGCTCCTCGAAATTGACGTCAAAATCTGTCATGACCCATCGTAGCTTCCACCATTTACCCATGCAACCAATATCTAGTACTCTGCTTGGCAGTTCAGTCCATGTAGGGTTTGTGTATTTACACTGGGAAAGATAGGTTCGTTCATCCCTGTCGTAATCTGAGAAATAAATCACAGAGAAAACACCAAAGTGGCGGTATCTTAACATTCCCTTTGTCGTGTATTGCATTATTTTTTGAACATGGTTATCAGGGACTGGATTACGAATGGCGTCTCCAACTAAAAGAAGATCATTCGAAGCTTCAACTAGAGAAGCATGGAAGTTCTGCTCTTCTGGTACAGTTTTATATAAATATATTGCGCCACAAAATGCTGCAGTGTTTAAAAGAGACCTGGCAGGCCGACTTTTAATATTTTCCGCAGTGTCTGATGCCGCTGCTTTGTAATCGTCAACTGTCCTTTTAATGGAATCCTTCAGCGATTGGTTAAGCTTTGAAAATCGTGCTTTTACCGCAGCTAATATCTTGGACATATTTTCGGGTTTTCTTTAAACAGTTCTGTTTGCAATTTACGGTGTTTTTACACGAGTCAAACTACCTTTCACGGTATTGGTGGTATTTCAACACAAATAGGAAATGTCTCACTTTTCGCTCTCCTCTTGACTCTTCCTTGCTTTAGCCAAAACACCATTTACGTTTGTGATGTCTTGTCCTGCCCCCTTGCGTAATTCCACGCCTGCTCTGGTTGTTCCCCTCCTTCGACCGCTCGACCAATCAGAAAACGGATCCGCGTCACGCATGAAAAGTGCGGAAATGCCTGTCGATTTTGATCACGTGGTCTTGTTTATATTTTAGGACAGGGTTTAATAATTGACGTAAAGTCAAACGAACTAGCTTCGCAAAAGCATTCCAGGATCGTACTGGGTAGACTACAACCGTGTAAAGATGGTTTCACTGTAAGCTTGTAACCGCACAGTTGCGACTGCGACCGTCATTCGTTCATTGCATACGTGACCTACAGCACATATAGATACACCTACGAATTTTCACCAATCGAAAACGTTGTTTTATAAAACGAACAGTTGTTGGTATTGCATCTAATATCAGGTTGCGCGCAGTTACAACGGATTTTTTTATTATAGTTTTCGTATATATTTTCAAAGTATTAAAAGATGAATCGAACTGTGCTACAAAGCAAGCTTCTACCCCAACTTAAACGATGGTGGAACCAAAACGGATCACTTGGAACAAAAGCTCTCCAGAATATGTAAGTTTCAAATATACAATGAATTAAATAAAAAATAACAGTTATACATATATATTTTAATTTGTATATTTACAGCTCAGTGGCCAGGTTTGCTCACTCAAACGGCGGAAACAAGAAATTGATTTTTCGTCAGGTATTACTTTAGTTTAATGTCTACCACTTGTTATGTAGTTATTAATACATTTATGATGATCATACTTACTCATGCAGACAGTTTTACCTGTAGCTGTTTTTAAGTTTCAAAAAATTCCAGTCTCTGTGATTTAAAAAAAGTATCTGTCATTTTGCATATGTTACCCCCATTCATTTTATTATACTGTGAAGATTGTGTAACTGTTCATTAATCATCAATTAGTAGGCCAATTAAAGGGTTTGTCGTCTAAGCACTTACAAATCTTGTTTTTCAAGTACGTTTTATACAGCTTGTAACCATTGCAAAATCCCTGTGAATTACAAGTTACCTAACATATATTTTCAGATGTTTCACAATGAAACTTACACATATACATACTTGCTGGGTTGTCCTATCACAAGAGATGCAATTATTATTGATCCAGTTAATGACACGGTAGGCCTATAATTATTTCTGCTTATAAGTTTTAAACCAACTGACGCAGTATACGAGACCAGTTTCTCTTAACCAGTGTACAATGGCCCTCAAGACCAAAAGCATATGCAGACAAATTAAAATAATTTAGGAAAAAAAATACAAATCAGCAAATCAATGATCAGGATTTACCATTTAAAAGCTTTTGGCCTTGCTAACTGATTGTTTTTTTTTTGGAAAAATCTTTATTTAGGTTCTAATGTTTCCGTTTTAAGACTGAAGGTTCACCTGTCAGACACTTGAGTTTGTGATTGAAACTTTTTTTATCGATGTATTTTAATTTTATTTTTTTCCTATTTTTGCTGATTACATGTGTGTGTAATACTAATTTAAAATAAATATTTATTTTCAGGTGGACAGAGATATAAAATATACCAAGGAAATGGAATTGAACCTGATTTATGGATGTAGGTGATTAAATAGTAGAATACTTTAGATACCTATCCTTTTACTTTAAAAACTTTAACAATTTTTAATATTTTTTTGTGTAATTTTTTATAACACAGTAAATTTTTTAAGTTTTAAATTTTTTTCCATTTTTAACAGTAAACACCCACGTACATGCTGATCACGTAACCGGAACTGGTATGCTGAAGGAAAAAATTCCAAATATTAAATCGGTGATTTCTCGAACATCTGGTGCCAAAGCAGACATGTTTGTGGAACATGGAGACTCATTTATGTTTGGTGAACAGGTGAATGTTTAGGGGTAGATTAACTGTTAGTATTAACATACATATTTATATAAATGAAATAAAATGTTGCGTATTTTTAGTGAAATTTGTTAAGTTTTAGGAAAATATGTTAAGAGTTAAACTTGACCTATAGGCTAGTGGTTTTTTAACCTTTTTAGCTTATGGACCAGTAAAATTTTAAAACATGTTTTGCGGGCCGGTGGACCCCTTTAAAAAATAAAATCAAACCAAAATGTAATTACAACAAAAGTGAGCAACTTAAAAGCAATAAATGAAAACTTTGCTGTCGTCCTTTTGATACCAAGCATGGTTCTATTGAAGTTTCTTACATTTCGAAATTATGATATAAAGTTGTTATGTATTTGGCTGACCTATATGAAAATTGACGCGGCCCGGCAGCAGTCCACAGAACACCGGTTGAAAACCACTGCTAAGTGTTGAGGTAATGGGCAAACTCTGGCCTAAATCCTTTTGACATCGCCATTCAATCTCTATTCAATCTAACCCATATAGAATATAATAGAACCCCATTATGCTTTAATAGGTTGTTGATTGTAGAGCCACCCCCGGCCACACCGCAGGTTGTATGACTTATGTACTACCAGAACATGCTATTGCCTTCACTGGAGATGCATTGCTTATAAGGGCTTGTGGTAGAACTGACTTCCAGCAGGGTTAGTAATTGGTATATAAAATATGTTTCCTTAATCACAGATCTTCTGTGTTAAAAAAACTGCAATGTATTTTAGCAAGTCCTGTGTAATATTTATATTATATATATATAAGATTTTTTCAGAGATAATGAGAATTTTTGGGGAATTTATAAGAAATTAGCATTTTAGGAAAAAAAGAATGTTCTCTGTTAGTATTAGTATATAAAACTATGACTTCGTTAACTAGTTCGGAATTTTTTACAGGAAATTCTGAAACACTGTATGATTCTGTACATAATCAGATATTCACGTTACCAGATCACTTCCAACTTTACCCTGGACATGATTACATGGGTAATGTTACTCATTACTACCTGTACTGCAACTAGTATTGCTTTCATTGCTATTTGTTTTCAAATTTATTAATAATAGAGCCAGCTAAACAAGCAGAAATTCATAGACACTATTTTTAAACTGTTTATTATGGCTGGTAATTTGGACAGCCCATTAGTGACCACTGGGTTGAAGCAATTGCCGTTAAGTGTCTTATCAAAGGACACACGCCCCCAATAGTAGCAGCGACAAGCCTTGAACCCTTTACCTCTGGGTTACAGACAGGCACGCTAACCAATTTGCCAAGGTGACTGTATTAGTATGTTAACTGTTACCTTAGTAGGATTTTAAAATAGTATATTATTTGTTTTTTCCACAGGTTTCTCAGTAACAACAGTGGCAGAGGAAAAAATTCTGAACCCTAGGTTAACTTTAAGTAAAGAAAAATTTGTCAAATTTATGAAAGATCTTAATCTTGCATATCCAAAACTAATAGGTAATTATATACAGAGCTATAAATATACAGTTCAGGCTTATGTTGACTTTGCTACGAAAATAGCTGATGCCGTTCAGCTCCAAGTATCAGAAACCAAATATTTGCCCTGGCTCTTGTTGTTACATATTAAAAAAACTGTCAAATGGCATGTTATTAATGAAGTGTTATATGCTGCATTGCCTTAACTAATAGTAATTGTTGTAAATTATTTCCAAGCAAATTCTTCAGCATTGCATAAATTTATATTTTATAGATGTTTCTGTTCCTGCAAATCTTAAATGTGGGGAAATAAGTCGACAGGCATTACTTGGAAGTGAACAAATTCTGAACAAATAAGATATGCAGCGGGGTTGTTGTTTTTTAAATTGTTTCATTTTTAACTTTCCTTAGTAACGCAATGCTTTGAAAGTGTACTTTAAATTTTCTCTCTCTGTTCTGTGTTTTTCATATTTAATTTTCCCAGCTTTGTAAATTGCTTGCCGCCTCAATTAACTGTAAGCATGCACTTTTAAAATAATCATTGATACAGCGACTCTGTATGATAAATACATGTATTTTATTCTTCAAATACCTATGTACAAAGTACGATACTATGTTACTGTATACCTTGCTTATTGGATGAAAGGAGTAAAAAAATTAACTGCACATATCTACACATGCTACAATATTGTTTTAAAGCAAAAGGAGATTTCTAAAGTGATGCAATTTACAAACTGACAAACCTACAAGTCAATTAACAGGTATTTCCTGTATTATAATCCTGGATGCTGAGTTCCAACCTGTTCTTGTATATCCTCTCACATAACCACCATCACAATTACCTATGGCGAACCCCACATCAACAAGACCTTGGTTTAATCCAGTGCATAAACCAACAACTGGAACAAAATACAATAAATCAAAAGTACAGTCAGCTGCTGTGACTTAATGGTTAGTGTGTCTGGCATAGAGGGTATGTTTTCAAGATGTGACAATGCTATTTTGAAATATATGTATTTAAGAAACACAATTACCTGGCAATTGCTTAAACCCAGTGGAACCTTACGGGTTATTACATATGTGGTAACTTGTAAGCAGACATTATGTGTATGAAACGGAACAACAGTGTTTTTATGACTGTCGTTATTTTGCCACATAAAGATACATTAGTTTAGCGTTTCTTAAATTGGGGTAAATTTACCCCTTGGGGTAAGTTTTTCGTATTTACAGGGTAAATGAGCTACCAATTAAAAATGACATCGGTTGACGAGACAGAAAAATTATGCCAATTGTAGTACTTTACCAGACATTGAACAATTTGTTTCCAAAAAGCAGGCGTACTGTTGCATTTAATATAACTGATCTAACTTTTTGTGTTTCGCTTTTTAATAAATAATCGCCGTATTACATATTGAGGGTAATTCTGATAAACATCTTTGTTAAAAAAGGTAAAGCATTAAAAAGGCTTTAAGAACCACTGCATTGGTTTAACACCTTTCTATTGAATTTAAAAAAGATTTCTTACCACTCATATGTCGATGTATGTTAAGTGTTGCATTACCATCATCCACATACACCAATCCTTCTATTGGTTGTGGGTCTCTACATTCACTCCCATCAAATGTGAAGTACCTGTATAACGTGCCAAGTTATTCAAATTGCTGATATCATTTTTCTACAGTCAGGGTTTTTTGTGTGTACCAGCTTTATGGACATAGTTTAATGGTATAGACAGGTGGCTGTGTATTAAAATGTAGGCCAAAGATTTAGCAGAACCAAGCTGTGACTAACAGGTCATATTACACGTATGTTTAGCTGTGAATATATAAGATCTTAAAGGGAATATAGGCAAGGTTATGGAACATACATACCATCTATTACAACATGGATTCTGGTCCAAGCATTTGATTCTAGTTGATCCGTGCCACTCAACTTTTAATGCAGTAGAGAAGAGCATCTTGAATATAAAGCAGGTCATGTTTATTGGAACTTCTAGTGAGTCCTATTGGTACTATTCTACCTTATTAAATGTACAGGACTGAACTGGTCCTAAACTCATGGCAAAATTGTAGTCATTCCATGAGCATTGCTTTGTGCTAAATTGAATCTGCAAATTAAAGTTCAATTAAGAAATGTGCAATTTCAGGCAAAACAGGTACCTAATTTCAACTGCATCATGTAATTCTTTTATATAGGCCTACCACCTTTCCTGTGCAGTCGCATTCTCCATCTTCTCCCTTAATTCCTGGAACACCAGGTATTCCATGTGAGCCAGGGATACCAGGCACACCAGGAGGTCCTTGAATTACTGCAATACTTGGGCATGCATCTACAACTGAGGTGGAGTTTTCAATCTGAAAAAGGTTTAAATAATTTTGCAAAGTTAACACCACTATGAAATATTTTTAACTACATGTTAAATTTGTTGTTCTTATAAAATTATTTTTGTCATGAAAGTGTTTTCATTAAACATTTGAAAAAAGATCAGTTTTACACTGATGCAGCCACATGAAACTTAACTGTTGTCACTTCATTGTCATTACGGTCCACTGTTAAAAGTCTTTCTTCTACTGTCTCTCTTGTATCTCTTACAGATACCACTTCAGGCTCTGAGTTTTCTGATCCTAAAAGAGCTGCTGGTGCCTTCACACTACATGTGAAGCAACATAAGATTAATAATTCTGGCAAGTAACATAGGAAACCCATGCTCCCAATGCACTTTCAGGTAATGACTGCAAAAAAACAAATCTGTAGACTTTATGCAATTACACATGGTAAACAGGAAGTTATCTTTCAATTGGCCAGGTGCAGGCTACAATGAATCAATATGAAACACTCTCATTGATTTTATTAGTCACAACTACTCGAGTCGGAAAACATTTAATTATATCATGTGCAAAATTAAAAGGTAAACACAGCACCCGAAAAAGTGAGAACAAAGTGAAGAATCGTCAATTAAAAGTAAAACACTACAAAGTTGCATAAAAACCTTGGAAAAATAATGCATTCTATGTTCAATTAGATGTGCTACATGTCTGTTCCCTAAGATCAGAAATCTATTTGCATCATTGCAAAGAAAATCACTCTAAATTTCATTTTACAAAAAAAACACGTAAGCGAAAAACTTTTGAATCATACACTGCAGCTAGTTATGTAAATTTTCTCATTTTAAACATTTTGGACAAGTGTGGTAAATATGGGGTGGTAATGCTTGCTTTGGCCGGATACCTCTCTCCCATTATTTCAATTTGATAATTCCCACTCTCAATAACCTTGTCGGTCACTGATGGAATCTTAACATATCTATGAATAAAAATTATATTTGAATAAATGAATAAGGCAATGGAACTTATCTTATCCTCGTGGGGTAAAAATGACAGTTGGTAAATACACTAACTGCCAGCTTATGAGGTACCAAGTATGTTACTTTGTGGGTGATTTTTTTAGGAAGATTTTTTTTGTGTGGCTGATGATTTGAACAACCCATTATTGACCACTTGTTGAGTGTCTTGCCCAAGGACACAAAAGCCAATGATTGTAGTGGCAAACAGCTTTGAGCCCATTACCTCTGGGTTAGATGCAGGCGCGCTTACCAAATGTGCTACGGCACCGCTCATTGTATTATTTTTTTGCCATTAGTTTAAAAATAATTTACGGTTATGTTTATGCAATGACTTACCCATAACCTATGTTAGTTCCAAGGGAGTACCCATAATCAGAAGAGCGCAGGAAACCAACAATTTCATTATTTCTCCAAATAATTTCATGGCCGATAAGTGGAACATTGCTACAAAATAAAACAAGAAATTTTTACATTCAAAGAGTCTGTATCAATATGTGGTATTCAGATTTTCACACAGTCAACTAATGTAGTATTCTAATACGCTTAGTATCATCACAGTCGATGAATACAGATTCTAATGGTTTATTATTATTTAGCACACTTACTCGGTTACTGTATTTTTAGGAACCTAATCCATTGTCATAATTTAATACACGGGGCGATCAGTGTTGCACATTAACAATTTACGAACACTTGATGGTGCTTGCATTAAACCAAAACACTACAACTAACCTGTCCACAGTAAAGTAAGCCAGAAGTTTTTGGTTAGGTAAGGATTTTAGACTCTCCAGTGCTTCCCCACCTAAGTACTTTGTACTTGGTGAACAGAATTGGGTTAGGCGTGCTTCTATGGGGTTTATATTTGCATTTAATGAGTGAGGCCAGTGGTGGAATCCTGCGAAAAGGGTAAACTTTTAGTATGTGTTTGTAAAGAAACAGTAACAGAGTATGGTGGCGTAGGTTCACAGGCAAATTCAGCGTATTAAAATAAAAGACAGTGCAAATGGAAAAACTGTATATCATACAATAATACATTCGACAGTAAATACTAATGAAGAATTAATTAAAACACCTGCTTCAGTGCTGAGTGATTCCATTGCTCTGAAACCTGCCATGCAACCATTATGCTTATGCACCTTATCCATAACTTGTGCAAATATCGGGTTAACATGGTCACTTGAGCAGTGGATCTCAAACCCAAATTCTCCAACAAATGACACCCTAACACAGAAACAAATTTTATTTTCAAGGCAAATGAAAGTTACATATGACACCTGATGCTTACCTGCCAAGCATTATCTCATTGTCACTTTTAGTTGACTTCCACTGGGCATATTTTAACTTTTCCAGGGCAGTGTCTTTGGTCAATTCATACATCACATGCCCGCTACAAAAAAACATTTTTGTAACAAATTTCTTAATGTGTACAATTTAACTCGTAAGCTGGCATGAGGTGTTAAACCTGTGTTAAAACGACTGTCGTTTTCCGGCCACGCGAGGATAAAGTAAGTTACATTCATTCATTCATTCAGTTTTCTACATAAAATGTTTAAATAGATATTGTAAAAAAATAAACCTCATTGGTCCTTGCACACTGATGATAGAGATGTCTTCCGTTCGGTCTTCTACAGTGCTATGTAACTTTTCATTTTGTATTAAATGTTGAATATGAGAATGGCAGTGTTGGGCAGCGGATGTAGGAGCAGTTATGTAATATTCAGTTTCTAAAAATCAATAAAATGCAAACAGTTTTAACATATTTGGTCGATATCAACATATTTGGTCAAATACAAATAGTTTCTCATTTTCTATATTAAAATAATCAGTACATGACATACAGTTAATGTAGTGAACCAAATACCTCCAGATTTGTTTGTAATCTTCGTAGCCAAAACATCACATTCTACACCTGCATCTTTATTCAACATAAGAGAATATACAAATCGATTGTTGGTGTTGGTTATATCCCTAGTAAGCAACCTTGTCACTGTTTGATTGGCATCCTTACCACCAATGTATAACTTGGCCATATATGATAAGTCAAACACAGCCACTGAGTTTCTGCACTTCATGCATTCGTCACCAATCTTAACAAGATTAAATGACAGTTAGGTTAATGAATACAACAATAACTATAAACTTTATAATTTAGTTTTTTTTTTACAATTTCTGCTGGTTTTTGGTTTCTGATATAGCCTAAAAAAAGAGTACCTAAAGTAGAATTTTTAATAATAATAATAATAAATTTTATTTGTCTCTTTAATTATGGTAGCAGAGATTTAAAAATATTCTAACCAAAAAGACAGGATATAGCGACAAAACAACAGTTGTTAAAACACGCTTACAGTTAAAAACCTATTTACATTTAATTGGAGGAAAATGAGCATGGTTGCTACACATATAAGAATATTGTAAGCAGTCTAACATTTTCTAATGGGTTATAAAATTAAGCTTCCTGCAAAAGTAAGTTGCATGTCAACCAAGTTTTATGTATTTTTGTAAAATATTATAAATGCCAATAGGAACTTACCAACTCATGACTTTTTTCCGGAAATTCAAAAGTACAATCTTTTAAAACTTCATCACAATAATAGTCACGATCATGAGGTTTATTGTCATAAGCACCATAGAAATCATATTCAAGCACATTGAGGTTAGATTGTGGGTGGCCGTCTTTGTCCTTGACGAAATACGCCGGACGCTCAAATCCAAACTTATTTCCAAACAAAGCACCAGCATCAGCATGCTCCTGTAGAATGAAATATAACTTTGTAAACTTAAAGCTAATTCGACTCCAAGTGATAGTGATGAATCCTCCCCCTACGTTATCTGCTATCCGCCAAATGTAACTACAAAAACCCATACCACCACTAACCTCTAACACTTTTCGCCAGCCTAACGTGTACCCTACTGGAAGATTCTTCACTACTGCCCAAATCTTAAATTCAGGTGCAGTTTTACTACCTGATACAATCTTCCTTTACGTTGGTTTCTTCCACCAAGACTTTGATCATGGGGAAAATGAACGCTGTACCGCCTTGCAAATTTCTCGTGGCATTTTTCCAACAACCATTTGTTTGGGTTGGATAGATTTATAGGATGCCTCCTGTGAATTAATGCGTATTAAATCCTAAAACAGACGGGTACAATTATGTCCAGTTTAACATAGTATAAAAAGGATAACTTTCTTCTAACTCAAGGTTAGTGAAAATGAATAATGCGCTGCACTTTAATTAGTTATAACACGACCAGTAAGGGGATCAAACTAATATGACAACATTGTCATTATTATATGATTCTGTTGCTAAAATATATTTATGACAACACAATAATACAACATATATGATGCTGAAACCTGATGTCACAGTTCACCAAATCAATTTCTGGTTTTCCATGAATGACCCAGTGAGCGAGTTGTCTTCCTGCTCCTCCCCCCAACATCATTCCTCCGCTGTTGAATCCACTCCCATGGAAATATCCTCTCACTTGTGTAGATTCTCCCATGTTTGGTTGCCCATCTGGTGTAAAGGATTCTGAAAACATGTTTCTCATTACTTTTACTAAGATTTTGCTGTCCAGCACTAAAGCACAGTCGTTAGCGCGCTCGCCTCAAGACTAAAGGGTACATGTTCAAGGCTTGACGCTGCCATCATATCAGTATGGTGTCCTTTGACCGGAAACTTAAAGGCAGTTTTCCAACCAGTTGGACCCGCATGGGTTGTCCAAATTGTCATGTAGAAAAAATATATTTAACCACGAAGATGCATATATAATTCATAAGTTGGCACAAGGTGTATGAAACGCAACGCCTGTGTTAAAAAGACTGGCCTTACCCCTCATGTAGGTATGAATAAGTTATTTCCTTTCATTTTCAAGTTATGTGAAAGGGGGTTTAAAATGCATCATTGTGATACAACATACTACTACTCTATGTATCTTGACTAATCTAAATATATTCCATTCGCAGAAATTTTAGTGAAACTTATATAATCTAATACCCGGTCCACAAACAGTTGATCTAATTCCAGTTGTTTCCACTGCTGGTACTCTATTGATGGCTGCATTTGTGTGGATACTGAAGATGTCCCAATCCAAATCATAAAGACCGAAAGAAAAATCTTGAGGCAACTAAGAAAATTAACTTTTAGTATATTGCATTGTACAACAAATATACAGTGCAACAAACATAGCCTTTTTCTAGTAACACATATAGTGGCAGCTTTTTTCTTACGCTTTCCACCAAAATTGGGTTGGTTTCATATCCCCCGAATTGCAATGCATTCCCCTGTGGCTTTATATAGATTGAACCATGGTCTTTGACCATTGGAGTGTTAAGGATGCCTTCAATTGCTTCAGTTACGACGTAAGCATGCTTATACACCAGCTGTGGCACATTCTCATTAATTGTCTGGAAATGAATGATACCAATTGTTAACATAGTAAGCAATTTATAAAAATCAATTTACAGTTGGTATTAAACCATTGCTATCTGTTGGCAGAAAGTTCGTAAGCGCAAGAAAATCAGTTGTTGTTTGGCATGGGAAAAAGCACAGAGAGGTACTGTAACACACTCACATCCAAACAGCATTTAAGCTAATTCATTACATTAAGTAACCTGTGCTATATAAGGTGCCCATGCTCCTGCACAGTTAACAATATTGTTTGTTTTGATTGTCCCAAGATTAGTCTCCACAGATTGCACTCTTTTTAGGCCAAGGTAATCTTCCTTCGTAGTTATGCCTTTCACTGTGCAGTTTTCAATCATCTAAACAGAAACAGTTCAAAACTTTATTAAAAAACAGGGTGTCATTGGCATATTAACAGTATAAGTGTAATATTATGATTTTGAAATTGCTGACAAAGCACGTTTTTTCGAATTGCTGAAAAAGCAAATACACGGTTTGTTGACTTTTTGAAAAGTAAACACCACAGTTTGTTAACACCTACATTGTTCAATATTAGTATTTACAATCCATTACCTCCAAGCCATATTTTGCAGCAGCTTTTACATAAGACATGCAGTATGTAGCTGGGTCCATAGTACCACAAGCTGGCGAATATATAGCACCATACAGATCACTTGTGTTTAACAAAGGATGAATGTCATTAATCTCATTTGGTTGCAATTGAAGCATCTCCACACCCATTGTTTTGGCAAACTAAATTTAAAAAAAGGGTTTTAATATTTTTATTGTAAAACTTAAGCATAGTTTTCACTAACTATTAGAAATATTATCCATTTATGAATAAATATTGAGTAATACCGCTGAGTTTTGTAGAAAATCTATAAACTGATGTTTTGTTCTCGCTAAGTTCAATGTTCCTGTCTCCAACCAGCCTGCATCTTCACCTGTTTCTTCGGGCAATATCTTACTGATCAGATCCCTCGTCTGAAGTTGCATGATCGTTTCAGACTCACTGTGTCTGAAGCTCCACAATATACCTTCATATTAAACATCTATAAACAAAACTCGATTAAGAAAGTTTAACACCAAATAAAAACCTGCTGTGTGCCAAGTTGTTCCTGATGTGATTTGACTTTTTTCAAGCATGACAACTTTTCCAGCACCCAGTTTAGAAAGATGATAAGCTGTGCTGCATCCAACACTGCCAGCCCCTATGACAACTACATCTGCTTCAGTTGGTATTTTGTTCTTTATTGAATTTTCAGTTTTTTTCCGGTGTATGGAACTCTCATAAGGAACATCATTTTTAACACTATGATGTGACGAGAGTCGGTTTGAGGGAAGTTTTAATCTCGAACTTAAAATGAACTTCTTTTGTAAAGAAGAAACCGTGTTCAATTTCCAAATCAAACTCATGCTATATCTATTACAAGTGTACCTATAACTGTTTGATAAAATGATATTTAATGTAAGTCCGTTCTGCACGATTACAAGTCCTCTAAAAAGTATTTACGTCTGAAAATAAGGATTTCATGTGTAACTACCTTAGATTCGTGGAAAGTAACTAAATGAACATTAATTTTTTGCTACGTTTGCGTAAATCTGGGGCAAAATTTTCCCGCCACCGATTATGCCGATTTGGGAAAGTCCCGGGGAATTTTAAGTCGAATCGTAATGGAATAAGGCACAATATCCAAACATAAGTACATACACATAGGTATATTTATATATACGGTGTTATTGTTACCATCTACAAGGTCTACTGCATTGACTCACTAAACTATTCAATATAGTAAAAGAATAAATTTACTCATTAAATGCGTAGCCTAGGCTACACTTGCTAAAACCTTCTTTCACAATCTCAAAGTAGAGATTTGTATGCAACGATGCTGTATAGGCGCGCTTTTTCGTTTGCACAAAACAGGATGTTCTCTTTCCACCACGAAGGCTTGCACAACAATAGGCAAATAAACTGCCAAAACTGCTCATTTTGTTGCTCGCTATTGTTTTTCTTGTGCATTCAGATTTCAATCCAAAACAATGCGACCATAGCCTACTCAATACAGTAAAGGCCATATATAAATATGTTGGTTTTTTTGTGTGTGTGTCCCATCTCCCCCCACCCTACTATTAAATATAGGGTGGGGAAAGACGGGACGTTTTTTATGAATAATAACCAAGCATCTCATTTAAACAATTGACAACCTTCTATCGGAAGCACAGTTTTATAGTTTATTAAATTGCTTGGTTTAATACCATAGGACAAGAAAATAAAATGGTGTCCAATCTTCCCCTCTCTACTTTATGGTAAGAATGTTCCCTACTTTTTAAAATTATTTATTGAGTATAGGCCTTGGTACAGTGTACTAAAAAATGACGTAAGCACGAGCGGAAACGGTAATTCGATGTGCTCTGTATCTTGAGAACTCTTACTGGTATGATGATCCGAATGACGAACACCTAAATAAAATAGCATAACAAAAACAAACAAACAATAAAAGGCTGAAAGCAAAAAGTGTGACTACCAGATATACGCTACTTTTTCGCACAGTACTATCGTTTCTAGTGACGATTATTTATGTCCTGCATATATACTCATTTGATCAAGTAAAACATATCGTTGCAAGTCATTTTAATTCAATTTAAACGGACAACTCGTATTATAAACTGTTACAAATGTTATTATCGGATATACATTGTTTCTTCTTTAAAATATTGTTATTGTCGTGAAAGTTCGGTGGCGGACTTATTCTGATTTCCAGTTACCGCATACATAGATTCTATAAAACGCGCGACTGGACAGTGGATAGACTACGTCAACGCATAGCCATAGACTGTAACATTTTAAGGTGTCTATGGTCAACGTCTACGTCACTGCGACCCCGTAATAGGGAAATTCCCGCCAATACAATGTGGTGTTTTATCATAGAATACTAACTTACTAACTTACAGATAAGAACTTTAAGTCGAATCGTAATGGAATAAGACACAAAGTATGTATAATATAACTATATATATATCTAAACAAAGGTACATACACATAGGAGAATTCTTGAACAAAAAATTAATCAGAGTTTAAATAGAAGAATGTAACTGTATCACATTTCATTATTTAGTTAAAACGCTTTGGACTGTACTTTTTGAGATTCAATCATGTTTCGCATTTTTTTTGTAAAATATTTATTTCCTTTAAGTCGAATCATAATGGAATAAGACACAAAGTATGTATAATATAACTATATATATCTAAATAAAGGCTATGTTTTTTTCTTTCTGTAGTAGTACTAGTAACTGTCACAAAATCATACTTTTTTAACCAAAACCATACGCACTTTTCTATTTACCCTAGTTACGCGATTTGTTATATTCCTATATAGGACAATCGTATTAGCTATTAAAAGTAGGTTGTAAATATTTAAGTAGAAAATAAACAGTAAATATGTTTAATCATGTAACTCATGTTATATTTGATATGGATGGACTTTTATTAAATACAGAAGATCTTTATACAGAAGCATTTCAAAACATATGCTCTGAATATGGAAAAGAGTATACCTGGTCAATTAAAATGCATTGCATGGGACAAAAACCAGATGCTTCAGCCAAGTATACCATTGACCAATTAAATTTACCTTTGACAACAGAGCAGTGGAAAGAAAAACTTGGAAAACAGTTGAACGTTGTGTTTTCTAGATCCAAACTTCTGCCTGGAGCCAAAAAACTAGTGAGCCATTTAAAATCTAAGGGAATACCGATTGCAATATGTTCCGGCTCTTCCAAGGCTGCATTTGTGGCTAAAACTTCTCACCATTCAGAGTTTTTCTCCCAGTTTGATCCCATTGTTCTTTGTGGGGATGACCCAGAAGTAAAGCATGGAAAACCACATCCGGATGCTTACAATGTGACAAACTCAAGATTCACTTCTCCTCCTAATCCTAAAACAGTCCTAGTTTTTGAAGACGCACCAAATGGTGTCATCGCTGGTGTGGAAGCGGGCATGCAAGTTGTGATGGTACCAGATCACAGAGTTCCAAATACGCTTACAGAAAAAGCAACTGTTGCCTTGAAAAGTTTAGAGGATTTCAAGCCAGAGGACTTTGGTCTTCCTGCGTATGATGAATAGTATTGCCTATTGCGCAAATCCAATAAATGAGCAATCAATTTTTATTCAGTAGCCTACTCAGTAGTGTTACTAGGCTAACGCATTACAATTTACAAATCTTAGCTTTAATTAAATTCTCTATTTGCCGAAAGTACTAATTACATGCTGTAATAAAATTACTTAGGAAGGTAGATTTTTGCTTTTTTATCATTGCATGAGAAGTTCCTTGAAATTTAAAAATAAGAACTTCCTTCAAACTACTCTGTCGCATCGAATTGTTAAAAATGATGTTCCTGGTACACCGGGAAAAAACTGAAAATTTAAAAAAGAAAAAAATACTAACTGAAGCAGATGTAGTTGTCATAGGGGCTGGCAGTGTTGGATGCAGCACAGCTTATCATCTTTCTAAACTGGGTGCTGGAAAAGTTGTCATGCTTGAAAAAAGTCAAATCACATCAGGAACAACTTGGCACACAGCAGGTTTTTATTTGGTGTAAAACTTTCTTAATCGAGTTTTGTTTATCATGATGTTTAATATGAAGGTATATTGTGGAGCTTCAGACACAGTGAGTCTGAAACGATCATGCAACTTCAGACGAGGGATCTGATCAGTAAGATATTGCCCGAAGAAACAGGTGAAGATGCAGGCTGGTTGGAGACAGGAACATTGAACTTAGCAAGAAAAAACGTTCATATTTCCTACAACACGGGGGCTCTTTGCTGCTACCATTGTAAGCATATGTGTCCTTGGGCAAGACACTTAACAGCAATTGCTCCAACCCAGTGGTCACTAATGGGTTGTCTAAATTATCTGCCGTTTACATAAAATGAAAAATTCTTGGTAACTCGTAAGCTGGCACGAGGTGTATGAAACAGAACACGCGTGTTATAACAACTGTAGTTTTCCTCTCAAACCACAGCCACCGCGCCGGACAAACGTTTTTAAGTTATAGATCAGTTGGCATTTAAAAAGAATCCTGGCCATGACTCTTCTATGCAAATTTAACACCCATTGTTATTTGTAACAGAATTGTCGGTTGAAATTTATAGCCAAATTTTCATTTGCAAAATGTGTGCAGAACAAACAGTTAGTTAATGACCTAGCAAAATTTATTAAATTACTATCTCATGTTGTGTTTGTTATTAAACAACTGTGTTTGTATTTCTATGTTTACAAACCTAGGACGTTTATTATAAGGTTATCCAAATTCCTTGCTTTATGCTATTAGCATACCAACATATTATGCATGGCAATGTAATGTCATAAAGTGTTTTATGTTTAGACCATTGAAAACTGCACAGTGAAAGGCATAACAAAGAAAGAAGATTACAACGGCCTAAAACAAAATTTCTATTGAGAAACTATGTAAGTGTCTCCGGTCTCGCCCAAAGGCAAAGTCACATACGCCCACAATGGTAGTAGCGATGAATCTTAAATTTATAATCTCTTTGTTACACACAGGTGCGCTATCCACTTTACCACAGTGCCTGAATTAACCATGAATTGTATGAATTAACTGAAGACACTGCATTGAAAAAATTAAGAAATGCTCAGTGGAAATTCAAAGTTAACCTTCAGGTAAGCTTCAGGGATCACATGTAATGTAACTTGCATTCGCTTTAAAAATAGAACTATTGGTTCTGGGTTAGGGTGTCATTTGTTAGCGAGTTTTGATTTCAGATCCACTGCTCAAGTGACCATGTTAACCAGATATTTGCACAAGTTATGGATAAGGTGCATAAGCAAAATGGTTGCATGGCAGGTTTCAGAGCAATGGAATCACTCAGCACTGAAGCAGGTGTTTAACTTGCTAGATTGAAATCTACCTTACTTTCCCCGCAGTGGTTAGCACACCTGTCTCTATCCCAGAGGTTTAGGGTTCAAGGCTCGTCGCTGCTTACCCACCAAAATATGTATGTGGTAACTCGTATGCTGACATGAGGTATATAAAACAGAACATCTGTGTTATAACGACTGTGATTTCCAGCCACGTAAAGATAAAGCAAGTTACATTCAATAACTTTAGGTTGTGTTCTCCCATCTAATATTATACCATATTTGAGTCACCACAAAGGACAGATTTTTACTTCATGTTTGTGCAGACACATATGCGAATGATTGTAACCTTTCTACAGGTTTCCACTACTGGTCTCACTCAACAATGCAAATATAAACCCACAGAAGCACGTCTCACCCAATTTTGTTTACCATGTACAAACTAGAGCATAAACCCTGAAAGTAGATAAACCAAAAAGTTCATGCTTACTTTATTGTGTACAGGTTAGTAAATTGCGAAAGTAGAATATTAATGCAGTTTAAAATCATATAGTAGGATAAGAGAAGATGGGACAACTATACATTATATTTTCTCGTTCCATTTGGTAGTAAACAAAGAACCTTTAATTAATTATAAAACCGTATGCTCACGACTTCCATTTATCATTGTTAATTGTTCAAAACACGTTCAGGATATTTGAATATATGAGTTTAAGGTATCCCGTCTTCCCCCACCCACATGTTTATTAAAATTGTTTGGTGTTCCAAGTCTTCCATACAAGCAATATTAAGAAATAGATGAAAGTTATTCATTTGATGTATTAGACAAAAAAGTTAGATAATAAGGCAGACACAAGCAAGATGTAAAGGAAAACCATTACCTATTACACAGTCATATGCAGCTATACACACTTTAGTTTTACCAAGTAGGCCAGTGGTAAATTATGTCAGGGGTGGAACTGTCCTGAAAATTAGTTAATCGAATACAAAATGTGATCATATTCTCTGAGACTATTCTAAGCCAGTGTTTCATTTTTTCTGTGTTGAACCACTGTATGGTAAGGATAATTGTTTCCATTTTTACAAGATTTTTTGCTTATTTTGTTTGACACCAATGTAGTGAATTATATACAATAAAGTGTATAGTTGTATACATATAACAATTTGCTTTATTCCACGACAGACGAACAGATGACATGGTTTCTGACCGTATCATAAGTATTATACATTCCTTTATTAGAGTTGCTCGGACCATCCATTCTCACCTTCCACACCATTGCTGTCCTGCCATTTGATGGTAATGGAACAGAAAACCATTTAACATAAGCTATGCTGCCGTTGCTTTGTCGAACATTTCCGTTCTGTGTCAAATGCATGAATGAAAAAATACATTAAACTGATTTATCCTGCTTGACTTATACACCTATTTATTAGAACTTTATTTCTTGGCCCACTTTTCTGTTTGCTTTGTTAAATTAACCAGCCGTTTTATATGTTTAGGCTAACTTCCGCACGAACACTTCTAAAATATATTAAGGTGGGGGAAGTTGGGACACCTTTTCATTCTATTTTCTTGTCCCATCTGGTGGTAAACAAGAAACATTCAAAGAAATGTAAAGCTGTTTCTTCATGGCTTCCTTAGTACGTTGTTAATTGTTTAAACACGATTGGGGTATTTGGATTTTACTCCATCCTATTATATTTTTCGTTATGCTGCCCAGCAGCGTCACGCACAAAACAATAACGCATAAACTCGTTTAGTTAACTGACAGAAAAAAGTCAAACAATTCCATACCTCATATACAGAGGCTAACCAAAAATCAACAGCGCTGATCCTTGTAACCCATGTCCTTTTCACGTAGTCGTTAACGATTCGATACATGTTCCTATCCACCATATCCAACAGAGTACCACCTCGAGTTTCGCAGTATCTTGAAGCATCAGCTTTTGTCATTCTCGGGCCATTTTTATATGGAAGCCAGATGCATCTGTCCCGGTAAACAACTCCGTGACCTTATCACGGGAAAAGGTAAATCACTTATAATATAGTAGGGTGGGGAAAGATGGGACACCTTTTACCTAAATTTTCTTGTCCCATTTAGTAGTATACAAAGAACAAACAAAGAATTATAAAACTATATCCTCACTACTCCCATGGACAGTAGTTAATTGTTTAAAACACGATCAGGATATTTAGATATTATGTGCTAAAGGTGTCCTATCTTCCCCCACACTACTATATAGAATTGAGTTATAATATGGTGGAGTACGATGGGATACATTTTTATTTTCTTTCTAGTACCATTTGCTAGTAACCAAAATATTAACAGGATTATATAACCGTAGTCCCACGAATCTAAAAAGCGTTGTTAACGGTTAAAAACAAAATTATGAAATATGTGATACAGGTGCTAACGAAATTCTATCTTACCCCACAGTAGGCTACTTAAGCAAAGTCGATAAAAATCACTATTTCTATGAACTTCGTTATAATGTAGTTCTATTTTACTTACATATTTTCATTGGTGCGGTATAGTTTCTAATTGCATTCAGCACTAATTGATTCACGGCATCCATATCAGCAACACCAGGTCGGCCGATTGGGCCGATTGGACCACTTAGACCCCTTGGCCCCATTTTGCCAGGGGGGCCACGAATACGGGTTAAGTTTGAAGCTACATTTCCACCAGATGATAGAAATACTTCTGACATAGTCTTGCAAACCAAATACTGCCCGTCGTTCGAGGCGACTAAGTCGGCATAAAACAGAAGCGAAACGAAAATAACTAATTTTGATTTTATGAGCGACATTTCGTGTCTGCTATATCAATCAACTTTTCAGATATATCTGTAAACTTGCGTGTCTTGCCCATATATAGCCTTTTCATTTCGTTGCCTAAGGGATATTTTTGAAGATAATTGGAAAAATGCTAAACAGTGTTTCCGTTGAAATAAACAGAAAATTCGCTCACACAAAACATCTCTTTGATTAACTTGCTGCACCGGCAATTTCCGTTGCCTGTAGGCAATTTTGCCAAAGACGAGAATCTCACAAACCGTTATATCGCTTTACGTAATCATGCTGTTGAAGTACATGATTGTTTAAATCGATTCTGTCATTTATATTTGGGGAATCAAAACCAATGAATTGAACAAGGGTCTGTTGTTTGAATGTGAAACACAGCGAAATATGAAACTGGTTTTAAAATGTGCTTAAATTATTCTTCGTATGGTTAAACGTTTAAAAAACTAAACGAATGTTTTACAAAAAATGCAAAACATGATTAAATCTCAAAATGAACAGCCTTTAACTAAATAATGAAATGTGATACAGTTACATTCTTCTATTTAACATCTGATTAATATTTCGTTGCTTTTACAGCACTGTCAGTATACCACTATGCGATACTGTAGATATTAAAATTGCTTGAAATATTCGAAGTTTAAAATACCTTGATTAATTCAAATACATTTGTTGTATTTACATGCTGCTGGTGTCTGAAAAATGTAATTGCTTGAACTCACGAAAAAGTGGTTAAGTTTGTAAAACGAATTTAGATTATGTACATTCTGATTGCGATGGTTTATAGTTATACGAAAGCCTATATAGGTTTACAGTAAGTGCAATGATTGTGCTCTACGATCGTTAATACCTGTTTGGTAAAGAAAACGAACAAGGGAAACAGAATATCTCACCAGAACAAAATGTTCTTTTACGACGCATGATTCTGGGTAAACGACATATCAAAATGTACAAGTAATTAGGTTGAAGCCTTTCACCGCAGTTGCTGCATACACACGATAAGTTAAAAGTTTAAACAAAAATATTTACAAAAAGATTACCATGGGCCTTGTGGTACGAGCAAAAGTGTGGCAACACATGGAAACCACAATTAATCAAGCTTGCGGCATAAGACTGCTTATTGGAATAAATATGCTGAATCAATTGCTTTATTTCGCCACGCACCAAATAGCCCATGAGCTTTCTATACAGTGACGTTAGATTGTATAAGGCACAAACATAGCACGATGCTGTTGTTGTGAACGAAGCAATAAAATATAAATACACACATACTGTACAACGTGTATACAATTGAACCTATACAAAATATTTCCCATTTTGCAGAATAACATAATAAAGAGGTACACCGAGCCGATAATCTACAGTCTACACAAAGAAAGAATAAACGACAGAACTGTATAGCCGACTATATTACTACAAATCTATATCGAACACTGGTTACAAATCCGATGGTTTCTCAGTTAATCTACTCTTCGTCTTCTTCTATGATCTCATCGTCACTCCCAGGAACGTAATCGACTGGATTCCCATCCGCGTCTATGTAATTCCCATCTTCATCCATATAGATGACCTCCTCATCCGACCCCACCTCATCACTATCAGTGACGTACTCATACTCCACTTCTTCTTCCTCCGAATCCGTGACATAGATGATCTGATTCCCATCCTCATCGTATTCAATCTCTCCATCATTAGGATCAACCGAGATCTCATTCCCATCCTCATCCACGTAAACATACTCAACATCTTCATCCCCTTCCTCTCCCTCCTCTTCATCATCGGTCACATATTCAATCACCTCTTCATATTCAACGTCTTCGTCCTCTCCGCTATACTCTGCATCGGAATACTCCTCCGATATGTACTCCACCTCTTCTTCATCACTATCTTCTTCTTCCTCCTCTTCGTATTCTTCTTCTTCGTTTTCTTCCTCTGCTTGCTCTTCTGTTGTTTCTTCTTCCTTATCTTCCAGTTGAGATTCAACTTGGGTTTGTGTTTCCATTACAGCTTCAACTTTGATCTCCGGTTGATTTTCTTCTTTTTTCACCTTTATCTCTTGTTTTACTTCTTCAACTTTATCTTTGGTTTGTTCATTTTCCGCTTTTTTGGCAGTTTCTATATCAGGTTTACTTGTTTGTTGTTCCTCAACACTGGAATCTACGTTTTGCCTCAACCCTGCATTTTCTTTTTGCTGTTTCCGCAACGGCTTCACTGGCGGTACTTTTGTAACCTCATCTATTTTCTTAGTTTCGATTGATGTATTTGTTGCCTCTTTTGAAACACCCGGCGACGTTCCCTCTTTTTCTTTGACCCCTTCTTCACATTTTTTTATCTCAGCTTTAATTTCTCCAATTAACTTTTTTGTTCTTTCAATTTCTGCCGCTGTGTCCAATGTCTCTTCACTCGTACCCAACAGTTCCTTGACTTCTTCTTCAGGTGATTTGTAAGTCGCCATTTCCCGATACTTCTCGATGTACTGCTCTCTCTTCTTCAGTCTCCACTTCTCATTTATAACAGTGTCCTCTCCCGAGCTATCCGAATCTTCAGCCTCGTCATTGCCATTCCCGCTAGACTTAACAACAAAAGTACCAGCCATCAATTCCTGTTCTGGTTTTTCTATTTTTTCAAAGAGCAACTTTGGTTTTTCTGTAGTAGCTGATCCATCGTCCTGTTTATCCTCTTCCTCAACAGAAAGAGCATTTTCCTGATTTTCTGAAGTATCCAGTGCTTGGTAAGTCAATGGAATATCGAGAGTTAGTTCTTGTTGTGATTTTTCCTCCGATGCCTCTTCCTTTGTCTCTAAGGAACATTCTTCTTTCGTCTCGCGCGACTCATTCAACTTAGGTTGCTCTATTCCAATCTGCTGTTGTGCTGTTTGTTCACTGTCTTCTTTGTCTTCTTTTTCTTGACATTCTTCGCTTATATCTTTATAATAGCTGTCCTCGTTGTCTGTTTGTAAATCAATAGGTGGCGACACTGATTCCACGGCCAGTGCATTGTCGTTTACTTTATCAAGCTGAGTATCATCTATCATAATGTTCTCCACCTCGCATTTCCCACTTTGCGTTATATTTTCCGTCTTGTGTTCTTCAGGAGTAAAAGCCAACTCCGGCGCCTGTTCACATTCTTCTTCCAATTCTACTTTTTTTTCATTTTTCGTAGTACATATTTCTGTATTCTCAGGTTCTGTATCCCTGTTATTACTCTCGGTGTCTTTTATCACCTCAGTAGCTTGACCTTCGTCGGTTTCTGCTTGCGTGTCATCATCAGCTTCAGGGCTTTCATCGAAATCCAATATATCGCTTTTAGAATAAGCACGGGATAGTGAATTATCCTCAGTTTCCTCACATTTTGTGATTTCAGTTTCCATGTCGTTTTCTACTTCGTTGTGCTCCACAATTTCGCCCTCTTTAACTTGTTCTTCTTGTTTTATTTCTGCCTCCCTGTTACTTTTTTCAACCTTGTCCTCGACCGCATTTTTACTGAGCTCTTCACCTTTCACAATATCGGTTTTCATGATGATGTTCTTTGTGCTATCTTCTTCCTTTTCTTCTTCTTTATCCGCACCTTTCTTTGCCACATCCGAAGCAGGCTCCATGCTTGTTTCATCATTCCTTTCATCGGAGCTCGTTTCTGGACTATCGTCATCCGAGTCACTGAATGTTCTGTCAGGAAGCTGCAGTGGTTTCCTAGTTATTGCCACAGCAGCTTCATCCAACCTTTTTCTCTTCGCCTCCTCCGCTTCGGCCTTTAACTTTTGTTCAGCATCCTTCAATTGTTTGGCACGCGATGCAACAGACGGCGCATTTCTACAGGATTTTCGAACCACTATCCTTCGACTGACCTTCCTTGCCGGTTTAGGTTGATCAGCATCGTCTTTTACCCCATCTTCACCTTCTCCCATTTTCCGAAAGGTGTCCAAGTACTTTTCCCTGTATCCTGGAGGCGCAAGTGTGGTCTCGCTTGTGCCACCTTTCGCTTGGTTTTGAAACTCTTGGATCCTCGCGTTTAGATTTATCTCGTGTCTAGTAGAAGGCCGAACCACTCGCCGCACAGACCGCACCTTTTTACCTTCAAACATTCCCATCCGTGACATACGTAACTTAGCTGGCCTTCCTGGTAGTTTTAAAGCGCCGTCAGCATCTGCTTGCTCATCGCCGGGAGCAACAAGCGTCTCTTTTTGCTTTGCCTGTTCGCCAGGTATCTTTTTCCTGGCACCAGGTCCAACATCGAACTTCGCAAACCTGGACATCCGGATTTTTCTCGGGCGCTCAGTGTACGCAGAACCGAGATGAAACTTCCCGTCCCCTAATAACCTCTCCCCGTCCTTCGTTGAATCACTTTGTTGTCGAACGGCATCCTCGCCTAAAACAAGACACGGTCATAAAATAAAAATTTATTCCGTGACGAATTATACTAACGCGAGAAAATATGTTATGAAATCATGCATCATCCGTCCCGCCGTTTGTGATACGCAATATAAAAAGAATTAGGTATATATTTATTTAATTTTATAATTTGCTATAGTATTTATTTGGTTCTGTATTATTTATTTTTTTCTAAGTCGATCTAATATTTATAGTTACCAGAATCTTCCTTTTTAGGCGGAGGCAATCGCACAGATCTACGTACAACTCTAATAGACTTTCGAATCGATTGGTTCCCATCTTCACCTTCCGCGTCTCCTTTAGCAACTTTCACAATTCTCGATCGGCGCGATTTACGTTTTGCAAACGGAGAAATCGGTTCGCTCTCGGCATTTTCGTTAACGTTTTTGACACCTTGGGTGTCCGCGTTCAGAGGTCCAGGTGTACCTCTGTCTTTATCGTCCGTTTCCGATTTACCAGTCTTTGATTGTTCTTCGTCGGTTGCCGCAGGTCGCTTTATGCTTTTTACGCGAATTCGTCGAGATAGCTTTTGGGGGGCAGTATAAGTTTTTGATTCTTTATTTTGATCCGGGTTTTGAGCGGATAGGAAAGCTCGCCTTCTCGTTGAAAGAGACGTCTTAATTAAACGAACAGATTCCCGAGGTGCTGCTCGCGCCGTCCCGGCCGAAACTTGAAGACGATTTGCACTTGTGTTTTCTACAACATGGTACAAATGTACACAAATATCATATTTATATTTGACAAATGACATATTTATATTTGACAACTACCATATTATGCACATAATAAAACTTACCGTCTTCGTTTCCCAAATCCAAGAACTTTTTTCGCTGAGCTGGATCGGGCGCTACCCTCACCGATTTTCGGACGGACTTTCGTACTCGAACTGAACGTTTTGCGGCAGTAGGCGGGATTCCGCCCTGGTTTAACTGCGGCCTTCCTTCTGCCTCTGTTGGTACCTGTCGTTTTTCGGATGCACGAACTCTGCTTTGCCTCTGTGTATTTAATAGAGCGTGGGCGCCGTGGTGAAACAGGAAATAGCGATTACTTGCACAATGCCTCTACTATACACATCAGTACAGGGCTAAGTATAAAATACTGTGTGTATATATACAGCATATATGCAAAATATGTGGTTTTAATTAATGTACCAGTTATCATGTATATGATAACCTTATAATCTGAACGTGAGTCCGACGTGTGTAAACATCAAATACGCTTTAAAATAAAAGTACATAAATTTTCAATCCAGCTTTAATTATTATATATATAGTAGATTGGGGGAGATGGGACACATTTTATTCCATTTCCTGTGACATTTGGTAGAAAACAAAGAAGAGTCAAAGAATTATAAAACTGTACCCTCACGACTCCCAGACTGTTGTTAATTGTTTAAAACACGATCAGGGTATTTAGATATTATGTGCTAAAGGTGTCCCATCTTCCCCGACACTACTATATCAAACTATACAGACAAGTTAAACTGTTAAGGTATTCCTGGCCCTAATTTAAACTTATTTTTCAGATTTACCTCTCACGTCTTATAAAAAAACAAACAATAACTTTGTGGCCCTTTTTTTATTATTTCACCCACCTGTGACGCTTTAACACGAACACCCGCTGGAAGTTCTTCATTTTGCTGTGGAGCACGTGACACAACTTTCACACGTCGAGAATATTTTCTAGCGCGGTCAGTTACTGAAAGTGTGTCCTGTTTCTCTTCATCCGACATGATATGTGTTTCCAGTTCTTTCTGCCCTACAGCCGGTTAAGTTAGGTTTATAGCTATCAGCAAGATTAGCATTATAACTCAGTATCGGTTACATTTAGTCATCAGTTGTATTTTTATGTTAGGTACTAAACTACAACTCCTGTTTTGTTGCCTTCAGATATAATAACAACAGCTGGTAAACGCGGAAATGGGAAAACAAGTCACTGGAACGTATACCATCATGACTCTGTCCATATATTGTTCTTTACAAACAGTGGTTCTTTCATTTGCATACAAAACCGCTCACCAAATATGAAGTAGAGTGGGGGAAGAGAGGACCCCTTTTCATTCTATTTTCTCGTCCCATTTGGTAGTAAACAAAGAACATTCAAAGAATTATAAAACCAGATTCTCATGACTTCAATAGACCGTTGTTAATTGTTTAAAACACGATTAGGATATCTGACTAATATGTGCTAAAGGTGTTCTATCTTCCCCCACCCTGCTACATATAGTTTACTCACCGTTCGAGAAGTGTGTTCGATATAGTTATTCACAGTATCCGTATTCCTGGCATTTCATCTGGTTTAATAAATCCGTATTAAAAATGCTTTATACATCCAGTCTTTAAAATGTAAACATAAAACAGTTCCTGTAGCATTTTAAACCGAAAGTTAATCCACGAGCCAACTATTACCTGCCCTATACACTGTACCGCATCTTTCTTTGTTTTAACACTGGGAAGAAGCAACAATAACCGAGCTGATTACGTAGTTTTCCTTCCGACTCGCTTACGTTGTATGAATCACGAAGCCCACACTCTTTTATATGCATATATATCAGCAGTACTTGCGACACCCATTAAGTCACAGCACGTACGACCAACAACCTACATTTGCCTCAACTTAACGCATGCACATAACAGCAAAGGCCAATTACAAAAAAAAAACAGTTTTAAATATGTTTAACGGGATTTTATAATGCGGTTACGTATACACGCGTAATTAGATGTATATAGTTGAAATTAAACTCACACGAGTTCTCCCAAACAGCAAATGTTTATCATTTATTCTTGTCCAGTGTAATAACCCTAAACATAAACTAAATCAGCAATTAACATTTTAAGAAATAGCATACGAATGTTCGTAATTTGATTTGTATGGTCGTAATTTGACCTGCCGCGTGCCCCTATGATGAGAAGGTTACTGCACATGCGCAGTAGCGTCTCGGTGCATGCGCAATAGCGCCCGGTACAAATATATCAATCGGAACGAATATATTACGACACCGTAACCAGAGAATAGCAGGTCGAGGCTCGCTTCTGCTACCACTGTTGGCGCATGTGTTCTTGGTTAAAGACATTGAATAACTCATTTATACTTGCTGCCCGATGACGACAAACTTGCCTAGGAGGGACTTGTTGTTTGTGGATTTATTGACTTTCTGAAATGCAGTTTATTCTAATTTAATTTAGTTAGTTTATTTAATAATTTTAATAAAATAATTTTAATATTTCCCAAAAAAAAAAAAAAAAAAAAAAAAAAAAAAAAAAAAAAAAAAAAAAAAAAAAAAAAAAAAAAAAAAAAAAAAAAAAAAAAAAAAAATTTATACTTGCTTGGCGGAGCACGGTGGTCAGTTTTACACGAGTAATCTGTTAACCCCGTTTTCGATTACATTTTACTTCGTGTATGTGACTTTGTGGGTGATATTGTTTTTGTCCTATACACGTAGGTGCGCTAACCACTGATGTTGTACAGCGCGATCGATCTCATAAAACATAACAGCAATCACTCACACAGTTCCAAACGTAATGTCTTAGAGGTGATTGTGATATGGTTAATGAATTTAAGTGGGTTTTTCATGTTTATTTTATTTTTGTGTTTATTGTAGTTTCCTTTACTATGTAATAAATGTTTTGCTTTATTCCATTTACGCTATTTTTTCACTGCAGTTCAGACAAGATAGTTAAATCATATTTAATTCAGGATTAATTTGTAAAGATAGCTAACCATTTACTTTTCTCTTTTGTTCAGTGCCGTTGGTCTGACTTGAACGCCTTTTTTATTCTGTCGGCACTGATGAGTTGAGTGCTTACAGTTCCCGTGTGTTTGATACGACGAAATACTCTTTACACTGTTAGCTATGTAGTGTGGTGTTATTGCGAGTAGGATATTGTTAAAACATAGTGTCTGGCCTCGCTCGGTTTTGTTTCAGTGCTGTTTTTAAACCTTATTTTACTTAAACCAAGTTTACGCAACAAAGCAGCAGAGCAGAAGTTTGTCCAGTTTGGATATTTAATTCGTATAACTTGAAACGTACAATGTTTATCGCCAACAGCAGGCCTGAGATGACAGTTTGAAATTTTTATATTTGGTAAGTACTTTACATTTGACTATACTTTAACAGTAGGTTTTGTATACAGTTAGGGTGAAAAATAAATATATTAACGTAGAAAGGTGTTTTAGTGCGGGCGTGTTTGGACTTTCTCTAAACAATGTGTAAAGGCCCGGAAAATATGGGCCAAGCTTAAAAAATCTACAAAAGAAAAGAAAAAAAGTAGAATTTTTAATCTTAAGAAATGTAATACCGTAACATTATTAGTTACCCCTGAGAAATGTACGTTGGGTGTAAATTAGTACAGAAAGGTGCTATAGAACAGTTTTATATTCGAAGCCTGTGGTAGATTTACAGATTTTCGGTTAGTTATGTGCAAGTATAGTAGTAAAACTACGGTTACAGAAGTGTACGTTCGACCAAGTATAAAAACGTGTGCAAATGCTGGGACGGACAGGTAAACTGGAAGTCCATGTACCTAAAATATATTCAGTGTATACCAACAGCCGTACAACTTGGCGTTGATAGAGAAAATACACTCGGAATGCAACTGAGAGATCGAGCGCTATCAGTGTTAAAGTTTCCCCTTTCCTCAGAGCCGTTAGTGGGCGTAGCAGGACAGGATCGTGATTTTTCATTCGCTTCGAAAATAGCCTGAATCCGACGGTCCTTTGCTTGCATTGCTGTAGCCTCGGTCCGAGTAAAATGTTCCGAAACCTCGGCCTCGTATTCGTCGCTTGTATTGCTGGAAGGCGACGAGGCGTCTGATGTATTGTTATTCAAATCTTCACGATCAATTTTTACATGCCGTTTTGTTCGCTCATAGTCAAGACTGTTTAAGACAACAAATTTCCCTTCTTGCTTATCAGATTCAAAATTGTTGTTCGAATCTAAAATGATAGTTTTACAAAGTTATAAAGAACCATCGCGTTTTAATTATAGAACAGATATATGAAGATAGTTTCAATGATTTTATAAATCGTTATGCATATAGGAAACATACAGAATAAACTTTAACTTCCAGCATATAGTATAGAATGTAATTAATCACCACTTACCAGTGACCGGCGATTCCATTCCATCGACGTCATTAGCACGTGACGGTGACGTCATACAACTCGGCGGTGCGGAACGCGAGAGATTATGTTCACATAAGTTAATTTTGCTGACTGGCGAAATTTCCTGGTCCACCAAGTCTAGTTTAAGCTTGGGAACGTCTTGGGATACGTTTTTATCCTGGATATCAGAAGTTGAGAATGTGTCGTCTTCGTCAGCCACTGCCATATCTATTTCTTCAATCTCGTCATACTCCTCAGCGATTACAATAAGCTGGTCGTCATCTTGGTAGGCGTGAACATCAGCAGACGAGATATGATTTTCGTGGCCTTCCATAAAAGCCTCATCGTTTATCGCTGTCTCATCTGCTGCTCTACTGCTGTTATTAGCCATCCTCTCCGTGGATTCAGACGCGAGGCTGCTCTTGCCTTTGTTTCGTTTATACCTCCATTTTGCAGGCATTAGGTGGTTAGGACTTGAAGGTAAAGACGCAGTACCAGTCACCCCATCTGCCAAGCTGCTTGCTGAATACCGTTTCTGTTCACTTCTGTTGCCTAGTTCGGTCAAGGACTGTTTCGATGGCGAAGCGACACCGCCGTTGTACCGACCGAGTTTTGGGTACACAGACAACTCATCCATTTCGCCACCACTTTCACTCATGTCTTGGTACGAAACAGACAACCCGAAATCCCGCAACGCACCTCCGCCTTGCCTTTTTCTGCTAGGACTCGGCGGCACAGGACTCGTCGAGTCCGAAAGCCTTAAGTTTTTGAACGGTGATAACGAAGGTATAGATGAAGCGGGCGACTTCTGTGGTAGAGAAGGTACATTTAAATGTCTTTGGTATGAGTTGCGATGAAGTGGGGATCCAAAATTAAGCCCAGAGTTCACACTTTGATGGCGAATCTTTGGTCGACCGCGAGTATCTAAGAATGAGTTCGGTTTAGCCCAAAACTGTAATAGTTATTTCACATTTTTTAATATTTGACAACTATTTGTAAGGCTGTGTCATGTTATATATGAAGCTTCAGGTTAATACCTTCAGTTCTATTCTTTCGACAACTCAAATTTAGCGGTTCAGTTTGCACAGCATTCTCTTTTGATTCCTGTTCCGACCACGAAGGAGATCTTCTATGCAGAAATATGTCCTCCGACTTATCTATAAAACAAAAAAATGATATAGTACAGTGGGGAAAGATGTGACACCTTTAGCACATAATATCCAAATATCCTGATCACGTTTTAAACGATTAACAACTGTCTACGGAAGTCGTGAGGATGTCGTTATAACTTTTTGATTGTTCTATATTTATTACCAAATGGGCCGAAAAAACAGAATCAAAAGGTGTCCCATCTTCCCCCACCCTACTATTTGATTTGACAAAATCATCACATTTCAAAGTCATACTTCGCATATGATTTCCGGACTCCTTGTGCTTATATTGTGGACTGAATACAAATGACGACGACTTCGCTTTCTCGTAGTGTTCTGGGCGTTTTAGTTCAATGAATCCTTCTTGTACTACTGGAAGCGGTTTACTGGTCGATCTCGCTCTGGCTTTTTCTGTGAAAATTACAAGTTTAAATATTTTTTTAAATAGACAGTCTGACATAGTCGTTCTTATTCTCAATACGCATACCTCTTTACAGTATTGTAAACAGCCCTAGTGTTAATGTTAAAATCCTTTGCAGTTACAGCACTTTTAAAATGCGCTTGGTTTATAAATTCGTCTGGAATGTTGGGTAACCAACATTATATATATATTTGGTAGTGTGGGGAAAGATGGTACACTTTTTATTCCATTTACCTGACCCATTTGGTAGTAAGCAAAGGAAATTCACAGAATTATAAAACTGTATTCTCATTACTCCCATAGACTGTTGTTAATTGTTTAAAACGCGATCAAGATATTGGGATAATATGTGCTAAAGGTGTCCCATCTTCTCCCATTATACTATACATTTAAGAAAGTTATTCCTTTTCGTAAAAAATTACGCAGCAATAAAAAAAAACCTTACCATGTGCATTTTTTGGTGGAGACGATTTTAAGGATTGTCTCAATTCTTCTTCGCTTGGCCGTTTCAGTTCAACCATCCTGGTTCCACTGCCTCGTCCGGATAAAGCAGATTTTTGGGCGGTAGTTGTGGAACCTATTTGCCCGGTTGGTCTAGTTTCTAAAAGTAAAATATCGGTTTAAAATGTAATAACATCGCATTATTGAACAATATATAGTAGGGTGTGGGGGGGGGGGAATGGGATACCTTTTTATTCAATTTTCTCGTCCCATTTGGTAATAAACAAAGGACATTCAAAGAATTACTAAATCATATTCTCACGACTCCCATAGGCCGCTGTTAATTGTTTAAAACACGATTGGGATATTAAGATATTATGTGCTAAAGGTGTCCAATCTGCCTCGATCATACTATAATTTACCATCAAAAGATTTAAGCTATATTCCTTGAGTTGAACTTTACAACAACAGAAATACATTATTAAAGAACTATATACCGTTTCTCCATTGCCACAAACTCTCTGAATTTGTTCTACGGTGTTGTTTGTTTGGACTTGGGCGATGCGCCTCATGCTTGTAAGCCTGGGAAACAAAATTTTATTTTTTTTGGTTAATTTCTTGATTTTTTTTGTGTCAATTTTAAACTTGGGCATTTAAAATTACAAGTTTAGTATAAAGTGGAACACAAAAAAAAACATTTTTAAAGCGAAAGTTTCGGTAGTTTTCCTACTACAGTTATAGCTCATATGATACGCCTGATCGATATGTCATCACACAAATTGAAAAGTGTTTCCGGCATGCGAGTTTTACAATGATCACGAATGGTACGTCACTAAAGATGGTGCCATTAGAAAGGGTTGCAAATCCGGTCTGGTGATTATTTTTAGGCTGGTAATTCACTGAGGCCGTCAAAAGCATCCTTGTATGGAATATTACTTGTAAAAACAGCCGTCTTTGTGGAAATACGAATTGCGTTCTGGTGGGGTGAATCAATTATAACTTGGATGTTAGTTATAGTAATCGGCGTAAAGTAACAGCAGAATGTATTTATACTACTGTCATGCGGCAAGCAGCACATACATCGGTTGTAGACACCGGAAATGATTACAACTGCGCATCACACTTCGCTACGTCATGTTGCCAGCCGTTTGTAATCGAAGTTGTTCGTTATTTTTACGTTTCAGAACAAGCTACCTATGTAGATGTCATAACACCATTACAACCGCGCGTTTTCTGCTGTTTCCCCAAAGTGAGCGGAAATCTATTTAAAAGAAAGCACAGCGCGTTTTAATACGTCACCTGGATATCCTCTTGCTTAAAGCTGAACATTCCTACGTCAGCAGGCACGCCTGATCGAGTGTGTGCCCAGGTACGGTGCAGTCGTTGCGCTTCCTTTTGATGATCGACAGCAGTGCCTGCACATGGTAAACGTTAAGAAGGCTTCTCACGAGCTGTGACGCAGGCACTCATATAGTTCAACAAGTGACGCTCTTTCCGGTCCTCTAAAACACTGTCGCGCAACAACAGCCAGAAGAAATTTCACGGAAGTGCCGCGTCATCCTCCTATACCGCATATACACAACATACACGCCATCGGTTGAGGTGTGCGAGTACAAATATTTTCCAATTTCAATTAAACCTATGGAAATCATGTTTACATGGTGCTATAAATGCACTTACTGCTGGCTTGCTTGTAGCGCGTGTGCTGTGGCGTGGAAAATTCCGAAGTCGCAAAATCGTGCGAATGATTGCGGTTGTGGCCTAAAGTTAAAATAGGAAAATTGTATACTGCACGATTTAAATGTTTTGCTTGAAAAGGGTTTATACGCACCTGTTCTCTGTGCATACGACTGCATTTGTGTGTGAGGAATTGCCGAAAAATCCGAAAGTGCATGAATTGAATGACCCGACGCAGACATCGAACGTTTGTGCCGATTGCTGTTATCTGAGTAGTGTGTTTGGCTTGATGCCTTTGGTCTTGAGGTGACACCCGGTTGCCGAAAACTACTGAACTGTGATAATATTTTGCATTAGAAAAAATACATTGTTTATATAGTAGAGTGGGGAAAGATGGGACACCTTTTCATTCTATTTTCTCGTCCCGTTTGGTAGTAAACAAAGAACATTCAAAGAATTATAAACCATATCGTTCCAACAGACAGTTGTTGTTTGAAACACAATCAGGATATTTGAGATATTACGTGCTAAAGGTGTCCCATCTTCCCCCACCCTACCATATACTTTATAATGAAGATATGGCTTACTTTTGCTTCGTAGCCGGGTGATGTTGGCTCTTCCTTCACGGCAATGTGGGAAATATCAGGAGAGGACCCGTTTTTCGACAAGTTTGCGAATTCGTCGTTACTACTGGTTCGGAAATGTTCGCGGTCCTTGCGGCGTTTGGTCTCTACAGGTTTGTCACACGTAGCTAAGTCGGAACGAGTGGGCCAGAGGCTGCTGTAGCCCAACTTCATACTTTCGTGGGCGAGACTGCTGGGTTGCAGGTGGCCATGGTGCATGTTCATTTTCCGCATCGAAGCGTGTAGATGGAGAGGCGACAATAATGCCGACGCGTAAGGGCTGCTGTTAAAAAGCTCCATCGGGGAAAACGAGTTTATTTCGCCGCGATTGCGGGCAGCATTTCCGGCGCCGAAAACGGGAATCGGTCGAACTAAACGAAGGTTTAACTGATCGTGCTCATCGTCACTGTCGTGTCTCATAAAGTTTGAGTCTGGGGAAGACACCATTCTCGGATCGAAGAGACTGTCAGCGGAAGAACGGAGATGCTCTCTACCTTTCATCAGTTTGTTTTCTGAAGACACTGATCCTGAAATACAACGATTATAGTTTTACATCCCATAAAAAAAATTCATTTGCCATTATGGAACTGAGAAAATATTTAAATACATACCTTTGGCTCGATTTCTTGCATTCTTTCGCTTCAGCAGCAGTTGCAAAGCAGCCGAGTTAAACTGGTATGCATATCGCTTGCCCTTAGACTTGTACAAAATCCTCTTGTCGTAATAGTACCTACATATTTGGTATTCCGTTAATTAATTAAAGCAACATAAATTAAAAATATAAAAAGGATCATATTCTTTATCC
This sequence comes from Ciona robusta, assembly GCF_009617815.1. Classification (NCBI taxonomy): domain Eukaryota; kingdom Metazoa; phylum Chordata; class Ascidiacea; order Phlebobranchia; family Cionidae; genus Ciona; species Ciona robusta. The sequence goes on along the minus strand of NC_143238.1, from coordinate 2,118,757 downwards.
CCGCGTGACTGTACAATAGGACACATTAAAACACGAGTGTCCTATATTATGCACACCGTATGTATGCACAGCGACTTTATATATAGTACTGTGGGGGAAAATTGGACACCTTTAGCACAAAAAAATCAAATATCCTGATCGTGATGTTTTTAAGTTAAACAATTAACAATGGTCTAAGTTCGTGAGGATACGGTTTTATAATTTTTTTTTATAATTAATGTTTTTTTTTATTTACTACCAAATGGAACAAGAAAACATAGTGAAAAGGTGACCCATCCACCCCCACCCTACTATATACATCGTACCCGCGCAAAAATATGAAGAAAAAAATAATAACTGACTTTTTGACCCTTGGTTTATTTCCAATTACATCCAAAAAACATCAAGGTTAAAATTTTCGATTAAATATTTCTAAAAGGTCTTTTACTATAAAAACACCGAAGTTCAATGCATTCGCTTCGGAACCAAAGGATTTACTGGGTATGCTGATGCACGATGCTGCTACCATTGTGGACGTGTGTTATTGGGCGAAACATATTTTCTTCAATTTAGCGGTCACTAACGGTCCTAACTCCTAACTAGCAGCTGTATAAAAGAATTCCATCTTAAAAACACACACGTAGTAACTTGTGGCCGGGGACGGGATGTATGAATTATACAACCGTTATTTTACGACTGTCATTGCCCCGCCGTGTCATTAATTCATTCAACGTGACTCATGCCATACTAGCTACTTTTATATATTATATACTGGGGTGGGAAAAGACGGACACGTTTGACACATAATATCCAGATATCCTAACAACAAGAGATCACAGATCTAATGAATGAGCACGTTATAAACTAATTAGCATAATATAGTAGAGTAAAAAAGTGTCCCAACTACCACCATCCTAATATGGTATATATATTTCAGTATATCATATTGCAAACCCACCTTAAAGCTCGACTCAGCTTCTCGTAGTTCATTGCCGGTTTTCTTTTTCTTTCTCCCCACATTCTAGCAACCTCGTTCGGCTCCTGCCGGAAAAATCAAGTTGAAAGTACTGCTTAAAAAAGCAATTATACGAAGTAATGATTGACCTTGAACAAAATATCGCCATTGATAGTTTAGTTTAAAATGCCATTAAATATTTTCTAAATGTTTTCAGAATATTGTTCTAACTGACATGTATATACATAACTTTTTATTTAGCGGTGTCGCTTATATATTCAAATGCCGGGAAGGGTAGCTACGTACGTATTCTAAAATTTTACAAATACATATATGGTAATCTACATGTTATAGATTTTCAAATACAAACCTTAATCACGAATTCGCCATTGTCGCCTTCCCAACTTATGATTTCGCAATATTCGTTGTTCTGTAGAAGTTCAAGTATAAAATGCCATAACTGGATTTGTCTGTTTCCTCCACAAAGTTCGTTTAACCATGGAGGCGAAGATTCATCGTCGGGAGGCGAGTGCTGAAGCTGATCTTCTGTGTAGTTACGATAGATTTTACTTAGCTTATTAGCCAATATTATGTATGCATATATAGTAGGGTGGGGGAAGATGGGAAATTGTTTCATTCTTTTTTTCACCCTATTTGGTAGTATAAACAAAGAACATTCCAAGAATTATAAAACCATGTTCTCGCGACTTCCATAGACCATTGTTGATTGCTTTAAATAAGATCAGGATATTTAGATATTATGTGGTAAAGGTATCCCATCCTCCCCCACCTTAATAGTAGATTGGGGTGATATAGTACAAGTTATCATTCTGGGACACCTTAAGCACATAATATCGAAATATCCTGATCGTGTTTTAAACAATTCACAACGGTCAATGGGAGTCGTGAGAATAGAGTTTTATAATTCTTTGAATGTTCTTTGTTTACTACTAAATGGGACGAAAACAGAGAGCTAAATGGTGTCCCATCTTCTCCCATACCCTACTGTATATTTTATTCATAATATAATGGTTATCATTTCATTATTAATATTCGTTTTTGTTAATCTATATATGTTCATTATTTCGCAGAAACGGATAACTTTTTAGAGACTCGTCGTTTGTGGGCGTATGTGTCGTTGGGCAAGATACTTAACGGCGATTGCTCCAAACCAGTGGCCACTAATGGGTTGTCCAAATTATCAGCCACACTCAAAAACAAGAAAAAAATATTCACTCACAAAGTAACATACTTGGTAACTCGTAAGCTGGCACGGCATGTATGAAACAAAACACTCGTGTTATAATGACTGTCGTTTCCCGGCCACGCGAGGATAAAGTAAATTACATTCATTTATTCATTCATCTCAGTAAATGTAGTCCGCACTAATTTAATCTATTTTGTTGATTGCTATTTCCGCCCAAGCTAGACAGACTGAGGGCGTCGTATCATATAGGGGTTTAATAATATCCGATAAACTAGTTGTACCAAATATCACTGATAAGTTAACTGAGTGCGGTAGACGAACACAATGCCAAGGAACGGTTTAATGCGCCTTATGTTTTGAAAAGTGGGCTATATTTTCTATATACGTTTACAAGGTAGAAGTATTTTTCAATAAAACTGCTCAAGCTGTGGGTTAGAATTTTTTTTTTTTGCAATATAGTAGGATGGGGAAAATGGGACACTCTTTCTATTTTCCCGTCGCATTTGGTAGTAAACATAGAATTTTCAAAGAAAAAGAAACGTATTCTCACGACTTACGTATACCGTTGCTAATTGTTTAAAACACGATCAGGTTGTTTGGATATTACGTGCTAATGGCGTCCCATCTCCCCCCACTCTACTACATTGCAAAAACGAAAAATTATAAAAGATTTTAAGAGTTGGCGTTTTTTCATGTCATCTTATCTACGGAATTGAAACCCTTTTCACTATAGAGACAAAATGCTTGTAAGGAATTCCCATTCCGCGCATTTTTATCCTCACGATCTAATAGGAACATCCTGTTCGTGGCAAATATGGAAAATTATGGGATCCAAGACAGGCGCTCGTCCCAGTACAACGAGGCCCAGCCCACACAGTAATGAATAGACCATGCAACGTGAAGAGGAAATGAGAGCACGATTAGACTCATTACGTAATGCAATGCGCACAGAACTCTGACGTTTTGATGGCCCTGTCCAATTTGTACAGCAGTCATATATTATCTTTTAGATTTCCCATAACAGTTTACCTTCTCCATGCGTCTCCATTCGGATGTTCTCAGCCATTGAACACATTATGCTTTTCAATTTTATTTGCAGTAGGTCAAATTTTTGATGACTTGAAAATATGTTTATTTTCTAATAAATGTGAATACGGTACCGTGCAGTCATATTTCTACGTGAAAAAGTAGTAAAATTTAATCACTGTGTTATAAAGTTAAGGACTTTAAAATGTTACTGTGATACAATAATCTAGTAAAAAAAATTAGCGCAAGCCTGTTAAATACATGTTTAAATACTCGAACTACAAGTAAACTAGTACTAATACAAATAAGGTTGTATTATTCACATATAAAAACGAACCATAAAACGCACATATAATCAGTTTTTTAACAAAACTGAATAATATATTATGTCAAACTATTTAAACTCCACAATATTAAACTTTACCGTTTAATATTTATCAATATCTGGCCTTGTGCTGTAGTAAATAAGATAGCTGCGCAACAGACAACGTATACGTCAAAGCTATCAGTCTCATCATGCCCACTACTCGCATCTGCAAGCCACTGATAAGTGAGCATTGCGAATAGAGGAAGCATGATGACGTCACATTAGTCTCCGGAAATCCGAATTGCTCTCTTTTAACAGAGTGATGAGATTCGCATAAAAAAGAAACCAGAATGAGCAATGAGCGCTCTTTACTATACGTGGTGTGGGACGGCGGTAGCAGTCACAACATGAAGAGGTTATACAATATACACAGTCAAACTTACTAAAACATCTTATCAGTAATTTTACTTCATAGACACTCCTTGACGAAACAAAAGAATGCGCACGACTTGCACCAGCATGTTTAAATCAAAAGTCACAGGTGTTACCAATTTTTATTTCAATTTTATGTTAGTTACGTACAAAAAGATGCTCCAAACAAAATTTCATTTCTAAGTTTTTTTAAAATTGTAAAATACTTTCCAAGCATGCAAAAGAAACGTTTTAAAAACGACCATATATACTTTACTTTAAAGCGGTTAAATAATATATTCAATTTAAGTAAAAAAAACTCAGTTGAAATGATTGAATAAGTGCCGTTCGCGGTCATTAATTGAAAATGTTGACAAAGTTTGATAAATTTAAAACATCGGTGTAATAGTATTCTATCACGAACATCAACATGTTATCTCATGCGGCTGTAATAAAGGACCACATTCACATGTGTTTAAAATACGAGTCAAGCAATGCCCCCAATAACCTATATAATCCCATACACACGGCGATATCACGTTGCCGTTTCTCTGTTCGTTGGTTCCTTTTCTTCTTCAGCCACTGCAGCACCGTTGTCGTCTTGCGCATGATGTTGATTTCTGGGGTACCTTTGTAATATTTTAATTATTTAGATTTTAGACAGAAATAATGTGTTATATATAGTATTGTAGGGTTGGACGAAATATCTTTAGCACATATTATCCAAATATCCTGACCGTGTTTTAAACAATTAACAATGGTCTATGAGAGTCATGAGGGCATGACTTTATAACTATTTGACCGTTCTTTGTTTACTACTAAATGGAGCGAGAAAATAGAATGAAAAGGTGTCCTATCTTTCCCCACTCTATATTAAAAATGATTCAGTATTATAATGGTATCATAGATTTTACATTATTTTACTTTTAAAATTGCTTTTTTTTGGGGGGGGGGAAGATATCAACAATTTTACATTTAAAATGAAATCAAAGTCACTACCTATATATGCTAGTAGTTTCCTTTGTGGTTCTTATAGTTTCAACCAAACTAAAATCTTATTCTTATAAAATCTAATTATAACCAACTAAAATCGTAGTTTTACCCAAACTAAAATCTTATATCTTAAAAGTAAAAAAAAAACGTGGCATGAATTAATACAAGTCACAGTTTTTGTTGTAGATATCCCACAGAGAAAACGATACACATGGGGTAAGATAGGACACCTTTAGCACATTTAGTTCTGTGGGGTAAGATAAGACACCTTTAGCACATACTATCTAAATATCCTGATTGTGTTTTAAACAAATAACAACGCTCTGTGGGACCCGTAACGATATATATTTTTTATTATTTTTTAAAATTCTTTGTTTACCATCAAATTAGACGAGAAAATATAATGTAAAGGTGTTCCATTTTACCCTAACCTACCAAATATAAAAACTAAATAGTGTAAAAAAACGTGCTCCTTAAAAGTTTCTCACCAAAATTTCCAACAAATTCTATGTAAAAGCAACCATAATATTTTTTTACTTACTTCTTCCGCTTGAAAAATCCGCATTTGATTAGAAGGTAAATGATAATAATGTAAATGATGAGAGCAATTAGGATGCCGATAAGGATGTACCACCATGGGAACGAAGACTTGACTGACACTTCAAAATACGCGTGATCCACTGTAGTAAGTGCCTGGCAAAAAAATATTTTAATTATTTTAGAAATTAAACTTTTAGAACAAGTTTTTTTATCGGAAGTTGTAAGTTAGTTTAATATATAATAGGGTGGGGAAATGGGACACCTTTTCATTCTGTTTCTTGTCCCATTTGGTAGTAAACAAAGAACATTTAAAGAAATATAAAACCGTATCCTCACGACTTCCATAGACCTTTGTTAATTGTTAAAACACGATCAGGATATTTGGATATTATGTGTTAAAGGTATCCCATCTTCCACCACGGTACTATATATGGTGGATCCTTCCAGTAACGACGCTGGCTTACTATTTTACACCCTGCCACACTTTTAGAAAATACGCTTATGGTACACTGTAACTTACAGGGCCACGGCGCGCTTTGATTCTCAATATAGTAGGTTGTGGAAAGATGGGACACCTTTACAACATTATATCCAAATATCTTGATCGTGTTTTAAGAATTAACAACGGTCTATGGGAGTCGTGGGGTCGAGGATACGTTTTTTTATAATTCTTTGAGTTTTTAAATGAGACAAAAAATAGAATGAAAAGGTGTCCCATCTCGCCCCTGTTATACTTTTGTTTGGGCACACATTTTTTTAATTGAATCCATTTATGACAGACTACTTCTTATATACTAGTAAATTTAAATTATAAAATATCACACTAATAAGTTCAAATTTCTGTACAACATTCTAACAACAGAGGTATATAGGTATGGCTAGGCTCGGGTAGTCAACTTACAATAGTACTGGGAGGTAAGATGGGATACTTTTAGCACATACTATTCAAATATTCCTATCATGTTTTAACCAATTAACAAGGTCCATAACTCTATAGGAGTTGTGAGGATACGGTTTTATAATTCCTAATTGAGTGTTCTTTGTTTGCTACCAAATGGGACGAAAAATTAGAATAAAAAAGTGTCCAATCTTTTCCACCCTACTATATTACCTCGTGGGTGGGCGAACCAGTGATTCGAACGTTGCTATCAATGTTAGAAACTGTAGCTGAAGCTGCAACGTTCACTAAGTCGATGTCAACAAACTCCTCCAGGAAAGTGTTGTTCCACAACCTGGCCTGTGAAATGTATTTATAGAGTTATTTACATTAATATATAGTTATTTACAACACATATTAATATATTGTATAAACAACGTTTATACAGGTATTGATACAGTTATTTTCCTATGGTACAATTTTAACGAATCAGATTGACAAGTCTGGTATTATTGTTGGCGTGTGTATTTTTTGAAAGGACACTTTACGTTTATTGTTCAGCCATACAGCAAGAAAATAATAAGCAGAAAATCAATCAAACATAAAGTTACATAGGTGGAGACTCGTGAGCATGAGGTGTGTGAAATAGAACACCCATTTTATAACTACTGTCGCTGCACTTCCATGAAAGAGAAATAATGCCATTCGTTTACTTATACACTTCGGTATTTCATACTTGCAAGTTAACCGATGTCGTTGACCCTGGTTGTATAGGATCTAAGGTGCAGCCGATTTTCACGCATCTCGCAGTATCTCCATGACAGTCAAGTGTCACGAAATTCGAACCACTCTGCGTTGATGATAAGCGACGTGGTTCATACAAACTTGAAGCTTTTGCCTGGTAAAATGAATTTCGTGTACATCGTAATACAAACTATTTTTTTGTATATTTTTATATTTTATAAAACATTTTTCACAGTAAGTATTAAAAAAATCTTAACACATGATACGAATTTATTTTAAGATTTTTTCATGCTGTATATAAACAGAAACACCACATTTTGCCTTTTTTTTGTCTTTTAGTTATTCTGGTTACTACTTTTGAAACATTGTACCTATAATGGGATGACTTCCAAATGAGACGTTAAAAAAATTAAGTGTCCTATGTTACCCCAACGTAATATATGTAAAAACTGTTTCCAGTTTACTAACCTCCCGTTTTGTCCTCCTGGCTGCGCTGACGGACGCAGTGACAGGTAATTTGAAATGTAAAGTGTTTTGGTACTGTTGTTCACATTCTCCAACTATTTGTAAACCTCCAGATCGAACATGGGCAGATACAAGGTACATTAACCATTTACCGTTATTGATTTCAATAGGGAAATCCACTATAAGACGAACTCCGTTTGCCAGCTGTAGTCCTATAAGAATAAGATAATGGTTTAGCGGCTCATCTGGTATAAAAACGTCTTTTTCCGACGTTTCATCTGCCATTCAAAAAGACTTCATCGGGGAATGTTTTTGGTGAAACCGCGGAAATATACGAAGTTTTTATATAGTAGGGTGGAGGAGATGGGACACCTTCAGCAGATAATATTTAAATATTCTGATTGTGTTTTAAACAATTAATAACGGTATATGGAAGTCGTGAAGATATAGTTTTATAATTCTTTGACTTTTCCCACCCTACTTATATAGATGAGCTGCTAAACGATTGTTATTTACATTATGCCTGGTAGCAGAAGTAACAAAATATAGCATTATTTTAATAATTTCGATAAAAATTTGTAAAATATTTAAAACAGATTACCGGTTAGGCTTAATGGTATATGAATTTAACTTACTTTACCCTCGCGTGGCCGGAAAACGACAGTCGTTATCACACGAGTTTAACACCTCGTGCCAGCTTTTGAGTTACCATGTATGTTACTTTGTGGGTGAATATTTTTTGGGGATATACGTTTAAACCGAGGACGACTGTCCAACTGCCTGCCGGTATCCAATACAGCAAACACATGGCTGCTAAATTAAAAAAAGCATGACTGCCCCAAAAGGTCTTCCTTTTTATTTTACTTGTACACAGGAAATGTGTTTAAAGACCATGCTTTGTAAAACAGTATATCTATATGCAATGGTATTTACCGTCATTTTTCACCGTGAACGTATATTCAACAAACGGTCCAATCTCGTTCGTATAATGAATTGCCGACTCTCCTTTTATTGGAGCATTGACGTAACGAACCTTTTTAGAAAAAAAACATAAAGTTATTTAACCGTAAACTCCGCAAATTCAATAAATTCTGCAAATCTGGCCCTGATCTGGTTCTCATAGCGTTAAACGATTCTTGTGTAAAGAAATACAGTAACTTTGTTTTTTTTCTGATGTTATACGTTTTCGCAGCACCAGGTCTTTAAAACGTTATTCAGCCACTTCTACCTCCCAGTAAAAGATTCTGGAAATCGTATGTATACCTGCTGAGGCTTGCCGTAGCCGGATAGAGATAGCATCATTTGAATTATAACGTCGGAATAGAGTGGGGTGGGTGGGATTTCCGGGTTTATGCTTGTAGTTGATCCTGTCACCTCAATCACAATCTATAAAACAAGAAATAATTTTTACTTATCTCTCGGAAAAGCGAAGATCAAACTATTTTTTGATAGCGAAAATCCAAGTATTATCTCTTTGAAAACTATAGCGAAGATCGAATTATTGAAAATAACAAAGAGAAGGGAGTTAAAAGCAAAACGACAGTCATTTAAACACTCTATATTGAAAAAAGTGTAATGAAATAAACAATATAGCTTATGAGCTATGTATTCAGTTAACGATTCAAACCTGTTTGGTGTCAGCAGTTAGTTGTTGAACGTCTAACAATATATCAATGGTATCTGCACTGCCTTCAACATACGGATTCCCAAGAGTGCAAACAACAAATGTAGAACCGCCTGCAGAAGAAATGGAAACGTCAGTGAAAATATATTGAGTTTAAAAATGTAAAAATTATGTTTTTTATATCTCTTCTAATACAGTAGCGAAGTAAATTATTACAACGAAGAAAATTTTCAACAAAATGGCAGTCGTTGTACCTATGTCGGATGTAGTGCACACTATCTCGGCTCCAGAGGATCTAGTTACTGTGTAGTTATCGTAGTAAACCCAAGCAGGGAGCTTAGCTGATACAACAGCTTGATGAGCCTCTTCACCGTCGTTGGTTACATTGAGAGAAAGAAGCATTTTGCTGTCTCGACCTGCACAGAAAACATTAAATTACTAGCAATTGTTCGAGGCAATGGAAGCGCAAAGGTGTGAGCGAATAAAACGTGGTTAAGTTTTAAAGATAGTTACAATAATCTAGTTTGAGTTTCACTGGGGTCAAGCCTCGTCGCTGCTACCATTGTGGGCGTATATGCGTCCTTGGGCAAGACACTTAAAGGCAATTGCTCCAACCCAGTAGTCACTAATTGGTTGTCCAAATTATCAGACATACATGAAAAAAAAATCCTAAAAAATAATAACCCACAGAGCAACATACGTGGTAACTCTTAAGCTGGCACGAAGTACATGAACACCCGTGTTATAAAGACTGTCGTTTTCCGGCCACGCGTGGATAAAGTAAGTTACATTCATTTATTCTATATATAGTCACTAATGGCTCTTTAAATGTGTGGTTAAAATACAAAGTGGAGACGATGCTGTGCTGAGTTAAACATTTAACCGTGAACCCTGCAACCATATTAACTGCACTATAAAGAAACGAATTATGTATTGTCTCCTTATAGAAGCAAGGTAAGTGTACTCTTCTTTTTAAAATTTATATATAGTCGGTTGGGGTAAGATGGTTCATGTATTCATTCCCTTTTTATGTCCATTTTGGTGGAAAAAAGGATATAATCACAATTCTATAACCGTGATCTAAAAGGGCTCTGTTAATATTATGTTTTAACCTAACAGTATCTAACTTACCCCACAGTACTATATATCTCAAATGACCCGAAAAAAAATCGGTATTACAGACACGAAACGGTAGAACAGACACCTATATACGAAACTGTATTACAGCCACCGAAAGGAACCATTACTTGCGAATGGGTTGACCAACTAACTTACCGACCACGACTTCAGGGGGGATTGAACCTCGTAGTTTGAGATTGCTCTGACAACCGTCATCGCCACAGTTGTTGGCAAGATTCACCACAGAAGTTCGGGCATGCGGAAAATCGGCGTCCATGATCGGGTCATTGATCATGTTGAACACTGGTTGGTCTGGTCTCTCCCTTTTCACACCGTTTATCTCACTTGCAAGATTAAACTCTGAAAAAGTGATACTGTTGTGAAAAAAAGGGATACTGATATGTCAGGTTAAAAATGTGATGAAGTAATACTGTTATCTCACCTTTAAAGGAATACTGATGCGTTATGTTAAAAACGCGATACTGATATAGTAGGGTGGGGGAAGATGGGATAACTTTAATACATAATATCCAAATAGCCTGATTGTGTTTTAAACAATTAACAACGGGCTGTGGAAGTCGTGAGGATACGGTTTTATAATTCATTGAATGTTCTTTGTTTACTACCATATGAAAAGAGAAAACTAAACGAAAAGGTGTCCCATCTTCCCCTCACCCTGCAGAGGTAAGCCCATATAGCGTATAGGAATATGTTATAGGTTGAGGTAAGATGGTCCTTTTCATTCTCTTTTATCGTCCAATTTGTTAATAAGAAAAAGGATATGTATAGACTTAAATATGAATAGGATATATATGCGAAGTTATATGCCATCCATACATATCAAAAAATAAACTTACAATATTAAGCGATTTCCGTAATATGCAATGTTAATAACCATGGTACCTATTATATATATGAAGGTTACAAATCCAAGCTATTTTTACGAGCATTTAGTTGGAAACTTAACTATACAGCTAAACTACTTTTATGACCCATTTATGACATAAAAGGTTATTATATTTTATTAGGTCGTAAAATGGTTACAGCTACCGCTAGAGACACGATTCTGGCGTAAATCGCAGGTTTCTTGGTGTGCGACACCGTATAGGACCTCGCCAATGTGGAAAAATAAATGGCGATTAATTTGGTCAATTTCCACAGTGCTTACCAAAATCAATCTTGATTGGTCGCAAACGATCTTCAGAACCGATGAAGAAAACTTTGTACTTCCCACCAGGACAATACCATTGACCTAGTTTTGAAATATAAGTGTTATTATTGGATATCACATTTCACTTCTAAAATACGCCTATCTCGCTATCTATTGATGTATTCGATCCTGTAGGGGTGAGGTCCGTGAGGACCTACACGATTTAGGCCAGATTTGGCCCATTACCCCCAAAAGAATGATAGTAGGGTAGGGAAAAGCGGGACACCTTTAGCCCATAATATTCAAACATCCGGATGGTTTTTAAGCAATTAACAACGGTCTATAAGAGTCGTGATGATACTATTTTATACTTCTGTAAATGTTCTTTGTTTCCTACCAAATAAGACGAGAAAATAAAATGAACCGGTGTCCCATTTTCCCCTACTCTACTATATGAGAAAATATAGCATGTGACGAGCATATGCTGTACCGAATGGTCAAGAATAGTCACGTATCAACTAAAAAGCTGAACACCTAAATACATTATCTATCTAACTGTGCCTGACAGGAAAACTTTGAAGGTAATGAAACGGGTGATTCATTTATCCACTTTGTCATAGTTTTTACAAGTTAGGCTACCACGTATGCAACTTACTGCTGGTATAAGAATACTGTAATGTCCAGCAAAACATATGGTAAATAGTATAACATGGCCTACTTAATACATATTTTAAGCAATGCATGGTCTACTGTATTGATTAGTCCATAATTATACATTGCCTGAACTGCATGTATATAGAAGTGTGGGGGAAAGATAGGACACTATTTCATTCCATTTTATCGTCCCATTTGGTAGTAAACAAAGAACTTTCAAAGAATTGTAAAACCGTATCCTCGGCGATTTCCATAGACCGTTGTTAATTGTTTAAAACACGATCAGAACATTTAGATATAATGTGCTTAAGGTGTCCCATACTCCCCATCCTATACTGTATATATATTATGAGTTACGAAAATAGTTACCGGCTCTTGGAACATTGGCTACGTCACTCATAAGGCTTGGTCCTTGGGGAGAAGCGAATGCCACTCTTGCAGCCTTTCGTTCTTTCTGAAGCTCACTGTCCAACGTCATGCTATAATGTATTGGTAGTATCTCCGTGTATTCCTTATGTCGAGCATTGTATCTGGAAAAAAAGCGGTATATAAAGTAGAGTGGGGGAATATGGGACACTTTTGGGTTATAATATCCAAATTTCCTGATCGTGTTTAAAACAATTAACAACGGTCAATGAAAGACGTAAAGATGCGTTTTTGTAATTATAACTTTCTTTGTTTACTTCCAAATGGGACAAAATAATAAAATGATAAGGTGTCCCATCTTCTCCCACCCTAATATATAATAAAAATTGTTTTAATATTTGGTTATTCTCTTTAGAATCAATATCTTCGTTGATTACAGATAGTTTACCAGCTCTAGATAAGTGGTAAAACTTCTGAAATGCTTAATAAAATATTTGAATTTATGTAAAATATCGGCCAAACATTCGATTATACAGACTAAAGTTATATCTATGCCATACAACCAGTCTTTTATTAAAGCCTTAGCATTTAGTTTTATTTTCTAGGTGGTTATTGGTCATTTGTGTATACACGTTCACATAGTGGGGTAAAATTAATTTTTGGGGTAAAATGAAGTGGGGTAAAACGAATTTTTGCACTTAATATCTTCTAATTGTGGTTTTAACAATTAACAACGCTGTTTTAGGGTCGCGAGGATACGATTGTATAATTCTGTCAATGTTCTAAATTTGCCACTAAATTGGATAAGAAAAGATAATAAAAACATGTCCCATCTTACCCCACCTTACTACAAGTTTAAAGCAAAATTACGTACCTGAAACAAAACTGAAGCTCGAAGCAAGAATATGTCTTTGAACCAAGTGTGCAGTTCGGATTTCTTAAATCCAAACTAGTGGGACTTGCAGAAAGGCTTGACTCGATTGTGATAACTGGTCTTGACCTTTTAGAAAAAAAAGTGTTTTACATTAGAGGATATACGGATATAGGCAGGTAGTTTAGCGAGTTGTAGGCCTATATAATTTTAATGCTGCAATAGTGAGTCTAGTACACTAATCTTTAGGCAACCACATTTTTTGCAGTTTTCTTGAAATAAAAAATCTTTATATCTTAATTCGGTTAATTACGGTAAAACATGGGAGAGACAGGTGTATAGTAAGACGGGACACTTTTAGCACATAATATCCAAATATCCTGATCGTGTTTTATTAAACAATTAACATACTACGGTCTATATGGGAGTCGTGACAATATGGTCTTGTATTTCTTTGAATGTTTTTTGTTTACCACCAAATGAAATGAGAAAATATAATGAAAATGCGCCCCATCTCCCCTGCCCTACTATACTACATATATTAAACGTACACTGCCATCGTTTGGAAAAGTTAGCACAAGGCGTTTGCGGCCACAAAGTAAAAAGGTGTGTTAATCGACACCTGTGTAAACTTTTGCGGCTACTCCTAGATCGTAGATATGCTTGTATTATACCAAATACATTAAACCAGCGTTTTTAAAACTGGGGTAAATTTACTCCTTAGGGTAAATTCCTCGTTTTTAGAGGGTAAATGAGCTACCAATCAAAATCCACATCAGTTGACGGGAAAGAAAAATTGTGCTAAATGTAGTACTCTAACAGACATTGTACAACTCGTTGCCGAAAAGCAAGCACATCCGTCGTATTAAATACAACTAATGTAACAATTTTTTTAATAAATAAGCGCCATGTTACATATTAGGAATAAAACTGATAAGCAGCACCATTGTTAAAAGGGTATGGTCACTAATGCATGTTTGCCTTTAAACGAAAAAAAAAAACGTTTTCAATTTCGTTTCGAATCGCGAAATTTCGTTTCGAAATGACTAAAATTATAAAAATCATAGGATAAAGCATACAAGAACCAATGCATTAAACGAATGGTGCTTAATCATTTTTAATGCCTATGTTTTATATTTTACCATTATATGGGCAAACAGCCAGTTTTTTTTAAATCAGGGCTTCTGTAACTACAGTTTATTGTGACATAAAACAATTAAACTGAATGTATTCTGGTCTCGGTCTAAAAACAGCATAAACTTAAATCCGGCGATACGAAAAATTAAAAAAAATAGTTCTGTTCACTAAACCGAATAATTTTTGTCACATTACATAAAACCTCTATCGAAAAAATAAAGTTTATTCGCAATCACCTAAAACCTACAGGACCTCGTTCGTCAAATAATTTGTTTTTTAAACTTACCGTAGCAGCACAACATAGTCGGATAAAGTCCCGACCAAAAGATCAGGATATTTATTATTGTCAATATCCACTGCACCGGACAATGAGACGCCGAAGCCTTTGACGTCCGGTTTGATATCGGTAAAGTTAGCTCCGTTAAATACCTGCGACTGCTTTACGTTGCCGTCGGCGGAACCTGCGGTGGAAACGGTTTGTTGACATAAAGGTGTTGTGCACTGTTATAAGTATATACGATAAAAAGAGAATAGGAAATTTTGGTTAAGTTATTTTTCGGTTTCAAAAGCTTTGGCTTTAGCGGTCGTGTTTAAGTATAATAGGTTTGGGGAATTTGGGACACCTTTTTATTTTATTTTCTCGTCCCATTTAGTAGTTTAAAGAAATATAAAACCGTATCCTCCTGATTCCCAGTACAGACCGTTATTAATTGTTTAAACCACGATCAGGATATTTGGAAATTATGTGCTAAAGGTGTGCCATCTTACCCCACATTACTATATATTGTTTAATTTTTGCCATTTTTATATTTTTAAATAGTATCGTATAACCTTTTTGTATTTTGTTAGATATAGTAGGGTGTGGGGATACGGGGCACCTTTAGCACATATTATCCAAACATCCTGATCGTGTTTTAAACAATTAACAGCGGTATATGGCAGTCGTGAGGATACGGTTTTATAATTTTTTTGAATGTTCCTTGTTTACTATCTAATAGGACAAGAAAATAGAATAAAAATGTGTCCCATCTCCCCCGCCCTACTATATAAATTTCGTAGTTAGCGACAGACGTACCTCGGAAAATGTAGACTTTTCCGTTTGGTTTTTCCTGTGGAGCGCCGACCGCGAAATCTATGTAGCCATCTTGGTCAATATCTCCAACTGAAGCGATGGAATAACCAAAGAAAGAGTCCAGTGATCCCAACAATTTCTTCGGTGTGATTTGACTGCAGAAAAATAAACGAGTAAATTATAAAAGAAGACTGATATTCGACAGGCTGTACTTTTATAATGGCATTAAGAGTTAGTATACGGTATCAACACGAACATTTTTTCGGTTCGAGAAATCGGTTTTAAATTTAGGTCCCAATACTACTTTATAGTAGTATAGTACACTAAATCAGTAATACAAACTTTAAAATAAATATCCCGTTTTTATATAACCTTATCCTATAATTGCGACTCTAAAATAACATTGTAAACTGTAAAGTATTAAAAACATAATAATAAAACATTGGACGTTTATGTTCTAACGATATCTATCTTATCCAACAGTGCTATAGTAGGTTGGGGAAAGATGGAACACATTTTCATTCTATTTTCTTGTCCCATTTCGTCGGAACATTCAATGAATTATGAAAACGTAACCTCCCGACCTCTTGAACCGTTCATAATTGTTTAAAAACCGGTCAGGATGTTTGAATATTATGTGCTTAAAGGTATTTCGTCTTCCCCCACCCTACTATATATAGACTAATATTTCAGTATTGTATTCAATTAACCTAACCAAGCGATCAAACCTGAAAGCTACACCACGTTGGTTTATATAAACGTAGACTGCGCCTCCGTGTTTTCCCTCGTTCGAATACTCGTAATACTGGGGTGCTCCAACTAATAAATCGTCCAGACCGTCTCCATTCACATCAATGGTTGCCACTGAAAAACCAAATCCGGATCCAATAAATTCGCCAAGTATTGTATCCGTTAGTATAGGTGCAAGACTTTTCGAAAGACCATCGCCTGAAAAAGAAATTCAGTGTAAGTGAGTATTATGGGCTACATGTTTCTCCTGTATTTTTTTTGTTTATCCCGCTACAGCCCTCGAACATGTAATTTACCTAAGCGAGAAATGGGACATATAGTAGGGTGGGGGAAGATGGGACACCTTTAGCACATAATATCCAAATATCTTGGTTTTGAAAAATTAACATCGGTTTATGGAAGTCGTGAAAATACGGTTTTATAATTGCATTTTCTTTGTTTACTACCAAATTGGACGAGAAAATATAATTAAAAGGCTTCCCATCTCCCCCCACCCCTCTATATTTATCTATAATTTTATAGCCTTGCTGCTTTACTAGTTGGTTTTGGACTATTTTAGTACAAACATATAATAAATACTTTTATAAAAACAAATACACAAAAATTGCATAGTTTAAAAAAACGAAATTAATTGAAGGCATGCAAAATATATCTATTACAACATGGGAAATCACATTTATCTTCTGGGGTGAATTTAAGCTATAGGTTATAAAAAGAACTTTAAAAGTAAAACTGTGTTAACTTAAATGATTCCTTTATTTTATAAATCTGAACCGCCCTTTGGTTTTACTTTTCCATACGGTCATACCAAAATACAACTGCCATACAAATACTTACTTATTTTTCGATACATTACGATGGCACCAGTATAGTTGCCCCTTGGTGCCCCAGCCACGTACGTTGTTTCTCCAGGTTTAATTGCGTTACTTGATGCAACTGAAAATCCCAAATAGCTGTCTCTTCGCAACGGAATACTAAAAACACAACAAATTTTTGAAACAGCATTAATAGGGAAACTAGAACTATTTTGTTGCTATACAGTATTTTCCAAAGAACGTGACTACCTTATTCGCGAAGTTCGATGAAATAGTTCCAGGAGAATCCACGCAAGAAGCAAAAATATAGAAACAAATGTCCTAATTTGTCCTAATTAAGCACGTAAGTGGTCATATAGGTCCTTTATGGTCTAACTACTCTAACAGTTGTTCTTGTTGTTGTTGTTTTTTGCGAGACTATTTCCCGCACTTTATCTCAATTCTTAATCCTAGCATTTTTCTTTAATCCCTTGTTCTATCATTATAGGTCGATCTTACAGAAATAAACTAAGTTTTATTGTAGCGTTGGTGTCAGTTTTTAGCTGTAAAGGTTTGTTACTTTTGTACGTGACACTGATAGTACGCTATATTTCTGAGTATATACAGTAGGAGGGGGGGAGATGGGACACTTTTTAATTCTATTTTCTCGTCCCATTTAGTAGTAAAGAAAGAACATTCAAAGAAATATAAAACTATGTCCTCATGACTCTCATAGACCGTTGTTAATTGTTTAAAACACGATCAGGATATCTGGATATTATGTGCTAAAGGTGTCCCATCTTCCCCCACCCTACTATATGACATTATCGGAGTATGACACCATGAGACTTTTTAAAACGACGAAGAATAATTTTTAATTGTTTTTACCGATGATACAACGAATACGATTTTTCTGTTTTAAAATCAAAACTTGTTTTGCTTACTTGTCGCATTTTACTTTTCCGCGGTCCAATTCGTTTTTGTAACAGCCCAGCGTCTCGTACATCGCCGTAGAAGATGTAAAAATATCCAAAGCTTCTGTTGCTTCTAGATCTGCCATCTGGATATCAAACATACCGCCTGTCCATGACCACATACCAGGTCCACCTATATTTTTACATCAGTTTGTAATGATATCTATATACGCTAGTGGAAATGTAATGCCGCTTAAAAGGAAAATGTCTCAGAAGTTTTTTTCGTGCGGATAAAGACGCAATAACCTTAAAAACACTAAAATATAACAAAAAAATGAATATAGTAGGGTGTTGGGGGAAGACGAGCAACATTTAATGGCAAATATTTAAACATCCTGATCGGATTTTAAACAATTAACAATTTTTCTTTGAATATTTCTTTGAATGTTCTTTGTTTACTACCAAATTAGGCGAATATAGAATGAAAAGGTGTCCCATCTTCCTTCACCTACTATATGTCTTATAAAAAAAACAAGAAATGACCTAACTATATAAAAAAATAACTATACACTAACGCATGCTGTTAATGCGGTCTGACAACAAACTACATGTTAGTATATACGGCATAAAAATACACCCATATGGAAAACGAAAGCTCATGCACCAAACCGGGTTATAGAAAGTTAAACGCCGAATGCAAGCATAGTCAGAATTTAGAAGTGTTGTCTAAAACTAGGAAAGAGTCTATTGCTGGTGCAAGATGTCTACCGTTAGCACATGATATCCTAATTTTCTAATCGTGTTTTAACATTTAACAACGCACTAATAGACTCGTGAGGGTACACTTGTATATTTCTATAAATATCCTTGTTTACTACCAACGGGAAAGAGAGTGAAATGTAGAACCATCTTACTCCAACCTACTCTATATATGATAAATATAATTTCGCGAATGCTGCCAAGTTAAATTCGCGGAATCTGTGGTAACGTAATTGGGAGTTGCATTTTTCTAAATAAAATGTGTCACGTACGCTTCGTGTGTAATCGATTTAATGTACGCGCGGGTGTAACACGTATAACGCAAAGCTAAAACCACTGTCAAATATGTAATGAGTCACCATACACGTATAACCATAAATTCATGTACAGGAGCAATGCTCTATAAAGTCTATATGACAAAGGCGGGCATGCCAGTTTTACAGCTAAAGTGTTTGATTCGTGCAGTTACAATCTAGAGAGCATACACCATCAAAAACACACTTGGCAAGTTGTTATTGGAAGCGCAAACGAGGTTATTTGGACGCGAATAAAGTTACCCAACAAATATTCGTTGTCTATAAGTGACAAAGAAACGCCACTCTGTGAATATCCCAAGTTGTTTTTGGAAAGCGTATTCGCTCGTTGTAATTGGTCGCACGGAGACGCTTGTTTAGAAAAAGAACAAAAAATATAATTAGCCTATGATAACATAATGTAGTTTATGTTGTTGGACATTTAAATTCAGCTAAGAGGTAAACAGCGTCTACAGATTAATGTATATTTAACACTGATGTACTCTTAGCTGAAATTAATGTCTCAGATTCGCATCCGAACGAAGTGTTCAGTGTCAATGTGAAATAACGCCTAATACTTTAACTGTTAGGCAAGTCATTTCGACACGAATACTTCGTCGGGATGCGGCATGAGTGATTTACCGATCAGATATTCGTTATCGCCGGCAAAGGCGGCACTTGTGCCAGCCTGGGCATAATCTGCACCGTCGTGGTCGGGAGCACGTTTACATAGTGAGTCTGCAAAGTTAGGGTGTAATAATGTAAGTGTACTGCCTCGGCTAACTATTGCTGAATCTAACGAATTTAGTAGATCACTTAAACTTCCAATAACATCTGTCTCTCCGAAAAAACGAATTCGTTTTTATTTGTTATTATTTGGCCATGTTAACTTCTTTAACTGTCTTGACTGATCAAATGGATTAAAACGACTGTTTCTGAACTCGTTCTTCTGTGACCATTGATTGCTTTGTACAAGTACTGATTACTATTGTTTATTTTCACAATCGCCCCAATGCTGCTTGCCTGTACACCTCAATTGCCTGAAGTGTCCTTGGCATGTAAAGGCAATTCCAGTAAATTGTCAGCTGCACAAGCCTTCACTGTGCGATAAGATGGCAATCTAACTGTGTTATGATGTTTTTTACTTTTAATGTATAGTGCCATACGTCAATTACTTATTTACCAATATATAGTAGGGTGGGGAAAGATGGGACACCTTTTAGTTCTATTACCTCGCCCCCCATATGGTAGTAAACACAGAACATTCAAAGGATTATAAAACTATAACCTCACAACTCCCATAAACCATTGTTAATTGTTTAAAACAAGATCAGGATATTTGGATATTATGCGCTAAAGGTGTCCCATCTTATCCCACCCTACTATAGGTATGGCTTGTGGACACATAGCTTATGCATATAGTACTGTGGGGTAATATGGGATACCATTTGCACCGAAATGCCACAATTCCTGGCGATGTTTTATATTATTTAATTCTGTAAACATTCCTTGTTTACTATTAAATGTCCCGATAAACGAGACGTGGAAATGTCCCATCTTACCCCACCCTACTATATACGTTTATAGTCTTTGATTTCGCATTTAACTTTCTATAAAAGCAGTCCAGTATACCTATAAATCTGTTGTCTACATCACTCGGTGTGATTTCGGTCAATCCGTTCGCATCAGTACCTGCAAATAAAACATTTTTGAGATACAGCATGTGTGGTCGAGATCCTCGTTTTTTGTGCACTTACCGTTCAAAAGAAAACACTTCCCGCAGAGCCTTTCGACTTCGTTTACTCTCGAATACAATCTCATTGAGTGTCTATGGGCGCACGTTATCAGGTACTTCCCCGCACCTGAGAAGTAAATACAGCAAGTTGATTTTAGTTCCAAGCGCCCATTGTTACGATTTACCTTGGCTTTTAAGACTGACGCCCAGCCACTGCCCAGTTTTGTTGTTAGTTCTACTGGATTCGCCTGCAGAAGTAATTGTCTTATTAACCAAAGTTACCAAAATTCGCGGCGCTCTAAGAAAATCACTCACCCAAATCCATGGCTATTCGGGTACAATCTTCAGAGTTAGTACTAACTGGGCAGTGGTATATCCCACCAGGTTTCACAGCATTTGTTTGACTTGGCAAAGCTTCGGCTGTAGGGCTACCAACCACGAGCAAGCTTTTCTCCAGCGAACCTGTGTACATACACTGTGTAAACCCAATGTTAAAACGCAATATAAATCGTCTCATATTTCCTAAAGCAAATCGGCCATTTAATTTTTTGAGGGTAATTGTAGGTGTAGACTTACTCCCTGGGTCAATGGAAAGTTTATGTAAAGCAACGCTGAATCCAAATGTACTGTTGGTCCCACCACTTTTGTACAAAGGTAAACGTCCTTCAAGATTATATCCCATAGTACAACTGAACAGCATAGCAATGCTGAAGAGAAAAGTTAACTCCATGACGGATAGTTTGTACTTGTTTGAAATTGTGAAGCGTTTCTTGGTTATTGATTCCTTCAAGTTCTACGTTTCATTTCCGCCTCAGTTCTACAGTAAACTTTCTCAAACCAACGCTTACAGTGTTATATATCCAATAGTGTGACAGTCGCAGCGGCAGCCCTGCTTAAGATTACAGTTTACAACTGAGAATTACATATAAATTTGTCGGGATTATCTTTCGGCTAAATACGCCGATATCTAGCCCCAGGGTTAAGAGTAGTTCTTAGCGTGTCGTTCAAAAGGTACGCGCCTCAAGTATAAATCCTCTCTTTCATATGCTGTAATGTAATTGAGGTATATTACCTTTACAAATACGCTAACGTTGCCGTACATGGATTCAATACAAACAAACTGTACCACTACCTACTGCGGCACAAACTAATACCTAGTAAGAAGAAAGCTTCCTAAGCAGTCGACATTTATAAATATCCGTTAGCTCATAATACAACTGACATAGTAGCCGCAATCCCTATAACACATTTATTAAAAGTTGTTGACAAGAACAGCTGTCCCTGTCTCGAGTTTGATGACCTAACCGGTTTAGTATAGCTCTCTCTCCCACCCAATGTTTAACAATGGAAGATATATTTATGCTACATGACAAACACAAAAAAAAACGATGGTTTAACGCGGTAACTGTACAATCTGCTTTGACTTGTTATATACCTTTCTACGCTGTCAAGCGGTGTATACTTGTACTACTATGTAAGAATGTCGCCGTTCAGGCTGCGGCTGCTGGCTTACTGTAGCTTGAAGACAGTTATCCAACGAGATACGCAATCATCAACGCCTAGCGCTAAGTTGGGCCACCGTCGGAAACTTGCGTTCCGTGAAAAAATGCGAACGACAGGCGGTACTGGGAGGTAAAAAGGGTTCGCCCACTCGTTGCGGTTCTCTAGGAATTTTAGTTGGATGTTTTGGGCTATTGCAGTTCCGAAGTAATTTTCACTGCCGATCTCGGCTATTTTCGTAAAGGCAGCTATTTTCATGTGGTGTTTTAAAAATACCACGAGCTTACGATCGCAGCAGCGGAAACTGTGCGATTTTTGCATAACTGGTACGCATGCTAACCGCTGTCGAGGTGTGCTAAATAGAATCAATGAGCCGTTTCTGTGTGTCGATTACAATTTGAGCCACGGAATGCCACGATTCGTCGTATTTCACGTAACCGTGCTCCGGGCTCCTCACAAAAGGTCGAACAATATAAATCCGAACGTGAACAAACAAGTGACGCTAAGCGATGTGTGACGAAACCGGCCACAGAGTGCGTTGATGCCACATTTACTACTTTGCGTAGGCGCGGCTTAGTCTTTCTTCTTTCTTTTTTGTTTGTAATGTAATAGGACGGGACATCTTTAGCACCTAATATCCAAATATCCCAATCGTGTTTTAAACAGTTAACAACGATTTATGGGAGTCGTGAGGATACAGTTTTTATACTTCTTTAAAAAAAATTTCCGTTTACTACCAAAGAGGGCGAGAAAACAGAACAAAAAGATGACCCATCTTCCCCCCACTCTACTATATAGAAATTGACCTAATCAACATTAAAATTGCCTGACAATGGTTGAAAACTGGTCAGTGTCAAAACAAATTAAATCTGAATACACAATGGTAGAATTTCTTTCCTAACAAACTTAAAAAACTGGACTGTCTGGTGTTAGTTCTGTGGGTTAAGATGGGATACTGTTAGCACCTAAAACTCATATTTTCTGATCTTATTTTTAACAAGTAAATACGTTATTAAATTTTTGATTTTCTAGGTAAAATCTACTTTTTTCTAACATATAGAACTATAGGGAAAGATGAGACACTTTTAGCGCAATATAAAAATAACCGGATCGAGTTTTAAACAATTAACAACCGTCTATTGGAGTTGTGAGGATACAGTTTAATAATTCTTTAAATGTTTCGTGTTCACTACTAAACTGAGTGAGAAAATGGAATGAAAAGATGTCCCATTTCCCGCCAGCCCACAACATACAGTATGGTGGGGGAAGATGGGATATCTTTTAAGTCTTTTTTCTCGTCTCATTTAGTAGTAAACAAGAAAACATTCAAAAAATATAAAACCGTATCCTCGCGACTCCCATAGACCGTTGTTACTTGTGTAAAACACGATCAGGAGGTTTGGATATTATGTGCTAATGTTGTCCCATCTTCCCCCATCCTACTATATATCTTTTGTCTTTTTAAAACTCAACGTAACAACTTACAATAAACTGTTTGGTCATTTATCTGTGGCAAAAGTCAGTATCGCACTAAAAGGACTAAAAACAATGGACGCCGAATGCATCTACAACTACTTGTATATTTAAAACATATAAAACTCGCTTAAACAAATTAACGCAGTTTCCATTATTCGGACAAAGGAAAAAAACATTCTGGTATGTTGATTAGTTAATTAAGAGCGAATAATAATGTAATATTGCACTAATTAGTATTCGGGTGGAGCTAAATGCAAGCGTGGTATATAATGGGCTGCCTGGTGATTGAAAAAAAACACAACGTCGAAAAATGAATGTGCAGCCTATAGATTGGCAAATACGGTCGGAACGTACGTTTTTGTGAATTCTGTAGTACCAGTAGATTAATGGTTTCCAGTAAGTTACATAACATAGTTGTTATATAGTAGGATGGGGGAAGACGGGACACCTATATCACATAATATTTAAATATTCGGATCGTGTTTTAAACAATTAACAACGGTATACGGTAGTCGTAAGGATACGGATTAATTCTTTGAATATTCTTTTTTTACTACCAAATGCGACGAGAAAATAGAATAAAAAGTTGTCCCATCTTCCCCCACCCTACTATAGTATGGATTTGGTATTATAAACATGATACAACAGGTTCAAAAGTGAAATACAGAAAAATGCGTAACTATAATCTTAACTATATATTGTGGGTTTTTACCTAAATTGGACCAGTATTTAATTGCAACTATACTGAAGTGTGCGTTTTTAAATACCGTATACATAACTATACAATGGACATTGGACAGGACTTTTACAAACGGAAAATTGGTGAAGGGCACCAGCTTGGTTTAAGGGTAACTCAAGAAAAGAAAAAAACAGCGATTCGTCACTTTAACTGCATACCGATTATAAGAAAAGTTCACGTGCAAAAAACGATACTAAAACAAAAAATTTAAAAGTTGCAAAGTGATACGGATTTGTGAAAATAGAATGCCATCGTGTATAACGGTAACTGCTCACTTGCATTCTTGGGACGGTATGTTCAATGAAAAAACTAAAACTACCGAACACGGGCGTTCGCAAGAGTTTTTAAATAGAAAATTGTCACTTCTGAGACTTAAACGCGAACGGGTAAATCTGCAGTCAAACCATTGTGCACCAAAGAGGAAGTAAAACTTAGCACGGACAACCGGAAGACTCTGCTTCGGGATTTCCTTGGTTAAGTTTGGGACCATCTTCTGTTCTGTTGCCAAACTGTGCGGGAAGCATCGTTTTGTCCACCACTTCGTCCATACTAAAGCATTGAATGAATGAATAAACATATTTATGACAGGGAAACAATGCATAAATTTTTTTTTACACATAACAATTTACAACATAATTTAATCTTTTTAAAAAATAATTTTGGAGCAATTTAAACAGCGGGACCATTGTTAAATTGCTCAAAAAACTGGGTTGGAGCAATTTTCGTTAAGATTCTTGCACTAGAACACATAGACCCACAAAAATGATAGCAGTATTAAGAAACGAACCTGTAACCTCTGGTGTAGAGCCAGGCTGGTTATTAATGTTAAGATTTAGTGGGTTTTACATTGATTCGGTTTGAATGCTTACTATTTATTAAAGAGTATGAGCGAGTAAATGAGAGAAAGGATTTCCAGCTGTCACAGTTGATCTTATGACAACTGTTTGATTATGTTAAAAGGTAAATTCAGGTTATATAGTAGGAGAAAATTAACACACACCCATTTGGCATGGTAACTATTATGCCGTTAGTAATCGCATATTTATCACTATTCGCATAAACATTTTACCATGCAAAAAAGGTAACAGTTATACATCTGTTCCTAACTACACTCATTATAACCAGGCAATAAGAAACATATAATGACTGCCGTGTTCCTGTTAATTCTCTATTCTTTGTTGTTTTAAATAAAATAAGCTTTATTTTTCGATAACATATTTAAAAATATTATTATTATCTATGCAATGTAACATAAAAGTATATAGAAAAATTAAACTTTACCGTTTCATAACTAGATCCAGTAACATGCTTACTGCTTTGTCCACATTATGACCGGTTGCAGCACTTGTTTCCATGTATGGCAGTCTGGATAAAGTACAACACTTAATTTTTAATCCCATTTCTAATGTATGTGTGAAGTTATGCAGTAATTAGGCCAGAATTGGCTCATTAATCCAGTATTTCAACAGAGAAAATGGTAATATATCAGTTAAGGTAGCAGCATCAATGCATCATTGACTGCAAATGATTGATCTACAATTCACATCTGTGGTTTTACACTTAACACGTTGATTCCGGCGCCATAGCACACTTGGTTAGCGCCTGCCTATAACCCAGAGGTAATGGGTTCAAGGCTCCCCCCAAAAATAATTACCCACAAAGTAACATACTTGGAAACTCGTAAGTTGGCATGAGGTGTATGAAACAGAACACCAATGTTTAACGACTCGTTTTCCGGCCACGCGAGAATAAAGTAAGTTACATTCATTCATTCATTCACCAGAATCTATAGTTGCTCAATAGGTGCTAATAAAAGTAGTATTTTCTTATGACATTCATTAGTAAATGGAGAGTATGATGTATTACCCACAAACAAAATTACTTGATGATATGTGTTTTACCGAAATGTGATGAATGTTAACACCTTTTACTCTATAGCTTTTTTGTTTCAAATTTAGCTGGAAAATACTACAAATACAGTATTAACTTAATGTAGTCAAATTGAGCAAGAATAAATTATTAACCATGCGTTGGAATTATATATTGAACTGAATGCCCTGCTGTAGACAGCTGATGCTTCAAACAGTGGCAATTAACATTCTATGATAGTTTGAGACATAGGCTGTAATCTGAAACCAAAACCAAGGAGAGCCTTGCTGGAATTTCCAATAATATACACATTGGGTGGAATTACCCATATGCTTCTGCACATTCAGATGCTCTTTCTGTGCTGACAGCCCGTAGGTCTTCCAAGTCACATTTGTTGCCACAGAGAATAATATCAGGCGATTCACAATAGGAATGTTGCTTTAACTGATCTGGAAAATAAACAGGTCAACAAGCTTTAAAAGTAAGACCTATACAACTAGGCCTTGCGGATAGAAAAAAAATTAAGCTGAAAACCTAGGTAGCTTATTAAAGTGCTATCTACTGTGCCCAAATCCACATAAGAATTTGATTAGAAAATAATAAAAAAAATCCACATAAGAATTTGATTAGAAATAATATTTATATAAATGATTTTTAACACTTCACAATAAAGAATAGTTACCAAGCCAATTCCTTATATTCAAAAAGCTCTGTTCGCTCGTTAAGTCAAAGAAAAGCAAAAATCCCATGGCATCACGGAAGAAAGCAGTTGTTAAGCTTCGAAACCTGGAAAGTGAATCATCCTTAAATGTTAAGCTTATGATTCATTTGTGCCCAAGATCAGAAAACATAGGAGAATCGAGAATGCCAAAACCGCTTAATCTAATCTTCAAATCAATTAATGGTGATGGTAAAAACACATTTTCAGTGATGAGTACTGGGCTTTGTGAAAGAATGGGAAAATGAGTAATGGTAAGGTATTGTTTGCCAGATCGTTTTCAGAAGCTTAAGCGCTGATTCAGGGCAAAAGCATTGATCGTAACTTCTTGCTTGATTATTTATAAATAATTAAATACATAAACTAAACTTCAGTTGAAAGTGTATCGGACCAAACTGCATAATGTATAGGCCTAAGCAAAGAAAAACCACTGTAATGATTTTACAGCGCTCTTGTGGTTACAGAAGTGACTTAAGAATTAAAATAGCAGGGGTCAATATAATTAGTATTAATGCTGTAATTTAATAAGGCATTAAAATGATAATTATGGATTAAAAATCATATTACATGTATGAAACATATCAAAGACTTTGAATTTAAAAACAGTTTCTGTGAAATTTCGAGTTAAGTAAGAGAAATACGGATAGTAATACAATTACACATAGGTATGACAGAAACGTGATTGAAAAGCATCTATTGTAAACTAGAAAGAAGCCGGTACGCCCAAATAACAAACAAGACACCACCATTATTATGCGCAGCCATGTGTGCAGTGTGTGAGCCTTAAGCAAACATTAACTGCTGGCAATGTGAAAGTAAAGACCAAGAGGTATACACAAAGAAAGCAAAGCATACCATCACACATATCTTATGCTTAACCACTATGATTCGGATTTCAAATACTTTATGCTTATTGCCTATCAATATAAAAATGCAAAAGCTAGGTTTCTAAAATGCTTTAAAATAGAAACCTTACTAAGAGTAAAATTAAGTAATTTTTCCGTAATACAATAACAAAAAAAAGTGAATGAACTTCTGCACATATAAATACCTCTCTTGACCTGCAGTATCCCATAGTTGCAGATGTACACGCTGGGCACGACCAGAATCCACACCAGCTGGTCTGTAACTCTGAAAACAGAATAATATTAAACAAAGTAGGAGAGTTACACTAAAAGAACAACCATATTAATCTTTCTATATTGTCATAAACAAACAGGTAGGTACATAGGTTAGATCTATACAGCAACAAAGTGGTACACTTAACGACATAGGCTAGCCAACATACAGAAAATAGGAAACACTAATATTTTACACCAATTAAAAATGTAATTATAATGCATTCCTGGCCATAGTCAAATTTATTGGAGAAATCCTTTAGGTAGGTAACAGAACCAATGTGTTAGGACACAAGAATGTCTCAATGGACCATGGCCACATCCTCTTGTGTGTAGATAATAAATTATTTACTGACTTATCCTTCCTACACCAGCAGCCTAATTTTGCCATAAATCAAAATTACGCAGCTAAAAGTGTTGATTAGAATCAAAGTAAGGTCATTTACCACTCGCTTTTCCCTAAAGTCAATTCCCACTGTTGTAACAAACTTGCTCTCAAACGAACCATCTGTATATTGAAATAAGAACGAAGTTTTTCCAACTCCTGTAACGTTTACAAAAATATGCATGATCGGAAACATTGATAAAAATGTAATAACTACAAAGTGCATATTTAGTGGTAAGGTAAGGGGTTCATAACATGATATCAGGTATTTTTTAGTAAAATTCTAAAGTCATCTTTATGCGCTATGCCACTCATATCTTAAAGTTTAACAACTGAATAAATGAATGTATGCAACTTTCTTTATCCTCGCGAGGCAGGAAATCGACGGTCATTATCACACGGGGTTTAACACCCCGTGTCAGCTTAGGAGTTACCATGTATGTTACTTTGTGGGTGATTATTTTTTTGAGATTTTTTAAAAATTTTTATGTATGGCTGATAATTTGGACAACCCATTAATGACCACTGGGTTGGAGCAATTGCCGTTAAGTGTCTTGCCCAAGGACACATACGCCCACAATGGTAGCAGCGTCAAGCCCTGAACTCATTACCTCTTGGATAGAGCCCTGAACTCATTACCTCTTGGTTGAGTTAAAGGCAGGTGCGCTAACCACTATGCCGGACTAAAACTGCTATACCAAAAGCATGGTACATGAGTTTAATGTGAAAAATTAACAAATCCACATACAACTTAATAATTGAACAGTAGAATTTTAAAAGATTTTTTATTTTCTATTATTATATTTAATAAAAAATGTATATATATATATATATATTGAATTTATTATCAATATTAATTGCAGTGGATGGTTTTACAATAAAAGCAATTGCAGTGGATGGTTTTACAATAAAAGCAAGTCAATACACCATGATTGAATGGGTTACCTCTTGCCTGCATAATGCAATAATCAATATACTGTACCCAAGCATGTCATGGGTCTGTAATTACTCATAATTAAACTAAAAATAAAGCCTAAGTTTAGTAGCCCTTAATATGGATAAAAAGAAATTATGATTCGTTTCATAAAACTATTAAAGGTTTTCAGAAAATATGATAAGGTAACATAAAAAGTAACCTATTTTGATAAAAAACAAACAGGTTTTGAGGTTTATACACATTATGCACAGCTTTAGAAATAATAAATTATGGACATACTATTACTCCTATTCTATTTATAAAACATTAAAATTAAAGAATCGAAATATGCGAAATACCTGAATCTCCAAGAGCTAAAAATTTGATGAGATAATCATATTCCGTATTGTGGAGTTGTTCGCTTTCCTTCGGCTTATCGCTTAAAGTCATTCTGAACGAAACACTAAACAGTGTTACTTGCAACAGCCTGCTCACGTTATTTTGCCTCACTTGTCTGAGAAGACTGCACAGACCGTGTTGTACTGTACTTCGTGGAAGATTGACAGCCTTTAGACGCGTGTACACCAAACCAGTCAAAATAAATACCGATCTAAAAACGCATTGCGCCACCGCATGAGCGCCCTGATTAATTTTTACCGACACTAAACGGATCTAAAAATTTCCTAGGTTGACAGTACAGCCTGTAGGCCTATACACTAATACCGTTGATTAATAAACATATGTACATCAAGCTTAAACTTTATTTGCCTTAGGTTAGCATATCTAATGAACTAAACTTTGACAAAGTGCCCGAAAACAGAGTGGTCAGTTTTTAAGGGTTAACTCCCATACTACAGCGTTCATTCAGTACACATAATGTATGTAGCCTACAAGTTGAATTTGAAACTTTTTATTTCATTGAAAATTTTAAAAACAACTTTAATGTGTTTTTGTTATCATTTTCACACAAAATACGTAACTTTGCACCATGGAAAGTCTAAACTATTGCATCAGTAGGGGGTGGTCACAAATGTAGTTACTCTCTACGCGTACTTGATGTCTGTACCTCGTCTAAACGAACGATTGACTAGCACTCAACTCAACAGATTATTGACTCCTTTATTGACAACACAACGATGAAGTGAAATATTAAGTTCTTTTCAATGCATGGCCCGGGAAACACAGACAAGTTTAATTGGCTGTTGGGTTACTGAGGTGGTATATGGTTGGACCACGCGACTTTTCTGGGCACTATTTGACAGCATACGTAACGCCTCGGGATATAAATACTCTATTTGATTCATTGCAATTGTATATTTGACGTTCAACTTTAGCTGGAAGAGAGCATAGCCCGTTATTACTTTTAAATTATCTTTCCTCCAAACAACAGTATCTGTTTTCAAGTGAAATTTTGGAAGTACGTCTGAAAATGCATGTGCCTAAAATTGCTCTGTTCGATATTGGTAGAACATTAACGACCGCGGTGCACACGGTTCCAGAAATATTATATCTTCAAGACAAGCTTTCGAAATGGCTGGGTTCGCCAATCGATCTAAAATCAAAACAGCTATCAGGTCTAAAAAGTAATTAAAAAGAAAATGAATGCATCGAATTCAATCATATGACTTTTAAGGTTGCACAGCCAGAACGCTAGTTCGGGAAATATTAGACGCAAACGGAGTTACTGCGTCAATGTACAAAGAAAACAAAGTCGCATTAGATCGACTTATGCAAGATTATCTTGGTCATATTGTAGCAGGAGCTCGGGACAAAAAGTAAAGGATATTATTTCTCTTAAAATGTAATTTCCGTATAAAACAGTAATTTACTTTTATAAGGTACCAGTGGAAAGCGTTACCTGGAACTAAAAAACTGCTCGAAACTTTATCGAAGATGGAAAACGTTAAACTTGCACTGGTTACAGGTAATTACTATTTCGAACATAAACGTATATTTCTTCTTTGAATGCATGTAACTTGTTTTTATCTTCGCGTAGAGAATAAACGACAGTCATTATAACACGGGTGTTTTTATTTCATATACTCCGTGTCTGCTTGTCCAAGTATGTAACTTTGTGGACTGTTTTTATTTGTATGGCTGACAACTTAGACAACCATTACGGTCACAATAGTACCATCGATGTGCCTTGAACCAGTAACCTCGTTGTTAAAGGCAAGCGCGCTAGCCACTGTGCCACGGCACCCGGATACTTAAATGCATATTCTTAGGAAACTCTATAGAAACAGCATTGTCGAAACTGAGAAGTTCTGGAATAGACGAAACCCTTTTCATGGAAAATGGTACGGGCAATCTGCTAGGAGCTTTTGGCTGTGACCCACACGAAGAACGTGGAGACTTGGTGAAACTTGCTGCTGATAGAATCGGCAAGATCCTGCCTGGAAAACCGGAATTATCCGGTTCGGACTTGGTGGTGATTGGAGACACGCTAAATGATATCAAATGTGCACACGACAACCAGGTACCATGTATTGCGGTTACTACTGGAATATTCCAAGCAACTGAACTGGAAGATGCTGAAGTTGTACTAGAAAATGGATTTTCTAACGTAGCTGACAGCATCAAAGCGATCGTGGATGTGAAATATGGACAAAAATCAGTTTAATTAGACAAAGGCCTGAAATATGCGTTCCCTATGCTGTTCATACGGCACGCATAATACAGTAGGATGGGGGAAGATGGGACACTTTTTAACTCTATTTTCTCGTCCCATTTAGTAGTATACAAAGAACATTCAAAGAAATATGAAACTATGTCCTTGTGACTCTTATAGACCGTTGTTAATTGTTTAAAACACGATCAGGATATTATTTGCTAAAGATGTCCCATCACCCCCCACCCTACTATATAAACTAAGGATTTAGCATCCATTATTGGTAACCGTATACCCATTCCGAAAAATAAAGAATATAAATCAATAAAAAGTTGTTTATTAAAAGCGCACTATTATAAAAAAATCGCACGTGTTATAAACGTAGTCAACTTTTCCTATCGGCTATATTGTATGAAATAATAATTATGTCCATTACAAAATGTTCATAACTATGCCTCTTACTTGCATGACAAAAACCGGTGGCTTGAAAATTGTTCAGTTTTATTTACGCTGATAGCCGAAGGTTTGTTACAGGAACTTTAAGTGTTGGCCCTACTTCTTTGTAGAGAATGATAAAGACTGTATTAGAAATGACGATGCGACAGATTTTAAGGTACGTAACTGACCCGTATCTGTTTTATAGAGGGTGTGCGCAAGACTGTGCCTAGCAGTGCTCGTTATTGGCAGTGTGAAAGCAAAATACAATATATATAGTAGTGTGGGAAGGTGGGACACCTTTTTAATCTATTTTATCGTCCCTTTTTGTAGTAAACATAGGAAATTGAAAGAATCGTAAAACCTCTCACGAGTCACGACTCCCGGGGACCGTTGTTACTTGTTTAAAACGATATTTGGATAATATGTGCTAAAACTGTCCCATCCTCCCCCACCCTACTATATGGTACTGCGGGATAAGATGAAATATTGTTAGCACGTAAAACCCATATCTCCTGATCGTGTTTTTAACAATTAACAACGCTCATTTAGAGCCGCGAGGGTACGAGCACAGAACTGTGAAAAAAATTAGTTTACTACCAAATGTGACGAGAAAATGAAACAAAAACATATCCCATCTTACCCCACTCCACTATACACACGCAGGGTATATCAAAACCATACCAGATTACAAAAAATAGATAAATGGGCCATTTTACGAAGCGGCAAGCAAAGTCCGCTGAACACGTTCAAAACTGGCACGGAGTAAATATTCGAATTTCGAGCTTTTACGGAGTTCTTTTAGCTCGTCACAAGATAGTAATTCATCGACTTCGGGTACTATCTCACCCAACAGACCTAATCAAGGAAAACATTAATTAACCGTTAAATAAATGAGTATAACATGCTGTATCCGAGCATAGCGGGAAAATGACATTAGCCCACAACAGTACAGCAGAAACAAGCATTGAACCCATTTTAACATATAGGTATTTACACTAGATGTTAAAAAAGTTGTTCTTTTAGGAAAAAAACAGCCGCTGTTTGGCAATGTCTCATTTTTTTATAACAAACCTGAGGTATGGGCGAGTTGTAAGGTCTTAAACAATACAGTGTGGCTGCACGATTCAAATGGGTCCATTGTCACGTCTATGTCTGCCCACCTGTCCTTTAATATAGCTCGACACCAGACTATCAGTTTCCATTTCTCAACATCATATTCCATCTATTAAGTAACATTAAGCAAACATTAAATGAATGTAACTTACTTTATCCTTGCATGGCTGGAAAACGACAGTCGTTAAACACAGGTGTTCTGTTACATACACCTTGTGCCAACTTATAAATAAACTGCATGTAATAAACCATATTACCTCTTCATCTGTATCACTGAGGTATCTAAGCAGTTCAAAAGCTTTCTTGAAATCAACCTCATTTGCATTCTGGTTCACATCGCCAATATATAACTGCAGATATATAAGAAATAAGTGTCAAAAAATGCAACTTTTTTATTCTTAGTGGGAAGCAACCAACATTATAAAACGAGAGTTCTGTTTCATACACCTCATACTTGCTTACAAGGTATGTAACTTTGTAGGTCATTTTTCTTAGCATTTTTGTATATGACAACAAATAATGACCACTGGGTTGGAGAAATTAAGTGTCCTGTCTAAAGACACACTCCAAATGGTGGCCGCATCAAGCTTTGAACCCAGTATCTCTTGGTTACCAGGCACTCACTTAATGTGGCATGGCGTCAGTATAATGTGTGAAATGGCTGTACTTTTGCCAGAGATTTTGGTCTGCTATTATTTTAAGTTTAAAGGGTAGAATAATTACAAAAGGTATGAACCTGTATAAGTTTGGTAGGTGGGTATACAGGCATAGTGTCAATGGTTGTCTGCATGCTCTCTAGCACCACTGCTGGTAAAGTTTCTTGGTATTGGACTAACTCTTGCTGTTGTGAAAATTCTAGAAAATAACAAAAATTTAGTTGTAGACATTCTTTTTTAGGGGATATTGTATTAAAGTGGTAGGAAAAGTAATATTCTGTGCATTTTATATTTAAATCCAACACACAACTGTTTGCAGCTAAACTAGCAAATTATTATATGTATAGTACTGTAGAGTAAGTTAGAGGCAGTTAACCAATAATTTTCCATATTTTCAAATCGTATTTTTAAAAGTTAACATTGTTCTGTTGGGTTATGATATGGTTATATATTCTGTCGTTATGATATGGTTATATATTGTGTACACATTCTTTGTGCATTAGCAAATAAAATGGTTAAAAAGAGTGAAAAATGGTCTTAACAAGATAAAAAGATGGGAGAGGGAGAAATCTAGATTTAATCAAAATTTGAGTCCGAGTTTGGCAAGAGTTAAAAAGCAGTTTACATTACTGCTATGCTGAAATTTAAATTACTCTAAAATAATTATTTTCACATTAAGTCGTACCTTCAATTTTTTCTTTGATCTTTGTTTCAGGTTGGTCTGAAAACACAGCAGCAAGTTTTCCAAGGCTAAGGTAAGTTTTCTTGGCAGCACATAAGTCTTCTTCTAAAGATGCAAGGTGCTGTAGTGTCTCCTGAGCACTTGTGTAATTGTCTGCAACAATTAGGGTAATAAATGTATGGATGGAACTTACTTTATCCTTATGTGGCCATAAAACTACAGTTGTTATAACATGAGTGCTCTGTTTCATACACCTCGTGTCAGCTTGCGAGTTACCATGTATGTTACTAGGCAATTATTTTTTTGAATTTTTTTCATTTTTATTATGTATATCTGATTACTCGGACAACCCATTAGTGACCACTGGGTTGGAGCAATTGCTGTTACATGTTTTGCCCAAGGACACATACGCCCACAAGCGCTAACCACTTTGTCATTGCGCTGGACAAAAATATTTGTCCTCAAACTACGCATCATTTAAATATATATACATGCATCATTGAAGGAATTATTCACTACGATGTTTTTATATGAAGAAAAATATTTTAAACAAAAAACTGGACACAAATGAACGGATAGAGAAAACTATTGGTGGCATTTTGAGTGATTTTGGAATATTAATAAACTTTATAAGGTTTATGAACCCTATCACTATTAGCATTAACATTCAATCTCAACCATATAGCATAGAAAAAGTCTATTTCACACTTAAACAATGCAAAGTATGAGCCTTATGAATAGGAAGTTGTACCTATATGGAAGTAAATGATAAAATTAAATTTAATTTTTTTTTCTTTTTTTTAAATCTTTTTTTAAAATTTTACCTGACTGAATTTGGTGCATCCACGCTAGTTTTGGATGAGAATTAAGAAACTTAGTTAGTTGTTGGTTTTGTATTGGAGAGTTTTCACAACATGATAAAAGTTTTTCGTATTCTTTGCGCTCTATATACCATTTGAAAAGGAATTCTGAAAACCCCTGAAAGATAATTTAAAAAGCATTAGTACTTAGACAAAAGTAAAATAGTTTAATAAAAAAAATATATATTTTTATAGGAATTAGTATTTTTAGAACTTTATGATTATTAATTCTAATATAGGAAAATCCAAAAATTACTTATCAGTAGCCTTAAGTAATATAACCAGCAAGAAACATAGATAGTAATAGCTGTGTTACATGCTGGTTAGGTTCTTTATTTGTCTCTACGATTACGGTAGTGAAGATTTAAATATACAAAAAAACAGGATATAGCAACAAATCAAAATTGGTGCTTCCACACAGAAACCAAACACTTAAACAACAGAATTTGACTCAGGAATTCACCTGGTCCATGAATTTCTTCATATACGCCATTAATCTTTCATTCCCACCAGATTCCTCACACACTTGAATAAGAATATCAAAATCCTCATATTTTTCAGCAAGAGCAGCAGCTTTGTCGAGTTGCCCAATTTCAACTAAATTAAAAGTTTGATTATTAAAAAAACAAAGATAAATGATCTAAAAGTCAATATTAGAGTTGTGTTGATGTTGTAAAAGCTTGGGTTCGCCGAGCGCTAAGCTTCAGGGTAAAGCTCTGAACTGGATGGGATCCCCTTTAGCACATAATATCCAAATATCTTTATTGTGTTTTAAACAATCAATAACAGTAAATGGGAGTCGTGAGGATACGGTTTTATAATTCTTTAAATATTCTTTGTTTACTACCAAATAGGAAGAGAAAATAGAATAAAAAGGTGTCCCACCTTTACCCCGCCTACTATATAACATTATCAAGAAGAAAACATTGAGTCGAAAAGCGTCCCTAATCAAAATCATTCAGAACATATGTTTTGAGCTTGGCACATTTCAAGTCAATATCAATTCATAGGGGTATATAAAACAGAAAACTTGTGTTAAAACAAATTCCTGCCCTACCCCATAAAGATAAATAACCACATGTTTTCATTAATTCCACGCACTGCTGTACAACGCTAATTTAACAAAAATCTCATTTATTTATGGTGGTACATGAAACAGAACACCCGTGTTAAAACAAATTCCTAATCAATAAGGACGAATAACTACATTCATTTTTAATTCACTTGCACTGCTGTACAATGCTACTCTAACAGAAAACTCACGTAAAGGTTTAATAAGCAAAGATCTGTGCCGGTCATGCTGAGATTTCACTTCCGCCCATCTTGATGATAAATCTTCTGACTTTGAGAGAGATTCAAGCTGCTCCTTGTACCCTTCCATTACTAGATCTGTGAGCACCACTAGGGACTGATAGAGAGCTGACCTCTGCTGGTTGTCGTTAGCATTGGGGATTCCTATTTCTATTGTGAGTTTGTGCTGAAAAAGTAAAAAAAGTTTCATTTTTTGTATATAGTTAAAACCTGAAATACAAGTGAATTAGGTGGGCTTTTGAGAACAAACAAAAAAGGTTTTAATTTCCATGCATTAAAATAAAACTGAAGAGAACTTGCATAGCATCAAAACACAATGACGAATTCTTAGCTTTTTTAACATTTTTACTTAAAAAGAATGTTAGCTCTCTTCTACTTGTATTACACCACTAAACAACCTAAGCTTGACCAAGACAATTAACAAGAACTAAATGAATGAAAAACTCGTAACGAAGCAAGGATAGTTCTTATTACAAAGGTTTCAAACACCACGTGCCAGCTCACCATTTACCACATATGTACCTTTGTAGGTGATTTTTTTTACAGATTTTTTTATTTTTTGTTCTTATCATTGGCTGACAATCTGGACAACCCATTAGTGACCACTGGGTTGAAGCAATTGGTGTTTAGTGTCTTTCCAAAGAATACGGCCACCATGGTCACAGGGACGAGCCTTGAGCCCATAACCTGTAAGTTATAGGCAGGCACCCTCACCAATTGTACCACTGTATGTGATAAATAACAAAAATAGTTTGTAAAAATGTTTTCACTTACTTGTTCAGATATGATGGTTCTAACACTCACTCTACTAGATCCTACAGTCCATGGAATGAATTCTTTTTTAGCCGCACTGTCTTCAAATGTAAGGGATTTTGTGCGTCGGTAATTTAAAGCACTTAACAGCATTGCCTAAGAAACATACCCAGTGAAAATCTCAGAAACTTATATATATATGTAAAAATAAAACATGGGATAAACAATAAATACAGTTGTCTCGATTTGAAATTAAATAGATATTTTCTGTGTGGTCTTACCTAAATTTTCACTTTTATAACAAACACAAGATACCAAACGTCCAAACCATTTTAATTTTTCAGTTATATCGTTATTTTCTATTTTGATATGTTTAGTTATCCACAGAGCAGCGCTTTTCAACGAATTCTATTTTGCGGGTAAATATTTTTGGGATTTTTAATTTTTTTGTATGGCTGACAAATTGACCAACCCAGGGACCACTAGGTTTGAGCAATTACCTTTAAGTGCCTTGCATACCCCCCAACAGTAGCAAGGGTGGGGTAAGATGGGACACCTTTGGCACATAATATTTAAATATCCTGATTGTGTTTTAAACATATAACAGCGGTCATCTTTGATTTTTTTGTTTACTACCAAATGCTATAAGAAAATAGAATGAAAAGGTGTCCCATGTTTCCCCACCCGACTATACAAAAAAAATACATCAAACTTGTTCCGTTTACCTCAAAAACTGCATTAACTCCCAAGATGATGGAAAATCGCTCATGAGAAGATAGAGAAGAATTGGACAGCGATTTGACCTCGGCTTCAATCAAATATTCAAGAATTTCTTCTATTTTTGAAACCTGAATAAAAGAAACTCATTTAAAATTTTGTTTGTAGATTTAAAAAATATTTTTTGTGTAAATCAACAATTCTATTGTGGTTTGTGATTTGAACTTCAAAAATCGAGGAAAAATTGGTTAAAGTAAA
The DNA here is from genome assembly GCF_009617815.1 of Ciona robusta. Taxonomy (NCBI): domain Eukaryota; kingdom Metazoa; phylum Chordata; class Ascidiacea; order Phlebobranchia; family Cionidae; genus Ciona; species Ciona robusta. The sequence goes on along the minus strand of NC_143238.1, from coordinate 2,079,895 downwards.
CATGACAAGTTAGAAACAATTGGAAATTAAAAAAAATGTACTATTTTTAAGACAAGTATCCTACTCCTAGTTATAAAGTTTAAAATATTTTAATTCATTATGCCTGTTGTATGAGCGTATAACTGTTACAACATTTAACTGCACAAAACATACTTCTCGATAGAAATAATCCTTAGCAGTGAGTCCTCCATGTGTGGCAGTAGTACCTCTAGCATCAAGCACTTTTCTAACAGCAGCGTCCACAATACCTACGGTTTAGTTTTAAAGAAAAAAAATTAAAGAATGAGTGAATAACTTGCTTTAAATTTTTGTGGCCGGAAAACACAGTCGTTATAACACAGATGTTTTGTATAATGCACCTCGTGATAGTTTACGAGTGTCTTACGGTGACTAGTTTTGAACCAGTAACCTTTTGGTTATAGTCTAGCTTGCTAACCACTGTACTATGCCGCTGGTTAAAAGAAAAAATTTACGCTCCGGCGAGAACATGCATTACCAATTAAATCTACGTTTTAATAAGTATTTCTAATAGGAAATACACTATAAAAAACAAACATGAAAGCTATCCATTATTTAGAAAGGCAAATCTGTAGTTTAGGTTTTTAGAATTTACCATAAAAAATGTTACAATTAAAGCTGTTTTTTAATCTTTGAATTTAACAAAAAAATTATTAAATCTGTTGCATTGATCTTAAATTTAATACAAGCTTAACCTGTTGTAAAGGTTTTCAAAAATAAATAAAACCATCTTTTGGACCTATTGCTTTACACAAACATTGGAGTAATTTCTCAATATATCATATCCGTAAAATACTTGGAAAATTTAAAATCTATGTTAATCAAATTAAGTAAGCTTTTACAAGAAGATGGTATTTCAAGTAAATTTAAAAAAATATCCATTGTGCTACACATATGGGGGCTACCAAAACAATGGTTTTACTATTAATAATGTTGTTTCTAAACTAAACAGTAAATAGATTTTTACTAGCATTTGAAGACGTCACAGTAACTTGTTTTTCATAAATAAAAAGACGTTAACCTAAACCTAAAATAGGTTTAACAACCATTTAAGTACGTATAGCAGGAAGCCTTTATTTTTCATGACGTAGGATACTCGCATATATTACAGAATATAATATATAGTGATTCAAATTTCGGATTTTATTATTTTTTTCTATTTCTATCACTTTTTTTCTAACATTTAGCAAAATGTTAGAGCTATGGACCAAGTAACTTTTTGCATGCAAAAACAAATTTTCTGTACTCAGAAAACAAATTTTCTAAAGACAAAAACATTTTTTGTTTACAAAAATAAGAAATGAAACTTAAAAGAAAATAAACTTGTGTAAAAATTAATGAGCTAGGGCAGATAACATAATTTGCCTTGGTCTGCACAAAGCACAAATCTTGAATGATTGAATGTAACTATACAGTTGTCTCGGTTTTGAAATTAAATAGATATTTTCTGTGTGGTCTTACCTAAACTTTCACTTTTATAACAAACACAAGATACCAAACGTCCAAACCATTTTCGCTCATGAGTAACTTACTTTATCCTTACGTGGCCGGAAAATGTTGTTTTAACAGGAATGTTCATACACCTTGGGCCAGCTTACGAGTAACCATGTATGTTACTTTGTGGGTGAATATTTGTTGGGTATTTTTTCATTTTATTTGTATGGCTGATAATTTGGAAAACCCATTACTGACCACAATGGCAGCAACAAAAAGCCTTGAACCTATTACCTCTGGGTTACAGGCAGGCTAATCAACTGCGTTATGGCTGCGGCCAACCTTGTATGTTAATTTATACCAAATAATAGCCTACCCTGGTGACTTGAATGTTTCTGCAGCAAGTTATTGGCAGCGCACAGTTTTTCTGAGTGTTCACTCAGCAACCAACGTGTGGAGTTACGTCTTTGTCCATGGGATATAGTGGTTAGGCGATGCCATATCCCAACCTGGTGGAAAGAAGTAAAAAATTTAAAAAGGGAAAACGATTGTAAAGAATCTAACTTATTTATCCTTGCATGGTGGGGCAAAGACAGAGTAAATAAAATTGATTAGTTTTTAGTCTTTTCAGAATTTTTTTTAGTTTTTTTTATATTTATATATATATTTTAGGGTTTTTTCCTTTTTTATTTTTAAAACTAACAATGATAGTAATTTTGTTTACTAGCAGGTTTGGTTAAAGCATAATGCTGCTAACACTTGCAGTAGTATGTCAGTACACATTGCTAAATTAAAAAAAGGAAACACTAAGCAGTTTTTTTAAAACAAAAAAACACTCTAAAATAAGCATCCAATAAGCCTTTTTCAAACTTTTAAGAGAAGTTTAAAAAAACACCACCCCAAACAAAACTCCAAAAAAACATTGAAAGCCCTCCAAAATAGAAATCACTTAAGACTTTTTAAACAGTTTACAAAAACACAAATGCATAAAAAACCACAATAATAAAATTTTTTACCTCAGATAAAAATTTCAAGAACATAGAATGAGCATTTTGTTTGTCCTGCAACTGGTGGATTAGAATCACAGAGCCGGCAGATCCTCTGTATTCAGATGCAGCACCTTTTGTGTTAAAAACAAGAGATAAAAGCAAGGCATACTTTAGGCCAAAATAAAATATAGATAATTTTGAGTTAGTTAGTGATTGTAAAACAATAGAAAAACAAAAACTATTCTTTTCAACTAAGGCTAGTAAACAAATTTTGTTCCCATAAAGGAGAACTGCAGAGAATGTTTTTACCTTTTACAAAAAATCTGGGGGGACATTGTTAAAATGCAGTGACATACCTGTCAAGCAGGAACCTTATACATCATTTTGGTTAATGCAGTTTACTTTAGCTATGCTCATTTATGTAGACACATAACAGCAAGGTAAAATCTGTTTTTAAGTGTAAAACTGTGGTGCTAAAACAAATGATGTCATGCCTGTTTCAAAAACTGGAAAAAAAATGTCACTGCTAATTATTTGATGGAAACCTATAACACGAGGTATAGGCAATTTACCTGATACAGATTCCGCCCATCTTGGATCCGAGGCAGGATAATCATCTAATAGATCAGTGCTCACCACTGCGACAGCTTCATCCAGGAGGTGATTTGACTTCTCTTCTGGGAAGACTTCGTCTACTAAAGATTGTGCTTGTCTCTGTTTTAAAGATATTGTTTTAAAATGAAATGAAATTTTTTATGTTTTATTGTGATGTTGATTGTTGTAACTTGTAACTTGCTTTATTATTGCATGCATGGGAAAACGACACTTATTTGCATGGGAAAACGTTATTTAGGCAACTTATTTGCATGGGAAAACGTCATTTAGGCAACTTTTATTTGAGGTAATTTTTTACTCACAAGGTTATTTCGACAAAAGTAGAGAAAAGCAGCTTGTAGCTTTTGAGCAGTGTTGCCACTGGTTTCCAAATGCTCCATTCTTGCTTGGGTCATCACTGGTGTGCCCGGTATGCTGTTCAAGGAGTTATCCAGAGATGGCTAAAAAAAGCCCAAAAATTGTTGTTTTTGTCATTAAAGGAGTGAATATTCTACATAAGTAACATAATCTGTGCAATAAATTTATTTTGTCACTTTTACGACACAATGTATGTCATTGCCAACTTAAACATCATTCTGGGGGTACTTACAAAATAACAAACCTAAGTGGTGAACAAAAAACATTCTTGGCCTATATAACACTCTAATAAAAAGACTTTTTATTCAGACTTTTATTTTCTTGCTAAGCGAGAAGCTACCAAGGGTATAGGTTTATCCCACAGGGGACGAGTGATTCATGGTTAAATGGCACAAGTAGGTGGCCGACTTATTGTGACAACCATATTGGTTTCACGTTTGCCAGTAAATGAGAAAATTTGGCCAGCATAAATTAGTATTGAGAATTGTTCAATTAATTTTAGCAATTTTTTATTCAAATTCCTAAGAATGAGTTGTAGTTTAGAATAACAGAAAATGAGCGAAAAATGAGTTAGTTTTCCGTTTGTGTTGAGCCGATTTTCACACAGAAAATGTGGCTTATGTATTAACATTTACTTATGTACTTAAATTTACAGCTTTGTTTTTGTTGTTTTTGCATAAATGTTACTTAATACCCAATACCATATTACCAGAAAGTGTACTCTTGCAAAAAGCAAAGGATTTCTGTTTTAATATCCCTACAAAAACAACAAGGGACAAAATTAATTTTGATATAGTTTTTACTTACAGGTCCAATTACAAGAAGCGAATTACAAACAGGTAGTGCATTTTATTGTATCCGAATTCCTAAACCCACTATACTGGTCCAGTCTCAGTTGTACAACATGGGAAACATAAACTGCATCAGTAGTACAAACTTGTGGAAGAAACAACCACTACAAGACCAACAACTGAAGGTGAGAATAAGTTCAATGATTTTGAAAATCCTTTATACCGAGGTTGACAAAAGCTTGGATTGTTTAGCGATTTTATCACATATTGATAGAAAATATATAATATGAAGAATGTAACATCTTTAATCCCTGGGAAAACCACCGTCGTTAAACATGGGTGTTCTGTTTCATACACAGAGGGGATTTTTTTCATTTTTTATGTGGAGCTGATAACTTGGATTAGTGACCACTGGGTTCAAACAATTGCCGTTAAAGGATACATACGCCCCCCAATGGTTGCAGCAAAGAGTCTTGAACCCATTGGGTTGGAGGCAGGAGCGCTAACCAACTGTGCTACAGCGCCGAATATGGTATAACAATTCAGGCAAAAACAATTGATTTAGAAAGTATTTTCCTTAAGCAATGCTTTTATATTTACATTTACTAGGCTATGAACGATATCAATACATCTATAAACAATTTGTATGGATAAGAAGTTTAGTTGGCTAGTGTTTTATTAACCTATCTTTATATACAATAAATTGTATATATTTTTATTGTAGAGTTTGGCGTCGAACCTGCAGCACTCGGCCATGTTTTTGGGAGTTGTGCCTTTGGAGATTGAAATAAACAAAATCGATGAAATAATCACAACATTAAAACCTGGTTTCCAACAACCAGTTACTAATACAAAATCTATTTGTTGTGAAGTCGCGATCAAGCATGAACTTTTGCGTGAATGGCAAAGGACATGCAAGCGGCCAACTGCAGGACACCTTTATAAACTACTAACTAATGCTGGTTACTCTGTTACCAGTTATGGCAGTATCCTTAACTCTAATGAAGCAAGTGACAATACTGAAGTGGTTAAGTATGATGACTGTTCAAACTGCCTACCAAGGCAAAATGAATATGTTAAATACAAACCGTGGGAGTCACCTCTTTTAAATTTAGCTTCAAACAGAGTACAGCGTTACAAGTCAAGCATTAAAAAAAAAGAAAATCCTAGCGAAGCATCTAAAAAAAGGGAGAAGCCATGTTTTGCTACTAAAACAGTTACATTTTCATTAGAATCAAATGAAAATGAATTTATTAATGTTGCCGATGGATGCTCACAGACTTAATATTTGATGCTGAGAAATTAGCTCTTGTATTATCATATGCCTTAAAAATTGTGTTTGTAAAATTTTTTTGGGGGGGCAAAATTGTACTGTCTTGTTTACCGTACCGATTACAATATATATGATTACTGTGTCAATCGCAGAATACTCTGGCTCTGCTTGTTTGTATAGAAACTTGCCAGCAGGGTAAAGCTGTATTAGGTGTAAAACTGGGGTGCTAAAACATATAAAGTCACCCTGTTTCAAAAGTTGGCACCATGCACCCAAAACATTTCACCTATCGTTTTTAAAAAACAGCACATCCTAGGCGCTAAATTATGTAGTGCCTTGGCCCTTAAATTAGTATAATAAAAAAAATGTTATAAAATTATATATATATATATAAAAATTATGCAAAAAAAAGTTCAAAACTCACCATTGTAGAAGATAGAGAAGAGTTGAGGATTGAATCTTCCAGAGTAGGAGGGAGTTTGCTCTGGAGGGAAGAAGAGCAAGTGAGCAGAGCATTGAAGATGCTGAGGAAGATGTATCTTCCATCACACTGTCCGGCTCCAACAAGTTTATCACCTGGAGCAAGAAATTTATTTTATGAATTTTTTACCATTTTCTATTTGGTCTATTTTACCTTAGTAAAATAACATGTTTTTGATAAATTGGTTAATTGGCATTTTAAATTGAAAGAAAGCAATTAAAAACTAAAAGGGTAGTTTTATTTTATTCTAGGACGAGGTCCTACAAAGTGGCACACCATGGGACCTGGGATATATGCCAGTGTTTAGTATAGCAGTGATGTGATGAACCCATTGCTATTATTTAAGTAGGCCTTCACAATGCGCCATTTGGCTACCACAGTTACAGACACAACAGAGAGAAAAAACTGGTATTATCATTCTTTTAACATTGTCTAATGAAACAGGTCTGACTAATCTATTTTGCTAAAAAAAGTGTATTAATAAAACTAAAATCTCTACCTTTATTATCAAGATTGTAAATTGAATAACAAATAAAAGAAATGCAAAATACATTCTACTCTGTACAAAGGAGCGAAACTTAAAGTTTATTGTTTGTAACTTGTAAGGTTTACTGATTAATGCTGTATAGAAAATTTCGAAGGCCTGCATAACCTGCCACCCTGGTTTGGCACTAATGATTTTAATACGAGTCTGGCCTCGTTTTAGCTCGAGTTGCCCCGTTAACCCATAATAAATAACTCACCAGAGTTGCTGAAAGGAATTGTATCCTCCATTTTGCTTCTTCCATCTACAGTTAAACTTTTCAGGATAAGTTGCTCCCCACACCATATAGCTATGTGATCTATGAACCTTGATGAAGGATCCTCAATCACTAATTTGTAACTTGGGTAGTAGTGAGGGTCAGATACCTATGGTATAAAATAATTAAGCCTTCTATTTTTTGTGCTTGACTTGGTTTTTGATGCGGTGCACAGTGATTGACTGGTAAAAAAGTTATAACTTTTATAATTTTGGCTTTTTAAATTCTGCTTGGTATGACAGAATTCTGACAATGGTAGCAAAATTTTGAATGATATTTAAGTATTTTTCAGCAATTTTGAATTAACAAGTTTAATGCAACTTTTGCTTGCAATTAACTGTGTACTATTACAAAATGACTTACATTGTACCTTCAAAATAACTTGTTAAACAAGGATTTTCCAAAAAAAATTTTGTTAATTTTAATTTTAGTTTGTTTTTTTGATATATATTTAGACATAGCCTATTTAAAAAAAACAGTAGACACAGATTTTAATGAAATTAAATCACCTCTGCTACACTTGAATGCTCAATCATAACGATATCTACATCTTGTTTGCCTAGATCAGTGAAAACACACAAAGCAAATTTCACAGTTGATTCTGATTGAGAAAATCCAACCAGGCAAGTTACATGTTTTTTTCGTGACGCGCGCATGACATCTAGGGGCCAGATTTTCACACTGCTACTGCTGTTGTTCTGTTGTAAGGTGGGAATATTAACATAAAAAAAAAGTAGCCTAAAAGAAAAAAAATAGCCTTGGTAATGGTTTTAGGAATTGGAAATTATTCTATAAAAATCAAATGCATGAAATAGTAGTACTAAAACATTCGTTATTTGATAAAAATAAATTACAATTAAAAATAAATATACACAAATTCAGTATATTGTTAAGAAACAACAAAATTTGTTACATTCAAAATCAAGAAAAAAATCGGTACAATTTCATTTTGAATTAAAAAAATTTAATGAGTAAACTCTCACAGTTTTGAGTTTTGGTGCCAGAACTGCTTGCAAGTCCATTTCATTAACCATCTGCATTGTGGCTTGCTCTGTATTTCCTGCAGATACTTTCCACTGTTGCAGGGAGTTGCTTGTTAGAATAAGCATCTCAAACTCGCCAACAATCTTTGTTGGTTTGGTGAATGATTGGACTATCTGGAAAAATTAAAAATACGAAAATTTGAGTGTTTTTATGGTATATTTGTCTTTATTCAATATATTTGACATGTTTTACAATATTTGGCATGTTCGACAAGTTGTTTTTATGTGTTTTATTCAGTTGTTTTTATGGGTGTTCGAAGTATATGCCTATTCGACATATTTTAGATAATAATGCTATATTGCTATTAAAATAATAATCCTAAAAAACAGTGTTAAAATTATTGTTCCTTTTTAAATGAAGATTAACTGCTTGTATTCTATTGTACATAGGTGATAAGAGATATATGGTTGGCTAGAAAATGACCTAAAATGGGTAAACATGTTTATCAATAACCCATAAATGGTATATTTATTTTTTACTATGAGTGGTATTTCGTTTTTACTGTATGAAGTTTTGGTATGACATTAAAGGTTGTTACAGTTCGTGTAGTGCAACTTCTTTAAAAGAAAAAAATCCAAAATTCAAGTAAAAAAAATAGTTAAAAAATTTAGGTAAAAAATCACCTTGATAGATTCTTGTGAGGGAGTGAAGAAAAACGAAGATACTCGCCGACTAATTCCTGACATTAAACTTTTGGGAGTGTGGAGCTGGTGACAGATCAGATGGTTCTGAAATGAAAATAAATTCATAGCAAACATACAATTGCTCTCAAACTTTTTTGAAATGAATAACAAGTAGCGTGCTTTATCCTTGCATGGCTGGAAAACGACAGTAGTTATAACACGAGTGTTAATACAGCTCGTGCCAGCTTACGAGTTAAGTATTTTACTTTGTGGGTGATTGTTATTCTATGGGATTTTTTTTCATGTATGGCTGATAATTTGGAGTCTTTTGGACCCATTAGTGACCACTGGATTGGAGCAATGGCTGTTAAGTGTCTTGCCTATGGACACATACACCCATGATGGTAGCAGTGACGAGCCTTGAATTCATTGCCTCTGAGTTAAAGTGCAGGCGCACTAACCACTTTGTATGGGTACATTTCCCTACCTTTGTGGTCTGAAGCTGATAAACCGCACCAGTGGTAGTTGTCACCAAGAAACCATAAGGCTGAAATAGAAATAGGGTTTTAATGAGTATGTTTAAAGAAAAATCAGGGTAGGGTGCAAATGCCTAATCTCAGGTCACGGTCACGGTCACGTGGTCACGCAACGCTGTGGGCCCAGGACATCACCCACGCAGAAAAAAAAGTAGAAAATATCATTTTGAAAGGTAAATGCTACAATAATTACTGGCAGCACTGTACAATTTAGTACAAATCACTTTTTTTTCGAATAACACATTTGAGGTTATTACTAAAAAAAGTTCAACTTGCAAAATGGTGTTCTATATGGGTGAAATCCCACAACGAGGCATGCAATGTATCGAACCTGAGATGAGGGCCATAGTTAGTCCATTACCATGCATTTTTTACAGTTTAAACTTTATAATAAAGCTCAGATTCATGAATCAAAAGCTAACAAAATTTGAGAAGGCTAAAGTCACAAGGTCACTCTGTTCAAAAAGATGTTGACACCAGTAACACATAATTGTAATCATCCGAAAAACCCCACAAAGCTTAGGTTAATAGGTTATATACTCATAAATAAAACATGGAAAACATATATACAAAAAACAATGTTACCGAGTTTAAAGGGTACACAAACATACAACTTAAAGGGGACAACATATAGACAGCTTTGGAATTTTATAGGAGACTACAAAATGGTTTGAGAATTAATGATAGATTAACAAAGGCAATAAAAGTAAACTACCTGGATTGATGTAATATTGAAGCATGTTTCATTCTCCACAAAAGCCTCGTGTTTCAGTTCATTGCAATTACTTGTAGAAGTGAGTATGTTTGGCCAGTGTTGCACATGGAAATTGTTCGTAACAGCAAGAACTGAAACCGCAGCACTGTCTTCGTCCACGTCCAAACACACGTTGCTCGACGTGTGCATGAGGTCATCTTCAGGAGCAGGCAGACGTAACTCTTTGCACACTGTGGTCTGAAAGTGAGTTTTTATAGTTTGGTTAAAATTATTTTTTCAGTTCGGCTAAAAAAACATAAAATTTACAACACTTCAGTTAACAATTTGGACCTTACCAAAAGTGCCACACAACTGTCATGGATAAATAAATATGCATTAACTTTGACCCGCCGTGTACGTCTTCAAAATGTATGTTTTAAATTTTTTTTTCCATTGACATCCCAATGACATCAACAATAAATGAATTATTAATTATAGCAAGTGGCACATAGGCCCCAACTTTTGAAAAGTAAAGGTACCAATAAGTTTTAAAAGATAAAAGTGTATGCCAGCGAAAGCATAAACTTTTTTCTTGTCAAATTATTAGGGTTTATTTGGAAAATAGACTGATCATTTCACTATCACCACTGTATAGTGTTTATTTTAAGACAGGTTTGTAAGATAGGCTATTAAATTGTTTATACATATATACTGGGTACTCAGATTTATTTTCAGGGTGAATACACACACCTTGCATACCCATGTTAGGTGCCTATGAGGTGGCAGGATATGTTAAAGGACTCACCTTGACATACCCACTTGGTTTATGCGCCCACACAAACAGTTGCTGTTTGATGACTACAGTGGACCAACCATTTTCACCCAGTGAAGCAGAAATATCAGAAAAATCTGTAAAAAATCAATAAAACTAAAAATGATCTAATAGATAGGAATTAACTTAAAAAAAACCATAGCAGTTTTTAATAACAGTCCTAACTTTTACAAGCGAGGTTTGAAAAGTGACACGAAATTTATTAAACATTATGCAAAAAATTAATTCCCAATTAGTACAACATAGTAGAATGGAAAAGATGGGACACCTTTTCATTCTATTTTCTCAACTCATTTGGTAGTAAACAAAGAACATTAAAAGAATTATAAAACTGTATCCCCACGACTCCCACATACTGTTGTTATTTGTTTAAACATGATCAGAATATTTGGATATTATGAGCTAAAAGCCCCATCTTCCCCCACCCCACTATATATATAGTTTATTTCTAGTAGTTAAATTTAACCTTAGGTTTAATTATGCTAGCTAAAAAAGTCAGACTTTTAGTACAAGGCAGCTTTGGTTTCTAGCTTCTATTTATTTTTAAGGAATCATTAAAATTTAAAAAAAAATTGTCAGCATTATAGAAAATTTGTCATTATAAGAATATTTAAGAAAAAAGTTTGTTTTACCGTCTGCTTGTGTAATGGCTTCAGTAATTAGCACAGGTAATGAAGATGGGTAAGATTCAATGTTATGGTGAGTGGCATTGAATACAGAAGTCACAGTTGGGGATGATGATGATATAAGAGAAGTGCTCCCAACAGCTGGACTCCTACAATGGAAATGGAAAGTGAAACTTTGACTATAGAGTCAATAAAATATAAATATTTGTATATAGGGAAAGTGAATTAATGTAACAGGCTTTATTCTCGCTTGGCCAGTAAATGTTTTGTGCCCAAAGAAACATACGCCCAGAACGGTAAAAGCGAGTGGCCTTGAACCCATTGATTGGTTGAAGGTGCTAACTGCTGTGCCGCAGCACCGAAAGTGAAGTTCAGATCTCTCAAAGTATACAACTGTGCAAGTATAATTTGATAGGTAATGCACAAAGTCAGCACACAGTGCATTTGTGTCTTAGAAATGCATCTTTAGACACATATGTCTGGCACAGTGGTTGGTGTGCTCGCCTCTAGCCCAGAGGTTACCATTTAAGTATTGGCGCTGCTAACTATTGTGGAAGTTTGTGACCTTAGACCAGACACTTAAAGCAATGGTCAGCCGAGTGCTCTGTTATGGTCGCTAAACCACACTTAACAGCAATTGCTCCAACCCAGTGGTCACTAATGGGTTGTCCAAATTATCAGCAATATGTAAAAAATGAAAAGATTAAAAAAAAATCACCCACAAAGTAACATACATGGTAACTCGTGAGCTGGCACAAGGTGCACGCCCATCGTTTTCCGGCCAGGCGAAGATAAGGTAAGTTACATTCATTATACTATCAACCACGTGCTAAAACTTTTTTAAAAAAAAAGAACAACTAAAAAAAAAGAACAACACAAAAAAGATTTACCTACCAAGTTATCTGGTAACCCCAAAAAATTATGTCAACTTAAGAGTTACTAAAATACCTTTGTGGGTGGAAACAGGACGTCCTGCTCATGCTAGGATACCATAATATAAATAAAAATTGTATAAATAGGAAAAACTGCACAAATTTAATACGTAAATCCCAAAATACCTTCCGGCAAAAGATTTTCGTAGCAAAGATGTTCTGGAGGTTCCTGATGTCCTCAGGGATGAGTTGAGACGGGGAGTTGTGTTTAATGATATGTTGGATCTTCTTCCACTTGAAGATGGCCCAGTTCTCTTTCTGCTTGGAGTGAACATTTTGCTTACTTTTTTTCAAGACAAAACTGGTATCTTGAAAGGTGATAAATTCAGGGGAAAATTTCCTTGAAAAAAATTAAAGCTTGAAAATATAGAAATGAAAGCTATTTTTGTTGGAAAAGTCCAAAAATATCATTTTTATGCCCAAGAAAATTCGATTTTAGCATAAAAAGTCATGGGCTGGACCTCCTAACAATAGCAAAAAAATAACGAATTAAGGGTAACGGGGAAATTTATTGGAAGTATAGGACACATTTTTTGTTAATGTAAATAAATGTTTGACTTTAAACAATAGGTCCAAGAATGATGGTAATATTCCAAATCTTTGAGAAGGGTTAAAGGCCAAGACTATTCAGTTTATTTTTTAACACATTCCGCATTTTGAAAGCATTCAATAATTTCTTCCTTTGATGGAAATTTCAATTTTCGTGGTGGCCCCTTTTTAACACCAGACCAAATTACAGTTTCAATACCATCTTTTACAATGGAAACTTCAAAAGATTTGCTTCTTGGTTTTGTTGGGTTAATAGAACTCGACAAATTTGGTTCCACTGTCTGCAATGCATCTAACACTAGCTGTGCATTGCGACCATATACCCGTCAGGACTTGCAGTGTTCTATTTTCAGTTGTGCCATGTCTTCTTTTTTAGTTTTAGCATACGGTTCGTCGTTTACTTGGTCCACTTTTTCCGGTTTTACATTTTCAGACACGGAGATTTCGCCAGCAATTTCAGCTTCGGCAGCTGCACTTTTGCGTTTTCTAGCTTTTCTCGCCATCTTATAAGCAAGTTTACAATACAATTGAATTTATATAAAGCGCTGGCTAACACCACGTTGACAACAAACCAATGCAAATTTTTGAATGGAAATGAAATTTCACAGGGTTATTCCCCTTTGGCGCGAAAATTGGCTTTGAATCACGGTATAGAGATCTTAAAAAGTCAAAATTTACATCGATGAATTCGGACGTGTATTTTTCTTTGTTTGCCATTATCATGTTGCAATAATAAAAAAGCTATACTGTATTCGAGTGTATTGGGTAACTGCCATAACCGGGAAGACGTTTTTAGAGTTTTAAACACATTGTTTTTATCCGTATACTGCAAAAAGGAACTTGGTAATTCATCTTACATGTTATCAAATATTCCGATCGATTTAAAACTTCCTTCGATTGAATAATGAAAATAAAGACCACTTACCGGTATTTGAACAAACTGCTGGGCTATGGCCGGCGTTTTACTGATTAATATAAAAGACACGCTATATGAAAAATCGTTCGGCGTCCTACGTATTGTTTATTTATATGACGTGTCTATGGTTTAAAAGTACGAACTTGAATTCAACGATAAAAATACTGAAAAAATATATATAAAAAGTGATTTTTAGATGCAAAAAACACGCTTATGTCATGATAGTTTATATACACTGCATACTGTTGTTGTGCATATATACTTTTGGGGCGAGAATGTCTTGGTTTAAAACGTATTTTCTAAAGAAAAATTGGTTTAACGTTTTAGCTTTATACAATGTTATGTGGACAATTCCATATACGGTATGTCTCTCACGCATCATTCTTTTGATCATATAGGTCTCGATTACATGTGACTGGGTGGCAACAGCACAGTTTAAAAATAAACAATTACCTGATATTGGGTACTGCGACGGCTAGGCGCATGGGAAATGGTGGTCAAATTACAAATGAAGGTATAGAACATATATGACTGCTGGAGCACTTTTCGACGCCCGACAGGTTTCTATCCGGTCGACTTCTATGTCTGGGCGCTATCCAATGGACAATAACAGAACTACCGCTGGTTTCAATGCTTGGGGTCATGAGAAAGGCACACGCGGCGGGATTTTAATTACTTTCTAATCAGGGTCGGCATTCCAGAGACGACACATACCGCGAGGGTAGGTTTACATTCTCTTGTCGACATCAAAGCGACGACAAGAAGGCTGGACCTCCCGAAACCGCATCTAGGAATTTCAGCCACGGCTCGTGTTACGGGGCGTGGGAATAATATGCTCGATATTACAAGCATATCTTTTATAATGTCGAACCTAATCCTTAAGCAGCTTCATAAACACTGCGCATATAACAACTCTCTGTCTGTCTCGAATACTCATGTCGCCTGAGATATTGGGTGACCATCTCCGGTATATAATCAGGGTATGTTTATGTTGAGGGTTAGAAGCACTGACGTGTTAATACAGAATGTGTATATGTTGCAGTGCTGGTGTTATACACAAATATTAAGTATTTGCCCTTGTTATATGAAAGCGTAACTATAATTGGTTTGATAGGAAAGTTAAAGATAGATTTTAAAAGCAGTTATTGTTGTGATGATATAATTTCAGTTCTTACGGGTTAAATGAGTGCGCTACTACGAGCATAGAAGGTGAGTAGGCGGCTCATCTCTAGTGATTAAAGCACGGTCAGTTTGCAGGCGCCACTTTTGCCTCCGCAACTCATAGATCAACTTGCTCGTTTGCCCTAACTTTCGCATTAATCGCTGTTTAATGACGCTCCAGGTCGTATTTTAATAACCCGTTGACACGTCACGGCCGTGGACGGCCGCGGCGACCACGAGTCAAGGGTCAAGGCGCGCACCGTTCAACTAATAGCGAATCTCACGGAAGCGAACCTGGTTGAACCCCCGTCGCAATAGCAAAACATAGCAATCCGTTCTATGTCGTATAACAGTTATAATTTTACGGTATAGCGATACGGGCCTCTTGTTGAAGATTACTGTAACTTAACACTCGTGTCAAACCTGGATTATCGTTAGTCGTGAAGATCTCTTAAATTTCTTTGATTGCATATAAAATTATATATAGTTATGCCGCTGTAGAATGCTCAAATAAAATTTCTAATCAAGAGCGATCAAATGTTCAATGTCACATTTGTGACTATAGCAGTAACAAGTCCAAAGTTAGATTTTTACGTTTTACCAAATACTAACATGACAGGATTTTCGTTTAAATTATTTTAGCTAATGCTAAAACGTTTTTTATCATGTATAAAAAATGAGCGAGTGGACATGAATTTTAAACCTTCAACGCGCTGCAATGCGATGGCGATACAAGGACACGTATCAAAATCTACCTTAGGGCAAGCTTCCACGTTGCTGG
This sequence comes from Ciona robusta, assembly GCF_009617815.1. Classification (NCBI taxonomy): domain Eukaryota; kingdom Metazoa; phylum Chordata; class Ascidiacea; order Phlebobranchia; family Cionidae; genus Ciona; species Ciona robusta. Next base: position 2,064,443 of record NC_143238.1, on the reverse strand, counting down.
GACGAACTTGAACGACCTCAACTGACCGATCGCCAGCCGTCCACCCATCGACGATAATATCACGTTCTTTTACCACCGACGAATTTTGTGTTCATTTTCGCTGTTCATGCTCGGACTGAACGCTGTTACAATTTTGAGGATTTCAGATGCACAGAAGAGACCAGAGCAGTGCATGGTAGGCAGCGGCAGCGATGACCACATAGCAATACATAGAGGTTAGGGTAATAGGAACAGTTTGCTGTATTGCATATCGGCCATGAGGAGTTAGAGTGAAGAAAGAGGTTAGAGGGAATACGATGCAATTTTAAGGCTTCAGATATCCGCGGCAACATTAGTGGAAGTTATAGGGCGACTACTTCGATTGACGGGTGATACGACTTCGGGAGAACACGAGCGACACGCTGTCAATTTAAAAATGAATTTTGAGCACGCCCTGCTCGACTGGCGGGGAATCGCGCGAGGAATTCGAAATGGAAACTTGATTACCTGGGCCTCACAGCCATCGTGTTGTAGCAGTCAGTTATTATTTCCGCTGACAAGCAATTGTGATCTCCGTTTAAAGCGAAAACGTTCGCCAAGATTCTGGACTGATGTGTGGTGGCACCTTTGCGGACGCCCAGTTCACGATTATAAATCAAGCCGTACAGCACAATGCACCAGAAAGGGTCTGTTAAAATCGAACTGATGTTCAGGTAAAAATATACGGTCAGTTGTATGGCAGTATGTTGTGCGTATAACAGGGAGTTAACAGAGTTTTAATTGGGGGTGATCGCAAAGTTTATAAGCGCATAGATGAGAACTTCCGTTAGTTTCTGCGGAAATACGTACATTAGAGTCAGTGAAAGGCTTAGACATCCGTATATGCTAAAGGTTGACGCACATTAGGTGATTAGCAGGTTTACGTTAAAACAATTGTACCAATATTTTTGCATTGCATGTCGTTTAAAAGCAAAAATACATATGCATGAATACATCAGTGGGCGCTTTTCAGTTTTTAGTTTACGAAAACTGTTTTAATTGGAAATTCAATCTGATACGGTAAAAACTGTTTTTGGTTGGTGCTTGCAAAATGGCCGACGTGATCCCGACTCTAAAGTCTCCTGAGAGGACAACCATTGTTCAAAATCTGGCTGATCTCCTAGCACGGGATGCAGCGGTCGTTTCCTCTTCGGACGACGTCAGTGAAAACGAAATACTTAAGGAAGACGGGGTGCCCGAAATGCACGGGGCGTCTATTTATTCCGGTAAGCGACCTATAGGCCTATAGACCTGTGTGCGTCTTTGGGTAATTTCCTCTCGGATGGAAGACCAAACCGCCTTTATAATTTACAGCCTGAAACTTTTCTCGGTATTTTAGAGAGACCGCGAACAGATCACCAGGATAGAATGGAGGAGGATCAACCGTTTGATCTTAGCACGCGACGAAGCTCAGCGTCGGACATTTTGCCAAGAGAAGGTAATTAAAACTCAATACATTTTAAAAATATAACACTTTATACTATACAACTGTATTGTAACTTTACATAAAAATTGTGAAAGGAATTAGCAGTTTTGTTTTTTACATTTTTGTGTTTTTTTTTCATATGCAATCATTGCTCCAATAATGCTGCGCACAAATAATATTTTAAAATATTCCAACGAGGTCCCCCCTTTTAAAACTAAACCCTCGTTTACGTTGAGTTGTTTATTAACAGGGAAACCGACAACCGGACCTGATCCGAGTGAAACCGACGTCTCAAACGATGAACACTACGAAGCAAATACGAAGAAAGGCGAATTTAGTCGTTACCTTAACGGCATGATGTTAAGTCTAAACGACTTGCGTCTCCGATGCCTTCTATGCGATGTTATATTTAAAGTTCAAAACGAGGTAGGGTTTTAGTGGTCTTCAGTAAAGGATACACTTATAATTACGGACGCTCGGGCTATGCGACCGGGGTCTATATGCACAACCTTTTATCATACATGAATAACTCCTGGGATCAAGAACATTAATATAGTAGGGTGGGAGAAGACACCTTTTCATTCTATTTTCTCGACCCATTTAGTAAAAAACAAAAAATATTAAAACAATTATAAAACCGCATTCCTACGACTCCCATAGACCGTTGGTAAATGTTTAAGACGATCAGGATATTAAAATATTAAATGCTAGAGGTGACTCGTCTTCCCCCTATATTGTGTATAACGGCAATGATGATAAAGAGTTTTAACATACGGTCGGTCCTATACGCTCATATATGTTTAGTCGCTGCATATGAGTTTCCTGCGATAGGAGTCAGTATAGAAATCATCCAAAGCAAGACGGTAATGGTTTTTGGATATCCTGGATCGACAACACATTGTTATTGTTTAGAGTGATTCCCATTATAGGCTAAAAGCCGCGGCGGGTTTATTTATTAACTATTCACTTTTGTGTAAACTCCGATTTTTCAAGGTTTAGTTTCAGCTCAATTAGTGGAAGCCGCATATAACAAATTATAAACGTCCTATGATGTGCTTTGGTCTACGCACAATAAAAAGCGTGAAACTACACGGTGATATGCCAATCTCTGGTCTTCCGTAAAAATTATGGGCAAATTTGAAAATAAAATGTCTGGTGTTTTTTTCTGTGAAAAGGCAAGGACAGCGTTAGGGTAAAGTTAAGTATGGGATGCCGTGAGCTCCGATTCGCCACTTGACGGGTGAACAAGCAATACACGCCGGTGCAAGAACAGCTTAATGATCTCCGAGCGGGTTCTAGAATTCGACGCGCACACGGTTGATTACGTCTAACAGGATGCGCCCGCCAGTGAAACAACTTGAGCCGTCCATCGACGCCGATTGCATGTGAGTGCGTGTTTGATAAAGCTCACCATTTCTTTTTTTCAGACGTTCCACGCCCATAAGGCAGTAATGGCGTCTTGTAGTGAGTTCTGTAGGAAGAAATTTCTGCCCTTGTTGTACTCCCAAGACCACCGCGATTCGGTAAGTGGCATAATAAAGCCTAAACATACTTTTATCATAGCCATGCTTTGCCCCGTTGCTGCTTGATTTGCATATTGAGTGGTTACTCTTGGTATTATACGCAATAAACCCTTTGTATATGCACATATACATAACTTATCAGCTTGTACATATGTATTGGTTTGTACGACAATGCAAGTAATAATAATAATACACGATGATTAGCAGGTATAACGTTGGAAAGCTGGGCAATACTGCCCGCAGGATAAAGTCATATATTTAGCAACGACGGCTGCTCGCTCTCAAACGGCCAATTGAGTTCAAACCGAAAGCAGATTAGGCGAGCGCACATTTCTCTCCATTAATATTCAGTTGCTATTAAACAGTAACAGCAGTTTAACATGTGGAGGCATTAAAACCCTTTACTAAATTAACTCAAAGCGCACCTGCGCCGTGGTCCGTGTGAATTTCATAAAATAAACGAAAACTGATACCAACGCAATGAGATGTTTTTACCACCACAAAAAGCTACAGGTGGGCACAAAGTGGGTTGCAAAAATTTCGACTAGCTGCCATTGAGTTTCCCGTAACTCGGTGTGGGCCAGTGCGGCAAACAGGATATAAACGCGATTAGCTTGTGTTTAACCTGAAATTACAAGACACTAAAAGAGAAATGTTTGCAATTGCATTCGAACCCGTGTGGGTTGCTGTTGTGCTTTGCTTTCGCTGCCGTTTTCCTTCCATTACAAAGGCATTTTCCGTAACTCAATAGCGCTTCTATCCAAATTCCACGCATTTCGTCTGTCAACCAACTACTATCCAGGTTGGTAACGGTTAGGTAACGGTAAGCGTGTTATATGCAAACTTGGAGGCCTTAAAGTCGCGTCAGTACTCTGGTATAATATTCGCGCCGTCTAACTATTGGATATATAATAATAATAATAACTTTATTTGTCTCTTCGATTACGGTAGCGATGATTTAAAAATATTTTAAACAAAAAGACGGGATATAGCGACAAAACAACAGTTGTTAAAACACCCTTACAGTTAAAAATATATTTACATTTAGTTGGAAGAAAATAAGCGTGGCCGCTACAGTTAGCACATGATAGGTGTGAATATATCAACGGTTAAAGTAGAGAATGCGCAAAGGTGTCGGTACATATATACCTATTCTGCTGCCGCTTGGTATAAACCTTTTACATTGCTTCAACAGGAGATTTTGACACTGGAAATTCACAATGTATCTGTCCTTGGTTTCCGACTGCTACTAGATTTCATATACACCGGGCAACTGGACATAAACGATGTCACAGCCTCCCATATCGCACAAGCCGCTGCCACCATGGAAATGACAGAGATTGCTGACATTGTGGAAAAGCATGCAAGGTATACTGTTATAAAATAGGGTGGCGGCGACAATAAGATTTTTTAGCGCTTTTTTCATTTCGTGATATCTATAAAGGCATATTTAAACATATATAAAAGCAATTTAGTCTATAATGAAAGTTTTCAATTTTTAAGGGGTTCAATGAACAATTACCTTTCGAACTCAGATGGATCACCGTCAAAGCGAAGTGGTAAGTCGAGTGAATTAGATGTAAAAGAAATCGCTGTAAATAATGTAATACATAGCAGGGTGGGGGGAGATGAGACACCTTTAGCACATGATATACAAATATCCTGATTGTGTTTTAAGCAATTAACAACGGTATATCGGGGTCGTAAAGGACCGTTTTATAATTCTTTGAATGTTGCTTGTTTGGTACCAAATGGGACGAGAAATAGAATGAAAAGGTGTCCCATCTTCTCCCACTCTAAACTATATATTTGATCCCACAGAGCTCCACGCACGGTCGTTGCCTTTGCAGGGAACTTCATATTCGCAATCGCTAGATCTTTCGGTAAAGGTAAATGATTGCTGAATATTTGTAAAGCTTGCATTTTGACTTTCTGGCAGTTTATTTGTGTTGTTTTTAGCCGCATTGCAAGAAACGTACAAGCTGGAACGGAATGGACTCAGAGAGTAAAGAGAACCACTGTAAACCACGTCGATCATCGGGTCAGTTGCGCTTTTATTTGCATTGTTCGAAATCGGCGCCGTGGCACAGCAATGGCTTGCACGCCTGCCTCTTTAGCTCTCGGCTTGTGGGTTATACTATTTTACTAGAATGCGGGCACCAGTTGTATCAAACAAAACACCTCTGTTTCACCACCAAGTTGCCCACCACGCGAGGATAAATAGGTTACATGAAGTCATTCATTTATTAAATCAAATGATCAAAATGCATGAAGTAACTGTAAGTGGTGCAAATTTACCAAGACATACAATCCTCAAGTTTTAAAGAATATTGCAATCACTTTTTTTTAGATTCAGCGAGGTCAGTTCGCACACAAGAAATTGAAAGGGTACCTGCAGTAGACCCTAGGTCCCCGGAGCGTGGGAATCCTGAAATATTTAACCTTAGAAGCGGAAACGGAATCATAAACCAAGGTGCTCATAAAACAACCAGAATATGCCATTAGATATTTGAATAAAAAGATTTGGCGGTAATCTCGGTATGAACTTTGTATTTTTTTGCTTTGACAGCCAAACAGTTAAGCGAACAAAATGAAAAGACATTTTCTTGCGACGATTCGCATACTCAACACTGGAAGAAGAAGTATCACTATCTCGAACATGAAAACCAGCGCAATGAACGTAAAGAGCATGGCAGTAAAGGTAGCTAACTGATTATATGAATTCTTCTAATAGCGGTTATACCTTAGTAATGTTAAATAATACTCGATAAAATAAATAAATTGTTAAATACAGCTCATACCCCCATATATAGTACTCGATATATAACAGGGTGGGGTAAGATGGAACATGCTTTCATTCTACTTTATTACTAGCGGTATCCCATCTTACTCCGTATTAATATAACCATTTACTAATTGTTCCACAGGTGAATACGAACAAACGAGGTATCCTACAAAAGAAGAATCACAATACCAACAGTCGTTGCTTCATTATAGCAAGGACAATTCGCCTAATGCTCTCGCACCTCAAATGGGCAGCGGCCGATCGCCACAACAAGAATACCAGTTCCGACTTCAATTCAATCGACTGTTTAACTGGATGCCGCCGTTAAGTGGTGGGGAAAATCTACTGGCGCAAAGGGTGTCGGCATTCATGCAGCCACAGTTGGCCAGTAAGCCGACGTTAGCGGTGAGTGATGCACTTTTTGTACAGAGAACTTTAGAGTCCTAGGTTGCATTGTACAGCAGTTTGTTCCGCCATGCTCACAAATGTATATGGTAACACACTCTGTTTCGACAGTTTCGTTAAACATGAACAGATTCGCCTGTTTCATTGCTCTATCCTCTACGTATACCCAGCGAATATTCCAATTTCGCATACCAATTTACCATAAAGACTCTATACCGTATAAACAAACAGTTTTTCTTTCATAGACTGAATACCATTTATGGAGTAGTGAATACCATTTTTTTCTGTTTTTGAAAAATAAAAAACGGCAAAAACTCTTGATGTTTCTATCTATAACTAAACCCCAATTTCAGCAAACTCAGTGGGCGAACTTTCTGCGGAAACAGCCGAACAACTACCAAATTCCGATGAGTTTTCGACCAGACGTTCTTCCTTTTCAACCAAACTTTCTTTTCCCCCGTGTGGACGGTACAGACAATCGAAATGGTTGGCGCGTGCCTTTCGTCCCACCTCCGGCACTAAGTGTGATAAACAACCAATACCAACAGTCTACCGCCACAGGAACAAGACTAAGGTGTGTTTTTATATCCGAAAAGAAACGCACTCTTTTTTCCCGCCGTAAACGGTTTAACGTTAACAAATTGAATGTCTTTTGTTTCTCGATCTATCGATGCAGCTCACACACACACCTTTAGAATTTTCGCAAATTTGAACAGTATAATTTCTGCCATATACATTTCAAAATTTCTTGCTCTATTTAATATCTATCTTAGAAAAATAGAGGTGAAAGGCAACTACCGTGTTTAAACACTCCATTTTAAAATACCCAAACAGCAGAATCGGTAAAAATTAGGTAATGAACATTTAAAGATTTATATAACCATAGCCGCGTTAAAGGCATATATTAGAAAAAATGGGATCGAATATGCTTACGGCATCTATTTTACCAAAAATATAAAAATCAACAGATCGCAAAGCTCAACCAACACTGAAGAGCCGATGAACGTCGATACCACCTTACCTCCGAAATTGGAAACCAAACAGTCACCTATCTACATTAACAGTGAAAGGTACGACAATCGGTCAATCGTAAGGTGGGGTAAAATGGGACACGATTTTATTCTCTTTTCTCGTTCCTTTTGGTGGTGGACAAAGAATATTTACAGAATCATTTACCTTAAACACTCTAAAAGAGCGTTGTTAATTGTTCAAAACACGATCGGGAATAATGGGATTTTGGTGCTGTATCCCATCTTCATCTTTCAAATATCCTAATCGTGTTTTAAACAATTAACAACGGTCTATGGAAGTCGTGAGAATACGGTTTTATATTTCTTAAAATGTTCGTTGTTTACTTTCAAATGGAGCGAAAGAATAAAACAAAACGGTGTCCCATCTTTCCCCATCCTTCTCTATAAGCTATCTTAGCAGTAAATTTAAAAGATTTTTGTTTATTTTTCAGCAATGAGTCTCTCCCAAGTTTAGAACCGATGAATACGATGAATGAACGGAGAAGTTCGGGCAGTGGAGAAGATAAATCAGATGACACGAAAAGCAAACCACCTTGTAACACAAGAGTTCGGGCGACAGGTGGTAAAGGAGATTATAAATAAATAAAATATTATTAACCTTTATATGATTTAAATTGGACCTGTTAGTTTAGGTGTAATATATAGAAGGCAGCGCTTTGCCAACTAAGGTTAAATAGCATTCTCTTAAACCCTTACGATTACATAAATGGTAGGCTGGGGAAGATGGGACACCTTTAGCACATAATAATATTCGAATATCCTGATCGTGTTTTAAATAATTACCAACGGTCTAGCGGATTCGATACGGTTTTCTAATTCTTTGAATTTTCTTTGTTTACTATACCAAATAGGACTAGAAAATAGATTGAAATGGTGTCCCATCTTCCCCCACCCTACTATACAACATTTTGTAGTTATTTTTATGAAACAATAAAACATTATTCTTTCTTTTGAATGATCAGGATCCAGTAAGCCGTACAAATGCGAATTCTGCGACGCTGACTTTAATCGGCCAGCTAACCTGAAAACTCACATGCGAATCCACAGTGGTGAGAAACCGTTTCAATGCGAAAGATGCAATGCTCGCTTCGTGCAAGTGGCGCATCTCAGGGCCCACGTCCTCATACATACAGGGGAAAAGCCATACCCTTGCACAGTGTGCGGTACAAAGTAAGTTATCCTGAATAGCTGTGTTTTTACAATGTAAAAACAATCCATAATTTTCAAGCTAAGTTCGATTTTCTTAATGAACGAGATAAACGGAATACTCTTTCAGACTTAAAGTATACGGAGACCAAATCATTTATTACGCATTCATAAAGTGCTGTGCTTTCAGGTTTCGGCACTTGCAAACCCTGAAGTCCCACCTTCGCATCCACACTGGTGAGAAACCATATTCCTGCCAAGAGTGCAGAGTTCACTTTCGCCACAAAAGTCAACTTCGTCTTCATTTGCGGCAAAAGCACGGAATACAAACAAACACAAAGAAAACTTACAAACAGGTAGGTCTATAGCTTCTTACACACAGCGCACCGGTATTTACATTTGCTGATTTACGCAACATATTGTCAATTACGTAAATGTATACGATCATTTAACAGGTACCCGGTCTCTGCAGCGCAGACATATGCGCACATATAAGAAGAGCGCAAGAAATTGCAAGATCTCAAACTAAAGTAAGCCGAATTTTGTTCCAATTCCGTACTAACACCTTCTTGTAGATATAGCTATTGCTGTCGAAATATGTACAAAACTCTTATTTAAACGGTACATTTTCCAGCAGAACTCCAACAATGCTCCATTTATGGAGCAATCTTCTTCGTGCAGTGAAGCCATCAAGCAAACTGAACAACACCCAAAAAGGTAAGAAAACTGCATGGCAGATTTGTTTATTGTGACTACCAGACAGATCATTCACCGTAACTTCACAAACTAAACCGTACGTTGGTTATACGTTTAGTTTTGGTACTTGCAAACAACACAGTACATGAAAGAGATTAAAGCAAACGAAATGTTAACATATGCGCCATGCCATGCAGATACGTTTTGACCTTGCTTAAAGTGATACACCAGTATGCATTCTCATTTATCTTTGTATTTTAGCTTTGACAACCCGGGGGAAAAGATGCGAGGTCTTAACACAGCTTTCTCTCATTAGTTGCAACTACATTTTCCACAACATCTCCGCATATATAGGCTATATTGTGACGAAATACTTGACACCTTATCTTGTTGTTTCTAATTCCGTATTTAATGTTTGTATATATTTTTGTCGCAGTTTGTTGTCGCAATCATTGAATTATTATGATCTTGATTAAACGTATTCATTGCCAGCAGCTTAAACGAAACCAAGTACACAGTTATGAAGATGACGTTCTTTTATAAAAACAAATTCAAACGCAGAAAAAATGCAATTTAAAAACAAAACTTTAGCAGCTTAAAACATGAAGTTAGAGTGTTCTATTCGAAATGGGTAAGTTTCTTTGGCAAATCTTCGGATACAGAACAGAGTTCGCCCGATATTCCTACTTAAAATGTAGGTCTTTTCGGTGGTGGAAATATAAAACAACGACTTTATAGTGAGGTATTGACTCTGACTCATGGTTGTTTTAAACGTCTAGAATCTTCTCTGCTGTGTGGGCCATTTTATAATAATATCTTTACTGTGTTTAAGTAATTGTCAAGAAACATAAAACAAGAAATAAAACCTAAAGTAAAGTAAAGTCAGTACTGTCTTCGTCACACAGTCGTTTCTATTAAATAAAGTTCCTCGTCCTTCGTGGAAGAATATTTTAACTCTGTTTGAGGACGATTTTTGCTAGGGCCACGTGTTCCTTCATCAGAGTGTACTCTACCCTCCGAAAGCTTACGAGAGGTTGCATATTCTAAATTTCCGCCAATTATTGCAGTATTGGGCAGCAGGTGGAGTGGTGTCAACGGTTGATATTGATACTTGCCTAAAAGGTAGCAAGTTTGCACAAACTTTACCGGAAAAAAATTCAGTAGCCTGAACCCAGTTGAAAATTGTCTTTGATAACCGAAAGAGTAACGCTTATAGCTGCGAAGCGTTAATGCTTTATCGACTATCTATCGCCCCTTAACACTAAGCGTAAAATTAGTTGAGAAACTTATATAGATGGAAAGCTGATTACGTAATTGATTTTCCGGTCATAGCAAATCAGAAAACGAATATAAAAAAATTTGGTATTTCTGAAATTGACAGCGACGATTTTCAAATTTGATTGCGTTTGATGGACATTAAAGTTATATAAAACAACCATTTTAGTATTTTTACACAGCAATGTAGAAACCACAGTTTACTTACATAAACACCATCCGACATAACAGGCCCAATGTAACATCGAGCATCTACAGGCGTCGCTGGACGGAGTGAATTTCGGATAATGTTGTTTGGCAGAAAACTTAGCGAGTTGTTGGGCAGAATTTCGGAGCATTCCAGGGTTTATTTTAGAAGGTCTTTCCTGTAATAGAATGACACACTTAGAATTAAAGAGAATATTTTCCTGTTGATAAAGTAGGGTGGGGGGAAGATGGGACACCTGTTCATTCTATTTTCTCGTACAATTTGGTAGTAAACAAAGAACATTCAAAGAATTATAAAACCGTATCCTCACAATTTCCATTGACCGTTGTTAATTGTTTAAAACACGTCAGAATATTTGGATGTTATGTGCTAAAAGTGTCCAATCTTCCCCACCCTACTATAGCTATATTCGCTGAAAGGACACACACGTAATTTTAAACTGCAAGTTAAACAATAACAGGCATAATAATGTATTATAACAAAGCACCTTTAGTATAGTTGTTGCATCAATAAATAACTGCGCTATAAACTATAACTTATAAGCCTGCTGGTGACTAAAAGGCGCAAATAAGCATTGCTAAAAGCTCGTTTTAGCTATAGACGCTGTGTGACTTATAAAGCAATATTGTTATTTTGCAATATTTATTCGATCGAAACGTCATTTTCTTAAGTAGGATATATTGACAGCGCGGCTTTTATATGTGTAAGCAGTATCATTATACCAAGATGCGTGCGCAGATCAATATCGGAGTGCTGTACACGGAAACGGTGTTTATTTCAATGGCTTTCTCGCATATATACGCATTTTTATAATACGATGTTGAATGCAGGCAAAAAATGTTGGATAATAGGTTGGGAAAGATGGAACTTGTTTTCATTATGTTGAAAAAATTATACTAAGGTAGGGTAAGACGGGATACCTTCAGCATATCATATCTAAATATCCTGAATAACAACGGGCTATGGGAGTCGTCAGGTTGCAGTTTAAAAATTATTTGATTGTTCTTTGTTTACTGCTAAATAGAATGAAAAGGTGTCCCACCTTCCCCCACCCTACTATATAGTGGGGTGGGGGGAGATGGGACACCTTTAATGCATAATGTCCAAATAGCCTGATCGTATTTTAAACCATTAACAACGGTCTGTGAAAGTCGTAAGGATACGGTTTTATAATTCATTGAATGTTCTTTGTTACCACCAAATGGAAAGAGAAAACTAAACGAAAAGGTGTCCCATCTTTCCCCACCCTACTATATATAGTTTAAACCCCGATAAGAAGATATGGGGTATAATTGGATAACGGTATCTATCCTATACCTCACATTACTATAAATTGAACAAATCAAAACACACACATGTGAAACTCACTTTTGCCTCATCACCAAACACTGAGGGAAGATCGCTTGAATAACTGAACCATGACGAATTGGAAATATCGGACGATGACGAGCGGTCACTGTCAAAACTTTCATAACGTAACATCACTATGACTATTAAAACTTACACTCTTACGGTCTTACCATGTTATGTCTAAGAATAAAGTGGAAATTAAATGGGAGAAAGTACAGGCACGTAATAATTAGGTGTATGTTGCTTAGAAATACATGGAACCGATACACGGAAGTTAATAATTACACCCTTTACCTCATACACAATGCATAAGCTCCAACTCGGTAGGTCAAATTTATAGTCAACTTTTCATTCCTGAAGCTCAACAATACAAAACCAAAAACTTTCAGCTTACAACAATCGTATATATTAAAACATCCTGCCTTTAGTCTCTCAGAATCACAAAAGATTCCATTGCTTTGCACTAAACAGAGTTGCGCTGTAAATGAGAGAATTCCCTTTAAAGGTAAAGTTCCCAGCTCGGCTACCAACAAGCATTTGTGAGAGAGGAAACACGTCACAAACTTTGTCATTCATTCATTGCATCAACGTCGCCCGTTTTAGAAATTTCGTTACAAATATTGCACTCACTGCACGTTGTTGCCCTGATTCTGAACAGCTGTACTAATAGAGTCAAGGCTTTTACTGAATCAAACAGTAAGCTGCGATCCCTTGTCAACATAAAAGTAGTGTATCTCGTTTTACTGCTTTCGCAGTGGGAGGCTTACATATGAATAAATGAATGAATGAATGAAATGTTTCGGGTTTAGATATTTATTTGCTCTTGAAAGCTTTAAAATCTCAACTACTGTACCTATATCACCTGAAATAATTACAAAATAGACAAAAATATGTGCTTTCTGAAACGGCCCTGCTGTCACATCTTGGCGAAAGAGGTTTATAAGCCATGGCGGACGTATCAGAACAACTCTACATGAATAATGGACAAGGGATGTGAGCATGCGGTTTGATGGTCGAGCTACCTCTATTGTTTTAATGAGCCATCCATGACAAGACCGTTAGGAACGCTGAAGCTTTGTATTAAGAGACTGCATTAAATTTGCATAAGCTGTTATAGCTACATTATCGAGTACATCGACCCTAAACGACAACCATAAATTGGCGATTTAATCTGTTCGTTGTATAGTAGGGTATAGGGGAAGATGGAAGACCATTAGCACATAATATCCAAATGTCCTGATCGTGTTTTAAACAATTAACAACAGTCTATCAAAGTCGTGAGGGTACACTTTTAGCATTTTTCGAATTTTCTTTGTTCACTATACCAAATGGGACGAGAAAATAGAATAAAAAGGTGTTTCATCTTCCTTCACCCAACTGTAGCAATAAAAGAAAAGCTAAGACGTTTATAAGGGTAACTGAAACTAAAATTTGCATTTCAAAAATTTACGGATCAAACCCAATCAATACAAATTAAGCTCGTTAACCCTGTCTAGGCGGTCGTTGAAACAGCTGCGATCTGACCACGTCGATAAAAGCTTAGCGGCTAACCTTTGATGTCTGAGCAACAAAGCGTGTAACAAATGCTTGGCTTGTTTTTTATTCTGTTAAAATAAAGCGGTCCAACTCTGAGGCAAAATCAAATATTAAAATCCTAATCACGAATTGGTTTCCTATAGCGTGTTATTTCTCTGTTTGCTTACATTTACAAGTACCTTTGGTTGTCCGTACACTAAAAAGTTCTCTCAGTACGCTGAGAGAATAGCTATAAAGAAAAAGTATTACCTTTGCTTGCACACAGCATGCTGTTATTGTTGGCTAGAAAATGCCTTTTGTTTCATTTTACGTTTCCCTAAGGAATAACTATAGTAGTCAAACTGCCCTTCCACAGTCTAACTCTACAGTCAAACACCTATGCGTTAAAACAACTTTCATACCAGTCGTATTGTTTAGGGGATATTATCTCAAATCAACTTTGCTAACGGATCATCATTAAAGGACGCAAAACCTAACTTGTAACTAAACGCATATACTACTACTGTGCTAACTACACAGCATCACTTTACCTCAAGCATACACAAACCACATCTGGAACACCAATGCTACCCCCCGCCGACCTCTCTTATCGGTCGGCAGCCAATGGAAAAGTGCGCTGCTTGATTCGACGTCGCATACCATCCGTTTAACCATGCTCATCAGACTGCGCGCGAGCTAGCGTGATCGAAAATCGTTTTCTGCTGATGGGCAATGATGGCGCTGCGTTTGTACTTATATTTGTTGCATGTCTACTAAAAGCAAACTGTGCAGTTATATTTACATACTATATATATCAGATCAGAGCAAGCTAGTCCACGTTTTTATTCTCTTTTCTCATTACATTTAGTAGTAAAATTATATAACCGTAACTTTACGTCTCCAAAAGAGCGTTCTTAACTGTTAAAACACGATTAGGACATAATGGTCACTATGTGCTAACGTTATCTATCTTACTCCACAGTACTATACGATTTCTTCTGGGCAAGCCACCACTAACTTAACACTAATCTAAACTTTTGCTATAATCTAATACGGATAATCCTATTTGACTTTCATTGTACTCAACAGTTAGTTTATTATTGGAAACGTCCAAAACATCTCAAATCGTCTTAAATTTCAGAATTCACATTAAGACACCATATACAGTGCAGCAGCTTAACCATTTGGGTGTAAATACGATATATGAATTGAAGGGTGAAATTGTCCTATTAAAAAGGCCTACAATAATTTAACCTAATCTTGCAACAAAATAGCACAGATATAGAAAATATTTTTTTTGGAGGAAAACTAAAAAATAACCGACACAATGAAGTTATTTCAACTAAAACCAGCAGGAATTTAAAAATGGCCGTTATGGTTTCGAAAAGGTCGAATTGAAACACTTAGATTTTTAAGTCAAAATTTAAAAAAATGGAAATCAGCCTAAAACTGCTCCGATTCCAACTGCGACTTTGTCTTTCTTTATGTTGTATGTTCCGGTTAAGTTGAGGGTAATTGGTAACGGTTGCAACCTCTTTTCCAAAGCACTGCCAATCGTCCATTCAGAGGTTAACATGCCTAGGATTTTTAAATTGTTTCCTTTTATATTTTGGATTTTTATAAGGTGAACAGAAAAGAGGTGGACTGACAGCCCAAGATGTCAAAATAATGCCGTTGATCTTAACGGTTAGGAGCCAAAGGCTATTAAACACAGTCACGGGGCTATTTATTAAGGTTAATGTTTTGCACATTTAAATTTTAAAAAAAATAAAACAAAATAAATTATACAAATATAGTTTAAAATCATGTGAACTGAATACAGCATAAGTGAGTATTTAACAGTGTCCATATAAAATGGTAAGCTGCATACACTGCACGCACTTACCTTTAAAGAGAAGATTCATTTTTGGAAGGTCCATTTGATATGCGAATGTTGTTACACTTTCCTTGTTTTTTAAAGACGCCTCGAGTTCTACACCCACTTGCACATTTTCATTTGCCTTTCTATAAAAACTGGCATGCATGCCTCCTGCAGCGATGGTGCCTGCTGCTTGCCAGTTTTCAGCTGTGTTAAAATAAACAATGGAAGATAATTTTAGTTTCCAAGTTTCAGGTTTACTAAGCATTGCAGAAAGGAAAAATAACTTTCTGGGTGACTATTTTTTAAATTTTTCTAGGAGGTTCACAATTTCGACACCTTCTCAAGATTAAAAATCTCCTGGGTTAATTGCTGTTGAGTGTCTTGCTCAAAGAAGGACACACGGACATATACCAATAATGGTAGCAGCGTTGAGCCTTGAACCATGCCCTCTTGGTTGAATACATGCTCTGTAACTCTTAGGCTAGAGCACCAGATATATAACACTTCATTTAAAGTACAATTTTTATTAAAAGTTACTCCTTAATGTTAATGTAACCAATTTAAAAACACATAGTTATACTTACTCTTATACCTCCCAGCTATTGAAGCAATAGCTTGTTGTCTTGCAGCACCACGTTGGTATAATAATTCGGAACCAATTGAGAGTTTTGGTGTAATTGCTTGCAGATAATGTACAATAAGCATGCCTGTAATACAGAATATTGGTTAACCTTAACGCAACAATAAAATTTTTTGTTTTAGGAAGTTTTATGAAAAAAACATTTTTGTACTTGATATCTAATTCATGTAGCAAAAAAATCAAACTTAATTTGTACCTGTCCCATTGAGTAAATCCGGGTCGGCACAAACGACGGATAAAGTGGAATCATTGAACACGACATCTCCACCTACTTGGACGGACTGTAGTTTTGAACCAAGAGTCTAAAACAGCAAAGAATTATTTTTAACACAACAAAAATGATAGCAACTTTCAATTAATACAAATGTGTTTGAATTAGTTTAACATTTCTTCCAATTAGAGCTTTAATGTGTTTAATTAAAAGGAATTTACTTAATTTTTACATTGCATCGTCTGTAGGGTGTAACCGTGTAATGGTCACGCCTTTTATCCAAAACATTCCTTCTTTTTTTATCAATATTTATCAAATTTATCAACTGTTGTTTTACCCTTACTACGGGTGTTTTCGCTTTTGTAAACTGTCTTGTTCTTAATTTTCATGACCAAAGAGACAAAATAAATTTCATTCAATTATTTATTTATACTCACTTTTCATTTTTACAAGGCACAAACCATTATGAACTAAAACCTTTTGGAATCACTGGAAACAGAGAAATCCAAGAACAAATATTATTGATTGTAAAATACCTGAGCAATACATTTTGCTTTAAATCTTGATGTAACTTGGTGAATAAACTGAGCTTGTAAGTTGCCTTCATTGCTCATTTCCCCAATCATAACTGGGTATGCCTTCAAAAAGCAGTACAGGATTTAAATTAAATGTAAATAAAGGAACTTACTGTAATAAATTACATGAATGGCTCTGAGAAGGGAGATATGAAGAGGTGGACAGTTCTTGTAATGAAATAACAGCCTGGATCAGTTGTTACTAAATTTATAGAGATTTTTTGCAGAGAATGGATTTATTAGTCTCTTATTTGAATATAATGTAAACGCTTTAAATAGAATCTAAATGTTATAGGTTTAAACACTTTTCAAACATCTGTGTTACAGCGACTGGGTGAGGATAAAACAAGTTGTATACATACATTCACATTAATTCATGTTAAGAGTGAGAACAATAAAAAATGTATGACAATTTTTTTTATTTAAAAAATATTGTTCTCACTCTGGCTGAGAGTGAGAACAATAACAAATGTATGCGTGTTTTTTTTGAAATTACCTCAGTAGGACTTGGTTGTTTGGTGCCAACATATGTTGATCCAAACCTGTATGATGAACCTTCATTGTTTAAGTGCACAGTGTGTTGCGCCTGCCAATAGAAAAACATAAGACATTAAAAAAAAACACAAAAACAATTTCAAGACTTTAGGCTCTTTAATTTTCAATGTTTTTTTTTTGGGTTTTTAATTTGTTTTTTTAATTTCTTTCATTTTTAATGCATTTAATGTAAGTGAACCACAGTAGTATAACAAAATCTGCTTCAATTACATATTAAGTTGAAAAAGACTTCAAATTTTAAACCTTAAAAATATTTATGTAAATTCAGGATAATACAAGCCAACCAACCTGAAAGTGAGAACTAAGACCTTTGTTAACAATAAACCTTAAACCTTCAAATGGCTGAAGAGCAATATCTGCAAATACAAAAAGAAACTACATGATGCACATGCAGGCAATGCAGGGGTAATAGTAAAACTAAGTGGTAAATCCAAATTTTGGGTGAATTGAGAACATATAGGCTATATCGTAAAATTATGTAATGCATAATAAAACAAGCTTTTGCTAAACCTTTGCAGGATTTGTGAATTGCTTTATAGTTTATTTATAGCATTTTTCTTACCAAATTGTGGGCGAATTTAAGATACATAATACATATATTGTAAAATTATATATATATAGATTATAGATATATATTTATATCTGTGGCCGTGGGAATATATATAGCAGGGTGGGGGAAGATGGGACACCTTTCACACATAATAACCAAATATCCTGATCGTGTTTTAAACAATTAACAACGGTCTATGGGAGCCTTGAAGATAAAGTTTTATAAAAAATCGTTGAATGTTTGTTTACTACCAAACTGGAGGAGAAAATAGATTAAAAAGGTGTCCCATCTTCCCCCTCCCTGCTATATATAATGCATAGTTAAAATGAGCTTTTTGCTGAACCTTTGCAGGGCTTGTGAATTTCCTCAAACGTTCCCACAGAATTTGTGGCGGTTTTCGAATGCACTGGTGTTGCATCAACCGGAGAGGAAGGAGGTAATGGTTCTACTGGAACAACTGGTGGTGGTGCTTCAACTGGGGGCGGGGTGGCTGCTGGAAAAATTGGGAATAATGTTAAAAACATTTTTTGCTCTATTTTTATTTTTTACTTCATGCTTATTACTATTAGGTAAAAATCCAGTCTGTAGAATAAAGCAGTTTCTGACATGATCTTCTGTGTGCAAGTGCTGGGTTCTTTTTGCGTCCTGTGTGCTATCATTAAAAATCGACGTGCAATGTATGTTCATATTGCCACATTTGGAAACACTTATTTTGGTAGATTTAGTTCATTGTTTAATTAATTTTTAGTAGGACAAATTAAAATCCTATGCTCCCGCGTCCCGCCGTACTCTGCAAAATGGTTAAAAGAGTTGTCCATTAAGGCACAAATCTATCTATTTACTGATGGCAAAAATTTTAATACATAATGTCTTTGCAAGACAGAACACTATTACTTGCAAAAAAATATTGTGCAATTAAAGAATGCTAAGGAAGCAAAACTGCAATCAACCTTTAATAAACGATTATGTTCATTTTAACATACCAGTTTCTGCTGGTGTAGAAGAGGACCAACCCCAAGATGCTGCGTGTGCGTTTCCCATCAGTAGATTATGTTTCTTTCCCTTTAAACTTCTTCAATATACAGTGTACGATACGCACGAATGACACAATAACACTGCGACTATTATTGGCTCACTGGTCAAAATATTTTAGAATCTAAAACTTACATACAGAAACAATACAACAGCAGCACAGCAGTTCACTCACGTGCGCGAATTGAACTGTGTGAACTCATGCGACGCACACTGTTAGATCCTATAAAGGGAAAGGCTCCAATTTTGAAACCAAAAACTTACTTGCCGAACATTGCAAAATACTGTTAAAATTTTGAATTATAACTAATGATGTGTACAGTATTGTATATAGTTTAACAATGGCGATGACCAGAACTAAAATATAGCTTCAGTATTTCGCTTTGTTGCGCAATAAAGCATCAGAATCGTGTTTGTGTATCATTAATGATACAGTAACTGAACACTTGTTACCAAGTGACAGTTTCCGTAAATCAAAGACGTAAGTTACATTTTATTTCCTCTAGTATTCGGAACCTCAAGTGAGATGAAACGCTCCACAAACTCCTGCGTAAGTGTTGGTATAGTCTGTGTCTTTAGGGATGTTTTGGAAAACGTAACACTTTTCTACTTTACCTAATTAAGTTAGTCTAGGTAGCCAACCGAAAGGCAGCTATACCTTTACAACTATACCTTTATTTACTGTATATTAAACCGATTTCAGGCTTGCGGCGCGCTTCAATTATTGTGCAATACTTCAATTCTGGTCGTCGCATTTTTGCTGATGGCATGGGGCATCGTTTCCAAACTACATTTTGCTGGATATCTAGAAACAGATTACGCTACGGAGGCAATAGTAAACCTTGCCTATACCTTCATAGGTGAAAACACTATCCGCCGAGTTTCATCAGTTGTTCTTCTCATAACGGGTTCTTTAATTAATTTCAATTTAGTAAGTATATACACGGATAAATAAGCGCATAACAATTTGTACTAGTCCTAACTACAAGACGATTTAGGTTTTATTAGAATGTTGGTCAGCAAAATCCGTACTGAAGAAAGAACGCGGCGAGCTGAAAAAACTCAAGATCTTTTTGCATGTACTTCTGTGGTCACAGATACTGATGTGTATACTTGTTGCAGTCCTATGCGTGTTTGGCAAGGACTTTATAATATTCAACATGGAAACATACATGGCAACAGCCATCGAGGAAGGAGACCCTAAAGCGACAGCTAGCATTGAATCATATCAGGTATCGGACTTATTGTGGTTTGTGCTGTAGCGGTTGATGTGGGAAAGCAGTAGATTTAATCTTTAATTTAATGCACCAACAAAATATATTGAAGCCTCGAGACTGAATGTCTACAACTTACGTCCCTCTAATAACCGTTTTTTCGTGTACAACATTCTGGCATTCGTGTAAATATACGTCTTCTTTGTGTAGGCTCAAAGGGAGACAATTAAAGTATCGTCAAAGCGCAGTTAAAACACTCCCGATTCCTTTAATGTCTATCTTTGTATAATTACTGACGCTGCACACCCTACGGGGCAAACTCACTGGGCGTTTTATTATCTTTTTGCCGTGTGTGTTTCTGTTATAAAAAGAGTGCCCAAATACTGGACACTACGTTTTTTCGTCATGGCATTATCGTGAACGCACTCCGCGATTATTCTTTCGTGTGTTGTTCTCCGCCACCGTTGTCTTGTCAAATAAAGGAGTCAATATTCTGTTGAGTTGGGTGCTAGTCATTTCGATCGCCTAGATGAGGTTCAGGATCGAGTACGTATAGAGAGTTACAGCTACTATTTATGACCGCCCCCCACAGTGCGCCTGCCTCTAGCTCCGGCACGAGCTGTGTAAAACAGAATACTCGTGTTTTAATGCTTGCAGGGCTAAGATAAATAGGTTACATTCATACAAGTTACCACAAGCCGTTATCTTAAACATTAAAAATGATATTTATACTGTACAGGTGTTCTTCGGCTGTTGCGGAGCTCATAATATTTCCGACTGGAGTTCTCAGTCTGTCCCGGTCTCATGCTGTATGATACCACTGAACAACTGCTCGAATGCTTACAACACTACAGCGCCAAGGCCTACCGAATCTACATCGGGGCATAGCACTGATACATTTACTGATTTAGACCAATCAACGGAGTTAAGTGGTTTGCAGGACACTTCTGCTTTGATCACAGAACAAGAAATACTCGTTACCACACAAGACACTGTCCTGGTAAACGTAGCTGTCTATACGCAGGGCTGTAACGAAGTCGTGACATTATATTCGCATACCACAACTGCGGTATGTGTTCTGCATCTAACACTGGTTTTCTCGCTATACTTTGGTTGGGCAGTTCGATTAAAGATGAACTACAAACCGCACAGGAAAAGTCAAATTATTAAAGTGGTTCCAGTCATGGCTGACAACTCGTTTTTGAGTCGCACATCCCTTGTCCGGGACACACGCAGCGAAATGCTGCTGTTGAACTCAATGGGAAGTTTACAGAACAGAACACGTCGACCAAATACAACCAGCCATGAAAAGATTAGAACAGTAGAGCAGCCAAGCAGCAGAATATTTTCGTTGTCGGTAATTAAAGTGTTATGTCGTTACGAACCGTTCAATAAAACGTGTATTTTAAGCCAATATACGATAAACTGTAGGCCTAGGCCTATAGCGGCACAGTATTCAGTTTTTGATTTACATAAATTGGACTAAACCTTTTGCAGGAAACCAAAGTCAACGCAGTTCACAAAGCTGAATCAAAATGCAGTATACCACAGTTTCAAGATTGGAACGAGGTCCGCAAAAGCGTGGACGGGACGAACCAACGCTGGGCGGATATCTCTAGAACTCTGGTGAAGGCTTCTAGTAGTTTCGGAAGCGATGAAAACGATACTACATCACTTGTTAGCATTCAAAGCATAGAATGGTAATTGTACAATGCGAGATACGGTTGTTTACAATGGGAAGCATGGTATTTTATTCCTATGGTTTAGTACTGAATAAAGAATATGTCCTGGGAATGTCGTACAAGATGGTCCTATATTCTTCCATATATTGCTGGGGATGTAAAAATACTCAAAAACTAAGTGAGCATGGTACAGTGTAGCTTGGATTAGGAATTACGGTTAACGCCGGCAGCTTCACAGTTGGAATGTGTAAAAGAATATACGGGTATAGAAAACATGATTGTAGTAATACGTCTCTAGTATAAGACCTCTTCTTGGTTAACGTGCGTTTTCGATCCATTAAAAACATACATCTCTTGGAGAACGTTGCAGCGGTCAGAAAACAATTTACTCCTCTTGTCAAAGTGGGTTTTTTTCCCGTTCTCATTTGATAAATACGTTAAGGAAGCCGAATATAACGTTTAGTGTCACGAGTAAGGTGCCACAACACAGGACAACAGTTGAAACTCGTTCCTTGAAATTGTCAAGGTCGGGATGACAACCATAAAAGAAATCTAGGAAAGACTGAACCAAAAGAAGCGTTGTAAACAGAAGTGGCGATATTGTTTTTGTGTGTTTCACGTTTGATAATCAAATAAATACTGCAGTTAATACTTAATAGTATAATATAATAGGGTGGGGAAAGACGGGACACCTTTAGCACATAATATCCAAATATCCTGATCGTGTTTTAAACAATTAACAACAGTCTATGGGAGTTGTGAGGAAACGGTTTTATAATTCTTTAAATTTTCTTTGTTTTCTACAAAATGGAACGAGAAAATAGATCGAAAAGGTTGCCTATCTCCCCCCACCGGCCCACCCTACTGTACTACCGTTTAAGGATGCGGCCTAATTATAAAAAATTAATAGCAAAGCTTTGGCGACTTATGAACTGTTACATGGGTAAAATAAAAATGATTTACCTGCAAAAAAAGTCAAAAGGCGTTCTGAACATCTTATACTAAACAACCAGAAAAATTGATATGTTAAAATACTTTTGGGTCATTAGGGGTTGACAAGCACTGACCTGGACAAATCAACCAGTCTAATATTTCTATTTAAACCGAATGACTATTTTAATAAAAGAAATGTAAAGTATTTCAGATTGACTGTGGGAAGTTAATAGAAAAATTAAAGATCAAAAATGAACATTTACTTATTTAGATAGTACTAACCTTAAACGCCCACTGTCCATCCAATGCATAGCATGGAACTATATTGAGTACAGCAAGAGCACCGGACATTGAAAACATATACCTGGGTACAAAAAATGTAAATGTTTAGTCTTATGTGACTGTATGGTGTTTTAGGTTTAGGGAATATCTTTGGTTAAGTTACTGTTTTATTAAAGGAAACACCATGTAAATAAGCGACCTTGGGACAATGGGCTAAATCTTGCCTAAATTCTATGTACTTAAGAAAGACCTCACTTACATAAAATAGAACTTGATATATTGTTAGTTAACTCACTGTAAAAACTTAAGTAGAACTGCAGGTAGTCGAAGTGGCAACCACCACCAACGTGGACGGTATTCTGATATTGTAAGAAAACGAACTAAATCTGCCGGTTCGCCGAGGTATAATACATGCTGTGCAGGAAGGTTGGGGTAACGGAGGATTTTTAGTCGCATAAAACGAGTTGTTGTGTCTCCTGTGGAAAAAAGTTTCGGCATTACTCTATTGAAACAGAAGTGGGAATGAGAATATGAGATCATATGTTTTAGCAAGCCAGTTTTGAATAAAAACGATCTGCTGTTATGTGTCCATAAAAAACACGCAGAACTAAAGTATACTGCATTTGACCCTTTAATGAAGGAGGTTCCCTTTGTTTAACGACTATGGGTGTAAATGTATTTTTAAAATGTTACGCCAGATTTTGTTAAAAAATAATTGCACATGAGCATGAGTAGATACTTGCAAACTCCATATGTTAGTCTTTCTTTGTTCAAATAATTTGGAAAGAAAACAGCTTTAGTAGTATTGTAATACCCTAACAAATCTTCGATTTGGTGTACTTGAACATAAGTATGGGCAGATGGACTAATTGTCATAAATGGGCAGCCAAGACTTTGCATTAAGTTATTAATCATAGTACCAACCTAAAAGTGGGAATGCACATATTCCTTCAACACCAACTGCTTGGTCATGTCGACCACAATCAACATTGTTAGTACAATCCTTAAATGACATCATAGTTCGTCCAGGGAGACATGCAAACATCTGAGAATATATTTAACAAACATAATTTAAATTGAATACATATCTGAAAATGCTTTGTCCAAATTATCAGCTACACATAAGAATCCCCCCAAAATAATCACCCACAAAGTAACATACTTGGTAACTGGTAAGATGGCAAAATGTGTATGAAACAGAACATCTGTGTTTATCAACTGTCGTTTTCGGGTCGAGGATAAAGTAAGCTATATTCATAACTACATAATATAAACGGAGACAATAGTAGCTGTTATGTATTAAAACTGGCCAGAAAAATGTATACAAAATCTCTCAAACAGTAAAAATCTCTAAAAAATACCTTTTTCTGTGAGACTTTATAGTGATAACATAGGTGTGTGGGTGGGGGGTTCACACCACAGCAATCTGGATGACCATCGGATAAAGTTCCTGCCTCAGATAATGCAATTGATGACACTACTGATGATTTTAGTGTTAACTTTTCCAGCTCATTCCATTTTATACAAGAACCTGAGAATTTAAATATTTTTCTGTTTACTTTATGGCGCAAACAAAGTCAAATTAAAATAGACTACCAAACTGAATATATATGTAAAAAAAACTTAATATTTTAACGGTAGTGTTTCTGTGAAATAGTAATTAGTGAATATACTTATTTCTCCTCATGTGGCGGGGCAATGACATTGGTATAACATGGGTATCCTACTTTATACACCTCGTTTAGAATTACCACACAAATAACTTTGTGAGGAATGACTTTTCCTAGTTACAAAATTTACCCATTTGCGGTAATGTCCTGCTCTCATTGACACATTTAAACCAAGTTTTTGATTCCTGGACATGGCAGTTCCCGATATGTTGAACTACGTCACCAACCATTATACCACTGGATCCTTGTAAGGGGGAATTCTGCAGAATTGAACAAAAAATAAAATCCTAAATTTTTTTATTTTTTAATAAGTTTTTACTTTTGTTTAGTGTACAAAATTAAATTTTATTTTATGGAATATCATTTTGTGTATGTAAGCGGCACACAAAGTATTATTGAAAACAAAGTTTGTGAAAATAAATGCGAAATTTCACAGGTTCATAATTTAACATATGCCAGTCTCACTACAGCATTATAATGTAATAAATAGATTTTTCAAATTTATACAAAAGTGTTGCCTAAAATGGGTGTGTGTGTGTACATACAGTGGAAAAAATCAGGGTATCTATGATTAGGCTACCCGGTATAAATGCATAAACAGTTCAATACCTGACAAACATGCCTTAAAACAAAAATATAGGATATATCAGTCTTTTTCCTAATTAGAAGTTTATATTGCGAGAGCTAGCAAATAACGCTAATACATTTTGAAAAGCAAAAAATGTTTGCATTTTTGCTATGCTTAATTTTATCCTTTAAACTAATCTGTATGCTGACTTCTAAAAAGTTAGGGTTTTATTGCAGAACTTACCTGAGCCTGGTAGGTAACTATTACACCCTCCCCTCCTTGAGAATAAAACGGAGCCAGCATGAACGGGAGTGAAAATATAAGTACGCAAGCAATCAGACACAGTATGAAGTTATGCCATACACCAGCACAGTAGACACGCAGTTGTTTTCTTGCATTTGCTCGGTTTAGATCAGTGGAATTGAGATCCACATAAGCACCAGGATAAATAACAAACAGGAAAATGCCAAATCCATTGACTTCAATTCCTTCCCTATAATTTGAATAGTAATAGAAGATACTGTGTAAAGCGTAAGCTATAAAGCTTAAGCTTAGGTTCATATTCTAAGAAAAATATGGTTTATTTATTCCTTTAAATTTGTTTAATATTTTGCTAAAAAATGACCAATAGTATACATTGAAAACGCATAAAAAAATTAAAACATAATTTTATAAATTTAGTGTACACGGTTGTAAATATAATATTTTGCATTAAAAATATATCTTATGCTAATCTAGTGGGTAATTTAATAGTCATGTAATATAAAATAAAGCGCTTTGCATGTAAATATTGCAATTTGCAATAATAACATTAGCTCTTATGCACATAAAACATTATCCCTTATGGCCTTATGTACATGCCTGGTAGCAGCTACAGCATGTCCAAGCTCATGTAGGATCCCACTCAATAAAATTGCAGTCAATAGGTACGATATGTCATTTAATGGCAGATTCACACCAGGTACGATCACTGTTAAAACCTGCATATACATGGTAGTAATATTATAGGGTTAAAGGATATTAGTGGAAAAACCTGGTGTCTAAACATAATATTCATGATATGACTGCATTAAGTAACATTGAACATGTTGTATCACTTTTAAAATTAATGGGCATGCTTAAAAACAGGTCTTGAATTTTGTTTTTCCAGTTATATGCAATAGAAATGCTGTTGTTTATTTCGGTATTTGACATGTAGTAGTATGTCTTAGCCTTTAGTTAAGTGCTAAGCATTTTTTAAGTTATAAACCTTGAAAGGAATAAATGTAATGTAACTAACTAATGCAACAGAAATTATGTTGTTTGTGGTAATATTAAATGTTAGAATCTCCATAAAAATCTTCATAAGTACGGCTTTTAACCTTTACAACCAACATCAAATGCAAAGCATTAATTAGGTTATGTACTCTGGATATGTAACTTTAACTATCAGTTTTGCATGGTGAAACAAAAACAGCTGGGTTTTCTGTTTCATACACCTCATGCCCAAGCCCAACTAAGAGTTGCTACTCACGAACATTGTGGCCGATTGCTATTGTTATATTGTACGGCTGACAATTCAGACAACCCTTAAAATGGACAGCTGGGTTTAAGCAATTGCAATGTAGGAACTTATGCATTCCACCTAAACTGGATTGGTACTTAAGTACAACCCATAACAATATACATAAATATGAATTTATGGTTTCAAAATTTAATACATTTATAAAAGTCAAGAGTAGTAAGCGTCACACACCTGAGAAGATGGGACAGCTGGCGTGGTGGTAAAAATATTCAAATCGAGGAAACTTTTCACCAATGTATGAATGAGCAGGATAGTTGAACTTAACATCGCTAACGCAGCAAACAGAATTCCTGTCAAGTATGTATTGATTATGAAGTGACAATCAATTTACATGTCTCAAAATGTATGGTATAGGTTTAAAAAAGTTGGAATCAACTAAATACACGTCCGGCAGTAATATGAGAATAAAAAAGCAATTCAGAATGCTTTACACAGTTTAAAACTTACTGCAACAGTTTGGCCAATTTTAAAGTTGAAACCACTTTATAAAATACCATGGAATACATTGTAATGCAAAATACCTGCATCAAACCAGACTTTTAACTTGCGCCATCTTCCAAAGTGAGCTAAATAACGATTTAACTTTTTCGTGAAATAACGAACTTGAAATGGAGTAACAAAGATGGAACGCTTCTTTAAGAAACGGTCGCAAATTGGTCCCAAATATTCATTACCCTAAAAACGGTTTTTAATTAGCTTGATTATAAATTTATTTTGAAAGGAAATTGTATGGCCATATGCATTTAAATTCCTATTAGGTAATGTATTTTGTCAAAAATAAGTCAATTATGTATATCCTTTTTAAATAATGTGGCATCAATGTCTTATACATAGGTAACATATCAATATGTTTTAGATATCAGTGCTGGTGAAGAATCCTTCCCCATCCATTTGCTAACCCCTAACCTCTAACTACTAACCCCTAACCACCAACCTAAAACACTTCCCACCAGCCTAATCTGCTATAAGACAGAGTTTTCTTTACTAGTGCTTGGATACCTAAGAATAAACTGTTGGATACTTATGCTAAAGTAAACCCAACATTACTTACAGTTACAAAATTGTGAAGCAAATGAAAGATTGACCAGCATGCCAAGATCACAGCTAAAAACGTGGTAGGTAACATCGTTGATCGTAATATTGCTTATTTCTCACAAAACGACAGCATTGCTAAGGTTTTTTTACAGTTAAGAATTGCCTCATATCAACTTTACACTAAATTCTGGAGTAAAACTTTACACACCCGCGCAGGTAAATTCTTTATAAATCTTACGCGGGGAAAACCCTAACAAGCTTATCTAATATTACAATGTCTATGCTCACACACGCTTTCCCCATAAGTTGACGTGGTGCATAATATAGGCCATTTTGTTGCTCCCACAGTGGCATATATTAACTTGCAAACATGTACTATAGCGCCGGTCAATCAAGGCTTTGTGGCCAACATAGTACTATGGTGGCCAATACAGTTTAAGTTTGCCGATGAAAGCACCGAGCCACCGAGCTTCAAATCATTTTACCTTCAAAGAATCTTTTGTATCTAGTTTACTTATCCAGAAAGTCGGTGTACTGCACGTGTTTATTTATTCAACGAAGAGCACCCGCCGCAGTGGGATGCCTGAGTTAAAGTGAATGAAAAAAAACGAAAAACAGCAAACAATTGATCGTTCGGCGGAACCAACAAAAGACAGGAAGACGCCGTAAAATAAACTAAGAATGCACACCTTTCTTACATATCGATACAAATGGTCTCTCGTGCTACATGCAAGCACGCACGTTTGTGTAAGTGAGCGGGCGAACTGCAATGTTAGCAGCAACACAAATTTATACAAAAATGAAAAAAGGCAGCGATGAAGAAGCGAAAAAAAAACGAACGAGGAACAGACGTGGGAGGACGCGGGTTTCGATACAGAAATGTGTTTTGGTATCTGTACATCTTTGTAAAAACAAAAAGCCAATGCAATTAGAAAATAAAATAAAAAAGGCCGATTGAAACAACATTGGCAAGGTGATTGCTCGTTCGTGTCACGTCAAACCAACATTTTATAAGTTACTCGCCAAATCTTTGGCACGAAATTCTGCGGGTTAGTGACGGAAAATGCAATATCTTGGGTGAAGTGAAATTATAGCGGCTACACAATAACTTCGTTGAGACCGTCTATGTAAGCTGGTGGCCTCGAGGTCTTAGCAGCTTCGTAGCAGGTGCTCTTGTCCGCTCTGTAGTCGCCGGTGGTCGCAATACAGGAGACTGGACGTCGTCTTTGTTCGTTTTTCGAGCGCAGAAGGACTTCTACCTTTCGGGGTGTGTTACCGGCGCTGCCATTGGGACCGCCATGTGATGAAGTCTTTCGGTTGCGCGGGTCGGCGTCGGATCGTTTTCTTTGCTGCTGGGGAAGCTTGCTGTCGGAGAGTTTACGGTGCTGAGCTGCGATGGTTTTCTGGCACGCGTCGCTCATCTTGCGGTAATGGGAGCTCGGAGATTCGATCGCGTCTTCCGCGGGGTTAGGAACCGTCGGGGGTGACGGGAGGGAAGACAGACGCTCGATGAGTTTTTCTTCGAACGCAGCTGGTATGTTGTTATGTCGGTCGCTGCGACAAAGCAGCGAGTCAGTTGAATCGGCCAGGTCGTCTACGCTCTTTTGAGCCGAAAGCATGGCGCCAAAATGCGGGGATGCTGGGTCGACCATAATTTCCACTTCGTCTGCAAAATCCTTAGCGTCGTGCATCGACTTATGACGGTGGTGTCGCTTTCCTCCGGACTTGTTCCTGTGACGACCACCGCTTTGGTGAAGACCAGTTTCAGTGCTTGCACTTCTCTGCATACGGCCACCAACTACGTCATGGTCACGTGATGAACGCTTACGATGTCTGTGACGTCGAGATTTTTCTTCCAAACCATCTTTACTGCGTCTGCTGCTGTGTTGGACGGATGTACGTTTACTGGAATCCGATGACGACAACCTAAACAAATGGAAAGGTTAACTTAAGAAATACGTTTGTTTTTTGTCTAGTACGTTTGTCGTATACATAGTACTGTGGTGTAAGATAGCGTTAGCACATATTGTAGTGGGGTGAGAAATGTGGGACATATTTTCAATTTACCTTCTAGTCCCATTTGCTAGTAAACAAAGATCAATATTAGAATATCCTAAAACAGCATCAAACTTGGCACCACTTTATACTCAAATCTATGTAATTTCTAGAACTTGTTTTTGTAATAAGCCAGACAATTACTAATGTTACACCTGAATTATTCATACAGTGTCAAACTTCTGCAGGAATTCAAAATTCTAGCATTACAAAATGTACAGCAAAAACGTGGTTAATATTCAGTTTCTTACTTGTGCTGGCGTGGTATTGTGTGCATGTCATCGTAGTAAGTCCTAGATCCTCTGAGCTGGGTTGGTGGAATGTCCCTCCGAGCACTCACGTGGCTGAATGCAGACGCCCCACTGGACGAGATGTAGGACAAAGCGTCATGTGACAAGCTATGCTTCAGCGCGCCCGGCTGGGGCAGTCTCTCCAACGATGCTTCCTTAATGTGTGCGACTTTCGATGGGTAGCTGTTGCTGCTTTGTGTGACTTTTTCGACACCGGGAGACATAACACGCTCTATAACCGGTGACGCAGGAGTAACGTTACGCATGACGTCATCTTCACTTTTTGAAACAGTGGGCTCGGGGAAATCGAAGCAATCGCCCTTGACAGTAAGCTCACTATGGGTCGTCTCAGAAGTGCTTGACAGCTCTAAAAAAAAAACAAATATAAATTAAATAAAATTCACAAATTTGTGCTCATATAATAAATAAGTAATATAATCTCATTATAAAAAGCATGAATGAAAGTATTTTATTTTACCTCGTTCTTCCACTGGAGCGGGGACAACCGGCAATTGTTCTGTCAAATCGGAAACACTTAAACTCTTGTGCTGTGGCGCCGCTAAGTGTTTCTCTGTCACGCAGATCACACCGCCGCTAGGTGGCCCATCTAGCTCAATCGGGTCGAAATCGTCCACGAACGCGTTATCTACATTCCAAAATTAAACGTCATTTAATTGTTTTGTTTACGACAAAAAGTAAAACCATTATACGAATATAGTCCACCACAACTATTACGATCCTTAAAAATATAACCTAAAACCGAAAAACACAACATCTAGAATATTTTCCAAATGACCTACACAACATTTAACTATTAAACACCCATGCTATTTTTAAACTAGCAGTAATCAATAATAGGATAACTGCGACTTGTTACCGTTTTCCTCCACTTCGTCCTCGTCTTCATAATCAGCTTCGTTTCTTTGCTTGGAATCACTCTCAATACCAGAGGTATGGGAGCTGCCATGACTGGTGCTTGAGTTATACGATTTGTAAAGCTTCTCGCGAACACCTAAAGGTAAAAGTAGGCTGTTAATACGGTAGATAATATAATATGTATTACATTCCAAAATTCTAAAAAAATATGCCTTTATAATTTATTTACAAAATAACAACAATATCTGGTATTGCTGTATTGTGTTAAAAACTACAGAACAGTAAAAACTACAAGCCCTCCGGTAATACTTGAACCCACAACCCCGATAATGTCCAATCATTTAGTATCAAATTTATGCCATCGATAGTGGATATAAATATCCAGTTACGATGCCCGTGCATTTCCTGGATAGCTTTACCAATACTTGTTTTTAAACATTCGTGCTGTGTCTTGAGAATTTTGCTTACCGGATTTACTGTTGTTGGACTGAGGGCTCATTTCCCCTTCCCCACCAACAAGACGTTCTTCAACCCCTTTGACGTCATATTCAAGATTCTTGCCGCTGATGTACGATTCGCGGTATTGACGTTTTGCTAGGTAAAAAATTCCAGCGGTTAGGATAAAGTAAAACCCTATAAAAGTTACACTAATTTAAAAAAATAGTAAAACACATATGTAAATATGTAAAATATCAGCGGGCACAAATTTGTCAAACAGAACAATAGTTGTGTTATAAAAACTTGCGTTGCCCTGCCACGCGAGGATAAATAAGGTAAATTCGTTCAATACCGTTTGCGAAAAGCTCAGGCACCAAAAGAGGCTTATTGAAATGTAAGTATTTTAGGGTGTTTTGTTGCGCGGAGGAATCGTTTTCACTGGGTGGTCAGAACAATTGCAAATAATGGAGACCGTTATTAAACTACAGGGTGCCTGGTAATAGATAAGGGAGACGAAGCGAGGAAAATGTGACCGCACAGCGCGGTCTTAAGTAGTAGAGATGAGTCGAGATAAGGAAACGATTGTCAATGTTGGAGTGTTTGCCACTGACCACAAAATACACAACTCGAAAGAATCTACGATCTCAAGTAAGTGGATTGTACCATCCGGACAAGGAAAGCGGTTCCTAATCGGCTCAAAGGTCGCTGCACTGGCATACCGCGCGAAAACGGGCGCTATACATTTAAATCAACCATCCAAGTATTTGTATCACCAACTAAAACATGTGTTAACTATTTTTGCACGAACAGCAAACAGAAATCAAGCCTCCTAACAACATGGGAGTAGAACATGGAATAAGGTTCTCACGTAACGATAAGCGCTTGCTTCGTAAGTCGCCATTGTCGCCCTAAACATGGCATTTTAATCCGGGAGATTAGATAAGATTGATGTAACGGAGTCTTCTGCTATAGCGACCGACATAACCAACAAGTGATGATGTCATCATGGGAAGTTAAGCTATGTTCTGTGTTTTGTGTGGTATACAAGTTATATCTTGCGGCATTGATAGCATGGGAAATAGGATTTGGGAAGTTATAACAGTTTCCCACGCTCGGGTATACTAAGTCACTGATAACAAGTGAGTGGGCGGGGATATTTGATTGCTGAATTAGTTTCCAATTATCATTGATTCACTTGAAGGGAAAAAAACAGATTAGATTTTGCATAGTAAGTAGGGGTAAGATGGAACATGTTTTTATTCATTTTTTATCGGCCAATTTGGTGGAAATATAAGAATATTTACAGATTTTTTAACAATAGCCCCGTGACTTTAAAAGAGCGTTGTTAATTAATCAAGATACAACCAGGAATATAAGATTTAAGTTTC
Source organism: Ciona robusta (assembly GCF_009617815.1). Classification (NCBI taxonomy): domain Eukaryota; kingdom Metazoa; phylum Chordata; class Ascidiacea; order Phlebobranchia; family Cionidae; genus Ciona; species Ciona robusta. The sequence goes on along the minus strand of NC_143238.1, from coordinate 2,031,646 downwards.
CACTTTAACTGCATCCCACCTTACTGATCAGTACTATATGTTAATAACTAAGAACCTAAACTTACTTGCTCGACCGTCCAACTTTCGCATGTGTTGTACAAAGGGTGTCAAGCTCATATAGAGAGAGTGAGTTTCTCTGAGTAACCGCAGCAGGTACTTGGACCGGGTGTGGCTGCCTGTGTAGTACGTCAAGCGGCGGCTGGCTGGCAAATCTTCTGGATATATCTCAAACCTTTTTGCCTGGATAACAATAAACGGTCAAGATAATAAAAACCACAAAAAAGCGACGATTGGTTTTGGTAAATATTACAATTTGATAACGAGAATTGTACTTGTGCGATAGAAATTAGTGGGTTGTGTTAAATCCGATAGTCGGATGGCAACCTTGCATGGGCGAACTATGTAATTGCAGGCACTGACAGGATTTGCGGCTATTTTTAGAACGCGTTGAAACTCTGTACGTGAGAATGGCCTAACGTATTATGGGGTGTGGAGAAAGTCATTTCAAGCATGAAATTTCAGTTGTTTGTTGCAGGGATAAAACATGATTTGTTATTACACATTTTTGTAAAACTTTTCTCCTAATACCAAAACCCAGTATGGAAATTTAAAAGAAAGTTGTTGCCCTAATAAGGCGAAGGAAATTTTGTCTCGAGATTAAACCACATATTAGTCATTTTATCGTTAACGATCGGCGAGACCAAATGTATGGTATATGTATGGCCATAATAGGATGATATATAGTGGGTTAGACTCATAAGTGACCTAAACCGGATAAAACCGCTGCAATCAGCAATCAATTACCATTAAAACACCACGTTGTAATGACAATGACGTAAACGTGAATTACGTAAATGTTGATGAAACATGCATTACGTATGTGTATGGTATATTGCCCGTGACTTTGAGCTCAAGGGTTTTAAATCAACTATGATATAAGAACATTACTCAAAGGCAACTGTGTTTAAGTTTCTATTTATTTATGCAACCTCTAGACTGTTGAATACGATGTTAATTGTTAAAAAAACGAAAACATGAAATATGGGTTTTGGGTGCTACCAGTACCGTACGCCTATATTTGTCCCGCATACTTACTTTAATTAATTAAGAGGGTCCAGTTTGAAAAAGTAATTAAACTAAGTAAGAAAATATAGCCTTAAAATGTTACAGCAAAACTTACAGCAAAGAAAAGTCGACCAACTTTATTCCATGGAAACTCGAAGTCAAGTAGATGTATACCATCGTCTCGTTGCGGGGCGACATGGTGAATTCTTATGCCTTGATGGTAGATCCCCAGTACTACGGACGGCGTGGTCTCTTTTTTTGTCTGTGGAAAAAAATTGTCGAATTTATAACAATTTTTTTTTTGTATTTTGGTGGCAATTTTAATCGAATTTTATTTTTTTCTGTGTTCTGTTTTACTAAGCGCGGGTGGAGTAGGTTCTAAGGAAATGTTCTTGGAAAACTAGGGAAGTCGAGAACTTTATATGGAAAAGCGCTTTATTTGGAAAGAGTATGAGATCGAGGCTCGAGCTAAGAATGGCGTTTGGTTTCTTATTTTTCTTGTGCACAGCGGAGGTCTTACCGCCATGATAGCAAAGAATTTCGACCAGACGGATCCCAAAAACGACGTGACGCGGATAATTTAATTGTCTGGGGAGGCGGACGACTAAAATAACTGTCTACTTCGGGCAGCGAAAAAATATTCTTTGCTAATAACGATATAAATAAAACTTAGAGATACAATGACTGCGTTCGATCCTACATGAATTAGTAGCGCCGTATTGTCTAAAAATTAAGCAACATAATACAGGTCACAACATGTACGTAATGGTTGGTTGCGACACAAAAGTTTTGTTTGTCGGATTCCCTGTTTAGCTTTTTAATGACCGCGGTAAGGTTACACCGCTCGGGACGAACGCTCTGGGATCCCAGAATTCCCAATACAGTTCGGACAAAGCCTTGGGTCTGCGGTTTAAGGGACAATTTACGTCAAAAGACTCGGCTAACGTTTGGCGAAAGGATATTGCCGGATTCTCCACAAACCGTGAAATTTCGGTATTTGACAAAAGATGGGTTTTAACAGTCAAGTCACCCCTGCTGACAGAAAGTGTGACGTGAGTCGAAGGCGGTTCGAGCTACTATTACGTCATAATCCCCCGCTGTTGGTCACAATGGAAAGTTTAAAACCTGGGAAATGATCCAAGGCACACTGACGCACAAAATCTGTCAACAAAACGTTTATCCTTAATCAAAAATCACTTGTTTTACTGAAAATTTGTGACTAAAGTCACGCCGCAGAAAATGGATACCCTATGACATAATGAAATAAGGTAATAACTGTGACACAGAACAAATCTACAGCTTAAAAATTACGTGAGTCATGGGGGTGTATAGGCAAAACAGACACTCGCATAAAACCGCTGGGCAGAATAGGAAACGAAGAGATTTCCGCGGCGGCCAATGTTTATCGACTACCAGCAACAAACAAGTGAGCTCCCGATCTTAAAAGGTCGGAAACTGACGCCAAATGAAGTGCTGGGCCAAGTTGTACTTGTTGAAGATTGAGATTAGTAGACTAAGGGTATGCATCATTGGCTACAGCGGGTAATTACTACGCGTGGAGCAATCTACTTAGCATTATACGGAAGGGGAAGGTATGCTAGTAAAGGTTATAGTAATTTCGTTTTCGCTTTTCCGTGGCCAGCAAAAGAATGTGTGCAATTTACGTTTGCAAAACCGCTTTAAAGTTCACTCCCAAAAATTCCATGACGTAATTGAAAATTTTAGCACCCTTGTACGGACGAGACTTTCACATATAAGGCTGGCCATGAAATGCAGGTTTAGCTGTGACCCGCAGTTGGTGGTCAGTGCGTATGAAAGGCGAGCGGGCCGCTTTGATGTGTTTGCTTTGCGCCCGGGGTTGGACTACGTCATAGAACGATGACGTAATTTCTGGTATTTACGAGCGACAGTTGCTAGGAGCGAGAAGCGGAAAATTCACCATAAACAATTTGTTCTTTGCAGCACGATATACAATTAGCAAACTATATGCGTGAAATGTACGTCCACTGAAACATGCTGTAATCTCATCAAGACATGAAAACGAAAACCGTGTGTAAGAATTTCAGAACATGATTTACAAGCACCCAGTTGTGTTCTATAAGTTTACATACGTTGTAGCTGAAACCAAACAGCATTTTCTACACTGGCTTATGAATTACTGTTCTACACTCTTGACTTTTCCATGAAATTAATGTTGCATAACATTTTGTTTAAATTAAAATCAACATCACAAAGCGGTAATCAGCATTGAAACGCTATATTTGAGCGCTGATTAGCATTGAAACGCTATATTCATTTTAGTTTTTCATTCCATTTAGTAGTAAACAATAAGCATTTAAAAAATTATTAAACCGTATTCTCACGACTCCCACAGACCGTTGTTAATTGTTTAAAACACGATCAGGATATTTAGATATAAAGTGTACTATAAATTTTGCCCACGTTGAATTTGCGAATGTTAAAATCATTACAATGCTATTAATATCCATACCTTGTACAGTTTATAGTAATGCACTGGTACGTCCTCTATACACGAAGCTTGTTTGATGTACTCTGCCTGAGCGTTAAACGGTGTTGTCTCAACCAGTTCCTTATGCATGGTTGGAAGATGGGACCAAAAATATTCCGTGGCCCATTTTTTGACGAACTGCAGATGTAAAAATTTGTTTACACAGCTTGCCCATTAAGTTGTTTTAAAAATGACGAAAAAAGTTTTCGTTTCTTTGCTAACAACGTCGGAAGTAAAAGCGATCTACGTAAACATCCTTTCGGCATCGATAGTTCCCGAAATATCTTGGTATTGTGATAAGCAACACGTGGTTTTGATATTGCTTTCTTAGCGGGGATTACAAAATAAACGAGGGCAAAGGAAGACCTCTGTCCGCGGTTCCTGATCAAAATAACCCAATAAAAGGAAATGTCGTTGAATGATAAAGTGCGTTACGTACGTTGTCGTATACACGACAATGGGATGTTTTTGTAAAACTATTTACGTGTAAACTTTTCCCATTACATTGAAAGTTTTCATTGACAACTGAAAGCGCATTTCTTAACGTAAAAACGTCAACTCATAGAAAAAGATACGGTTTTGTATATAGTGGGGTAGGGGAATATAGGACACCTTTTCATTCCATTTTCTCGTTCCATTCGGTAGTGAACAAAAAAAACAATCAAAGATTTACAAAATAGTTTCCCCGCGGCTTCCATAGACCGTTGATAATTGTTTAAAACACGAACAGGATATGTGGATATTATGTGCTAAAGGTGTCCCGTTCTCCACGGCCCCACCCTATACTATATAATATATTCTATATGTGAGTTCCTGCGGCGAGGCAGGGCCTGTGATTTAGGTCATGTTTGGACCCATATAATTCTATATAGCACATCTCTGTCACACAAGTACTTACCCACGCTGGAACGTATTCATGAGGATCAAAGTATCGACCAGTGTGTAATGCAGGGTCAAAGACACCCATGTCTAAATGAAGCGAGGTGGCCGCTAAAGTGATCAAGGTTTCGTCCTTGGTTACAACTTTTGACTGCAGGACGTTCCGCTTTAACTGGAGGTAGTAGTGGTACCTTGATTCGTGGTTACTGTGAGGCAAAAAATAACGTTGAGCTTCACTGTACGAATTAAATTAACCTAATGCTGATTGCTGCAATTTTCTGCTGCGGTTGTGTTGTGCACAATATGGGAGTGAAATTCTTTGCGATAAAAGTGGTGTTGGGCATTGCAGATCGGGTAATTGCTGGTGTCACAACGAAAGCACTTCTGCGTATCCGTTCACATACCTCTAATTAACGCGGTTTAGTGAATTTAGAAAGACAGCGAGATCAAATTTTATGTAAACACGGGCGTCGAGGAGAGAAATTAAACTCCGTCGACACAGGCGGTCATATAGTGAAGTTTTGCAGCTCGACCGTCCACTGTAATTAGCGCTTAAGTGTCACTACACACATTACATTTCATTAGGACGTGTATTTTTACATGCTCGCAGCTTCGGGCGTGTTTACCTACACTGCCACACTTATACCGCTTCAATTTACAACACCAACGTGTTGATGCGACGCCTTATTAAAATTTTCCACTCGCAATCGCTATACGGTGTTAGCCTTATTTCGCCAAATCCTTCGAACTAATATCTTCAAGTTAATAAAAGATCTGCTTTTTAAGAGTATACTGTTTCTTAGCAATCACGCGGTCTTTTTTATTTTGGCCACCGAAGAGGGATTAAGTCAGATATCATAACACTCGACCGCGAAACGTTTACTAAGTGGACGCTGGCGGTTCCAATGAAGGACGGTTTGTTTTTCTACAAGGTTGCGTACTTAAGCATTCCACCGTGGCAGTGAGTCGCTGGTCGAACACTCTATTATCGTGTTTGTTTTAAGGCAACATTAAACTACGATTTGTAATGGAAAAAGGTCAGACTGTAAAATAAAACAATTCCACTGTGTCGGAATCAACATCGACTTTGAATAAATTATAGATTAAACGCCGAATCTATTTGGAGTCAAGAAGTGTCAAAATCAGGCGAAAATCAATACTAAGATTTCGTGGGTGATTTTAATGTGACATCTGTAGCGCTTGAAATAATAATAATATTAAATTAGGATGCAGACCAGAAAAAAATTGACAGAAATGCCAAAATGGGGTCATGTGTTACGAGAGAAATCTTAAGCGTTAATTCGTTTTGAAGGATGGCTAAAGCAAGCTTGGGTAGAAGCGGCCGTCGTATAAAGCAGCGATGATTAACATGTTTTGAACTCAATGTCTTTGTTTAAGTTATCTATTACTGGCAAGAGGAGAAGTGCGAATTTTGGGAAATGACTTAGTGATATATTTGATCGTTTTGGTGAAGTAAAAATACCATTTTTAAGATGCATTGTTGATAGCGGGAAAGTTAACCGTAGTGTGATTCTTATCAGTGTTTCAGGTGATAATTTTACGTAGGTTATCTAATGGAAAATACTGGAGCAACGAGAATGTGAGGTTCTCGGGATTAGTGATGGTTTTAGTGGAGACATATCGCATATGTGGGTCATGTTGTGACTGTTATGCAACCTAAGTCGTGACCCCGAGCTCCAAAACACGACCAGGTCTTGGCGAAGGAGATACGCTCTGTTTAGCAGTAGGTATCCCTTGGCATTCAAACAGGACAGCTTTGGAGTTCGATAGCTCACTGTATGCCCCGTATTTCCGCTTCGACGAGCGCAAAAGCTTTGTTAAACGAAGTCGTGATTTTTGAGCCTAAATACTTGAAGCTCATGAATCGGTCAAGTCGCGTTTGGTTGGTTCCGTGGCTCGCTGGAATGCGAGGGCGTAGAATGTCTCATAGAGTGATTGGTCACCACGGTTCGATGACCAAGCGCGGGTTCATTTTTTTAGTGACGTATTCGTTAAAATATGTTCCGCAGTCGGCAATTCGTCATGTCGAAACAGTTTGAATATCTACTTCTGTGATTAGCGTTTGTGTGTGAATCTATAACGGTCTCATGTTTTATTGCCGCAGGCGTATATCCAATAGCAGCCTGGCATATCAGCCACGATTCGTTACTTTTAATAAGAATGCAGGTCCTTTAATAATGAAACCGCTGATGCTTTATCAACCTTCTTGCTTTAGTTAGAAGCCCGGCTATTAGTAAAGTTCTAAAGACTTGAAATAATCGGCTTTATTGAAACGCTCTTGATCGTATTAAGGACGTCCCTTCTATACAGCAATTTCAAGCACCGCCGGCTAAATTAACAACGGACTGTCCGTCATTACAGTTTAATTTGATTGAGAAAACGTTAAATTTACGGCATTCAATTCTAGTTAATTAAACCCTATATACCAAGACGGCGCCCGAATCTTACAAGGTCGCCTACGTAATCCCATTGAGTTTTTTCACTGTTTACATAGTTTTACGTTCCGGGTGATCTATCTTATACTTGGCGAGCATCCGACAGGCGCCTTGTTAACATCAACTAAACGCTTTGTACGAATTTCAAGTCAAATGTCTTTTTTCGCAGAAAAAACAATAGCGTCGAAACTTTTAGGTTAAGGTTGGGCTATATCGATATCTCAACAACAGAAAATTTTAACGAATATTTTTTACAAGACTAATTTTAGATTTCACGCTTGGCAGGCCACGTTAAGCTTAGAATTTCAGGCAGGAAGTATACGGGATTCCAAACCTTGACATGGCCGGGTGAATGTTAAATGCAAGCGGTTATTTGCCCCCGTTACACACTATACAGTGGGCGTTTTGTAAATTACACGTGATCCGCCCACGCAATATCATAGTGGCGAAATAATAACTTTTAAGATGACTCAATCGCCTTTATAGGTTAATACCGGAACTATAGGAACCAAGTCGGACGGAACTTACATTGACTAAAAATGAAGATAGCCATTAATATAGTAGGGTAGGGAAAGATGGGACACCTTTTCATTCTATTTGGTAGTAAGAAACCATATCCCCACGGGCCACGACTCCCATAGACCGTTGTAAACTGTTCAAAACACGATCAGGATATTTGGATATTCTATGCTAAAGGTATCCCAAGCTCCCCCACCCTACTATATATAAACCAGCCAAATGTCTTAACTGGCGCTAAGTCAGTAAACGCAAAGTCATTGAAGTTGGCACTCAACACACAGACATAGTTTACCGTCAAATCGCTCAAATCGACCGGCAAAACTACAGCCAGGTATACGGCAGAATGTCTAGGCTTAAAAGCAGTTGACCACAGAAAAAGCATCAGCTGCTTATTGGATTACAAGTAACGACCAGACGCTTACCAAATGAGCTTTGGGTGCTCCACGTAATACTGTACTTGGAATTGAACTGTGAAAACCGCTGATGGTTGAACGCTTAGGTCACTCGCCTGTAAAAGCAGATCGACTGAGTTAAACGGTTTGAAAAGTTAACAGTCTAACAATATATTAGTCAGTGGTATACCGCAAGTGTGTGGGTAATTTGTTATTATTATTTTTCATAAAAATGTGAAACTCTGCGGTATAGGAAGTCATGCGGATAAGTTTGTGTTAACTGTTAAGTACATGTTAACAGTTCGATATTTTTATTAGCAAACATGAATTATTCGGTATGTAATTACCAAAATAGTTTGTGTTAAGTTAAGTACACCTTAACATTTTTATCGAATGGTATGTGCTGTTGGCTGTTGCAGAAACTATGATAATGAAATGGGTTCACTTTGGCAAGTACGGAAATATGCCGAGACTTCAAATTAGATCCACGAAACCCGCGCAGTGTGAGACTCATTTACAAATCCGTTGTATCCGCAGGCGTTGCATGCAATGTAAACACATGATTTCGAAGTGTGGGGATACACAAGGAAACAGTTACCACCATAGACTTAATACTGTGCGAAAAGCACGAATTTGTGAGGTTTCGGTGGGAATAGATAAAGATTATAAAATTCCGCAAACCGTTTTTAATCCGATTTGATGAAGGATAATTGCGCGTATAAATTCAAAGTCGGTTTCTTAAGGTCGGAAAGCTACTTCTGCTCGTAAACAAAAGCCAACAAAACAACATATCAGTGACAAGCCTGATCGTAGGTTGGTAGGTATAAAGGACAAAACAAAATTCGTCCAAGTCAACGTTTGGTAATGAGGTGTCTCGGGCAAGTGGCGCTTATTGGACAATGGAGCGCGGAACTGGATACGTTGTCGCAGGTTCTGCTCTTTCATTGTTGTACGAACGTGTTATCAAAATTGCCAATGAGCGGTTGAATCTCAGCCCAGCACACCTGTGATTTGTGCGGTCATCAAACCGCCTTGTGACGTCACAAGGGTGAATTTAAGTACCGAAAGTAAAGGGGCGGTGACGACGCAGTTATGCAGTGACCGTGTGCCAATAAAACTTGCTCTTTAAACTCTGAACGAGCAATTTATTGATTTCATTTTGGCGTAGTGCTTTAAAAGTTAACTTTAAATGGCGGATGACGCGAATCAAAGTACTCGCTCTCAAATCGAAAGTGTCCCCCTTAGGACGGTTAAGTAGTCGAAGCGGGGCAAAGCGCAATGGGGCGGCTACAATACACCAAGTACAAGGCGACTCAGTGAATGTATCGATTTGAAGTGTTCGCCAGCAACTCATGTTGCTTGCGGGCCCCGCTTTCTAACTGTTCAACCCAAAGTACCCGACGAAGCAAAGCAAACAACTGCTTGAGACTTTAGATAAGCGAACGACATGAATAAGCAATAAAATGTAATTGCCTCTCAGGGCAAGTAAACTCTTACCCGTCGTTTGAGGTCCTTGCCCCATTCTTTTGGCGCGTACTTGGATAAACGCTGCTTCGTGTCCATAAAACGATGCTCATTTTCTGTGTAAAAACACCGGTCACACACTAATTTCATACAGTGTACGAACTATAGGTAAAAATTACTTACCGATAACAGCTGACAGGCCGAAGAAATGGCTCTCTTTGATTGAATACATGGTACATACTTGGTCGAAGACATCTTTAACAAGCGCCTTTGCCTGCGAGGAATGTGAGCTTATTAAAACAGGATGACTTATTGACCAATGAGTGACCAGTGTATGAGATAGCGTTATCTCGCGATAACATTTAGCGATGCGGTGCTAATGCTATCCAGACATGCTCCTGAATAACTTTCATTCTACGTTTGATTCCTGGCTTTCTTATGTATCAGTCATCGTATTTGGCTAATGGAAGTTTGATGTAAAAGGGCTAACATTTATGGTTTACCTTAAAACGAGCGGTACTTCTGACAAATGTGCTACATATGACGTAACAATATCTACGGTGATTTAACTATTAATAATACCGGATATGCAACAATTAACAAATGACGGATTTAAAAGCGCGGGATGCGTAAGATAAATGTTTATACAATAAAACAAGATAAAAAGTACGCATGTGACCTATTGTTTTAAACAAATGCTTATAAATTCGTCATTAACTTTCGAGGTAACCAACTGATGGTTTATTAGAAAATCCCCGACTTGGTTATTTTTAGCACGTTACAGTTACACATACACTTACGTCAAATACTAGAAGAATCGAATCGCCAGTAAGTAGGTGCACACGAACTGGCTTTTTGCCGGAGTTCGACTTCATAATAGCCGCCAAGGCACGTTCACGACGCCCGCACTGCAATTTCTGCTGCTCCTTATCAAATACTGCCCTTTTGCCTGAAGCAGCTTCTTGGTAAATCACAGGTACAACGGTGGAATTCTTCGTTCGAGACTCGAAAACAATAGGTTTCAAGCGGTCCGTATCGGCTACGGTTACTGCCTTACAATCGGCAAGTTTACAGTTGCCTAACTCCTTATCTGGTTGATTACTCCCGTCCCTTTGCAAGTTCTGACCGCAAGCAGGAGCGGTAGCAACTACAGTAAATAGGGATGCCCGCCTGCGTTGGTACGGTGGGCTGTTGTCCCCTTGATTATCGCCGACCGAAAAGTGGTTCCACTTGCCCGCGACAATAGAATGCTCACGACTTGTCACTGCCTGCTGCTTCTTTTTGTATGGTATTGCAGAAAGCACGTTAGCTCGACAACTAGAGAGAAACGAAGGTACGAATTAGAGCTCGTTCTAGGTTATAGGGTAATGATTAGGTCAGTACTAATTGACTCTAGCAGCCGCTTAGTTCTGGAAAGTCAATTACTCCTTGCGTTTATACAACTGAACTAACGCAATGATCGCACTACTATCTTTATTCTGTCGTAGCAAGTTAAATATTCCCATAAACCTATAGGCTACCACGCGCCTGTCATAGAATTAATAACTAACAACTGTGTTGGTAAACATAGACTCATCCCTATACCCACAACAAATTTCCTGTCCATTTCACTCACTGTAAACCTGTCCCATAGAAAACAAGGGACAACAGTTTTACGATGCTTTTACAACCGAGCCACTTTACACGCTGACAAGCAATTCAAACCAAAGCATCAATGAATTCGAACCCCGCAATTCTAAACTGCGAGTGCGCGAACCTTCTTCTTTTTTTAGTAGGGAGATAACAAAGAGAATTGCCTTTTTTCTCGGGCGAGAGAGCAACAATTGACCCGATTCGTAACGTGTAAAAAGAGATAAGACAATAGAGCTAATATTGAGTTAACGTTGTGCGTTGTATTTATCTTAGAAAAACAATTTGAGCTAAAGTTCCAGCCAATATCCGGGTAATAACATTCGATATCAAGCATTAGATAGTTTAGAATGCTCAATGATATCTTGATTTAGGAATCTTTAATAAATAAACTCGTTTTACACGAAGGCATGTGACTGTCTGTTTTCATATAAGTTATCTTACGCTCTGTATCCCAAGATAAAATTAAAACGGTTATAATGCGCTTTTCGTTTATAAAATCATGTAAGCAGATTAATCTGACAGTCACAGAAAGCAATGTACACATACTTTCACGCAATTAAACATGTTCAATGAAGTTGGGGTAAGATGGGACGTAATTTCACTCACTTTTCTCGTTCCGTTTAAATAGTAAAAAAAGAATATTTACAGAATTATGTGACCGCAACCTCTCGACCCTGAATGAGCGTTGTTGATTGTTAAAAATACGATTAGGAAATATGGGATTTAGGTGCTAACGGTATCCCATCTTATCCCACTATACTTAAACCACTTTATTATTTGCAATAAATTTCCCAACTTACCTATGCACGTCCAAGCAAGCAGTTAACAGTTTTAACCCAAACTTACCTTGCAGTCGCCTGCGCAACGTGGTCAAGTGCGTTTTCCGTCACACCAATCAGCCCAACGTTGTGCACGAAGGAACACGTCAAACACCGAACCTCTCGGATGTTCTTCCGATTTGAGGAAACCGGTTTCCACCGGATTGGATTAACTCTTCTAACTTGACCACTACTGCTACTGCGAGGTAATGGTACAGGATTCCAAGTGCCGAAACTTTCAGTTTTTAAGGAACTTCTCTTTTGAGGAAGCGGAACGTTTTCTTTCGGTGGTACTTCCCACTTTTTTTGAAACTTTTGTGTCTCCATCAGTTTGTAGCTGAATACAAATTTGACATCGACGCTGAATTACTTCTCTTCGAAACACAACTCTTCTCTACGAACTACAATACCCACTCAAGTTTTAAGAACGCTATACCAAACGAATTCGAAATCTACTTCCTTTAAACAGCAGTTTCATTAAATCGACATATGAACGAAGAGAAAGACACGGTAGCCTATGCGATGGTTCTATATTAAAAATACCCAAACCAATCATAACTGCGCCTGCAGGGCTAGGAATGTTACGTATATAGTAGCCTAAACAACATTTCCATTTACGACATTCCACGGTAATATACCCAGGACTGCGCTACAACTTACTGTGTGCGTATGCTACAAAACGGTGAGGGGTGTTTTGACAGGGATTTGGTTTCTGGTCCGTCGCTTCGTCAACTAACTAGTGTTGGACCAATCACTTAGTCGCTGTTGTAACCTAATATCTTACGGTTTGTGTGCAAGTGTGTGTTGCCCACTCGCCAACGCTGTTGGATTATCTATCTATACTACAGCATTTAATTCAAACAACTCACGAATTCTGATTCACTTGTATGTTCTGTACATTGTTACCTTTCATTCGGTACAATACTCAGAAGCACCGCTTTCACTCTTCTGCGGTTGAGGCTAAACAGACGTACTCGTGTACGCTTTTAGAGCACATTACACGCCGTACACTTCACGGCGCTAAGTTTTCTTAAAGCTACAACGAACAGTTCAAAGCAGTGACGCGTAGCCAACGCCAGTTCAAACTGTAGTACCTCCAATTTAGAAACGTTGTGAAATTCAACTCGTTGAGTTTTATTGAAAAGATTGCCAACAGCACAAAATTACTCTCTTTGATCTAAGCGAGAATCTGGCCTAGTTTCTTAGCGCGGTAAACAATCTGACGAACGTATTTGTATACTTTAGCCTAATTACCACGGCAAATAACTGCTCTTGTAAACAGGCTACCAAACTCTGAATCCCTGTGCTTTAAAACAATACAATATCTCGCTCTATTGAATTGTCAAAACGTATTCAACTGAGCATCTGGTGTAATCGGGCTGCGTCGCGGTTTTCGGAACTTCATTTAAAGGGGGCTTCATGCGCTAACTAACGCCAAAGCAAGCTATTGAAATGAGTGGGCCTAGAACGACAGAGCTAATATTTGAGTGAACACCGACAGCACACACGAGCCGTGGTGCTTTCAGACTGACAAGAGATGTCGCCGTTTTTTGTGGTTACGGTTTATCGTGGCCATATATTCGGTGTTTGTCGTTGGCGAGATACTATTTGCAGAACCGAGAATGCCATTCTAATATTTCCCCGCGGAATTTGGCCGCCGCCCGACGTGGAAATGAAAATGGCCGAGATATTATGGTATGTTATTTCACGCGGTATGTCGAAATTGGTTCCCGATATTAATACGCGTGAGAGGGGCTATACTAGTGTAGACTGCCCAACACCAAAACAAGTCCACCTTCACCTATAAGCATGAAGTATATTGTATTGAAAACGAGCGTAACATTTTGAATTGGCAATTTTGTAATTTACGGATAGTCAAAAATAAGTTTTTTGGTTGAGTGCTTCTCCAATGACGTAATTACTACAAAACAGATCTCGGGCGCTTCTAACGGCAAAGATAGAAAAATATCACTTTCGCATGGTGGCAGTAGGTATACCACGGTACTTTATACACAACAGCTAATAATTAGCCGGTCAAACAGTGCGACAAGAATACCAACGGAGCATTCACCAAGCTGTACAGCAAACCCTAATAAAGCAGCAAAAAACACGTGGGCTAGATACACTTAACTCCCTGTATGCTGGTAGCATCATGGCACAAGCTTGGACACAATATCAAGGACTTAAGTAGGAAGTATTCTGTCAGAAGTGCGTATTTATAAAATACATGAGTATTATAAGACAACCGCATCAAAAATGATGATGTTGCAAGTACTGTACGTAAAGAATGTTTAACAGTTGGTAACTTAAATTAATAAAACACTCTAAAACTAATTCCAATGTGCACAAATTAAAAAAACACCTAAAGTTGACAATATATAAATATAATTTATATGCGATTTGGGTTTTTGTAAGAAACAGTTATGTGAGGCCTGCTATTAATTTTAAGTGGCCTAATTAAAATTTTAGGGGCATTGCACTTTTCAAGTATAAATAGTGTTAGTATTAATGGTTGTGCTCAATGATGGTGGCTGTGGCTTAGGTTTAGTATAAGGGGGAACAGACAGCCTATAACTAGAATAAAGACGTCACATAAACCCAGTTTTCCTTTCCCTGAGTTTGAATGAGAAACTTCTGGCAGGACATGCACAGTGGCCACATAGAGAAAAGTGCCAGCTGAGAACAGCATAGCAATACCAGTAGCGTTGTAGTCCTCAAGAAGTTGCTTGTCTTTCTGTGATGAGATATTATTGTAAATTACTTATCCTCACTAGCCAGAAGACAAGTCATTTTGTGTTGTTTCATACACCTCATGCCAGCTGACGAGTTACCAAGTACGCTACTTTGTGGGTGATTTTTCATTTTTTATGTGTGGCTGATATGCGTGGAAGTGTCTTGCCCAAGGACACATACTTTCACAACAGTAGCAGCGAAGAGCTTTGAACCCATTACCTCTGTGTTACAGACAGGCGCACTAACCAACTGTTCTATATAGGCAGTAAGCATGGGTGATAAAGAGGACATGGAAAAAGTTATTATATTGGAGCATTTATTCTGTACCAAACTTTAATTATACTAGGGTGGGGGTTACACGGTTGATGTTTTCATTTTGTTTTAAAAGCCCATTTGGTGTTTTTATTTTGTTTTAAAAGCCCATTTGGTGTTTTTATTTTGTTTTAAAAGCCCATTTGGTGTTTTTTATTTTGTTTTAAAAGCCCAAACAAAGAAAGTACACAGAATTATGGAACTGTAGTGACTAAAAAGTGCTGTGAATTTTTTTACAAAAACACGAACATAAATATATTGAACTATTAAAGATATCATGCTAAAACGTATTAACATGATTTTCTTATGTAAACATTTTGTTTTTAATATCTTTTTCTTAAATGCAAGTGTCATTACCTGGTTAAGAAGCAAGAAAGTTAGAACAGCTAGTAAAGGTGCTGCCAATGAGAAAGCAAAGAGATGTCGCTTCACTTTACGTAACTCTAGACCTTCGTGTACAAGGAACGACACCAAACCAAAAGCTGCGGGAGCCTATGGGGATTTAAACAAATTTTAATAAAGAAATTAATCAAAAACTGACTTCAGTTAGATTTGATATAAATTTAATAAAGGATCAGAACGTCTATGATGTTGTATATATACCACATGTTTCTATTCGGTGATTAAGGATTTTATTAGTATTGTGCCATAGCGCCATCGCCATCCCTTAAATTTTTTGGATCTATTTGTAGCAAAGCATATTTTATGAAAAAATATATTTTACCAATTTACACAACATATAGTAGGGTGGGGAAAGATGGGACAACTTTTTATTTTGTTTTGTCTTTCTTTCCGTTTGGTAGTAAACAAAGAACATTCAAAGAATTATGAAACCGTATCCTTACGACTTCCACAGACCGTTAAAAACTCTTTAAAACACGATCAGGTTATTTGGAAATTATTTGTTAAAGGTGTCCCATCTTCCCCCAACCTACTATACATTAAAAGTTTTTTTTTATTGCTTGCATATAGTTTTGGATACCCTACTACTGTAATTTATTCAATAACTTCTTAAGACTAGAAAACATCCTGCAAAAAAATCCAACATTAAAGAAATTAAGTTCACTTACTTTGTGCAGCATTATAGCGAGAAACACAATGAACTGAAGATCCGACCGGTCTGTACTTGCAGCTGCACCCATGGCCACTCCATCTGCTGCAGCATGTACCACCAGTCCTATTGTAGCTGTGTGACCTTTGGATCGCTGGTCAGGCTGCTGGGATCTTGCTGTGCCAACTTTGCTCTGGTTCAGTTCATCTGATATTGCAGAAATTTCACTGTTATCTATGTCGGACGCCTCTGAAATTGAGGGTTTCACAATATGGGGAGGGCTAGCACTTCTTATCGAAAGTGGTCTGTAGCAACTCATGTAAATATATATAGTTAAGATGCTGAGTTTGTTATCTCATGTAAAATGTGACCACTATTTAGAAGAAGTTTTTAGTTACAGTTGTTTTTTACACAAATCTCTATCTCCTTAAAAGTTCTTAATTTACCCATGTTATACCACCCATGTCTGCAACAACAAAGAAACCACACACCTGAATGTAAATCGTGAAGAAAATAAACAAGTTTAGTAATTTATGTCAGTTTTAAAAACAATGCAATTACAAAGTATTGCGAACCTGTTAAACAAAGTAATAATAAACTAAACAATATAAAAAAAAACAAAAAAAAAACAGATTTATTGTAATTCTTTCAGGTGCCTCATAAAGCATAAGTTTAAAAACATGCAATTTCTATACAGATTTTTGACCTAAATGTGCCCACCTAATCTTATTTCAGTTGGGTGAGAATGGCCAGCTCCTCCAAGCTGATCAACAAGCAACATAAACACAAATCCAAGCAGAAGTGAAACTCCAATAACATGGTGGGGTCCTCCTGTGTGGTGATGCTCATGCTTCTTTACATCTGGGGAGTTTTATAGAAAAGAAAAACATTTTGGGGGCACACTGTTGCTGTTTAACTGTTTTTAATAACATATTTCAAATTAAAAGTGGGTAAGCTTGGAGCTAAATGGGTCAAACCAGGGGCGCAACCAGGGGGCTGTTTTGCTGTCATGACAGCCCCCTTTTCCGCAGACACGCACGCAGCCAGAAAGTGCTAAGACGCACACACATGCGTTGCATTCAATATTAGATTCGTTCGCTTGGAATTGGAACAATTTTTCGTTCAATTGTTACGTCACTTGGTCTATTGCAACGTAACTATTAATTATGACATTTCATAATGTGCCCGCTGCCTAACCAACCACGACATCGAAACATCCCAAGTGTTAAAAAGAGTGCCAAAGAAAATGGATCATCTAATTTATTTAAGTCTAAAAATACATGAGGCACTAAGTGATAATATGCTTATAGTAAAAAGCAGTATACATATATATATATTTACGATATAATTTCAAATTTGTTAATGTTCAATGCTGTAGCTACAAGTTTAACATCGTACAATTGAGCAAAATTCTACATACCTTCTACTTCTTCAATGTGAGCACTTTTAAACAGAACACCTGTTTCATCCTCACTCACTGACTTCTCATGTACATGAGCATGATCTGTATCCATACAATACAGGTTTTAAAGCAAGAAAACAAATTTTTCAAAAACACAAAGAAACGTTGCTATATATTAATGAACCTAACTAAAAAAAATGGGCAAGGCAGTTTTATAAGATTAGTGTTCTGTTTCATACACTTTATGCCCGCTTACGAGTTACCACAAATGTTTTAGTATTCTTTGAATTAATGTACAGCTGTTGAATTAGAAAAACAGAAATTGACAACTGGGTTAAAGTAACAATAACATGCACATGCCTTGAACTCGTCACCTCTGGGTAAGAGTCAGGCATGCTAACCATTGTGCCACTGTACCAGACTAACTTGTACAAGGTATCCACTAACTTACCCAGGTTAGAAGAAATAACTTCAACAGGGGGTGTGGTGTACATTGTTTGAACGCCTTCAGGAATAATCACTGCAAGTGCTGTACCAACTAACAGTCCAGCACCAAAGATGGTAAAAAGTTGAATTTTTCTCTGGGAAAACATTACAATCAATGAAATTATGAAACAGAATAAACTTGCCATAAATTAAGAAAAGTTCTTAGACTGAAAATATTCAAAATAATATTTGATAACCGTTGAAATTATTAAGTTAAGCAGGCATTTAATATGCAGGTAAAATGTATAAATGTATTATTCAATTAGAAACTGTATATGGGTATTCCTACGGATTAGTTTAGCACTTTAGCTGTTTCTATTACAAAAAAAGTTTACAAAATTGGTTACTGTTAAGTGTTACCTAAAAAAAACAATTTTATTAGGATATAAAATTATTATATACAATACATAGAGATATACCCATAGGCCTATCTCAAATAAATATCATAAACAAATATATATATTACCTGTGACAAGGTGCACGCAAGTGGTATCCAACCTGCAACCGCACATCCTATAAACATAGCAATAGATAGAAGGCAGACTGTCCAAAACTCTGCCATGTTTTTTTCTTCTGATTCACTTTTTACCACATATGGTATTTAAACATTGGCTATAGGTTAAAAATAAAACAGATGAAATAAATTAGAAATTGCACAGTAGGGTAAAATGAACATTAAAGTTACAATTATTTAAACATGACTAAATTAACTAAAATTGCGGAACAATTATTAAAGGATAACACTTAACAGTGACAGAAAGATAATAAAACAACCGACTTTTTACATGGTTGATCAGTGTCATTACAAATTGGAATACCATGCTGATAGTCGATAAAATAACGTTTGTAGTAGCTTTTTAACAAAGGCTTATATTGCAAATGCCCCCTCCTTAAATATGGGTAGGCTAGTACCAGTTTGAGCTGTAATTTTATTAATATTAACCAAAGAATTCTGCAGAGATAATATGGATGATCTGATACTGTTAGAAGTGGTAACAGCGAGGCCTTGTGTCTTGTCCAGTCTGTTACAAACTCTCTTCATAGTGGAAGACACACCACGACACAAGCCATCATGCTCGTCGTTAATTGCTCGCCACCAGCGAAAGTTTGCCTCTCTGAGCTTTTTATGAAGTATGGAGTTATAAACAGGCGCGATTAAATTTGGAAGAGTTTTAGGTGTACTTGTTTGCACTTCTGTTGTTGACAAAACCTCTTTATTTGTCTCATCTGTGTCTAAACCTTTTGGTAACGCTACATTTGTTTCAATTGTAGTAATTACTGTAGTATTTGAATTAGGGACATCCGTTGGGCTCGAGTTTTGTGTCTCGCTTGAATGAAAAGTGTCATCTTCATCACTATCTGATGCTTCACCTTGTATTACAATCGCAGTTCCATTTTCGCTGGCACTCATTTTAAACAGAAAATTAAACAGCTACTTGCCTATCATACGCTCCGTAAGAACCTACAACAAAAGGCAGTGTGATTAATTACAATGACTAATCAATAATCATACAACAGGAACACAATGTGCATGCCGCATATGTCTAAACGGGGAGTTTGTATGCTACACTGAAACTGTGAAGAAAAAAAATTATTAACTTCACAAAATCGAACAGATTGATATAACTATCGTTATTCAGGATATAACTATAGCTTTTGCTTCATAGTTTAGCAAAATGTGTATTTAACAACACAGCACACTGACTGTTACAGCAAATTGAAATTGCAAACACATGCGATACTTCCCCATTTATATATATCATTGGTTCGACTTTTTTATATATCATTGGTTCGACTTTTTATGGTGCAACACATTTTTTGGGGGTGGTGGCTTCTTTTTAGGGGGTGACCATTTTAGAAAAGCACTGTCCACTGGTAAACGAGGTCGTTTGAAATACTGTGATCTGAGATGTTCTTCTATGTGTTTCTGGGTTACACAAATGACATGCTGCCCTTTCCAATACTTGACCATGTTAAGAGACTGGAGAGAAGAAATAATATCTGCTTGTGTAATGCTTGTCATTTCACTTAAATCCTTTATAGACAAAGTGCCCCTGAAGTCTCTTAAAATTTCAAGCAGCACCCATGTCCAGTAGCTTCTGTAGCTGAGTTTTCCGAGGTCAGAAAGAGGTTTTTCTGGTGATCCAATTTGCCCTTCAACTTTTGACAGCTCGTAGCTAAAAGCGATAAGAAATTTACCATATCCTTTTCTCTGAAATGGTGGCAGGATTAAAATACAAGCCAGGTTGTTGCCATCTGGTGATTCCTTCTCCTTTGAAAAGTATCCAACCGTGTGAGCACCATTTCTATCCACTTCCGTCATTACGTAAAACAGAAAGGGTTCAACATCAAAATATAATGTTTTATGATCTAGAAACAACTTTGCAAGCAGGCACAGGTTTTGGCAGTAAATTTTATGGTCTTTCCCATCTATTTCATACACAGATATCGTGCTTTTTCTGTAAATCTCCCTCCCAGGCGGTTGTCTCCATGTACAATCTGACAAATGCTTTCTGTATGTGGATTCGAACCTCATATACTTGAAACAGTATTCACACACGTTTAACTTTGGCTGTTTCCCATATTCATCTGGGTAAGGTGAAAAGTACCAAGCATCAATCTCATATTTCCCCAGTTGAATCCGGTCAATGTACTTGATTTTTGTAATAGCTTCATGCTCTTTCTCTAATGCAGCAGTTGTGGGATCCATTTCAGCATATGACTTTTGCACATGGTTGATTTCATCATGCTTTCGCTTCTGATTCCGGGTCATACGATTGTCAGCATTTTCATTTGGATCTCCGGGCTTAACCACTGTAGCATTGTTCTCCTGCACTACCTTTGTGAGGTCAAAACGTCCCGCTTCAACCCACTCATCCAACCTCCTATTATAGCCACGATAATGAACATAGTACTCATGCAAATCCCCTCTCAGTGGGTTTACCCGTTTTTGAATAACTTCTGCGATGTGCTCAGTACTATCACTGCGCTGACAGTAATACTGGCCACCAATGACAATTTTACTATCATGGCTTTCACTTTCACATTTGGTTTTCAGTTTTAAAGACGACGTTTGTGGTGTTGATTCTTCAGGTATTACAGGTTTATCAGGATGCTGTGCAGGTTTTACCGTTGCTTCTGGAGCACTTGGTTCAGCAGTACTATTTTCACCATCCATTTCAATTTTTTTAAATATGCCTGTTTCTTTTAATTCATTTACATGGCTGTTAAAACATTTTTTTACATTTGTTTAATCCATTCCATTAAGTTAGGTGTTTCTAGGACTGTGAATTAGACACATGGGACTATACAAAGAAGACGGAAAATTTTTTCCGCTAGAGGCGGTAATTATTTAAATTAAAAAATACGGAAAAACGAACAAAACAGCACTACAAAGTGTTAATAAGTGTAAAACAAATTAATTAAATAATAAAAATACCTTTCTAAATACATAAAACACTAGTAAGAACATATTTCCCACATTAGGTCGGTTATATACGCTCTTTCGTTGTGTTTACTGTCGTCGAGTCTGTGGTGTAGCGGTTTACGTGCGGTCGTAAACTCTCTTTGTTTCATTTTTACCGGGTTCGAGTCCCGCACAGTGGAATACTTTTTTATATTTTTTTTTTAAGTTTTTTTTGTTTGACGAGTTTGGGGTTAGGGGTTAGGGGTTGGGGGTTGGGGGTTGGGGGTTGGGGGTTGGGGGTTGGGGGTTAGGGGTTTATATCTTATGTGTATAAACCGTGAAACTAACTGCTCCCCATAAAATAGAGAAACGAATTTGTCATCGCCTTCTAGCGGAAAAAATTTTCCGTCTTCTCTGTATAGCTCCATGTGAATTAGACTGCCCTACCAAAAAGCTATACCTTTATTTGTAAAAACGGTGCTAGTGAAGAATCGCCCCCACACCTTATTTGCTAACCACTAACCCCTAGGTTAGGGGGTTAGTGGTTATCGGGGTTAGTAGTTAGTGGTCATAGGGGTTGGTGGTTAGGGGTTAGCAAATAAGGTGGGAAAGGGAAGACTCTTCACTAGCACCGTGAAAACAAACAAACACTAGCTAAACCACATTTAATCGTAAACACTGGCTAAAATGTCTCATCGCATGCCATATATAAATCGTACCGACGTGTAACTTTTACTGTACGTACGATGTTGCTGCTGACTTTTATTTTTTGTTCATTCAACCGTGGACATATATTTTGGTTCATAGAGATCGCAAGAAAGGTTCAATAACAAGGTGAAGCCATTTGTTTTGCCACCGGTTTCAAGTTGTAACTTTAATAAGCTATAACTTCATGTTCACGTATACATGGTATATCTTAATTAACTCTGGGTATTCAAACTTTAACACTATACTGTCCTGGTTGGACGCAATCTTATTAGAATTTATTTTATGGTTGGTTATTAACAAGAAAGACATACGTTTTCCAAAACTTATCTTGTAAATGTAAAACACAATGTTTGCAATAGTGACACATGAGGTTTATTTAACACATTTTACACAAAACACACACTGTTATATTTAAAGCACTTAAACTGTTACAAAGATCAGCTTTTGTAATGGCACGCACAGCAGCACAACCTCCGATTAAATGTTCACGGTGCAGAATTTCTTCATTTAGAGTCCATTTAACAGTTCTTCAAGGTTATTTTCAAAGATATCTAAAATAACGTACAATTTTAGGTTTGCAATAATACCTTCTTTATAAGCAATTATTTATTGGCATATATAGGGAAGGTTTTATAGCGAGAGAAGCCAGGGGTACTGAGAATAAGACCAGGATTGATCTATTAGCTCACTGAATATGTAAGAGGGGGGGGGACGGGACACTTTTAGCACAGATATCCAAATATCCTGATCGTGTTTTATTAACAATTAACAACGGTCTGTCTGGGAGTCGCGATGATCCGGTTTTATAATTCTTGAAATTTTTTTTTGGTTTATTACAAAATGGAAAGAGAAAAAATGAAACGGTGTCCCACCTCCCTACAGCCTACTATATAAACACATAGCCCAGTGACTGTAATACATTAAAACGGTGTTCTTATCTTTACCATACGAATTTATATCATTCCCGATAGTTTCCTCATATGACTCCATTTTCTTTGAGTTCCAATGCCATCTTCTGCAACATTATTTTAGGCGATATAAAACCCATAAGAGTCTAATAATATGCCTATTTCGAACTTATAGTAGGGTGGGAGAAGAGGGGACACCTTTAGCAAATAATATTCAATTATTCGAATCGTGTTTTAAAAAAGCGCGAGAGTGCGTTTTTTCTTTAATATTCTTTGTTTACTATACCGAATAGAAAAAAATAGGTTGAAAATGTACCCCTCTCTTCCCCGCCGTACTGTATATGTTACAAAAATTGCATTTAAAAAAACATTCAATAATATTATGTTACCTCCTTCTTTGCTTTATCACTTGTCGAGTGGCGCAGTTCGGACATCTGAAGCTGTCGGCCTGCTGAACCAGTAATATTGAAACTAAAACGATAAGCAACACAAGCTTCATAACTTAACTCTTTTTTAATGTATATCTGTAGATTTTGTTTTTATTTATATGCGTGGCTAGCTTTTCATAGCAGTTTTGCAAGTTAAAAATCTTTTCGTCTTAACGTTAATGTCTATATATATAGCACTATATTATCATGTTATTTAGTGAACGGACAAAACATTCTAATAAACAATTTGTTTAGCACTTTGGATAAGTCTTATGGACTTCGGAAACCGGATATGATGCGTTTGCGGTTAAGAATAGTTAAACGGAAAACAATTAGTTAAAACTTTAAGTAGGGCCGTATTTTCAATAAAAAATACGTTCCCTGCAAAAATTAGGTTCACATTTTTTAGGATAGTCAACGAAACCAGTTTCGTACTGAATACCCGTGAACATAACAACGTCAACACTCTATATTCTTATCCGGATTTAACCAACCACGGCTTTGTTACCTTAACCAATTGTAATACCTGGGAAACCTAACACCGATTCTGTACATTTGGGCGTCGCTAAACAATTGTTCGGTGTGTGTAACGAACGCGTTACATCTAGTAAAACAACTCAGTTACTATGCACTTTCTCCGTCATACCATTACCTCAGTTTGGAATAGAGTTTCGATACATTTTAGCACGAAGTGATCAAAAAACGGATTACCCACACAGTAGCCGAAGCGTTAAAAAACTAGAAACGGCAGGGCATAATAAGTTGGTATTTGCACTGCTAAGTATCAGCATATGGCGTTTGCGGATAGAGTCAGTTTTGGCAACAAAAGAACTGCAACTATTTTGGCGGCTTCGTTTTCCGTGGTAAGGCGTGATATTATACTCATTTAAATTAATTTTCGTTCCAAAAAGATGTTGCGCCGTGTGTTTCTGATATTTCTTGTACGATACAGGCGCAGTTTTTCATCGAGACTCTGACGTTGTTTTGTCTGGCAGTTTATGTATCTGGACCAGTAAACACAGGTTGGTTAAATATTCTAAATACGTTTTGAGAATTCATGCATATCAAAGTCTATAGAATGATTTCTATGGACTTTAATGCATATATGCATCTTTTTTTTCGTATACCCGCATTATAATATATCCTTGCTTTCAGCTTTGAAAGTATTTTATGCATTTGCCGCAATCGGTTGTCCGTTGCTTTTGTTTGTTTCTTCTGTTGCTGTCCGAAGCATCGCAAAGGTATTTTTAACCAAACATTTTTAGGCTTTTTTTAAGCAAAAGTAACACATGCGTTGTTTCTATTTTAGGGTGTGAGCAGCGGCCTCTTAGTTTGGTTGTTGTGTTACTGCGTTGTATCGGTATGTGAACTGATTCTTACTTTAATAGCATTTATAAAGCTGGATAGCTTGCACGATCCATTTTTGTTCTACAACTCCGCATGGGCATTTGCTGTAAGTATGCTGCCGTAAAATATGCGCAGTTACTCCAACATCGGTAAATCCGTGTACTTCGTGATAGATACAACACTCAAATGGTCAACTCTATTTCGGCGCGCAAAATCTATCTACGTGCACTTTAGCGACGCAAGTGTCCCTTCCATTTGATCGAGAAGGCTCCTACGCAGTGTACTTGATTACCCAGAAGGGAGCAGACGGGCTTATAGCAGCATTCGCACTGCTTTTGTTATTTAAAAATATATTCAACGTAAGTTTATTGTTCCCGTAAAATAAAGAAACAGCAGAAACAAAATGGTTTTATATTTAGGTGATCATTCTTATCGTCGGTTCCTCGCATTATAGTGATATGAAAACCGGCAATGGCAGACGAAGGCGATATTCAAGACCCGTAATAAACTTCAGTGTATGTAATCGTATAACTTATCCAACGTTCTATTTATTTCGCAGGCATTTCCGACAGACCCTCACCATCGCGGCAGTGTTCCCCAACGGCGTGTTACCTTTTCCGGCATCACTGCAGTTGCAAGATGACCGCGTATCCGGAAAGCTATATTCCTGGTCGTTATTAAGCAGCTGTATTCTGTTAGTATTGTTCAAGCTGTACTGTCACGCACTTATTTTGTCCGTGTATGCGTTTATTTTAATAAAGAGCAAATTATATCGCATATACCATAAACATGCGTATACGCGATGGACAAAAGGTAGCGTTTTCCACTTTTAAGCCTATATACGGAACGGTAAAACGTATGAATAGCCCAACTTTACAGAGTAAGGCGAGTCTGTACGGAAGGGCACAAAGCGTATAAATAGCCAAACAAGATTCGGCTGCAATAAAACTATCTAGTATTTAATGCAAAAGCATATAGACGGCAGTATAGATTAGGCTATATTATAGTTGGGTGGGGGAAGGCGGAATATATAGCCTACTTTCAGCGCATAATGTGCAAATATCCTGATCCTGATTTATAAACAATTAACAACGGTCTGTGGAACTGGTGAGGATACGGTTTTATAATAATTTGTTTGATACAAAATGGGACGAGAAAACAGAACAAAAAGTGTCCCATGATTTTGCCCCACGCCCCCACCCTATATTATATAATCGAGCGTGAAGGGTAAACCTCGAGTTTTATTCTGCGTTTAGGAATGCATATTTAACAGACCATGTAGAACTGTAAGCCGTCGTTGGTACATATCTTACTCGTTAACTATTATAACAATTTTTATAAAGGAGGTCAAGCTCTGGTAGTTAGTTTCCAGGATGCAACGTTATCATGTTCGCTCTACATCATCTGCCATTTTTCGCATTTTTTTTCGTAGTTCTACTCGCCTTACCAAAATAGAAGCAAGGTGTTCGTATAAAAAGTTAAACTGTTAAAGAACCAATTCAGCTACACTTAAACCTGAAGTTATAAATCTCGACTGATTTGGTTTAAAAGAGTGTATAAGTCACGTCTATTCTTTTTAAACCCGATGTAGCAGCCAATACAGAGAGACCTATATATCACAACCTGCAGTGATTATAACCAACTGTGAGTTAAAACGATTCTGTAAGAAGTACGCGCCATCTGATTGTAATATGTCTTATAATTTATATAGACTGCATTGTATTACGATTGTTATACCACAGTCTTCCGTTTAGTACAGTGCAATAAGTCAATCAATTAGACAAACCAATGGTATACACGCTATATGGTTTGGACGTTTAGGATATACCCATAGTGTTACTCGCGGGATATGATATGTCTCCATTGAATATTATTACAATACGCCTTATGCTAAAACTGTCAATAAATTCAACTGAGTGTCCTATAGTTGTGTCAGTAAGAATGTCACATTTAATTTTGCAAGTCACACCACAGCGCAGCAGGCAGCATATAGCGACGTGTTTTAGAAACAAATGCAACGAGCATGTTTTGTTTAGTTCTATGTAATGTGACACGGTCGGAGTGTTTTGTAATTGGTGCCATTTTTCGCAACTGTTTACTTTGAGCGCGTTAAGGTTCATTTACCTTGAATGGGTTTGCTTTACTTTTTACGTATTTTGTAAGCCCTGCAGGGTCACACTGTGCAGGTCCTACAACGAGTGTATTTTTTCCTCTACATATTTTGATTCTTATCCTTCACAAGTCTTCGCTTTTTCCAGTACTCGTTGTGTGGGAGCAAGTTATGTTGCACGCACTCAATACCCGTAATAAATTTCACTATGTATTTATATTCGTAAAACTATCCCAACGATTTGTTTTATTTGCAGGTATTTCCGACAGACCCTCACCACCGCGGCACTTTCTCCGGCATCTTTGCAGTTGCAAGATGACCTTCGTAAATCCGGCACCGTGGTATAGTGGTTAGCGCGCCTGCCTGTAACCCAGAGGTAAAGGCTCGAAGCTGCTACCATTGTGGGCGTATATGTGTCCTTGGGCAAGACACTTAACGGCAATTGCTCCAACCCAGTGGTCACTATTGGATTGTCTAAATTATCAGCCATACATAAAAAAAAGAAAAAAATCCAAAAAAAAGAAAAAAATCCAAAAAAAATAATCACTCACAAAGTAACATACATGGTAACTCATAAGCTGGCACGAGGTGTTAAACCCGTGTGATAACGTTTGTCGTTTTCCGGCCACGCGTGGATAAAGTAAGTTACATTCATTCATCCGGAAAGCAATATTCCTGGTCGTTATTAAGCAGCTGTAAACGGAGAGTATACGGGAAGCACGCGCCATCTGAATATTATATAACTTATAATTTACATTGGCTGCATTTGTTTATGATTGTTCTACCAGTCTTCCTTTTAGTATAGTGCAATGAGTCGATCAATCAGACAAACCAATTCAAGGCCTATATAGGACTACCTTATACACGACATGGTTTAAACGCTTAGGATATTCATTTCATTCATTCTTGACACTAGTAGGAGATCAGAAATTTCTAGTAAACATGGAAAATAACTTTGCTGCTATTCTGGAGAAGATTGGATCACAGGGAAAGTATCAAGTATTAATGTGCAGCCTTATGATTTATAGCGCGGTGCCAAATGGTCTGTTTGGTATGGTACCCGTGTTTATACATGATACCCCGAACCATTATTGTAAGATACCGGAGTTGGAAGTATTGGCAAAAACTCAGGTGCGCCACGTTGTTACAAACCTGTATACAGTGCTTTAAATAAATTAGGCAGTTTTGAATCAACTTTTTCAACAAACAGAATTTGAGTCAGTGCCATAGGTAATCAGTTTACAATTACCAAATTCGTATTTCTATTCGCAAGCATAACATTATTGCGTTTTTGTATTTTTTTATAGTGTGAGTAGTTCACACATAAAACAAGTTCTGTATGGATGAATGTAACTTTTAAATTCTTGCAGAACGAGACGACTTATATATATGTTATTTAAGGGTGTGCTCTTTCACAAATCCCGTGTCCGCTATTATAAATTATAAGCGCACTTAATACTTATACACAAATTAAACTGCATTTTTCTATATTCACAGATATAACGACATTGGTTTCACATGGAATGGAACGTCAGCAATTCCAATGCACGCGAACAACAGTAACCGTGTTATATTGGATTGCAACCATGGATGGGTATATGAAGGTGACATAACTACGATATCCACAGAGGTGCTTGCCATTTTGGATTCCTTTAATATTACAGATTTGGAAATGCCTGTAACTCTTACTGTTTGTTGTGTTTCTGTGACTTTTATTGTTCTATAATTCTAAGGTGGATGTACACAGTATCCGGTGTGAATTCCGGACAAAAGTACAATACAATGTTACTCGATTCTGACAGCAAAAATTCGACCCGGTGTTATAATATATTCGTTTCGATTGATTTATTTGTACCGGGCGCTATTGCGCATGCGCCAAGACGCTACTGCGCATGCCCACACTCGGTCTAAATTTATCACGACCCTCCATTAAAAACGTTCCAGACAAGATGTTTACACGTTAAAACTTTAGTTTTGATTTAAAGTCATCAGAACTGAGTTGGTATGTTATTTGTATCCTATAGTAAAAAAGTTTGGGCTAGTTCAATAAGCACATTTTACTTATAATTTACGGTGCTGGTGAACCTCTCTGTAACCCTTACTGTTCTGTAACTATATGTTACGGGTATATCATTCCGACTAATATGAGACGATAAAAAAAGACAAAGTCGTACTCCAACCTACTATATTTAACATAAATAAATATCAGTACACATATGATAGCTATTATAAATAACTATAGCTATCGTATAATTTAGTGGGACGGTGTTTGTTCGAACGGTTGGCTCATCTAGGGGAGTCGTGAGGATACGGTTTTATAATTCTTTGAATGTTCTTTGTTTTTTATCTATCGGGACAAGAAAATAGAATAAAAACGTGTCCCGTTTCCCCTCACCCTATAGTATAGTATATTAAAATTGTCGACATTGATAAATATACTTTCTAATATTTTTACGCAGATACACCATTTGTTGTTCGGGCGGCGGAGGTAAAAGTGGACCAAGTATTCGTCAAAGTCTGTCCGTTTAATTTAACTACCTTGTTACAAATAAAATACGCAGTTCGATGAACTCCAAGTCATTGTCAAGATGTTTTATTGCTTAGTAAACTAACAGGGAAGCACTGTTTTCTTCTTGATGTAAAACCCGGCGACTTCGTATATAAAAAAATATTTAAGGCGGGGACTATATAGCATACTAATACAATATGGGAACCGTAAAGCAGCAAGATTAATGTTTGTGTTGTAGGTTAGGGGGAAATGAAACACTTTGTCGGGCGAGTCTTTTATTCAGCAGTATTACCACGACTTTATAAGGCGCGCGTCGAAGCTCATTATTGTTGTTAAATATTAAAAAAAATATGTTAAACAGGTAAAACATGCGAAATAGTAAAGTGCTAGTCTTGAATGCTCGCTAAATTATAGTAAAGCTGATGAAATATTGTAGTTTACTACGAGTGTGAAAGATGAAACTAGTTTCATGTATATTCATAAAGAAACTTGAATATTCATAAAGAAACTTGAAATAAAATTATTTCAGTTTTGTGAAAAAAACTAAGATATAAACATGACATGAGGTAAATAGACAGGGGTCAATATGGCTTTAATTTCGAAAAAAAAAACATTTTAAAGTTATAGATCAGTTCACATGGCAAAGAAACTAGCACACCCGGTTAATTTCGGTAGGTTAACTACAAGTTGCAGAATACTATTAATATAAAAGAATTTAAATTTTAAATCCGTCATTCCCCTCATTGCTGTTTTGTAGTATTGTTATTATTGTCAAACTTTTAAACGTTTGCTTTTAATTCAATAATTTATACCTCAGGCGTAACCAAATATAATACACTGATATATTAACAAGATATTATAAGGGAAAAATATTCTAAATTCAGTCACTTGCACTTTATCAAAGTGCAAAAATACATAACCGCGTTTCAGAAGTTATTATGATGTGACGTAATCATAAGTTATTATGACGTAATAAAGCAAATTTTGTTAAACTTATATACACTGGCCAATTTTCTCATTTTTATATTAATTTCGAAACGAATGCTTTTTTAGATCTGTAGTATACAATAGCCAGAAAAATTATCAGGTATTAAATAGACTTAACAAACAAAATTTTGCTGATCCAAAGCGGCTTGTGTTTAAGATGTATCTAATTTTATTTGGTGTAAAATGCAGTCATTTTTTCCAAGTAGCCTACCTATTATGCAGAAGTTTAACTTGTTTCTGCAGAACACGTTATGCTTGACTGGCAAAATCGGGTTTCCTGTACTAAAAAGTCTGCTATGTACGTTTTCTGCAAGAAAAATTTCGGACCTAGATTTTTTTTTAGAACTGTTAGGTGTCAGAAGAAACAAATAGCGATAAAACAGACAGCATTTGTGGTACGAACTAGTTATTTTATCACTTCAATGTGCTGTGTAAACTGCTTTTCTGTTGTTATGTAAGCAAGGTTTCGCTTGTTTAGAACTAGATTTCGGGCTGTTAATAGACCATCTAAAACTAACCAATGGGTGCACCTGCATCTGAAACCAGCTTTTTCAATTATACTGTATGTGCAGTTTTGCAAAACAGTCTGTGTTTGATCAGTTCTTTCAGGTTACACGCGATAGTTTGGAGTTAATAGGCACATAACGGCCTATAACGGTCTACTGCAAAAGAAAGACATAACGGTCTACTACTGCAATGTTTAGTCTATAGTTACAGAAGGCATCCATTCATTTCCAGTTACTGCAAAATATTAGTTGACTTTTTTAAAATAGGCGATTAGATTGGCTTAAATTGGAATTTTTCTTAAGAGGTCGCACAGAAATTGCATAATAATAAGTCTAAGTGTATTGTGTTGACCTTCGTGTGTATATAGTGGTCACCAATTAGCTTGTAGATTTGTATTGGTAATTTGTACAAAACTGATGGATCAATTTGCTGAAACTCTGGACAAAATTGGCTCGTTTGGCAAGTACCAAGTTTTCATCTGCGGATTGTTAGCCTTTAGCACTGTCCCGAATGGATTTCTTGTTATGGCGCCAGTGTTCACACAAAACACTCCGCAACATTACTGCCGAATCCCACAACTTGAAAAGCTAGCCACGCAGCAGGTAACCGACATTTTTTAATTAAAAGCTTTAGACTATCAATTGCGTTTCGTGACAGAATATTTCGCGGGATTCAACTGAATACCAAACTTGGTTGGATTTCAGTTTACCTTTGGAAAAGAATAAGGAAGGGGTCTTTGCAAAGAGCCAATGCAAGAGGTATATGGTATATATTTATAGTAAATCCACGGCCTACTAGAGATATCTAGTAGGCCGAGAGATATCTCTAGTAGGCCGTGGTAAATCCCTTTTTAACACAGGAGATCCCGTTTCTTATCCATTAAGACAGGATTTTTCAGAATTCACAAATCTAATTGTTATAGGTACAGCGACATAGGTTTCACATGGAATGGAACGTCAGCAATTCCAATGCACACGAACAACAGTAACCGTGTTATATTGGATTGCAACCATGGATGGGTATATGAAGGTGATAGAACAACTCTTGCTACAGAGGTGTTTGGTTCTACTATGTAGTATATAATATTCAAATATTCGGATCGTGTTTAAACCAAAGTTAGTATAGACCAAGTTAGGAAACGGATTGTAAAACAACGAGTCTTGTTATCCATTGTCGCGCGTCCATGACGTCATAGACGCCACCATTACGGAGCCCACGGCATAGCATTTTATCATTGCTGGGTGCTGTTTTTCGTTTAAATTTTGCGATTTTTTAAAAACCAAGCACTTCTGCGAGTAAAAATGGCTTTCTACTAATGTTATATCTTATCACAATAATAAACCTCACAAAAATAATCAACTTTTATTGAACATTCAATCGATTAAGGAGTAAAAAAACAGAAAATATCAAGTTTACTATAGCCAAAAACATAAAAAAACATGTTTAAAATATAAAAATACAAACAAAAACGCATAACATTACCATAAACTGGTGTATCTAGCTGCAGTTTTGCATGTAAATTGTCGTGATTTTACTTTTTGGCTCACAAACTTAACACGTATACCCGGCAACGAAACTTAAGGTATATTTGTAAAATTTGCCTAATATCGAAGTGACATTGAGGAAAACAATACTGAGTTACTATTTTTTGTCCTCTGCTTGAATTAGTAAGTTACGGGTCTTTATGAAATCGGAAAACGCGAACACCTTATCTGCTAGTACTTATTAAGCAGTTTGGAGCTGCATGTCCACTCATGTTGGATTATACATGTAGTAAAGAATGGTTCTGTAGATTCGTAGGTATGATCAAATACTATTATGTAAACTAAGCTGATTGCTGCTAGTCTTAATCGCCAACGTAAAGTACCCTGTTAAACCACACTGTACGCCGAAAACCAGTCAAAATATTAATTTACTTCACATTAATTCCTAGATTTAATATTATATAACAAGGTTTGTATTAGAAATTATATTTTAAATGTTAAAACAACCGCTATATGTGTTTTCTAGCTTTGTATCGCTTACAAGAACTAAATGAACACATGCCGACCATGCATTTGTATAGGCGATTCACGCTCTGTGGGCTCCGTAATGGCGGACACGAGCGGGGGTTTCCTAACTTGGTCTATACTAACTTTGGTTTAAACCATTAACAACGGTCTATAGGAGTCGTAAGGATACGGTTTTATAATTCTTCGAACGTTCTTTGTTTACTCCCAAATAAAACGCGAAAACAGATAGAAAAGGTGTTCCATCTTCTCTACCCTACTAATACATAACATAACAATTTCCACTTTATTTTTCAGTGGGATATCGTGTGTGATGATGCATGGCTCTTGCCTCTGACGACAACATTATATATGATTGGGTTTTTAATTGGGTCGTTTATAAGTGGAATCTTTTCGGACAGGTTTTGTATACCTTCCTTACTGTATTTATGGTTGTATAGTAAGTAAAGTTTTTGTTTCGCAGATACGGCAGAAGGCCCACGTTCCTACTTGGTACTGTGGCAATGTATGCGTGCATAGGATTAAACAGCTTTTCTGTGAACATTTACATGTACATGGCGACTTTTTTTGGATGTGGTGTTACGGCACTGATCAACTACATGGCTGCATTCGTTTTAGGTCGGTATATAACGTTATAGAAGATGCCAAACGTACAAAAGGGTGTACCGGAATAAAAAATGAATTTCTTTTATAGCAAGTGAAATAATCCATGTTTCGAAGCGATCCTTGATCGGCAGTTTGGAAACTACTGGATTTTCTGTCGGATACATGGTGCTAGTTCCAGCTGCCTACTTAATAACCGACTGGCAATGGCTCGTAAGAATTCAAGTCATTTTCGGCTTAATCTTCATACCCTATTATTGGTAAGTACATATCGTTTAGTGGAGGAGGATGGGACTCTTAGTACATATTGCTTAACATTTCATAAATCAAAATATACGTCGGTTTTTGGGGGACTGCAGCTTAAAGATCTGCACAAAAAAGTCTTTGTCATCTACATATCTCAGATTTTTTTCACAAAACTAAAACTAATTTTAAGAGCCAAAATCACACCGTGCAAAATATTTTATCCTTTTTACTCAACTACGGTATACTGGATTAGTGATTTAAAATCGTAAACTACAAAATTTTGGCAGCTTTAATATGATTCAGCGAGCATTAAAAATTAGCATCCTATATTATTATGCTTTTAATCAACCACTCCTGTCTTGAACCGAGTCCCGTATTCCCAGCCTACAATAAAATCAAATATCCTTTACCACTAAGCTAGCGAGCGGTAAACGTCGATTTTACAGTGACGAAACTCGTGCAATTTCTATGACAATATTAAGGTGGTGATTCTGCATGCATTAGGTGGTTACCGGAGTCTCCTTTATGGTTAATGTGCTCGGGTAAGGTTGAGGAAGCGATGGTAATTATGCGCAAAATTGCAAAAATCAACGGCAAGACAATTGAAGACGACGATTTAAAGAAGTCGTTGCTTCTGGTGGTATGTGTGGCGTAAATCGATTCTCAACATACCATTGTCTGTTAATATGTACACTCTTGCAGAAAAGTGATGAAAAAGAAAAGCCCCAAGAGAAAGCTGTTCAAAAATTCACATATTTGGACATGCTGAAACATTCAAGTATCCGTAAACGGTCCCTGGTTATGTTCTACATTTGGTCAGTATTAAACTTGAAGTCAAGACCTCAAACTAACCAATATTTTAAAGGTTCATGGTGTCCATGGTTTACTACTGCATCAGCCTGAATACTTCCAATCTGGGTGGAAACAAGTTTATCAACTGTTTCGTAGCAGCAGCTGTTGAGATTCCTTCTTATCTTCTGTCCTGTTTTTCACTGGAATTAGTTGGAAGACGTTGTGTGCTATCATTATTCCTTTGCATTAGTGCAATTACACTTGGAATTTCACCATTTTTAAAAGCAGGCAAGAATATAATTTCAATAAAATTTAAAGCTCCGACCTTTGCAAAGAAAGTGACTTTAAGAACATTTTTCTTCTAATTGCACAATAATACTTATCATTATCATTGTTTGCATCGATTATTTTGAGTTTCCACTTATAAAGTTACAGGTTTTTATTATTCTTTGTGGGTAAGATTCTTGTTAAGGGCCTGGGATTTAGCCTAGGCTAGATCTGGCCCATTACCCAACACCCAAAAAGCCCATTTAAGTCTTTCATGACCTGTCAATACGCGACATCGCCGTCAGTATTTTTCGCACCCTTTTTACCCTCGTGTGGTTACGAGTTCTCACACTTTTCAACTTGGTTTATGATTTTTGCTTTGATATAGCTTAGCCTTATATTTTGAACAAAGTTACAAGGTTAATCAGGTCTTTTTAACACGGTTCTTTCCATAGAGTTAATTTAATATGACTTGTTATTTGTAATCCATAGCCAAATTACAAAATATGTGACGTTTGTTTGGTATAAGTTTAAGATTATCGCGATTTTCAGTTTCTGAAACTCTTATGATTGCGGGGGCGATGACAAGCAAATTCTTCATTAGCGCGTGCTTCAATATCAGTTACTTATTTTGCGGTGAACTTTTCCCAACTCTCATGAGAAACATGAGTATTGGAGCGTCTTCTACTGCTGCAAGAGTTGGGTCTATTGCTTCACCTTATCTTATTTTCTTAGGTACGTTTTACTATGGCTACATTATACTCAGTGTATGCGTCAAACCCTGAAGATTAATATTTATTTATAATTAATCGTCATTGCACCGCAGCAGCACACGGTGTATGCAACGATAGGTGACGGTTTGGGCAAAAAATGTTTTATATGTGTGAATAGCGAGTCGTACCTGGCCAACGAAGTTCAAACACAGGTTACATATATATAACAGGCCAGCAAACAAACTTCTATTCTCCGTACCTCATTATGGCTTCATTTGGTCTGTCGGCTGCGGGACTTTGCTTGCTTCTTCCAGAAACGAAATCCATTCCATTGCCAGAGACGATGGAAGATGCTGAAGAATTAGAAAGGTTACTAGCTTAATATTAAATATACGTTACAGGGCCAACTTTAACCGAAATCCCTATGGTCGACCGGCTGCATCCGTATATGATAACACCAAAAAAAGACTAAGTTACCAGCCTCTTTGTAATAGGCAATGAAAAAGAAGGCTTATTTGTATGAGCGGACTGTACAAAACGCTTTACTGTTTATTTTTCTTCACGCAGGTACACCATATGTTGTTCAAGCAGAAGCAGAAAAAATATGCCAACAACTTGTCAAAGTTCGGCTGTATAAAAACGAGCTCGTTACCGTTTCACTGGCGAATTTTAGATTGCTAAAAACACAACACATTACTAACATATTTTTGGCCAACAGATTACCAACATTTTTACCCAATCTATAGGTTTGAAAGTAAAATGTTAAAAGTAACAAAGTAAAATTGCTTACAGTGTATACTTTTAACTGCACCTAAAAATATTACGAATATATCTAATAAATCAGGTGTGTAATTACTAAGTGTTGTGAATGCGCAACGATAAACCAGGGGATATTAAATCAGAAGAAACAATTTAACACTATTGGTATGGTTAGAGTAAACTGTATAAAAAGCCACGTTTTGTGGGAGTTTTGAACGGGCAAATATTCCCTATTTGTTTGTATATGTGGGTAGGTCAATGTTACTCGTCATGCGGTCAATGGCCCAATTTTAAACAATACTATAATCAAAACAAACTATTGCTTTCTGATAGCTAGTTAGGCAGACATAAACATTGCTATAGTATAGAGAAGATTTATATACGAATATGACTTACAACGGTCGAGTGTTTATTGTGAAAAGTCACATTTCTGGAACACTAGTCGTGCCTGCGGGCAAGCGTCAGCTATGATTTTAAACAGCTTGCAAATCGAGCAGCTAGTGGTTCGACTTTAAGTTTTTACAATTATGCTATGATCAACCCCGGGATGCAAGAAAAAAGAGCCAGCAGACAAGCCGGTTTTCGTTAGCCGTGAGACACAGAACGCGAGATTTTCGTAAGAAGTGAACGTTTTTGCACAATGACAGCAAGGTATATGAGAGTTATTTATTTAATTGTTGCTATCGTTCATGTTTCTTATCAGCAACAAGAAGAAATAAAACGTAAGTTAAACATTGATTAAAAAACTTAAATACCAAGTTCGCAAATTAAACATATTATTGAGTTTTATGCATAGATTCGCTATCAGTAGAATTCTCATAGTACTTATACTTTCTTGACGTGTAGACATTCATATGTAATAGCTTAGCACTAGCCAACAATAACGCCTTTTAGTAGGGAGGATGAAACACCTCTTTATTGAGTATTTTTTACATAGTATAAGTATAACTATGTAAAAAGAGATGTATCAAGTTATATTCTATCAGCCGAAGTGATTGGAACATGCGGTGGAAGGTACACTGGATCGAGAAGCGGGAGTTTTTCCAGTCCAGGCTTCCCCTTTACCAACTACAACACAACAGCCAATTGCACTTACGAGGTTGAAGCACCTTCAGGTTATCTTATTGCAGTAAGTGGAACGAGTGGTTTTAAAAGTACAAGGATACAATATTTTGACGAAATGCTGACCGTTATGTCTTATACGAGTTTAATACTTACAGTAGGGTGGGGAAAGATGGGACACCTTTTCGTTTGATTCTCTTGTCAATTTAGTAAAGTATACAAAGAACATTCAAAGAATTATTAAACTTTATGCTCACGTCTCTCATAGACAGTTGCTAATTGTTTAAATCATGATCTGGGCATTTGAGTATTATGTGCTAAAGGTGTCCTGTTTTTAGTGTTGTAGGGATAAGGTTATGTTCTGTAGATATTCGTAAAAGAGTA
Source organism: Ciona robusta (assembly GCF_009617815.1). Lineage (NCBI taxonomy): Eukaryota > Metazoa > Chordata > Ascidiacea > Phlebobranchia > Cionidae > Ciona > Ciona robusta. The sequence continues at coordinate 1,994,183 of NC_143238.1, read as the reverse complement.
TCAAAACATGAACCATCTTACTCAAACTTATCCGACAGGACAGGAGGACAGTCTAAATTAAATGAAAAATACTAACGTCTTAATTTTAGTTTCAGAGCACATACATGGACATCGAGCCTGTGGTACTGGGTGTTTGCTTTGACTTTGTTGCGGTTTACAAAACTGGTAACCTAAATGACGAACCCGAAAAATTTTGCGGCAGTTCCAGTATTCCGTTAGACTCGACTACAGGCAATCGGCTAATGTAAATTATGCATTGCTTTTTTAGAGTCGGGTGTTTGAACTCTGTTGCTTTTTTAGAGTCGTCTTTCAAAGTGATCTGACTTTCAACTACCCGGGGTTCGTTGTTACTTGGGGTTGGGTCGACCCATCAATTCTGCCACCCGTTTTAGAGTGTAATTTCGACGGAGCTATACCTTTATGTTCAGGTATATACACATTATATTAACTCGGTAATAGAAACGTTTTTAAAACAACACTTTAGGTTGGACGCAATTCACTTACGATTTATTTGACTGGTCGCTTGATCGAGCGAGATATGCGGGCTCCGTTATAGGCATACAAGAGGACCATACGACAGGCACTATAGGTAAGTGTGTGATTTATTCATGGCATTAAACATCGCGCATGAACAATGAAAACTTTCTTTCTCTTACATTGCATTGTTCATATGTTATAAACCTTAATATTGTTTGGCCAACATGTTTACTGTTACGGTTTAAGATTCTAGTTAACTGACGTACATAACTGTATACACAGCGAACTAAATGCAACCAATACCGACTGTAACGGTCTATATGGCGTGTCCTAGAATGGCCGAGCTTGTCAAACGAGGGATGCAGATTGTCGGAAAACGCTTACGAAGATTAAGTGTAAAACAATTATTTTGGTTGTTGCGAGGTGCGTGCGTACGGTTTTCTAAAAATAAAAAACACACACACAGGCCGTATGGTTTTACAAACTATCGCACACAAAAGAAAACAAGTACATTAAAACACACATACCGGACAATTTTGATGACATGTAACCCGGCGCACACAGGGTCGCTCAGGGGTAACGAGTTAAACAAGGTGGAGGATTGCAGATAAAATTCAGCATCACACTTAAACAGCGACAGAAAAAAAGTACAGACAAAAAATGGTTGCCAGCAATCTAACGTGGCGCAATTGTGACGTCACAAAGCACAAACAGTTTTACATTGGAAATTGAATTTGGGGACATAACTAAGCTAAACTACAGATCAAGAACAAATTAAGACGTTACACCGACTATATGATATTAAGCAACAGTAGAGTAACAGTTGGTACATACCTTCTTCAGTAGCAATGATGAATATAATGTTAGTAATATAACTATCTTTTTACAAAACTGCAAAGCTGTGAATTAATAGCTACCATAAACTGTAGGTGTCTACTATCACCAGCAGAGTCAGACTAACTCCATGAACAACAAACCAAACTTGTGGTTAAAAGAAAGCGTGGACTCGCGCGGCGACTGATTAGAAAATTGGCTTAAAAAACGCGCGCTTTTTGAGACCTTTGCATGTATTCGCAAAGCGTTTTTATTAAATTCTTTCCCTAAATATATGTTCCACTTATCATTAAAATTTCCGCATGTTTTTTATTTTAAGTTGGTAGATACGCATATATCACCTCTGAGGGAAGAAATTTAGGAGACAACGCTATTCTGCTTTCACCAACTGCGTATGTTAACGGTAGGAAGATTACAAAAGAAGAAGAATTAACTCTCATTTTACATCTTTTAATTTACATTAACTGATACAGATGATGAATATTGCTTTAATGTTTGGTATCGTTCAACGGGTGATGGATATCTGTACATTATCAAAGTCAATAGTGATGGTTCCGCCGAATATATCTTTTCCAGTTCCACCGCAACCGACCAAGAATGGCGAGTGGCAAGGGTACCAATTCCACAGACGGCCACCCCAGTACAAGTATGCATATTGGTGTTTTACACATATACAAACAGAACATATTCATATCTTTGGCATAGAGAAAGGTGGGGGAAAGGGCCATCGTTTTATTGTATTTTCAAGTACCGTTTGCTAGTGAACATTCAAAGAATAATAAAACCGTATCTCTAGGCCCACGACTTCCATAGACCGCTGTTAACTGTTAAAAAACACGATCACGATATTTGAATTGTATGTGCTAAAGGTGTTTCATCTTACCTCACAGTACCATATTTGTGTGTTATTAGATTGCTGTTGAAGGCGTCATCGGAAATAACTCGACGCTTGCAATAGATGATATGCAATTATCGAAAGGTCCATGTCAAACTATAACCACATCAACAGTTACACCAAGAGGTATAATGGTTTCGCACTTTAATGCCCCAAAACCGTAAGCGTATTTTTAAATGCAGTCTGTCAGGCAGCAATCTGCAGTCTGCCAACCATGGCATACTAGAGATACCGTTAACATAACATATCTCTCTAGTTAACATATCTCTAGTAGGCCGTGTGCCAACCAAGTCGCACAAAATTAAGGCTTAACCGAATCGGAAAAGAGCGATTTGGTCAGTTATAAACAGAAAGGACTGCATATACCAGTTGTATTTTAGATATTGGCAAACCGTAGCATGCATTAGCGTATGTCAGTATATATATTTACGAACGTTTTCAGTTTCAGTAACTCCTCGTGCAACAACCACACAACCTACAACGACAAGAGAAATTTTAAGTAATGCTTCCTTCTTTACGTCATTTTTTCTTGTTATTTGCTATTACCGTCACAGACCAAAACATATAAAAATGCTGCTTTCGGAAAATCTATATAGTATGACGGCCGGTGGGATGCGACATTTTATTCTTTTGTCCCATATGGTAGTAAAGAAAAAGTAGACCTTAATTGTTTAAAACACGATCAGGATATTTGGAAAATAAGTGATAATGGTGTTCCGTCTTCCCCCCCAAAATAGCAAACGATACTCAGAGTAATGACTAAAATTCCAGCATGTTTGCAAATAACTATCTATATGTTGCAGCAACCAGAGAAATTTCAACCGAAGATCCTGTGATTGAGACTACAACGATGCACCCAGCTGTCCAACATATATTAAATACCTTACACAATATGTTTGTTATGATCGTGGAATGGGTCAGGCAGAAGGTACGTTATTTATTTGAATATTATACTGTTCATGAGGACTTTCGTGCTAATCAGTTTATTTTACAGGAGTATTAACTTGTCCGCAACGGGAAATTCCGTGATTATAAACTATATTGTATTAATCGTCAACAATCCGTTTTAAATCCTTGCAATCCGATTACACATCAACGCAATGTTTTATTTAAGTACTCGTACAACGTAAGGGTAATTCCAGTAAGTTTAATTATTTTTATCATAGAAACTGAAGTAATATATAATATACAACATCGTAGCTTATACAGGTTAAAGCTTGTCAAGCTTTTTTACGGTTTGTTTTGTCGTATCACCAGATAACAGAATAAATATGCTGTTCGTTGAAATAAATACAGGACTTAATCATGAGTGCAGGATTGTTTTTCTCAATTCTGTGGTCTCACTTTACGTGCCATTTGTAGTCTACAATACAAATAATTATTACGTGACCAAAAATATCATGTTTTTACTTTACCGTCATCCATCTGGCAAATAGAGAAAGCAAGTTTCGAAAACCTGTGGTAATTTGTTTGTTCGCTCTTTCACGCTCCGAATCAACGTTACCTTGTAACGCGTTGGGGCAGTCCTTGTACTTTATACATCTATGAACGTATAAAATGTTTTATCCTGTGGCCGGAAAACGAGTGCTTTTTTCATGCATTTCGTGTCAGCTTAACGAGTTACCAAATACGTTACTTTGTAGGTGATTATTTTATTTGAAATTTGTAATGTTTTTCTGATAATTTTGATAACCCATTTGTGGCCTCTGGGTTAGAGCAATTGTCGTTAGGTGTCTTGCTCTAGTCCGTGACACATACACCCACAAATCTGAACAACGTAAATTTAAATAACCCGTAATATGCATTGCGCACAGTTTTTAACAGCACGCAAAAATACTCTATACTCTACATTCGGGATCGAAATATCAAATTAATATAAGCAACTTACACCCCGTTGTGTAGAAACGGTAGGTGAGATGGACACGCACAACGTGAAACGCAAACAGGGCTACAGCTTGCTCCTTCGGGGCCGGCAGAACAAGTTTTGTTGCACGAACTTGCACAAGCTTGATACAGCTGGTTGGACGGGCATCTCACCGTGTCTGGATAAATATGAGTATATTACAAGGGCGTCGCTTGGTTGTGCTGTTGTGTCGCTTGTTGTCAGTTTCAGTTAACCAACAACGCAGTATTGCAGGATTTGCGACTGCAGATGCCTAAATTGCTCCACACATCAAACGAAATGCAGCTTAGATATTGGATTTTGGTTTATATAGCGAATATTGGATGTATAGGTTTATAGAAGCTATATCTGAAGTAGGTAGAATGCTACCCTTGAGTTTTATACTTACCAGAGCAGTTGGCTTCGTCAGAACCGTCGAAACAATCGTCAGAACCATCACATACAAACTCCTGTCGCACACACCCGACCTCCTGCCCATAATCCGCGTCTGTATACACAAAAACACGCAAGTTGTTTTTAAACAAGCATTTACGTTTTTTAAGTTTTTAAGGTTTGCATTTACCTTCATTAAAGATGTCATGGAATGGATTCGCGCATGTAAATTGACCCTCTTCACATACGTGCTCTGTAAACACACATATTACACAAATGTACTTACTATAATCCTCAATGCCATGTATAGCTTGCAGGTGCTTGTCGCGACGAACGAGTATTTGCAGTCAGCAATAAGTGTTTGCTATGTGGTACAAAGTGCAATGAAGTGGTTACAAAATGAAGTTGCGCATACATTTAACTCACATAGGCAAACACGCCTTGTGCATTTATATACCGAACTTGGTCAATACAAAAATATAAGACCGTTTCATACCGGTGGGGCATCGTCCTTGTGAAATCGTGACATCATCAATTGCGACATCCGACTTGAACGAACGACCTCTAATAGCTTCAAACACAATCTTAAAAACGAGATGATATGTAAAGCTAAGTGGACATGACATAAGGTAGCAATTACTGCGCCCACTTGACATACCTGTATCGTTTGATTATAATCTTGTATTGTCAGTGAAGCGTTTAGCCATTGTGGGCCCGTGTTGTTTCTATAAGCGGCCACTACTGTCCCATGATAATTATCTGAAATCACGACCACATGAAGTTCACCTGTCCCGTGGTTGTGATACCAGAACCTCAAACAGTAAGGCTGGTCACCTGCATTTTATAATCAATGATATTTTTTTCATAGCATTTATTAAGTTACTGAAACTTTAATATTACTGATTATTGCAGGCGTTCTGAGTGCAGCCGTGTTTCTGTTTCTTGCATTTGATGCTTCGATGTAAGCATATCTTCCATCTGTGAAGAATTGAATTGAATGTTACTTTCTCTATCCTCGCATGACAAAAAAGCAACCATCGTTAATACCCAAGAGCTCTTTTTTATACAGTTTATGCCTGCTTACAAGTATAAACGCAAAAGAATAGGGGTTCGGTCTTTCATACGCGTTGATTATAAACTCATGCTACTTACACGGTCCGCCCGTTGTATGGTCGTATGTTGGCCCTGTGTTTCGAGAAGGGGTTGGACCCCGAAAAAATGTCCAATCGAAATGATCACCCGTCAGCTGACTCCAACCTACAATACATTTGAATAAAAAAACATTTTTAATATGTATATATATAGAGAGAGATATATAGATAGATAGATATATCTTTCAGACCTGGACAAAGAGGTATAGGGTCATCAAAGTTGCAATTCAGAGAATGTCTCATGTTTCCTGGAGTTAAAATCCACCACGAAATGACAAATCCACCGGCAGATACTGACCCATCTGAGACGAACATCACTCTGCAAAAAACTCTTTGTTTTGTGGCATTGTTATATACAGGGCGAGAGAAGATGGGACCCCTGTAGCACATATTACCCAAATATTCTGATCATGTTTTAAATAATTAACAACGACCTATATGGGGCTCGTTGGGATACGGTTTTAAAATTCTTTGAGTGTTCTTTGTTTACTACCGTATGAAATAAAACAAATAGAATGAAATTGTGTCCCATATTCCCCCACCCCACTACTACGGGTTGTTGTGATAAAAAAGTCTGTCACTTACGCCAGTTTACTCCCTGTTGTTACGTCGGGGTAAATAACCTCTCGGCCGCAGTATCGGTCAAATGATTCACCAGTGATGCTGCCGCTTGGAAATACGTCAACGTGATCGTAGCAGGCGTCGTCAACTCTACCCTCCAAGTCCATGTATAGACTTTGGTACTGTGTAAAACCATACAATGTTTGCAAAAGAAGTACCTACCTACGTAATAAGATTTCGTCATTACAAATATTGTTACAAGCGCTTACCGCAATGACTTGTCCCGGGCCAGCAACTATCTCGTATACGCAGGTGACATCTAATGTGTAGTTGTACAAGGGAAAGTTGGGACTAGCTATCCTGCCATTTAAAACACCAATAACTTCCTTGTCACAAGTCCCTCGTATTCCAGTCGCTAAAAATAAATTAGGATATTAAGGTAAGCTGGGGTAAGATGGGAAATGCTTTTATTTACACAAAATTATAGAACCGTAACCCCACAACTCTAAAAATAATTGTTAGTTGTTTAAAACACGATATATATAACGATATCCCATATTACCCCACAGTATTATATACTGCTTATTAAAATATGTTAATTATATTTTGTTTGGTCAAACTCGACTTCAATTTATTAATTTACATATAACCTTACACGTTATTTCAATGTGGAAAACAGGTTTGGCAGCCAAAACATCGAAATAGAATTAACGCCGTTAACCGCCAAATTATTTAGTCATATTAATTTATCAATTATAATCCTAACCGGTTTACCTTGACATGCTGATTTATTGTACAGTTTACTCACGTTTTGTTTCTGAATGCTGTAATGACTGAGACGCTTGCCCTGAAATTGCCATACTACACCCGAAAATAATGCAAATCCAAAATCCACGCATACTTTGGGGACGTTAGCGATACTTTGATAGCATTAATGCAGACGACCGACTGATGTTACCAGTTTAACGGGCCAAGGTTATATTTTATGCCAAACAGATTTTTGCGGCAGATCTATTGATGCGCCGGAGGGCCTTTGTACTAAAGTGTGTTGGCCGTATATCCACGATGGTGCCATACAGGCGAACAAAGTCATAGACCTAATTTGGGGTCTTTACCTGAAGAAGGAAACTGTTCAATCAACCCAAAATGTTTTTGAAAAAAAGCTTGTATTTTGGTATAACAAAAAAACGAGTTGGTTACTTTAAGCGGTTTCTGATTCATCGTGTTTGGCTGCGCAAATCTGACGCACAAGCATGCTAAAACGGGATTAGAAGTTCGTCTTAAAATAGCACGGAAATTTCGGGCTTCTCATTAGTAAAACGGTTAAGCAATCTGACAGTTATTTCTCTTCGATGCTAAAGGCCACGAGGCCGAAATTAATTTGCGTCCGATTTGACGCACGCGGTTTGACATTCAAGGTACAGGGTTGTACGGCAATGTGGCATTTCTTGAAGTACCTGTTTGGGATACTCTCGGACAATGGCATTCAAATGAACATCCGCTTTCGTAGAAAAGGATTTCTTAAAGAGTTGCATTCATTCATTATGTTGTTGCAATTATTTAATAACTTTCTTTGTGTTTTCGATCAAATGTGTTGTTTCCCTTCACGAAATATACAGTAGTCTGGGGTACGATGGGACACCTTTAGCACATCATAACGTTTAAATATCCTGATCGTGTTTAAAACCATTAACAACGGTCTATGGGAGTTGTGAGGATACGGTTTTATAACTCTTCAAATATTCTCTTTTCTACGACCGAATGGGACAGGAACATAGAATGAAAAGATGTCCCATCTTCTCCCATCCTAGTATATTGTTCTTATTAAAAGGGTGCAAATGAATCCAATCTTAAAAACCAACTTCCAAACGAAAGGTAAATGTTCCATATACAATTAGTTAAGCAACTGTATACCCAATAAAGTCTAATATAGCGTTACAGCAAACGTTACTCATTCGATATTACAGACATTGCGAAACAATACAATTACTATACGTTATGCACCTGTCAATGTATCACCGGAACGGCAATTGTTGTAATTTATAGATGCACAATATATTAGATGCAGTATGTGGATCTGCCTGAAGAGGAAATCCTAAATTATAATACAGGATCATTAGACGCAATAGATACTGCTGTTTCTTTCTTCAGTTATATAGAAAATGTGTTGGGTGTTTTATTACTATGGAAATTAAACATTAAATTTAGTCTTTCATGCTAGCTTATTGAGAATTTGTATGATTGCTAATTAAATGTTAATAGCAGGAAATGCACTCTTAACAATATAGCTAGCTTCGTATATTGTATTAATACAATGAGTGAAAAGACATGCATAAACATATGGATTTTTATCATGCATAAACATATGGATTTTGAGTCGTATCATGCATAAACATATGGATTTTGAGTCGCAGGTAAACCTAGTTTAATTGTATGTACAGTAGGGTGGGGGAAGATGGGACACCTTTTCATTCTATTTTCTTGTCCCATTTGGTAGTAAACAAAGAGCGTTTAAAAGGTTATAGAACCGTATCCTCGCGACTCCCATAGACCGTTGTTAATTGTAAAAAAAAAAACACAATCGGAATGTTTGGCTATATATGTGCTAAAGGTGTCCCATTTACCTTACAGTGCCATAAAAGCCAAATCGGTGCTTATACGTTCTTGTGTATTACAGGAACAATGGTTACCTCACCGACCACGAAGCACAGTGGTGCTTTACGCCTTGATGATCACCATTTTACTGAACTTTTTGTTTGCTTGTTTCATTTGGAAAAATATGCCGAACAGTTTAAAAAGTATGTTATTTTTGGTAAATTTGATGTGCAGAAATTTTGAAATGTAACTCCACAGATAACTTGGGAGAACCAGACCGCCTGCAAGTTACGCTCATACCATGCTCACAGTGGATACACAAGTACGGGTCGTGTAAGTGATACCCAACTTGTTTGTTTTGTAAAATGTTAACCTATGCTTTGATACAAAATAACAAAAGAAGCTATTGAGTACCTGTATCTATTAAAAAACACTCGCGTAGCCGAGCAACAACAGTCGTTATAGGACGCGCGGTATTTTGTTTTACTCACCGCGTGTCCGCTAAGGCCATATATGTAACGCTAATAGTTACCACATATAACTTTGTGGGCAATGGTTTTTAATTTAAATAACCCAAAGTGACCACCAAGTTTGAGCAATTTCAATTAAGTGTCATGCCCAAGGCCATACATGCAGACAATGGTGGTAGCGTCGAGCTTTGAACTCGTAATCTCATCTAACCATTGTGCCACGGCGCCCGCACCTTTGATATGAAAAAGTAATTGCATCGTCTTTAATTTCTATACAGTGCGGCTGCATGGTGGAATGCATTTCATATCAGCTTTTCAAGAAGTAGAACCAATTCCAAGCACCGAAACTTTCATGGCTGAAAATCAACTGCGTCACTTCTTCTCCCGTTATTACGTAAAAGTTTTTTTCTCCAACCTGGATTTTGAGGATTTTACTGAAATCTTACAACTTACATTGTGTGTTCGTCAGCTAGGAGTCGATCCCGGTAACTTCTTTAAAGAGTTTTTTGAACATGACTTTACTATCTCGGAACGTAAAGCATGGTTGAATGATGCATTGAACAGTCCTACTGTGGGTAGCTTCCAAGAGAAAGTAACAGAGTGTCACAGAAATTTTAAAACACACACAGACTACGAACAAAATGGAGTGCGTGTAACTGACGAGGTGCCTTTTTGTTTTTAACCCCTTGTGGTTTTTAACGTGTTTATAAAGACGGTTTACCTAAATCGAACATAAAATCTGAACGTTATGACATACCATACAGTGAGTATTCTGATATAGATACAAATTTTGATACAACACACATACGAAGTACAATTTCGTCGATTGTATGGCAGTTTGGCCAACTCGTCGCTGTCAACCATTTTAAATTGTGTGACGTAATAAACTATGCAAACAAGTAATATTGCTTCAATTTTCCAAAATTAGGCTTCCTAAGCTCTTTTCTCACATTGCATGCAGTACGTAAGTGTGGTGAATGTTGCGCTTCACGTAGCATTGCAGAGAGCATTTGCAGCGCACGAATGACGTCATCAGCTTCGTCGGATTTAGCTACACTTCATTTCCGGTTCAGTTCTGACGATGCAACCCGTCAGGCTTCTCACGAAAATAACATTTCTCGTGCTGATGTGCTGAAACTAATTACGTCCCAAGTGATTGGATTTCCGCTGTGGACTTGGGCTGCAGGTGGCCAAGGCTTATCCTGCCCTACAGTTTGATGTTAACTGGAAAGGACAACTTTGTTGACAGCAGTATAGTTTTCCAGATGGTACCGCACGTTCCGAAACGATTTGTTTTTGCACGGTATCGCATGCAGAAAATACCTTTAGAAAGCAAGGTATTTGGTTTTAGGGTCAATTCCTGTCCAGGGTTGTCAGTTTACCGGAAAGTTGTTTTTCCTATTAAAGGTAAACTATGCCAAAGTGCCCTTAGAAATGTCACCCCGTACGTCATTTAATGTTTTACAAACGTATGCTCATTTGTGTTGCAGGTGGTCATTTCATCATCGTTAATATAGTATAGGATGGGGGTAGGCGGGACACCTCTATCACATAATATCCAAATATCCTGATCGTGTTCCAAACAATTAACACAAGTGTATTGGAGTCGTGACGTTACAGTTTTATAATTCTTTGAAGGTTTATTCTTTACTACCAATTGAGACGAGAAATAGAATGAAAAGGTGTCCCATCCCCCCACTCTACTGTATAACAAGTTACAACACGTGTTACGTATATAAGCAAAAATAGTCGCTTTGTGATATTTCGTTTCTTTTATATTGTATTTAAATCTACAATACGGAGGAATAAAATATTCAGATAAAAGAAAAGTTATCAAAACTTTTACATTTACTCACAACCTCTTACAAATAAACGCCCTGTATTATGTTTGACGTTTTTGTTTAAACAGCTCTAAAGAATACAATTGCACAGTAGCACATACGTATGGTAAGTGCTTACGAAAGCTATTGACTTTTATTATAGTCCTTAACAGGAGCTGCTACTGCCATATATATATATATATATATATGTATATTGTAAACATCCTTATTGGAAAATGTATTGGTCGCAACCTTGAAATTCCATAATTATTTCTAACAATTGTACTTAAGAGTGGTTAACGTTGTGTGTATTAGCAACCTAAAACAAAGTCCGCCTTTAAACCGGTGTCACCTGATGCCAGGTCACGTGTACGAGTGTACATGACATTCGGCACATATAGAAGCGTGCCACGTTTGGCTGTTACCGCCCAGCAATTTTCCTAACGAAATTTCCCAATTACCGTGAAAAGCGCCACCGAGTACAAACGCGTCAAAAACTAACCTTTGCGTTTCATTATTTGTTTTTATTTTTTTAGAAAGTGGTTTATTTTAACAAAGCTGTTAATATTTAAACCCCGGAATTTCCAAAGGTTCCTACGCTCCATAGACAGATGTATAGAAAACACGCCCAATCCCTCTCTGATTGATTGAATTAAAACGATGCGGTAGTTTATTGGTTGAGGCTCTCTACCGTGCGGGTGTCGTCATCCTGACGTCATCAAGCTTGAACATGGCAAAAGTCACGTATATATGTATATTTCATGGGAACGATTACCGTGGTGTTAAGTAAAGATAAAACAGAGACGATTATATTGATTCTAGACCGCAAGTCGGTTTCATAACGGTTGGTGCGGCGGTAGTACATCGTCGGTTAAACCCGGCTTCAATCCGAGTCAACCTAATTACCGAGGGTGAAGGTAGGCCTACTGTGGGAAGTACGAAAAAGCTCATTTAGAGAAAAAAAATGCAATTCTGTATTTCAGGAACTGCTTTCATGTAAAGAACCCACACAGCAATCAGGATACGCAGATTAGGAAAAGGAAGACTACCAGCAAAAATCATTCAATATGAGCGTGATTGGTTCTACATTCCGAAGTGTTCTCAGTGCATCTAATTTATCGAAATCCATAATCAACAAGCGAGCTGCTTTTACTGGAAAATCAACTACAAGCTCCGATCCACCGGAAAAAATTAAAAACAAGCAATGTTTAAGTAAAAAATGTCAACCATCCAGAGCTGCAAGTAGTGGAACAGCGGCAGCAGGGGTTCCCGAAAGCCCGCCAGTGATCTGTCGTCCCTGCCAGCCCTCCGACCGTGATGCGATGATCGACTTCATGTCCACAAGGTTTGTCACGAGAGAACCTCTTATGAAAGCTATCGGTGCCACCCCAAACAACAGCAGTCTCTTTGTCGGACATTGTATTGATGTAAGTAGAATTTCATATTGAAATTATCAGTAGTAGGTAAATGTACATATCTTTGTAAAAGTTTTTTTTTCGTTTGCCTCCACGAATGCATTCAATATACACGCGTTTGAATAGTTTGGTAGGCTTCTCTGACGCACGGTTATGTATAGTATCCCACGCCATGTAAACAACAGGTGTCGGACGCTAATTGTGGAATTTAAATATTTCCTTGACACTGCATTGAAACGCTTGGCATAGGAAGCAATTGGCGTTAAATAACGATGGGCACAAACGCGTCTTTTCTCTTTAATTCACATTCGCGAGTGCGTTGCAGGTGCATAAAAAATAAAATTCAAACTTTGTTCTATTTACAGGAATCGATTTTACAAGGAGCTTCTTTTCTGGCACTTGACAGTGAGACTGGCAGAATATGTGGCGTAAGACTTAATGGAGTCGGTCCACCAAGCCCATTAGAGAAAGAATGCGATTTTGGGACCACCATCAATGCCATTCCAAAGGTGGGTGTTTTATCAATAACTCTCTTAGTTTTTTTTATATAATTGACAGGTAATCCATTTTAAAACCAGGACTAAGCGTTTGTTCTAACTCTGCATCAAATATTAATGCGAAGAAAGCTAACGTCTATCTTTTCCTGTTACAGTTTTTAGATGACGTCGAAGGCGACATGGCCAGCTTGCTCAATACTGATCAGTTCATGCGACACATCGCCATCTGTGTGGAGCAGAGTTCGTCCCAATGCGGCATCGCAACCCAACTGATGATCATGTCTGTTCAGTTCGCCAAGCAGGAGCAGTTGAAGTATTTAACTGCGATGTGTAGCTGGAGCCTTCCGTACAAACTCTCGCTTAAAATGGGCTTCAAAGTGGTGCGTGAGATCTCATACTCTGACTACGCGAAGAATCACGCCCATCCCTCAATGGTTCAACGGTTTATGGAATTGGCGAAAAAAGAGGAAGCTGCCAGAGTTATGGTTCGTGACTTATAACTTGACACGGAATTCTATCACACAAAAAAAGCACTTTCCATTAATACAACGCCTTCTTGCTTTACAAACGACCAACCATACGTGTTCATGTTTTGTCTGTAATTAATAACACTCTCAGGAATCTTTTTGTTATTTATTCTTTCTGCTTCGAGATATTTGTTACTATTTATTAACTATGTTCCATTTTTGTTGTTATTGTAAATTTGCCTTTAAATTTCAGTATTGCTGTCAAGAGTCGACCCCTGCCACGAACAGTATATACCCCCATTAAAAAGTTAACAACATTTTTGACATTTTCTGAAGTCGTTTCGGCTTGCTCGGCACGCGACTGGCCGAGCAACATTTCCGCCAATTGATGTCAATACTTACCGAAGTGAATTTTAATTCCAGGTCTTAATTTTGGTCGACCAATTCAAGTCACAAATCGTGGAAAAAGTTATTGCCATTTTTCAGTATTGTTTATCATATTTATTTACTTAAATGCAACAGGCACCCTTTTGACTGACACTTTTTCACACTCTTTTTATCCATAGCGTGTTATAACAAATGTTAGTTTACTGTTAGTCTCTTCTCTTCATTCTTTAAATAACATGTGGCTATCGCTTTTCTGTAGATATTTATTCTGGTTTACTTCTAAAATGTACGCCAAATGTATATACCAAATAAACCAAATCTTGAAATATTGTGGGTTACGGGGTAGATGGCGCGCTCAAGCACATATTATTGTCCTATATGAATCAATATATATATGCGGTTCGTAAACCATGTGCTATTTGAGCGACTTGCACATGGGTGGGTTAAAATATACATTTAAATTCTTGTTTAGATTAATCAATAATTTTGTATCGTGAGTACACGCAAATTACACGAAATTATATTGTACTCTTTAAAAATTTTGATGGCTTTGGGAAGCGCTTTGTTAGAGCGTGAGCGAATAAACTTTTATAAAAGTAATTCATCTTGCCCTGCCCTACACGATAACTATATGGGACACACCGTTCTCAACACATAATGTGTCATGTATAGGTATATTTATAACGAGACAATTACTGCTCATATACTTTTATATATTGACATCCGCGCATTAACCAAACTTAATATCTATAAAATGCACGCGAACGGAAGTCGGTTTACAATTTAAAGAGCTAATGGGTCACGTACTTAAAGGTCATTAACATTGCTAGATGTCACACATCATCCGTTTTGTCCGAAGGTGCAATGCCCTCATCTGACTAAACGTGGCTGCTGATGACAAAAAGCTATGACGAAATGTACACACGTGAATCAGGTTTCGAATGCTTATAGAAAGTTTACGTATATAGGAGAAAGCGGATATTCATTTGCATGCTTTCGACGGAGACACTGTTTAACAGGCCCTTCGAAAATTTAAAAGCCACATTTTATACAACTTTCAAAAGTTTCAATTGCGAATGTCAAACTTTGTGTCAAATGGACGAAAATTAATTTTGGCGCCATATGTTGTGGTACAAATGAGAAATAGTTTCTAGATTGCTTACTGTGTGCACTTCTATAAAAAGAACTCGAAATTCCGAGCTATTTTCAGAAGTTCAGAACCTTGATTTAGATTGGTAGACGCACTCTCTTTCAACAAACACGTTGAGTCACAAACTGCAAAAGTGAATCAGTTTGAAATTTTACCGTACAGCCTCCGCTAGGTATACTGCTATGCAGCAAAACAAAATGGTGCATGCGTGTTTGGGTGATGTGCCATTCTCCTCTACAAACAGATGTATCATTAAAAAGACTAATTTAATGACAATCAATATAATATATGTTTATTGACAAACGGTAGAACATAGAGGTAGAAGTATTGGCTGCACCACTGACACACGCCGAAGTGGTGGGGCAACTTCAGCTGATTTATGTACAAAAAAAATTAATTGCACACTGTTAATTGTCCACCCCACGTCACAGAAGTATTACGTACTGGTACTGTGCCATATGCTTATTCACCAACTGTGGAGAAACGAACATATTGTTCAGCTGTTTACTTCTAACTTTGGCGCCATAGGTTGTGCTGCTATTGCTGAGTGTCATTAGTCGGACGCCGTACTATGGTAACATGCGCTGGGTAAAAACATGGTCAGGCGGCTTGAAGTACCGAAAAACACAGTATTAGAACACGTTACAACAAAATGTTATATGGTGCAATTATGCAGTATAAATGTTTATTGTTGCGAAGAAATCTGGCGTAATAAGCCAGTCGTCTTAATATAAATTTTAAGCTTTTAAATAGTGGACTGAAATTTAACTCGTAACTTTATAACGCATTCAGATTTAAGTTCCGGTGCATATTGAGACGATGCAACTAGTCAGCCTTACGAAAATAACAGTTCTTGCCTCGTATAGCGGATGTGCTAAAACTAATGACGTCTCAAGTGATTGGATTTCCGCTGTGGACTTGTTTTGCAGGTGACCCGAAGTCTCATACACTTTGTTGTCTCATATTGCAAACAAAACAACAATACTGTTGGCTACCAAATTGTCATGCAGCTGGTACTTACATAAGTTGTTACGAAACGATTTGTTTTCGTAAAATTTTGCTTGTAGGTTCTCATAATGAACACCATTGAAATATGTAAATTTGCACTGCACAACTAACAATTAAAAACAAAATTATAACCATTTCGTAACGCATGGTGATTTTGCAATACTCAAATCATAGATATCATAAAACAATGGTGGTGAATAATATTTGAAGCACAGATGTCACCAAAGTTAGATACCTATGCATATATATGTTTAGGTATCTATGATGCGATTCTTACAAATGGAGCAACAAAAAATGATCCCAATGTTGGACCAGTCATTTTACCGAAAACTAATTTTCAAAATAAACATTGGCTACCCTATTGTTCCAATGCCAAACAACCCTTATAAATGTCAAAATTTTCCAAACTACAAGGCTGATTTTTCCAGCCTTATGGCAACATACGTCAAAGCATATACGTACTATTAGGTAGGCCTACATATGCTTTTATAAAGCCGTAGGTATAGGAACAAAGCTGAATAGTCAGACATTGGAATTCTATCTTTTAAGTCAACACATATGTAGAATAGTTTGTCATTTTTTATTTCGCAAGTATATTTGGCATAATAAACAATAACAATAAGTTAAAACGAAACTGCAAATCGGCGGAAACACGAAAACAAAACGCATTTATAGTGACCGATAACAAAATAAATATTTAAAAATGGAATGGCATTGACGATCTGTTCGCCATTTGGCTGGAATTGCGATTGCATTTAACCAAAACTGTGATTCTTCCGTCAAAACAATTTTTTAAAAAATGTCAAAAATGTTGTTAAACGTCTTTAGTTGAGATCTGCCACCATTGTTTAGGCGGATATTCGACCATTATTGAAATTTTAGAAATGAAAGATCTTAAATAATAATGTAAAACATTACGTACAAACTGCACAAATAAAACAAAAAATAAAACATTACACATGAACCGAGAAAATAGAAAAAGTTAAGAAATGCAAGAATAAAGTATGAATGTTAAACAATCAAAAGGAATAATAAATATGTTATAGACGAGTCGACGGCACGTTATAAGTCGCACACCATCACTCTCGCGGCTTCCTCCGTTTTCGCAAGTTCCATAAATCGTGGGACCATTGAGGGATGGGCGTGATTCTTCGCGTAGTCAGAGTATGAGATCTCACGCACCACTTTGAAGCCCATTTTGAGCGAGAGTTTGTACGGAAGGCTCCAGCTACACATCGCAGTTAAATGCTTCAACTGCTCCCGCTTGGCAAACTGAACGGACATGATCATCAATTGGGTTGCGATGCCGCATTGGGACGAACTCTGCTCCACACAGATAGCGATGTGTCGCATGAACTGATCAGTATTGAGCAAGGTGGCCATGTCGCCTTCGACGTCGTCCAAAAACTGTAACAGGAAAAGATATAGGTTAGCATTATTTGCATTAATATTTGATCCGGTGTAAATTGAACGCTTAGGTCTGGTTTTGAAATGGATTATATTCTGTCAATTATATAAAAAGTAAGGAAGTTATTGATAAAACACCCACCTTTGGAATGGCATTGATGGTGGTCCCAAAATCACATTCCTTTTCTAATGGGCTTGGTGGACCGACTCCATTAAGTCTCACGCCACATATTTTGCCAGTCTCACTGTCAAGTGCCAGAAAAGAAGCTCCTTGTATAATCGATTCCTGTAAATAGAACCTAAGTTTTAATTTTATTTATTATGCACCTGCAACGCACTCGCGAATGTGAATTAAAGAGAAAAGACGCGTTTGTGCCCATCGTTATTTAACGCCAATTGCTTCCTATGCCAAGCGTTTCAATGCAGTGTCAAGGAAATGTTTAAATTCCACAACTAGCGTCCGACACCTGTTGTTTACATGGCGTTATGGGATACTGTACATCGTTCTCTTATGCAGATACGAGCTTACTTGAATGTATGCATTGTTTTAACAGCCAGCAAAATAGCCCATTCTTTTTACAATGACATATATATTTATCCAGTACTGATAATTTCAATATAAATTCCGACTTACATCAATACAATGTTCGACGAAGAGACTGCTGTTGCTTGGGGTGGCACCGATAGCTTTCATAAGAGGTTCTCTCGTGACAAACCTCGTGGACATGAAGTCGATCATCGCATCACGGTCGGAGGGCTGGCAGGGACGACAGATCATTGGTGGGCTTTCAGGAACCCCTGCTGCCGCTGTTCCACTACTTGCAGCTCTTGATGGTTGACATATTCGATTTAAAACTTGCTTGTTTTTGTTAAATATGTCGGAGCTTGTAGTTGTAGATTTTCCAGTAAGAGCAGCTCGCTTGTTGATTATGGATTTCGATAAATTAGATGCACTGAGAACACTTCGGAATGTAGAACCAATCACGCTCATATTGAATGATTCTTGAATATCTTCTATATATTAATTCTGTATCTTGATTGCTGTATACGCAGTATGTGCTCTTTACAGAGACAGCCGTTACTTTTATAGAGGAACGCGTTTTTCCTTTCGCTTTTTCTACCTTCGCATTACTCCAGTAATTACGTTCACTGTGATTGAGGCAGTCAAGAGGAAATTACACTCCCTCTGCAGGAGCCGGTGTGAAAATGTGTATGCGGTACAGAATCAATATAATCGTCACTCGGCATCTTTGCTCAACGCCACGTTCTTTCCATGAATTACACACAAATACGTGACCAATGCCATGTTCGCTTTATGACGTAACGATGACGATATCGCCGGGTTCCTCCGCACCTAACAATTTTAGTTTCTGATTGCATTTAGTTTCTGATTCTTGATTTATACCACGAAGTTTCGATTCGTAGCTATATACCTCTTTGTATGGTATACCAGAAAATGTCAGTGAAAAATATAGACATACTTAGTATTGAAACAGCATCAGTTTTACCCTTTATGTTACACAATTCTGTAACAAAATTGAAAGTAAACTTTAAAAAAAAGATATATGTATATAGTACTATGGGGGAAGATGGCACACCTTTATCGTATAATATTTAAACATCCTGATCGTGTTTTGAAAAAATAGCAGCGGTCCTTTGGAGTCGTAAGGTTATGGTTTTATCATTCTTTAAAGGTTCTTTGTTCACTTCTAAATGAGACGAGAAAATAGAGTAGAAAGGTGTCCCATCTCTCCCCACCCTATACTACATGGTGTATGATTGTGCACAGCTTTAACACTTCTGTAAATGCGACCACCTCGGGTTGTTCGGGTTGTTTCCTCTCTCTAAATGTGAAGCCTACATTGGTGAACTTCTCTACTAAATCTACTATTTTATCGAATGTGGTGTACGAGAGTACTCTAGTGGCTTAAGTTAAAAGCGTAATGGCGAAGTGTTATCGTACGGTAATACTAATATTTCATACACGGTACTTTTATATTCAATGCCATGAGCAGACGCTATAAGTTTAAGTTCAATTTTAGATATTCCAAGAATGCACTTAATCAAACAGCCAATTAAGTGCCATGGTTTAAATACATATAGTAGGATGGGGGAAAGTGGGACATCCATTCATTTTATTTTCTTGTTCCATTTGTTAACAAACAAAGAACGCGATGATCCTTGTAGCCAAAATCACTCGTTTTAGGCAGAAACCATATATAAACATGTTTATACATGGTCTCTGGGTTTAAAACAGGCGTGCTAGCCAGCTGTGCCATGGTGCCTTATACGAGCTTAATGTAAACAGACATTCATTGAGAGAACATAATTATGAAACCGAATATTTTCCGGTAAACTTTATCAATTGAGGCAAGCGTCTGAAAACAGACGAGGAAAACAAATGTGTTTTTTTGACTGGAGAAAGGCGGATATTCTTGAGACATTTGTTTCCGACGAAGTTAAAATTGACTGGTAAACAACTTTACTCAAATGCAAAATTTAGAGTTTGTGGGTCGGATACATAAGCGTTTTTTTATACTAGTACCGTTGGAGTATATTAAATTGTAAATGAGCAAAGTTGCACATTCCCTAATGTTTTTTTTTTCAATAGTCCATTCGCCAAGATTTTTCGGCGGGAAGTCAAATCACCATCAGCAACTGACGGACGCCGAACATTTTTTAATCAGTTTCAGTTCTTAACTATGGGGGACGTTCAAGTAACACCAGAAGTTGTTATTTATCGACTTTGTCAAGCATTATCAAAAGACAAAAACGCTGGTTTGTGGAATTTTAACATAAATTGTCTAATTCAATAGACAAAAAAAAATATATATATTTTTGGTGCTAGGTAAGAGTCTTCCCCCCACCTTATTTGCTAACCACTAACCCCTATAACCACTAACACCCTAACCATCAACACCTAACCTCCTAACCTAGGGGTTAGTTGTTAGAAAATAAGGTAGGGGGGGGAGATTCTTCCTTAGCACCATATTTTTTTTGTGTGCCTAAATATGCCATAGTTAGGATTTTGTAAAATGATTTAAGGTATTTATTTTTTTTGGTTGCAGATTCTCTTACCAAGACAACCCGCTATGCTCTACGAATGTTATCACATTGTGAGAACACATCTGTTCCTAACATTGATGAAACAGCTCTGGTTGAAAAAATTAAAATTCAGTGTAAGCGTTCAGCTATCTATTTCTATGTAAATTTGAATATCAATTAAATTGAACATATTTTTTTCAGTGGTCAAGCAAGATCAAATGGACGCAGCAGTTAAAATAGCGAGTTTGCATCGTCGATTACAACAGTGCAAATTTCTACAAAATCGGTGGTCTGTACTTTACTTGCTGCATTCACTCTCTGGAAAAGCTGAACAAAAGGTAGCACCAGAAACCTTTTTTTTTATTTATTTATTTTTATTACTTAAACTCAATTTTCCCATTTTAGATGAATATTTTATTAACCCAGTTAGTTCTTTAAGACTTCTTTATTGAAAGGCATTCTTTTCGTATTTTAAATAATTGTATTTGCGCAACTGTTTTTTTTCAAAGGAATAAATAAGATCCACATAGCCCAGGTTTTGTAATAATATTGATATAAATTTAGGTTTAAAGACACTCTAAAACAGTCCAAACAGACACTAATGTAATTGGTTCAACATATTAATTTTTCTCCTCTTTATTGTCTATAGTTCTCTGTTGGTTCACTGAAATTCCGGCAAGGTTTGGCCGCGGCATCAACTCCAGTGAACGGAAACTTTTCAAATGAATCGATCACATCAAGCAGTGGCTTTGGTACTGCTGCTCCAAACAGCTCGAGAGGCTTAGGAACATTTTCAACTTTACCTAGTGAGATACAAACTCCAAATGATCGGACTTCTGCTTCTCTACAATCAACAGACCTGTCATCTAGGTTAGGCTACTCCCTCACACCAGCATTTGGCTCCAAAATGCAAAGTTCAAAATTCACCCCTAACAGTAAGTGAAAGTAAATAGCATTTTATTTCAATATATTTTTTAAAAGCCGTAATAATGAGACAGTAGATAAACACGGGTTTTCTGTTTCATATACCTCGTGCCAGCTTACAAGTTACTAAGTATGTTTCTTTGTGGGTGATTATTTGTTTGGAACTTTTTAATTTTTTTATGTGTGGGCGTGTGGCTGATAATTAGGACAACCCATTAATGACCACTGGGTTGGAGCAACTGCTATTTATTGTCTTGTTCAAAGACACATATGCCCACAATGGTATCTATAGTCAGTTTACTCATAGTCAGTTTACTCAGTTCAATCTATAGTCAGTTTACTCAGAATTCTAACCTATTTTTATTTACAGCTGTAGTTAAAGCCGATACTCAGGCAACTCCACTCAACCAATCCTTTGTCACAAAGTCGTCGAACAACCGTGACAAAGTATGTGTGTTTTATGTTGATCATTCTAATTTTTAAAGTCAGCTATGTAATTTTAGGTTTTTGGCTAATTGTACTCAATTTTATAAGTTTTTTTTTCAGTATATAAACAGTGAATGCTTTGCAAAATAAGTCAATAAATATTTTACAAAACGGCTGCAAAAAATGATCAAGTTTTAAAATGTACTGTCCAGAGTGTTTTAATAAATATTAGACTTTCACTATTTTTAACACAATTCTGTAATTACCGTTTAGGTGACCGAGGATAATCTGATTCATCAACTGCTCTATGTTTTCCAAGGTATTGAAACAAAGAACATAAAACACAGCACCAGGGAAAATGCTTTCTGTCTTAATAGCGACGTATGTTATATATATTTAATTGAAACATTTATGAGAACCGTATTAGTTAAGTTGTATTCCGCATAATTTGAAACCAATAGTCTAAAAAATGATTCTTAAACTTTTACTACCAGTGACTCATTTTTTAATTTAAACTTAGTTTTTATGTCACTTGTTTTAAAAATAATTTATAGGTAAAAATCCAACTCTAACTTAATTATTTGTAATTTTATTTAATTTTGGTGTCCTTAATTAATTGCTTGCGTACCACCTGTAAAACCTACAAGTATCGCAAGACACAAGTGGTATACTGGTATGCGTATAATAGCGTATTCATTGCTATTGCCTACCATAAGTGATAGGTTGAGAACCACTGGTCTAAAACAATGTTAAAGAACTACAATTGCTCCAACTCAGTGGTCACTAATCGGTTGTCTAAATTTTTAGTCATACAGAAAAAACACGCCAACAAAGTTACATACATGGTAACTCATAAGAGATGTATGAAACAGTACACCCATGTTGGTGTTATAGCGATTGCCTTTGCCCTACCATGCGAGGGTAAATACTAAATTAGTTACATTTATTCATTCTGTTTAGGTGGATGTAGATAAAAGAG
Organism: Ciona robusta; assembly: GCF_009617815.1. Lineage (NCBI taxonomy): Eukaryota > Metazoa > Chordata > Ascidiacea > Phlebobranchia > Cionidae > Ciona > Ciona robusta. The sequence goes on along the minus strand of NC_143238.1, from coordinate 1,971,400 downwards.
ATAAACAACTTGTGCACAAATTATGTGAGATGGGCTGGCTGCATAACAGGATAAAGAAATACATTACTACAAGGAATAAAGACAAAGCATTTGGTTTGGTTGGAAAGGTAAACATTTTGTTTTATCGTGTATTTTTGTATGTGAGTCATATTTAAAAGAGATACTGTCGTACACTTTAGCATTGGTTTTAATTGAAAAATTTTGTCAACTGTGTGGTATTAGGTGAACTTTACAAACTCATTTTACTTAATGTCAAATAAAACTTCTTTTTTGTGAGGTAGTACCACGTGTCAGATAAAATATGGTTGTTTTAATAAAACTCTTTATTTAATTTCCAGGCATTTTGTGCAGCTCTGCAGCAAGAGCTAAACGAATATTACAAACTCTTGTCCGTGTTGCAATCCCAAACTCAACAATCGGATTCAGAGGGAAATTCTCCACTAACACTCGTCAAACTTGTTGTATGGACAAATGAACCAATGGACAGACTCAAGTGGATTGCATCACTTGTTGATAATTGTCAAGGTAAAATGCTGGTTGTCTTTTAAATGCTGTATTTCTGGTATTAGACTTGTTCTTTTTACAATCAAAGGCTGTCCCATCTTCCCCCACCCTACTATATAAATACTTTCACACTTTTCAGTTATGGTGATATACAGTTGAAATAAACATGTATTTCCTTAGGCAAGAAAGGTGGTACCCTGACATCTATGGTTCATTCATTCATGCAGACTGGTGACATGGCAGCAAGACAAATCACACGCCGAATTCTGCATGTTGTTTCACAGCCTATCTTCCATTTTATCAACAAGTGGATTTATGAGGGAGAGCTGTATGACCAATACCTTGAGGTAAGACATTGGATATGTATAATAAAATGTTTGGTTAATGGTTACTTGACTGAATTCATTTGCTACTCTGCAAGATTTTCGCCAATCTTTGTAGTTTATTGAAATAATGCAGAGATCATATCAGTTTTTGTTATTTTTAACTTAATGTGTGGAGAAATGAGTCGCCGCAACTGTATCAACGACACTACATAATACAAACTATTTCATTATTACCCACATAATATATAAATTGAGTCCTGTAACATTAAAACAATATTTTATTTTACTATTGTTCATCCACCATAGAGCAAAACATCATTAGAATTTTATTGTATGGCTAGCTGAAAAGCTGGCTAATGTTTATGTAGCATTTCTCTCTCAGTAACAGACTTCACTGTCCAGTTAAGCACATACAATATAACCTATTAGTGATGCAACTCCCCAAAAAATGGGTTAAAGTTTCTTAACAACTGTTTTAAGCTTCGCTATTAAATTTCCCCTGGCTGCGCCACTGACTTTTTGCTCCGATATAATTCCCACGCAACAATTAACTGCCATTTCTCTCTTCCAGTTTTTTGTAGCTGCTGATCTATCGGTTGGAAACGAGAGATTATGGTTCGATAAATACCGGATGCGGACCTCTATGATCCCATCTTTTATCAAAGCAGAGCAAGCAAAGAAGATTCTTCTCGTCGGGAAGTCAATCAACTTTCTCCGTCTTGTGTGTCGAGATCGATCTCCCATTAATCTCAAAAAGAATCAAGATTCAATGAAAACACTTGAAGATCAGTGTAAGTGGTGGCTGTTTATGTGATATTTTGCACGGATAAGATATAATGGTATTAATATTATAACTTAATTTGTCTCTTCAATTACGGTAACAAAGATTTAAAAATATTACTCTAAACGGAAAGACAGGATATAGCAACAAAACAACAGTTGTTAAAACACGCTTACTGTTAAAAACATATTTACCATTTAGGTGGAAGAAAAAAGCGTACTCGCTAGACTCGCTACTCGCTACATATATCTTTAGTCAACTCAAGGTCAAACTCTTTTAGTTTTATTTACTGTACATGTTTGAAATTTCCCACTTAGTATTTCTATAACCATATTTTGGACTTTGTTCACCTTAATTAGTTATTTTCTTCCAACACACTTGTCACATGCAGGGACAATATATTTTCCTCTAATCTTTAGTTTTAGTTTTATTTACAGGACATAAAATTTCATTTTTAGTATTTATTTTATATGAACACATTTTACTTTATTTGCCCAACTTAGTTATTTTCTACCAACCAACTAAATATATACAGCTTATGGTCTCGAGTTTGCTTCCGAGCTAAAAGTCCGAGTCGATGAAGCATATCGTGTCACAAGTTCCCACCTCCTGCATGTCCTAAACGATCGGTATAAACTGCTCACTCATCTGACTGCTTTCCGGAAGTTTCTGTTGCTTGGTCAAGGAGATTTTATTCGTCATCTCTTGGATTTATTGCAGTAAGTGTTGAAGTGTAGTTTATAATAATATCAAAATAAATTTTTGAAGTTTTTGTTTGATTACAATAATGAATATGTAAAACAATTTAAAACGAAAAACAGGATAATGACAAAACAACAGTTGTTAAAACATCCTACAGTTAAAAATGTATTAACATTTAGAAGAGAAAAGCCTGGATGGTACACCTAGCAGACATTAAAAATGCACAGGAGAAATATTGTCAGAACTGTATTATTAAAAGTATTCGTATTAAAATATTTGTATTTTTTCCTGAGTACATTTTAATAAAACATTTTTTTATTATCGCACACATTTTTTTCAGAACTGAATTGGACAAAGCTGCAAGTCTTCTTTATCGTCACAACCTCAGTGGTCCAGTGGAGGCAGCAGTGAGAGCATCCAATGCTCAATTTGAAGATCAAGATGTCCTCGCACGTCTCGACTTCCGCCTCCTTGAGATCAACCCTGGTGATTGTGGGTGGGATGTTTTCAGTTTGGATTATCATGTTGATCCTCCTCTTAATACTGTGAGTTTTGTGGTTTAGATTCCCATTTTATTATTATATGTGGGTGAGGTCCCGCAGCATAATGTCATGGGTCATAGCCATAGGATTTAGACCAGGATTGGCCCATTAGCCCAGTGGTTTAGAGTTGGAATGTTTAAAAAGAGATTTTGAGAAGTTTCTACTTTAATATTTCGTCGGCCTTTGTTGAAAATCCTGAAAAAAATGATAAACTTGTTGTGTCGCAGACAATACGATAAACAAAAGGCTGATAATTTAAAAACTGACATTACCTTTTGAATTTTTGCATTACATGATAATCAAAATTTTGTTTACCCATTGAAATGGTAATGCATATCGAATTAATCATAGCAAGCAAAGGGTGTCAACGATATTGTACGTTTTAACTTGATTTTCATCACAGCTTATCACACCTGATGTAATGTTGGTCTACTTGCGTGTGTTTAACTTCTTATGGAGAGCAAAACGCATGGAATATAACCTGGCTGTGATCTGGACAAAAACAATGGATCAGACAAGGAAGCTGGCTCCAACACTAACTAACCTACAAGGTAACTAAAAGATTAATTCTCACAGAAATTATTTACCAGTGTGTTGTAGGCAAGAGATTTTATTAAAATTTTATTTTAACATGTATTTATTGCAGTGTTTAATCATAAACACATTTGTACTCAAATTATCTGTGTTTTTTTCAGGTGTTCTTCATAACTGTCACACATTAGCTGCGGAGATGGTTCATTTTGTGCACCAAATGCAATACTACATCGCATTTGAGGTAAGTTATGTTTCAAGTGTTTCAACACAATAGAACCAAAAACCATTACTGTTATAATAGGGCGGCAAGGGCCACAACAATTCTTGGGGTTCCTAAAAAAACACGTTTTAGTTTAACATAGTTTGGAACAGTACATCAAAGGAAACACTGAAAATAATCCAATATTAAATGCTTCTGTATCTAGGTGTAGTTTATTGATATGTCATCATTTTATTTATGAAGATTCTTCTGCTTTCAAAACTCAATGGTGAACTGCTATGCGTTTTACTCTGTAAATTCACATCAAAGTTTCTTCGCTGTAGGTTCTAGAATGTTCTTGGGCAGACTTGCAGGAGAAGTTGGAACAATCCAAGGATCTAGATGAGATCATCACTGCTCATCATGATTTTCTACAATCCCTAATGAAGAGATGTCTTCTTGACCAGCCATCTAGGTGTTTATCATTGTTTAATGTCAATGGGCTCAGTTTATAACAATAGAAACATAGACTAGTGGGGTGATGAGGCAAACCTAGCCTATATCCTAGGATCCATAGCATTCCACGCTACCGAAACTCACCTACATAAAACAGAATTATTAACTAGTTTTCAATGTCCAACATGGAGCAATTTAAGGTATAACCACGAAACAGTTAGGCCCAAGGTTGGATAAGTCATAGTTGTAGGAGGTACGAGGTGTATAAAACTAAGCACCATTTTTTTTATTACTCGGTGTCTTTTATTCACAATGGAAATTGTAAAATTTATTTGCAATTATCTTTAATGTCTATGTACAGTGGGTAGGCCTACTGAAAATATACCTTAAGGTAGTAAATAAAGTGTCCTAAACGACAACATATTTATACATATTAAGTGGTGGTAAAATTTTGTCTATTTCCGCAGCAACCTTCTGATGCAGCTGAGGTCAATCTTTGACCAAATAGTGAAGTTTGAACATTTACAGAAGGATATATACGAACAGTCAAATACTGAACTGAAAGCTAGACTCCAGTATGAAAGAGTCATTGCTGAATCTGTCAGCAAGGTAAGAAAATTAGGTATAGTGACCACTTGAACAGTTTAGGACTACAAAACCCAATATTCTTGTTTTCTAGAGTGGTAACAGAGTTAAATGTGTAAGAGATCTGTTAAAAACCTTTAATGTTTAGATTCCAAAAGGTATTTTATAATTTAACAAATTTATTACATTTCTAGTTACTGGAAGTTGTAGTATTAATAAAATTCAGTGCAAAACGAACAGTACTGTTACCACCTAAAAAGTAATTTTACTGAAGTATTTACAAATTCCCTTACTATCATTGGCATTATTTTTTGCATACAGGGTGTATGGGGTGTTGATGTTGAAAAAGAACCCATAGAAATGAACAGAAGGAGAGATTTTCGTAAAACTATCATCCCAGAAATGAGAGCCCGTTTGAAAGTGTGTGCATGTGCATACCAGGTAAGTTGATAGTAGCGATAAGGTAATCTAATGTTTTGTAAATTAAAAGTATTATGACTTACTTTGACTTAAATCCCAGGTCCTTGATAGTGACATCACCCGTTTATTTATAATAAAAAGCATAACTATAACTATGGCGCTGTGGTATAGTGGTTAGCGCGCCTGCCTGTAACCCAGGGTTTATGGGTTCAAGGCTCGACGAGGTAACTCGTAAGCTGGCACGAGGTGTTAAACCCGTGTGATAACAACTATCGTTTTCCGGCCACGCGAGGATAAAGTAAGTTACATTCATTCATTCATTCAACTGGAAAATGTAAAAAAAAATTTTTTTTGTAATACTCTATTTTTTGCTGAAGTTATAGAAAATGACAGTTTTTACCATGAAACATACTTCTGTTTTAATAGGACATGGTTGTGATGTTTTTGAGGCAATTAAGACAAGAAAATGATGCAAATCTAAGAAACTTAAGTTGGCGCCTCGACTTTAATGAACACTACAGGTCAAAAGATGTTAGCGCAAAAAGCACTAAGAAAACTGGTCGCAAACAAGTTTCTGTCCGATAAATACAACCATCCAACGATTTTGTGTGTAGCATGTTATTGCAGTAAAATGGCTGCTGCCGAAACTCAAAATCGTAGTTATTTTGCGCATATGGTATTTAGTTCAAACTTTTGTATACTAGCTGAATAAATATTTAAAACAAAACGTGTCTTTGTTTATGATTTTTGTAAATTTGGTTCAAAAACAGCCATTTGCTTATCGGAGAAAAAGAGCGGTGTAAAATTTTACCCCTTTTCTCGTTTGTGATTTCTATTAAACGGTTTAACAGTCTCGCTTGTCACGTGGTCGCTTCTGTGACGTCATAAACCGACACAACGCGCATAAGCGAGTGCTGGTTGCGGAAGGTGCAGTGAACTCACGTCTGTTGTCTGACCGTAGCTTCAGACAAAGGAAGTGATCGTCGTGTGAGTTGTTGCACAACGCAGTTAACTTTGTTTTGAATGTTCCAATTACAAAAATGACATAGATTAATTTTGTGAGAATTGGCAGTGTATTTAAATCGGTTAAAATTAAAATGGCGCCGCAAAAAGAGGAAATGACGCGTCGGTTTTTTTCGAGTTTTAGAATATAGAAATATCTCTAACATGCGAGTAGATGACTGGTTGTATATAAACCAGAACGTTAATTTTCTTTACTTTTTAGATAGATAGGATTTCAAATTAAAAAGAAACATTTTAAAGAATTAACTTTAAAAAGATCGTTTATAATTAGAAATTGGAAAATGACGCATGCAACTAATGGATTGGAACAGCAGGTACGTAAATCTGTGCATGAAACTATTGTAAACATACATACATACTTTCAGATTGCCTCCGTGTAGAATTTTTCGACTATCGAGAAATTTTGGTTTTGGTAGAAATCCACCCCAATAAATTTTCTTTGTCTAAAATCCCACACAAATTATTGTAAAAGTAGTGTTCTCTAACTGGTAATAACACATAAATTGTTTCATTTTCAGTTCTAAAAAAACTGACAAAATATTTTCCTGCAAATATTAAATTTCTATTTTCTAGATGTCGCAAATGGACATCAGTGCTGGAAGAGGTGGTGGACAAGGTAAGTTACTATGGGTTGTGTAAGCCATACCGAAAAAATAAAAAAAACTAAAACTAATCGCATACAAAGTTTCTAATAAGAGGCACAAGCTGTAGGAAAAAAACATCTTAGAACGATTGTTGTTTTCTGTCCGACTAGCATAATTAAGTTACATTTATTTTGGTTTATTTATTTAACTGCTCTGATAATCATGGCGATTCTAATTTTTAGCCCGTTTCAACTCAGCAGGCGGTTACGTACCTCCACACATGAGGAATCAAGCCATGGGAAGAGGAGGACCCCCTCAAGTCTTGCATGGACCTCCACCATCTTACGGAGGAGCTCCTATGACTGGCCCAAATGGAGGTTGGTTTTATTTCTAAATAAACTGTAGTTTTGTGGCAAATTAAGTAGACTATGGCTTGTTTGAAGGGCAGCTTAAACTGAATGCAGGAAAATTGGTCATACAAAAGTTATGTAATTTTTTTTTAGAAGTTCGATATGGTCACTTGATGCCTGGACCTCCACCAGGTTCGATGCCCCCTGGTAGTTATGGAGCCCCCCCTCAACGCGGTGGTTATCAAAACGGTGTTATGCGTGATCGCAACGGGCCTCCCAACCGCTACAATGACAGAGGTAAACTGGGACACAATTTCACCCATTTTTCCACTGACATATTAAAAATCTGATACAATTAAGGCTAAATTTTATTTAAAATCTCTAAATGTAGCTCCAATAAATTAAAGTATTAGCAAATATATTTGTCACAGGACCATACAGGCCACCACACCAACAGTACATGGGTTATGGTGGAGGTTACAACGACCGAGGACGTGGTGGTTACAATGACCGTGGATACAATGACAGAAGAGGTAGTGGTGGTGCTGGGATAAACTTAGCACAAACATATAAATCAAGCTTTTAAACGGCTCTACTTTTTAGATTTTAACCCCAAAAAAATCACATTTATATATATATTATTTATATTAGTTTTTTTTTTAATTTGCTATATTCTAAAAAAAATTAATAAAAGGTTTAACAAAAGTTGACAGAAAACCTAAACACTTCTGGTCTCACTTAAACATAACAAATCAACAATTAAAAAATTTTAGATTTTACCCTAAAAAAAACATTTTTATATATAGGATAGTTTTTTCATTTACCATATCATAAAAACCAATTATTTAGTGGTGTGTCAGAAGGTGTACATCCTAAAACTTTAGCACTTTGGGTCTTTTACTGTTTTATTAGCGCATAGCAACAGTTAAAACCAGGCAACAAAAATGAAGTACAATTACCATGATGTATTTATAACCAGGTTTCTGGGATGGACAACAACAGCAACAACCACAAGTTGCCGATAGATGGGCAAGGTTGGACGATGGCAGTAAGTATTCTAGTTGGTTGGTAGAGTCAGAAATGGTTTCTTCTATGCATTAATACCATTATGTATTATTTATGATGTGTTGTAAGTGCTATAAGTTTAAGTGTATTTTTGTGGTTTTGATCTTGAAGTGGATTATAAGTTAAATTGTTACTGTTGGCTTGACAGTTTCACTTTCATACTACAGAGTTTAAGTATGAACAGATACCTCTAAAGTGTTTGCCACTTTTAGGTATGGCTTAAACTAAAGGCTTCGAAATTGGTTTTGTAACACTGTTAACGTTAGATGCATAATGTAAATAGTGGGCCAAGTAAAAAAATGAAAACTTAGGTTTACATTACTAAATTTTTGGTGTTGCATTTGCCTGCAACCATATGGCAAAATAATGTAATAAAGCTATTGTGGCATTTTTACATCTGACCCAGTTGAAAAGTAAATTTCTTTTGTTCTCGTGCAGTGAATAGTGGAAGGTATGGCCAGCCACGTGAAGGCGACGACAGGCTCGCAAAGAAATGGGATGAAAGACAAGGTGGAGGCGATGCTTTCACGGATACTGTAGATTGGAGCAAACCACTTCCACGTGATGAGAATTTAGAGAGGTGGGTGTGTTTGTGGAACTGAAATTACTGTTCGTCTTGTATGCACCAAACTCATTATTTTAATGTATAGCCCGTAATAATTGACTGCCTTTTTTAAATACAGAGGCAATTTCTGGAATTAACAGTTTTTAAAATTTCTATCAGTTTAACTGTATAAGTTATCCTACTTTCACATGTTTGTGTTTACTCTAACACCCAACCAACTCAACTCACACAAAGTTAATAAAACCAAGCTATTCTGTTTGTCTAACCTGTGATACTATTACCAAGTTGTCAAAATAAACAAATCCTGTAACTAACAGGAACTTGTTCTCTGGTTCAAACACTGGCATCAACTTCGACAAATACGAAGATATTCCTGTAGAAGCAACAGGGGATGACGTCCCTGAACATATTGAAAATGTGAGTTCTGTATCCTATTTCTGGGGCGTGTGAAACTAACTTGCAGTGGATGGGTAAAAGAATCTCATGGCCTATGACATGTATAAGTTATAAAAACATAAATCAATACATTTTTTTAGGAAACATATATATATATGATTTATAAACCTAAATCTATGCACTTTTTAGCTGCACTGTATCAATAGTGTTTTATGGACTCCGTGCATTCAGTCTTAATCAGATACCTCTTACCGTAACATGTATAAGGGGATTTATATAAAATAGGACTTTTACAAATCAATAGATGTAAAAAATCAATATCTGTTTTCAGATATTGTGATTCCGGCAAACTGCACAAAACAATGTTCGAAAAAAATTTTGCCTGTAATTTTACAAAGTTTTTTAAACCGATTGTCTTACTGAATATATAACTTTCGTCGTTTATTATGTTGTAGTTCAAACAAGCTGAACTTGGAGAAATTGTGGACGACAATCTGGAATCATGCAAGTACACAGTACCCACACCTGTGCAGAAATATGCCATTCCTATCATTCAAAGCAAACGTGACTTGATGGCATGTGCTCAAACTGGTAAGTGCATATATGTAAATCAAAATTTCCTACATAGCTCCAGCCTTTTTTTACAAAAATATGTTCAAAATTAGCTGAACGAAAAATGTGTAAGAACTACTCAACCTAAAATGCGATTTTTTTTTCCAAACCCAAAGCCTTTATTGTATAAAAATAAATTTAAAATTACTTTGGCAAAAATGTGTTAGAATCTAGTAAACTTAAAATGTAATTTTTTTTACCAGGTTCTGGCAAAACAGCAGCATTTTTGCTCCCAACGCTTTCTCAGTTGTACACAAAGGGACCAGGTGAATCACTGAAAGCAACAACTTCACATCAACGTGGACGACGAAAGCTTTTCCCACTTGCTCTTGTTCTCTCACCAACCAGAGAACTTGCATCACAGGTATTACTTTAGATTTCTGTGTGTTATTTGGTTTATAGAGTAATTTGCCAACTCTGCACTTACTTCTAGCATCAGGGGCATACCCAGGAATTTAAAAAGTGGGGTCTGCAAGTTTTTGCTTAGAAAATGGACACAGTTAAAATGTAGCATGCTCGATAAAAACATATCCTGACTAGTGACTAACATAAATAATAACGTACATAATAGGAAACGAGTAAAATGGTTTTAAACTACAATAATATAACTTCTTTACTATTTTTTAAAGGGAGGTATTCTAAACTTTATTTAAATAAATTTTAAATTGAAACAAAAAAAATATTCAAGGGGGGGGGGGTCTGGACCCCATCACGCATTGCACACCAAATTAGGGTTCTGAATAAAAATGTTTTTCGCTTCTTCTCAATTAAAAATTCTACTTAGATTTATGACGAGGCACGAAAGTTCGCTTATCGCTCCCATGTTCGACCATGCGTGGTGTATGGTGGTGCGGATGTTGGAGCACAGATGAGGGATCTTGATCGTGGATGTCACATCCTTGTCGCTACTCCTGGAAGACTTGTGGACTTCATCGAAAGAGGAAAAGTTGGTCTCTGCTATATCAGGTGTGTACATCAGTATATAGACTACCTGGAACTAATATGAAAGTTACATACATACATACATACCTCCATACATACATACATACACAGATAATATCATAGCTTAGAATTGTAGAAATACCTGTTTTACAGTCAAAATGTAAAACATTAGATCGAAGCTCTAAAAACCTCTTTATCCCACGGGTGCCTGCACTACTATGCCTATAGATAGTTAATAATACAATTTATAACAAGATTTTGTAGTTTAGGTGACAGACACTCATAAAATATATTACCTCTGGATTTTCAATAAAAATAATCAGTTACTGTCTGGATTTAGACCTAGAAAAAAAATAACGGCGTATTAAATAAAGCAGATATGCATTGCTTTTTAGTATAGGTGTATCGTTAACGACTTGTCTACAGTTTTTTTAATTCAACCTTGAAGTAATGAAATCAGTATACATTTATTAGTTTTATCAACCTCGCACAATGCTTTGTTTTGTCATAGTGGTGATTCACACATAATATAACCCAAAATATACAGTAATGTAATATGTATGTAATTATCCTGAACTGAAGTCTTAATCTAATTAATTGATTAAAAAATGCAAAGAGTTTCATTTAGCCTATAAATATATGTATATATATATATATATATGTGAATGTGTGTACTTTCTTTACAGGTTTGTGATTTTGGATGAAGCAGACAGGATGTTGGACATGGGGTTCGAACCACAGATCAGAAGAATTGTTGAGCAGAGTGACATGACACATAAAGGTATTCATGGCAACATTACATCAATATTTGCCTATGCTTGCTTTGTTTAAACGTAAAGGTTTTATTTACATATTGTATGCAAATGTAGGACATTTATAGATTATTAAATGTCAGATGAATTGAATTGTGGTTTGGTACAATGCAAATTCCTAGTGTTGGTTGCTTCTGTAATATCTATTTTACAATTTAAATTCGTAATTGTTGTGTAATAGGAGATAGGTCCTTTTTCTCTTTCTGTGTTTCATCTTGATATAACAAGAGAAATTTGTTTCTTGGGATTTTAAATGTCAATGTTTTTTTATGCCTTGTAATGATCTATATTAGATAAGTATAATTGCTGGACATTCAGGAAATAAGCACATCAGGTTGGCTCTATAGAAACTTGGTTATGGCACCAGCCCATATAAACAATTTGGATTGTTCAAAATTATTAAAATGTAAAAAAATCCTTCCGTAATAATTGAATTTGTGTTTAAAAAAGTCATGAGAAATGTTCATTTTTTAAAATTTCAGGCGAGCGTCAAACACTGATGTTCAGCGCCACATTCCCGAAGGAGATTCAGATCCTCGCTCGAGATTTCCTTAACAACTACATCTTCCTCGCTGTTGGAAGAGTTGGATCCACCTCCACCAACATCACACAGAAGGTCGTCTGGGTAGATGAAGAGGAAAAGCATAAGTTTCTTCTTGATCTCGTCAATGCCACAGGTACCAGTGTACCACACTCATTTTCAAAAAATATATTTTCTGTTTTTCCAAAAAATACTTTTGGTGAAAAAATCATTTTCTCTTTAATTAATTAGTTTTTCATTGTTTTATCTTTTTTATTGTTTTTTTATATTTTTTTTATTTTTCCAAAGAAAAAAAACTGAAAAAATTCCTTAAATTGTGTAAATTTTCTGGCAGATTCAAAGTCACTGACTTTGATTTTCACCGAGACAAAGAAAGGAGCCGATGCTTTGGATGAATTTCTTTACACAAGGTAAACAAATATTCACATCCTATTTACTTCACATTAATATTTGATGTCATGTTTAAATAACGATTGGTTTAGCAACAAGGTAGTATGTGAAACTAGTGCTTGTGCAATTTTTGTATCTGAATTGTACTGTCCTGCTATTATGTTAAGGAAAAAAAATTATTTGTGCAAAAAAATAAATAATTTTTGTATTTGTTCTTTCCTACTAAAAAAAAAAATTGAAGGCAATCATTTTGTAAACATAAAGAATTTCACAAAATACATGGAATTCCTAAAACATAGTTTAAATTATATGTTCAACACAGGAAGTACAAATCCACCAGTATCCACGGTGACCGAACACAGCGTGAAAGAGAAGAAGCTTTGTTGGCTTTCAGGACAGGAGAATATCCCATTCTTGTGGCAACTGCTGTATGTGTTTCATATTTGTCTATTTGATTGCATGAATTTTGCCATAATAGGATGTTTGCTATCACGCTAGAGCAGTTACGTTTTGAAATTGAGCAGATGGTGTTTTAAAGCACTGTAAAACAGCTTAAGCCTGTGGTTCAAGTGCATTTTCAGCTTAATGTTCATTATTAAATAAAATCACACTTTAAAAACAAACTGGCTATAAACGTAAATTCTGCAAACAGAAGGTTTCTAACAGATACCGTGCACTCAAAGTTTCTCATGCTTGCCTGCATCATTTTCCCCCAAATTACACCGTCTATCTAAGAATCTACCAGCACACAATTTGCAAAAAATTGACTTTTAACAGAGCTATACACACCCGCTACATCTTTTATGTCTCATTCTCACTTTTTAGGTTGCAGCTCGTGGTTTGGACATCCCAAACGTGCGTCATGTGATCAACTTTGATCTTCCAAGTGATGTGGATGAATATGTTCATCGGATCGGAAGAACTGGTCGTGTCGGCAACATTGGTAAGAAACCAAGACAACCTGAGTTCTTAACTTGCTCTAATCTAGTCGTCACTAATGGGTTGTCTAAACAATTTGACTGCTGTTATTGCTACTACGTTTTATTGCTTATATTTGGTGACTTATGTTATTAATCACCTTTTTTCCTGCATAGATGAGTGTGTTTTTAACTGTTTTTGAAAAAATCGATTTTATCGTAAAAGGGATCAAAATTTCATTTTAAACCCAATGTTTTATTAAAAAAGTCTAAAAACTTTTTAACATTTTTTTATTCCCGCTTTCATCCCCCAGGTCTTGCCACTTCCTTTTTCAACAACAAGAACGTGAACATTGTAAAAGATCTAGTTGATCTTTTAATCGAGGCTTCACAAGAAGTCCCACCATGGCTGGAAAACATGGCCCTCACATACCAGAAGGGAAAACCACGCAGCTCTGGCAAGCGATTCTCCGCTGGCTTTGGCTCCCGGGATTACCGACAACAGCAAAACCGTGGAGGCAGCAGAGGAGGAGGCAATGCTGGAAGAGGATCCCAGATCCAGAACCGGTAAGTGTGAAAATTTAATGTCATTTTTTAGAGTATAAATGTACAAAAATATTTTTTTTGAAAATAATTGTACAAAAATAATTTTTTAGGGTATAATTGTTTTTTTTGGAGTATAACCGTACAATAAATATTTTAATTCAAATTAGAAAGGCAGTCGGACCTGAAGGGTTTTAGATTACTAAAAATTTGATTAATGCTATTTTTTATGATTGATTTTGGTTTTCACATTTTTTTATGTTAGTTCTGCTCAACTGTTTACATAGTCACATCACAATGCATAGTCATACACTGTGTTGATTTATTGAGAAGTTATTTTATGTCACTCATTAATTAAACTTTAACATTGCAATGCAGTGGTACCCAAGGTGGTGGTTGGGGAATGCCAGCATTCTACCGTGGTAACGATTACGGTGGTTCGTTCGGCAACACTGGTGGATCCGGTCCAGACTGGTTTGGTGGCAACTAAAAATTCCTTAAAACTAGTAACGATGTAAATTTTCCCTTCTAAACAAAAAAATCCATGACCACATGTTATGCGGCCATGTATTTTGTCTGTGCTAAAATGATATTTAAAGCAGAACTCATTTTTTTCTTTGGTTTATTCTTTTCAACCAGCTACAACACTCCTGTTACTACCTGTATATATTTTCTCAACCAATTTTTCCAGTAGCTGCTTTTCTGTACAGAAGCTTGCCAGGAGCTGCCTGCGTGGCAGTTTCCTTGTATTGTACATAGTTCTGACTCCGCTCCAGCTACTACTAATATCTCACGCCATTCAGCTGTTCACCCATCACATAACTTATTAGTGCTAGTCATAGAACTTATTTGCAATTCTGGCCACACTTTTCCTGTGAACCACATATACACCACATGACTGTGCCTTGGTTCCAGCGTGCTGCCCCGCGCGCTGCTGTGCGCATTTCACACACTTTCCAAGCCACTGGCTATACCCTCCCTATTTTATCCTCTGTATATAATGTTTCTTCATATTGTCAATACTAGGCAAAGTCTATTTACAAGAGTTTCGTGCAGTGAATGGCGAGATTGTGCAGCGCTAGTCGCGCTTTTCTATGTGGGTGGTAGTAATTTTCCACCCGTTCTAGAAAGGCTGTGTCTGAATGCAAGTTTAGAAACTTGTCCTTTGCGTGAACTCGCAATCAAAGTGCTGCTCCCAGAATTGGATTCATACCCAAAACTGCTGCTGTTTTTGCCTCTGTGTTGCCTCTCCTTAAAAAGCACAGTGCGTAGTAGGAACTTCTATAGTGTAGTGTGTGTTGCCATATGTGCGTTGCAATTGAGCTGCCCTGCGCTATGATTGCGTGGGGCTGTCTATTATTTTACCTGCCACTGTGTCCAGTATGTTATGCCCTCACTGTTTCTTTTTATTACGTTTTTTAAAGCATGCACAGCACAACAAAATAATTTGTTGTGTTCTGTTCTAGAAAGAATTACATTTTTTGCGTTGAAATGAAATCGTTTCAACGAAAACCTTCATTTTTTATTTTTTTCATTTTCTTGTATATTTTTCCATCAGAGTAAGAGTTTGAATTGACAATGCAATTACTGGGCATGACATACGAGCGCACACTGGTATGTGACGTCTTTGGCAGCTGGCTTGCCGGTTTTTATGCACACTACATGTACATTTTTAGGTTTTAAAATTTTTCCTAGTCTCCTGTTAAGTTGTTTTCATTTTACGAGGCGTATATGACAATCGTGCGAGAAAATTACCCAAAGGCACTCCTGTGCAATGAACTTTAAGCTATTTTCTTCATTGCCATTTTCCCTACGCACGTTACGCATGACTTAAACAACTTGAAACCATATTTTAGATTTTACACCACCATTTCAATCACTGTGCTTTTGTAACTTAGAAAATTTGTGGATATGGTCAGAGGCAAATTGATATCGGCAGCAAATTGTTTTTGAGCAGCTCACGGTATTGTTTCACTGCACGAATAATGAACATTGTCCAGTTTTTCGGCCTCTATCCGATTTCTTATGAGAGGCATTCCTAATTTGCTCGCTGAGCAGTCATGTGGTTCTATTTTACCAAAAAGTGGTTTGCATCTGTTCACTTGCGCTGTTTAAATGGTCGCATTAGAAATAAACAGATTACATTCATTGAAGTTCTGTGTTTTTTTGTTGGAATTTGAATTGCAGTAAAGTTGTAGGTCTTATAAACAAACTACAATCATTTAAGTGGAATATAGATTTTTGGTCAGAAAGTTGAATTCTGTTCTATATATGGTGATTAGTGAACACTGGTTTAGAGCAATGTCTTTTCAGTATCTCAAAAATGATGCAAGTGCCTAATTACTGAGCAATGGTAGGGCCTACTGGGCAGAACTTGCAATAACAGGAAAACCACTTAAATAGTATGAATCAGACTTTTATTTAAAAGAAAACATGACAGAATAATTTACAAAGGAAAAAAAAGAAAATTAGGGGAATAGAATTGGCAGTCTGTTGTAAGGGAGCATGAAGAAAACAGAAAGTGTGGTGACAAAATAACTTAATAAACAAAACTAAGTAATCTGTAGAAAATGTGCCGATGAGTTAACATATCCAAAATGATTTTCAGCATCAAGTTTTAGAATGTAATGATGAATAACAGTTTTCAAGCATTTAGTTTAACCCAAAGCAAGCACAACAGAACAAGCTTTAGCAGATGGCATGGTGCATGATACTTTCCATGCATCTTTAGCAGAATCGTACATCTCCACTGTAGATGCTGATTGCTCTGACCCCATACTACATAAAGGGTTAAGTACAGTTTAGTTTCTTACCATAATACAGTAAAACTGTTCTGTATGCTCTACAATTGGCATATACAAACTATAAATGTGAGTGGTTCAGATTAGTAAATATTAGTTTATTCTTGAAGTATAACTGTTCTATTTACACCATTTTTGTTATTCTATCCATATAATAGCATTTCCAATGTACCCCCAACTTACCCTCCTACAATGTAAATGTTGCCATCCAAGTTACAAGCTGCACCATATGCACGAGGATGGACCATACTTGCCAGCTCAAGCCACTTATTATTTCTGGGATCAAAACGTTCCACCGTTCTTAATCTCAAGCCACCTATAAGCCAGGAAAGTAAAATCACAAATATAATGTTTTTAATCACCCACAAAGTAACATATATGGTAACTCGTAAGCTGGCATGAGGTGTATCAACACCTGTGTTACCTATAACAACTGTCATTTTCCGGCCACACGAGAATAAGTAAGTTACATTCATTCATGTTTTTTTAACACAAAGAAACACCTTTCCTTTTCTGTTTTTTTTTAGTAGCAATTACATGCAATGTAAAAATCTTTTTGAAAACAACCAAAAAAATAAAATACTCTTGAATTTGTATGCATTCTACCTAGTGTGAAGATGCCATCTTGACAGACAGCACTGGCCATTCCATCCCTTGTACTGTGCATATCAGCAACCAGGGTCCATTTGTTTTCTCTTGGATCAAATCGTTCAGTTGATACGAGACCAACCCCACCAACACTATATAGTAATCCTTGTAGTGGAAAAAATTTAGTTGAAATTTTTTTTTATATATTTTTTATTGATATTTTATTTAAAAACTTTACTTAACCATCCAGGAAAAAATTTAGTTGTAAATTTTTTTAAAATATTTTTTATGTTTTTTTATATTGATATTTTATTTGACAACTTTAACTTACCATCAACACAGTGCATAGCATGACCGGAACGATGGAAGTTCATGTTTGGCAGCATACCCCATGTGTCGTTTTTAATGGAATACAACTCTACAGACTTTAGTTTTCCACCATTGTTATGGCCACCAGAAACGCAAATGTTGCCTGGAAAATTTTTATTTAGTAATGTGATGCCTTGGGCCGAAACTTTTTTTACACCTTAACTAGCTTGGGATTAGTAACGACAATGCGTAATAAAGTGTTTTTAACTTCACACAAAGTATGTATAACCATTTCAGCAGTGCTAAGCTGATACATTTTAGAGGTAAAACGGTAACATTAAATAGATAGAAAAAAAACTTTTTTTTAATTTTTCCATTTGTTCAAATACCCTTGATGGTCAAAGCTTAAAAATGCTCAATCATGGTGATGTTTAAAGGTCGACTCAAGTTACAAGTTAATAATTAACTTTAAGATGGCCTTACCATCTGTAACCACAGAGGCTGCAAATTGTCGGTTCTTGTTCATAGGAGACAAACTTTGCCAACCTAGATTTAGGTTTTTCAAGCTGAGACATTCAACAGAGTTGGACCACGCAGCGCCTAAGGCATAAACTTTTTTGTCAAAGAATGCGCCACATGCTCCTATGCGCTCCTTTCTCGTTTCCTAAGCAATTAAAAGGTCAGTTCTAATGTGGCAAAAACACTGGGGTGCATAACACAACAACATGATATATGTATTTGACATTTTACAATATAAACCATATTACACTTAATGAAAAAATACTAGTTTATATTGCTAATCGATGGATAAATTCATACATACCGGCAGGTCGCTCCAAACTTGTGTTTGTACATTATATGTCTGAACACCTTTGGTTTTGGTTTTATTACCAAACACAATGAACTCAGTAGGAGTTTCTGTTATAAAAGTAAAAACAAAAGTAAAATATTTGTCTTTGTATCGCAATATGAGTATATAACACATATATGTATGTGTTATAATTTCCTGAGTTACCCCATTTAACACAATTATAAAAAAATGATAAAAACAACATATTTGTAACTTCACATACTTTGTTGCATTGATCTCCCGGAGTATTGCTGCACTATCTTCACTAAACATGACTGAGATGTCTTTACCAGATCCTGAAAAAAATGTGGAATCTGAGCGATTGCATTAGCTTCATTTCAAACACAGAAAGTAATGAACACAAACTTCTAATACATATAGAATGCAATCTGGATCCTTTAATGTAAAAAACAGCTTAACAAAAACTCATGGTTTAAGCTATTGAGTCATGTCATATACAGTCAATTTTTGCAGTATGTTAAAAGTTATTTAAAATCTTACCTCTGCTACTAGGGTGTTGAGAAAAGAAGTGGACAATTTTTTTAGGTTAACAAGGTCAAACAGTTGTTGAAAATATTGTTGCCTTGCCTCAGTGTTATGTTTTACCCAGTTCAAAACTGCTGTCAATATAAAGCCCTCATTGGAAGACACCTGTGTCAAAACACGCAATAAAGAATTAGCAGTTATAAAGGAATGAATGTAACTTAATTTATCCTCGTGTGCCCTGAAAACAGTCGTTCGACAGTCGACACCGGTGTTATGTTTCATACACTTCATGCCTGCTAACAATTACCATGTATGTTACTTTGTGGGTGATTACTATAATAATTATAGTAAATTATGAAATCATACCCTCAGTTTTAATATAGCAGTCACATCATTGACATTGAGCTGTTTAAACTCAGCTTGCTTTGTCACTGCATTGAAATTGACAGCCATAAAATGCTCAGTGGCCTCCACAAGTTCGTTAGAGTTATGTGTAAGTCCCAACTGTCTCATGCTGACGCAGTTTGAAACAAGAATGCTATCTTTGAGGAAACGAATGCAGAAATCTCGGACAGCTGAGAAATATTTTGTATTTAAGTTTAACTGCTTTGATTACCAGTGAATGGTTGCTTTTGTGTGAGATCTTGAATTGTTTGCTAGTTCCTGGATTCTTACTCATTTATTTGTTTGTATTCACATGTAACTGTTTTGAATATAGTGAACAGTTGCCTTTGTCGTTCAGACACTGAACAATTTGCTATTTCCTCATTCCTTTTAGTCGAAAACAGTGCACCACATGAAATAATTAACACATGAGGTTTCATAGTCATAGACAAAAAGTTAGACAGTGTACTTAAAATAGAATCCACATATTTATATTTATGACTAAGAACATTTGTTTAGATTTTGATAAATATATTGGTGTTAATTATATTTCGGATGTGTCTAAAATAAAACTTTGCATTTATACAGGATATAAAAAAACTAATTAATCCCAGAATAAAATTTACACTATGTGTGTATCATTTTACCAATAAAAAGTAAATAAATATATGTATAACTTTTTAGTTTCAATGATATTTTAACTTATATCACCAGCATTATGAGTCTTACTACTTATGTTTACCACTTTACCAGTACCTACGTGTTATGCTTAGATAATCTGATGCCACAAAAACATCATACACATTCTCTCTGGATATTTGAATGCGCCCTGTGTATACAAAATCTATTATAGCTTGCAGGGTCGCACCAGTGATTCCAAAAGTTGCAATATCAGTCTCATACTTTTCACGCACCTGAAAAAACAACCTTAGCATTTAGAAGTGTGACTTATTATTAAAGTTGCTATGACACTGTGTGAGTAATGTAATTTGTTCATTATTTAGGCCTGCTTACTTCTAAAGCAAACATCTTTTTGTAGTAGTTTGAAAATGATCCCAAAACTGACTTATGAGCAGGAATCTCCATTTTACCGACACAGAATCGAACATCACAGAGTTCCTGGCCACCAACTCTGTCCCTGAATACAATACAGCATATAAGGTTTTAATATATTAGGAGCATTGTCACTTAACTATTGGACAACAATAATTAAAGATTGAAAACAAATTATTTAAAATAAATGTTTATATAGTAATAACAATCCTCAAAAAATGAAATTCTATTTGAAGAGAACGAAATTTTTTTCTATATTTACCCTGGCAATCTGGCATTAAAGAATGTACCATAAGTACAGACATTACTGATAGCTTACACAACACAATTTACAATTAGGGAAGCAATTACAATTGAAGTTTAATCAATTGACTAACTTGTTTAATTCTTGTAGCAAGAACTCAGCATGGTTACTTTCAAACAGAACTTCATCTGTTTCAATGTCTATCTCTGTTGGTAACTCCATGGCCATTTATAAACAAGAGTGATACAATTACACTGAACTAACTTACATGTTATCTAAAATTAAAATTGATATAATAAATCATGCAATATTAAGTATTACCTACAAATGTGCATTAGTGTTTATTGTAAAGCAAATTACAACAAAGAAATGTGAAATGTGAATAATTAACATAATGTGTAGTCACCATTGAATAGACATCTTGTTATTATTCAAAGTATAATTTTAGACAAAATTTTCGCCATTTAATATAAATTGTTCTATTTTAAACACAATACAACAACTTCACTATAATAATTATAATCATTCGTAAATAGTTAATACAATCTCGTATACATAGAATTTACTAAAACATAGAAACATTAATTATTGCATGTATTTTGCTAGTGTTGCTATCGTAATAAGTTAGTGGAAATAGCACTTAAGCAATAATTAAGTTGCATAGCTTGCAAGTGAAAATATAATGATTCCAAATATATATATATATTTATAATTATGTCAATTAATGGTAGAGAAACTGCTAACATTGTGGGGAATTCAGGGCTTGGGTTTGTATTTAGGATTAGCGAACTGATAAGCACCCAAAATAGATGATACCAGACCCAAAACTCCAACCAGTCCATTATGTTTGGGAAAAAATCCAAGTTTGGAAGCAGGAATGGGATAATCACATATATTGCGCAAAAGGTCGACAGTAGCAGCTGGGTCAGCATAACACAATCTTGCAAGAAAAGAAGACCTTTTCCCTTCACGCTTTGATCGTTCCATACCAACATAAATTGCATAAAGATCTCGTACAAGGGTGATGATAATGGAAGCAAGGTAATAACGAGAGGCGGACAAATCCCATTTCTTATCCACTTTCACCACTCCTACCCTTCCCAGCCATAAGTAGTGATCAATTGCAAGAAACAGAGCTCTATTTAAATGGGCAATTGTCAGTGTAGTCCTAAGTACAGGATCAGCAAGATGTACAGTCTTCTGTGCATTGCGTAAACTCTCTAAAGAGCGACCAAGACGAAAAAACTTTCTCGTTGTACTGGAATGAGATTCCACCTTTGCGAGTTTAGCTACAACATCCTTGTAACCACTGGAATTTTGAAGGCTCCAGCCGATAACTTTACAAGCATATTGAGTGACTCTGTACAGTTTGTCCCTGCCAGTGGTTTTACTTGTGTATTCGATAAAGAAATCCATTTAAAACAAGTCTATTTCGCTTTAGTACAACCAATACGCGATACCTTTACTTAAAAGTCTAAAATGTATTTTTTTAATTGAAAAGTGTGTGTGGAAGAAAAATATTTATAAACACATCAATGGTTCGGATTTTAAACATGTGAAACCAAAACCAAAAACCTATCACATATACCTATTTCAATTTCTTGCCTCACATCTGTACTTTCCCGTATGAACAAACTATATATGGAAAATTACTACCAAAATGTGATTATTATTACTGTATTACTCCCGTTCATACTACTGTGTTCTTGCTCTGGATAAAACCTTATTGTGAAATGGGGAATCCCCAATATGAAGAATTGAGTGTTGTGTACAGAAAGATTGCAAGTCTCCTCATAATATTTTTAGGAATCGCACAGAATAATTCTGTTTAACTTAAGGGGTTTTCTAATCTCGTTTACATGAAACTTTCTGTTTGTGACGCCGCATAGCATTATTGTTGGTGTATTTGCCAAGCAATAAAAACGCATTCCAACCGGCCAATATAATATTAAAACCCCATTACTTTTTGTTTGAACAAGAAAGAATGACCTTTTGCAGTGTTGCAAATATGTGGAAGTGAATGCATTCACTTGTTTCGATTGCGTTGTGCCAGTGTAATGAGTATGTACAAAACCTAGTAGGCAAAAAGATATTTGTAGCGCTATTCACGCTTTGTTTGGATGGTGTGACTAAGAGAATCGTGATTCAAGTCAAATTATCGGAGCTGACCTCGGCACGGAACAAATATAAACCACCACAGACTACGTTTCAATTGGTTTGTATGTACTGGTGGTGAAACGACGTAAAGTCCCGGATGTCTAGCTGACAGTGTTACACGATAACATATTTCACAAACCATTGCGATTTTGAATATTTAGCCAATAGCGTATAAAGATAAGCGCTGTACAGTAATTAATACCAAAGTACCAAGCTGTGTTTTACTTCTAAAGGTTTTTTTGTGAATATTAGTAAAAGATATATCTTTACGTTTGTATGAAAAATTAGTCTTGGCAACACTGCAAATTTCGGTACTTTCCAAAACTCCGCCGTAAGAAAAAAAGCTTATTCAGCTCTTGCCTTTGTCTGTTGGTTTGGGTAATTTCGTTGTTTTTCAAAGCGTTGAGTTAAGAGTTGTAGATTACCATTTTAGTTGATTTGTTATGCTTTTAAACCAGTCATAGTTCATTTCGTCAAAATGTCTAATAAAGCACCAAGCTACAAGTTGGAAAAACAAAATGTTGATTTTGGCGATCGTATTGACTCTGGTTTCGACTCAATTACCTCAAGAGAAGAAGAAAGATTTGACAGCGGACATGTTTCCTACACTTTACCAACCACTACAACACATCTACCGACATCAAAACCAAGCAATGATAAAGAATTAGTGGATAACATAAGACCAATGGCCAAGGAGATGTACGCAACAGAGGAGTATGTGGATTCAGGATTTGGAAGTGCGAGTATGACAGACGAAGAACGAGAAAAGTTTATCATGACCTTACGAAACCCGGAGCAAAAACCTAAAGATGTCCTGGATGAAATGAGTGACAGCTTGCATTGCTTTTTACCTGATGAAGATGGAGATACATTCCTAC
Organism: Ciona robusta; assembly: GCF_009617815.1. Lineage (NCBI taxonomy): Eukaryota > Metazoa > Chordata > Ascidiacea > Phlebobranchia > Cionidae > Ciona > Ciona robusta. Next base: position 1,947,861 of record NC_143238.1, on the reverse strand, counting down.
AAATGGCGATTATTCATGAGAAAATAGATCTTGCTTTTGATGTCATTCAATCCTGTACCAGACCTGCTCTTCTTAATGTGGAAAACAGCAACATGCAGACGGCACTGCACTTGGCAGTGCTAACAGACCAACCAGAAATCACAAGATGCCTTGTTGCTTATGGTGCAAATGTCAGTTGTGTTGACAAAAAGGGAAACACTCCACTACACATTGCTTCAGAAATGGGTTTCCCACTACAAGTAGAAATGTTGACAACTCCTCTGGACCCACTGGAAGACCCTGGATTACAAACCAATAGCATTCCAGAGAATGTTGACGTTCTTAACTATTCTGGATTAGCTGCAATACACCTGGCAGCAAGGAACAACAGAGAAAGTGTCATTAGAAAACTAGTGAAAATTCCAGGATGCAACATCAACATTGAAGACTCAAAGTCCGGAAGAACAGCGCTCCACCACGCCATCGAGTGTCGAAGCAAGGATGCTATGAAGATTCTTCTGAAACGAGGAATACAAGTGAATGCTCTCAGCTTCGATGATTGCTCTGCTCTACACATGGCTGTTTCAAAAGGAATGAGGTCTGAGGTTAACACCCTGATTCACCACAAAGCAGACATGCATTTGGTTACAAGAGACGACAATGACGTGTTTGATCTGGCAGGACGAAACCACCAAATGTTGCGGCAGCTTTATACACACCAAAAACTAAAGCACTAAAAACTGTGCATACAACTGTCTACAGAGGGTAAAAAAATGTACTTGTATATAACTCATCTTTTTTCTCTTTAAATATGTTCATTTCTTTCTTGGTTTTAATTTGGCCATTCCAAAAGTGAAGCATAAAAATTGTGGCCAGATACACAGCAAGAACTGTTATCTAAGTTCATCTAACCATGCTTTCTAACAACTAAATCTTGTTTTAATATTGCTGCGTTTGTATTGTTTGCATGTAAAAAATGCAGGCCAGTTTTTCTACCTTTTGCTTTGTTGTTTCACTAGTATGGATAAGAGCTAAATTATTGTTAAAACATTGCTTATACATAGATTTTATTGCTCTTACTCATGATACAAAAAGTACAAGACCTTGAACAATCTGTAGTAGGGCATTGGATGTACCATTTATTAGACTCTGAAGTTCCATTGTGAAATACATTTGCAGTTTATTCAAATATTTGCTTTACATTTTACAGTTAACTATATGAAATGTGAATTTACTTAACTTTTAACTTAAATATTTCGTGGTTAAATAAAATTTATGCTGAAAACTTCTTCTTTGTACATTAATTGTGTATCTTCGCATTTCAGAAAAGAAGTGTAACATTCAGGTGAAAATTGCAGTTTTAAGTTGGTATAATGTCGAACTTAATAAGAACAGTTGTGTTTAATAATGGGGTGAAGTGTCCTATGTTTGGACTTGGGACATGGAGGGCAAATGGCAAGGAAGCTTACAGCTGTGTAAAGGAAGCCATAGCAATGGGATATCGGCACATAGACACAGCATATTACTACACGAATGAGGAGGAGGTTGGAAAAGGTATTGCCGATGCTATGAGTGAATATGAAATACCAAGAGAAGAGATGTTTGTTGTGACAAAATTGGCCAATACTTGTAATAGGCCAAGCTTGGTGTTGCCTGCCATGAAAGAAAGTCTCAAGAAACTGAATTTGGACTATGTTGATTTATACCTAGTACATAGCCCTGTGTGCATAAGCCCAATCGGAGAGGTGGTATCATTGGATTCGAAAGTTGATGAAAATGGGGATCCTGTTTTTGATGATATTGATCCAAGTGTGACATGGAAGGAAATGGAAAAATGTGTCGATTTAGGTTTGGCAAAATCAATTGGCGTATCCAACTTTAACAGTGAGCAAGTTCAATCTGTACTGAATACTTGCCGCATAAAACCAATCACCAACCAAGTGGAGAGCCATATTATGTTGCAGCAAAATAAACTGAGAAAAATGTGTCAGCAGAACGACATAAAACTCACTGTATTTCGCAGCTTAGGCGGTCAAGTCAAACTATCCGAGCATCCAGATATGTTTAATAATCCTACTGTAATGAAGATTGCTAAAAAGCATGATCGCTCCGTTTCTCAAATTCTGTTAAGGTGGCACATTGAGAAGGGTCACATATTGCTGGTAAAATCAAGCAATCCTGAGCATTTAAGGTCAAACATAAATATTTTTGAATTTTCACTGACAGAAGAAGATATGGATGAGTTGTCAAAATTAGATTCTGGTTTTCGTTTTTGCCCTTTTAATGCAAATAAGCCTAGCAAACAATATCCATTTCATATAGAATTTTAGTCCCAAACTTTTTCCTGGTTGGTTTTGGGTAATAAGGTTATTACTTTGAGAGTATGAGGTGTAGCATCTAGCGTGGCACTTAATTCCTAACTGTATCAAAATATCATCACATTAACATGTAACTCAAAATTAATTATTTATCTAGTTGTCAAATGCATATAACCGATGGCATAAAACAATAAGCGAACATTTAGATTAATCATCTTTACTTGAAAAACACACACCAGTGCAATTGTTGAGTTTTGCTGCAGTGAATGTTTTAAACATATTATGCCTACTTTAAAAAACAAGATTCTCAGATTCCATTAGTCGATGTCAATATTAAAATAAATTTGATGAGGTGAATTCTATACCTAAAGCGCTAATTTTTTTCTGATTACATTTTTAGACTGTATAGAATTTTTCTGGGTTTCTTTTTATTCAAAAGTTGATCAGCCAACTCAGACCTGATTACCAGGTTTCCTGGTGTGCCTCACTCATATAGAATATCAACAATTTTCATTTTTATTGTACATATTCTTATCATGGTGGATGCTTAGCTTATTGCAAGGTCATTTCTTTACTGCATTGCACTGTCTGCTGAATTTCTTATAAAATGGCAAACCTGGTCAAGTCAGTTGTGCTTAACAATGGAATTACATGTCCACTGCTGGGACTTGGTACATGGAGATTAGAAAAAAAAGCCATGAAGCAAGCAATAAAACTTGGGTACAGGCACATTGATACAGCCATGCTTTATGGAAGTGAAGCAGATTTAGGAAAAAGTATTGCAGAATCAATAAGGGAAGGCATAGTGAGAAGAAAAGATCTGTTTATTGTGACTAAGTTACCCACCACCTGCAATAAGCCAAGTTTAGTACTGCCCGCTGTGAAGCAAAGTCTAAAAAATCTAAATTTGGATTTTGTTGATTTGTACTTGGTGCATACCCCAGTATCACGTGCACCGGTGAAGGAGATGGTGACAATTGAAGGAAAACTGGACCATAATGGAGAAGCCGTGTTCAATGATATTGATCCAAGTGTAACATGGAAGGAAATGGAAAAGTGTGTAGACTTGGGTTTTGCAAAATCAATTGGGATTTCCAATTACAACAGTGAGCAAGTTAAATCGCTTATGACAAGCTGCAGAATAAAACCAGTAACCAACCAAGTTGAAAGCCACGTTCTGTTGCAGCAAAATAAGTTGAGGAATCTTTGTAATCAGTATGGCATACCTTTGACTGCTTACACCGTTCTAGGAGGGCAGCCAAGGGACAAAACTGGTCCTGCTCCTAATTTATTAGAAAACCCAACAGTAAAGACAGTTGCTGAGAAACATGGCAAACTTCCCGCACAAGTATTGGTAAGATGGCATTTGGAAAAGGGTCATATAGTCTTGGCCAAAGCAGCAACAGAACAACATATGAAATCAAACCTTGAAATTTTTGAATTCACCCTCACAGAAGAGGACATGACTGAACTTTCTGTATTAGATTCTAGCTTTCGTTATTGGACCTATGACTTAGCCAAACAAAGCAAGCAATACCCTTTTCACATTGAATTTTAATTCAATTATAAAGGAACAAATTACCAGCAAATTGCATAACACTCAAAATATATTTGTATACCTAAGGTAAACGGGGGGGAAAAAGAGATAATGAAATTAAACTAGGCCAGCCTCTTTCAGTTTTCCAACAAGTTCTTCTGTGTTTTCAACTTTGATTCCTGCTTGTCTTTGAGGTGGATCTGCTACCTCCAGAATTTCGATAGATGATGCCAAGTCAACTCCAAGGTCTTTTGCTGTCAGTTTTGCAACCTTCTTTTTCTTTGCTTTCTGCATATATAAAGAAATAGTAAAAATGAAATATTTAGTTGTAGTTGTACAAATACGAATACATTAGCGTTTAGATTCTTGCAAGTTCCAACAAATTGGGTGTATCAATGATGCTTTTTGTTTTTATCCAATAAGTTTTTTACTGTTTTATCCATACAGAATGTCATAAAAACTGTCATTTTTTCTGTTAACTCTAATCCTTTGTCTTTTAAAGTTTCATTTTGAATGTTTACTTTTATTTTTAAATTGCATATTTTTAAATTGCACTTACATATTTGCGATACTATACTATTTTTATACTTGCATGACAAGTGCCATAACATTCCCACAATAAAAACAATTTTACATATCATTACTTCAGTGCTTACTGTTAACTAGCAAAACAAGAAACCTAATATGTAACACCTACCATAATGTTGGGTAAAGTTGCATATCGTGGTTCATTCAGTCTTAGGTCAGCTGACACAACCGCAGGCATCTTCAGATCAATAGTTTCCAAACCTCCATCTACTTCACGAACCACTGTTAGTTTTTCACCCTCCAGCTTTAACTCGGATGCGAAAGTGCCCTGTGAAATCACATTTAATAAGACTGCTTTTTTTCACTCTGTTTGTAGTTGAAAGTGAATGAGTAGTTGAAAAGTAGTTGAAAGTGAAAACTTTTTTATCCTCTGGTGGCATGGCAACAACAGTCGATATAACATGGGTGTTTCATACACCTTGAGCTGGCTTATAATTTGATTTTTTGGGGGGTAAGCCCAATAACACGCATTGATCCTCATATCCTCTATCTGAAGCAAGCACTCTATCCATGAGCGTCGCCAAGTGGGGGCCTGAGGGCCCATGCAGGGCGGGAGAGTTTTCGTTGGCAATAATAATATTAAACGTCTCATTTACATGTTGTGGTGTCAACATGTTAAGCCTTGCTGGTGCATGGTTAGTAAATAAATATTTATGCCTAGTAAACAGTTAAACACTATTTAGAAAAAGACTTCTTAACATACATATTGTGTTACTTGTTAATCATGTTTACATGTTATTACACTTACTTGGGCCCAATCCAGAACAGCTGCAGTCATTTGAGCAGTCTGATTGTTATCACCGTCGATTGCTTGCTTTCCAAGGATAATAAGATTGGCTTTCTCTTGCTCAGCAAGTTTTGCAAATATCTTGGAAATCTGTCAAAAATTGAATAATTACAAGACTTTAAAATAATACGGACAAACAGAGCTCTAGCATTAAATATTGACAATTGGAAAAATGATCTTATTGAATAATTTTTTACAGTGTTGCAATTTATACTGACCTGCAATGGTCCTGTCTTAACATAATCATCCGCTGGAATTTCCACATGGATTCCACGGTCAGCACCCATTGCTAAGGCAGTACGCAAAGTCTCCTATAGTGGTAAATCAAGAGGAAAGCTTTTAGGTTATTAAGTATTATCTATAAAATATTTGAAAATTGACAAATAAATACTACTGTGTGAAATTTAGTTAATAGCAATTACCACAGAATTTTTAAATACACGAACAAAAGGCATCTTAGATGCAATTGTAACCTGCACTGCCACAAGCTTTGCAGAGTAGCTTAAATAAAGGATTTTTAAATAAATTTACTTGACTTTGCGTTGGACCACAAGTGACAGCAATAACTTCAGTTGCAAACTTCTTTTCCTTTAATCTGCAAGTAATGCATAAAGTATATTTTGAGTTTTACATTGATTACTGGTTATGTACATTTACAGCTACAGCCTACATTCATACAGTGACGCAGACATGTCTCTTAATAATAAATTCAAACACATTTTACCAGATGTAGTCACATAACTAAATTCAGTAATTTTAACAACCTTATAGCTTCTTCAACAGCAATTTCATCAAATGGATTCATGGAATGCTTCACCCCTTCAGTAACAACCCCAGATTTATCTGGTTTCACTCTAATCTGAAAAAAAAACAGAAGTACCTAAGTTTGTGTAAATTAAAGGTTATGTCTAGATTATAATCTAATATAGGCCTAATGACTGGTAAATTAATATAGCTTACACAAATAATATTAATAATAAGCTTACATAATTTTTGAGTATTAATAAACTTACCTTCACTGCATAATCGATGACACGTTTCACGCCGACAAGTACTCTGGCCATTGTGTTAATTAAATGAAAATAGAAAGAAACTGTCAAATGCCTTAACACTGTCACATTTATGATCAATAAATAAGACTTGCAAAAACATAGTTTTTACGCAGTAAAATAGCATTAACCATTAATGTTAGTTTATTACACATGTACTGCAATCTCGAATATCTTTGGGAACTGGAACGTGGCTTCACTGACTTTATCTACTGGTACTAATATGACCTGTACGTACAGCGGTACGGCGTACGCTACACACGTACACAGCACACACAATGCGACTGAACGTGAGAAAAAGGCGGTGGAAGAAAATATTTATTCCGCGCATGTACAACACGTGTTTTTTTTGTTGCGCAAAAATAAAACTTTTTAAAGTGGTATTTTCGCAAACTTTCATTGCTTATTTTCGAGTTGTACTAAAATTTCAGTCACGAAAAAGAGGGAATGACACCGAATCTTGAAAACAAACAGTCAATTCACCAGAGCTATCGGTAACGCTTTCTATTTTACCATTACCTGAAACGTCTTGTAATGTTTACTACTTTCTACTTTGCTTAATCTGTGTAAGTGTAGTGTAGGCATGCGAAATTGACTTTGCTATTATTTCTTTATTTATTTATTGAAATACTACTGACAGATAATTTAAAAATCAAAATATACATGAAGAATATTAGCTAACATGATAAATATCAAATTCAGACATTAATACTTTATCACACAGTTTTAAACTATCACACAAGAGATATGCACAAAGCATATACAAAATATACAAGCAAATGTGTGATTGAAAGAATATGCAAAACAAGTTTACATTAGATTATAACGATTTAGATACATTTAATGAAACAACAAAACCTGATAAGTGTTCCATTGTTTTAAAAAAATGTTTTATAATTTCGAGATAATCTCAATCAGTAGTTTTGAATTAAGTGTCAGATTGATATTGCAATGGAAATCAGCAACCAACAAACCAAATCACGTAAAATTATATAAAAAGCATAACAAATACACATTCAAATTTATGAACAAAAAGTTAAAGGAACACAATTTTTGATTAAAATTAAAGGCTAATGTACTGAATACATTCAATGAAATAATTTTATGCTAACAGTTGTTATATTGTTAAAACAAAATTGTTTATACTTCTGAATCAATCCAACTCGGTACTTTAAAAGTAATAGAATAAAATTGAAATTAAAACCAGAAAAGTGTTTACTGAGGAAATAGTTTACGAAGCATTCTTTGGCTCTCTGATTTTAGCTCAGCTTTCCCAAGCTTCTCGAAACATGTTGCTAAGACATTAAAGCAATTGGCCTTTTCCAAACATTCGATGTTGGAATATGAGCCACTGGATTTCAGATTTTCATAGATAGACTCTGCAATTGGAAAGAACACACATGCATTCGATTTACTGTGACACTCTGTGATGGCTTGTTTCATTAACTCTGCGGTCTTTAAAAGCTGCTCCCCCTTTTTCTTTGGGTCCAATATAGAAGAGCATATGGTGAAGGTACACTTAGTTAGACCAGCAAGCTTGGTTCTGTCAAAATTTTTTTGTAGTAGAAGTGTGTACAATTCATTGAGACCTTTTGCTGTACTCAATCCATCAGCATTTGTTGCAGCATCATAGTAACCACCTTGTTCCAAACTACAAATCAGAGCATCCAACTCACCATCCTCCAAGTGACCAGTTTGTTGCAAGTTTCTTTTTACTTGTTCAATTAAAGCGACCTCAGCAGTTTCATCCTGAATCTGACTTAGTATTCTAATCAATTCATTTCTGTCTCTACTGTGCAAAGCCTGTTGTGCTTCTGAAAGTATATCATTCGTTAGCTTTCACAACAAAAATCATAATACGTTAATTATATAAGAGTTTTAGCAGAGCCGCCAAATTTATTGTTTGACTTTCATGATCTTAACCATTTTTACCGCATACAAGAACATTTAGCATTTTAACAAGATCAGAACCATGTAAGGACATTTTTCAAAATACCAAGACCAATGTCAATTTGTAGTAAAAGTTTTTAAATATTGATGAAATATCCTTTTAAAATTAAGGTGTATGGTACACAATTTACAATTGCATAGATTGCAGTAGCACCCTGCATCCAATGGTTGGCGGCTCAGAGTTAGTTGTTAGTACAAACTTATAATAAAATAATAAGCCTATTAAATGAAGGTGTTAATTTGCTAAACGCCTGCCATAAAAAAGTGAAAATGGGTGATGGACTAGTGGTTAAGGATTTAACTTGTACACAATTGCTAAAATATTCCTAAAACATACACTAAAAAGTTAGTCTACTGAGTACTGACCCTCCCACATAGATGCTTCTGTTTCTTGTGATGTAGGCCTGGGTGTAACATCTTCAGAAAATGAAGGGTAAATGTGTTGATTTAAACTTTCAAGTGTTACAGTTTGCTCATTTATTGGTAAAGGAGGCCCAGAATGTTTCAGTTGGGCAATTGTATCTGCAACATGCTGTTGAAATGCCTCTTTGTTAAGGGTGTGGTAATGTAGTAGTATTTTTTTCCGTACTGTGCCAATATCTGGCCTCGCATTTGGAGCTAGCTGCCAGCAATCTTTCATAGTGCTTTCCAGAAGGTTCACGATCACCAGCATTTCTTCGGTAGCTGATGACTTTTTTGGTTCAAGTCGTTCTAATGTTGGCTTAACATCACGAATAATATTATGCTCAATAAGTGTTAGGTCATTTGGGGAATTTTCATAGGGATAGTGATCAGTTAAGGTTTCATAAATGATCATGGAGAAGCTGTATACATCAGAAGCCTTGGTTGGCGACATGTTGATGTCTTGCAGTCTCTCTGGTGCTGTGTAAAGCGATGTGTTTTCACGTCTTCCGGAATCTCTTGAAGCTTGTGGATAAGCAGACCGTGTAAAGGTTTTTAAACAGGATCCACCGAAATCACCAAGTTTTGCAGTAAGGTTTTCATCGATTAAGACGTTAAGAGGTTTCAAATCCCCGTGAACCACTTCTTCCTCATTTCGAATGTTGTGCAAGAATGTCAAACCAGCTGCCACATGCAAGTTGATCCTTAGAATCACATCAAAAGGAATTTGGTAGCGTTTACTGAAAGCAAGCTTGAGCATGTTAGTCAAATTGCCCATCTCCATATACTTCATGATCAAGCCGAAATAACCTCTCCACTGAGTTATACCATATACATTGACTATATTCTCATGGTTTGCCAACAGTATTATTCCTGCCTCCTCAGTAAACCTGTATGCAGTAGGTTGTCTAGTTACTTTAATTAACTACTATAAAGTTTATCAATATATTTTTAAGATCGGTATGTGTCTATATTGACTATTACGAAGTTTGTCAACATATTTTCAGTAACACATTGTAGCAAGTCCTACCTTTGACATGCATCTTCCTTTGTCATATTAGGTAATGTGGTTGGCAAGCATTTGACTACACATGGTCCAATATTTTGGTTAAAGCACAACAAAACTTCTCCAAATCCCCCTCGACCAAGAAAATTACGATCGTTGGCAAAGGTCTTGCATGATTTTGGCTCATACCAAGTGGGTAATGGCAGAGAGATCTAGTAATAAGTAAGATATTTGCATATTATGTCTTTGTAGTATTCAGTATCTATATGGATTAATGGTATTTAATTGACATGCATATTGCTTAACTTATTGAATACATATTTTGATTTCAAAAATTGATTACAAAGATTTTAAAGTAACCATTTAAAAATCATACCAAGATTTAAAAAATACCCTAAAGGTACCATCAAAGTTTTCCAAAACGATATGGCTTCTAAAAAAATTGCGTGAAAAAAACCCGCTGGAGTAAAACAAATTCAGCTGTTTCGAAAATGCAGAGAAAATTCATTGTTGATGTGCTCCGATGTAACATAGACATGTAGGGGCGCCCGCGTCTCAACGTCCCTTAGTCAGTTCAGTTCGGTTATTTAGGCGGGGTGGGCCAGTTAAACACCTTGTTGCGAGTCGCGGCTGTCCTACGCGCTGTATCCTACTCTCGGAATGTGCGCTGTATTTGGGAGAAATTTCTTGCTTCTGCCTTCTGGTACTGACGTTGTCTTGTTGAGTATGACTCGGTTATTTGAACATCAATTTGTATTGAGGCGTTATAAACTTTTCAACAGTAAACAAGTACCAAAAGCAACTCCTCTCGGATGACGAGGCAGCGACAGTCGTTATAACACGGTTGTTCTGTTTCATACATCTCGTGTCCGCTTACGAGTTATCACGTATATTACTTTGTGGGTGATTGTTTTTTGGGTGATTTTTTTCTTATGTCTGGCGGATAATTTAGACAACCCATTAGTGACCACTTTGTTGGAGCAATTGCCATTAAGTATCTTGCCCAAGGTCACATACGCCTACAATATGGTAGCAGCGATGAGCCTTAAGCCCATTACTTTGCCTGTAGTATTTTCGAAACGTATATTCCACGCACGGCTGGAGAGCATGACTCTACTAGTCTACAAGTTTGGGGTTCTGCCACATATTTCTGTTAAAGGTTATGTGGGCCTGTGGACTTGTTTACTCTTGTAAGGTCGTACGTCGTAACTTTTATTTGAATTACCAACGGGGGGACAATAAAAGTTGCTTTCATATTTTTAACTGTCGTAAAACAAGTCGGAGTCGTAAACTTATCATTTTAATTTGCCTCGGGGTTAAATCGCTTTCAAAAAGGCTGTCAACAGCTCCGTTCACATTTTTGGGGGGAATGCAAAAAATTGCTAAACCACTTTATAGTTTAATTTATTAAATATTCCTGTGCCGTTTTTGTTAACCCCGAAGCGATTTAAAATGATAAATTTACGACTTTTTTGCAACAGTTCTCGTGAAAAAGATGAAAGCAACTTTTATTGTCGCCCCGTTGGTAATTCAAATAAAAGTTACGACGTATACGACCTTTCAATTCAGTTACAGGTGCTTTCTGTTTAAATACATTCGTGGAATACAATATTTATCAATTGAAGTTAACAATATTCATTATTGTTCGAACAATACCGATTTTTCATTTTGCCAGGTTAGCTACAAGTTGCAAGATACCATTAATAACAAAAAAATTGGACCATCCTGTCCCACTTTGTAGTTTCGCAGGCCATTCTTTACCACATAAACTGTATGTTCAATTTTATAACGTAATTATTGTGCTAATTCCAATACTATTTTGAGCCATATTGGCCCCTACCTATATTACTTTACTCATTCTTTTACCGAACCTAAACTCCACAAAAACAAACTTTTTGAAATATTTTAGCTTATTTTAAAGTTGTAAGAATAATGTCAAATATGCTCGTAAGCATTTTTAGTTCATCATCAACTGGGGCCCGTAAAATTAAATTTAAAATTGTCCTATCCTGCCCCGTGTCCCATGTTACCCCATCCTGCTATGGACTGTAATAGCTATAAAAATTGGAGTAACACAATGTAATGTTTGGAAAAAAACTGTAAGTGAACTGGATATGTTTTATATAATAAAGTTCATCAGCCGTACGCGCATATAGTACGATGCATAGTTGAAATTAAAATTCTAAAGCATTACGAATTAAAGTGTATTGGTTAACATCAATCTACTGTTACTATTGTGAAACAGCACGTACTTGTTAACGTTTAAACTCGTATTGCTATATAGACTTAAAAAATCCCGTCTAACCCCGAGACCCGGCTTACCCCACCCACGGCCTACTAGAGATATCTCTAGTAGGCCGTGCCCCACCCTACTATATAAGCATATACACACAAAGTTCGTAAGTTTGACGTACATTATAAAGCGTGCTACATACGCGACTCGCAGCACATATGTTACGTAAAGTGTGTGGCCGGGACGCTGCTCTAATTAACCGCTGCTGACCAGACTGCTGTACTCTTTCTTAATTAATAGTTTATTCACATATAAAAGTTGGTACCATAAAAAATAAGAACATACAGGACTCGTTCTTACTCGACACAATAATCAAAACGAAGTACACCAACGGTTTAACCACGATACGCACAAACCACGTTATCAACTGCACAACGAGAACTGCCGATATTATGTATTACTAGGGCGGATGTAAGCGAAACATGAGAAAAAGGCGCACTCGCGCCACAATTACGCTTAAAGGTGAAATAGGCGCGAGAGGTATCAACTTAACATAAAAAGACAAACTTAACAACGAAAGAAAAACTAGAATTAATACAGAAGAACGCCACAGCAAACTACACAAAAACACCACAAACATATATCGCCGAGAGAATAAACAATGCGTCACTTTTTAAAAATCTTCTTTTGCTGGTACCACTACGGCCTACTAGAGATATATCTAGTAGGCCGTGCTGGTACCCATTCAATGATAGACGAAAAAAATGTTACAGTATTCCTCGACGGTATTCTTACGATTCAACAAAGTGGGCGGCAAAGACGATTACTGTTCTTATAAGTATTAATTCGGTGTTGAACGAGTACAACATTTGTGTTCTAGGTTTTAATCTCTTTGTTGTAGTCAATGGAACCCAGGGCGTTTTATGTAGTTTTTCTTCGTTTTTTGGCTTAATTTAAATTTATAGGAAAAAATAACTATTTCCAAATATATATATATGTCTAACAAACCGTTTGTTTGAACGTTTTCAAATAAATTTATTAAATAATTAAATTTCCTAAATAAGCGCTAAACTTAAGCGTTAACCTACCAAATAACTAAACTGGCCTAATAAACTTGAATAGTTGTGTGTGTAGTTTTTAAAATAAACAGCTAAAACCTCATAAAATCACTGTGCGCCTATCTTTTACAATGGAGACCAAGCGAAATGGGGACGGAGTTGGCGGTCACGTGAATAGAAAAAAGAATATATCACGGTTCGTTTTTGTAGTTGTTCTTCGTTTTTTCACTTAATTTTAATTTATAGGAAAAAATAACTATTTCGAAATAAATATATATTTCTAACAAACGTTTGTTTGAACGTTTTTATTTTTTAAACAAGCGCTAAACTGTAAGCGTTAACCTACCAAAAGACTAAACTGGTCTAATAAACTGGAATAGTTTGTGTAGTTTTTGAAATAAACAGCTAAAACCACTGTGCGCCTATATTTTACAATGGAGACCAAGCGAAATTTGGACGGAGTTGGCGGTCACGTGAATAGGAAAAAGAATGTATCACGGTTTTGGGCAGTTGCGCCTTGCGCGTTTCACTCTTTTTTATTATTTCAGTGATTGCAGCAGACAGTGCACGTGAGACAGAAAGGGAAGCAATGTAAAACGACTGCAAATATTCAATACCGAGTATTGACTGCTGAACATAAAGATTATTGTTTTTCAATATCCTGTTTAAGGTTAACACGTCATTACCATGCTATAAGGTTGGATGAATAACGAATACCATAATTGTTGTATTTAATATTTCATAAGGGTAGGGTTGGTTAATCGTGAGTCGTGACTAGCTGAGCGTCAGAATGTCTCGTACGAACCGATTATTATTAAACAATGCTGAAACATGTGTGGATGAAATGCTGCAGAGCATTGCTTGGCAGAATCCCGGTCAAAGGCTGCTTAAGGGGCACAGGGTAATAATACGTGAAGATGCTGCTGGTTTTTGTAGCTCTGGTCACGTTTCTACTATTTGTGGTGGTGGTTCTGGCCATGAACCATTTAGTGCTGGATTTGTTGGCCGTGGTATGCTTACTGCAGCAGTGGCAGGCTCTGTGTTTGCTTCCCCTCCACCCAATGATATTCTTGCTGCAATTAATGCTGTTGCTTCACCAGCCGGTACTCTTCTAATAGTGGCCAACTACACGGGCGATAGGCTGAATTTTGGCATTGCTTTGGAAAGGGCTAAGGCAGCTGGAAAAAAGGTTAATATGGTGGTTGTTGGTGAGGACTGTGCACTTGAAAGCCAAGACAAAACTGCTGGAAGACGTGGCCTTGTAGGGATAGTGATCGTTATGAAACTTGCAGGTGCACTTGCTGAACAGGGAAGGTCCTTGGATGAAATTACGCAGGCGTGCACACATCTATCTAAAGCCATGGGTACAATTGGTGTCAGTTTGTCCGGCTGTTCAATACCTGGCACTGGCAGCTCATTTAAATTGGATGAAACAGAAATGGAGCTTGGTCTTGGTGCTCATGGAGAGGCCGGTGTCAAAAGAATGAAAATTCTTCCTGCAAATGAAACCGTGGAAGTTATGATTGACCATATGATGAACCCATCCCATGCCAGTCATATTACAATAGATAATGGTCAGAAAATTGCACTTACTATGAATAATCTTGGTGGTTTATCGGAGATTGAAATGTTTGTGTTGGGTAGGAAAGCTATTGAATATTTAGAGAGTAAAGGACTGTCTGTTGTTCGATGTTACAATGGTCATTTTATGACTTCACTTGATATGGCTGGATTCAATTTAAACATTTGCAAAGTGAATGACGAGACTTTAAAATGCCTGGATGCTGATACAAATGCACCAGGCTGGCCACGAGTGTGTGTGTCGAAGAACACCGGGTTTAATAGGAGAAATAATGATCCAGTTGTGCCTTTGAATGATAAGTCCTTGAAAGTGGTTGAGGAGAATGTAAATTTTCCTGATAAAAATAAACTACAAGTTGGTCATGCATTAATAGAGGCAATTACTCTGGCATGTCAATCACTCATCTCAAATGAAGCATTTCTGAATGACTTGGACACCTCTGCAGGTGATGGTGATTGTGGGTCAACCTTAAAACGTGGTGCAAACGAGGTTTTAAACTGCTCCTGTTTATGGAAAGGAGAAAATGTTGAGAAAGTGCTGTTACAAATTGCAGGCTGTGCCGAAAAATCTATGGGTGGTGCGTCTGGTGGCCTTTATAGTTTGTTTTTTACAGCAGCCTCACACAAGGCCCAAGCATATACAGTTGAATCATGGAATGACTGCTTGGCAGTTGGCATTGCAGCAATATCTAAATATGGGGGTGCAGAGCCTGGGGACAGAACTATGCTTGATGCTTTGGTTGCTACTAGAAATTCGTTAAAAAGGAGTATATCTGAGAATGGTTCTATCAAAACAGCTGCTGAAAATGCAGCTAAAGGAGCACGGCAGGCAGCTGAAGCTACAGCCACAATGAAGGCAAAAGCTGGCCGTGCAAGTTGTGTTGCTGCCAAGTTACTTACCCAGCCCGATCCTGGTGCAATGGCTGTTGCAATCTGGGTTGAAGCGGTGGCAAAAACTTTATAAATTTAGCGTTTTTAAAGCGTGATGTGCCAGTGTTGTGTTAAATTTAATTTTGACCTTTCTTTAAGATATCAATTTTTATATCTAAATGGTGTCAGCTTTATAATTTTTTCTTTGCGTTTCTTGCAATTATTGATCCTGTCATCCTGTTAGTACCTATTGTATATGACTTATTATTTGTTCTAACTTTATGCAACATGCTCTATAATTTGATTGTTGGCAGTTCCACCAACAGTCAGAAACAAATTCCTTTTGGACTAATAATTGTATCTCGTATGTCCTAGTTATGCATTTTATTATCTGAAGCAAGTTTTATTTTTTAATCTTCTAATTTTTTATAATTGTATTGTTTTAATCTTACCACTAACGATTGTTTGTTTGTAGTATTACCACATTTTGTCAACATTAAATCGAAAGCACTTCAATTATTGTAGTAACGAATTTATTAATGTAAACAAAACTTTCCGATGAACAATTTAGCATGAATATCTGAATTAAACAGAAATTTCATGGCAATATTATTAAGTTTAGCAAAATTTGTATAAAAACAATGGAGAAACCAGCTGTTCTTGTTGATAAAACAATGCCACTAGCATTTGTTGAAATGGTGAAAAATCACTTTGAAGTTGTTTTTAAAGATGATTTGAAGAGCAATGTAGTGCTAACCAATGTGGTAGCAGTACTTCCTTTTTATTGGAAACCAGAGGTAAAATTAGGGCAAGTAGTCACTGGGAAGTACGTTTGTATGGCATGGATTGTTAGCCTTTACATGTAAGTTAAACTACCTCAAAGCTTGTGACAAAAAAGTCTATAGTGTAGGTGAAATGCATGGTAATAGGGTGGTATAACCTTCATCTATTTTCAGGGTTAATTTGTTATGTTTATTTAAATGGCAATGGCATACAATAACCATATAAACTTACATTTCTTCTCACATTGTGGCAAGTTGTTTTAAGTTGGATTTAACATTAAGATTCACATTAGTGTTCATAGCAATCAATACAACGGAAGTAAGAGGAAAAATTACAACAAGTGCGTGAAACTTTCCTGAATCACTGGGAATAATTATCTTATAAATCAGAGAAAACGATAATAAAGTAATTCTTCATAGATATATATGTTATGCATGTTGCCTGATAGTAGTTGACATTAATAGATTTTATTCTCCTCTAGTTCAATATCATTAAATACTTTTGCAGCATATAAATTCTGTTTATAACAGCTCTACCTGTAAAGTAACAGGTTGCTTCGATAGTGATTACTGCATGTCTGGAACCTTTCATACTGATTTTTAAACAATCCTTTTAAATCAATTGCAGATAACAAAAGACTTGCTAGAGAAAATACCAAACGTTAAACTTGTTGCTGGTATTGGTGCTGGTTATGATGGCTTTGATTTGGATCTCCTACGTTCGCATGGAATAAAACTGTCAAACGGTGTGGGTGTTTCTGATGCTGCAGTAGCCGACTTTGGAATGCTGATGCTCATGGCTGCTGCAAGAAACTTATACCAAGGTTATTCTGCTTAACAAAATAAATTTTGTTGGTACCTTACGTATCTACATAACCAAAAAAAATCAGTTTCTTTAGGATTTGGCTATTGATTTCTATAAACCTATTTCATTATCCTTAATTTATGCTATCAAAAGCTTTCTTTTTTTTTATTGTCTCATTACTAAATCATAATTTTATTGTCTGTTTAGGTTAACTAAATAGGTCCGACGACTTTGTTCTTAGATGCTAATTTAATTTGTAAAAATTATGATCTTGCTGAACTGTCAAATATATTTGGGACTATATCTAAATATTGTTTTTGCTACAGATATAAGTATGGGTATGAGTCCAACCACAACCAGCTTCCCACATGATTCAAGATACCGTGATATAAGTGAAAGTGTGCTTGGTATTGTGGGTATGGGTCGCATTGGTTACAAAATAGCAGAGCGAGCAAAGGCTTTTGATATGGACATTCTTTATCATAACAGAAACCAGAGGTAATATTCAATAGCCTATGCAATAATTATTAATATCTTTATAAACAACATAAAAAGGGGCTGGACCCCTGGCTGAATAAAGCAATTTAAACCCATGTTTGTATTTACATCAATGCATGGAAAAAAAACAACAGTCTAGTTTTTTTAAAAATGTGGAACAATTTTTTTGTTGCCATATTTTTTGGTTATTATGTATTTTTTTCCTAATGTTGACTCCCCGAGAGACAGCTAAAATTTTTTTATATTCATTTAAAATTAATTAATAAAAGCTGATTTGTTTTCATTTTCTGTTTCAGGTCTAGCATTGTAGAGGAAGCTGTTGGTGCTCAGTATTATAAGACAGTGAACCAAATGCTTCCGCTCTGCGACCATGTAATAATAACAGTTCCACTGAACTCAGGAACTTACAGAATGATTGGTGCAAAGCAGTTCAGATTGATGAAGCCTACCTGTGTGTTTGTCAACATAGCAAGAGGTACAGTTAGTTTACTGCATGTCAATATTGAAGTACAAATACCTTATAAAGTAAGCCTGCTATTACAAAGTAAGTCAGCAAACTTAATGTATGTACAATGTTTGATTAAGTTCATATGATTAACTCTACTGTGATAGTGCTTATTTAAGGCATTGTGTTGTTTCTAGTCTGTATGAGTACTTTGTCCGTGAGCATGTGTATTTAGCAACGCATGTCTGGCTTTCATTGAAAACTGTTACAATCCTAATTATTAAAGGTGGCATTGTTGACCATGATGCACTGACTGAGGCTTTGGAAACAAAGAAGATTTATTACGCTGCTTTAGATGTAACTGACCCTGAGCCACTGCCTCGAAACCACCCTTTGCTTCAGCTTAACAACTGCATTATAACTCCTCATAATGCATCTGCTACATTTCGTGTTCGTTCTAAAATGCTACAGAAAGCAATAGACAACATCCTTGCTGCTATCAATGATGAACCCTTGCCTTCTGGCGTAGAGTTTTAAAATGTTAATTACACAATGCATAATCCTTACAGTTTGCAATGTTATGTATGCCATCTAATTTTCCAAAATCTATGCATTTTGTTGTATTACTATACTTGCAATTTACAACAATGCTTCCAGCATGTATTAAAACAATAGTATAGTTATTAGCTTTTTCTGTTGAACAAATGTAAAGTATATTGCAACTAAAAAATACACAAAAAGAATGAGCTTTCAACCCCCCTGCTTAAGAGCATTTTAATTTGTTTGAGTATCTTATTGTAAACAGTCGTTAAAAGTTACCATTTTTATGCAATATATAATATAACTGATCAATGCACCTCAAACACTTTAGTTTTACATCTATGCTGTGCTTTGTAGTCGCTGTGCTTTGTAGCTAATTTATCATTTATTCGCTTTCATGCTTTTATTTTCATTAGTGCGTCAAATGTGCAATAAAATGTAGTTCTTGCGGAGGCTTTAACACATTTATGCTTCATAGCTTGTACTTTGGAATAGGAGTCTGTGTAATTGCACTAATAGGATATTAAAAAAATGAGCAAACCACTGGTGTTATGTTCATACCTTGATCGTTCTGCTGGGAGATGGAATGGTGTTACTGATTTCTTTGTTAACATTTTCGAGAAGAGATTTAAGATTATCTGGATGGATGACTTTGAACAGGATGTTGCAAAATATGCTAAAGATGTGGTTGCAATTGCATCTTTTATTAAGAGGCCACCTGTAAGCATTACTAAATTATTTCAAATTTAAATATTTATAATAAATTGTAAATAGTTTTCTTCACCTAATTAATGATTAATCCATAACAAGTTAAACATTACATAAGTCACCTGCTGCTTACAGCGTGAAGTTAATATACAGATAATATAATTCTTTTGTTGAATAGATCAACTTGTTTAAATCATTGGTATCACAGCTCTATGTAGCTGAAAATATATCTCATAAAACACTCAAATCTGGTGCACATTTAGTCTTAATGTACTTTTCACAGGTCACCAAAGAACTGATTAAAAAACTTCCCAATTTAAAAATTGTTGCCAACATTGGAGTTGGGTATAATCATCTGGATGTGCCAATGATTCGCTCATTTGGTGTGAAGGTTTCAAACACACCACTTGTTCTTGATGATGCAACATCAGACCTTGGCATGGCTCTATTGCTGAATGCAGGACGGCAGCTTCATTCAAGTATTAATAAATTCATTCATTCATATTTACCTTTATTATTATCTTTAAAACCATTTAGTGTAGAATCTTTAGGTTGTTAGTAATATTACTCTTTCACAGCAGCAAACAGTGTAACCTATGCCTACAAATTTATTGGGTTGAAATAGCATGTAAACAGGGTTAACAAAACACAAAAAATTTTTTTTTAGAGCTGTTCAATATACTATTTGATGGACAGAATCTTAAACTTTTAAATCATAGATTTAAACATGTGACTACTATGGTTTTTTTGTGCACCAACTTTAGATATTACTCTTATGCGATCTCCTGAAACAACTCAAATTGATGCAAACTATATGACAAATGATGTGAGTGGTACCACCATTGGTATCCTTGGAATGGGGAGGATTGGATACAAAGTTGCACAGCGAGCAAAAGCCTTTAATATGAAGATTCTTTACCACAACAGAAGCAGAAGGTAACATTATTAAAACAGATAGTAAGATCATGTTTTTAAACTGCATATCTATTCCATACCTGGAGTGCAATGTTTCATTGACATTTAGACCATTATTTTTAATGTTGATACATTAATGTATAATGGTTTTATAAATAGAGACGAGGGGGAAGAAGCCAACATTGGAGCTCAGTACTACAGCAACCTCAATGAAATGCTGCCACACTGTGATTATGTTATGGTCACATTGCCTTTGACAGCAGAAACCCAAAAAATAATGGGATCTGCTCAGTTTAAGTTGATGAAGTCTACGGCTATACTTGTCAATATTTCTAGAGGTATTTCTGAGTGCAGTTTTAGTAAATTACATAACATTGAATTTGCAAGGGTTAAATTTGCACATAACATTAAATTTGCAGTGCAAAATTTTCATGACAGACAACAAATAGTTAAGATCACCTCCAACCATTATTTCCATTTAGGTTACAGTATTTGCACTTGCTATTAATATTTGTGTACACTAACAGGTGGTACCGTGGACCAAGATGCGCTCGTACACGCGCTGACACACGGAGAAATTCAGTTTGCTGCGCTTGACGTCACGGAGCCAGAACCTCTCCCACGTGACCACAAGCTGCTGAGCCTCGAAAACGTAATCATTACACCACACATGGGAAGTGGTACGCTAAATACAAGAATAGCCATGGCGCAAAAAGCATTCGACAACGTTGTTGCTGCAGTTGATGGTACAGCACTACCATCCGAAGTATTCAAATAAGCTACGCTATAAATCGTTTCATTACCGAGCAATGCATGTTCTTATCTTATTAATTTTTCACTATTCGTGCAATTACCGAATCGTGCATTCCAAATTTTAGCACTACATTCGTAATTACTTACATTCCATAAAGACGTAACTGTATTTGTATCAAAAGCTATGGGGAACAGTACTTGTGTGAATATATAACCACAGAAAGTACTGCAATCGACTACGCCCTATAGATTCGAACGAAGTGGAGAATTAGTTTTCGAACATAGTCCAGGCGGTGAAAAACCTGGTTCAAAAGTAAAAATAGAAAATGAAGTCACAGAAAATGTGCACAAAGGGTTTGATGTCTTATCACATATCGCATTCTCTTCTCGCACAAAGTGATAAAGCATGTTCTGCTTCTTCCACTCCATTTTTCTTGGCATGGTGAAGCAATCTAGTTGGTTGTCTAAAAATGCAATGCCACATAGTAACTGCAGTATTAATAGAACAGAAGTTAGAAAACGTACCCTGGTCGTAGCCCAGTCTTTATTCCGTGTATGTGTCCAACAGCGAGGTTGAATGACGCTTCTGCGTGGCCTTGGTCGGCGGCATATCTAAAATTATCAAAAAATGTTAAGGCACAGAATATACTTAATTTCGAGTTGATGATAGAATATTGAATAACGGATCTCATTAATTTAGTTATAATAGGGTGGGGGAAGATGGAACACCTTTAGCGCATAACATTCAAATATCTTGATCGTGTTTTAAACAACTAATAAAGATATGTTGAAGTCGTGAGAATACGGTGTAGGCTAACAATTCCTTCTTTTCTACCAAATGGGACGTAAAAATATAACGATATGGTGTCCCATCTTTCCCTAACCTACTATATCAATACGAACGACTAAATCGAAAGAAACATTAGGTTTTCAGTTTCACCAACTGCGTGTTTGTTTGTGTGGTGTTGAAGACACTTCTCCGTTAAGATGCTTCCAGCTGCATTTTCGATCGATTTTAAGGACACTTTGTGACAATTGTGGTTTAACTGATAAGCTTGTTAATGCTTTATCGGGATAAGATATTCGCGAGACTCACTTGAACCACTTCATAGCTTCGGTCTCATTCTTTGGGGCGCCTCGCCCGGTCAAGTATCGCTGCCCGACTACATGCTGGGCAGGGGCGTAGCCGAGGTGACCGTAACCTTTAGCAACGTGAAAGTGAAGCGACTCGTAGTGAAAATACGTCACGTAGACAAGCAGAACGACGACAAACAATCCGATAATCTGAACAAGTTTTTTCACCCATTTTATTCATTTTTTTAATGCACAATGTTGAACTTAAATCGTAACATGTACTTACCTCTAAAGAACGGCACAGCCAGCTGTCTTCGGGTAAATCTTGCAATCTAAATACATTGTTTCCGAGTTTTACCAGGTTTCCGCACCTGACAGCAGGCTTTCGCCTGTAGTCGTCAACGTCAACTGCGCTTTGCAAATTTGTGCTGGAAATGCGCCGCCGTCTCATGATAACCAGAATCAGTACTAAGTTTTTGTCCGTGTTAATAAATGTCTGAAATTTACATCATTAAAAAGTCGCTGAATAATCGACAACATATTAGGAATTAGACACATTACATCCTATTTAAATTTACTGACTGAATTTACACGTTCAGCTTATTCAACAAAATCCAATCTCCCTAATTTACTATACTGAAAACCAAAAAACATGAGAAAGAATTTATTTCCACGCTAGCAGACATTAAACAGCCAACATTCGCATACCTTAACACGGGAGTCAATTACCTTAAAAAATTCGAGCAACCGAATTTATTATGTCCGCGACAGTTAAGATCAATTATTGATGTTGACGACGGGTATAAGTCAACCAAGTGTATGAATTATTAATGCAATGACGACTATCCGTTCCGCTTTTGATCTGAAATTAATTGTATGGAGAAAACTCGTTTACGTAATTCATTCGTGATAATATTTTTTCATTAGTAAAAAAAATAAATTTGGTAGTTCCCATTATTGTACTAGTCATGTGTCTAAACTCTTTTTCCACAGTTTCCCAATAATGTTACATTAATAAAATTTCTTATTGTATAACGGTTGTCCTACGTTCTGTATCCAAGTTTTATACCTTTTTAGCGTGTTTTAGCAAATTTTTATGTATATACCATTTTAACTTTCGTTGACTTGGTCAAAAAAACGAAATTTATCTTTACGTGTTTGCTTTTCTAAACCTAATCGCTCATTGTTTTCAACAAATTGAATAAAAGCGTGACGCTTTAACAAATATAGACAAGCAAAAAACGTAACTTACGTTTTTCTCTGACGTCACAATCCGGATGCAAGTTACATTTGAACGTAGTTTTAAACTTTGCATACGAGTTGTGCCCCAGACGAGTGAGCCCGCATATTTATGTTGCTGATTCGTTTGGAGTTATCGAAATTCTATTACTGTGAAAACGACCAAAATTTGAAGACATGTAATCAAAGGTGAAGTCAAATTTAGTCAAAGTTGTAATAAACTAAGCCTAAACATGTTTTAAACGCTGACAATGTGGTGAGCTGTTTTTAAATACGTATAGGTGTGTATACATTCGGGTTATCCTTATATAAATGATTCATGAACTGTTAGGGTTGGTAGTCTAATATAAGCCTGAGTTCTTTATTGGATTCATTATAAAACGTCTCTCGGCATATTATTTATCGTTGAAAGCCAAAAAAGTCTTCAAAAAGGTTCGGATAAAAACTAACCAAAATACAAGTGTGACCTATTAGTTTCAAACTTGGCTACTAATTAATGTTGAAAATTCATTAGTTTCGATGTAGTTTCGCTTGAGAGTGAATTTAATTGAAGTGTAGCTCGACTGTATTTTGAAGAGAATCGCTTTGGCTGTACTAGAAAAAAGCAACACGTATACCGCGCGCGGTGGTCTGAATGTGACCTAGCAACAAAAGACGCCGCTTGCCAGGTCTTTGTGAGTTGTGTTTTTATAGAAAGGCCAGCGAGTTCCTCGCCCACAAACAGCGTACACAAACGCCAGTGATTAGATTATCCAGAATAAAAAGCGATAAGGTTGCGAACCAAATTGATTCAACTCGATTTAGAATTATTACAGGGCCACTGAGATATTTATATTGACTTCTTGCGACAGTCTGGGAGTCACGTTTACGAATATATTGGATTCGGCAAATTTAACCCGAAATTAGATATTACTTAACCGCTGTAGGCCTATAGGCGAAGCGTTACATTAACCGAAAGTCACAGTACAGTTGATTACATACTTGAACGACATAAGTGTTTGCAGTTTGTGAGGTTACGGGAGTTGAGTAGTCTCGTTTGTCTACATGTTACTTCATGAACAAGCTATGGCGATATATTATCTCTCATTATCTCGAAATACATGAAGATAGTTATGTTAACTATGTAGCAAAAAAGTTTTTAACCGACGTCGCAGTAAAGATGCGCGACTGTCGGTCATTCGGAGAAATAGTTTTTATTATAAAGTTAAAACCGACAGCAGGGTGAAGATGGGACACGTTTTCATTCTATTTTCTCGTTCCATTTGGTGGTAAACAAGAAACATTCAAATAATTATAAAACCGTATCCCCGCTACTCTCATAGAACGTTGTTAGTTGTGTACCATCTCCCCCCAACCTACTAAATAACTAGGGACTAATTGTCCTTTAACTTTTGGTAGTTGACGTAAAGTGTGATCTTATTTTGTGTTATTTATGATATTTGGATATTATCTGCTGAAGGTGTCCCGTTTCCCCCCGCCCCCATATTTACACTGAACGGCGAACATTATTAACAATTTGTAATATAAAAATTAAAAAAGTCTTACTTCTGTTTTAGAAACCAAAACTTTATATTTATCAACTTATGCAGAACAATATTTTATATCCATGGCAGCACTAAGTCATCCATCTGATTCGTATTTGCGCTTACTTATTATTATTTGAAAGACAATGTTGACCGTCTGTAAAAGAAGGGCTACCAGGCCGCGTCAGAAATAATATTTGCTTTGCTAATTCTACCTTTAGGAATAGGCTTCTGTTGATACGACTTTGAAAGGCAGTGTATTATGCTGGCACATATAAGCGCGGTTTAGTGCGTAGGTCCGACTCCTAAATCAATTGGCAAAACAGTCCTACTTTCAGGAGATTTTAACTGTATTGGCAAAAATAGGAGTTAAGCTGTGGTACGACAGTTTCATCCTTGTTTTTACGATGACATATTAAAAAATGAAAAGAAACTTTATTATACGTCGGTCAAGGATTCCTTACAACGGCCGCAAGCAAAAACTTCTTTTATAGCTAAATAACCCGTTTACCTAAAACGTAAGGGCATTTTTGGTGACAAATAAATTACAACTTTACAGATTTATGGCACCAGTGTAATGAGGTTAGGTGGTTCGGTAACATGAGTGCGAAACGGCGAACCTAAACTTGCAGCTATCATGGCCGTCACCGCCGAATCCCGCCTCGAGACGTTGCAGGTGTACAAGCTTCTACAGAGCGTCAGAAAAGAGGACACGCTCTCAATAAGCAAGCTATGTACACAAGGCATACCCATGTAAGTTCTACATTGAATTACATTGAAAGTGCTGACATGAGGCGAAAACACAATTTTAACACACGGCGAATTTAACAAAACGTTAAGCTTATGGGAACTTTAACAAAACGTTTGTTGTGAAAGCATTATTTGACAATGGATTTATTCATCAAGTTGGGCAATTTTCGAAAGCGCTTTGTCCACTAAATTGGGTGTTTACTCTCTTTAAGGCGAACGGGCATTCATCTAGCCGCATTGTAATATAAAAATGTATAAGGCAAAGACATTGACATGTTCTGCAACAGCACACGCAGATTATCGGCATGTTTTAACAGGTTGGTCAATTACCGCGATCCACAGGACGGGGAATGCGCATTGCATCTTGCAGCGCAAGCCAACAACGAGGCAATGACCAAGCTGTTACTAAAGTTCGGCGCCTTTCCCAACGTTCAGGATTTTAAAGGTGGTTATAGAACGGCATACTTCGATATTACGGAGTTTAACGGAAAGAATGAAGGAACGTTACTTATTTATTCGTTGTAACAAGGGTGTTCTGTTTTCCTACACCTCGTGTCCACTTACGAGTTACTACGTTGTAACTGTGTGAGTAAATACTTTGGGAGATGTTATTTTGTAATGTGTGGTTAACAATTTGCAGAACATAAGGAATACTAGGTTGAAGCGATTGAGACGTGTTTTTAAAAGCTAAGAATATTATCTTTTCTAGGTCGCACACCAATCATGACAGCCGCCGACTACGGCCATGATAAAACTGTGGAAATACTCGCAAAAAGCGGCGCCGATTTGAAAATACAGGACAAAGAAGGAAAGGGTAAGAGCTAAACTACCGTATACCATTTACCTTAACAAGCTGCTACGTAAAAATTGATGTTAATTGTTTTGTTATTCTCTGTTTCGTAGTTATAGAAACAGGGGTCGGAAAATATATTAGAGAGTTGTTACTCCCTGTAAGGATAATTAATACCTACTTACCGTTGAGTAAAACCACAGTTGCTCCTAGAGGTACTTGTAAATTTAAGCAGCAGAACAGAATAAACACTTCTAATACCCTATAACAATAAAAAGATAATAAAATTTAAAATTTTCAAGTACACAAATTAAACTGAAGAAGTAATAAATAAGTTTTCTAATGAAATACATCAGCCAAAATATTAAAAAAAAGAGTGTCATAAAACTATTTATCTATTATACATAAGGCAAATAGTAGGATGGGAAAAGATGGGAGACCTTTTCATTTTATTTTCTCGTCCCATTTGGCACAATTGGTAGTAAACAAAGAACATTTAAAGAATAATAAAACCATATCCACGCAACTCCCATAGAACATTGTTACTTGTTTAAAACTCGATCAGGATATTTGGATATTATGTTCTAAAGGTGCCTCGTCATTCTGTACCCTACTATGTAATATGTATATTAAAATTGTACCTGTTGACTTTTAGATGTTCTTTTCTACTGCCTGTCTGCGGCAACGAAACGTCATAAGCGATGTCTGGATATCGTGCTCGCTCATGGAGCAGACGTGAATAATCCAACAGAATCAGGCAAGTCGGTGTTGGTAACGGCATGCGAGTCGTCAACAGAGAATGAAATCATGTGTATGATGTTGCTGGAGAAAGGGGCAGATCCTAATGCTGTTAATAAGGTAGAGTCTATAATGTAATAAGGGTTGTCACAAGTTATTATGCTTTCATTGAGTATCTATGTAAAAATATATTACCTGGCAGAAAAATCAATACAAACAGAAACCGAAAAATTTCCAAATAAATATTTACCTACAGAGGTATATAGGTGACAACTTGTAAGCACTAAGCAGTAATAAAGTTTGTAAAACAGAACACTCATTTTATAACAACCGCTGTTGGCCCGCCATGCGAGGAAAAATAAGTTACATTCTTTCATTCATTCATTCAATACGACGGGAAATACAATTGAAATTATAATTTTTTTCATACCATATTTAAGGGTTCTTTGTTTTAGTTGAATGGTCGATCAGCACTATCTGAAGCTTGTTCATCAGGAAGTATAGCGACAGTACGAACTCTACTCCAAAAAGGTGCCAACCCAAATATTCATGATAAAAAGCTGCATGTCCCTTTACACTTTGCATCTCAAATGGGAGCCCTGGAAGCTGTAAAGGTATGAGATTGTATATTAGGTATAACTTTTCAGTTACAATGATAAATCATTACAGGCGTTGGCTGCATATGGTGCAAACTGTGACAGCACCGACACAGATGGCTACAATGCACTACATTATGCAGCAGAGGGAGGATTTGCTATGATTTGCAAGTATTTGGGTCAAAGAGGTAAGTCAGTACTATTTCATAAACAGTATAGTGGGGTAATATGGGACATGTTTTTTTTCTGTAATATCATCCAATTTGGTAGCTAGTAAACAATCAATATTTAGGTGTTAACGGTATTCCATCTTACCCTGCAGTACTATATGTTATGTGCTATCTTTGAAAATGTTATTTTCTTTAAGTGTTATTGGAACCAAATTAAATTTCTCTCTATATTAGGCTACCTTTACCACAACATTGCTGTATTTTGTGCAGTTTCCCTACAACAAATAAATATTCCCCAGGGTGCAATCCTAAAGCAAAAAACACTGATGGATTTACTCCAAGATTACTCGCCAAAGAGAAAAGTCACAAGGATGCTGGGAAAGAGTTGAGAAAAGCTGAGCGTGTCTTTACTAAATACTCCAAACCTGGGATGAAAAATCCCAACGATCCAGCAGCTGTTGCTTTGTATGATTGGTCACAAGAAAGAGTTGACGTCATTAGAGAAGTCTTGATGAACCAGGTGGATATGACTTGTGGATCTCTGCATGATGCTTAAAATCTGCAAATAAACAGTTTTATTTTATATTTTTACTTGAGTAACAGAACTTTTATGGGTAAAAAATGTGTGTGAATGAATGTAACTTGCTGTATCTTCGAATGGTCATAAAACAAAATTCGTTATAACACCAGTGTTATGTTTCATATACCTAGTGCCAGCCTACGAGTTACCACTTATGTAACTTTGTGGGTTTTCTCTAAACACTGTTTGAAACATGGGGCACTTATGTGCTGAATTTTGTTCATACCTAAATAAATTATTTTCTCTCCCTTCAGGTCAAATCAGGAGAAGAGACAGAAGATCTTCCTGGAAAAGGCAGTTATGTTGATAAACAGGACTTTGATATTATAATGAAAAAGTTGGGAGCTCCAATACCAGATGATATTCGAAAGAGATTGCATGATGTGGGTGAAGTAAAAATAAAACAAAATTAAATAGAGTAAAATTAAACAAAATGTTTCGAAGTCCTACAAATTACTATTTTTAGCCAGTAAACATAGATAAACATAAAACAAAAACAGACTTTTTAACCTGTGAACAAACATGGACGAGTTTCAATACATATGCACTGCAGGTTTTGAAAACATTCACTGCAAAAAAGGAATTCTAGTGAAGCCTAGCACAAAGTTTTTCATTACAGGTTCATGATAAAGATAGGAAAGGCTTGATAGAAGTTGAAGAGTTCTTATCTGGAAAGAAATATATCTCCAAGACCTACCTCATGTCCGCGTTTGAGGGGAAGAAAAAGAAAGGGAAGAAGGGGAAGAAAGGGGGAAAGAAAGGGAAAAAGGGTCGCAAGTTTAAAATGCCGATGCCCATATGCACTGATAAAGAAGGTCCACGAAGGCCTGATGGTGGACCTCCTTTTAAGTTTGTAGAAAAGCAGGTTTTATGGACAGATACAAATCGTTTTGACAGGTAAGCATTAGGTGGTTTTATTTAGGCTTAATATGGGGTGTAAATTTGTTGAGTATACTCCAATTGTGGAGTGTATATGAGATTAGGTAACATTGTACTCTGTGGTTATTTTAAACAAAGCGTGGTAACATAGGATATAATACATATTTAACCCGAATGAGTTCATTTCTAAAATCAATACATTCTATATACGAACATGTATTGTACATTGTTATCAGACGTTTAAAAACATTTCTCTTATTATTTCTTAAACAATTAACACTCTTATTTTATGCCTGAAAAGGGCTTCCATTTATGCTAATGACTGTATAAATTTAGTAACGTTATAAGTATAATGCACATGCTTAATTAGGGACAAGCCCCCCAAACACCCGTTACAAGATGATTCAGCTTGGTATCTTCAACAACCCGAGAAGTTATACATGAACATTACTGATGCAGTTAAGCTCGGCGACATGGAGTCTCTAAAACGAGCTTTTGAGGTAGTAGTGTGGTGTTTTGTGTATTCTTGTTAATGAAGTTGGTCTTACTCTTGAATTGCAAATTTTGGGGTAAAGGTGTTAGTACCCAGTTATTATTATAATAACTGTTAAAGTAACAACTGAAAATATGTGGTTTTGAATTTGCATGCAATTCTAGGCTACTGTACCTCTTAACTCTTGTTTGTTATACACAGACTGGCACTGACATTGACACAAGGGACAAATATTTTAAAACTCCATTAATGGCTGCATGTGCTGAAGGAAACTTGGAACTGACCAAATATTTATTGTCACGAGGGTAAGTAAAAACACAGGCATTGTTAAAATATGTTTTATCGATTAACTTCATATGTAATACCACAAGAACCCACTGAGGTATGCCCTTGGATGTCCAACAGTTTACAATATAGCATTTGTGCAAACATTAAAGAGATAGTCAAAAAGTTTACTCATAAATATTAACATACCCCCTTTTATTGGATTGCTAGGTATAATTATAATTTTGTTACAGAGCAAGTGTGGAAGCACGAGATAATTTTAAATGGACACCCCTACACCATGCATGTCACTCTGGGCAACTGGATGTAGTGGAAGTATGTATGAAGATATAATACCTTTGTAAAAAATCACAACTTAAAAGTAGAGAAAAACTTTAAAAATGTGCTCAATAAAAACAGCCTTTAAAATTCCAAGCTAGGCATTGCCTGCTTGGGCAGACCGGACACTTTGTTTGTGATACTGTAAATATTACTAAATTACTAACCATCTATGTTTAGACTTTAATTCACGCTGGTGCTGATGGAAATGCAGTCACTTGGAACTTTGCAACTCCACTTATGAGGGCGATAGAGAGTTGTAAACCCGATGTGGTTAAGTTTCTACTCGACTGTGGTGCTTCTGTTACAATGCAAAATAAAAAAGGTGACTTAACAATATATAGAAGTGTTACTTGCTACAATAACAGGGATTTAGTTAGTATGTATTATAATTAGGCTACATTTTATACAAAGTACAAAAGTATTGTAAGATTAGATATTATTATACAATTAATCTTTTTATAGAACACAATTTTATACTTTTTTGTGTCTAAGTTACTTAAACCATAATTTTTGGCAATATTACAACCCTATGTAAAACTACTGTAATAATAATTATAAAACGATCTGCATATAATGCAGAATACTATAATGTGGGTGCCGAGGCACAGTTGGTTCTCTGGTGCTGTTGTTTTCTGTTGTTTTTTCGCGGCGCGAGGATAAAGCAAGTTACATTCACATTCAATACCTGAGAAAATCATCCGATTTTACTTAATAGAAAAAACTGCATTGGATGTTGCAAGAGATTGGGGCGATGGACAAATCTATCAAATGGTCAAGGAGAAATTTGATGCAGCCCCCAAACCTAAAAAGGACAAGTCAGGCAAGCGGAAACCACCAGGCCCCCCTAAGCCACTCACTATCCCACCAATACCCCAGGTACAGTTTAAACATATTTAAAGTATTTTTTCTGAGATAAAACTTCTGCCATGGTGTTTACCTAAAGGTTGATTGTTTCACATAATGCTATAAATAAAATTTTCTGTATGTTGTAAGAATGAGATTACGGGTCGCCTAAATTATTAGCCATACATTACAAAAAAAAGAAAAAATCCAAAAATCATCCACAAAGGTCCGCATGTGGTAACTTGAAAGCAGACATTAGGTGTTTGAAACGGAACACCTGTATTATAACTGTCATTGCTCCGTCATAAAACTATTTATAAGATACATTCATTTATTTAATGAGATATGTATACTAAATTATTAACGTCTGTGCTATTAGGGGCATTTGACGGCACCAAACTCAGCTGAAAAAATTGAACCAGTCCAAGAAGTTGGAGAAAAACAATCAGAACCTCAGGTAAGGTTTAACTAAGTAATTAGTTTTTACAATAAATAAATCTTATATGAAAACAGTGTTGTCTTTTGTGTAATTTATAGTGGAGTAAAATATGAAACAGGAAACACTGTGCTATTTAAAGAAAAACTTAATCAGTAATTGATTTACATTCAGGTAATGAAAATTGAAACCACACCTGCACCTGTCACACCACAGGGTCATGACAAACCAGAGATTAAAAGCACCAACTCCATTCTACTTGCTGCAGATGAACTAACATCACATGCAAAAGCTGAAGAGATTACCTTCACACCAAGAAAGGTAACTTTGTTGTTACCTGCAAATTGTAGTGTATTTGTTTTGACAGGTTTTATTTGTTACGTTAAATAAATGTAAATTTGATAAACCCTGTGGGAATTTTACTGAACACTGCTTTGAAACAACTCAAAATGGGCCATCAATTGAATTTTTTCAGGTCTTTAAATAGTGGTTAAAAGTATTTTTTTACGATCAGTGTGAGAATAAAATCAATTTGAATGCTCTGTGGGATCGTAGCTTGGAAATTGGATAGTTGAGCTGTTGAGGCATAGTTAGTAAATTATACTGGATTAGCTTATGCCAAAAAGTTGAACTTAAGAGCTAATATATTTAGATAATATTATAGAAAACTTACCATATTTTGAATACAGAGTTGGACCAAGCAATCAACAACTGAAGACTTGTTGAATGCAAAACAAGAAAAGCGAACGCGATTTGGCTACGAAGTTGATTTTGAGGACTTTGAAATGCCGCTAAAGAAAAACATTTCAAACAAAGTCCGAGATTTTCAGGCTCAAGCGTGATGTAAAACAATAAACAGTTTAGGCAAATTTTTGATTGCTGCGTTTGAAGGAATGTAAAGACTATTGTATATGCTTGTTTATATTGAAACACATTTTAGTGCATCTTATGCACTTCAGTTATAACTATTTATGCCTGTAGTTATACCCATGTATGCTTTACCTTTTAAGAATCACACAGTGCCAATTTACCATTCTGCCAGCGAAGGATTAACTGCCTGGATAGAACTGCCAGCAAACTCCTAACTGATTTAACCTAATACCGGCAAACTTATATAGGCACGCTTTGCCTATTGACCAATACATTTTTTGAAATAGTTTAGTTGAAAAATTGTGAAGTTTCATTAGATTATAGAAACCAACCTATAGCAGCCTTATTGTAATCGTGTTATATATGATTTGTGTTTTATACAGTATCAGTATCCTGTTTTTGCATTGATTATTAAGCTGAAATATAACAGCACAGGTTCGAGTGTATTCATATGATAAAGCTGTCTCTCAATCGCATGATATATTAATCAAACTATGCAAGGAAAGCAATGAGTGAATATCTAATCTAAATCTTTTGATTTTCTGACAATTTTTGATCTGTCCCCATAATCCACACTGTAATCCCCTGCATTGGATTTTCGTTTTACAAAATGGACTTGAGACTGAGCAGTGAGAAGCAGACCAATTGCTTGTGAGTTCACTTTCTTTCCACTAATCAGCATCTCACTTAAAGCTCTCATTTTTTCGCTCCGAATATTCAATTTTGTAACTGGTTTTGCCAGAGCCTCAGTTAACTCAGTGTCGTCTAAAGTTTTAGGATCCTGGCCATCTTCACTGGTGCTACTTGAATAGGCTAATCTTGAAGGAGAGCTAAGAGAAGCTCCTTTGCTGGAACGTCTGTTCATCCTAGTAGTTTCCATAGCAACAGGTTTGGAAGGACTGCTGTTTCCATCTGAGTAAAATTGTCTAACTTCTGGAGTGAACTTTGAGATGGTGTTTGTAAAGTGGCGCGCCCACCAAGAGTGGAGAACTGGTGTAACACTGCCTTCCTCCCATAGACAAATCCCATCATAGAATCTGTACAAGACAAAAGTTGCCTCAGACACTGTAGAAGTGCTAAAAAGATTCTCTTCAAAAGAATACTGATGTACTAGTACTATCCCATTTGTCATTTCAAAGATTTATTTTTGTAAACCTGTTTTTTAATAACGTTTTATTTTACAAAATGTAAGTATGTATATACAAAGAAAAAAAATCATCACTTACTGTATTACATTGTAATAGCACTGGGTATCTTCACAAAGTTGTGGAACAGTTTTAAGAGTGCTAGGAATCAGATCATTTGCAATGTCAATCATCTCTTTATAACTCTCTTCGTCTTCTTTTCCATAATTGTATCTGAATTTATTATTAATTAGAACAGAAACACATGTTTTAATGTTGAAAAATATTTTCTTTCAGTGATTCGCAAACTATAACCTACATTTGCAGGCCCGAAAAATTAAAAAAATAAATTACTGTAAAAAAATATTATTCATTTAAACAGATCAGATGAAAAGTAACAAACCACCCACTAAGTAACATACATGGTAACGCTGGCACAGGGTGTATGAACACCCGTGTTATAACAACTGTTGTTTTTCGGCCACGCAATGATAAACTACGTTACATTCAAGTTATGTCAAAGTTCCAACTTTGGTTTCAAGTCTATGTATAAATTAATGTAACTTTTAAGCTTCTTTCCCCACAGCACATACACTCACAATGGTAGCACCTTCAAGCCAAACCTGTAACCTTTCAGCTAGAGTCAGGTTGGCTCACTACTGTGCCAAGGTGCATTACCATGAAAGTAATTTCTTCACCTGGACAGCACTTGAGCTGCTTTGGACCAATTACGAATTGCATCATCATATCTGTTTCGTCGCGCACAACTGTGCCCTTTGCTTACATATGGAAGAAAATGTAAACCATCATATATTGTTTCAACTGCAGTGATAGCTTTGTTGTGTATTTCATCCACAGTTGCTGAGTCTTGTTTGTTGGTTGGAATAATTTCCTTGAGTTCAGCGTACACACCAAGTGCCATTGGGTATCTAGGTACAAGAATGTATAACTTAATACATTATAAAAATTAAGAAGAAATACAAAAAAAGTTAAAATTGCAAGTTATTTGTTTAAAAATGAACATAATGGGTATATATATATAATTATACATATATTATATATATATATTTCATATTATCTTGGTTGTTGGTTATTTACTCACTTGTCCATGTGCCCTTCTTCATATAAATAACGCATTATGTCATGCTGTATGAGTTGTAACTCCTCGCTGTCAGTTTGCATGTCAATTGCTGCGTTCAGTGAAGTGACAAGTGCTACAACTTCCATCCACCTGTCACACTTCACAGCATTCCCACCATGATATATCCAGTTCTGGGAAAAAAAAACAATGAATTCATTGGAATAAAGTAAACAATATATACATATATATGTTTATTACCTTTTCAGTGGTGGTTTTATCAATCAAAAAACCTCTTCTATCTTCCAAGCCTTTCCCATGCCATGTAACTTCAGTCATATCCTGTAAAAAATAATATTCAAAATAAACTAATTATAATAATACAAATGGGTGTCATATTTTTTAATTTGATTTTTAGCAAAATCCCAGTAAACATGTGCAAAATGCAATTACACTTATAGTTGTCAAACATAGGGAATCTCATTGATGTGGTTAATGCAATATGGAGGTAGCTAGGAAGTAATATAAACTAATTATTTATTACCTTTGAGTCTTCTCCTGTCGCCACCCATGCGTGGTCACCACTCAAAACTAAATGAGCATCTTTGTAAGCCAATACCTGGCATGCGGCCACCACCACAAATGCAAGACCAAAACAATCCAGTTGACGTCCTGTAACGACAAAATATTAAACACCATTTAAAAGAAAGGCTATAAAAATTATTAAATTAACACTTTATAAATGAAAACAAGCATTATTCCCACTTATTTCAATACTTTTAAAAACCATTTAAATAAAAAAGGCTATAAAAATGAAAGTGAAAATTGGCATTGTTCCTACTTATTTCAATAGTATACTGCATTCAATACTTCTGACATGTCGTATCAAATTACCTGTAAGATAGCTGAATAGAGATTGTATATGGGGTTTATCCTTATGGTATGATCTTAACAAGCCATTCCATATCACATCACTGACACGCTTGCATAACATACGAGTGGCATAACCGCTCCGTGAAGTAAATTCTGTCAAGCTCTTATCAACCTGTTAACATTATGAATGGAATATAACATTAATGTGTGGGAATTGTGTACGTACCAAAAAAAGCGTATATATAATTTTTATTTATTTCTAAGAAAATGTGGGAAATACATTGTTAACCTTACGCAAGTCAGGCGAATTACGGTGACACAGCACCTTTTCGCTCATTTTTTAGGTTAATTTTTGACACAAACGCCGGCATTTAAAAAAATTATATACAACAAGTATTAGGAAGATATAAGGACCATTTTCGGACAAAAATGGTTACTGCCACCGGTCACTAGTGGCAGTAATACCAACCCTCAACCCAGCATATAACTAATATACTGTGTAATATAAGTTACCTGTGCTTTGATCATCAGTACAAACTGATTGTATAATCCTTCAATTATTTCCAGATCCAGAGTAGGAAATTCATCATCAATGCTCTGTGTAAAATCTGTGATTTTATCCGGTGGTTTTCCTCCTTTTTCACTGTCTGTGCTGCTATCCACTGACGCTGTTCTGCTGACTGTTAACTCATGTTCAAGGTACCCAAACAAGATTGAAAGCAGTGCTAAGTTCGGTTCATGCGAAGGATTCAATTTAGCGTGTTGTAAGTGTTCCTTCACAAGTCCAATGAACGAAGACAAACTTGTGATTGGAAAGAATGCCCGCTCTTCTACACGAATTTCTGACATCTTACCAGAACGCCTATTTGCTTTTTAGTATAAAGTAGTTTGAATACCAACTACTGGGCATGGATGTACACGACATAAACGCATATAACTGTGCAAATTTTGAACATTAGCTTGGTTTATCATTAAAATTTGCAACCTTTGGATTTCCCGCCAGAACAACTATTTCTTGTACAATCAAGTACGGGTATTCCCCGAATTAAAGTTATGTTTTGACGAGATGACGTCAAGGACCCGGAGATTCATCTACTAGGCGAGGCTTTCTAGTATTTAGACAAAACAAATGAAACGTGGTGATCTTATTTTAAGGCGCCGTGACAAAGTGGTTAGCGCGCCTGCATTTAACCCAGAAGTTTGGGCAAGATTCTTAACGGCAATTGGTTCAACCAGAGTATACTAAACAATTTGTCTTCGTTTAGTACACTCTGCTTCAACCCAGTGGCCACTACTGGGTTGTTCAAATTATCAGTCACGCATAAAAAAATCCTCACGAAATTGGATAAATATATGGTCATTAGTGTAATAAAAAGCAGCAAAACATTTTTACCTCTCTACACAACGCTTTTCTGAACTTTTTTTCAAAATTTTTATTAACAAACAGGTGAGAAAGGATCTGATAATTCCTTCAGTAGTACGCAACTAAGTAATAATAAAATGTAAAAATCCTTGAGTACAACAATGCTAAAATTAGGGTTAAATAAATAAAACTTAACGATACACAACGAGACATACAATAAGAATAAATCTGTCACGTCAAGGTTTCATTTTCAAGGTCGTCTACCATAACCGACCTTCTATTTAAGCCATGGTACGTCTTCAGTGCACCTAAATACTTTTTCATGACCGCCCAATCTCCCAGCGTCATCGAAAATTCAGTTCTCATTTCCTCACGAGTGCACTCGCACAATACTTGCCCGTTGATTTCTTTTTCGTGAATAAGCTCTTTATACTTTTCTATGTTTCTTGTGTTAATTCCAATTTTTTCCAGCTAATGGAAAAAAAAACAGAGTATTTTTTATACAGCCAGATAGCCCTGGCATACAAAATAGCCACAGCGCCTATATATATCTCAATGTCATTAACATTCAAGAGTATATTTGACGTTACTCATAATACTGTGGGGTAAGATGGGGTATCGTTAAAGCACCTAAATCGCTCTTATTAGGTTTGCAACAGTTATATAATTCCGTAATTGTTTTTGCATATATACTACCTGATGGTACGAAAACAGAAAAGGAAAACCTGTTCTATCTTACCCCACCATACTACATCGGAACGTGTTATATACCTCCTCACAAACATCTTCTACTGTCCACCTTTCAACGGGTTCCATAAACTTCCATCTTGACCGACAACCATCAAATAATGAACTTGTTTGTTTAACCAAGCATTCTGACGCTGCGTTCTATACAAAGACACCAACATAAATAGTTTACACAATTTAGCAATGAGAAAATAATATAGAGAGTATCCTTATTTTTTTTAAACTTCAACGTATTCGAGATATAACTAACTTTATAATATGAAACACTGTAAGTGGATGTTAAAAGTTTGTTTTAGAAAGACTTTATTTTATAGGCCAGGGCAGACGGCGATAAATACGCCAGTGGATTTTTTTTAGCACGATAGAGACTTAGCCCGGTACACTGAAATCTTGTTTTGTGTATATAAGATCTTTGGAGACGAATAAAATTTATACTTACGCAGATAATTCCACGAATGGAACGATTTAAATCTGTTGTGATCGGTAGAAAACTGTTCATCTGATCTATTGTGAATCGAAACGTCTTTAACATTTGAACAAACGTTTCTGGATCACCGTCCAATTCCAGCAAAGATCGCCAGTTCTGGAAATGCAATATAAAGCTTTGTATTATAATTTTATATGCTGATAGTCGATTTGTTATAGGTTAGAGTGAGATGACGTATGCTTTATTCACATCTATATCGTCTAGTTTTGTAGTAAACAACGAATATGGTAGGGTGGGGGAAGATGGGACACCTTTTCATTCTATTTTCCCGTCTCATTTAGTTGTAAACAAAGAACATTCAATAAATTATAAAACCGTATCCTTACGACTCCCATAAACCGTTGTTAATTGTTTAAAAAACGATCTGCTTATTTGGATGTTATGTGTTAAAGGTCTCCCGTCTTCTCCCACCCTACTACATGTATATATGATTATATAGTCGTATCCTCACGACTCTAAAAGAATTGATACTTTAATTGTTAAAAACGGGTTTAGAACATTTTATGGGATATTAAGCTATTCATCTTACCCCACAGTACTATATGATCAAGCATTTATCCTATAAATTGAAATTTCTTATGAAAAACCTCAACTGAAATCAAATATACCTCAGGATGTGTCAACTTTGCAGCAACCAGATTGTAAATATCAGAGAGTGGAGAGCAGCCTGCAAACTTAATTGTAGCTTGTGGGTCTAGGGTGTGATTTTGGGCGTTGTCTTCGATCGCTTGCCAGATCCAGCTCAGTCTAGTACCAAGATGAATGTATGAATGAATGTACTTTCTTGTTTATCCTGGCGTGACAAGGCAACGGGAACCGTTTATACATATAGGTTCGTTTCATTCACCCCGTGCCTGCTTATGAATTACATCGTATATGTAACTTTGCGAAATAACATTACTTTTTATATAAATACGTTTAGAACTATGCAATTAACTGGTATGTTTCTTGGTAAACAAGTACGTTTCTATTCCAGACACGAACACAAAAACAGCGTACTTGTAGAAAATTCTAACCTGTACGGCCATTGATCTGCTAACGTAATCCATGCAGCTATTGCTTCTGTATCGACTCTTGGACCTATTGGCTTACATTGCTTGCTTTGGTACAGACGCAGCTGGTGGAACGATACAATTATTATAACACTGTATTTGTTGAATGGTATAAGGCATTCTTACTGCGAATTGTGTTGAAATTAATACACGGTCAACTGATCTTTCGTTGCCTTGGTTAAACCGCTTTAAATAAATGCTGTTTTGGAAACAGTGAAGAACCTCTCGTCTTGTTTCGTTGTAGCGTTCAAGCTAAAAATACAGAGCTGATAACGTGCAAACATTTACCCCACTTAAGGCTCATACCTTGACCGAAATAATTATTAGAAAAGGCGGCCATAATGGCTATATATGTCGCTTATTTCATATAAGCTTACTTTTCTGTTAAGTGGTCGTTTTGGCAAAGGTTCTTCGGCAGATGCTACAACCGAAAGCAAGGAGGTCATTTCAGTGCCATAATGCCCACTCGACTTTTCTTTTTTTGTTGAAATCGTTTGTTGCCTAACAGTTTCTAAAACGCGGTACAGGAATATATTTTTAGTGATTAATATGTTTTCCAGGCAAAATGTAAAACCTAAATATGTTTCCTATAACCTACCGCTTTCTTGCTTAAGTAGAAATAATCGGCTTCGAATTCTGTCGTCGAATGATGGTATGTGAAACGGGAGCTGTATAAAAAATATATTGTTAGAGGTTGTGTCTAAATTTAGTTTGATCAAATCGTTTCAAGGTGTATTCTATCAAAAAAGGCATTTGTTAGCCACATAGTATATAGGCTTTCACGTTATTTTATCACACTCAAATTGTCTTTCGTATTTCAGTGAAATTATTTTGTATTTAGGGGGAAAGACGAAACACCTTTAGTACATAATATCTAAATATCTTAATCGTGATTTAAACAACAAACAGCGGTCTACTTGAGTCGTGAGAATACGGTTTACAAATCTTTGAATGTACTTTGTTTTCTACCAAATGGGACGAGAAAATGGAATGAAAAGGTGTCCCATCTTTCCCCACCCCACTATACATGCAATAAGACTTACTTGGATATTTCTTCGCAGGAAAGCATGTCCGTTCACGTTCGATGATAACTCACGACAGAGAGCTTTTTTAATCAGGTTAGCAGCTATCATTGGATCCATACATAGTATTTGAACGTATCTGGAGCATCTGGAGTTTTGCAACAAAGACACGACCTGTCAAAGTAAAAATTAAAACCAGGCGTATGTGTAATTGATGTTTTGAAACGGACCCCTATTTGAAATTACCTTAAACAGACTCATGATTTTTTCTTTTCCGAGCAAATCCACGTCATCTATGATAAGACAAATTTTTATGTCGTACTGTAAAAGTACTGACATATATTGCACTACCGAAGTCATGTAGTATATCTCTTTCTTTACTTTAGCCATGAAACCCAAAGAAGTCGTAAAGTCAGCTTTCTTTGACATTGAAGTTATCTTCGAAGCTTGCGTTAAAGCCAAGTTAGAAACCTGAAAAATAATTATGACTATAAGCATTTGTAGCAGCTGTTTAGGAAAATTACATATTGTATACTAGTATAGAATGATGAAAGAAGAGACTGCACCTTTACATTTTATGTTCCCGTCCCATTTGGTATAGTTAAAGAACATTCAAAAATTGTGAAATCGTATTCTCCGACTCTTATAAACTGTTGTTAATTGTTTAAAACACGACCAGGATGTTGGATAATATGTGATAAAGGTGGCCCATCTAACCCACAAAACTGCAGATATAGTACTGTGGGGGAAGATGGGTAACATTTAGCACCTAATATTCAAATATCCTAATCAAGTTTTAAACAATAAACAACGGTTTATGGAAGTCATGAGGGTATGGTTTTATAATTCTTTGAATGTTCTTTGTTTACTACCAAATGGAACGTGAAAATAGAAGGAAATGTGTCCCATCTTCTCCCACCCTACTGTGTATAACAATTTTAAAACATTTACCATTTTGAAAACATCCACAACTTTCACAGCGAATCCGAGACCGAGCACAGATGCAACAACTGTGGTTACAATATCTTTGTCACTGCCTGCACCGATATCTCCAAAGTTTGGCAAACCGAACATCGTGAAACACACAACGGCTGTTATTACCAGCAGCATTACAAGGATTGGAACAATAAATGAGGACATTCTTGCGAGTTTCCATCCGGAACTGGTCGATTTTAGGTAACTTTTAGGTGGCTCCAAATAAGGCTTGAGGTCAATTTCGGGCTTGTAGTGCCAAGTTCGAAATATTTTTACTGCCCATTTTCCAAAGACTTCGTCAATCGTTGTAGAAATGTGTGTAATGACTCCGGCCCATAGTTTGTCGCTTCCAGCATAGTCGAGTATGCTAAACTGAAAAAGTGGACAAAATGTAACAGATGTCTTTCGAAAACTTAAATTTTCATGCATTTAACGAATTTACGGTGTCGCAAAAATTATTTGCAAGAAGCATATTAAACACAATTAAGATACAAAAATTGCCTGCGAGACGCGAGCCTGCTGGAGTAGTCAATGCATGTGTTATTGCAGATTTACAGCAAGGTTTAACACAATATAGGGGAGATAATATATCATTTAATTTTAATACCTACATCAACAAAGATGATTTTCGTATCTTTTGGAGGGGGCTCGATGATCGGGTCAAAGAAAAATAGTCGGTACACCAAAGTAAAAATATTTACTGATAAAGATCGATTGTTTCGGGAAGCATTCGTCAAAAGTTCCAATCTCTCTGTAATAAAAACAAATTTATTATTTTTTAGGGTAATTTTAAACTGTTGTATTTTTGTGTTTTATACCCACGTAAACGTAGACTATATGATTTACAAAATAAGGGCAATTGTGTTGCCCTTTATGATGTAATAAAATAAAGATAAATAAGATGTGTGCCGTAATAACGACATATTTGTAACCGCCTGGATTTTCTTCCCTTACCAAAGGAAAACAAAACATCAGTGTTCTATTTGGTCCGTAGTAAAAACTAGACCCCCCAGAAATTGTTTAGTTTAGGAATACACAGAGCTTTTATTTTTAAAAAGCTATAGAATTTAGATATAGAACTGCGTTTCAGTAGTGTAACAGCAGGTTAAAAATGCAGCACCAAACCGTAGGCCTTGTAGCAGTTTCCATGTCACCCAGCAAAACAAAGCGACTTGCTGTTAATAGAACAAATGAAATTACTGTTGTAGACGAACATGGTAACACTGTAGGTAAGTATCAACCTAATCTTACTGCTTTCAGTGAATTAAAACCGTTTTTTTTTTTTATCTCTAAATGTTATAGGAATGCTGGTATCCGAACCAGCAACAACGTACATGTCTTCGTCGTCCCGGGAAATGCCCATACACATGAGATATCCTGTACCATGCAGCAATGAGGCAACGATAACCACTGAGTGGCTTACTAAGAATTTCGAAGAAAATTCTCTCACAAGTGTACCAAGGAGCATTATGTTTGATGTAGGCTCTATTTAAATATTTACCCACAAATATTGCGTCGAAAATAAACACTAGACTACTGTACATTGTAAAATGCATTTTGCGTTTTGTAGGAGTACCAGAAATTTTGCCGGGACAGCAACACTAAGCCGTTTAATCAAGCGGTTTTCGGGAAGATTGTTCGAGCTTGCTTTCCAAATTTAACAACTCGTAGACTTGGTGTACGTGGTCAATCTCGCTATCATTACGCAGGTCTGAGCGTCAAACTCTTATCTCGTTATGCCCGAAAATTCCACGCATTTGGAGAAGGACTTAACTTACTTAGAAACAACAGTTCGTAAGTGTGTCGCCTTTTTAAAACTTTTTCTGCTATTCACATTTGCTTTTTTAAAGTTATCAACGGCGAAACGAGATCACGAGTGGAGGTACAACACAGACTCCTGAGTACAACTATGTAGCATCGCATGAAACGGTGCCATATCAAACTGCTGATGTAATGGCAAATATAAAAGCCAAAAGTACAGTCTAGCTAGAACTCTAGGCCCATAACCCACTGCAGCAAAATGTATAGCTTTTTAAAAGCAATATATTTTAGGAAATGTGAACCCGTTTTCGTTGGTGTTGCCCCCATATCCAACTGAAGACGACGTAGAAATAAAAGATGGTTGGACGAAACCAACGTTGGCTGCCTTTCTCGACTTTTACCGTTGCTACAACCGCCGCTTGCTTGGGTACATTATCAGTCTTGATTTCGAGAAAACAACGGTGCATATTAATATAAATATACCACATATAGTAGGGTGGGGGGAGATGAGGCACATTTTCTTTTTTTTGCCCTATTCGGTAAACAAAGAAGATTCAAAGAATTATAAAATCGTATCTTCGCGACTCCTACAAACCGCTGCTAATTGTTTAATAAACGATCAGAGCATTTGGATATTATGTACTAAAGGTGTTTCAACTTCCCACACCCAAATATATATTTTTTATGAATTTTCTGTACTGGTAAAGTGTGCCATTTTAGTAGTCCGAAAACCGAGTCAAGTTTGACAATTTAAATCACACTTTTTTTAACAACACAGAGTCATTTGTCCAATTTTGGAGCCAGTATCCCAAACCAGTGCAAGAGTATGTTGAAAACAACCGATATATGTGGGATAATTGCTCTGTGTGATGACATAATGTTTCAAGAAGCTACGACGGCTTTGCTGCCAGATTGCCTGGCGACACTTACAACAGAATTTAACGGTAATTTCACGGTATTTACAGCATTTAAAAATATGCTTTAATGAGTATAACATCTTTGGAAACCCATTTTTAAGAATATAGTATAGAGTGGGGGAAGATGGGACACCTTTAGCACATAATATCCGGATATTCTGATCGTGTTTTAAAAATTAGCAACGTTCTATGGGGGTCGTAAAGATACTGTTTTATATTTTTTTAAATGTTTTTTGTTTACTACCAAATGGGTCGAGAAATTAGAGTGAAAAGCTGTCCCATCTTCCACCACCCTACTATATATCTATTAAAACTTTATGATGCTACCCTAAAACTATAGTTCAAATGAAACCTTTACATATTCTTTGTACGTTTAGTCACCATTCGAAAATTTGCAAAAACTTTACCGTCCTGGGTTGGCGCAAAGAGGTGTTATGACTCTACCACCAATGCTAACGTTATTAGTACAAGGATCGAAGCGGCGAAAGTGTGGGGCGAGTATGTCAGGAGAGTGACAACGCTCTGTCACGTAGCGAAAGAAGCGAGAAAAACGCTGGTCGACCCGTTAATTCTAACACAGGTAAAATACCTGTAGAAGCGTATAGTGCTGTGGGGTAAGATGGGATACTGATAGCTCTTTATTCCTATATTTCCTAATCGTGTTTTATTATAACAAGGCTGATTTAGAGTCGTTAGGCTACGTTTATATGATTCTGTGTTTTGTTGACTATACCAAAGTGAGCAAAAAAAGATTAAAACACGTCTCATCTTGCCCCAGCCAAAAATCTAATGAAAAAATATATGCACGATGCAGTTTTTTTATTACGTGGTATGTCTTAAATGACGTAAGCCTACGGTCCTACAACGATGATGTAGTTAAGTTTACTATAAGCTACCCATGCCCCTATATATTCTATTGTATAAGTGGGTTAGGTCCTGTAGCATGGCACGCCGGGGAATAACCTGGGATT
Organism: Ciona robusta; assembly: GCF_009617815.1. Classification (NCBI taxonomy): domain Eukaryota; kingdom Metazoa; phylum Chordata; class Ascidiacea; order Phlebobranchia; family Cionidae; genus Ciona; species Ciona robusta. The sequence goes on along the minus strand of NC_143238.1, from coordinate 1,903,100 downwards.
TAGGCAACTTCATCGGCCCCTTGTAAACCTGCATGAATATTTATATTAAAATTATACTACTACTTTAAAATTCTACTGTAATGTTTTAAAATGGCTAACGATTTTTTTAGCTTTTAGATGATCTATGTAATCTTGGTGTTTCTGATATTGTTGCGCAAAGTACGTTCGCTGGTGGTGATGACGTGTACACGGCGGGCGACCAATCAGCGCCACGCAACGAGAAGGAAGAGGCGATGAGTTATATTTCAAACTTCTGTCAGCTTTTGCAGGTGTGTGTTGTGATTTTATTTTAAAAAGTCAAAGGTTGCTATTTACAAATTGTGAACTTCAAATGCAAAGTATAATAATGTGGAGTAAGGTGAGGCGTGTTTTCATTCTTTTTTCTTCTCCTATTTAATTGTAAAAATATAATATTTAAATACCCGCACCACTATACGACTTAACTAGGACTAATACAGTAGGTTAAAAAAAATATTATACATTCTTTTATTCACTTTTCTCGTTTTATTTGCCAACACAGCAAACAATTTCTACAGAGTATTATAATCTTTGCCTCACGACTTTAAAAGGGCGTTGTTAATTGTTCAAAATACGATCAGGAAATAAGGAATTTGGGTCCTACTCTTATCGTTATTCCATCAACCCCACAGAACTATATTTTTGGGTGGGATTTAAGTAACAATTTTGTAATTTTTTTCTTCAGTGTCACGCGAGTGTGGAAATGTACGTTTGCCTCTTGCTTGAAATAATAGATCGACATGCTGGTCTCATACCAGAAAGTAAGCTTGAAAGCAAGGGGTACGAAGTTATAACTGACCGAACCAGGCAATTCGTTATGAAGTGGGCAATGTACGCAAGCAAAATGCTGACAGAGGTATTTAAATTTAAAGGATTAGATACGATTGGTAATAAATTAAACAAGTAATTGTATTTGTTACGGAATAGTGATCAATACTGTAGGGTAACATCAGATATTTTGCTCCTAAATCCGTTATTTCCTGACCGTGTTTTGAACAAATAACAAGGCTCTTTTAAAGTCGTGAGGCTATTATAATTCGGTAGAAATTCTTTGTTTTGTTTGCAAAAAAACAACAAAGAAAAGTGAATACAAGCATGTATATTTCTAACCTACTATATTACTCCTAATTAAGGACGTATTAAGGAAAATACAATAACGCTATTGTTGCTGTTAAAGTCGTACTGTTTTTATTGGAAATTCCATAGATAACTTTAAAATCGAGCGAATCAGTCGGAACATTTCATCTTGTGATGCTGCTGTTTGGAGACTATATTAACCACGTAATCTGCTTCCGTGGAGAAAGAGCAAAGGGGATGAAACGACTTCGATCCGTGATTAAAAAGGGTGCGTAAACTTATTCTTACGGTTTTTCTGTGTTTTACACCAAACATTTTGCCATAACTTTGCAGTGGCCTCTTTAAACCATTCATTATTATATAATTTCACCCACAAAGTAACATGCATGGTGACTCGTGAGCTGGCACGAGGTGCGCATTAACACCCGTGTTATAACGACTGTCGTTTTCGACATAAAGTAAGTTACATTCAATTCAATTCATTTTTTTGTTGCCACAGGTTCTTTCTATTTTACACGACTCAAAAATTCAGGAAGTCGTTCTACTACTAGTAATGTTGGCGAATCTAGTATATCGAACCACAGTCGGCAACCGTTTCCATTAAATAATAATAAATATACCCAACGGAGTGGCGACAATAGCGCTTACCTACGGGAGGTCTCCAATTCTGTACCAGCTTACAGGCGAAACAGGGAAGTAAACGAGCGGAAAGAGCCCAAAATCGAACCTAAGCAAATTCATTGTATCAACCCTTCCTATTTTCCCGAGACAAATATGGTACAGGATACTCGCCTTGACAGAATGATGATTCAAAACGACCCTAGACCGGCAGTGGTGGTAGAACCTGCATTTCAGCCGGAAAACGAAAGAGCTTCGTTTTACTTACTACCAGGCAATAATAACGCGCCCGGTGGTGCTATGCTTATAAGAAAGTGATACCGTTTGTGCACATGGTTTTAGTAAGCATATACACGTTATACATTTATACCTTTTTACAATGCATACTCTGCACATTTATTGGCTTTTTATTTATTTATTAATTCACTGTTTCGTTTATATTTTAATTATTTTGTTTATTTATATTTAATGAAATCTAACAAGCTGCCAATGTACGCTTTTATATAAAATTTGTTTTTTTGCATTAAAAAATGATTTACTAACATTTAGTACGCTTCATGTTCGATTATTACTCTCGTAAGCGAGAACAGATACTGTCCGGTGCTGAAACCTATATGTACACATTCCGCGAACAAGTAAACAGTTCTCTTCACAAACAAATAGAAAACTGACAGTTTCTTACCTCGAACTAACCGCAACATTTGCGTTTTCCCTGTCCCCCATTTTCCATAAACACCGACCGTGAACGGAGCTTTCTTGCATGCAATGGTATCGCCGAGGACACGAGCCAGTTTCGAGTATCCCAAGCCGTCATGCGCGCCTGCACAGTACACAACAATACAATCTGGCACATTGCTGTTACTTTTTCGATCTAGTTAATGCTTGTCTTTTGATTCTGTACCTTGTGCGTAAGCCTACAGCCATCAAAGTGAACTACAAACATTTACCCGTAGGCGACGCATTATTTAAACACCGCCACAAGTTGCTTGTACACATTGACCAGAGCGTAGGCATGCTTTTACACACCAAGCCAAGTACAGAACTCTATTAATTACCTGTTGCACTGTCTCGGGTTTGCGACATGTCCGGCACTTCTTTCGCCTTTAAATGCACAAGCACAAGCTAACTTTGCATATATACTTATGGTTTATTTTTTCTTAACTTTCCTAACTTTCTGTTAAACTTGTTCTGAGTCACCCTTGCTTAAGCATTGGCGCAGAAAACTGCCTAGTATAGTATCAAGGTCTGTGTAGGCTAAGTTTGACTATTGACAGGGGCGTGTGCACTGATGGAGATAAAGGCAAAAACCCATACAACACACTGCTATAGTGTGGTAAGGTTTCGACAACGACCAATCATTAACTCGACGGCGGTGCGCCGATGCTGATTTATGAAGCTCTTCACGTATATGCCTAGACTTATTTGTACAGTAGTATAGCCTTACGCAACATACTCCTAACTGTAGCGTTTGAGATTGAATTTTAGATTAATTTACAAGATCCGGGCGTGACATTTAACGTCAATTATTCCGCCTAAAACGCACACACTAACTCGCAGGACGTACTCAAACACATATCTCTACAGCGGTAAACGTAAACACCGAACTTTTATCAGATTTCACAAGCTTAAAGAAAACTATTTGATCGTCGTAGAAAAAATGAGGTAGCACTAAACTGAAGTGTAAACAGCCGCATATTTTGAAGGCGCCACTCACTTATCAGTCATAAGCATGCAAGCGACTTTTTGCATCCGAAAGTAAACACAAGTGTGAAATGTGTCACTTAACTACGGTAATAAGCAATTATATACCTATTACCGTTATAAACAATTAAAACGATAGTATACATGTCTTTTCAGGTATGAATGTTTTTTTTTGTATAAAGTTTTACTCAGATGAAGGAATTTGACGTAGAAACGTCATTTTTTAAGAACACAATTATAACAACGTCCGAGGAGTTCTTTTATAGAACATTTGTTCGGTGCCGTGGCACAGTTGGTTAGCGCGCCTGCTTGTAACCCAGGGGTAATGGGTTCAAGGCTCTTCGCTGTGTGCGTATGTGTCCTTCGGCGAGCTCTTCGCTGTGTGCGTATGTGTCCTTCGGCGAGACACCTAACGACAATTGCTCCAAACCCGTAGTCACTGATGGGTGCTTCAAATTATAAGCAACCATAGAAAAAATTCTGTCTTGAACAATGAATTTCTATAACAGATACCGCCCCCTTAAAATATTTTAATGCACAAAACAAATTTATGATTCAGAAAAAGACGCAAAGTAAAAAAATAATGAAAAACTAAAACCCTATCCCAGAAAAAAGGAACCCAAAATAACGACTCATGTCTTGATCATAATTAACAAATATATCACGAACTAAACCAAAAACCAATATACACTTGATCTAATGACAGTGCCAGCTTCGGTAGTAGTAGTAACAAATATAAATATGTAGCATCCACAATGATGGTGTTAATCGTAGTCGTAACCTGTACCGCCATAGTTGCCATACCCTCCGCCTGCTAAACCTGGTTGGGATACATATGGCTAATGGAGTGTTATGTAATATAAACGTAACAAAAATAAATTAAACGTGTGTCTCTATAGAACCTAAATAATACATATTTAGGATAAACGGGAAAAATATATACTCAATACATATTGCGACATTGCGTAGGCCGTAGACCATGGTCTGTGTTAGGCTATGGTGCATTCAGTCCAAGGTTTATTGTCCATAGTAGAAATAGCCAACAAACAGTTTAGGTGTTGTGACTTTTAAACTACAGCTATACACTGTATATCATGACCTGTGTAGACAACAGTCAAGGGCCCAACACACCCTTGAATAAAATCTAGGTAACTTTTAACTATATAGACAGGACGACAAGTCAAAGCCGATGTTACTTGCTCCCAGTGTCACAAGGTCAGTCATAAACAAGTGCCACAAAAATAATACAAGAAGGAAGCGATTAGTTTTTAGATACGTTTTTATTCACCGTTTTGTAGTATGAGTTTTTCTTATCCTAAGTAAATACATATCAACATGGTCTATAGAAAAGATTAAAATTTCAACGCTACCATATACCTGCTTCCTGCATCATTTGGGAGGCGCTCATACAATGAGCTCCTTCCTCTTCCTCCTCCTCATACTCTTCTTCCTCTTCCTCAGGAGCAAGGAGCACGGGTTTCGTTTCTTCCACAACAACATCCTGAAATTAAAAAAAAAGTTTTTAATTCGTACTCACAGATGTAACGCGACGCCATGCCATAATAATGGGGACTCGCATGTCGCTCGCCGATAGCTCGGCGTTGTTAGCATTGTTGACGCATACAAGATCCAACGGTAGTTGCTTCAACCTAGTGGTTATTTTATGGGTTGTCTAACTTGTCAGCCATACAAAAAAATCCAAAAAAGTAAGTACCCTACCATATATACCTATGGTGTCCCGTGTTATACCAGCGGATAAATAAGTTACAAAGATACTTACTACACTAACTTATATCTAAACAATTGCAAATATGAACACCAAACACACCAACCTGTTTTACTACATCGTCAACACCAATACCGGTACAAGCAACTTCCCGTTTTGCTTTTTTCCTTGACCCAGTCTTTCCTTCAGTAGCACAACGCTTCGATACTGGACGTACGTCACCAGTTTCAATTATGGCTTCGGGAGAAACGATTACGTCGGGTTTAGGTGATTCAGGTTTGCTACAGTCTTCAGTTGCCTTGGAAACAACACAGATTAGAATTGAATTGTATTTAGGCAAGGGTGTTTGGGTAAATGAGTCAACTTTGGCAAAAATCCCAACGTCATATGACCTGCCTCGCTATAGGACCTCAATCATAGAGAATGTAACATGATCTTAGGCGCGGCAGTTTAGGAAAATTTGAGGTTTAGGTTCGATTTGGCACTTAATGCCAATAAATTATGTTAGTATAGCAGGGTGGGGAAAGATGGGACCACTTTTCATTCTATTTTCCCGTCCCATTTGGTAGTAAACAAAGAAGATTCAAAGAATTATAAAACCGTATCCTCACGACTCCCATAGACCGTTGCTAATTGTTTAAAACACGATCAGGATATTCTTTGCTAAAAGTGTCCCGTCTTCCCCTAACCTACTATACAAAACTGTGTAAAATAAAACTGGTGGCGGGAAACTATATGTATATAGATGGTGTTAAAATTGACTTACCTTTTTCAGTGCTTCATAGTTGATTTTATTGGACAAGCGTTGCCGGGAAACCAGTTTTTCGATTGCTTCTCCAGCAGTTCTACTTTCACCGTAATATTCCTTGTAACGAACTTGCTTGAATTTTCTGGGTCGTCGATTCTTTTTTTCATTTTCTATTCTCTTTATTTCTCTCTTCTCCTCTAACTCCTGGGGTGGAAGTTATATATTTATAGTTGAAAAACGTCAACGATAATTATAACATAGCTGTTACTTTATTAATATGCTAAATTTATACAATTGTTTGCGTATGTGTTCTGAACAAGGCAACGGAAATTGCCATCCTTGCTGGTTGTCTAAAATTTAATTTGCCTGCACTACACTAGAAAATGTAAAAAACTATCCAAAATAATCAACCACAAAATGACAGAATGGTAATCCGTAGGCGGACATGGGGTGTGGGAAACAAAACACACCTGTTATAACGACTATCCTTGCCGGCCATGCGAGGTTATTTTTTTTATTTAATGTACCTTTACAAATTCTCCATATTCTTTCATCCAAATTCTCTGTTTTATTTCACTTTCATGTGGCGAAAGAAGCAGCTAAAAAACAAAAACAAAATATAAATGAGCAAGCATACTTTTGAGTGCAACAGCCAGGCCTTGTAATTGACATTCTTTCCCACACTTTTTATCCATAGTGTGTTTTGACTGTTGTTTTACTGTTGATTCCCTTTTCTTCGTCAAAGAGATAAATAAAATTATGTTCTGTTATACTAACATTCTATAAATTAACTTGGTAGTAGAATTATAAACTTGCGTGTTTAGGGTGCATCATAATTTCAAAATTAACCAATATCCTACTTTGTCTATCTCATTGTCATCTATTCCGGTTAAATCCAGTTCTCCGTTGTTATTATCGTTTTCGTGCAGACGGTCGTTATCGGAAGGTGTAGAGAGACACTCATCAATACTTGTACGTAAACCTAAGCTGGCTGCGGTCGGCGTGGGACCTGTACTTCGAAAGCCTACAAAAGCACAATTATTAAACCATTTGTGGTTAATTAAAAGTACAATTAGTAAAGCTATGGCACGTCGAGTATTGGTTGAATTTTGAGCAGTTTTTAACCTAAATTTTAGCATCTGTATCAATATTGTTGCATAACAACACGAAAAAAAACACACAGATCGTTTAACTTCGAATGCAACTTTTAAGCTAAACTTCAGTCATTAACATATTTATCGCATATACAGTGAAAATTTTTAATAAGCCACACGACAAAAAAGGCCTAATCTCTAAACCTTGTCTTGTAGGTTGGGGTAAACCTCTCTTTGGCGATAGAAGGGATTGGGCGACGGCTTCAGGGTGCTCAGAGTGCATGAACGTGGCCGCTGCTCTTAATTCAGGGTCGTCGTCGTTACTCACATGTTCGGGTACTATACGATTATGCGACAATGTTAAAAATGCATTGTAGAATAGAGCTAAAGTATGCGACAAGACAGGTGCACAGTAACGTACAAATACTGACAAACACTTGAATAACTCATATATTATACCAGCAGATTTAAATGTACAGTGTAGGCAGTCTAACTCTTAGGTGACATGGCCGAAATTCAGTTACTAATAGTCATCAAGCATAAAGTAACTAATTGATATGTGTCCTTGGGGAAGATACTTAACGGCAATTGCTCCAACCTAGTAGTCACTAATGGGTTGTCCTAATTATCAGTAATACATAATAAAAAAAATAATATTAATCACCCACAATTGCACAAAGTAACATATATGGTATAACACGTGAACTGTCACGGGGTGTATGAAACAGAACACTTGTGTTATAACGACTGTCGTAAGTTACATTTATTCATTTGAAGTAAGTTACATTTATTCCTTCATTTATATATATAAACCACAATCTATAAATACCTCTGTTTACAGACGAGTTCGACGGTTTCGATACATTGGCTGGGGAAGCTGTGACAAAACATTTGCGTTTAAGATGGCCTGATAATAGGTCGTTGTTTTATAACACACCTGGTCTGCTGCTTTGTTGCGTGAGTTTGTCGTCTATAACGTTGGATAGCTTCCCGATTTCATCTGGAAAAGTTTGATTTTAGCGTGGTGGCATTATAATACATTAAGTATGCTATAAAGGAGTAAATACGTTTTAAAACTAATCTGTATCTCCTAAATTTGCTGATGTAAAATATATTTTGAAGCAATCGTACCACTCGTTCGGGTAATGGGGGCAACTCTGTCTAATCGTATTGTCCCTTTCGGCGTGCCCCTGGCCTACGTAGTGAGTAGGCAACGGCGTGCCTCACGGTAGGACCTTAACTAATAGAATCAGATTATTCGTGAAGCGGAAATTTAATCGTGTGATATAAATTGTAAACCAATAATATAATACACGACCATGTGCGCATGGACGTTTAAAGGAACGTTAATATTAATTGGTATAGGACTATAGGTGTCATCTAAAAACAGCACATATAGTAGACTGGGGGGAAGACGGGACACCTTTAGCACATAATATCAAAATACCCTGATCGCGTCTTAAACAATTAACCCCGGTTTATAGAAATCGTTCGGTCACGGTTTTATAATTATTTAAATGTTCTTTGTTTACTACAAAATTGGATAAGAAAATAGGAAAAAAAGGTGTCCCATCTTCCTCAACCCTACTATATGTAACAGAAAAAGAATTATCATCTTACTTTCTAAGGATGCTCCTTCCGCCTCCAGTTGATGAATCTTTGCTTTGATCCGGGAGTTAATGAACGCAGGAGGATCATGCTCCGCTTCCAGGTCGATCTTCATGAACTCGTTGATGGTGAGCTTGGATGAGGGGGTGGATTCGAATTCGTTTAACCTGAAAATATGAATTTATTTAGGGGTGCTGGGGTATTGTAGAGTTTTAAGACGAGAGGTACAAGAATTGGATTGTAATTTATGAAACACACAAAGTACGTATAAAATGAATGTTTTATTAAAAAATGACAAGCGTTTATACGAGCTGTACAAAACAAAACACCCGTGTTATAACGAATGTCGATGCACCACCAGGTGGGAATAAAGAAGTTACATTTATTATTTGTTTAATTTTGGTGAACGTATCAGAATGCTAGTCGTGATTAAATAATTAAAAGCATACGTACCTTTTGCGTATAGTGTCATGTCCTATCCTTGCCACTTTTACCACGTCGTTAAGGTCGCAGTTAAAACCATGCAGTCGTGCTGCTACCAGCAGTGCAGCACCACAAAGGCCTGATGGTCGTCTACCAGTGTGGATCCAGTCACGTTTCATACGGGATACGAGTCGCATGGCGGCCACAGAAACTTCGTGGGTTTTTTCGTTGAAATCAAGTCGATGGGCGAAACGAGTGATGTACATGCACGGATCTGTGATAATAATAAACATGGATAGTTTAATGTATGTAATCTTGAATAAGATGCAGTATATATAGTTTTGTCGAAAACCGCCACAGCTCGATTGAAAAAACATACTGCTATAACGAGCCTTCAAGAGCTTAAGGAATTTATTTCATGCACGTAATTAAAGCGTTATATAGGGTGCAGGGCGAATTAAAATGCAAAAGCGGCAAAAATGTATTACTGCGGCTAAACATGGAGCTTTACTAAGCCTACGAGTTAAACGTCGCAAGAGAAAACAGAAACGATTTACAAAACACGTGTCAGGATATTTAATCTCGCTTAATTCCGGGAACGGTAATTTTAGAAGGGCTAGGATCTGCGCCGGACAAAACAAAGACGCTATGAATAATCAACACACTGCTGTTTATCGTGAAATATAAGCTTGGTTAAGAATTCCCTGTAAATTGTATATGGTCGCGCCGTGGGGCAAACTTAGGCACAGTTACAGGGGGTGGGAATAGCAGAGACTTCTTGTAAATTGCGATGAAGCGAGACTGTTCCCGACCTCTTTACACGTTAGTTTACCAAGCAAAGATACCTTTGTTGTATACGCGTTTGTATACACACACAAAGCAATAAATAGCGCGAAGTAACCTACAGATCATTGTCGGTATGTTGACACACCAGGAATAAAGAAATATCAACCATGACTGCATGGTCACGATTTGGTCAAGCGGAAAGCTATTAAAATTTTACAAACTGAGCAAAATTCCTAATTTGTTTAACAAGCTGTATTCAAAAGCAGGTTAGCTTTTTTCTTGCATTTTCTCGGCCTCAGTTAATTCAGTTAAAAAGGTAACGTTTCGTTGCGACCCTTGCAGCGCCGCAGAGTCTGATTTTACTGAAACGGTTTCTTGTTTCTCGCTTGGTTCCGAATGCTCTTCTTTTTCCTTTTCCTCTTCAGTAGCATCCTCTACATCCAGATTGTTGCTCGTGACGCTCTTCTCTGCCTCCAACTCCCGGAGCAGCTCTAAACGGTCCTCTTCATTGTCGGATGTTGCACGATCCTCCTTCGTCGCTCTGGAGCTTCCTTTCTCCGTCCCATCCAGGGACGTCACATCTCCTATTGATAAGTTATCTGCAGTTGGGATGATGGTCCTCCCGCTCCCTTGACGAGCAACATCATCATCCTCCGGACCCCTGGGAGTCGAGTGCGGACCACTAACACTGCCTCGGTTCTCCTTATAGCCGCTAACAATAGAAGGAACTTTGATTCCACGGGCAACAGCGATCATGCGGATCCGGCTTAGCTCTTCGTCAGATATTCGATATTTCGAATGGATTTTTGAAGACGAGCCGTTAAGATAATACCTGAAAAATAAAAAGACCTATATGAATAACTATATGGTTTATACATAATTTTAATACATGAATAAAAATCGTTGAACTAACATTCTGTCCATTCGGTGCGAGGTGATCTGTGCTTGCCGTTTACGTTCCCTCGTTAACTGAAGTTGCTCGAACTCCCGCTGCATTCGAACGGGTTGGTCGCTTGCGTGGGGAATTTTACCCGACACACTGGGTGCTCCAACACTATGAGCTCTGTAAAAACATTAAAATTCGATTTTGTGTCGTATTAATAACATTACTTTAGTAGTAAATTTTTTAAAAAACTTTTTGTACATGATTTATGAATGTTTGAGCTATACAAAGAAAATGTCGTCACAGACACACAGTTTCTTTGTATGCACTTACCGACCACTCTGAGATGCGATCAAAGATCGATTTGAAATTGCCACAGCTCTCACGCCACGAGCGGATGGTGTTCTGGAACGAAACTCCTGGATTTCTTTTTTGTAAATCCCTGAAACTGGGACCTCGCGCACTCTCGTTGTTGCGCTGAAGGTGTTAGCTCGCGACGAAGCTTTTATGTTGTACTCGTCCGTTAATTGAGGAACAGTAATAGGTTTTTGCTGATTTTCCTAAAAAAATTATAACCGTTATTTTTTGCTGGTTTTCGTAAAAGATAATGGCCGTAGTTTTTGGCTGGTTTTTCCCAAAAATGTAATAACTGTTATTTGTTGTCCAAAAATAGGAAAAAAATCATTAAAGACAGTTTTATTTACTTGGAGTTTACATGCTACAAGTGCTATTAGGCCCCACTTACTTGAAAAGTTTGAATACTGTGGGCGATCGATGGCGCGACCGAATGTTGCCATTGCCAATGTTCATTTACAGTGGGATTCCAGTAAGTAGAAGCGGGGTAACTAGTCCCTTCCCATTTTTTGCCCAGGTAACCTATAACGTTGGAAATCGTATTGTAATACATGTCTGGTTAACAATAAATTTCAATAGATTGATAAATTACCTGTTGTTTTCGGTCTTTTCTGCAACAGCTGACCAGTGGCTCCGGATTTCAAGTTGATTTTGTTTTTGTAAACATGCTGAATAATCATCCTTTCATAAGCTGGCTGTAAGAGACGATGGTAGACTGCGTGGGTTGGCCCAAACTGTTTCTCCGCGTTTTCGACCATGTTGATATTCTTATGCTCTTTACATACGTTTAAAGCAATACTAATCTATCCTGTTCCCTGTTTACTGCCTTTAAGAATTATATATATTGAATTAGGTTGGACCGCCGCCTAAGATAAATAGTTACAGTAATGTTCAAAAGTCTAGCAGTCTAATTGAATGTAAATAGCGAAGTAGAGTTCTCACAATACGAGTAGTACTTCTCCGTGCGCTGCTTTTACAAGTGAGTTTAACAAAGCGGAGCGTCACGGACAATACGTGCTCACCGCGCAATTTGCGATTGTCTGAGCGCTACAATCACAAAACATCAAGTGCTGCACGTATACACATTTGAGTTCTTCATTACGATTAAATTACATCTTAATTTCTGAACCTGTAAACATATGTAGGTTTTGGCCATTTATTGAAAATAGGGCTAGACCAAAGAGAAAGTTATTCTAGTATATTTTTCGCGTTTATAAAAATATATACAAAACTACGTAAAGAACATGAAAACAATTAATTTATATAGAATTCAAATAATTTCGGTGAGACGAAACTTTGCCCGCGAGACGGCGCAGCTGATCAACATTTAATTTTCAGTTCGTTGAATTATGTTTACTAAATAAAACTAAACGATTATACTTCATAAATTGAAACGCATTAATAAAGAACTTTTGTTCATCATACAATGCGTCGTCGGACCCTGGTCGCCCCCAAACAACTAGAGTATTTTTTTTATTTTCAGCGGTAAACGAACTACACCGTATCCATTCTAACCAAAAAACAAAACAACACTGAAAGATACGAAAACGCACACGTACGTTAACAACACTCATTACCAAGAAATGGTTTGAGTTTGCGATTAAGTAACAACTTTCAAGCAATGGATGAAATTATAGAAGAAATTAATCAGCTTGGTCGTGGGAACGCAGAGAATTTGGCGTCGCCTTCGCTTATCGATTCAACGCAAGTTCTCGTTCGAATGGCAGATAAACCAACAAGGTAATTGCATTTTAACGACTGTGTTACGGCAGATTACGTAGCACGGGAAAGTAGATTAGGAAGTTGATTCATTCAACAAAATACTAATAAGGGATAACAGAATAATTGTCTTTTCAAAATTGTATAAACTAACTACTTGGTATTATTTTACAGTATTAATGTAGGCCCATACTGTAAATCCTATTTTTTATGTTCATAAACCAGGATATTTGGGAAGGCAACAAAATGCAAGGCAAAAAAAGACAGTACAAGTGATTGGGAATTTTCCAAATCTACAATTCGAGAACGAAATGAGAAAATGTTCAACAATGAATTGCTCAGTGACATTCACTTTATTGTTGGACCTCTTGGTTAGATTACACAGTGTTGGTATTATCTACCTTTTTTTAAATCTATGATATTTTTATAGGTGCATCAAAACGAATTCCTGCACATAAATATGTCCTTGCAATTGGGAGTTCTGTCTTTTTTGCAATGTTTAACGGTGATTTGGCCGAAAACAAAGAGGAAATACATATTCCTGATGTGGAACCTAAAGCTTTTCTTGCTTTGTTAAGGTACATTCTAACCATCAAATTGTGAATAATATAAACACTTTTTTGTCGTACTACAGGTACCTTTACTGTGATGAAGTTTGTCTTGAAGCAGACACTGTCCTGGCTACCTTATACGCATCAAAGAAGTATATTGTGCCCTATCTTGCCCATGCTTGCGTGGAGTTCCTGGAAACCAGTCTTAGCTACAGGAATGCTTGTGTACTGCTGTCTCAAAGCTGCTTATTTGAAGATGAGGATCTTACTCAAAGATGCTGGGAGGTAGGTTGTTGTACCTGCCTTGTCAATGACTGAATGTCTAACTATTGTTTTTAATACAGGTTATAGATGCCCAAACTGAACTGTCCCTGAATGCTGAAGGATTTACAGACGTAGATGGAAAAACTTTAAGATCTATTGTGTGTAGAGAAAGCCTGAGTGTCAATGAAACAGCAGTATTTGATGCTGCTAATAGATGGGCAGAGGCAGAATGCATTCGAAATAATGTAGAACCAACTGGTAAAAACAAACGTGAAGCTTTAAAAGATAGCTTGTTTCTATTACGCATTCCAACAATGTCATTGCAGGTAAATACAACTTTATAATTAAATATGAACTCATGTTTTCTAAAAACTTTGTACCACTAATTTAGGAGTTTGCTGACGGGCCTGCAACTTCTGACTTGCTGACAAAAGAAGAAATTATTCAAATATTTGTTTGGTACTCTGCCACAACCAAGCCTGAACTGACATTTCCAACTGAACACCGCCGTGGCCTTACACCACACTGCTGTCATAGGTTCCAGTCTACTGCATACAGAAGTAACCAGTGGAGATACAGGGGCCGATGCGATTCAATCAGATTTATGGCAGACAAGCGGGTTTTTATCGCAGGTTACGGTCTGTATGGGTCGAGCACTGGTGCAGCTAACTACAAGGCACATATTAAGCTATCGCAGAATGGTAAAGTGCTCTCCGAAGAGACTGCTGGATTCTTTTCTGATGGCTGTAGCAAGACCTTTTCCGTTTGGTTTAAACACTCGGTTCAATGCGAACCTGGCATATTTTACACTGCGTCTGCTATACTGGATGGCAATGAGCTTAGTTACTTTGGCCAAGAAGGCCTGAGTGAGGTGGTTTGTGACGGTATCACCATCCAGTTTCAATGCTCAAGTGACAGCACAAATGGCACTGGTGTACAAGGCGGTCAGATACCAGAACTAATATTTTATTACGCAAACACCTAAGTGACCTAATCATAAACTCTGTTTTACAAGTTTTCTGGCCAACACTGAAATTAAACTACCTTGCATGGTGCAATATTGAGCCAAAATCATCAAGTTTCAACATCAAATGTATATAGAATGTACACACTTAGTAAAACTACCTACCTATATAATTTTAAACAATATTTTTAATTTTTAGCTTGTGCTTATTATCATTGAATTCCAGTTCATATTGCTTACCCAAGACTGGAAGATTAATGTGCAGTTCCTTTGCTAGAAGTAGAAAAACTTTTCCCAAAATGAAGACATTCACCTGAAGTCCCATTCCAACAGATTAATGCATTAGTGTTAGTGTGTTAAATTATAAAAAATTTAGGAAAATTTTATATTGTCTTGTTCTAAATATTTATTTGTATAATGTATTAAAATGGTCAAATTTTGTAAATCTGTGCTTTGTAATAAAAAATACACACAATATATTAAGGCGTACCTGAGTTATGTCGCTGAAATCCAAGAGCAAGTCTAAGCAGAAACAGTTAAGGAAAATTTAACATAAATAAATATTCAGATGAGCCTTTAATTAAAGTAGTGGTGTATTAATACCATTTTATTTTAAAAGGATACGAGGTGTTCCTTCTGTTCTGCATGTCATGTATAAACATGCTGCAACAATATGAGTAATACGTCTTCCCCTTGATAAGCGTTTACTGATTGCCATTTTGAAAAAGTTGAATGCAGTATCAACACAATGTCGATTGAGATTAAGTTGCGCGGCCATATCGCGTATCTGGTTTTTGCCTAAAGAAATGTTTACCCGTTTTATATTCCAGCCCGGATGGTATTCTCGGCCAATCGACTAAAGTTAGTCGATTGCAGTTACTATTGGTTACTGCGTTATTTTAAGCTGGCAGACTAACTTTCTTTGCATTACGTATTACAGAAGTTAGTCAGTTAAAACCGAGCGACTATTAGTCGATCGATTTAGACGGTGACTAGTTTAGTCGGTAGCCGAGAATGCCATGGTTAATAAATTGTTGCGATGTTAAATGGTATTCATATTTACAGTGATAACTTTAACTATATATAGCTTTGGCTATACATTATTACACCAATTGCACTGGTTACACTAAAATGTAATCATGGCTTGCAATGTAAGAATATAGTTTCAAGAACTTTAAATGCAAAACTCTTATTAATTTTCTTTAATAATTGATGAATAAACCACTGATCCATTACAGATTTCCTTTTATGCCTGAGGTTCTGAGTCTAAGATGCACTTTAAATATAAGTTATTTATAAATTATTCCCTTAAAGTTACGCAGTTACCTTTATCCAATGTAATTTGTCGAGATTCTTTTCCAATACCATATTGGAAGCCAGAAAGATGTGGATTGTAGCTGCCTGTAAATGCAAATTATTTTTTTTAATTAGCAAAAATGAGGTATTTTAGCTTTATAGGGATTTTTATGCAAAAAAATAGGTTTTTAAGAGGTTATATTGGTTTTCTAGATACTTTCTTTGCAAAAAATAAGTTTTGAAAAACGTTGTGGAAAATTTAATTAATAAAAAGTTTGTATATATTTTTAAGAAAAGTAACGTAATTTTGATTGTTTACCTTCAGTAGTAACAAATTGACCAACAACAGATGAAGATCCATCAGCATTCTCTTGAATTGAGATTTCAGAAACAATTCTATTTTCTTCCAATACTGAACCACAGTTCATACAAACTGTATCTCCCCTTGCTGGATCGACATCGAACTCGCTTGATTTGCAATTTGGACAAGTTTTCGTCATTTTCTTTCGAATACCCGAGGTGGGCCACGAACCTACACGCGCCGACCTTTCAAGCACTGTGACGGATGGCGACTGAACTGATGCTGCCACGCGAAACACCAACGTGCGAATGATGAAATAAGCGTATAAGTTGCCCTTGCGCAGTTACGTCACAAAAAAATTAATACCCAAATTTTATTTTAACTGCAACAGAGGTAACTTAAGAGTCGTTTCCAAAATGAAAACAACGTGTTTATAACAATGTAAGCTACAGAATTTATATGATGCTAAAAATATGCTAACTTTTAGTTTAAAAAAATACTTTGTTTGGCATCTGTTAAGATATCTATACTTCACGTTTTACAATTTCATGCATGAAAGAGCAAGTTATTTCATCACAATGAGTAAAGCACGTTGTTGTCGCGCATTTTCGTACAGTTTAGGTAAACAGAAACATATCAAACCGCGTGTTAACGTTGAGTAGATGTATGATTCACCCGTGCAATTTTAGGTGTGTGTAACTAACTTCCTCAGCAGCCAGCACAAACTTTTCGTGATCCTATTACTCCCAAGCAAAGAACCGCAAATAATTTTAGAATGTATTGTTTTTATGCATAAACCATATAATACATTTTGTAATGTGTTGCCTAAACCTACTTATTCTTCACGTAACACGGCTATTACCCGGAGGTTACGTGTTCAAGGCTTGCTGCTGTTACTAATGTGAGCAAATGTGTCCTTGACTAGACAATTGCTTCAAACCAGTGGTCACTAATCACTATAATGGGTTGCGTTTTTTAAATTGTCAATATTAGCCATACAAAAATATTAACCTGCACAAAGTTACATATATGTGGTAACTTGTAAGCAGTTGCGAGGTGTATGAAACTGAATAATCGTATTTTAACGATCATTGTTTCCCGCCACAAGAGGATAAAGCAATTTTTATTTATCATTTACCTACACGCCTTTTCCTGTAGCCATAAGCTAATCCTCTTTGTTTCAGTTTTTTACAGTATAGAAATACTTTTACAATTTCTATATATATTTCATAGATGGCTCCGGCCTTAGAAGCAACATCTGCACCTCGTAGAGAATCATCTCGTTTGCAGGACGTTAATTCAAGAAGGGTGCTTGACATTGCTACAAGGAAGAGAAGATTGAATCGTCAGCTAGAAGCGCTTGAAAAAGATAACTTTCAGGAAGATCCATTGGAGAACTTGCAAGAGATTAAAAAGAAGAGGCCAAAGTTTGGTATCCCATCCGATCAGGACGAAATAGAAGGAGAGGGCACACCTCAGCCATCAAAGAAGAAGAAAAGGTTAAGAGGGGACCATTTTAAGCAGAGGTTCAGAAAAACATTTGCTGCTGTTATTGAAGAAGAAAGACAAGCTACAGAGAAAAGTGACAAGCCAAACTATTTTACTATAGGCGTTCCACCATCTAAGTTTCCACCTCGTAGTTTCTGTGCTGTTTGTGGCTTTTTTTCTAGTTATACCTGTATTTCCTGTGGTTCGAGATACTGTAGTGTAAAGTGCTTAGGCACACACCAGGATACAAGGTGCTTGAAGTGGACTGTATAATCATGGAGAAAAGAATAAAGAAACTAGAGGAAGAAGTATCAAAGCTGAAATCGGAGAACTTATCACTACAACAAACATACAAACAGCTGGTTGAAGAGAGTAAAGTGGAAAGTTATGACGCCAGGAGAAGTCTAATGCTGAAGTCACAGATTATCCAACTGGAAAGGCAGTGTATGCTGTTAAGTGATGCTTTGTCATCGCGCACTGATGTCCTGGTGGAAACAGAAAATGCACTGATTGCTCTCATCAGCAACTTTCAGGAGCTTTTGGCAAGCGAAGAGACAGGACCTACTGTAAAAATTTCTCGAAAGCAACTGATCTCTGATATTCATCACATGCAAAGATTGAAGGGTAGCATGTTCAAGCAGCAAGTATTATGTTCCTCTGATCAACTGAAGATACCTCAACTAACTGGATGCAAATTTTCCAACCAACCTGACTTGACCTGTATTGATGTTTGTAAAGCTGAGTCAAAACACCTTAATCTGGTTCATGTGTCAAAACTAGAGGATGATCTTGCAAAGTTGTATAAACAACTGCATGAATTTGAAACTGTGCTAGAGTTAATGCTTCCCTCTTCTAAAACTAAATTATCCGAAAGTAAAAGATCACCAAGCGCACATATGTTTTCTAAGTCTTTTGAAAAATTGAAAACAAGGAGTGAGGAATGCAAACTTTCAATTGAGAATTCTTGTCAGGACTTGTTGTCTGTTTCCCTTCTTTACCCGTCTGCTCCATGGTCAGTTATACAGCGGCCTGAAAAGTTTGGGGTATTTGAACCCAGTGCTGTACTTAACGGTATAGCTCCAGCAATCCGTCGTCGTGCTGATGTCAAATCTACTGTCACGGCAATGTGTAAAGCCCATAGTTATTTAGTGCATATGCACAAGCTCGAAATGGCTGCAGTTAAAACTGCTGTTATCACTACCAAGGAAATGAACTCGATTTACTCAGATTATGCTGAATCCTTATTTGAAAATATCCTGGAAGCTTATACACGTTGTGAGAAGAAACTTACAAGCACTGTTTGTGAACCTATGGAGTCAATTTTAACAGCATGGGTCAAATTAAAGAATTCCCAGTCTGACAACGCTTTAAGGCTGTTTTTGTCCACAGTGAAAGAGCATGAAAATGCGTTGCGAGATTTCAGTCAAATAGATTCAGAAGATCAGTCACTCCGTGTTTCACTTGATAAATTGAAAACTGTATTCTTGCTGGAGCTACAAGCAGTGCAACAGAGGGGCGCAGATGATGCAGAGAAAGCAAGGAATGATATTACAACCAATAGAGAGGAAAATGAGAATGTTGTGTTGAAAATATTAAAAGAAATGAAAATTGCACAGAAATAATCTAAAAACAACATTATATAGGCTATAAAAATTGTTGTTTTTTATTTTTTCTTTTGTTGATTATTTTGCTAAAATTTGTTGTGTAGATGTAGATGATAAATGAAGTTGTACAACATACTCTCTTACTTTTCGCTGAAATATCTTTCCTCAGTTAATTTTGTATGTAAAATTTTGTTGAAATTTAGAAATGATCTCTATCTTTTTTGTAGGTTTTGAATCCTTCTGCTTAATTCACATGGCTAGACATGTTAAGTGGATAGCACGCACTGTAATTGCTAAAGTTGATCAGGAAAACAAAATATCTGCGTGGGAAGAAGCATACGAACAACTAAATCGGCAACTACGCAAGGAGAATATTCTGCAAACAACAAAGAGAAACCGATATTACGAGAAGCCGTGGATGAGAAGAAGAAGACTTGCTTACGAAGAGTGCAAAAAAATCTACAATAATGAAATGGAGCAGAAAGTCAGTTTCTTGCTAAGGAAAAACAGAAGAGAGCCTTGGCGTATTTGAAACTTGACTAAAAACTGTTTTGTTAATTTGTTTGATTTTTGTGTGTAATTATTTAAAGACATTGCTATGGCTAGTTTAATTCTTAAATCCACTTTGAGATACAACACAATTGGTTCCTGCTTGCGAATGGGCAAAAATTCTGCCGCAATAAACTTGCAGCCCTATTGTTTTACTTGCTATCAAGAAACTTCAAATAGGAAGCTATCATTATACCCGATTACACGAAACGAAAAAATCCTGCAAAAGTTTGCCCCCCTTTTTAAAATTACTTCACGAAGTATGTTCATCCAAACATTTGAAACTCCAAATCCAAACTGCCTGAAGTTTGTACCAGGCGTACCAGTTCTTGGTACAGGCACGGCCGACTTCCCAGATTGGAAAAATTCCTATAAGTCCCCTCTTGCCAAGCGGCTCTTTGGAATTGAGGGTGTCAAGGCAGTGTTTCTTGGTCCGGACTTTCTCACAGTCACTCGGCAGGATGAGGAAGTTCAATGGAAGGTTTTGAAACCAGAGATCTACTCCCTAGTCATGGACTTTTTCACTGCAGGCAACATCCCTGTTCTCACTGATAAAGGACCTTCCGCAGATACAGTGGTGGATGAAGATGATGATGAGATTGTTGCCATGGTTAAGGAGCTCCTGGACACAAGGATCCGACCCACAGTTATGGAGGATGGAGGAGACATTATCTTCAAGGGATTTGATCCAGAAACAGGCTCTGTGAAACTCAAGTTGCAAGGCTCTTGTAGTAATTGCCCAAGCTCAAGTGTCACATTAAAAAGTGGGATTGAAAACATGCTTAAGTTCTACATCCCAGAGGTGATGGAGGTGGAAGAAGTAAAGGATGAAAGTGATGAAGTTTCTGAGCGGGAGTTTCAAAAACTAGAAGATCAGATTCGAAGAAAGGAAAAACCTGTATAATCTAAACTGAACTTTGAATACGACTAATGCAAATATTGCAAACATGATTTTTGTGCCTACTTACTCCACAACTCACTGTGGGTTCATCTTGTGACTGAACTTGACTAATTTGTAATATTTATAAAATATATTCAATAACTTAAATTGCAAACCACAGTAGGCCTAATTTAATATTCTTTAACTTGCATATACCATAAGGAATAAACAGATGATTTCCATTGTATTCTAGACAATTTGGTAAATGTGTTATCATATAAATAATATTAAACCTTGAGTGTGTTTTTGCTTGTAGGTCAATAAGTTTCTATATAATAGTTTTTTATATGAAGTGGTAATTAATGGAGAAGAAGGAATTATTGAATTTCGAACTCTGTTCGTTAAGTTCAGTAAAGGAAGTTTCTCTTCAAGGTAAGTCTTGCAGGCTTAGAATTGCTTAGTTTCTATTTTATGTGGGTTAAGTCTCGCAGCGTGGCTCGTCATTGGTCCTGGGAATTAGGCCAGGATTGGCCAATTACCCCAGTTTAAGTTTGGTTATATAGTATTTTTAAGTTTGATTATAGAGTATTTTTTTGGTATTTAGGTGTTCCTGAATCATTGCACGAAATTTGTCAATTTCTGTTAAAGCAAGAGTATGACAAATGTTTACAACTTTGCATGAAAAAATTTAACGGAAATGTAACTTCACTTGCTCAACTTAGGGATATCATGCAAGAATATTCGAGTAATTTCTCTGATAATGAACGGTAAGTTCTTAAAACAAAACAATACTGTTTGTAGTTTAATTTTAAGAATTACCCAAAATATAATAGTTAATCATAAATAGCAATCGTTAACATTGTGTTTATATTTACCATCGTACTGATTACAGCCTATAAAATGTTTTACTAATAATATTTGTTGCGTTGCACTACTCAAAATAGTTGTGATCTTTTAGGCACATAGTATTGTACTGCTATGGCGTTTCCTGCCTTCAATTATTTGTTCAAATCAACTGGACAGGTCCACAAGTCCAGCAGCAACATCCATGGAAATCTGAGATGGTACAAAACAAGGTTAAAATAATGACTTTATTTGTCTCTTCGATTACGGTAGCAAAGATTAAAAATGTTTTAAACGCAAAGACAGGATATAGAGACAAAACAACAGTTACTAAAACACGCTTACAGTTAAAAACATATTTATATTTAAATGAAAGAAAATAAGCATAGTCCCTACATTTAGTAGGCAAACGAGCCATTTATGTTTAAATATCATTAAGTTAATTCTTTAATACAAACAAAAGTGTGCCTAAAAACTTAACCCACTTTGATGTCGAACATATTATTTTTCAAGCAGAATTCTATCTTTTATGATAATCTGTTAATTTTTTAAATGTGTCATTTATAAAGCTAAACTGGCCAGTGTTTATTTTCCCTGCAATAGTTTGTTTTACAGATTTAACTTTTTAAGTTATAGATATATATGTATTGTTTTAGACTAAAAAAATAATGTCTGATGTTCACGAACAACTAAAAAGTGATGAACAGAAGATATACCACCTGACCAGTGCTTCTCACTATTTGTATTTAGCAAAGGAATGTTTTAATTTGTTGCTGGAAACTGAGCTTAAGGTACGAAATATATGGTATATATATATTTTTTTCTATGTTTTGTTTAATTTAACTTGTTTGCCAATTTATATGATATGCTGGTTTAATAAATGTTAACCAGGTAGGCCTACATAATAATGCTTATAATTTGCTATTTAGTAATGTGCTGCAGTTTAAACTGTAGACTGCATATCATGACTCTGTACTCACCCAAAATAGTATCCTATATAGCATTGTGGAAATAAAGTTAAAATTGTTTCATTGTATTGTTAGACTGTGCATTGGTGGTTACTAAGATGTCATATCACTCACCAACAAATTCTTAATGAGAGTACAGACAGTTTGCTGAATGAATGCGATGATTCTTTACAACGAGCTTTGCAGGCTGAATATCTTGACTTAAATGAGAACAAGTACGTTTAATTATATTACAGTATTATATTTCGTTCAATGTCAGTACACTTATCAATATATACATATATAAATTTAGATTGCTTATTTGTCACACCCTTTTCTGCTTTTTCCTTGCTTGTTACTGTTGCGCTTCATGCCCTAATGAAGTCCCGCCGCATCCGTATGGCAGATGAAATGTTGGTTTTTATACCAGATGAGACAGTAATATTTATACTATGCTTGGTAGCAGAAGTAACAAAATATACATTTAGAAGTTTATCATGTTTAAATTTGAAATAGCAATGTCGGACAAAAGACCCTTTTTATGCTCAAAAATATTTGTAAATTGTTATAATTCAATGCCCCATTCTCATGGTTTATTTTACTAATTATTTAGATCTTTCCTACTTCAATTACATCTTGAAGCTGGACTAGTGATGCTGCGATTCTATCAATATAAAGTTGCAAATGATCATTTTGAAGCAGCCAAGAAACTGGCTGCTATTTCATTCAACTTTACAGGTAGGTGGCCACATGAGTATAACAATTCAGACGCTTAAAATCACATTAAACAGTAGGCGTGACTTGATTAGAAACACAATTGATGACTAAATAAATAATTCATTTGCTTAGATTTTGCAGTTCTAATACTAATCACGATTTTACTACTTTAATTTCAATTTTAAGATGTGATTTTTCGAATTTTTGTGTTTGGATCCTGCCGCTCTTAAAGTGAAAACACAAACAATCCCTAATATGTTTTATCTTCAGTTATCACATTCACATTATAATTAACCCTAACCCTAACTAGGTGCCTTGGGAGTAAGGACTAAGTTTCAACAGACCCCAGTTTCACAGTTGCAGTTCATCACACATAAAGAAGATAGCTGTGATCTTCAAACCACAGTAACTCAAACAAACTCTCTACCTGTTGTAAGTTCTTTAACTCAACTGTACTGTGTGTATTATATTCATTCTAACTAATACACCATAGCTACTGGAATGAATCAGTCAGGAGAATATTTTAAATATGAATGTAGATATTTCGTATATATAAATTATTATTTTTACTGTTTAAATATTTTGAGGTAATGGGCATTATATTCTGAGGTTAGATCTTACAGGCACACTATAGACATCAGATTTAGGCCACATTACCCCATCAAATATATTTTCTTTGTTATACGAATTGACTAAAAGTACCAGAAACCCTAGTCTTTGAAACACAGACCTTGCGATTTTTTGTCGGTTAGGTCTTTGTCAAGGACCTGGGATTTAGGCCAGATTTGGCTCAATAAACTCAAATATATACTTCTTATTTTCAGGAGTTATATTTTGCCAATTTGCTTTTATTTCAGAATCTTTCACTAAATGATGATACAGTCCTTGATAAAGTAAAACTTGTCAACCCAGAAGAAATTCCTTCAGTTGACTTGGTTCCTGAACAATCTGCTATTGTATTAGCTGCATGGTAGGCAATTTAAATTCATAATTTCATTTTAATTTTCACAGGTGTTTCTGAAGTCAAATAGATGTACCCTAATATTTTTTTGTTTAAATATTTGATTTGATTTTCCTATGTTTGCAGTCTTTTAGATCTACACAATGACGTAACAATTTTTTTTACATTATTCTTATTATAACTTGTCCTACAGTTCAGCCATGCAACAGACCAGTCCTGCTCACAGACTAAGACAAGAGGAAACTGGAGCTATACTAGAGGTACCTACTTAAGTATTGATGTTTAAACTAAAGGGTTGTAAACTGATAGTTTGAAATGATGAAATTACGTATAAAGGTGGCTGTACACAGTATTCTGCATGCGAATTCGCTTGCGAAGTCATATACAAACCCATTACCGAGTTCCGCATGCACCAGCGAAAACAGACAAATCTTATAAATTAGAACCAAATAAGGTTTAGGTGTCTTGGTTTACTTACAATCAAAAAAAAAATCTTATATGGTAGGGTAGGGAAAGACGGGACACCTTAGCACATATTATTCAAATATCTAGGTCGTTTTTAAACGCAGTAGTCTATGTCTATGGGAATCCTGAGGATACAGTTTTATAATTTTTAAAATGTTCTTTACTTCTTTATTAACTACTAAATGGGTCGAAAAAATAGACTTAGAAGGTGTTCTGTCTTTCCCCACCCACTATATATATCTTCCTTTTTCTCTTTATAGTTCCTACTAAATTCAAGCAGCTGCTGGTGTGTACAGTCTGAGGCACTTCGCATTCGTTGTATGAATGAGTGTGACAGTGCGCGCCGTGTCGAGCGATCTATGACACAGATGGAGAACTTAGTGCAGTCAGTGAGAAAATCCGAAAATGTGGGCCATGGGAGAATGGACCTCTTCTACAGTGTGCAACCTCCACCAATATGGAAAATGGAGGTGGTGTTTCTGTTTGTGAATTTTTATATTAAATTTAATTTCAAATTCATCTAAGTTTGTGTTGTCTATTTGTTTATATATATATATATTTTTTTTTATTGATAGCAACAACTAGATAGTTATGTTAACTGTTCGGTGTTAGCATCAAAATTGTATGCCATATCTACAAGTTGAATTTAAAAGTGTGTCAATATTCAGAATTAGCTAAAATAGTCAGACATTTCAGCAATACCAATTTTTTGTTATTAGCATTAATGCCGTTTTTGTGAATTAATCGTTCAACAAGATGCAGGCACAACAATTTCATGACCTTAAAATATTTCTGGTTTTCATCGCAGAAAGATTTAGCTCAGCTCTTCATTTCTCTGGGAGCAGTTTCAAGTGCTCTTCAGATTTATGAAAGGCTTGAAATGTGGGAGGAGACGGTCCTCTGCTTGTTAAAGTCCGGAAGATCAGGAGACGCGATGAATTTGATCAACGATCGGTTGAAAGAGAAGGATGATTCAACTATGTGGTGTTTGCTAGGAGATATAATGCAAGTAAGTACATAGCCATGTCTGTTTTGTTTAAAACTTTTTTGTATAAATTTGTGCATATGTATTTATGTACCTTCTTAATCAATTAACATTACTATTATTGTATTTATCGTATAGTATACATGTTTTCAAAAAATATTTTTATGCCACCCCTGGCCATATCATGGAAAAAATGGAAGTCCCATTAAAAGAAGTCCCTTTTTTTATTAATGACATATCTAGTATACCAATTACATTTACATATAAGTTGTTAAATGAGATTTTTTCCCAGGAGCCAAAGCACTACCTTCGAGCATGGGAAGTTTCAAACTACAAAAATTCTCGAGCTATGCGCTCGCTTGGGGCGTATTATGCTTCGAAAAAAGAATTCGAGAAAGCTGTTGAATGCTTTGAAAAATCTCTCAGTATCCTTACACTGCAGGTAATTTACACTTTGTTTTTAAGGACAAGACGATTTAAAATGTGTTTCATGAAAAAATGTACTTAAATTAAAGTACAGTATATGAATACATCATGTTGCCGACATTGTATTAATATTGCCATTCGAAAAAAAGTTTAACATTGCAGGCAAAATTGTATTAACATTATAATTATGTTGTATAATTCATGTTTTCAAATTTTTTGTTAGGTTGGAACTTGGTTCACACTTGGGTGTACATTGCTTGCTTTGGAGAAATACGAAAAAGCTGCTACAGCATTCAGAAGATGTGTTGGGCTTGAATGGGATGTGAGTTCATATTATTTGTAAATCCTTTGTATTTGCTTAACCTTTTATGTTGTTTTTGTAGAATTTTGAAGCGTGGTCCAATCTGGCAGCCTCCTACATAAAGTGTGGTAAAAAGTAAGAATTTAAATTTTATTGCAACGCTTTATTTAACGTTTTGTAAATAGGCGTATTTTTAGTATTTTTATTGCGTATAATGTTATGTAAATAGGCATATTTGGGTAGCTTCATTGCATATATTTAATAGAAATGCAAAATGCACTATAGTAGTGACAGACTAAAAAAAGCTGGCAACATATAGTATATTCATGAGTGTTTCTTTTTTTCAGAGTCCCCGCATACAAAGCTTTATCTGAAGCAGTTAAATGTAATTTTAATCGATGGGAATTGTGGGAGAATTACATAGCAGTGTCAATTGATGTGGGAGACTTAAGTGCTGGAATAAGGGCCTATCACAGGTGTGGTTCATCTTCACATACACTTTGTAACATCTGCCAAGGCACTACTTATATCTGTGGAAAATTTACATTTTTTTACATTTCAAGGGGAATTATTATTATGATGTTTCATATTTTTAAATATTTGAGAAAAATCTGCTGTGTTAAATGTGAAACATGAATTAAAAGTTAAATTTTAAGTGCAATGAGCCAAACCCACTAGTATTTAAACTCAACCACTCCAATATTATTAAAAGCACTGGTTTCTTCTTGAATTAATTGTCAACAAACACTAACTCAAAGCTTTTTTCTTACCATAATCCCTCTATCCTTTGTATGCATTATATAAGCAGCTTTTATGTTTAATTAATTGTAGGTTAATGGATTTAAAAGCGAAATACTTAGATGTTCCAATTCTAAATATATTGGTGAAAGCTGTGATGGAAGATATTATTGATATAAATGGCAATCCAGGTATTGAGTTGTTTACAAGGTGTATATTAGTTATACCGCTGTATTTTTACCTTGGGAAAAGGAATAAAATTAAACATTGTCTGATAAAGATTATCTTTTTTATCTGGCCAGAATTTTTGTTGTTCGTTTGTATAAAACACTGTTTTTCTGGTCAGTTTCAATACAAAAAAAAACTTTTAACATCACTAAAGATGTTTTTTTTTAAATTAAGTAATATCTTCATTTTTATATATTTGTTTATTAGGGCATTGCTGCATTACTGTAAGCTTGCTAAATAGTCAAGTATTTTAAGGTTCTTCACTAAAGTCAAACGTTTATGAACTTTTTGGACGAATTGTGTCAAAGTCAACAACGGAGTTTGAGGTTTGGCAACTGTATGGTAAATTGTATGGGGATGGGGTATCATCTGATACCGAAGAAAACACAAAAGCGATCCAACATCTACACAAAGCATTGTCAGTTGGAACGCAGAAGCAAGCTTGGGACAAGGATGAGGAATTTGTATTAAAACTAATTCAAGTTGCCCATAGAATTTCAATTGGTAAGTAGGATATGTCAAAAAGCAAGAATCTGTCTAAGGGTTTCTAAACCATGAAGTGCTAATGCAGTACAGGCAGTTTTGTAGAGCTGAGCATTTCTATTTTACTAAAATATTTTGGAGAAATTTTGCAAAAAAGAACATACTTATGTGTTTGGAAAAGTAGTTATCTTTTATGTTTGTAACAGCGTTCGTCTTGTTATTGCTTTTAATACTTTGTTTCTTACAGCGTGTTCACATTGTTCTGAGAATATATCCAAACAAACACTTGCTTCTATTCGTTTAACTTTGAAAGGTTTTTCCTCTAAATTAAAGGTGAGTAAACTATTTTCTTCTATTCCTAGCAATTTGTGACGCCCCAATAATAATATTAATTAATATTACAGCAAAGGGAAAAAGCAATACTGGATTCAACAGTGCAGGAAACATTTCAGAAACACATTTCCGAAGTAGAAACTTATTTGGACTCTGTTTCATCACAATTAAATTTATTAAACGCTGCCTGACATGATTTTAACAATAAATAGAAACCGTCATGAAACACTCTGATCATTATAATTGTTGTCTTTGTCATTTTCACTGTCTTCTAATGCTTGTGCCATTGCCTCGGCTACAGAGGCAATTCTGTTGTTTGTTGCTTCAATAGAACGATTAAGTTTTTCAGCTGAGCGCTGATATGCTGAATTGGAATTACTAGGTTGCTCTTTATGAGCAGTACAATTGCTTAACCTGTCAAGTGCAGTATTTTCATGTGGAATTTCCTGATAAGAGTTCTTGCTTTTAGAAGAGGTTTCTGATGTTTCAGAATCAGGGTTCCATTTTTTTACTTTATGTTTCCTTTGAGCGTTTATTTGACGCAAATTAGACTTGCTGTCAAAGTCACTACCAGCTGAATCTTCATCTGATGATAGTGTTCTTTGTTTCCATTTCCAGCTACTTGCGTTCCTTTTTTTGCAATGATTTGAAACTTTTTGAAATTTGACACAGTGCTCTTGCTTATCAGGTGTACCCTGGATGTTAGAGGAGACTCCCATTTCTGTTAAGTTTTCTGTAGTTGTCGCTTTCAAAGCTTGTTCATTAGAGGGACCAGCTTCACAATTGCTTTCCACTTTAGATCTTTCTTCTTCGTATGACTTTAGGAACTGCTGCAGTTCTACAAGTGGTATTTCAACATCAGCCATCCGTTTGCATATTCCAAGCAACTTCTTCAGGTGAGGTATACTGAAAAGACAATCTATTTAGTTAAAAACATTAGTGACAACTTGAGCTAGTGTTTGCAAGATCAGACAACACACTTTTTCCAAGTTGATATTGGTGTTTCTGTTTTCGCTTGAATAAATAAGCGGCAGATTTTTGCTTGAACACCCAAATAATCGATCTCCCCTTCATTGTCACTGAGAATGCTGCAACATTTAATATATTAGTAGAAAGTAGATAATAGACCATATACCAAACATTGCCTTACATAGGACTGTCTAGCTCCTGAACAATTTCTTGCATGGCATCATCAATGCTGAAATGAAACAATGTGAGGGATTCATTAAAAATTCAACATCACTTTCACCTATCGTCGGAAGATTCGCTTGCTAAATCTAAATCCATGTCATGCTGTAGCAAACTATCAAAGAAAGCCATCATTCGTGGATCTTCCACTGTGTCTTCAAATGCATAGTCATGCGCCAATGGAGAACCACTGAAATTTTGTTAAACATAAATGATGAATGAATGTAACATATTTATTTATCCTTCCGTGGCATGGCAACCACAGTTGTTATTACATCGGTGTTCTGTTTCACATACCTCATAGACCTTACCAGTCAATATGTGAGTTTTAACATGTGACAGTTTAGACAACCAAATAATCCATCACTGGGTAGGAGCAATTTAAATTCCCGAAGCAGTTTAAAAATAATTTAAATTTTCTTATGTACGACAGAAGAAAAAATAACAAAGAAAAATTTTACGTTTGTAAGACCAGGCGAAGATACTCATTTCTGGTGTACAAAGATCTGACAACATCATCAGATGCTCTTCCTATACATCCGTTACTTTGTGGAGCACGAAATGATGTCCAGAGTTTGATTGATTTTTCTACACCAGATGAAACAAGAACTTGAGCATTTGGGTTGTACCTCACCTTAAAAGTTTAAAAAATACATGTGTTCAAATACACTGTAATTCTTCCTAAAAAATAATCAAATCTAGTTTAATCTTTAATGCCATACCGGTATGCTTTATTACATATTTATACTTTTTCCATGGTATGTGGGACTTTTAATACATTTTCTCATCACCTGATTAACTATGGACCTGTGACCTTTTAAAACCATGCTGGGCTCTTCTTCTACCAAGAACTTTTTCTGGTCAATTTCTTCTGGAATTTTCCACAGGTAAACTTGGAAGTCATCAGATCCTGACACAACGTACTGAAAGTATATATAAACATTCTGTTATCCAATTGTACAAAAGTACACATACCATTGGTTTTGAGACAATATGTTCCTTTATTAACTATTTTTGATTGTATCATGATTGAAGGGTTTACCTCATCATTTTCCCCAGCAAAACAGTTGCTTTTCATTGTGCAGGAATTCAAGTACCCTGTTGCTTTGAAGTCGCATACTGGCATCTAGATAGTAAATTTGTTGAATATAAAACATAACAAGCTAGTGTATCATGCAATTCTATTAAGACAAAAATAGATTTGTTATTGCATACCACGCTGTGAGTTCTGTATATTCTAACAGGACGCTTTCGTCTGAGCACAGACAGCAAGGACCCCGTCTTGTTGAAGTGAACACTCATGGTTCTCTCTTTGTAAAATGGGAAACCATATCGAAGTAACGCCCTATATAAATGACAGTAAAATCGAAATGTGTGTTTTTTCGTTAAATGCCACACATTATACGTTTTTGGTTTCCTGATGTCCCATAGCGCAGCACCTTCATTGGAATTTGCAGAAGCAAACAGCATTGGCTCAGTTGGATTAAACATCACTCCATGTAATGCAGAAGAATAATCTGCCATGCAATTTGTGTTTGACATTCTGTAAAAGATAAAACTTACTGTGAAGAGCTTAATATGCATAAATTTGTTTCAATGAGTAAAAATATCCATTTAAAATGTCTATACGAAATTTACACTTATTTTCAAACATTAAAACATGGAAGATTATTATACCTCATATCAGTCAATGAAACTTTTCCATCTTCAGAAGCTGTAAGAAACAAAGTGGGAAGTTCTGGGTGTGCCGAGATTGCAAATATTGATTTTTCTTTCATGTAAGCACAACTTTCTTGTCTTGTTTCGATGTCATGAACAATAACTTGCTCATCGTTACCTTGGTGTTTAAAGAAAATGAAAATAAAGTTATCCAAAATCTGCTTTGCTTTATGAAAAGCTGTTTTACTAAAATTACTATAGTTTTCTGTTATGGATACAGATAAAACAAAATAAATCCGAGTAGAAAAAAAGTGTTCGATTAAGTTTGAAAAACTATTAGAGCGTTTGTGTATGTATAATTGTTTTATGAACAGGTGTTTTATTTAGATTGCTGTAGTTTACTTCCATGGCTACAGATAAAATAAACTTGAGTAGAAAAAAGTGTTCGTTTAAGTTTAAAACATTAATAAGGTGTTTGTATAAACTTTTTTTCACCTGATGAAAGAAGGTATTGATTGTCAGCTGTAAAATCCAGACAAAATATATTGGATATATGAAGAGTTTCCATCGCAGTTGGTTTGTAGTTTGGGTTCATTAAAGTCTCCCCAACATTCCATAGCAACACTCTTTTATCATCCCCTCCTGTTATAATGCATTAAAACAAATATTTATTCAAGACTAAAACCAATGCATGTTTATGGTGCTAAACAACTTAGGTAACCACAAGTGGCTTACTTTGTGGGTTTAATTCTTCTGTTTATGATTAACATTAACAAGTATCTGGAAACATATGCGGATATGCCCACAACAGTAGAATTAACAAGCTAATAACCTCCGCTGATTAAAACAGATATGACCATTCCTGGGCTAGATTCTGTGACTTTGTATGCATGCACTTTATATTGTAAAGTTTACTACTTATAATTTGTTGTATAGTGTTATAGTTTTAAAGAATAAACGTATAAGAATGTTAATGTTATAAGAATGTAAAAGAAAACATAAATGATACAACTACATTTTCTAACCAGAAGCAAGATATTCCTTGTTTTTCTTGGAAAATTCTAACGCATTTACACAACCAAAATGTGCAATTAAATCCCGTTTGTAAAGGTTTTTGCAGCTCTGAAATCTTTTTTGCCTTAATGTGTGTGCCAAGTTATCTGATCCAGTGTTTTGCAGCAACTTGCAATATGCGTAAATGTTGTGTGATTTGTTTGTTCTCGCTGTTGTCATTATGATACTGTAATAGAATACGTAAAAGGTTAAATTTTCACGACACTAAGCAATCAATAAATCATGCTAAGCACAAAAGGTACCATTTGTTTTGTTACTGATTTAGGGGAAACCCCTATTTAAGTTATTTCTTTCATAACGAATATTCGGTTATGGCAAAGAGTCAGTATTAAATTAAAGCCATTGCAAACTTTTAACAGTCTATTTTTGATAGTGTGAATATTTTTCTTGTGGGATAGTTCTTATAAAAGCCAATCACTGTTTAAGAATTGTGCCGACCGCTCATCCATTTTAACGAATGGCGCGTCAAGTGAAATGTCGGTCAAAAATCGATTTGTGATCTGAGGTCGATCAGTGTTTGTGATCTACAACTTTGTATCCAGACTAATCGAAATGAGCAAGGCGCACCCTCCTGAGCTTAAGAAGTTTATGGACAAGAAGTTGGATTTAAAATTAAATGGCGGACGAAGCATTCAGGGAATTCTACGAGGATTTGATCCGTTCATGAACTTAGTTATTGACGATGGTATAGGCAAAAGAAAGGACGGTTCAGTAGAAAAGATCGGTATG
This sequence comes from Ciona robusta, assembly GCF_009617815.1. NCBI lineage: Eukaryota > Metazoa > Chordata > Ascidiacea > Phlebobranchia > Cionidae > Ciona > Ciona robusta. The sequence goes on along the minus strand of NC_143238.1, from coordinate 1,870,371 downwards.
GTTGTCGTGCGCGGAAACTCTGTATTAATGATGGAGGCTGTGGACCGGATATAGTCGAATAATCAAAGGCTTATCCGTGGTAAACAATCATTAAGAGTTCTGTTATTCAAACATAAGAATTCAATTAATATAGAAAGCGACCCTATTATTCATCGTAGTGTCAACATTTTGGAACTTCTTTGTTATGTTCAATATACATTTTCTAATTTGATTTCAATTCACTACTCCCAATTAAATCATACATGTTTTTGTTGAATGTGTCTCTGTTTTCTATGGTCACTTTATTATCATTGACAAATACAACTTTTATATTTGATCTACCTGTCTCGCTGTCTGTATGTTGTGTTTTGCCGTTGTGTCTTACATGTTAAGCTGGAAGTAACAAATTTAACTAAAAATTGAATAATGGCCAAAACTACAGATCTTAGGTCTTATTTTGAATGTCTTTTCAGTGAAAATTAGTCACTTTAATTTAATTAGGTTAGTAATAGGTAACTAATGATGACACAGATGAATGATATAAATGTAAACAGTGCTGTTGTACCAGCTCCTGTAATAGACATGCAAGGTGATGGGAGATGGAATTCTCAGCATCGAATATTTTGTGAGCAGGGTCAAAATAAAGATGTGGATATCTTAGTATTAGGTACACGTACTTACAACTTTCGAACTCAAACCATCTCTATTCATTTAACTGTTTGCCGGCGCCGTGGCGTAGTGGTTAGCGCGCCTGCCTCCAACCCAGAAGTAATGGGTTCAAGGCTCGTCACTACTACCATTGTGGGCGTATGTGTCCTTGATCAAGACACTTAACGGCAATTGCTCCAACCCAGTGGTCACTAATGGGTTGTCCAAATTATCAGCCATACATAAAAATGAAAAAAAAAATCCAAAAAAGAATAATCACCCACAAAGTAACATACTTGGTAACTCGTAAGCTGGCGCGAGGTGCACACCCGTGTTATAACGACTGTCGTTTTCCGGCCACGCGAGGATAAAGTAAGTTACATTCATACATTCTGTTCTGATTCGTATATGGGTGACCTGTTACTGTCACTGTCCCCCTAATTTTTAAAACCTGGTGACATCATATGCTTAGGCATCCTGATTTTTAATGTAAGCAAGCTTTTACATGCTGTTGTCCCTACAAACATCCAAGGTAGATTGAAATTTGCCACAGTTGTTTGACGGCTGTGGGTGACTGCTTTTGAGCAATATCAATTTTAAAATTGTGATGCCTAGGACTACTGGTCTATACTGCTATGTATATATTGAGTAAGATATAGGCTAGTTAAGCACATTCATTTTATATGATTGTTATTATTGTCTTCAAGGTGATTCCATGTGCAGATTAATGTACAACAGCAGTGCTTGGAGCAATCTTAAACCATATCGCTGCTTAAATTTTGGCATTGGTGGAGACAAGACACAAAATATTCTGTGGAGATTGCAAAATGGAGAACTAGACAGCGTGACTGCAAGATATGTTGTGATATGGTGTGGAACCAATAATGTGGATAACTCTGCTTCAGAGGTCAGTACTCATAGGTATCGCAGATGTTCCTTTCAAGACCATAGACCACAGAAAGATCAGTAAACGTAAAACCATAAACACATACGTGACTTTAAAATATGTTTGCACCACAGATACATCAGTAAACATAAAACCATAAACTAGACTCTATGACAACATGTGACTTTAAAATAAATGATTTTGAAATAAAATGTGTAAATGACTTTGAAAAATTTGTAAATAATGTATCAACAGATTGCAGAAGGTGTGAATGCTGTGATAAATTACGTTAGACAAAAACTGAATTGTTTTGTTCTGATGCTGGGTATTGCACCAAGAGGGGAGCGGCCAAATCCTTTACGAAGCAAAATGGAAGAGGCAAACTCCATCATTAAGAGAAACATACAGGATATGTCAAAGGTGTCATATTTGGATGTTGGAAATCAGTTTCTTGGGGAAAATGGAATATTATCCAATTTAGATTTTTATGATTTTTTACACCCAACACCAATGTGTTATGAGAAAATACTTTCTGCAATCTTAAAACAGATTGAAGCATTTGAATCGTCTTCCTAATTTGCAATATGTTACTTTTATTCGGTAATATTGTATATGCATTTATCTTATTCGTAATCACGTTCCACCACTTACTCTATGGTGCATGTTTTTGTTATGCAATGCATGTTTATATGTGGTATGCAGTAGGTGAAGAATATACTAAATATCCACTGTGGTTTTTTATATAAGTCGCAAACAGTGCGGTCATATTTATAGCTTGTTTATTCAATGAAACTTGGCACGTCTTATCACAAATTAAGGCACACACACTTTAACGCTTAATAGTCACAGATTATCATGGCAACATTACATGCTGTAGATATCACAGCAGACGATAAAACGCTTCTGTGAGTTTTTAAAGTGCAAACAAGTGGAAGGAATGATGATAATTATATTTCTGTGCAAAGAGAAATTGTCTGATTAAAACAATTGTAAGCAATTAGGAAAATTGATAATTCAGGGGTCCTTGTACCGTAGTGTGAAAATCAGTTTTAAGATACTACTTTTAACAGTAACTTGCAGATAACAGACTAGTTCATTGTTGCTATCAACTGTGCGGGGCCAAAGTGCTACAATGATATGTATACATATTTAAAAATTAAGAATCACAAGTAAGAATAGTTACATCTACTTAAAAAAACGCTACATTAACGTTTTTAGTGCTGAGGGAGATAGCACATATTTCAGTTAAAATATAGCTGGTGGAACAGCCGCAAAAAAATATTGAAGAGTTGGTTATTTGGCTTTATTGGTGTCAGCCAATAACAAAAGCAATGAGATTTCCTGTTGAGGCAGGTAAATACGTTTTGCTGGTAATTCATTATTGAAAATTAGGTCAATATTTGCTATTGCAATACCTTGCCAAATAAACAAGTGGTACCAATTGCTGATGTCAAGAAACACAAAATGAATTAGAAAAGATATAAAAACTGGTTTTCTCACTGCTTCTTGCTTGCAAACGTTTCAAGTGTCTTATAGTTAGGAGAATAAAATTGGAACTTTTAATCACATCAAAAAATGTTAACTTTCTGAGCTAGATTTCGAATTCATTGTGAAAGCGGTGTTGACACAGTTGGTTGGCATTCTTGCCTGTTGAACGTTGCTGCTCATTGGAAAAGAGTTGCCGAAACTGAACAGTGAATTTAATACAGTAGTCGCGGGAATCGGCACTGAGGTAATGCTTTGTTTAGATTGTAGGCGTGAGTGATTTGGCTGGACCAACCTAGGATTGTAGGCCATGTTGTCCAGTGTATGCTGTGGTAACAAATGGCTTGGTAACGCCGCACCCAAACCTGTATCAGCGTTATGCTTCGGATCACGAGCGGATACTGCTTGAAAAATCTCCTTAGATTTTGTGACTGCTGCTGATGAAATAAGAAGTGTTGATGATACCTGGTTGGGATTGGATGGGAGCATCTGATGTGGAAAGAGAGATGGAAGAGGAGTGGAGGACATAGAGGACTTGTGAGTCTCCTGCTTTATCTGTGGTTGAGTGAAGGATTTGACAGTGGCGATGGGGGAGATTTCGTTAACCTTTGCAGGTTGTCTCCGAATGTTGTTTGATGTTGAAGGTTCGTCCTCATTGCTAGGAAACTGCCACGGCACTGAGTAGCTGGTGGTGGGAACAACCATGTTTCTTGGTGAGTCAGGTGGAGACATCTCCTGCGGGTTACATAGTAGCAATTGAATTTAGTAATCCAATCAAAACATTGTGGAATTGGGATTTGTTACTGATGCATTATCATAATGATATCTAGGTGTTAGGCTGATGTGCCAAATCGAGGCCTAAATCTGAGAACTTAACTGCAGGACTTCTCATATCGATTGAAACATTTTAAGGACACATTTAAATGTGATGCAAGAAGTCAATGTCTCTTACTCAGCAACTAAATTACCTCATGCACCTGTTGTTCATGCTGCGATATTCTCTTTTGCTTTTGCCGTCGGTTGCAAAACCAAACACGAACTACCTCCTTCTCCATTTTACATTCCTCTGCAATAGCTTGCAGGTCCTCTGATGAAGGTTTAGGATTCTAAGGAAATAATTTAATTAAATTTGCTGAAATTAAACAAGAGCTGGTAAAAGTAAGGCAGAATAGAAAAGAATTTGTTTTGACAAGTTTAACAAATAGGTTTACCATAAAATATGTTTTTTTTTGAATATGATAGTAAACAATTAAAAACATAAGTGTTTAACCATTAAGGCATATGCATAAAATCATTTATGGATAAGTATGACTTTAAATTGAAGGAAAATGTGTTTATTGTCTATTATACCCTTTCAAATTGTTTATCGAGAGTAGTCCGCTTCTTGGCATCAATGCTTGTTCTCTTTTTTCTTTTTCTGCTGATGGAAATGGGATCCAGTTGGATTGGAGTGGGAATAACAACTGATTGACCTGGGAAAAAAATACTTTTTTGTTTTAAAAGCAAAACTAGTTTATTTTAATCTTTCCTTAAATTTAAAAAAGGTCTTTGTTCAGACTGCCAACTATACTTGTCATTTCAAAAGGAAATGCAGCTGACGAGTCAATAAAGGGTTTCAGGATGTAAGAATCAAGACGTGATTGTATGCAAATCATCAACATTTAGTAAGACCGCTACTGTGTGACAGGACACCATTTGTTTTCATGCGTTGACAGCTCTGTCTGCAATCGGTAGCTTCTATTCTTAGCACCTTTTGTATTTGTTTACAAAAAGAGTGCCTTGCATAATGACTCAGGATTAGATATTCAAATTATATTCAAGAGTCAAAAGGCACGTCAAAATGTCCATAAATGTGCAGTGAATTGTCGCAAAATTCAATTCATTATTTATGAGCAGTTACCGTCTTTTGATTCTCGTAGCACATTATTAGCATCCAGCAACCATCTTTCTAGCATGGGCTTCAGCTTGATCATATTTTTAAAGCTGTGTAATGATCAATAATTAATAAGATACCAGTGCCATATAAAGCAGGTAATAATATTGACATTTGGTAAAATACAGAATTTTTTCCAGAAAAAATGCGCTGTGTAGTTAAGTTTATGCAGAAAGATTCAATAGAATAGAAACACAATATGTTAGGAGGACAAAACTAAGACTCCAACTGAACAAACAAACCTCAAGTTCAGTGCTTCAAATCTTGAAATGGTGGTTTGACTGAAATCATTGCCATACAGACAACCCATTGCTTGTCCAACATCACCCTGAGTAAACCCCATCTTAATTCGCTTCTGCTTGAAATCCTTCGCGAAAAGTTCCAGCTGCTCCAACTGCTTTGCTTCTTCCTAAAAAGCCACATCAAAATTGACAGATCAAAATAAGCAGTAATGAATTAAATATAATTTGCACAACTTAATATGGCATTTAGTAATGGTGTTCATACTTGCAATTAGCACAAATTTGGTGCAAGCTTTTTTTCTGTGTTTTTTTTTTAATTTCAAAGAGTGTGTATAAATTTTCCTAATTACACAATAGAGAGTATGAATGTGTTATGATACGTTTGAGTATAGTTGAATAGATGAGTCATTGTAATACAACAAAGCTTGTTTTTCCTGAGCCGGATAAAGTTACATTGGCTTTGGAAATATATCTGTTACAACAGGCGATTGTAGAAAAAGATTTTCTTTACCAAATCATATCCATGTCCTCTGTGCATATCCAGATCGTTTATATCATCAGGTGAAGGCTATAAATAAACATACACAAATTAAGTGCGTCATCCTTACAGTAAGTGCGCAAATAAACATACTTGGTATTGGTCCTCACTCTCGTTATCGATGGAAAGCACGTCGTCCTCTGGATACGAACGTTTACCAGTTTCTGAGTTTACACGTTGGTGGTGTAGATAAGGTGGAATCGGTTGCGTTGCGGTTGTATGCGCTGAGAGATTCTGACCTAAAATACATTTATATTACAAACACAAAAAATACAACTTGTTTGAAAAGTAAGTAACATTTTCCTCTTGTTCTAACTTAAAAAAAAAAAAATTTCTTAGGGATTTTGCATCTAAGCCTTAGTATTAAACAACATTATTAAAACTTAAGTAAAAGAATAATTAAAAAACAATAAAGTTAACTCATAAGCTTCCACATCATTTACCTGAAAAGCCGAAATAATCTAAAATACATGAACCTGTCATTTTTAAACTCTTGTGAAATGCTTATTAACTAAAAACTGCGTACTGTAGACCTCAAATGTTACTCAGTGACAAAATACACTGCAAATGCTGAAGATATTAAGTTGTGGTGGCTATAAAGCTGTCTGAGTGTGATATGTCAGCATGGAGCAGTAACAATGCTTTTAGCTCGCATTTAGCAATATGCAAATTGATTAGGAGAATCAAAGCAATAAGCTGGAGCTAGAAGCATTGTGAACATTGCTAAGCATCTATTAATATAATACTAGCTATATGGGCCCTACTTATTCACACAGAAGCCTGGGGCCATCAGACTAAAATAAGAAGGCAAAAAATTTATACCTCAAACACACCAAAAAAAGTATATGCAAATACATGCTCATAATTAATTAAACCTGGCAGTTAAAGGAAAAGCATGATATATAAATGTACATGATTGTGGTCCAGCCAGTACTTCTCAATGTAAATATAGATTAATCTGTGGGCACACCTAGCTACTCCTACTTTTTGATAAGGAGATTTTAAATGAAACATATTCCTGCCTTGATATAACTTACAAACTGATAAACCAATGTGACAAAAATTCAACTGAAAAATAGAATGCCCAAGACCTTACCCAATATTTTTTGCAACACATATAGTAAAATAGGTAATACATAAAAAATGTAACACAGTACCTGAATTATGCTGTTCCACTATACTTTGAGGTACGAAGATTAAATTCGAGTTACTCTTTTCATGAAGGCCGTTGGTTTTCTTGAGCCTGTTGCCAGTCTAACAATGCAAGTATGCATAATTAGCTATTTTACATAAACCGGTTCATACAGTTAGTTTCGATCACTGGCTAATGGCTATCGCAATGCCTCTTTTCCATTTCGGGAAAAAACACTACACTGCCGGTCTTAACAGGCGGTGTTTCGATTTACCGCCCGCTCATAGAAACCGCGCAAAGTTTGGAATAATTGCCAAAACTTACACAATGCCCTAGCTACTACATGCAGTTACCAAATGCTAAAGTCAGTCATTATTACAAACAGGAAACTTAAATTCTCATTACACTTTCTCAATGCTAGTATGCAAATGAGCCATTTCACAATGTATATGTAAATGAGCAGTGACCGAGCCTCACCGTATCAGATGTTGTGCCTTTTTATAAACAAACAAACAGACCTAAACCTAAAATTGTTCTAAAAGGATGGTCAAAGGTCACTTTGTTACATTTAAAGAAATCTTTGTTTTGAGCAGTAAATAAATGGAGTCTTTTTGTTAAAAACTACTAAAACGCGTTAAACATACAATACCAAACTAATATGCCCAATTACCCTTATACCTGTATTAGGCTCACTTTAAACTGTTCGAGTACTACCATAAAAAATTATATATATTTCTGAAACAATCTACATCACATAATAGCACACTGTTGCTTGCGCATTTGTCCCTATATGCTACTGAAGCCGGCGCTCACTAAGTGAGCTACCCAGTTACGAAATGGGGAGTTATACAGTTGCATGACGCATGCTTTGTGGCACAACATGCAGATGAATTACATCCATTTTTCTGTTACTTCTTCACAGTTCTACATACTTAATTTGCTAACAATCCTCCTGTGCTGACTAATGGCAAGGGCGGTTATATATGCTAATGCAAATAATTTGAATACACCTTGATTGATGTGGCCATTACGTAATGGCTTAAAATAAATACTTGTAAGACTTAAATGCATGTCTGAAAGAAGTTTTTAAAAGCGATACGGTTCAGTTTAAATAACCACATCACAACCACTTGTCTAAGAGTATTAGTTCTACACCGGAAATTAATAGCAACCATTGCAGAACCTAATATGTAAATGAAGTACTGGCCCAGTAGGTCATTTAGTAGTGGATAGTTCCATTTATAGCCACAGACCATTTTTAGCATTAGTTTTTATATACAATACTAATGTATGGCCCTGCTGATTTATTATAAAACATATGGCAGTTTCAAAAGGACTCTTTTAAAAATCAAACATTATATAAAGTAAATAAAAAATGAAAAACTTAAAATTAAATAAAAAGCCCACCAAGTCCTCAGGTACATCATTGTTGCTGTCAACTGATGAACTCCGAGAATTCTTTGACAAATTGATTGCTCCTTCTGCACATCTTTCTTTTGTGGCAGATTCTAAAAATCAAATAAGGTACATGTCAGTCACATATTTTTTATTTTGAATACTATAGTTTATATACTTACCGGTGGCTTTTGACATCGCTGTAGCACATTTAATCCTTTAAGTTCCGAGTTTTAAATTCAATCCACATATATTATGGTTCAGAGTATAAAAGCTCTTAAGACAAATTAATATATATTCTTGTAACCCTAAAAGGCTTCAAAACCGTTTTAAAACGTGCTTAAACAGCTATCAGCAGGGTAAAGGTTATATGGAGTATAAGAAGTTGCACTTTGTTCATAGGCGATACAGAATGGGTGACTCCAATTCTTTGAACAATATTACAAAGGCCTGCGTTATATAAATATTTCCGGTGCCATTTGTTACAGTCGTTTTCAAATAGCAACGTTTTCGGAAGGGGTTTATTCTAATAATACAATCGAAATAAACTCGATGATAATATTTAAAATATCTACACTGTCAAAGTAAACTATGACCACGCAAATCAATTAACGTATGCAGCCACGAACTTTTTTGTTTGCTTCCCGATAAAAAAACAACGGCCATTGAATTTGCGTGTTTGCTCATTCGGAACCTGTATTCAAAAACTAAAACAACCGTTTACTAACGAAGACATATTTTGTTTTTAACGCTAATGTCACATATTCCAAATGTTAGATCTGTACCCATGGATAAATCAAAGCTAATACTGATACCAGTCGATTGGCTGATTCATTTTTTATTGTAGTCGATCTAATGGTAAAATGGGGGGAAACACTTAAATGTTACATATGCCAAAACACCAGTTAATTTATACCTTTGACTTTATTCTGTTTGCGCGATTAGGGTGAATTTACCACTTTGTAGTGATTATCGAAAACTACCATTGCCCGCTACAATTTTACATAATGATAAAATTTCGTGAGGATCTCTGTTAAGGCGATGTGTAACGAAAGAAAAACGTGACGCGAGGTGGCGTCCGGTGCCTGTCACAAAGTTATTAACTTGGGTGCGTTTGTTTTTACAGTGCTGTGTTTGTTGATTAAGAAGTTTTGATAGCCTTTAATTAAAATGGATGATGAAGCTGAAACCTACAGACTGTGGAGAATAAGAAAGACTGTTATGCAGCTATGTCATGATCGTGGCTACCTCGTAACTCAACATGAGTTGGATCAATCTTTAGAAGAATTCAAAGAAGAATTTGGCGATAAACCGAGTGAAAGAAGGCCTGGTAGACAAGATTTAACCATTCTGGTGGCCCATAATGATGATCCCACTGATCAAATGTTTGTTTTTTTCCCCGAGGAGCCAAAGGTTGGTGTAAAAACTATCAAAACATATTGCCAGAGGATGCAAGAAGAAAATATTCAAAGAGCGATAATTGTTGTGCAACAAAGCATGACTCCTTCTGCCAAACAATCACTATTTGATATGGCACCAAAATATATTTTAGAGCAGTTCTTGGAACAGGAACTGCTGATCAATATCACTGAGCATGAACTTGTACCAGAACATGTTGTACTAACTCCTGAAGAAAAGTCAGAACTTTTGACTCGATACAAGTTAAAAGATCACCAACTGCCCAGGATACAGGCTGGAGACCCAGTTGCACGTTATTTTGGACTTAAACGTGGACAAGTGGTCAAAATTGTGCGACCTAGTGAAACTGCTGGTCGTTATGTAACATACAGATTAGTTCAATAACGAAACCACAAAGTTAAAAGAAAACAACATACAATAACTTGCAAATATTTCTGAATTGTGCTCTGTGTTAAAATTTTGGCTTGCTAATGTAATGTGTAACCGATTTTTGTTGTTCAATCACTGCTTTATTTGCCATATTTCATTTAAAATTTAACCTGTCAAAGTGAGGTTTTGCATTATTTTTTCAATTGTTACGACATTTATGACTGCCACAATTTTATAGTAAACAATGACTGAGTTTTTCTACCATGCAGATTTGTTTGTAAAACAGCTTATTGCATAATAATAATTTAAAGCTTTCTAGTTATTAAAAAGCTGATAAAAATGATGGTAAGTATTACTTTACATACACGACATCCACCGAATGCATGTATGGGCATCATTTTCATTCTGTTACATGTGTAAGCCTATCATTTTACCGAAACAAGATATGTGTCTGACCATTAAGTCGTTCTATACAATGTCAAACCACAGCATATCTGGATTACTGGAAATGAAGCTTTCATTACCTTAACAAACTTAATTTTTTTGTAATAGACTTATATATAATTGATATTGTAGGCCATGTAGTATGCTCCATGTAGTTTTACCCTTTGCTGTTGATTTCAATACAGTGTTAAACTTTTAATGTATTTTCCATCTAGGACGGAATGGATGATAGTCCAGACTTGCTGGCAGATGGAGGAGAAAGAAATGGTCAAAGATCTGTCAGTGTTGACTTGACAGATAACTCTCTGCTAGTAGATATCTCTGATGCTTTAAGTGAGAAAGATAAAGTAAAATTTACCGTTCACACCAAGGTATATTTAACCTGAATTCTCTACTTTGTGTTTACAAATCAACTCGACTCATTTGCATAAAAACTAGCCTTACACTGAAATGTAATATGTAGTGAAACTGACTAACTGTAGTCTGATTTGATGCTATTTTTGTCATTCTGCTGCATTGAATTAGTATTATTTAGTTATTAGTTATCACTAGTGCTAAGTCCAAAAGTAATTATTTTTTTTACAGACAACGATGAAAGAATTTAAGGGAAATGAATTTTCTGTTGTACGTCAACATGAAGAGTTTGTATGGTTGCACGATTCATACGTTGATGATGAGCGTTATGCAGGTTTACTGGTGCGTCAATGCAAGCTAATCTTAGTATCTGTGATCGTTTAACTGTATGTTTTAGGACAAAGGGATACTTGTAAGAATGCTTAAACTACTTAAAAAGGTTCAAACTTGCTTAAAAGTATTCATGTGTTTTTAAAACAATACTGTTAAAAATATTTCTTGGAATTGTCGAATTTCCTATTTTTATATAAATACTCAATGTTAGATTGGTTTAACAATAAACAGACTGATTTGATTATACCTGCGTTCACACTTTGAAGTTTGTGTAAAACAAAGGTAATGGGCTATCTATGGCATAAAGGTTCCATAGCGTGCCACATCATTGGACTTTCCCTTATACAATAGAATAGTATTGTGTAACTCATAAATGTCACCAGCCAAGTAAAGCCTAACAATTTGCTAATAAAGTGTCCCTGAGAATAACTAATACATAAACATAAATACAAAATATTTAAGTATTAATACGTATGTTAAAATTAGATTCCCCCCTCTCCTTTGCGACCCGATTTTGAGGCTTCGCGTGACAAACTTGCAAAGCTAAGTGAAGGAGAAGGCTCAATGACTAAAGAAGAATTTTCCAGGATGAAGCAAGAACTAGAAGCGTATGTTTATTGTAGAATTTGTAAATATATATATATATATATATATACATATTTTTAATAGGTATGGGTTTTATAGGTCCATGTGGTGTAACTAAATTCATGTTACTATAAATAGTATTCTTTGGGTTTTGGTAAACCACTCATTTTAGCCACCTTCATAAAAATGTCCTGAATGTATTTTAAATTGGAAAAATTGCAATTAATCAAATATATATCTTGTAATTTTAGACAAATTGGCATCTATTTTGAAATATATGTAGCAAATTTTCTTTTGCAAGAAAACAATGTATATCCATTTTCTGTGTTAAGTAATCTACTAGAATACTAGTATTGGATAATGTAAATAAGGAAATCCTTTTAATTTCAGAGAATATCTTGCGATCTTCAAGAAAACAGTAGCAATGCATGAAATCTTTTTGTGCCGTCTTGCCTCCCATCCTACACTTAAAAACAGCCACAACTTTCGGGTGTTCCTTGAATATGAAAAAGAAGTGAGTGCTGGGTTTTAGTCATATAGACATTTGTTAATCCTTGTGTACAAGAATATTTGTGTTAAATGTCTATATAGTAATTTTTGTTAATTGTGTGCATTGTAAATGAACGAATGCAAGGTATGCAACATACATACTTATTCTTACGTGCATTGGATAGTAGTTTTACGGACATTGATGGTAGTTTTAACACTGATTGTGTGAAATTGTTTTGGGGGTTTTTCTAGTCCTGTAGGATTAACAAATAGGACAACTGACAAGGGAACACTGCGCCTGTTACTTTAACTTCAGACTCATTTTGGAGAAGAATTTGTAATTCATAAACATTTCATTTTGCACTCAACTTTGGTTTATGGTTAATAACAGGAGTTAATACAAGTGTATATTAATATTAATACAAAGTTTTTAGACACCTTAACAGTTGTATCTGTTGCATCAATTGGGTTAAATCAATAAAGGTAATTAAGGTGTAGTACTTAAGTCACTTACTTCTTTGTATAACTAACTTGCACACATTTTGTTTTAGTTAAATGTTCGTGGAAAGAACAAGAAAGAAAAAATCACTGGATTTTTTAAAAACATTACCAAGACAGCAGATGAGACACTACTTCTCTCGGGTCAAAAAGTAATTGTACTATTTTATATTCATCTCATTATTATTGTACATTGTAGTGACCCAACTATTATTGACCAGATGACCACTAAAGGAAAATGCCGTTCATTTTTTTTTATAGGCTTGTAGTTGTAGGTAGTTCTATCTTTTTTAAAAGGTGTTTATTAAACATTGAATCAGGAATGGATAAAATGGACAGTGTTAACATACTAGATACGATACTTAACTTTTGTTTAATAACTGGAATAAATGCTGCCATGCTTGACTTACTTAAATTTCTCAACCTATTGCATTTAAATTTGTTCGTGTTATTTTAAAGGACAGTGACGAGTTTTTTGAGCATGAGAAATCTTTCATGAGTGAATACCACATCAGAATCAAGGATGCAACATTAAAAATTGACAAAGTTACAATTACACACAAAAGTAGGCATCATAATTGATTTTGTATATGTTACACTTAATATATATTTCAATTAAAATTCAATGCTGTAAATTAAACCATTTATTTACATGTATCTGTTTCATTCATTGTAACAGATTTCATTCATTGTAACAAAGTCTTTAATAAATGTATTTTCATGTTATTCAGAATGTGCGAATGACTATTCTCATATTGCCATGGCACTGCAGTCCTTAGCTACAGTTGAGAACTCAATTGCAATGAGTCATAAAAAAGGACTAGACAGGTATTGTGATGATATTTTCAAATTTTTTTTTAATCGAATCAGTAGACTTCATTTTTCACATCTGTAGTAATGCAGTTTTTCTGTAATTTTTATATCGGTTAAAAATATATTTTTTTTGTGTATGTTTGTTTGTTTGGAAATTAAGTTAAAAATAAGACATTGTACTTACCTATTTTCATGCAAACAAGGCAATTGTGGTACAATCGTGCTTGGTAAGTTGGCCACAAAGATTATATTACACCTAACTAATTTGTTACCGTTGTTATTATTTATTAGGAGCTTGCTAAAGGTCCATGAATCACTTGAGAAAGTCCGGGTAAGCCATTTTTGCTGTAATTAAATTTTAACAATAGAGTATTTTTCTGTGTCCATTGTGCAGCTTTGGTAATGTTAATAATCAAATAAAGAGAAGTTTTTATATTCCTTTGCACAAGTACTTTCAATATGAAATACACCATTCAACATTTTGTGTAGAAACTTGAGGCAAGGGCAGCTTCAGATGTGGATTTGAAGCTTGCCGATCTTCTAAGATATTACTTCCGTGATACACAAGCATGTAAGGACCTTCTATACCGACGAGCTCGTACACTGGCCAATTATGAAAATGCAAACAAAGAGCTTGACAAAGCAAGGTCAAGGGGAAAGAATGTACCACAGGTAAGTTTACTGTCTGCATAAAGTGTTAATCAGAGTGCTTATATTCGTATAGCTTTTACCTAATTTTTTTATTTAAAAACACTTTGTAATCTTTGGTTCAAACTTCACCGTTTTTTCAATGGGAAATAAAAACTGGTACATATAGTGTAACTATATACATTTTATTCAATTTTGAAATGTTTTACCAAGTCAATGCAATGCAGATTCCTAATATTTTTTTCAAAGGCCGAAGCTCAGCAAAAGACTGCGAGGGAGAAATTTGAAGTCTTGTCTGAGGTTGGTAAGCAGGAACTGACAGAGTTCAAAGGTCGCAGGGTCACGGCCTTCCGTAAAAATTTAATTGAGCTTGGGGAGCTTCAACTCAAACATTCCAAGGTTAGTTTTTGATCTGTTAAATTTGTTTATACTGAGTTGGTGCACAGATAAATTAGTTGGCAAATAATTAGGTATTAACTGATGTTTGACATGTGTATTAATAAACTCTTTATACCAGGTAACAGTAAGCCAAACAAAAAAATGACTGTTTGCCTCATGACTCTTAGCATTATGTTTAGTTATAATGATTTACTTGCTAATATAAATTTTGCACTTGCATTTTTAACTGATACATTTGTCAGGCTATGGTTCAAGTTCTAAAAGGCTGCATATCAACGATTGAGCAAATTTGATTAAGCTGTAAGGAGATACAAGCTTACATCACCTATTATCTCTCTCTTTCTCTCCCTCTCTATATATATATATATATATTCGCAATTCATTTTTGATCATCAATATTCCTTATACTAACCCTTATATAATGTCATTGGTTTTTTCCAATTTACTGATGCAATTCCTGTGGCAAATTTATAACGACAAAAAGTACCAATTGATCTATTTAGTGTTGCACCAATAGATAACCATTTCCTCTACATTGAATGGTGCCTCCACAGTAATTTTTTGCCTTTATGATTAGTTTCAAAGATGAATAGAAATGGGTTCTATTTTGTTTAACTCTGTTCTACAATTTGTTTCATGAAGAGGTTTGTATATTGCCCTACTTCACCAGTTTTGTCTTTATATGCCTAACTGATTGCTACAATTTTATTACTATTATTCTTGTGTCGTGATTGTACTACATGATTAAAACCTATGAATTATGCCAAAATGTATATCGCTGGAAAGAAGTCGTTTAACTTTGACTTTTTAATTTTGATGTGCAATATGGTATTGTTTTCTGTAACCCAGAAGTTTGGTTGAATAGTTTCCGGAATGTAAAACGTCATATTTCGCGATGAGAATACTTTGATTATTATTAAATGCGTAATAAACTATAAACACATTCACATGCAATTTATCCTTGTCGTTGAAAATGCATTGTAAAAACGTACCTCTGCTGGCTGGTAGTTATTATACAGTACTAGCATGTTGACAGCTACAAGCTGCAGTGACCAGAGTATACTAAGCAAAGCTATGTTGCTTTGTTATTAGTGGAACAGAGGAATTAATGGTTATTACTCTCGTTCCATCTGATGTTGAACCATAGATACCAGAAGCATTTGGTTTACATGGATGAGATTGAGAGCTTACATTCGGACTTCATGGTACAATATTAGTATATTTATTCAATTTTATAACTGTAGTAGGCCTATAATTTTTTACGAATAAGGTGGTACATATCTCTAGGAGATTCTTGATTCAAATCTAGTGGTCTGAAAAAATAACAGCAGATGTTCTTTTAAGAATCCTAAAAGTCTGCATATTTCTGCCGATATCATCTAAATGTTGTTCCCATCATTTAACAATCTGCCTCAGCCTATCAGCATTCAGTTAGCACAGATGCCTCTCTTGTTATATCTTGATCTTGACTCAGAGTCACAATCGCATCTATAATTTTAATAAGAAATTGTGCAGCTAGTTGTTGAGGCATACCAAGTCTCACATTAGCATTCATACAAAGACTTGTATATTGCATGTACAGCTGATCTATATTTTTTTCTTTTTTATACTGTATCAATAGATATGTTATGGTTTTGATAGATATTTCCAAAGGTGTTGTATAAACATCGGGGAAATTGATTCCTATCAATCTGCATCGCCTTACTGCCTCCTCATAAACTTTACATATTTCTTCTGCATTGATATCTTCGCTAAGATGCTTCAATTTGGGTTCTTTTAATTTTACTGGGTCAGAAAATGTAAAATTACAATTTTTTAAATCGCACGAAAATAACATGTCATTTTCTTCAAATTTATTTGTTGCCTCACTCATGTCCCTGACTAATTATTTTCTGGTAAAACTGATTACTGTATATATACCTGTAATCAGAAAATGTGGTAAATTTGACATATTTATATATATACATATATATATACTACCTTCCATCCTCCTACATTACCGAGCAATAGCCGTGCAAGCCAGAGACGTAGGTATTTCTATGGCTGGGAGTTTAAATAGCCCGCTTAAAGTTAACCGCTGAAATTACGCCATGCGTTTGATGTTGTCAGGTAAGCATGGTTTTATGTACCGAAATTAAATTTTATACTGCATAGTGAGCCATTCGCGACGCAAACTAGACCATTTAAGTAAACTTCATTTTGGGTTTTAAGTACTAGCTTCATATTTATGTTCTGTTAAAAGCTGGAGTCCCAGTAGTGAGATCCACGGCTACGTCTGAAAAATTTAGTGGGTTGTCTGCAAGTTACGGGTTGAGGTATGTAATTTTTTATGTCATTTGTTATTAAAACGTTATTCTGCAGCCTACATGGTGTATTTATATTTTTTTGATAAGAGTATTCTCGTGTAACCGTACGGAACTAATATAATATAACCATAAGAGAGCACTATGTTGTAGCCATGTATGTAGGGTAACTTTGATATTTCAACTAATTTCTGTGTGTGATTCGCTGATTGCATAGGACTTGTAATGGTAACATTATAATGTGTAAATAGCTTGATTATTGATTGTGGGATAAAATGATTTAAATATGTTAGAATATGACTAAATTGTTTTTCAACAGTGTGAAAACCTATGTTTCCATTTTTAAAGTGCTCCCAGTTTGGCCATTATTGATAGGCTAGTAATTGTTTACTTCGGCGTTAAAAGTGGTTTAAGAAAAAATGTAGTGTTTTGTATTATGCTATTGCTATGTGTAACTGTTGTTAATGGTAAAGTTCTACCACTAATATGGTAAAATTCTACCACTAATAATAAGTGCTCAAAGTTTTGTATTAGTTAGTTTAATTGCATATTAGTGGTCAACTGGTCAGTATAACTGATAGGTACCAAGCTGTAGGCCATTAATGCTGCATTTCTTAATCTTTCTTTTCTTACTATATATACTTGTTTTTGTCCCAGAGTTTTGAACTATGTATATGGTATTTGTGTTTATAAAAAACAATGAAAATCCCCGAGTACAAAGTTTGTTGACAAACCAGTTGATCATGATTATTTAATGTTAATATACAAATATTGATGCTCATGTAGTATACAAATATTATGTTTTTATACTAATATCCTGTTTAATTTAAAATTTTCATAAAATATATAGAATAAAACTAATAAAATATATATGCTTTTATCCAACACATTTAAAAAATACAAATTTTATTATGAGGCTCGAGGTGGCTTTACATTATGCTAAGGTACCTCAATGAAGGTGTAAAATAAAGTTGTTAGATGAAAAAGAGGTTTTAAGTTTTTCTGCCTCTGTCTGATTTTAATTCAGTAAAACAAGTAGATATATATATAAGCATTAAAAAGTGAACACAATTTACATATGGCCAACTCTTTACAAATGCATACTGCAATAATAGTAGTGGTAAGGATTCATGGTGTATTAAAAGTCATTCAACATATCTGCAATTGTCTTTCCATACTTTGCCCTGATAATATTTTCGTGCGTTGCATCTTGTGTAATTACTTGAACTTTTCCATTGCACACTTCGTTCAAGTTGTAGTCATGCGTGATTGATTTCTTTTGTCGTATCAGCGTTATGTCACCAGGATATTTTCCTTTAACTTTATAGAAGTGTGCCATCTCGAGACGCTTGCTGTAGCGTGATATTTCTTCATCCAAGGTTTCCCTTCATGTAAAGTTATTGATTAACAGTTTCAGTTTAAAAATATTGCTTACTTTATGTATTAGAAAGAACAACTGTTTTAATTAAAAAAGGAATGTAAACAATCATCCACTGGGTTACAAAAAAAATGTAAATACCTAGGGATGTTTTCATATGTCAGTGAAGCCCTTTCGAACTGAAGCCTTGTGTAGTTGTGCAACTTTGCTTTATACTGTTTTACATTCGGGATTTCTTCTTGAAGTTCTTCCACCGTCTTTGCATCTTCATCTCCCATTAAATCCACAAAACTCTAATAAAATAACTGAATAATATTGATGATTTTTCGTTCGGTATATCCCTATTACCTGAATACTGTCTGCAATGAATGAATGTGAACCGTCTATCAACACAAGGTTTATAGTTTCCTTTTTCTTTGACAATTGCATTGCCATTTCAAAAGCAACACAAGCTCCAAATGAATAACCAACTAAATTGTAGCTTTGCTGTTTCCCAACTACTTCCAAATAATGTGAAGCCAACTCCTCTATTGTGGTTAATGGTGCCTTCTCTGTAAAATTAAGACCAAAACCATTTCCTATAAGGTGTTTTGTAATATCTTTGAAAACCAGACTTGATCCACCAATGGGGTGAACAAAGAACCAAGGCATGGTTTTTACATCGTTGGAATCATTCAATTTTATGAGTGCTTGTGGGTGTACCGTCACAAAGAGATCTTGTTCTGTGTCGTTTCTAACATAATTTTTGTTTCCGCCATTAGCAGAGAGCTTTTCCAATTTTTCAAATGTCATCTGCTGTACGTCATTTCCAGTTAATTTAAAGCCATAATTTCTCTCTAACATCTGACTTATTTCCACAGCCATTAATGAATCCATACCCATGTTGGCAATATGTACATTTTGTTTCTCCATTTTGTAATCCTATAACAAAAAAACATTTATAAAAGTAATAACATCCACAAATCATATAATGAACTTTCCTATACCTACCTTTATTCCCATCAAATTTGCTACAGCTTGCGGCATTGTTATTTTTGAGTCCTTTTTTACTAAAAGCGAGGTATCTTTTGGTGCAACCACGATACTAAGGACGGTCACATGTTTGCATTGTGAAAGAAAGACATCCAGTGTCTAAAACACAAGATTTTAATTGGTTTGAAATCTGAAATTAATATTTGTCTTAATTGTCTATCTAATATTATAATCAAATAAATGAATTCCAATTATTTATCCTCGCGGGATGGGCAAAAGTCAACAGAAGTTATAGAACAATATTAACAATTGTCCTATTTGGTACATTCTCCCCCATATGTAAATATACCTTTAGAGATGATTGCATGGATTGTGGAAGGGAACCACCAACTTTTTGATCACCAATAATTTCAGCAGCAATACCTACATCACCAATTGCTCCCCACTGAATCGCTAATGCTGGAAACCCATCACGCTCTCTCATTTCACAAATCCTTTCCATAAACGAGTTTGCATAACCATAGTTGGTTTGTCCCACATTGCCTCTAGCACTTGAAACTGATGAGAACACTACAAAGTGTTCTAAGTTTGGACATAATTCTCGTGAATACCTGTGAAATTTAATAAACATAATACATTCGCATTACTTGTATAAAATTGAGTAACCTTTCCTACCTGTCTAAATTTTGTACCCCGTCGCACTTTACGCGACAAACTTCACTAAAAGATTCTGGTGACTGGTTCATGAACAGTGCATCTTTTAGAACCATGGCCAGATGAAAAATACCACCCACATTATGAGTTAAAATTTCTTTTGCCCCATCTGCTGTGCTTACATCAGCGGTGCTTATGATGACCTTTACGTCTTCTGATTTCCACTTGCGGATGTATAGTTGTTGATATGCAGTGTTTGCTCCTTTAATGAAAAAATATATATCATTTTCACCATTGTACTGCATAGGCAAGTTTCTGTGATACCTGATCTTGTGGTTAGCAAAACATGTCTTGCTCCTCTTTCTACCATCCAGTTGCAAAGTTCTAATCCAAACCCACCAAGTCCTCCAGTAATGACATACGTTAATTTTGAATCAAACGTTGTTCTGAAAGTGCTGTTGGTGTTATATATTGAACCCCGATACAATTCAAACAAATGATCACCTATTTACGACATCTATCTCACTATCCGTGTCTTTAACTTTTATCAAAGTAACTCTGCCGTCTTGTTCTTTTGTCAACTGGCGAAGGGCATCTTGAATTTGGTACCTTATGATATAGAATATGCTTTACATTTGAATAACGTGTATAAAGTTGTTGCAATACTTTGAAAATATAGTTCTTCGTATAGGTTTAACAATGCCAGTGTTGATACCGTCTCTTAGGAAGTTTGTTATTTGCTCACGATCAAGCATGGCATCATCAAAGAGGCATTCCGGCGTAACACTGCAGTAAGAAGCGGTAGCCCGAAAATGCATTGAGCCTTTAAAATATTTGTAACGTTTTAAATGACTGAATATTTTTTGCAGAAAAACAGTTCACCTGATTTGACATCCGAACTTGTTGCATAGTTTTCTATCTCTATAATTCTTCCGTATTTTGAAATTGACCGAAAAGCGTTCTGACGGATTGTTGACGTTGTGTTTGTCAAAACCAAGTCCATTCCTGTAGAAATACATTTTAAAAAAGGATTAATACATCATTTTTAATGTACCAAATTTCTCTAAAACGTTTTAATCACACCTCTCCCGTTTGTTTTGGTCATCAGGTAATCCAACGAAGCTGTCTTCGAATCATTGATTTTGAGGTTTGGTACGCCCATAAACCTTTCTTTTAAGTATGCTTTGGTTTCGTCCGACGATACTGTAAGGGTGATATCACATTCTGCTCCAACTGCAATGCCTATTGCAGCTTCCGCAAATGCGCTCTCTCCATCTGTAATGAGTACTCTTTCACCTTTCCGTATCCTACCCTTTTCCACAATTGCGTAAAACGCAATGCAATAAGCATACGGCACAGTTGCGGCATCACATAAACTCCTGTAGCGAATAATAGTTTTAGTTTTATTTTCATTGCATAGTTACGCGCACATTTATACCATTGATCAGGAACTTTCCAAAGGTAGGTAGTTTCAATTTGTACATGGGTTGCCAATCCTCCAGTTTGAACTATACCCATCACCTTTTCATTTTTTTCGTTAAAACCACTAAATCCCGTGCCGAAAAACATATCAAACCATTCGGGATTATCTGCAATCACAAACAGTTTTATTTATCCTTCTTATCGAAACTTTTCAAATTTGTAAGAGTCCGTTTTACCGGCCAATGTATCTTCTTGAAGTTTGCCTGATGCCATTACAACATCTTTATTACTCAAGGACGCGTAAGCAACAGCACATTCTAAAGGTTCACTGGATGTTTCTTGCATTGTAATCCACTTCAACGTTGAAATATCAGCTTGAACAGTTTGTTTTACCCAGGCTCGGTTCACTTTCACCTGAAAAGACCAAACCAGTAACGAAAATATCTTTGTAGTGGTACAGTAAAATTGTATACCTGTGTTTGTCGTTCAATGTTCGTATGTCTAAATGTCCCCAATTGGCCACTTTCAAACACATTAAATGTAAGATTCCTCTTTATAATTTCGTCCATTGAAATTGGAAGATTATCACCATCATAAATCAAGCACCTATATTAAAATTAAAATCACATAAACAAGTTTATTCTTGTTTCTTAGTTTTTTTAAGCAATTAGGTTTACCTGATTTGCTTACTGCCGGGCTCTTTTCGTAAACATTTCATTAAGCCTGCCAAACCGCTATTCGTTTTTTTCCCAATCAGCCATATTTCTTCCGCATCATTTGCTACACTTTCCTTTAAAATAAATTAAAAGCAAGTTACATTTTTATATTTTCCATGTATAAACAATTACCTGTAGTTCTTCGACCCAAGAGAATCCGTTGGAATAATCCACTGTTATTCCAATGCGATTATCACGTAATGGAATTTGACTTCTGCACAGCAAGAGATGGCTGCCTAATTTTTCGTCCGATTTGTGTACAATTATTTCAAGGTTTAAGTCCTCCAAACTCTTTTTTATCTGTTCAGAAATTATATTTTGTACTAGATCTATGACACTACCTACTGTAGTTATTTTATGACAATACCTGTTCAATAGGAACGTATTTCATGACCATCGTGTTATCAATGGATGTGCACATATTTTTCCACATGTTTTGTGCAAGCGTTTGCTGGGTGATTTCGTGTAGAAGTATGAAGCCTTTGTTTGCCGAGACACAGGCAATTGCGTTCTGTAACACCTGTTTGGCCGCCTTTTCACCTAACAAGTAAAGATCAAATTAACAGCAAAGACCAAAAAGATGTCACCTTTAACACTTCTCCGAGCTTAAACGTTGTTATTACCTTGTTGAAACAACCTGTGGGTGACAATCAGATCTAAATTCATAAGGCTTGGTGGTGGTTTGAAATGTGACCAAGAGTCCCAAGATGACAATTCTCCTTCTTGAAAGCCCAACGGACTATAGTCATACTCAATGGTTGTATCAGAATCCAGGTGTTGCGTTATTATTTCACGGAGGTGGTGCACTGGATTATAAGGTTCATAAACAAAATTGATGACCGTAATGGTCTTGTTCATCACAGTACGAGTCGCTAAAGAATCTGCGTTGGTTTACTTTAACAATTCATACCTTGGTGATTACCAAAATATGTATTCGGTATCTCTGCTACTCTAACGTAGTTGTCTGCATTTTCTAGAAATACATCTAGCGTTGTTGCCATGCAGTTTGTATTGGAGACGCAATAATTTAACAGAGGATCAAACACAAGATCAGAAATGTGTTCTTTAACCATTTCTTCCTTGGATTTGTTTCTCAAAAGAACTGCAGTTAAAAAAAACAAACTTAGTTTTAGTGGAAACTTTCTGCAATATATGATTGGACTCACCATTATTCTGAGCCAGATTAATTACCATTCGCAGCAAATGGACGTTCGCTACTGATCGTTCAAAATCGTAAAAGTCGAAGTTTTTTCCAAGCCCGTTGTTGTTTGTTGTCTTTGAAGTTGTGGGACTTGAAGTGAAAAATTTATTGATGTATTCTTCCAGAACTTTTGCGTACAATTGAACCACATCATCCTGTTCAGCAACTTCCGTTTCGATATTGGGTACGAATGTGTACTTTTTCAGCAGTGGTTGTTCAGTTTGCCCTCGCCGTGTTGCGACGACGGTCTCAATTTCGCTTACTTCACAACAACCGGAAGAAACCACTTTCTTAAAGTTCCTAAAAATATTTTCGTATATTAATTTCATGGTGAGGTTACAGAAATTCAAGCAAACAAACGTATTTCCTTTCCGAGTTAAGATAAGCTCATATATTTTATAAAATTGAACAACAGACATCAATATTTAGCAAACCGACCTCTTCATTACAGGTATGACTATTTCGTCAGATCCGGACTCCAATGTTTGTGGTACAATTTTTATTCCTCCAATGCTAATTGGAAGTTTTAACTCTTGTCTTGGAGTTTCCACCAACTCCAATTGAAACATTCCGTCCAAAAACGTTACGTAATTACCATCAAAGGGTATTTCAGCATATTGACCTGTAATAAGAAACAAACGATTAGAAAACAACTATATTCACTGATTTATAGATTACCATTTTGTGTGGCCGAACGTATTGCTTGAAATTTCCCTTTGTACTGATAACCGGAGAGCCGCATTTTTCTGTATATTTCTTTTTGTGTTAAAATTTTCTCACAATTTTCCTGCACTTTTTGGAACGTTTCAATAGATCCTTCAAACTTCTGTAGTTTACCAAGGCAAACTATATTACCGTTTTCAGACACTTGAAAACTGTTGTCAGTTGGAATAAGGTTTACGACAAATTCGATTTTACCTAAAACAAAACACCAATATCTAAAACGCGTTTAAAAAGTTATTGAAAAACCATACCAGAAACTGGGAGTGTAGTTGCTCTTTGTATTTTTACTTTATTAAACTGAACGGGAAAACCAGCCATGTCGACTTGATGGTATTTTGCGAACGATTTCCAGGCCAATTGTATATAAAGGGCTGCTGGAAGAATCGCGCGTCCATCTATGACATGTCCACTGAGGTAACTATTTTCTGAGTCACTTGAGAAGTCTAAAATAAAATTTGTTATACCTGCTTTGTGTTGTGTGAATACTTATAAGGTACCAAGTATGTGATGCGATTCCAACTGGTTGTCCACTTGCTGAGCAAAATACGCTTCTGGTCCGGGAACATACCACGATTCCGCGTGGTCCCAGTCGTTTGGAAACTGTAGCAGCTCTTTCGGGGTTGGGAGTGGTCTTCTTGGTAAAATCCCTTCAAGGTTTATATCAACACAAAGACAATGAAGTTTGCCAAGACCTTTTAACAAAGTCTGAATTCCATTTTCTTCTTTGCGGTCAGCCAGAACCACTCTATCACAATTTAATGGGAGAGACTTCTTCAGTACCGGCTATAAAATGCTCCAAATTATATAGCTATCAATATGTATTTTCTCTATATATATACTCAACTATATTTGAAAAATGATTTTACCGACTCGATAACAGGTGTCACCATTTTTTTTAAATTTGTTTCATCCTATACACCCTGAACTAGGTGACCTTATTTTGCCCAGATGTAAGTCAGGTTATAAAGATAAAACTACCTGCATCAAAGCATGTGGTGCTATTTCAATAACAATGACATCACTAGGCATCTTTTGTACACCTTCGTGAAATCGAACAACATTTCGTAGGTTATTGGCGTGGTACTCTGCCGAACAACTCAAAGTTTCGATATCATTTTCTTTATGAGAATATGATGTAGTAGATTTCTTTATTGAGGTTGAAATCCAGTTTTTGGAACGTTCCTTTGGGTCTTTGATAATCTGGCAATAATGGTTTTAAAGATCAAATCTTGCGCTGATTTTACAGCTAAAAGTTTACCTTTCTGATCTCGTTTAAAAATCTTGGATACACCGACTGCATGTCCTTAGAATGAAAGGCAATACCACTTGTGTTGACCATCCTCGCAAAAACCTTTTCTTTTTGTAATTTTTCCACAATAGTTGTGATAGCATCTTTCGGTCCGGTTAGGGTCACAGAGTTGTTTGAATTGTGACAAGCCGGCGCCACTTCTCCTCCTTCGCACAATTTTTCACAATCTTCCCAAGTTAGACCTGCATCGGTGTGCATTTTTAATGAACTTGTTTGTTATCTTAAACATTTTCATAGACCCTTCTACAGGCTACACGGGTCGTTTGTGGTTATAAGTAAACATTGCCGTAAAAATGAATCTCTTTATTAAATCTTTGTTTACCGACTGCCGCCATAGCTCCAACAGGAAGTTTTGCCTCTATGATACACACCCCTCGAAGATACGCTATTTGTATTGTTTGTTCCAACGTTAAGCACCCGTCAGCATAGCTGCATGCAAGTTCTCCCACGGAGTGTCCGATTACTCCTGATTGCCTTATTCCTATGGACCTCAGTAAATCGATCAGACCAATCTATGAATAAGTTTACAATTATTTTAATAACTTAACAATTTTGTTATAGTAGGGTGGGGGGAAGGTGGGACACCTTTATATTCTATTTTCTCGTACATTTTGGTAGTAAACAAGAACATTCAAAGAATTATAAAACCTTGTCCTGGCGACTTTCATAGACCGTTGTTAATTGTTTAAAACACGACCAGGATATTTATATATTTTGTGCTAAAGGTGTCCCATCTTCCCCCACCCCACTATATGTTGCGGTTACGAGTTATCACACCTGAACTGCCACCAGTCCTACGACAGAATTGACAAGATTGTCGTAGGTTGTGGAGTTAGACCCAATTATCAATTCCTTAACGTTAAAGTTGTAATCTTTTAACGCATCAGTACAAGCATCAATAGATTTCGCAAATACGGGAATCTGCAGCAGATGTCTTCCCATGCCATTCCACTGGCTTCCCATACCTGTGTGTGTTGTAATATTATGTGTATCTATTCTATATCTCTTACATTTTACATCAAAATTCAATGTTTACCTGTGCATATAAACCAAATATCTCTGCGTGGTTTTGCTTTTTCAAAGTTAGCTATAGGCTCTGTGTCGTTTTCTCCTTTCTTTATAATAAATCCGCGATATGGGTGTTTTGATGTCGCAACCTCTGCCAGTTTGTTGGTCATTGAAAATCGGGAGATTGGGCAGTTGCTAAAGTATTCAAGTTTCTCTGGAAATAAGTAAATGTGTCCACCAATGAATCTAAAATTATTGACAAAAACAAACCTTTTATGCCATTTTCGGTTCGACCAGTGAGCAGAGCGATGGTCGGTTGTTTTATTTCATTTGCGGGCTTATCATGTTCACTGGATCGAAGAATAACATGTACGTTGGTACCGCCGAACCCAAACGAGTTAACACCAACCATGATAGTTTTCGGTAGTTTTGTGTTTTCCGTGACGACCCTTAGGCGGTTTTCCAATAGCCCTGTGCGTGCATACGTGACAAATAGAACGTCAAGCAAGCAGTTTAAATGTATTTTTAGTAAGGGTGTTTTATATTATTAATATTACCTTTAATTTCCGGATTCGGCTGCTTAAAGTGCAGATTTGAGGGCATAACCCCCATCTGCATTGCCACTGCACACTTGACCACTCCGCATAAACCACTAGCGGATTCACTGTGACCCATATTTGATTTGACTGAGCCTACCAGCAGCGGTTGTTTTCTTCCTTCTTTGCACATTACTCGATCAATGGCGTTAAGCTCTTGCGGATCACCAGCCTTTGTTTTGCAAAATGTTAATGTTACAGTGAATCAAGTTTTATATTTGCAAACCTTTGTTCCAGTTCCGTGTGCTTCCACGTAATCAACAGCGCATGGATCAGCGCCGCATTCGCTGTAGGTGTCCTCGAGTAAGCGAGCTTGCTGAATGCCTTTAGTTTAAAGTTTAAATAAACTTGTGTGATAATCCACGCAGCGGTGTGTTGTTTAATGCCAGATTTCATGTTTTTAGGAGTGACAAAATTCAAAAACAATAAGTGGTTTTAGTACCTGAAGGATATGTGATACCCTCTGTTGTTTTTCCGTTTGAATTGGTCCGGGCGTTAAGAATTTCGCAATAGCTTCGGACAGCCATAGATTTTCTTTGTAAATAAACGGCTACTACTGCTTCTGATCTCACGTAACTTAAACATAAACAAACAAAAAAACGATGAAGGCGACATACGTGTACACAATCACTCATCCTATACAGTTTATACAATCAGCCAATTACTCATCCGATAACTACCTACCCGTTTGCTGATGAATCGAACGACTTGCAGGATCCGTCGGACGATAACATATTAAATTGCTGACACATAAGCGACCCATGTGGCTTATGAATCACGTTGGTGCCGCCAACAATTGCAGCATCACAATAGCCATCTCTTATTGCGACGAATGCATTTTGCAGTGCAAGTGTGCTTGACGAACATGCTGTATCCATTGAAACGCTTGTGCCTTTATAAATTGAAACGTCAACATAAACGATTCTTCACGTATATAGTAGGGTGGGGAGATCGCTATACAATAGTTACAATATGGTAAAAAAAACATATTTTTTTGTTTATTAGCAGATGGATGGTCGTAAAAAGTAAAATAAAATCCGACTTTAAGTGTAACTTTTAGTCACCTTTAACGTCGAAAAAGTAACTGATTCGATTCGCCATCATCGAGCTAAAGCACCCGGTCATTACGTATCCTTCCGTCGTATCTGGATCTTTTGTCAATGCCTCCCGTACTTCTGAGCTGCTGTTTCCAACCCATACTCCCGTGTTGGAACCCGCAATGGAACTTGGGTTTACGCCTGCGCATAAGCAAAGCTAAATTGAATACATTTTTAAAGAGACAGAATGGCTTGTGAAGCGTAAAACTTATATTTTTACAGCCATTAAAAGAAGCAACAAAACTGTTTACCAGCATCTGTCACAGCTTCGTACACGACTTCAAGTAGCATTCGAAGTTGTGAATCCATGTTATTTGCTTGCTTTGGGTGGATTTCAAAGAAAGATGCGTCGAACTTTTCGAGGTTTTTTAATTTTCCATTTCTCTTTGGTAGACCCCATAAACCTAGTGAAAAGGCCTTTATGTGAAACATTCCTCTTATTCGAGACTCATTTTTTTATTGTTGCTCTGAAGACGTCAAGTAGAGCGATTAATAGTAACAGCGCGTTAGGCGCAGACTAAAAGCAAACCAGTGCGGTTTCGTCTCATATTTTTCGACTTTTAACGCATCATTGCGTTTAAAAAGCACTACACCGAGACCTTTTATAATATAGAATTGTTCGGAATTGTTTTACCTGGTTTCCAGCGGCGGTCATCTTCTGTAACGAGATCAACTTTATTTAGAAGATTTGTCCAAAACTCCTCCACGTTTTCCGATTCCGGAAATCTTCCCGAAATACCGCTAATCACAATACTTTCCATATTGTTAGATGTGACCAACTGTAGCTTATAATGTTGTTTATAAAAAAAATATTTAGCCCAATATATTATACATATATATAACAATTAGGTAAAGCAAGTATAATATTGTACAGTGAATCTATCATTGGAAAATACACGTAAATAACACGAAATAATACTGTACGCTTAAAAAAAAGTCTCATCCGACAAAGCGTTCCTTCTTTCCCCACTCTACTATAATATAAACTGCGCTTAGGGGTCTCAGTTGGCCTAACAGTATCTGTCGACATTCGTTATGGGCGTTACGCAGAAGCATGCAGAAAGGTCAGTAGATCACATCACATATGTCTGTCTCATCCGCTGGTTAAAAACTGACCTTTATATATAGTCACTATTTTTCCGCGCATAGCGTTACATAAGCACTGCGTAGATGCGCTCACGATTCATGACGAGTTACAGACAAACACTTCCTTTTTTCACAGAAATAATAAATCATGTTATAGACAGTTGCAGATTTTTTTACCTATAAACATGATTAAGTGTCCGTGTCCTGCAATAATCTACTCCAATAAGTTTCTCGTGTAAATGTAAAACTAACCTTGATAAACATGCATAATAAAAACTTACATTGTCAAATGTATGTCTCAGCTGCGTTGTTAAAAAACTAACAATTCCGGTCGGTATTTTCAGTCTAATTAAAGACTTACAAAAACATTGCCTCAGAGGAAACTAAAGTCAAATTTTATGATTGGTATAGAGGAAGTCATATTCAGTTGATTTAAATTTTATTTTTTCCGTTTAAAATGGTGCCGTTTTCAAGTTATCATCACTTATATTTTTTGGCGAAGTTACAGCAGATGGTTTATGGTTGTGCGCAGATATTGGCGCAGCATATCTCTTAATTGGAAAACGTGAAATTTTCAAATGAAATTATTTTAACATCTTAAAACATCTAAATATTTGTTTTAATAAAGTTAGTTCAACGAATGTAGAATAAACCCTACTGCAGTGATTTGTTCTAGACGCTGCGTAGAAGTATAGCGCGCAGGTCTGTTTTGTTATAACTAGCATTACCAGACGCTATTTTTTCGCGTACCTAACGACCTATATATAATATTTCGTTCATGCCCCCAAAAAACGTGACATATTTTCGTGTCCAGAGCATGAAATTTCAGTGACAGCAGACAACTAAACTTTTTTTAGAAAAAAAAAAACGTCGTGCTATGGATGGTCGTAGATGTTCTATTTTCTAAGCATCGAAGATGCTTCCTGCCACTCAATATTCTAGGTAATTAAGTTGATGGAGTAATTATAACACTTAACCTGATAAAGCTGTATACTAGCAATGCTTCGTAGTTGCTTATTCACAAACCACGGTGTACTGCAAACGTTCAAGGGAACTAAAACATCAAACAATATACAAGCGGTGTGTATATGGGCTAATAGATCGCTAATGAGAGGTTCATATGCAAGTCTGTTTAGAGTTTGTGAATGTTCGGCTATATATATGTTCAGTGTGGGTAGAATACCACCCCGTGTCTTACAGTAATTACTCTTGAAAACAACGTGGTTTCCCATACGACCGGAAAAACCATATAAAGCTTTTAAGCACACTTGAAAGGTTGAAGTGAGCTCGTTGACTATAAAAAATTTACCAGTATTCAGAACGTCAGCTATGCTCTTTTAAATTGCAACTATGCTGTTTCCGCGGTTTTTGCACACGTCAAGCCATTAATCAATCTACTTCCATATATAGGTTACATCACTGCAAATCAGCGGCATTTTTGGCATACTTTACGGTGATATTGTATATAATATGTGTACTTATAAATTTTAAATGTCGATCAGTGGTGGTGTGGCATTTCTGTTTTAATGATGCGCAAAACAAATATGTATGCGCTTGGTCACTAAATCTCAGACCAACGCCGTTTTAATAAAACTGTTCGAATAAACTCGTAGACGCGCTGAGCAAACAACATCTGCTGGCAATTGCTGACTCGACAAACGCAATACTTTCGGAAAAGCTTGGACATAAACTTAGCTATACATATAATATAGTAGATTGGTGAATTTGTAGCAGCCAATTCAGGCCCACATGTAAACTAAAAAGGGTAAACAACGCTGCTGGACGCCAAACCTATATATAGTAGGGTGGAGGAAGGTGGGACATCTTTTCATTCCATTTTCTCGTCCAATTTTGTAGGAAACAAAGAACCTTCAAAAAGTTATTAAACCGTATCCTTACGACTCCTATAGGCGGTTGTTAATTTCCAAAAAAAAACGATTAGGATATTTAGATAATATGTGCTAAAGGTGTCCCGTCTTTCCCCACCCTATACCATATATATTATTTTAAAGTGGTTAAACGAAACTTGTAGCGTAGGCTATACGCTACGACTGCCTGTGGCTAAAAACTAGCAAAATTTTAGCAAAAACTGTTTTAAGCTGAACAAACTTACTTTTAAACGGAAACATTAAATGAACATCTCGTTTGTAGAAATTTCAAGTAACTGATTTTTAAAAGCTGTGTGTGGTTAACCACAGCTCTAACATGCGGAATACGATTGGCCGAGATCGCACGGTTCTTCGTAAATCCCTTGTGCTACAAGGTTTCGTAAGAGGTGTGCAAGTGCGTGTGTACAAGCTTGATTACGGGTTAGGTAGTTGTTGCAATAATAGCGGTCGACCACCTTCGAGTCTTTACAGGTGCAGTCGTAGTTGAATATAAAGTCTCTATCGGCTTCACAAGAGATAAGTCGATCGCCATATCGCACCTGACGGAATTTAAACGGTAAATTCGTCAAATTGTAGATAACTGGATAAACATTTAATTATTCTGCAAACCTCTGTTGGAGTGTTGTTGTCGTCCATTTTGCGGACCTGTGCTCTTATATCGAACCATTTCAGCACGTACTGGCACTCGTTTCCGCCATAACACTGTTGGCATTTACATGTCAAAAAATCTTGGCCAATCCACTGTCCGCCTGTCTCTGAGCAAGTCCGTTTTATTTTTCCGATGTTCTAAAGTTCGTGAAAGTTATGTGCATAAGACACGGATTTTCTGGCTAGTTTCAATAAAAAACATTACAGCATACATACGACACAATCATACGTAGCCTACATCTATAGTGCTCTTCAATCGGTGTGCACCTTAGAGTGCATCAAAATATGCCAGGGGTGCACCAGTACAAAAAGGTATACAAGGGTGCATCACAAACTTGTTTTCAGCAATAATATATAGTTTCTAACATTTTTAACAAATTTAGCTGCTTTCCTACAGTTTTTTTTATATGAATTCTATATCCACAACTTTAGAGGTTCACCAACCTAAAAAAATGAAGAGCACTGGCCTACATGACACAAGGTATAGGCTTTACTAATGCCATCCCTTTTAACTTCCAAAATCACTAACAAAATTAGGTTTTTGAACCAAGGCGTTGGAAATAAGGTCAACTAATAGTCTTTTTTTCATAAAGCTACATCAAGCATGAGTTTTGCCAAATTTCTTACCAAGTCCCTGCATTCATATGTACATTCGCTCCCTGAAAAGTTTTCATTCGTACATTCCGTTTGTTTAACATCTGTTGATATTATTTCCGCAGGACAAACTGAAACACGAAGACTTTAGTTCTGCAGAACTTAACTTACTATTGCTCAAAAATTTCCGTATGAATAATATTTAAAAGCTATAAACAACAGTATTTCTCAACACTTGAGTCACAACACAAAACTGGTGCCATTCGATATAGTTTAAAATTTGGGTTGCCAAAGCTTTGATATTTGCTGGTTTTGTAGTATTTTGGGAAAGCCTCAAAGGTGCTTATATGGGCATATTCGGCTAGGATCAACTTTTATTGCCATTTTTTACCATTCATAGAGTAAGGTGGGGAAAGATAGAACACCCTTTAACTGTATTTTCTTGTCCCATTTATCAGTAAACAAAGAACATTCAAAAAAATATAAAACTATATCCTCACGACTCCCATAAACCGTTGTTAATTGTTTGAAACACAATCAGGATAATTGAATATTATGTGCTAAAGGTCTCCCATCATTCCCCACCCTACTATATATTTTATATTGTTAAACGTTTATATATGATATTCCAATGTTGTTAAATATATGACCTCACCTTTCTTACATTCTCCTAAACGACGGTTCCATCGGCCACGTTGTCCGCAAGTGGTAACCGTCGGATATACTTGTTTATAACCCTTATTACATTTGTACGAACACGACGTCTCAACATCGAACTTTCCATATTCGTTTATTGGCGGGTTACACTCGACACTGGCGAGTCCAGAGAAGTTGGAAGTAAAGGGAAGACATTGCGGAAATTTATACTTTTCCGTTGGTGTGACTGTTTTAACTTGCGTTATAATACCGTCGCTTGGTGTTTCTGGGAATACATTACATTAATGTTTTATGTTAGTATTTCACAATACTTATTGCTTGATGAATTACTTTTGTTAAGCTGCGTCACCAGTATCACTACAGTGATAATAAGCAGAAAAACAGTGATCGTTCCGATTAGAGCACACTTTTTCTTTCCGTTAAGTTTGCATGACGTTGCTAAAGGAAATCCAGTTATGACAAGGGATTAGTTAGTATATACTCTATTTCATATATAGTATATAGGGTAAGAAAAGATGAGACACCTTTTCATTCTACTTTCTCGCCCCACTTGATAGTAAACAAAAAACATTCAAAGAATTATTGTTTAAAACACGGTCAGTATATTCGGATATTTGTGGTAAAGGCGTCCCGTCTTCCCCACCCTACTTTATATACTTACTTACTCGTGCGATCGTTCTTGAGCGCATTGGTTTGAATTAAAGGGTTAGGTGTATATTCTTGTTGGTTGATTAAACACATGTCTTCTTCTGCAATACAAGAGTTTAACACTTCCCCAATGCGCGTGTCGTTTCTGTCATCCTTTTTAGGCTCTTTCATTGCATAATCTTTTTTGGTATATTTAACACCAGACACGAAGGTGGTGTTTAACATCGATGCTTCTGATACTCCACTATCACGTTCTTCGATCAGCTGCTTTGGATAAGTAGTTTCGTCTCCGAGTTCAGGTTCAAGCGGAGTTTCCTGACTAAATTCGGCGGCTTTTGACGTGTAGCCGGACGATGTCGCACTTGTTAAATTTACCAATCCTTGTCTGCTTTGGTAATTTGTCGATTGCAGGTGTCCTATTTGTAAGTCGCTCGACTTAGTTTCGGAAATCTCTACCTGGCTTGTTCCAGGTGTTTCGCCAATCGCTTGGCTGGGCTGAAATTTATTTGTACGTTATGAATACACAATAAAATAAACTTGTAAAAGCTCACTTGTAATCTTGCCTGCTTTCTAGCTTCCTGTACCGCATCCTTTACATACGGAAGCAGATTTCGTTCATACGCACCACTAAACAACTTTATCATATCTTTGTTAAAGTAGTTTAATTAATATTATAATAAAGTTGGATAAATAATATAGTGTGGTGGGGGAAGATGGGACACCTTTAGCAAGTATTATCCAAATATTCTAATCGTGTTTTAATTAATTAACAACGGTCTTTGGAAGTCGTTGTGATACAGTTTTATAATTCTTTGAATGTTCTTTGTTTACTACTCAATGGAACGAGAAAATAAAGTTAGAATGTGTCTCATCTTTCCCCACCCTACTATATATTACAAACCATTAAAAGTAGGCCTATCGATGGGTTCTTCGTTGTAACATTGCTTCATCATTGTCTGCATAATAAAAGGCGCAGAATCCGGAACTAGTTCAGGATCTGGTCGTGTCCCTTTGTCACGAACAGCCAGAATTATAGCTTGCGGATCCCTCGCGTCTGCATTAATAACCAGTTTAAATCAAATTTAAAACAGTTTACATTTGCAATAGAATAAGTCAAATGCTCCAATCCAGTCGTCACTATAGGTTGCCTGAATTGTCAGCCATAAAAAAAAACATAAAATCTAAAGAACAATCACCCACTAAGTTACATTACTGGTAACTCGTTAGTTAACATCAGGTGTATGAAACAGAACAAACGTGTTATAACGACTGTCGTTTTACCGGCCAGCCTAAGTTACATTCATTCGTTTATTGACAAAGAAGCTTGCTCTTTTTCATTCACTGATTCAAGTTAGAGATAAAGTATTCTTACGATGGTATGGTTGCTCGTTTGTCAATAGTTCCCAAAGAAATATTCCGTAGCTGCAGGAAAATGGTAGGCTACATTACCGCATTCCATAACATCAATGTATGCATTAGTGTATAAGTGTTGGAGATTTTTACGTTCGGATGGCTTACCTGTAAGAATCAGATTTGACTGTTGGTTTACAATTAGGGTCTTTTAGATGTTCTGGAGCAATGTGACTGATTGTACCTCTAATTCGCCCGTCTTTTTTGTCGTTTACTAAACAACGATATTTATTATTAGATTGTATGCAAATACTTATTGTTGAAAACCAATTCGTTGTTTACCTGTAACTGCTTGAATAGATAACGTTCTGCTTAAAGTGGAGAGGGTGTGCATTTGAGAGAGTCCAAAATCGCACAACTAAAAATTAACATTTATAGATTTTTTTAAAAGATTTAAAACTATGATTTACCACTTTTAAATTGCGAAACAGACCTTTACGTTCAAGTCCTGTTCCAAGAGAACATTTTGCGATTTAAGGTCAAGGTGTAATATTCTTCGTGGTTGTATTCCGTGTAAATATACCATTCCCTGGATCACCTTTATAACATTTAACGCAAAATAATTAATGTTTTACTTTAATGTTACAGTATTTGGTGGTAAGATGAAATAGTGTTAGCACCTAAACCCCTTATTTCCTGATCATGTTTTGAAAAAATAAAGAAATCTCAGTTACAGCCGCGGGGTTAAGGTTAAATGACGTAACATATACAAACAATAAGCACACAAATCTAAATAACCTGACATAGACATACAACACAATTGTGGTGTAGTAGGGTGGGGGAAGACGAGACAAATTTTGGCACATAATACACAAATATCCGTAAGAAAACGGTTTGATTATTCTTTAAATATTCTTTGTTTTTTAACAACTGGCACGTGAATGAGAATGAAAACACGTCCCATCTTACTCCGCCCACGGCCTATTGGAGATATATCTATATATACTAGATAATATGTACATCTATATATCTCTAGTAGCCAGTGCTTCACCTTACAATACTTATCACATTTTTTTGTACCTGATATGCTATCCTCGCCTTTAAAGGCCATAGTTTTATTGTGGTGTCTGAAGTTAAGTCGTTGTAAGATAGCGCTCTAAAGAAGTTCGCACATGATTCGTTTTCAGCGTATTCCATCACGATAGAAAACTGAGTGTCGCTAAAATTCAATCCCACCATGGAAATAATATACGGCGAATTTAACCGCCACATGATTTTTGCTTCATTTTGCAAATATTTTATATCCCTGAAATTTAAACACAGAGCTATTACTTGGTTAAAGTAGTTTTAATAGTTTGTGGTTACCGTTCC
Organism: Ciona robusta; assembly: GCF_009617815.1. Taxonomy (NCBI): domain Eukaryota; kingdom Metazoa; phylum Chordata; class Ascidiacea; order Phlebobranchia; family Cionidae; genus Ciona; species Ciona robusta. The sequence continues at coordinate 1,834,160 of NC_143238.1, read as the reverse complement.
GGTATTCCGCCTTTGAGTAGTTGTTTTTTCACGACTTTTCTAGGTATTAGTTCATTATTCCTGCGGTAATTGCAAAAGCAACTTGACCGAAACCCCCTGTTCCAATTACTTCAAGTTGTTTAAGCTGACTGTCTTGTATAACTGGTATGACATCGATAGTGCTCAAATTCTCAGCCATAATCAATCTATTGCGGCAATACCTTAAATTTACTACTTAATTTAGATAAGTAAATTGCGCGTAATAACAAGCATGGTATGCAAACAAGACAATTTGTGCTTATAACGGCTAACTCGAGTTACTACATGTAGCCGAAAATTTTTGTGTGAGGGAATCATTTGTAGTTTAACAGATTTTTTGAAACCCACCGTTTGCAAATCTTAGTAACACCCATTTCGCAATAAGTTAATTATAAATTATAGTTGAACTCATCACAAACAATATCCGTTATAGCTCTAGCAGTGGCCTTAAAGTCTATGTAATTTCGAGTTTAATTATTACCCGTTTGCTTGACTGGTAAACACATGCGGTTAAGCGTTTTATAACAGAATATCTTTCAAGTGTTTAGAAAATAATAATTATTAACTCATGTGTACGGGCGTTATTACCAAATTCTGATCCGATATGGATTCCACAGCCGCGTGGTGGCACTAGAAGTCATTTAATTACAGTTGGCTAACAGTTTTTTATTTACGTGATTTTATCACTTAGAAAAAAAAGTGATTGATCGTCTTTCCGTCATACTCTTAATCTCGTTTGAACACACAATAAGCAAAACATTTGAAACAATGTCAAAACTTCACGCAGGACGAGCCATGCACTGCAAATAATTCACTAATATAACTCCTAAGATTTATATCAATTGCGAGTTTTAAAAACGGTTTGTTGATAACAATTTGGTATACCCAAATAAATGCCCGCTATAATTGTAATGTATCAGCCATTGTAGCGCCCACATACTATTTGGTGTAGGAGCAAAACGACAAATGTATTTTTCATTTTGGCATGTTTCCTGACAGGTTGAACCGGTACAGTAAGATTGCTGTGTTATGTTGTCAACTGCGTTAGAAAACCGGTAATGTAGGATTCATATTGAATCGATACCTAATGTCAAAGGGTGGGTATGTTTTAATGCATTGCACTGGTTAAACTAATTGAAAAGTGGTTTGCACATGTATGTATATACTTAGTTCATGTTGTGTCTTAATTGTTTCAATGTACCCTTTTGGCATAAAAAAAACTGTCCTTGTGTGTGATAACTATATGTTGCGTTTCTTTCTGGATTCAAACTTTTTGGTATGACTATACAGGTTTAGCCTAAAAGTTTTCGCTTCCGGGTTGATAAACACAACTTTTTTTTGCTTGCTCTTTAACTTTGATACACCATATGTTGCTAGTATACAGAAAGAATCGAATTGAAAGTTTCGGTTTTACATTTTGCAAGTTACAAATTGTTTTTAAGATAACACAACACGCCTACACTGTAGGTCTACCATTTTTTTCTTCTTAGGAAACACGTCAAAGTTTAAAAGACATTTGCCGTTTTACTTTAATACATTAAATATCTTTAATTCGTGGCCTCTACGATGGATGACACATTAAAAATATCGGGCGTTTATTTAGGCACACGTACCAAACTTATGTCAACACACCCTTTCGGGAACTCGAAGTTGAGTTTAATCTTAGGAGTTAGATTAAGTAATTACTTAACTGCAGTGTCGGCTCGTTCTGCATGAACTTTCGACCTTGTATCCTTCGGTACACATAGATAAGTAAAATCGTCGGTAATTCTTGCTACCAAGTAAAATATTAACAAAATGAATACCATTTAAAGATCCTCGTCAACGTAAAGAGTCGGTTCATATATAAACCAATAAGATCGAAAACGAAAACTGTACCTTATAGCTTCCGTATTTAAGAAAAAGGTTGGAATAACATAAACGCTATGACGGTAAGTGAATGCAGCAAAATAAACGGCATGTAACAAGGCGTTGTCCAAATAATTATTTTGAAGAGTATTCGTAGTATTCATGACATATATCTATATTCACAAATAAGTGATGCGCATCTTTAGATTTTTTAATAACTTATTTAACACCATTGATTACGATATCTGGAAATTATCCTAAAGCGATTGTAATGTATATTCCAATATAAAATTGTTATTATCAATCGGTTACATTTTAATCAATAATAGAACAATGTAGCCCCCTTTCAAGCTCCACAAGTTGTAGCACAACAGCCAGCGGCTTTCTATGTTCAAACTAACGCGCAACAAGCTCATGCTGCACATAACAAGGAATGGAGCTCCGACATGTTGGCTTGCTGCGATGACATGAGTATTTGTAAGGAATGCAACTATTTTTTTATAAAATAAATCTTAACCCTAATAATGTAAAACACCTTATAGGGTGGGGTATATGGGGCGTGTCCAAGTTGGCATTAAACAAAAAATTCGATACAGAATTACATAACCGTAGACTCGAGACTCTATAAAAGCGTTTTTGTTAATTAAAATATAGATACCAGCGTTATCTTATCTTACCCCACGAAACTCTATACCTAAGTGTTTCACTTATATACTCTAAATTCCATGAGTTAGGACGATGTTGTGTGACTCTATATACCGCGAGCAAGGAGCAATATAAACTTGACTGGCCAGCATTTTTTAATGTACAACAACATTAGTTGATTCTATGCATATACTTGTTTGCTGTTTTCGGAAAGCATATAGACTGGTAATATACTTTGTAAATCACGTAACCACTATTTCTGTGTTTAGGTTGTTGCGTATCGTTCTGCTGTTTATGCTACGCTCCCTGTTGCATGGCACCAAGAATGGAAGAAAGCTGTTGTGTTGGTTTGGGCTGCAATGTAGCTATGAGAACCAGATTCAGGACCCTTCACCACATAAAGGTGATAATACTAGCCAATTCAGTACATTGTAACATATAGAAACATTAAGCGTACAAATGTGAATAACAGGACATAGACACAAATGAATGAATGAATTTTATTTCGTCTCTTCGGTCACGATAACGAAGAACAATAGCGTTGATAAAAAGGGAAAAGACAGGTAGTAACGGTAAAACAACAGTTGTTAAAACACGCTTATTGATAAAAAAGAAAGAAAGAATGTTTTGGATAAAAGGCGCGTGACCGTTACACCCTACAGACGATACACAAAAGGCAATTGTGTTAATAGTGGAAGAGGGGAGGCAGGACACCTTTAGCACATAATATATAAATATTTCCAAGGATACTGTTCGATTATTTTTTAAATGTTCTCTGTTTAATACCAAACGAAACAAGAAAATAAAATTAAAAGGTGCCCCCCCCCCACTCTACTACACACATAGCTTGCTTTATCGCTCAAAAATGCTTCAAGGTCAAGAAAATACACCAAAAAGTTTAAAGAATTAATGGATACGCTACTAGGAAGAAATTCTTACATAGACACCAATGTGTATAGACTCTGACCTAACCAACACTAATAGCATTCGTTTAATTCCACATTGATTATTTTTACACAGGGAAGCATTTGTAGTGATTGGTGCAGTTTGTTCTGGTGTGGGCCGTGTGCTACTTGTCAGCTGGCAAGAGAGATGGACAAACAAGGATATAACAGGGTGGGGTAAAGAGGGACAGTGGGTAAAGTGGGACATTTTTTAAATTTCTTCCTTCCCCACCCTACTATACTACGATTTGCAACAGTACTCTAAAATTTTCAATAATTGATTAATTTATTAGCTGCATTTAAAGCGTAATTAGTATGCAAGTACAACTATCCAAACTGGCGTTTAATTTTTACGAGTCTTTGCCGGAATTAATGTATAGACCTACTGCAGATTTTTTTGCATTGCGGTCTTGAACAGACTTTGTATTGGGTTAATCAAATCATTCAGATTACTCTATAATAGATTTACAAATTTGGGATATTTATTGTTATAGATTTGCTCGTAAATAACAACCTCTCAAAAAGCAAATTTCTGAATGTTTTTTTAAAGTACCTATTACTTTTGGCTATAAAGCAGATTCACCTATATTCCTATTAATAAAATCACTTATTAATCAAAATTAACAGGGATTCCTGTCTTACCCTGATTACAGAGCTCTTAAGATATTTTGCGCTGTGCTAAACACCTATATAAATACTTAGTTTGTTATACATAATAACACGTTACAGCTTTGTTGCTAGTTATTTATTTACTGGAATGGGTAAAAGAAGAAGGTCTGCATCATTCAAACTTGGTGTGTTCCTTATCTGCATAAAAAACATAGGTCGAGCGTTAATTTAGTTTCACAACAAAAACTGGTTTTAAAATTTTGCTTAAAAGGAGTTGAAAGGTTAATCATTAATGCAAAAAAATGAAAGGTTAATCATTAATGCAAATCTGTTTTACCCGTCATTCCGTGAAGCATTTCATTTACTGCTCAATCAGATTTTGTGAATCTAAACAATATTATGTTAAAATGTCGAGTACAGTTTGACATTAGCAGGGTTCAGCAAAAGTTGTAAACTAACCTTGTAAATCATCGATATTTTCAATGTTCATGTTAAAATCTGAGATAAATCAGTTATAATATTTAGACATTAAATGTCTACTCTTACTGTAAATTACTTAAGACATAGTTAGTAAAAATCGTGAACCGACAAACAAAAGCAGCCCCTCTGAAAGCAGACGAACGTTATTTTTATACCTTCTGTTAAATCCATTTCTATGTTCTCATCTGTAAAAAAAACAAAAACGTAAATACTGCCAGTTTTCATTAATTAAAATATCCAAGAATGTACATAGTTACAAATTATGTTTACTAACTGCCCAAATATTACCCACGTTCTGGGTGACGTCGTCGTCTTCGTCTTCGTCGTCGTCGTCGTCCTGCCTGCAAAGCCTCAGAGTCTTGCACCATCATGAGCATGCCGAGCAAAAGAGCGACGAGTAGTAGCTTGTTCATCTGAAAAACATTCAAGTTACTGCAGGTTAATTGGAACTTGCAAATCGTGCAACTAAATTTGTACCAACTTTGTTTTCCTTGGTTTGCAAAGTGAAGCACACTTGATAATCACTGCTATTTAAACGATCGTGTAACAATTGATAGAAAACTGCGTTTATTCAAATATCGCGACCAATTTCCTTATTTTTGATCTACAGCTGTCTATCTCAATAAGCACTGAAAACCATGAGTGCAGTTTAAGGACGATACTATATATGAACCCAATTGGATTTGTAAAATTCTAGATAATGTGACCGTTAAACAGATTTGCATAAGAGGGAATCGAAGGCAATTATTGTTCTTTTTGCATTGTATTAGAATTGGCGCTTCTGCGAGCAAAGTGCGTCCTTTGTGTAGCAAATTACTGAACTTATCAAATTACTGAAAAGTTATTTTGCAATATACACTTGGAAAATTTCTACATTAAATTTGCTGCATATCTGCGTTTTGAACAGAGTATTTCTGAAGTCAGTTGGCCATATACGTTTGAAACGATTTGCACAGACTTCTTTCTGTAAACAATATGGATGCCTGGCGTCAAAAACGCACCACCAGCACCACCCGGTCGACCAATACCGATTATTTGAGCTTGGTTGCTGTTAGGCAAGCCCATACACCTGTATATAGCAGCGTTTAAGTAGAATGCTGTTTTGTAAGATGTGATACCTTTAGCATCTAAAATCCATATTTCCAGATCGTGTTTTTAAGAATTACCCACGCTCTTTTTGAGTCGCCGGGCTATTGTTGTATAATTCTTTAAATATTCTTTGTTTACTGCCAAATGGGATGAGATAGGAGAATTAGGACATATCTTACCCCACCCTACAATAATTCAAACACCGCGGTTTTAATAATGTAATCAACAAATATTTACTTCAACCTGTAACCTCTAGGTTAGAGGGCAGGTGCGCCAACCACGGCGCCAGATGAGATATTTATTTCACTGTTAACATCACCACGCATAGTAAGCACATGTATTGTTAGAACACTCTGCCACAGAACACATGAATTGTTTTAAATGACGTTACATTTATTTGCACATTGTTGCCAAGTATGTTCATAGTGTAATGCTTTGGTCAACAACGGACTGTTCAAGATGGTTAGGGTCTTTGTAATCCAGTTTCGTTATTTTCGAATTTAGCCCATATTTTATTAGCTTCGTCGATTCTCTTTGCGGTACAACTAAAGGCGAACACGACCTTAAGCGGCGGACGGCCACAGTTTAAGACCTCCGCGTGGTGACGCTGTTCTGAGGCAATTTCCCACCGTTGACGTGGCAAACTTAAATGAAGCGGCTCACCGATTTCAAGAGAAGTGCTTATTGTTCTCTTTTTTATAAAACAGAGCAGCCAGAATCGTTAGGGTGTTAACCAAAGTTTCACAGAAGCGTAGTGAACCCCGAGAGCTAGACTTGTCAATTTGTGAAGAGAAACGAATATAAGGAAAGGCAGTGAAAGCAAAGTTTGATTATAGTTCATTTTAATTTCATAGTTTTATTAATTACAATGATATATCTAAGTAACTGTATCATTAAAACTGCAAAATTTGATCATTTTGCGTGCCTGGTATCACTAAGACCAGTTTTGGAGACATAAATAATTCAATTTCCACTGTTAAAGACTGCTGGTGAAAATAAATATCAGCAATTTGTGAAGTAGAAAAATAGATCATTTGGGTCACATTTGATGAATATTTAATGGCTCCCTGCCATCCAAGTCGCCAGGTGTTCGCTGCTGAAACTAGTGAGATGCACGCTCCGTATAACACAGTGAAAACAGTGGAAATGGTATTCCTAGTCAGAGTAAAGACGTCTACACCAGCAAATAATCATCCAGAGTATGGTTTATTAATATTGAGAAATTTTAGTTATATACATAGGAAACGGCTTCTTTGTCAAAAGTTTATGTTATTTTTATGTATTTAACATTACAGTACTTCAGAATTGCATTAAGATAAAAATTTGCCGATTATTCAAGTTAAAGAAAACTCAGCAACATGGGAAAGGGAACAATGGCAAAGATATTTTTTTGTAAGTAAGCGTCGATAAAGTCTTTGTACAAAGAAGTCACGTATTTTTTCCAAAATGTGTATATTATAATTTATCATGTTAAATAAATTTTGTTTTATTAACGTATAAATATTTTTCTATTACTATTACATATTGAATGTGGAAATTTCAGGGACAAAAGGGGAGCGGGTGAGACAGTTGGACATTCAAGATGTCAACAACATAAAAAATGAGGATAATTTTCCAGACCGCATGGAGGCGCAGTCGCGCAATTTGGAAAATAATCCTCACCCAGACCAAGAAACTTTTGATGGTATCGATATATGATTTGATAATAAATGGTGTTCATTACATATATATTAAATACTGTTCATTACATATATATTAAATACTGTTCATTACATATTAAAAATAACGATGGTTAAATAACATAAACATATAACATTTAAATTTTACGAGACATTTTTAAGTTGTGATTCTATTATATTCCAGGTCCGTTTCAAGATGATTTCAATGAGAGTTTCGATGTTTACAGAGCTATGTGGTGTACTGGAGAAACATGCAGTACTGGAAGGAAATTTCGTGTGTATGATCGTGAGTTTAACGCAGCTCTTCTCGGAAACAAACAAATAAATGTTTGGTTAATCAAACAAACTTCTTCCGGGGGAGATAACAGCAAACCGGGGGAGATAACAGGGGAGATCTCCGGGGGAGATAACAGCAAACCGGGGGAGATAACAGGGGAGATCTCCGGGGGAGATAACAGCAAACCGGGGGAGATAACAGGGGAGATCTCCGGGGGAGATAACAGGGGAGATAACAGTTTGCTGTAAACAGCAAACTTCTTCCAAGCAATATAAATAAGGAAGAGTCACCAATTTATCAATCCAATTAATCATCTGTAGATGGGCTGATTTTATATATAATCATTTGCGAAATTATATCTTGAGAATTTGTATTAGTAGGGTGGGGGAAGGCGGGACATCTTTAGCACATAATATCCAAATATTCTGATCGTGTTTTAAACAATAAACAACGGTCTATAGGAGTTGTGATGATACGGTTTATTAATTCTTTGAATGTTCTTCGTTTACTACTAAATGGGACGAGAAAATAGAATAAAAATGGTGTCCCATCTTCCCCTACCCTACTATTATTACCCCTTATATAGTTTAGGTAAGATGGGATACCTTTTCATTCCATTTTCCCGTCCAATTTGGGATAAACAAAGAATATACAAAGAATTATAACACCGTATATATCCTAACGATTCCTATAGGCCATTGTTGATTGTTTAAAACACGATCAGGATATTTGGATATTATGTGCCAAAGGTGTCCCGTCTTATCTCGCAGTACTGTATGTATATTGCTGTAAACATGTGAATAAAGTTGCAACCAGTATTATATAAGAAAACATATGGTGTTTTGTTCGGGTGTACATTCTTTTCAATCAGTCGATTCCGCACTTAGCTCGAATCTTTGTGGGGCCGATTGTGCAGCAGACCAAAGCGGTTGTGGGGCCGATTGTGCAGCAGACCAACGAGCAGACATGTTCAAAGGCAACGAAGCACGAAAATCAATAGACTGAGACCGCACGCAAAACTGCTTAGCCAGAGTTGTTTTGTAAAATTTGAAACTCTCACTACCGTTACTCGCTTCGGGATAAAACTTTTGTTACTGTACAAATTACCAGTACAAAATTTGTTAGTTAGTCAGACCAGTATGCCACAAGAAACAGTCACTGAGAACTTACAGGCGAATCTAGAAAGGGCGTCACAACTACATGAGAATGAATTGGTCATTGAACTTGGGATTGACCGATTCCTGAAGTGGCTTGGCGTTTATACAATACTTCTTATTGCTTTGGTTGCTAAGATTAGCGAGTTCATTGGTAAGTTGAAAAAGTGAACTTAATGCAAGCACCTAACCCACTACCCCACGGCACCGGAATAACACGTCTGCAATACATCTAGGTCAAAGTACTTCATGCTACCCAGCGTACAACACTTCAGGATATGATAGAAAGTTCATTGAATACGCTACATCATTTTGCTGGGAGTCTGTTACGACATCAGACATAACCACCCCTGAGGGTTGCTTAGTAGAGGATGTAAAGTCAAATATGAAACTTCTTCCGAATCCTAAAGCAGCAATATATTTTATTCGATGGCTACCGCAAGTGATGCTGGTTCAGGTACAGATGCTTTTATAGTAAACTAATTTACTACAAACCTATTCTACCATTAAAACACGCGACGTTGTGAAGTAGTCTCAGTACTCTTAGATGCAAGTTTTTGGTGTAACACTATTTTAGGCATTTCTGTTTGCTGTCCCCTCAATATGTTGGCACTTCGTTGTTGGTGGAAGATTGGCCGGTCATGTGCGGTTTATTCAGCTGCTGTTAAACGATATGTATGAAGCATTTCGAAAGCTACCGAGTGCTGAATATGGGAACAAACCTTATGACAAAACTAGTGAGTGCTTCAATGGCTTTCGAAAGAGAAAGAAGCGAACCAATGGCTCAGAAACTTCAATGACACAACAACACAATTTATCGCGTAAAGGGGGCGTGGAATTAGCTAAACTTTTAAAAGGCAAAAAAACTACGCCTAAAAAAGACGTGGAATCTGCTTCTATTACTGCTCATTCAATTAAAACGGTAAGCAGAGTATATTTAACAACATCTTTTTGTCCGGCGCTGTGGTTCAGTCGTTTAGGCGCCTGCATCGAAACCAATGTGTCCCCGGTTCGATGCTCGGCAGCGGAACTGAAACTAATCAGCGTATGTGTCCTTGGACAAGACACTTAACGGACACTGCTCCAACTCCAACCCAGCGGTCACTAATAGGATGTCCAAATTGTAAGACATATCAAATAAAAATCATACACAAAGTTGAAAAGTATGGTAACTTTGTAAGCACAGTTACCAGAGGATAAAAAATGGCAAGAAGGACCTAAATGGGCTTTCCGGGTATTGAGGTAATGGATCAAGTCTGGCCTAAGTCCCAGGTTCTTGTCAAGTCCCAGGACCTCACCCATAAAAAAGAAAAGGACCTCACCCAAGGACCTCACCCATAAAAAAGAAAAAAAGCTGCCAATAAAACCATATTATACTGTGGGGTATCTTAGGACACCTTTAGCACATATTATCCAAATATATTGATTGTTTAAAACACTATTAGGACATCATGTGCTAAAGGTGTCTCATTTACCTCACATCAGTACTGTATATATTTATGTTATTTTTACAAATCTTCTTTATTCAGTCGAAATTAGTTGGAGACCTTAAAGACAGGCATTTGTTTTCAATGCTCTGCTATGAGAACTTTTCCTCTCTGAGCCATTTGCCTTACATATTATCAGGTACTTCTATTGTGCATACAATCCATATCCATTAAAGTAGCCACTTTTATTTATTGTTGTCAATATGCAGTATTTCATATAACCGAGGACGAAGCCGAAAAGAAAAGACAGGAAAAAAAGAAGAAACAAGAAAAGAAGAAAGGAGGAAAAGAGGAAAAAGAGAAGAAAGAGTTAATACCAATGCAACATGGCATGCTAAAACTTTGGTGTAATGAGCAAAACTTGGGTGGCACATTTTTGGTTAAGGCTTACCTCGTTAAACACTGTGCCACTCTGCTACTTTCCATTGCGCTGCTGATTTCATTTGCTGCGTGGGCCAGTGCTGATGGTGTTCTGCAAGCTTTACTTGGCTCTTCAAATACCTACACGTACGTTATGAATTATTTAAAACATTGATTTAAATTTGAAGTATACGTCGGGGTAATATATCTTAGGCATATAATATGGAATGGTTATGTATTGCTTACATTAATGTTAATATATTTTCGTACACAGGTGCAAGGTGGCATTTCAGGATGTGTGCATGGTGTGTGTCGTCAATCGGGCGCAGGAAATAATGTTTATGTTCATCTGTGACTTAGTAATCACAATTTTCATCATGGTTCTGTCACTGGGTTGGGTTATATTCTTTAGAATGTGCTCAATTAAGAGAGTAATGTGTTACTTTTTTGAGCACCTCACGGACACGTGTACGCTTGCTTTTTTGACTCTAAATAGTTATATAAAAAAAAGCAACGATGAGTAAATACTATGCCCACAGTTAGACAGGTTCGCTCCAATACGCTAGCCGCGTAACTATCTAGCCCCACCATGCGATTTGTATATACGTCTCTGTTTGGCTTTTATACAGCAGGGTGGAGGAAGACGGGCCACCTTTCAATTATATTTTCTCGTCCCATTTGGTAGTAAACAAAAACCATTCAAAGATTTATAAAACCGTAACCTCACTACTCCCATAGACTGTTGGTAATTGTTTAACAATCAGGATATTTGGATATAATGTGCTAAAGGTGCTGTCCCATCTCTCCCCACCCTACTATATGTATTACCGCAGTTTCTAAACATTTCTTTCAATTTTAATCCTGATTAGAGCGTCCCATTTAGTGTAAATACTTTGAATTGTGATAACAACATGATCAGTAACTGCGTGTAAAACTATTAATTGCTTTATCTGCTATGCTGTAAAACTATTGTAGATTGGGTGTAACTGATTTTTTTCTAATATTTCTTCTTTTCTAGATGCTGTTGTTGCGGTTCGCCATATACTGTATAATCAAAACACACACACACACATACACACACACACACACACACACACATATATATATAGTATCAGTGGCTTATCGATGTGTGCATGGTGTGCTTTATAATCACGATTCTGTCACTGGTTTGGATTCTTTTTGTTAATTGAGTTTAAAGAAGAAAGTAAAATGTTACGTGTACGTTCGTCTTTTTGACTCTATAGACGAGTATACAGAAAAATGCAACAAAGAGTAAATACAATGCCGCCCGTCCATCATAGGTTTGCTACAAAAAGTTAGCTGACACGACACTTCACAATAACATCAAAAACCGAAACTAATTATTTCGGTGATTTTTAAAATAGTCCCACAGCTGCAGCGGCGTAAAATTTTCTCTTAGTTTATTAGTAATATCGATACTATGAAATAAGCGTGATCGCTACACCTAGCAGAAAAACGAGCCATTTATAGTAGGGTGGGGAATGAAGGGACACCTTTTCGTTCTATTTTCTCGCCCCATTTGGTAGTAAACAAAGAACATTCAAACAATTATAAAACTATATCCTCATGACTACCATAGACCATTGTTAAGTGTTTAAAACAAGATCACAATATTTGGATATTATGTGCTAAAGGTGTCCCAACTTCCCCACCATGTTCAATTATTACCAGCAGGTTAGTCTTCTAACAAAAACAAAAGTGTGCGTAAAGACATGACCCGTACCATGGGGGGAGCAGTGGGCCTTTAAAGAGGATTGACCTTAACATTGGGCCATAATGGAAATTCAAAACCCGACCAACAATATTTCTTATTTTTAAAACATGGCTCCAGTCATAAATACAAAATATAAATTACAAATATTACTGTGGTGTTGTACAATTTATTGATATCGTCTGTTTTCAGTTTGTACAATGAATAAGAGTGTTCATTATTCTTCAAGTCTATCCCTTATCTTCAATGCCTCTGCTGTGTCTTAATGCAAGTTAACAGTTGGCGTTAAGATAAATAGAAATTTAATTTTTTTTAAAATTTTATGTTAGTATTTGTTTATCCATGAAAATGAACAATACATATATTCGGTTGGGGGAAGATGTGATGCTTAAGTACATATTGCCCAATATTTTCAAAATCAAAATATTTAATTCGGGTGATACCACGAATAAAAAAATATATTTTAAAACACACGAGGAGTTGATTGGCGATTCGCACAACATGTTTTTTTTACCAAATTGAAAACAAACATGCAGGGTAAGACGGTCAGTTTAAAATCCTTATTAATTTTGATTAATAAATGATTTTTTGTGAGAAATACACGTAAATAACCTGAAGTAATATTAAACGCTTTGACAATTAAGTTAAAACATCCCTTTTCTTGCCAATACATAGTTTTATTATCTATAAATTTACATTCTCTCATTGCGGCATTGTCTCTATATACTTACCGTGTTCTATTTCCATTTCATCCGCCCGTAAAGGCACTCTGCGACGAGCAACACGACGACGACTCCACCATGTCGCATAAGTGGTTTCAGTGAAGACGAGGAATCCGATGAGAACCAAAGTAAGAAGTGCAGACTTGTTCATCTACAATAAAAGTATCAGTACCACTTTAGGGCGAGTTTTTAAAAGAGTACAAGCAAAGACATTGTAACACTAGTACCACTATAGCCGTACGACCAACAAATCAGTTACTCACGTTTAATCTTTTCAAAAGTGATATATTGTTACAAACTCCGCGCGTTTTATTACTAGTATATTGTTTGGTTCTTTCTGATACATCGTCTGGCTTCAGTTAGAAGTGAAATTTCTTCTTACTAAGTGTAATGCGCGCACGATTTCCCAGAATCGGTACCAACGACGAGTTCCCCTCTAAAACAGTACGTGCTGTTAGGTTTGGTAATCCCTAAATGAATGTAACTTATTTGCATTCGCCTGGCAGGGTAATGACATGGGTTATAACGTGTGTCTTGTTTCACACATCTCGTGCCTGCTTACGAGTTACCACACACACACATATATATAACTTTTTAGAAGATTGTTTTGGTATGTTTTTAATGTATGTCGGAAAATTTAAACGCATTAAATAGGGTCTTACCCAAGGACACATTTGCCCACAACAATTAGTAGCAGGGTGAATCTGTATCATGTGAACTAGAGACATGCGCACCAACCACAAAAAAAAACAAAATACTAACGCAAATAACATAGTCATGACTGGACTTATCTATCGAGTTTTGGCAAATAAGTTATATAGCCAATTAAGTGGTATAGTATAGTGCCATGGGTATAAGATGCTTGGGACACATTTGGCATATAATATCCAAATATTTTGATCGTGTTTTAAACATTTAATAAAGCTATATTGGAGTCGTGAGGATACGCTTTTATAATACTTTAAATGTCCTTTGTTTACTACCAAAGTAGTCGAGAAAATAGAATGAAAATGTGTCCCATCTTCCACCACCACACTATATCAATAATTAAAGTCCTTCATTAATTTGTCCACACTCAAGCGAATAAAGACGCGAACACAGTTTCATAATGCCAGAGCACCACAGAACAAAACACATCGAGTGTTCTTTAGAGTATACCATCTGGAATAATCAGTGATCTTTCGTTTTGTTTTAATAACTTCCTATTACGTTCATGGTTAATTCTCTTTTTCTTTTATTCTCTGTTTTCCCAAGTATCTAAGCGCATTCTCATCGCTACTAATGATTTCTTGTTAATATTGCGACGTGATGAAATGAAAGCAGTGAAACGGCCCATCTGACTTTTTTCTGTAGCTTAACACAACTGTAGGCATTGGTGTTCTATAGTTGAGAGATTTAATGTTCGCTTGTTGATAATTCGCTTGTTGCATTAAAACTACTTATTTGTAGAACGTAGAAAGTCTGCATTACTTAATGAATCGAAATGCGTATATGAAAAACTCTGTGAAGAAATATAGATACGTGGTTCACTGCCACAGTATATATATGGAACAGTCCTTCCCACAAACGGGAACAATCATTTTAGATTTTACTTCTCATTTGCAATGAAGCACAAGTAGCCTATGAACAAAGAAAAGTAAAAGATACATCTTGCGTTTTCAGCGAGTCGAGGAAACCATGTGTCTAGTTTTTCCTCTCGGTGAACTATGACCACTCTTCTGTGTAAATAATCTTTCTGTTTTCTTTTTACCCGCCCGTGTTTATTTTATAAAAACCCTCTTGTTTTCGATGTTTAGTATACACGAACTTGACGTTTTGTTTGTATAGCTCTCTCTCGCCCCCCTCTGAAACGTTTTGTACCTTGGGTTGTCCACTAAAGAAGTAAATTATTTGTTGAGCTGCTGGTGGCAATGATGCTATTTTGTGTTATAGTAGGGTGGGGAAAGATGGGACACCTTTAACACATAATTTCCAAATAACCTGATCGTGTTTTAAAGAATTAACAACAGTCTGTGGAAGTCATAAGGATACGGTTTTATAATTCTTTAAATGTTCTTTGTTTACTACCAAATGAAAACAGAAAACAAAACGAAAAGGTGTCCCGTCTTGCCCCACCCTACTAAATAATGAATTAAACCGGTTACTGGCAGAGTATAAATTAAAGTATTTGCTAAAAATACAACCGTATGTTTCCATTGCGTAAGAAAGGTAAAAAATATGCTTTAGCAATCAGCACTTTTACAATGTGTAACCAAAGCTTACTGGAGATCCCGTGTTGTAACATATAATAGGAAGGAGGAAAATCGGAAACATTTTATATCCTATTTTCTTGTCCCATTCATTAAACACGAAGAACAAAGAACATTCAGTAGTAAAAACAGAACATTTATAAAACCGTATATCCTCACGGCCCCAAGCATAGACCGTTTAAAACACGATCGGGATATTTTAATATTATGTGCTAAAGTGTCCGATATTACCAACCAATACTAAATATATAGTAGGGTTGAGGAAGATATTGTTGGGGAAGGACATCTTTTCATTCTATTTTCTCGTTTTATTTAGTAGTAAATTCAATTCAAAGAGTTATAAAACTATGTCCCCACGACTTCCATACACTGTTGCTAATTGTTTAAAACACAATCAGGATATTATGTCCTAAAGGTGTCCCATTTTCCAGTCCGTTACAGACTTGACTGGTGGAAAATGCTAGAGGTTGATAGTTAAATTTCAACACAACAGAAACTGTGGAAAACCTGAGACATTGTGTCTTCCCAAAGAAATGTGAAAGACAAGCAAAGGAAAGAAATGTGAAAGACAAGCAAAGGAAGGAATATTGCTTCTGAGAGATTTAATATGTTTTGTCTACAAAGGATAAACACACACGATGCCAATGAAATGCTTTTATTGCATAAAATTTGTTTTAATGCCATCAAACTTTTGTGGTAAATAATTACTCCTGCTTAATATTCTTGAAGTGTTGTAATTGAAACGATTGAATAGTTGCTTCCAGAACATGTTGTGGGTATATACGATCTCATCCAACGTGTGGGTAACTTGTAGTTCACTTGGGTAACGTGGGTACAAATTTTCTATCAGTGGCATTAAAATGGCACATTGTACAGCACAAATTATTAAAAATGTTGATTTCTCCTGTTTTTGTTGGAATAAGAAATAACACAATCCAGTGCCAGGTGATCCACCACAACAGTTTAAACTGAAAGGGAATGTATGTTACATATTTGTAATTAATTTTCCTTTTACACTAAAGCCATTACCTTGTTATGTAGGAAGTTCGAATTTTTTTCCAGCTTGGTTGTTTCACAACATCACATACCATATTCCAAAAGTTGGCAGAGAAACTTAATACGTTAATCCAAATGAAATAGTCATGTATCACATGTGGTTTGGGATATTTAGACAAAAGAATAAGCATTGTTCTGGTAACTGCCCATGAAGCACATGTGCAGATAGTGTTCATTGATAAAAGAAACATATTTATTGTCCAGGTGGTGGTGCTAGAGGTGCTTCGAAAGTTAGATCCGCGAAGGCAGAGCTAATATAAACACCAACTCCAAATAAGGCGACGTTGATCAACAGTTTTCTGAAAGTAAATTTCAAATTTTAAATGGAGTTTTACATGAATTCGTCTTAAAAAACAAACAATTAGGCTCATTCCGATTACTGGTAAAGAGAAAAAACTACCATAAAAAAACTTTTTAACACCTCTTCTTTCATTTCCCTTGAAAACTCCTCATTTTACTTATTGGGGTAATTTTAGAGTTATAATAAACACCCCAAAAAGTGCCGAAGCCAAATTAATATGCTTAAAATATGTTTTATTTCTTTGAAAAACTGATGGACTGAAAAATAGACCATATTTCTTTCTTTCATAAGAAAAACGTAGTTTACTTAATGCACTGCCCGAAAATACACTTTTAAAGTCGAAAATGAAAAAGTCCGCTAGTATAGATTTTTAAAGCTGCTAACATAACCACATGACAGTTCTGGCAGTGTTTGGTAGCTGGAATTTGACTTAAATATTTAGTACACTGGTGGGAAAACATTCAAAGTAGTAACATAGTGTTATGTGAAACTATGCTATAATTTGTTCTCGCAAACTATGTGAAAAATTAAACATATTTGTCTAAAAACCATCTGAAGTTAGAACAGTTTACGCTTGACAGTAAACTCTTTTAAAATCAATCAATATGAAAAGGGGGTCTTTAATTTAAATGCAAAAACATTGATGTAAAATGAGGTAAAGGCCACAGGCTTTGGAATGTATTGGTAGGAGGGTTGGAAGTTGGAAGTTGGAACTGTTGGAAAAATTGAAACATAAGTTCACGCAAACCACATTTAATTCAATCAGCAATATCTAGGTATTTATAAATAGTGATAAACAAATCCAGGTGCCAGTGAAGAGTCCCCCCCCCCTTATTTGCTAACCCCTAACCCTATAACCACTAACTACTAACCCCTATATAAGCACTAACCCCTAACCATCAACACCTAACCCCCTAACCTAGGGGTTAGTGGTTACTGGTTAGCAAATAAGGTGGGGGGGGGAGATTCTTCACTAGCACCCAAATCCATTCATTACCGTTTTGTTGCATCGGATATCCAACTTTTCAGCGATTCCTTGAAGTTATTTGAATCTGCAGATTTACTTGCTTCCTTATTGCTGGCAAACATTGCTTAAAATATTTAGTTCTGTGTAAAAATAAAGTTTAATCGATCAAATAAAATACTTTTCATGATAATGGTAGTTGACAACTGACTATGTATCTTGTAAAATAAAAATGGGCCTCAATAAAAACTCAACGGAAAACCGTATGAAACAGCTTTAAAAACAGCACGCCGCCTTCTACTTTGCTTCATAACCACAGAATGTTCAGAAATTGCTCTTAGGATTTTGTGCATTGGCCATGTGAACGAACATAGATATCAAATTGCAGCTATATCGAAAAAGGGGACATGCATATTTTTCTGTTAAATTAACGGAAAACTGAAAAAACACACCTTGTAAGAACGTTTCTAAAACATTAATCACATGTGTTTATATTTTTTTTATTTATTTTATTTATTTATCTTTTATTTTTACCATACAAAAACACATCACGACACAAAATGACATATGTGTGGTAATTTGTAATCTGGCATGAGATGTATAAAAAGAACAGCTAGTTTTAACGAAATTCGTTTTTAAAAAATGTGTTCTGTTTTATACCCCTATCGTTCCAGCTTATGAGTTTTAACGTCACTAACTGTTTGTGTTGCGAGTAAAGTTTTTTTTATTATGTTTAAAACAATTAACAAAGGTCCATGGGAGTCGTGAGGATGCGTTTTATAATTCTCTGAATTTTCTTTGTTTACTACCAGATGTGACGAGAAAATAGAATGAAAGGTGTCCCATCTTTCCCCATCGTATATATCATTCATTCATTCATTCATTCATTCATTCATTCATTCATTCATTCATTCATTCATTCATTCATTCATTCATTCATTCATTCATTCATTCATTCATTCATTCATATATCGTACAGCAAACAATTTAAAAAGCACATTTACAGTGATCCCTAGGATGGAGCAATTGCCGTTAGAGTCTTGCCCAATTACACCCACATTGGTAGTATCGACGAGCCTTGAACCCATACCATCTCGGTAAGAGGCATGCGCGCTACAAGCAACTTTGACACGCCCCTGGACTACCCGAATATGTGTGATTTAAATTGCATTATACACGTGATGGGTAACGTTTTTCCATGTCAAATTAGCAATAAAATATTCTTATGATTTTGATTTGACTGCGTGATAAATATAAACCTTTAAATGCATAAGTTACCGTATAGTATAAATTCATTATTGAAGTGTTGTTAAGTCGAAAGCCTACAAGGGATAATTTGATTTCAACAAATAAAACGGACCTAACGGGTGTGTTAGTTTGCATCTTAGTAAGAAATCGCAACCATTCAAAACGTTTATATTTTTCGAGATAGCGCATATATACAAGCGGGCGTGATCTTTAGGAACACTGATACGTTGGAAATAGAATAACAGAATGCAAAGGTATCTGATACGTTGGGAATAACATAACAGAATACAAAACAATTAGGCCTACCTAATTAATGTGTGTAGTAAGTCGAGGTTCTAAACGAAATCCGATGCGCGAACAAGTTTTAATTTCATGTTAATTAACGTCCGTACACGAAATTTAACCGCTCGGACCAAAGATATAATGAAAAACATTTTGTTTTGCGTGTGGATTGTATAGGTAACCTTGATATGTGTATTATGGACCATGACAACTATTCAACATCTCTCTGTATATAAGAGAAGACGGAAGAGTTGAAAGGTGACTTTGGCCAGCTATAGCACGTTGTATAATATAAGCACGAAATCATTTTTATTTATAATTCTGTTTAAACTTTGTAGTCTATAAATAGTTGATAGGCTGGACCCCACTTGCACTCCGAAGAGAAATATTCTAAAGCTATAAATAGCGGCGAATAATTCAGCTTTTAGAGATTTAGCGTTACAGTTTAAATGATTTCCAACTGAAAGTAAACTTAATTAATACTTTATATGTTATAAATACGAAATTGATGGTTTGACCAGAAAGCTATGATTTCTAATAACTTTCTTTTAATTATAAATACGAAACTGTGTTTGTCGTTCATTATAGGATTGGAAGTTAAAAAATACAAGTAAAAACATATACTTTGTGGAAAAATAAAAATGCATCATTTGCTCACCGGTAACGATTTTGTTTGAATAAAATATATATGCTAGGGTGGGGGTGATGACACATCCTTTTTCGTATTTTTTTTTGTTCAATTAAGTAGTAAACTAAAGCATTCAAAGAATTATATAACCGTATCCTCACGACTTTCATATACCGTTATTAGTGGTTTAAAACACGTTCAGGGTATATGAATAATATAGTACAAAGGGGGAAGATGGGACACTTAAGCACATATTGCCAAATATTTCCCAAATCAAAATAGATGACGGTTTTTGGGTAATACCACGAATTAGTACCATCATTCCTTAATTAATTGACACAAATTTAATAAAATAAAATAAAACACACGAGGAGTTATTTAGCGATCCGCACAACAAGTGAAATTTTACAAATTTGAAAACACACATCAGGATAAGATGGGACAGTTTAAAATCATTGTTAATTTTGATTATTAAGTGCATTTATATATAGGAATATACGTAAATAACAAGGAATAATACTGTACGCTTTGAAAATTAAGTCTAAACATTCTTTTTCTTGCTCTACTGCTATAGTTTTTAACATGTTACCTATACATTATATTATTGCATAACAATTGATATTTTTTAAACGACAATAGGTAATGTTCGAACATCAATGGATAAATATTGTATCCTACAAATATATATGAAATTGTAATAACAGAAAATTGATAATAACTATTAATAAAGTTTTTATTTTTGCTACAAATTGGGTAATACTATACTCTGTTTTTGGCAAAGCCACTTCTCATAAATTATCACCAAGAGCAAATGACCAAATTTATTTTCAAAATATTATATTTTTATTACATCAGTATCTTGTAGTTGAAAAACCCCTGAGGTATAAATTGCTAAATTAAAAAAAATCCTTCAAAGTTTGGCAATTAAAACATACAAAACTACAATGTGGGGAAAGGTGGGACTCTAAATTGAAATATATTTACATTAGTAGTATTTTGCAACTTGTAGTTAACCGATCGAATTTAACAGGCTGTGCTAGTTTCTTTGCCATGTAAACTTCATATATATAACGTTAAACCGATATTATTTTGTTGTTTTTATCTTTAATTAAAGTCATATTGACCCTTGCCTATTTTCTTCATGCTTATATCTCAGTGTTTTTTACAAAACTATAACTAGTCGCACACGCAAACTAAAAAAAAAATTCATCGGCTTTACTATGATTTTATAAACAGTAATCAGCTTTGACGGGCGTTTCATAAAGTCATGATAATACTGTCGAATAATTCTGTAACCTTATTTTCCTGATTATCATTATTTGGGTTCTGTAAAAAGAAAAAGAAAAAAGTCTCTTCTGACAAAGTGTCCCATCTTCCCCCACCCTACTATATGTGCTAAAGATGTGCTGTCTTCCCCCACCTTACTTTATTACAGGAACCTAATTTATCTTATTACGTGACGTGAGCATCGAGGAATTTAAAACGTCGTACAATGGTTTTTATGTCAAATAATTAAATTTAATCTCTTTAATAACCCTCTCAGGAGAAGTAAGACGTAATGTGGAAAGTATACTCGGTATGGACAAAGTGCCCGATCGTTTAGAAGCCTACCTGCGTGGACAACTTGGATATACAGTACCAAGTATTTAGAGTTGCCACTTTTATTATATTTTTAATCTAAAGTTATCATAACTATCTTTTAGACGCATTCGCAGATAATTTTTCGAAAAGTTTCGACAAGTATACAATAAGATGGTTCTGGAAATATGAGGATAAATCTGGTCCTTGGAGGAGCATCGCAGAAAGTGACTTACTTAGGAATCTACTGAATCAAAGGGATTATGCTATATATTATGACATAACATGGGGCGGGTGGCTTTTTAGCTAATTTGCTAATAATATTTATATTCTACTGATAAAACCCGTTGTTTTGGTACATGAAATTGGATCGATATTATTTGAATTGTTTTACTGTAATACGAATAAAGGAAACATTACACAAATTTTGAAAATATAAAATTGTTCTGTACATTGGCCTTATAATAGTTCAGGCAGAGAGGAAAGAGAAACAAGGGTATTATTTTAAACTTAGCAGCTGCTGTATATGGCTTTGTCTACTAACTATGATTGATGGATTACCAATAATGCAATGAGAAAAAAATAGAAAAAAGTGAAATAAACGCGTTTAAGAAAGTACACAGAAGCTTTTACTTTATTTTCAAACTAAGCAAAGAAAATATGACTTTAAAATGAGTAATAAACCTAACCGGTCTAAATAAAGATCAGTGTACGAGTTAAACAAATTAATATGAAAAATATTTGACTATTAAAAGTTTTAAGAAACTTTTTACGGTTTTGATAGGAAAGCGAAACAAGAAAAATAAGCTTATTGGTATTGACCTTAGTGCTGACTGGTTTAAGTTTGTTTATACACACAAGACTTTCCGTGTTTTAATTGTTGATTAGAATGTCAGGTAGGATTTCCAATTCTAGCCGTGATTCCAATTCTAGTTTACACAGATATTTTATGGGAACACCAGGTATCTGATACATTGAGAATAACATAACAGAATACAAAACAATTACCTAATTAATGTAGCGAACTATTTATTGAAGAAGGCGAAGGCGTGTTCAATCAAGAAGTCGAGGTTCTAAACGAAATCCGATGCGCGAACAAGTTAATTTCATGTTAATTAAGGTCCGTACACGAAATTTAACCGCTCGGACCAAAGTTGTAATGAAAAACATTTTGATCTTCGTTTAATTTGTATAGGTAACCATGATATGTGTATTATGGACCATGGAAACTATTCAACATCCATCTGTATATAGGAGAAGACGGAAGAGTTAAAAAGATGAATTTGTTCAGGTAGCTTGCGGTCTGACTTATATAGGGCCTATTAATATAATGTTTATTGGTCCTAATTTTGAAAATGTAACAAATAAGTAGACCTTTAATGGAAGTGCGTATACTAAGTGTTATGACTGCAATCTAGTAAAGAACGTTTTTTAGCCTTGTGTGGAAATTTATCATGTGTATTGTTTTCAGTATACTATAAACTATATAATACGGTTTTAGCATTTTCAAGTTAATATAGTGGTTTTATAAATATAGTCCTAGATTGTACCGAATTATACTCTGAACAGCATGGGTTGGAAACATGCTTTAAATGGTATGAGAATGCCGTAATATTTGTAGGAACTATATCACCATAAGTTACTAATGCTGGTGACCCCCCCACAAAAATGCATACAAATAACAGATATAGTGGGGTGGGGGAAGATGGGACACCTTTAGCACAAAATATTTAAATATCCTGATCGTGTTTTAAACAATTAACAACGGTCTATGAAAGTCGCGTGGAAAAGGTTTTATAATTTTTTTTAAATGTTCTTTGTTTACTACCAAAATGTACGAGAAAATGGAATGAAAAGGTGTCCCATCTTTCCCCATCCTACTATATAATAAATAGTGTAGCCTACCTACATTTATTTTGTGTCCCGATAGTTTACTAAAATCAAAACATGTTTTCTCACAGACGATGAGAAAAAGGATATTCTCAAAATATTGCAAGAATTTGGTAACTACGTACCTGACCGTTTGGAGTCCTACGTTCGCCCACTAGTTGGATTGCCAAGACAAGGAAATCAAGGTAAATAACTGAAATTAATGATGCATTTTCTCGAATGATCACATTAAAACGTTTTTAGGACCGCTGGAGAAATATTTTTGTACTAGTTATGGAGAATACAAAATAAGATGGCGTGTTGGGAATAGTGGACCATGGAAAGGAATACAATGCTCGCGAGACCGTGACGAGCTACACGGTGTTATTTTACAAGGAAATATTTTGTTGCAATTTATATGCAATACTGATATCGATGACGAAACCAATTGTCAGATCTTATGAGCATTTTCCATAATTAAATTATACTCTGATTATTACTGTTTGAAATTCATAAGTTTCGTACCTTAAATAGTTGTTGTGTATACCAGATAATTGCCAAACAATTACAAAATATTATATTCTAGAAATAAAATTGGTAAAATTATATCCACAGCGGAGAAAAAAAGCATGTAGCAGAAAAAGAGGAATCTAGTTTTACGATCACACAAAACATATATACCGGTATACAGATATGTGTTAAATAACTCACAATATTAAGACAGTGTCAGGTGCGGGAATGTAGTATAACTGGATTCGCGACCAATGCATTAATGTGTCTTCGGAAACAGGTATATAGTTAGTAGGGAAAGATGGGACACCTTTTCATTCTATTTACTCGTCCCATTTGGTGTTAAACAAAAAGCATTCAAAGAATTATAAAACTGTATCCTCATGACTTTTATAGACTGTTGTTAATTGTTTAAATTTATAGACTGTTGTTAATTGTCCGAATCAGGATATTTGGATAGTGTGCCAAAAGATGTCCCGTCTTCCCCACCCTACTATATACTCTGATAAGAAAATTTGAAACAGGTATACCTTGATACGAAAAGAAAAATTTGAAACAATTGCCTAATTATATTGTAACAAGTTATTCACTAAAATAAAAGAGCGGGGGCTTGTTCAATGAAAGAGGCCGAGGTTCTAAACGAAACTCGATGCCCGAACAATAAGTTAATTTCATGTTAATTAACGTCCGTACATGAAATTCAACCGCTGGGACCAAAGATATAATGAAAAACATTTTGTTTTGCGTGTGGATTGTATAGGTAACCATGATATGTGTATTATAACCCATGACAACTATTCAACATCAATGCAAGAGAAAACGGAAAAGCTGGAGAGATGATTTTGACCAGGTAGTTCCTTGTGCTCTGACTTGTATAAGGCTTATTAATATAATGTGTATTAGTTCGTGGTTTTAAAAATGTCACAAAAGATAAGAAGACCTTTAGAAATGTGTTTTATGACAGCCATATTTAGAGAATGACGTTGTTTAGCCTTGTGTGCAAATTTATCATATAGTAGAGTGGGGGAAGATGGGACATCTTTTATTCTATTTTCTCGTCCCATTTGGTAGTAAACAAAGAACATTCAATGTGTATTAATAACTGAATCATTTGGTTTATTTATCAGAATTTAGCAATTTCCACCCTGGTTTGGAACGATGTATTTATTAAACGGTATGAAAATGATAAAATACCTATATAGCGCTATAACAGGACTACTCTGCAGAAACTATACCACTCTGTAACTGCATTGTTGCTGTGTCTCGAGTAAAAATAGCGTCACTTGCACTATAAACAATAAACATAATATACAATATAGGTTGGGGTAAGACAAAATTATTGTCTTCTCTCCTTTGTCACATTTGTTAGTAAACCAAGAATATTCACTGAAGTACGTAACCCAAGCCCGGCGACCCAAAATGAGCGTTATTATTTGTTCAGAACACAATCAGGAAATATTGGATTTAGCTGCTAACAGTATCCTACCCTACGCCACAGTATTATATATAATGTGTCAAAGTTTACTCTGTGCCCGATAATTTACTAAAATCTTTTTTTTTCACAGTGGAAGAGTACAACAATATTATCAAAATATTCCAAGATTTTGGTAACTACGTACCTGACCGTTTGGAGGCGTATATTCGCCAATTACTTGGATTGCCAAGACGGGGAAATCAGAGTAAAGAACTATAATTAATTATTTATTTTGTCGAATGATCACAAAAAATCTTTTCAGATCCGCTTCATGCAGATTTTTGTACTCGTTACGAAGAAAATAAAGTGAGATGGCGTGTTGGAGAGTGGGAACAATGGAAAGGTATAGATCGGAAGGAAGACCTTGACGAACTACAGGGTGCTTTTTTAGAAGGACGTGCAGTATTGAAATGTGAATCCTAACATACCAATACCGATAGAAGGACAGTTGTTAGGTTGTGTAAACCAAAGTTAGTATAGAGACGTTGGTGTAAACATCCTTACCGTCAATATACGATATAAGATAATTATTACTGTTTGAAATTTATATGTTGCTCTTTCTGTACCTTGATGTTGATGTAACAAAAAGTTGCCCCCCAATTTTTAAATGATTTATTATCAGAGAAATAAAAGTAGTAACATAATATTCATAGTGAAGAATATCAGGTACATAAAGATGTAGCATAGAGAGAACGAAAGGGCTAGCATGTATATGCTTCGTACAGCTTATATGTGGATTGTATTAGAGAAATAGCGGTGGGGGTTTAAAGCAATCGAGATACTTTAATTCATATATTACTATACCCCCCAAAATAATGCGCTCTATTTATACGTATAGTGTAAGCGCCCGGTGAAGATAATATTTAGCTTTGAGCCCTACATGCGTTAAACACGTTGTGCAGAATTTCGGCTATAGAGTAATGTTATTTATTAATCTTATGTGGAAAATGCGAAAACTGGGATTGGGTTATGAATTATGAGATACAGATTTTAACGCCGACACACTACATTATGGAGTGCTATAAAGTAAGCCTACGGTATGTTTTACTTGAATACCTTATAGTACTGTGGGGTAGGATGGGACACCTTTCGCACATATCATCCAAATATCCTGATTGTGTTTTAAAGAATTAACAACGGTCTATGGAAGTCCTGAAGATATGGTTTTCTAATTTAATAAATCTTCTTTGTTTACTACCAAATCGGAGGAGAAAATAGAATGAAAAGGTGTCCCATCTTCCCCCACCCTACTATACTGGAAAATGAATCTGTTTAGAAATTTAGTATATGCTGGTGTTTGGGTACAATTGTTTTAGATATACTCGTATTGTCGTAAAAGTTGAAAGAAAATATAACCAGAAAAACCCAACACAAGAGGTTTAAATGCCTAAGACAATTTATTTGTTCGAAGTTTACGTATTCTGGGTAGAACACGCTACAATATGATGATCGAGGCATATAGGAGAACAGGTATCTGATACATCGAGATTAAAATAATATTAAAAAAACAGAACAATTATCTAATTTATGTAACGAACTATAAACCTATAAAGAAAAAAGCGAAGGCTTGTTCAATCAAGGAGTCGAGGTTCCAAACGAAATCCGATGCCCGAACAAGTTAATTTCATGTTAATTAACGTCCGAACACGGAATCCAGCCACGCTGGGCAATATATATAAAGAACGTCAACCAATCATTGAGAATAAAACGGGTTGTACCGATCGATTTGGGTTGTACCGATCGATATGAACCATAGCAACTCTGTAACTGCTATCTGTATATAAGAGAAGACGAAAGAGTTGGACAAATAGCTTTGAACGAGGTATAGCATGTATATGAAGTGAATAATATGTTTGGCCTAGGCTGAATTACATTTTGCAAATTATGTGGCACATTCTATGTAAAGTAAGATGATTTATGCTACTCTATTCGAATTAATTTAGATAGTTTGATAGAATTTAGTAATTTCAAGAAAAATCATGTGTTCATATTTTTAATATATAGTGGTGTGGGGGAAGATGGGACACCTTTAGCACATAATATCCAAACATCCTGACCATGCTTTCAACAAATAATAACGGTCTATTAGAGTCGTGAGGATATGGTTTTATATTTCGTTAAATGTTTTTTGTTAACTACCATGCGGGACGAGAAAATAGTATGAAAATGTGTCCCATCTTCCCCTATCCTACTATATCCGAATAAATGGTTTTATTTATCAGAATTTTAGCATTTTAAAGTTAACACAGTGGTTCTGTAAATACTCCTGGTTTAGAACGATGTATACTCTAAACGGTATGAACTATGCTGTAGTAAATATAGGTTCATAAGATGACTATACTGCAGAAACCATACCGCTGTGTTACTGATGATGGTAACGCCCCCTCCCCCCAATAAAAAATGCATTACTATCTGACCCAACTGCAAAAAAGCATCATTAAATAGCACCGCAAGCGATAAACAAACGTAAAATTTAATTTGTCTGTTTTCCGTTGCTATACCAACAAAAATAATTTTTACAGAACAACAGAGAAATGATGTGATCAAAATATTGCAGGAATTTGGTAACTACGTAACTGATCGTTTGGAGTCCTACATTCGCCCACTAGTTGGATTGCAAAGACAAGGGATTGAAAGTAAGGAACTTTAATTAATGATTTATTTTGTTGAATGATCACAATGAATATTTTTCAGATCCGCTGTGCACAAGTTTTTGTACTTCTTACAATGGAGACTACAGAGTGATGTGGAATGTTGGGGGTTGGGGGCCATGGAAAGGTTTTGAACGACAGGAAGATCTGGACGAACTACAGGGTGTTCTTTTACAAGTCGTGTAAATATTCTTACCTTCAATATGCGAAATAGTTTGATTATTCTTGTTTGAAATTTAAAAGTTACTCTTTTTGTAATGATCTGGTGCTACGAAAACGTAACCAACAAAAGCAGCACCCGATCTTTTTCGTAGTACCAGATTATTATTGTATAGTAGGATGGGGGAAGATGGGACACCTTTTCAATCTATTTTCTCGTACATTTTGGTAGCAAACAAAAAACATTCAAGGAATTATAAAACCTTGTCCTCGCGACTTTCATAGACCATTGTTAATTGTTTAAAATACGTTTAGGATATTTATATGTTTCGTGCTAAGGTGTCCCATCTTTCCCCACCCCACTATATTATACTAAACAAAAATCGTTCAACTATATGAACACCAGATAAGGTGAGATTCGCGGTTTTTTATACTTTTTTTGTATATACCTTAGCTGTTGTACCGAATGAGTGTTCACCAAATGATTTAAAATCTTTTAAAAAATTAATATTTAAGTGTTTTGTTTTAATCGTTTTTTGAATAATTACTCGTAGTAGCTGGAAAATTAAAAATAAAAAAAAATAAAATTGTACCTATAGGAGATTTAAATGCCTAAGACAATTTTTTGTTCGAAGTTTACGTATTCTGGGTAGAACACGCTATAATATGATGATCGAGGCATATAGGAGAACAGGTATCTGATACATCGAGAATAAAATAATAAAGTACAAAGCAGTTTTCTAATTAATGTAACGAACTATAAACCTATAAAGAAAAGAGCGAAGACTTGTTCAATCAAGGAGTCGAGGTTCTCAAAGAAATCCGATGTGCGAACAAGTTAATTTCATGTTAATTGAAGACCGAGCACGGAATCCAGCCACGCTGGGCAATAGATATAAAGAAAGCCAGCCAATCATTGAGAATAAAACGGGTTGTATTTGTGTATTGTATATAGGTAACCATGATACGTGTATATGTACCTTGGCAACTGTGTAACTGCTATCTGTATATAAGAGAAGACGGAAGAGCTGAACAGATAAATTTGAACCAGGTATAGCGTGAATAATAAATTGTTTGGACTTGGCTACATTAAATGCTACAAATTATGTGGCACATTCTATGTAAAGTAAGAGAATTTTAGAAACATGACTTCAATCTAAAGACGTATTAATTGCGGTCTTGTGTGGGAATTTAACATTTTGCTCCTTTTCTATTTGAATTAATTTAGAAAATGTATTGGAATTTATTAATTTCAAGAAAAAGCAGGCTTTCGTGTTTGCAATGATGAAACGTATGACTGGTATGAGCTTTGGTTAAGAATAACTGTATAGTAGGGTGGGGAAAGACGGGACACCTTTAGTATATAAAATCGTGTTGTTAACAAATAACAACGGTCAATGGGAGTCGTAAGGATTCGGTTTTATATTTCTTTGAATTTTCTTTGTTTACTACCAAATGCGACGAGAAAATTGACGGAAAATTTGTCCCATCTTCCCCCACCCTTATACATAATTTATCTGCTAAGACCATTCACCTCTATCACTGTTGAAAAGTAGGATGGGGGAAGATGGTACATCTTTTTCTTCTATTTTCTCATTTGATAGTAAACAAAGATTATTCAAAGAATTATAAAACCGTATCCTCACGACTCTCATAGACTGTTATTAATTGTTTAAGACACGATCAGGATATTTGGATAATATGTGCTACAGATGTCCCATCTTACCCCTTAGTACTGTATATTCCCAAATAATATTATAGTTTTACCATAATAACAATATTAAATGCTTGGATACTAACTTATGTTACCGATCACTTTGTTTGTTTTTTTATTGCACCTTAAGAGACTTGATATAACAAATACAAAAGAGTTCTGTACTTTAGTTTAAAATGGGAACTTCTTCTGCTAGCATATTTATAAACAAATAAGCGTTTTGGAGCATTAAACTTCCCTTAATTGTATAGAACAAGTGAAGGATGACGTACAGAAAATAATGCAAGAATTTGGCAATCTTGTGCACGATCGCTTGAACGCGTACCTACGCCAAACACTAGGACTTCCAGTATGCGTCGACCAAAGTGAGCAGTTTGGTGTGAGACACACTAATGTGGGGAAAGACGGCTACCATGAGCACATTATACGTCATATTTTCGAATTATGATTTTAAAAATTAGCAACTCTGTTTTACAGCCGGTACGGTTATATAGTTCTGTAAATATAGTAGTCTGGGGACGATGGGACGCCTTTCGAACATAATATCCAAATATCCTAATCGTGTTTTAAACAGTTTAACAGCGGTCTATGGAAGTCGTGAGCATACAGTTTATTAATTTTTTGAATGTTCTTTCTTTACTACCAAATGGGACGAGAAAATAGAATGAAAAGGTGTCCCATCTTCCCCCACCGTACAATACTATTTGTTTACTGTCAAACTCGACGATAAAAGCTAATGAAAACGAGAACCATCTTACCACAACGGACTTGCTGCATTTCGCAACATATACAATGTTCTACATTTAGATCCACTCAGTCCGGGATTTTGCACCCAGTATAGCAATGAGACTATACGATGGCACGTTGGAAACTGGTTTATGGGAATAAAACGAAGCGGACACCTTGACCAGCTACAAAGTGTTGTTCAAGAAAGGGAATATGACGTATGGTATGAAAAGACATGTTAACGTAATCATATGTGTCTTATTAACATTTTTAGAACTAGCACTTTAACATCTGATCATATAGAGTAGGGTGGGAGAAGACGGTACATATTTAGCACACAATATCCAATTATCCTGATCGTGTTTTAAACAACTAACCACGGTCTGAGTCGTAAGGATACGGTTTTATAATTCTTTGAATGTTCTTTGTTTACTACCAAATGGGACGAGAAATTAGAATGAAAAGGTGTCCCATATTCCCCCACCCCGTACTATATATGTTCAAAACTTTATGTTGAAAATCACTTTTTCTCTCCTGTCACTTAAGGTATGAAGCAGTAGAAAAAGAAGAAGACGAATAAAGTGAAACGGATACAACGGAAGTAGAACATTCAAGCCATACTAAAAAAAAGAACGTAATGTAAGCATGTTCACCATTGCTGCAAGAACTTCATTTGTATTTTATACTTTTTATACTGTACAAATAAAAAAAATCTTAGTGGATTTAGTTGAATTATATATTAATACCGTTGGCAGCGAAATGAATTTAAGGACCAACAGAGAAACAGAAATCATTCAAATTTTAAGATTTTATACAATTTTAAATGAAATGGCAACGCTTTATACAATTAGAGGTGATAGAACCAGTTGATGATTGCAAAATGATGTTACGTATACTACAAGTTATTACATTAAGAGGGCACGCACTGTTCTGGAGAAATGTTATTATTATGATTTTAGAGATAACGAATAAAAATATTTACACGTAAAACAAAAGAAGAAAGGCGTGTTCAATCAAGAAGTCGAGGTTCTTAACGAAACCCGATGCGCGAAGAATTAGTTTCTTGTTTTATAAGTAAAGACCAAGACGGATTTTCGCCACTGGAGGCGATAGAAGAAGAGGAAAAGCAAATACGTTTTTGTCAGTTTGAAACCGTTGGAAATGAAAAACATACTGTTGGACTTATGAATTGTATAACCATATGTGGTAACCATAGTATGTGTGTATGAGCCATGGCAACTATTCAACCTACACCGTATATAAGAGAAGACGGAACAGCTGGAAGAAGATTTGACCAGGTACAAAATATGAATTAGATAAGTTAACGATGGGTTGTAGTAATAGTTTTATAAATATTTTAAAACTAAACATGAGTAAAATAAGACGTGCGTTTCGAATTAGTCTATATGAAGTATGCGATGGGGAAAGATGGGACATATTTTCATTCTATTCAGGATATTTGGATACGATGTGCTAAAGGTGCCCCGTCTCCCCCCACCCTACTATATTGTATATATTATAAGAATACGGTTGGTATTTGATGAATGTACTTGTTTGGTCTTGTATGGAAAGTTATCATGTGTTTAATATATCCGAATTGATGGTTTTATTCATCAGAAATTTAGCAATTTAAAGTTAATACAGTGGTTTTGTAAACAGTCCTGGTTGATAACGATGTATACTCTAAACGGTATGAACTTTATGCTGTAATAAATATAGGCCCATAGGATGACTATTCTGCAGAAACCATACCGCTATGTTACTGATGGTGGTCACTCCCATCAAAAACAATAATATTAAATGCATTACTTATTGACCCAAATACAAAAAATGCCCCATCACCCACCGCAAGCTATAAACAAACGTTATATTTAATGGGCAACGTTTTCTTTGTGTCGAAATAATTTACTAGAAAAAAATATTTTTCACGCAACAACAGAAAAATGATGTGATCAAAATATCACCATGTTACAGATGCTGCGTTATTCCCCCCCCCCCCCCCCCAAAAAAAAATGCATAACCCGCACCATGAACGATTAATAGATAGAATATATAATGTACCAGCATTGTATTCCGATAGTTTACTAAAATCGAAGTATTTTTCGTGATAGACTCTGAAAAAGATGATGTGATCAAAATATTGCAAGAATTTGGTAACTCCATATCTGATCGTTTGGAGTCCTACGTTCGCCCACTAGTTGGATTGCAAAGACAAGGGATTGAAAGTAAGGAGCTTTAATTAATGATTTATTTTGTTGCATAATCACAATGAATACTTTTCAGATCCGCTTCATACAAATTTTTGTACTAGTTATGGAGAATACAAAGTGAGATGGCGTATTAAGAATTGGAAAGAATGGAAAGGTATAGATGGCAATGAAGACCGTGACGAACTACAGGGTGCTCTTTTTCAAGGAGATATCGTATTGCAATTTGCATCGAATACTGATACCGATACAGATAGCTGTTGTCAAATGGTGTCAGCATCTTTCCATCGATAATTGTCGAACAATTACCAAATGATTTATTAGAGAAATAAATTTGGTAAAATAACATTTGTATAAATGGAGAAATTAAAATACAAAAAAAGTAGCAAAGAAAGAGAGCGCGGCTAGCTTTTCAAACTGCATGTGCGCTAATTCGAAAAACTTGTGAATTTTGTTAGAGAAATAACGTTTTCGGAGCAATCGAGCTGATTTAGTTTAAATTGCTATCCCAGAAAATGCGAGACTTATATGTGCCGAATACTTGATGAATCTTTGACATAGAAGCGGTAGTATATTACTTATTAGGTTTGCTTCAAAAAATAGTAGTGTCCGGAAAACTAAAAAACAAAATATATCCAAAAATCACAATCTAAAAGGGTTATATATTCCTATAAGACTTTTTTGATGCGTTAAAACTTTATTTATTTATTCGAAACAAACATGCGTACAATTGTAATAATAACTCTACGTTCCAATATAGTAGTTTCCACTCATGTCGTTATAGGAAGGGTATCTGATACGCAGAAAAAAAATAATCTAGAACAACAATTAGTCAATTAATGTAATCAACTATACACCCAAATAAAAGATGGATGCTTGTTCAATCAAGGAATCGAGGTTCCTAATGAAACCCGATGCGCGAACAAGTTAATTTCATGTTAATTAAAGACCGAACACGGAATCCAGCCACGCTGGGCAATAGATATAAAGAAAGCCAGCCAATCATTAAGAATAAAACAGTTGTACCATAGTATTTACTATGGCAGTACCGGTTGATTGTATAGGAACCATGATATGTGTATTATAAACCATGGGAACTGTTTAACTGCTATATCTGTACATAAGGGAAGAGTTGGGCAGACGAATTTGGCAAGCAGGTATATAGTATGTATGAAGTGAATAATACAGATATGTTTGCTTTGGCTTAATTAAATGTTGCTTGTTCAAGCTTACTTATTTACGTGAGTTTTCATTATTAAAAAAACAACGGCGAAGCAGTTTTTGTAAAACTCACTAACTGTTTTATTATATTCGATAATTGTATGTCAGTTTTATGATCGTTCGCAAATGCATGATGGAATGTACTAAAACTATGTTTTAAATACTACTTTAGAAACAGTGAAATCGGTTGTGCCAAAGATACAACAAACTATTGCGGTGACGATATTGTACGTGACCGCTTGGAGGCGTACCTGCATCAAAACCTTTGAAAAGAACGATCCACGGGGACACGGTAAAATGTTTTAAACAATGTTGTAGATTGTTTAAAGGGTAAGATGGGACACCTTTAGCATATAATATCCAAACATCCTGATCGTGTTTTAAACAATTAACAACGGTCTATAGGAGTCGTAAGGATACGGTTTAATAATTCTTTGAATGTTCTTTGTTTACTGCAAAATAGGACAAGAAAATAGAACGAAAAGGTGTCCCATCTTCCCCCACCGTACCATATAATAAAAAGCACAAATAAACATGTCTCCGATGCACTTAGTCCAGAATTTTGTGTTAACTCAGCTATACAATAAAATGGTGGAAGACAATTGATAATCAACAATGCGGAAGAAAGATAAATATCCAAGATGAGCAGAGCGGTACCTTATGCCGTCATCGGAATAACATTCTAGTATTAGATAGTGATAATCTGTTTTGTTTTATATATCGAAGTAGTTGCCATTGTAATGTAATACATAATTGTTAACCGTTAGTTTAGTACTTTAGTTACTGTAAAAAGTATCATTCATAATTTTTTTTAATAAAACTGTAGAAATTATGTTGTTCTAATTGTCTGCATGAGGAATTAAATAAAGATTAAATGTTACATAGAAGACTGATTGTGTACATAGTGTATACCATAGCGCCCCTAGGGACAAAACGCGACGTATAAAGGTTTTGCGAAGAGAAAAGGAATTAATACATAACACAGAGCGAGTGCGTAAGTGGAACAACATAATATAAAATCCGATGATAAGATGCATAATAAATAAATAAAAATAACAGCCCGCAGCCAATATCTGTCAAAACTGAAACAAGCAATTAGGAATATGCATGAAGCATAAAAGCTGAAATATCAAGCAATAAATATGGAAGAAAAACCGTCAAAAGGGAGTGCCAGCTTCGGTGAAACAGTATTTGCTGGTTTAGAAAGAGCATCACAACAACATGAATCTGACTTAGTTATAGATCTTGGGGTAGACAGACTTTTACATTGGATCGGTGTTTATGCTACAATTGGTTTGGCGCTTGTTGCTAAAGTTAGCATGTATATCGGTAAGTATCGTCAGTGTATTAAATAAACACTGAAAGTTTTAAGTCAATTAAAATTATGCATTGTAGGGTGGGAAAAGATGGGACACCTTTTCATTCTATTTTATCATCTTATTTGGTAGTAAATAAAGAACAATCAAATAATTATAAAACAGTAACCTCACAACTCCCATAGACCAGCATAGTGAATTGTTTAAAACACGATCAGGATATTCGTATATCATGTTCTAAAGGTGTCTCATCCTACCCCACAGTACTATATGTTTTTATATTAGACCCAAACTTATCATGCTTCCCAACCGAAAAAATATCAATCGAATATACGGTTCCTTTTATTGCGTTTGCTGATACATACTGCTGGGGTTCCCCCAAAGCGGAGACAAACCATATGTGTCATTTGCCGAAGAACTCAACAAGTTTAATGAAGAACCCGGAAGTCTTCATTTCATTTATTCAATGGTTTCCGTACATGACGTTATTTCAGGTAATATAAATTCATTGGCTGTGCTGTAAATATATACACCAAGTTAGCGATATTAGTTATAGTGGGGAAAGACGGGAAAGACGGGACACATTAACACATGTTATCTAAATAACCTGATCGTGCTTTAAATAGTAAACAACGGTCGAAGGGAGTCGTTAGGACACGTTATTTTATAAACCTTTGAATGTTCTTTGTTTACTACCAAATGGGACAAAAATAGAATAAAAAGGTGTCCTATCTTCCCCCACCTTACTATAATTGTCTTATGAGCATTTTTAAATACAGGGTTTGATGTTAGCAACTCCAAATGCAGTCTGGCACTTCCTGGTTGGAGGTCGGTTGTACGGCCATCTTAAGTTTGTGAAGCTTCTGATTAAGACAATGTTTGACAAATTTGAGAAGTTGAAAGGAGTCTATTATCGTCAAACTGCGTACGACACAGACGGGGAAAGTTTTGACGATTTAAAGAAGCATCTCAGCAAAGACAAAGTCAACGAAGAAAGTAAAAAAAATATTACTATGAAAAATTGTCATTAAAAACATCATATAGTAGGATGGGGGAAGATGGACATCTTTTGGTTACCATTTTTCGTCCAATTTAGTAGCAAACAAATGACATACAAGTATCTATAAAACCGCATCCTTACGACTCCCATATACCGCTGTTAATTGTTTAAAACGCCATCAGGATATTTGGAAGTTATGTGCTAAAGGTGTCCCGTCTCCCCCCACCCTATACTATATTACTAATTGTATACGTTTCTAGGCAGCCGTGATGAGAGTAGACCGGTGCACAAAGTGAATCTTGTTAAGGTAAACTAATAACAGGAGATTGTTGAAGTAATCTGTGTTGATTTTCTTTCTGTTTTGACATCAAACAGAGTAACAGCGTCGTTGAAACGAGTTTCATAAATCCCGAAGTACCATTAAGTCCAACACCATCTAGTCCAACACTAGAGAGTGATGAGATAGAGACACTTATCAACGAAACAGGTAAAAATATTTTATCTGCTGCATTATCTTCATTCACCTACCAAAGGTCCTGGAGCGGAAGAATCCGGAAAATCAGCTTCCGAATCAGTTAGATGTTGCAACGTGTTCACCCGACTCATGCGACCGGTAAGAAAATTCGACTCTGCTTTATAAAGTGTCATGTTAAAACTATTTTTTGTACAGTGCCAAGTTTGTTGCAGAAAGCGTCCATATAAGATAACTGACGACCATATTGCTTTGGGTATGGTGCAAACATAAATAGCCTTAATATTTTGATTCTTGTACGCTTAAATTCACAGTAAAAATGAAAACACCAGAAGCACAGAAAGCTGAATGCAGCAAGAAACTGAGTAAAAACAAAGAAGGTATTAGTCTAAACACATTAATATTTTCCGTTTTAATTCCAAATTAAAAAAAAATGTTTTGTTTCAGATACGAATAAACGTAACTGTTCAGAGGTGGGTTGAGTTTTGTTCGGAACTAGTTAATTTATAAAAAAAAAACAATGTGGTATACTTTATAAACAGAAGCTCTGGGACAGAGTGCTTGGGAAAATGAGAGACCGTCATTTATTTTCAATGATCTGTTTTGAGAACTTTGCTTCTATGCAGCATCTACCTTATATTTTATCAGGTTTGCAACACGGTTTCGACTAACGCCTAATGGGGAAGTTATGTTATGTTATGTTCATTTTTCACAGTGTTTAAACTGATACCACCGGTAAATGATGGTAGAAAGAAAAAACGTGGTGAAACGCCTGGTCGATTTCCTTTGCACGAAGGTATGCTGTATCTTTGGTGCCATAAGGATAACTTTCAGACTACGTTCCTGGTCAAACGCTACACAGTAAAGCATTTGTGTACCGCATTGTTTGCATGCATTTGGTTAGTCATCATGATCTACCTTGGAATTGTTTCATGGGATAGTCCCAGAGACACCGAGACGTTTCCGTGAGTATAAAAAAGTATAGACGGAGTTTTTTATAGAATCACATAACAAAAACCACAAGTTATAAATCTCCATGTACAGGTGTACACTTCCAGGAAACACGATATGCATCCTATGTACATTGAAAGGCAAAAGCGACGTACTGGCTTTACTTATCTGCGATTGTGTTATACTGACAGCAGTGTCTTTGGTATCTTTGTTTTATTGGATTTTCTGGCGAATTGGGAGCGAACGAGCAAATTGCAAGTTTTTTGAAAAACTAAACAGCGACTCAACGACAGCATTCCAGCAGACCGAAACAGCAGAAAATTTTGAACGGGATCACAAAGCGGTTCACGACGGAAGGTACGACATTTATGTTTAACAAAAATACCATATTTTTATAGTGTGACTTAATTAATGTGGGAAAGCTACACATTGGTGTTTATTGGCCACAATGCCAACTACTGCCCATTTGTATAAAAAGACAAAAGTCTGGCTGAGTGTAGCGTCATGTAAACAAAACAATAATGAAAAGAGATTGGTCTTCGATCGCTGAATGAACACAGTGTCATAGTCTGTGACGTTGCTTATAGTGATTGAACCAAGCTCAAACTCGCCTGTTTACACGACGCTATAATGTATTGTGCGTCCAGGGCGGGATAGCGTATTGTGGCACATATGTTAAATAGCATTGATGCTTCGGTAGGGCACAATTCAATGAAGAGATGGTAAAATTCATGAAAAACATGGAGAAGTTAGCAATGAATTTATTAAGTGACCGGAAAGTGACCGCGAACGATTCTTCATAATAACACGAAGATTTGTGTTTATAACTCTGCATGTAAACACATACATTATGCATACACGTTCCTTGTGTTTTATATGCGGACTTCCGCTAAAATAGTTGAATTATCACTATGTGGTTTATATTATAATTTGTGTGTGCTTGGTTTTCTTTGCGTGAGTGTTAAAGTATAGTAGGGTGGGGAAGATGGGACACCTTTTATAGCGCATAATATCCAAATATCCTGATCGTGTTTAAAACAATTAACAACGGTGTACGGGAGTTGTAAACAAACAGTTTCACAATTCTTTGAATAGTTTTTGCTTACTACCAAATTGGAAGAGAAAATAGAATGAACAGGTGTCCCATCTTCCCCCACCCTGCTATATATATGGAGTTAATAAATAAATTAAAAATGATAAAACAACTAAAATATTTCCCAACAAGATAAAATTACATTCGCAAGCGTTCTAGAAGCAAGACTAGCTTCGCGGATGGGGATTTTTTAACGCGAAGTCAAGTTTAGACTTGCGTAGACATATAGTAAACAATATATCGACGCCTGTTTATGGTTACGAAATGTAACCTTGAAGGAAAGAAGAAACAAACTAAACAATAATCCACATACAGCTTGAAAAGAAAGCAAAGTATTTATTTATAGACAGTTTTGGTAAGAAAGGTACGAAGAAATCCAAGAGGCCCCAAATATATAGTAGGGTGGGGGAAGATGGGACACCTTTTCGATTAGTTTTCTCTTTCCATTTGGTAGTAACAAATGACATTCAATAAATTATAAAACCGTAGCCTCACGACTTCCACAGACCGTTGTTAATTGTTTAAAATACGATCAGGCTATTTGGATATTTTGTATTAAAGGTATCCCATCTTCCCCCACCCCACTATATATATGATTGCGCAATATAAACCAAGTACTTTGACCAGCAACGTGATAGAAATTAAAAGTACCAACAAATGGTTATGGAAAATACAATATTGAACAAACTTTTTTATACATGTTTTCAAAATGTTAATACTGTGTACAACATGTCAGGTGTTCACGTCAGTTATTATGGTAAAATAAATTAACAGAAACTTCCACAAATGTAAATAGGCGCAAGATAAACTTAAAAAAACTATGGTTGATAGAATGTTTAGTATTAAAAAAGTTAATACGTTTTGTTTTGTATAATCAATTCTTCTCTGGTTAGCTGTGGTGGATTTTACGTCATGATAATAAGGGTGATATTGCACTCGGTCGCCACCGGGCGACAAGGTTAAAAATAAAATCTGTATGCACTTTGAGTTTGGTATTAAGCTGCTTGTTGTCGGCGGCTGTCAGGTAAAAAACCTGGCATTGATTGGGCACGAGCGAGTAATATATTTATAAACCCTAATATAATCAACAAGCAGCAGTAAGTGCTTTAATAAACGCTACACTTACTCAACTTCAAACTTTCAAAGTTCAGCAGTATTTTCAGCAAATTAATCTTTTTTGCTTTGTATATTCCAGTATTATTAAATGAATAAACGCAACAACAGATGTTATATTTTATATAATTTACCTTGTGCCTACTTACGAATTACCACATATAGGACAAGGTAACATAAAATAAGTTTTCATTTTCCCTTCTTGACCCATTTGGTGGTAAATAAAAATACAAAATTATATAACCGTAGCCCGGCGACAATTTTTTCAGGTTTGTGCGTTTTTTTTTTGTTCGAAAAAACTTATACGAAAGGTATGTAGCCTTTAAGTAAGGATATAGCAAGAGTAATTGAAACTAGGGCGCCACCTGACGTCATGTAGTGTTACACTTAAACAACCGTTGTCAGAAGAATTCTTGCTTTGTATTTAGCTGCCAAGGTCTACTGGAAAATGATTTTAAATACGGTAGCAAGGGAAAACAAGAGTTTCCAAAGCGATGGAAATAACATAACACGTTGTATATTCATATAGAAAGCAGTTGTGCAAAATACGAAATTAAGAAAGTTATTAAACAAGTACACACCTTTGAAACATTACAATACACATATATTTGCGCAGTACAGTAATAATCTTGAAAATGCAACAAAATTTGTCATTCACCGAAAACAAACATTAAATAACGTTTCAACTATAGGTGTTCATCCTCATTCAGTTGATTTTGCTTCTACAAGGTTCGTAAACTAAATTTTCGACAAGATCAAAGTTATTACACAAAAAAGCTATCTAAATACACCTTGTAATAAACATACAACATTATGTAATTTTTAAACCACACATCGGTTAAAACTTCAATCCCACCTTCGGTTGTCAGACTTCCGGTTTTAACGAACAAACTAACCTGATTTTATTGAATACTAGTGATTTATACCCAAAACATTTGTTTAGTAGGTCTGAGTACGGTATACGTCGTGGTAGAAACATTATACAGCCCTGGCGGGGAGGGTATGGCCACTAACTTATATCCAGAGTAAGGGTTATCTCCGGAATTTCCACTTTTGAGAATCTGACTGTGGATTACATGTCCTTAACACAGCTTTGTAAATTAGATTCGGTTGTAGAGAAGCTTCTATGCATTTCCCGGTTGCTTGGTTTATTATAGTACCGCCCTTTAATAAACAAGTATATTAAATGAGAGCACAGCAATACAAAACAATTAAAAATAACCGTACCTCATATTAACGTATAAAATTACATAACAGTGGGAGAAGATGGGACACCTTTTACCTTTAGCAGATAATGTCAAAATATTCTGATCCTGTTTTAAACAATTAACAACTGTCTATGGGGTCGTGAGAATACAGTTTCATAATTCTTTGAATGTTCTTTGTTTACTACCAAATGGAACGAAAAAATAAAATAAAAAGTTGTCCCATCTTCCCCCAGCCAACTAGATATTAAATCTGCCTTACCAAATCAAACTTCCAGATCTGAGTTTCACTGTCCATCATTTTGTCTGATGTACAATCCTGAGTTATAACGTCATCACCACTTGCATCCAAGCACTTTTCGCTTACCTGATTATAACGAATCTCGTTCTTCGAGGTGTATTCAAAAAACTGTAAAGTAACACAATATAAAAATAAAATGCAGATATAGTAGAACGGGGGAAGATGGGACACCTTTTGCGCATAATACCCGAATATTCTGATCGTGTTTTAAACAATTAACAACGGTCTATGAGATTCTTGAGCATATAGTTTTACAATTCTTTGAATGTTCCTTGTTTACTACCACATGGAACGAGAAAAAGATGTCACAACTTCCCCACCCTACTATATAGTAGGTTGGGATAGGAAGGGACATCTTTCCGCTATTTTTTCCCACTCCATTTGGCAGTAAACAAAGAACACCCTAAGAATTAAATAACCGCAGTCCTGCGACTTTAAAAGGTGTTGTTATTTGTTAAAAACACGATCAGCAAATGTGGGATTTAAGTGCTAACGGTACTTCACAGATTTATATCTAAAATAAAATGTAACCCCATGCCCAATTATTTTATCACAATAAAACACTCCTTTGTTGTTACCTGGTTCGACATACCATGGCATTGATACATTTGAACAACAGCTTGATTCGTTGCATCAAAGCTCACGTCCAAGCAATTATCTTTAAGCAATACGCTCTCAATCTGCAAACATTTATAGGCTCATCATTACATTCGTTAGTTTGTTACTAATTTAAATTAAAGCAGTATTTGTACAGTTGTTGGTCGACTAAAATAAGAAAACCATTGAAGTTTAACTGTTACCTGTTCATTAAAAGATGTTACTACTTAAAAAAAACATCGAATTTCTGGAATTCGTATACAGAGACGGTCGTACCGGTCCATAGAACCCAGGTCTATCCTCAGGTACGGACTGCTCAGGAAAAACGTTGTCAAGATACCATTTAAAGTCGTGACATTTCAGTCTCTGTCGGAGCTCTTTTCTTTTTGTGACATCGCCAACATCTTGCTGTAAATAAAACACTGTTATGTGATGTCCGGCGCCGTGGCGCAGTTGGGTTAGCGCGCTTTTATCGAACCCAGATGTAATGGGTTCAAGGTTCGTCGTTGCTACCTTGGTGGGTGAATGTGCCGTTGGGCAAGACACTTTACGGCAATTGCTCCAACCCAGTGGTCACTAATGGGATGTTAAAATTACCATCCACACACAAAAAAAGAAAAAATCCACAAAAAAATAACTCACAAGTAATATACTTAACTCGCGAGCTGGCGCAAGGTATGAACATTCGTGTTATATAACGACTGTCGTTTTCCGGCCACCCGGGGATAAAGTAAGTTACATTCATTCACATACAGCACAAGAAATGAAATGCCTGATTTTTAAATTACGTTTCGCTCAGAAAGTGGAACTCGAACGTAGAAATGCCTCTTGTAATCATCCAACCATACTTCAGCGAGTCGCATCACGTTTTTCCAGAAAGGGGCACGCGAGTATGTGTTGTGGTCACGGGATACGTGCCCGATATGTGAGCAGGGAAATACCTTCATTGAACCGCCACACATCCATGTCTGTATGAAAACACATCATGAAACATATACATTGAAATATATGGTGTTTATGCCTGAATTTCAATCCAGCAATTAAGACTTTCCGAAAGCCTAATGAAAAATTGTCGGTAGTGACAATACCGTTTAAACAAAGATTGCAATAAGTGTATTAAACTGCGGGGTAACATACTGCTATGGATACTGTTATATACTTAAATATTCTGTTTTTGCACATTGGGCATCTTACCATCATATGTTATATGTAAATAGCACATACCCAGTATTATAAAACAACAGTGTTGCAGTCTTATATGAAGTACTGAAATTCAGTCTTTAAGTAAGACCTAAATGTAACAAACTTCCTGGTAATAGCAAGGCACTTTAAACCAAAACTGCAATGAACATTTATTGCCATTGGTTTAACTATAGCTTTTCAGTTCCTAAAAAGACAGACCTTTATATGCAAATGTACCGCGCACATGAGTGGTATTAAACAGAATACACGTTTTATAACGACTGTCCTCGCTGTCCGCC
Source organism: Ciona robusta (assembly GCF_009617815.1). Lineage (NCBI taxonomy): Eukaryota > Metazoa > Chordata > Ascidiacea > Phlebobranchia > Cionidae > Ciona > Ciona robusta. The sequence continues at coordinate 1,790,750 of NC_143238.1, read as the reverse complement.
ATGCAAAGATAAATAAAATAAAAGAGTCTTATTTGGTAGCAAACAAAAATCATTCAAAGAATTATAAAATCCTCACGACTCTCATAGACCGTTATTAATTGTTTAAAACACGATCAGGATATTTGGATGGTATGTATTAATGGTGTCCCATCTTTTCCACCTTACTATACATTAAATTAGCCTGATACTACATTGTACTTTACCCTAAATGATAGTTCAAGATTCTCTCCTCCCCAAACCTCCATCCCTTCATCATAGCTCCCCAGGTTGATAAAGAACTCTCTGTTGACGGCGAAAAGTCCTCCGGAGATTGTGGGAGTCATTATCGGTTCAGCCAAACTCCTCCGAGATTGCTCCTGCTTTTCACTCATGTACCGCCACTGGAAATAAAGCTGCCAAGTAAAGCCACCGATGCTGGGTGTGTAGGCACCGAAGTAATATCTGCAGAGGTATAGGTGAATGAATGAATGTAACTTACTTTATCCTCGCGTTGCCGGAAAACGAAAGTCGTTATTACACGGGTTTCACACCTCGGGTTTAACATATTTTTTGGAGGGGATTTTTTCATTTTTTTATGTATGGCTGATAATTTGGACGACCCATTAGTGACCACTGGATTGGAGCAATTGCCGTTAAGTGTCTTGCCCAAGGACATATACGCCAACAATGGTAGTAGCGTCGAGCCCTGAACCCATTACCTTTCGGTTACAGGCAGGTGCGCTAACCACTAGTTTGAGTGAAGTTTACGGTTTAGTTTTAGTTCAGTGGTTAAACATACACACACACACACACCCTAAAAAAATACTCAATTCAGTCATCTAGACTAATAACGTATTAAAACGCAAAGGCGTTTGCGTCGAAATATAAAAGTAGTCTAGTGAATGACTGTTACTTAATTAACCTCGCGTGACGCAGCAACGACATTCGTTATTCAACATATAAACAGGCGTTATTCGCACACCCTATGTTGAGTATGTTTTCTTACCAGTTACCACGATCGCAATTTTGTATGGTTGACAATTTAGAATTTTCAATTTGGAGTTTTAGACCATCGATTTCAGCCCACTGAGTAGGAGAAACTTTAAGCTAAGAATTTTATCCATGAACATTTACGTCCACAAATGTTGAAACATTTGGCACCAAATGCTATACGGTACTAAGGGTAAGAAGCTATACTGTTAGCATGCAAATTCTATAGTAAGTGTCCTAACCGTATTTTACATAGTTTTTATAGAGACTCGGGGCTGCAGTTATGTAACTGTAAATATTTACTGTTTAGAGCCGAATGGAACGTAAAAAGAGTGTGGCAACATGTCCCACTTTACCCAACACTAATATAGTGGACGTCGTAATACATCTCAGACGCTTTAAATATTATTTAATAATAGAGTCGAGAATCGTTTATTTATTTGCCATCGTGGCGCCCGAATCCCAAGAGATTTTCTGACATGACCATAAGCTTTGATCTTACTTAGCAAAATCATAAAATGAACTTACTGGAATGTTTTTGAATCAATATCATCAGTAACTGGAATGGCAACAACTGTTTTGTCCAAAGATATGGCTTCCAGTAAAGGCTCCAACCAGCCGTGTGTTACTTCACAATGACAATCAACAAACGCAATCACCTCTCCTAAAACGCATACATCATCAGATAAATTAAAATAAGTGACAGCATATGATATGACAGTAAAGATAATCCGTATCTACCTCTTAACAGCAGCAGTAATTATGGTTTACATTGTACTGGACACGTTAATTGTTATTGAATGTATAAGGCACCAGTGCGAAAGCTATTATTAGACAAGATTTTAGACATCATCAATAATTAAGGAATGACTGCAGGGTTGTGTTTACTCACTGTGAAAACGTGTTGGCAAAAGAAATTATAGATTATTGAAACAGAAAGTACTCACCGGCCTATTACGGTGAGTAAATATTGCGGTTTTCTTTCTTATATCCAGCAAAAGTGCTTTTAATCAGCACGGTCGCAGTAAGTCAGTTAGTATTGATTTTTTAGGAAAATCAATAAAGACAGTACCGCAGTGTTGCAAAGCGGGATAGCTGTTACACACAATCGAAAATAATTTAAAATCCACATTTTAACTAATATGTACTTGCCTACTGCTTGAGCAAGTCCAAGGAGTCGAGCTCTCATTAGGCCTTCTCTCCTTGCAGTTCGAATTAATTTAATCTTCGGCAGTTTCATGACGTAATCGTGAAGTTGTTTGCCCAGGTTTTCTGAACATTGTAAATACACAGTGATATACGTACATTACAGCCATTCAAGCACTGAGCCATATTTGCACTTAATGTTAGTACATGGAATTGATAATTAGGTTGTGTTTTATTTAGTGTAAATGCCAGCCCTATAACGCATATAGGTTGTATGGCAAAGTTGCTTACGTATTGAGCTGCCGTCATCCACCAGAATAATTTCTGTCAACAAAATATCTGGTGTGTTATGTAGCACACTATAGATAGTTCTTAACAATGTTGACCATCCTTCGTTATAAAACACAATGATAACTGATGCGTTTGGAAGTTGTGTGTAATTAAACGGCGGCCTTTCAATGCATCTGCAATGCAGCAATTTTTATATATATATATAGGCGCCATTTAGGCGCATGGACGCATTTCTCAATGGTATGGTAGGATGGGGGGAGATCGGACACCTTTTCATTCTATTTTCTCGTACATTTTGGTAGTAAACAAAAAACATTCAAAGAATTATAAAACCTTGTCCTCGCGACTTTCATAGACCGTTGTTAATTGTTTAAAACACGATCAGGATATTTATATATTTTGTGCTAAAGGTGTCCCATCTCCCCCCACCCCACTATATATATGATTAATATTTTATAACTTTTGTGTTGACGTATACCACTGAAAGTACAACCCGTAGCGATAAATGGTTTGGAATTTACAAAACCGTAACTCTTTTACAATTAAATTTCATGGTTAACCAGTTACCAACAGTCTGTGATTTTAAAACGCATTCACTTACAACGGGTGTCGAAACTCCTTAAGGCCTCGATGTAGTGAGATTTTCTCGCTAAGAAATTGATTTACGCCATATAATTCCCATAACTCAGCCTGTCTGGCTTCTTCATCATCAGTAAGGTTGCCTAGTATAACGGGATCTCCACGTTCCCCAATACCAAGCTGTCGGTTTGATGGTCGGGGTAGGGCAGGGGCGGAATAGTCGAATGGTTTGGTCGGATTGTACTGTGTATAAGATGATTCGTAGTAAACAACATATAGGATCTGTGCGTACCTATTCTACTTTCATAGATTATTGTAGCAGAGTGGTGTATGATTTTAATCCTATATTTCTTGTTCGTGTTTTAAACAATTAACATCGTTATTTTAAAGTCGTGATGATACGGTATTTCTTCAAGAACTCTTTGTTTACTATACCAAACGAGTTAAAAAAAGGATAAAAGCATTTTTCATCTTACCCAACCTTAATATAAATATGTATATGCTATAAAAAATATCGGTGCTGCGTAACCCTAATATTAAACAGAGTGTAAGATTTTTTGTTCTCAATATCTGCAACTCATAATAATTATAATTAATTATCATTTATCAAGTAAGATTACTTACAGTTGCCGATGTTGTCCTCTCTGTCTTCAATGGTAAGATTTCCGCAACTGAGTTTCTATCATATTGTACAATATCTTGTAATCCACTTCTACTTTGTAGTTCATCTCCCCAGCCATACAGTAGTATAAGCAGCGACGGTATAGAAACCAAAATAACACAGAACCGCAAACGGCAGTTCTTAATATTTCTCCGCGACATGATGTGTGTTCCAGTGTTTTAAAACTGTTACTCAACTCCTCATGATCACCATGTACCTATAATTAACTGCAGAAAAAGGGTAGTTATTAGTTATAGTAGGGTGGGGAAATATGGGACACTTTTTCATTTTCTCGTCCCATTTTGTAATAAACAAAGAACTTTCAAATAGTTATAAAATGGTGTCCTCACGACTCCTCGTCTCATTTGGTAGTAACAAAGAACATTCCATCTATAAAACCGTGTTCTCGCGACTCCTATAGACCGAATTGTGAATTGTTTGAAACATAATCAGAATATTTAGATATTATGTGCTAAAGGTGTCCCGTCTTCCCTCACCCTATTATATATAAACCGAGACTATAATGATCCGTTCTAAATAAGGCGTTCCACTGAAAAACAAACCTCTCCCTTATAACTGAAATTTCAGATGTTATACTTTCTCCGGGCTTACAATCTAGATCAACCGAAACCAAATATCCGCGCTCGCAACAAACGCATTTTAACATCTCTTATAAAAGAATTATTATTAAGATATGACTCGCAATAGGAGTCGTGATGATATAGTTTTGTAATTCCTTGGATGTTCTTTGTTTATTACTAAATGGGACGAGGAAATAGAGTTAAAAGGTGTCCCATCTTCCCTCACCCTACTGTACATTTCAAAGCAATCAGACAACAAAATTGACTGAAATAATTAACGCAACAAAATTCTATAAAGAAAATTTACGCACTGACATAACGCGAGGCTAAACTAGTTCGATGGACATAATATATATTCAAAACTTCTTTTGCTTCATAAACCAACGCAAACTTCCATAGCCCACTTCTTAGAACTGTTTTCTGACAAACACTGTTCTAAAACCATGCTGTACTTGCATTGTTTGCAAGAGGAGAGAACAAAATTAATGAAGGCAACGCACGAAGGAAACGCGCGGCACGTTCAATCCGAATGATTGTGAATCGGCGATCTACTGCCCTCAAGGTATTGGTAAGAAAAAGGCAGTTTGGTGCTATTTCTAGGGCTATGCTAGACGGGATTCGTCGGCATTGAATTTAAATTCTTTAATAAGTTATATATCGGATCATGCTTCATAGCAAATGTCATTTCATCTAACTGCTCTTTTAGAAGGACATTTACTGCGTTGTTATTTATAATGTTGTTGCAATATCGTGCGAGTTGGTCGAATGGTTACATAAACACCATGTCTACCCGTTTACTTTGATAATTGTATCGGAAACTTGAGTTCTTGACAATCTATAATCAATATTATAAACATGTTTTGCTGTAAACGAATTTCTACGCAGAATTTAATAGAGTTTGTAAAAGGTTCGCTTATGGTGTTTTACTGTTTTTCGTATATACATGGTACAAGGGAAATCCTGGTAACTCTAACTGTACAGTCTAAATTCCACACAGTACAATATTATCGTTGGCAATGACGAATTGCAATTTCCGTTCGCATTGATGATCGTGTCGCGCCCTTCAATACCCATACGTAAACCGTGGGATAATGCAGTTCAAATTCACATCACAACCACCGACATATTTTCCGTATAGCTCATGTATATAATTTTAATTTAAACAGTTTAGTAACAGGTGTATATGACGAACCTTCAGCCGAAGCCTCCATGGATTTTTTTAGCCCGAAAGCGCAACTTTCCCGTATACATATCATGTTTATTTTGACCACTGTTGTTTGATTAATCTACGTACCCCCTACGAAAATTTTATTGTTCAAAATCTGAAAATAATGTTTTTTTAGAATGTTTATATAAGACTTGCATTAAAAATAATAAAACTAACTAAGAATTAAGCTTTGTTTCTAACGACAGTCAAATCTACAAAGCAACAACAAACTTCTCGAAATTATTCAACCAATCAAAGCAATGCTATTTTTGGCATGGACAAGTAACCCAACAACTCGTTTCCTGTCAAAATGTAACTGTAGTAATCAAATATTAAATAGTTTCCGTAATACGATAGTGCAAATGCCTTTACGTGATCAACAGTTAAATAAAAGAATGTTTACGGAGTATTATAGTATTCGTTATTCAGCTTGTCCGTGTTTTGTATTATACTTCTTTGTTCTATATATGCGTTTGGAAATTTAACTTAAAAGCTAACAATTACAATTAAAAAATATGTGACGTCTCGGACTCGAATATAGTGGTAAAAGCGGTATATGACTTTCAACCAACAATAATGTAGATTCAATTCAGTAAAAAGTTTCATCAATTCCAAAAAATGACCTTTTCAGTTTCCATTAAGTGTACGGATATATACGTACTTCTCTGTCGTGTTTTAAACCGGTATGTATTGTGATCCCGGCAGCCCATGCGACCGATTAAGAAGAAAATCTTGTTCATGCTTCGTCTATTTTTATTGAACTTATTTTTCATTCAACACAACTAAATTGAACTTTTAATAAAATGCCCTGTGGGCTGACAATCGTGCATTTAACTATAGATCGTTTCAACAGCAGGTTATATGCAAACGGTATACAGACAAATATATGCTGCGGATTTTGCGTTACAAACATGTGGCGGATAAAACAACACAAAGCAAAACAATATGTTTATGGCATGCTTGATCGTGCGCTAAGCAGGCAGACACTCTTTAATTAAACGTCATGGAAAAAAAGATATTTACCTAGCTATATTGTGCATTGCATAAATATAATTTGTAATAAACATTCGCATTATTTTGTTTCCGGTCATACTACATAAGTAAACACCTCCAGGTACCGTACAATTATACCGTTAGTGACTGTGCAATTAATAGGGTACAAATTAATTCATGACTAATTTGGTATATAGGCGTAGTGTTAAAGGATGGAAAAATGGTTTTGTTGCCGAAATGTTCAGGTAAAGGCCTGATTTGATGTCAACTAATAGTCAAAGATAGCCGATATAGAAAGAATATGTTATCTTTTACATCTGCCTGATTATTTTGGAAAAGGTGAATTAGTAAGGCAATTAGCTGCAATGAAAAACAAGAACAAATATTTGACGGAAAAGGATAAATAAGTGTCATTCATTTATTCATTCATCAACTTATCCGTGCCAATTTACACTCATTAACGTAGCATGGCGATGAGTAAGGACAGCATTAAAACGTAGAAAGAAATTGTCGCCCTTGTTGTTTTGCTGCTGCAACAGATATTTATGTCGCGAGTCGTATGCACGACGCTTGATAAATTTGCAAATTCATTCACGAACTTGAAGGTGGTTTGGTTGTTGACACGATCAAAAAACTGGTAGCGGCACTTCGTTTTACTGGCTGTAGAAATGGAGGTAAATACATTCTATATTAGTTAAATATAGGTATATAAGTTAGGTATATACGGTGCGGGAAGACATGACCCCCTTAACACATATTTTCCAAATATCCTAATCGCGTTTTAAACAATAAACAACAGTCTATGTAAGTCGTGATGATGCGGTTTTATAGGTCCATATATATTACATTTAACGTCCAGTTTGGAAGTACACACGGATTATTTACAGAATTATAGTAGGGTGGGGGAAGATGGGACATCTTTTAATTCCATTTTCTCGTCCAATTTTGTAATAAACAAAAGAACATTCAAAAAGTTAATAAACCGTATCCTCACGACTCCAATAGGCCGTTGTTAATTGTTAAAAAACGATTAAGATATTTAGATATTATGTGCTAAAGGTGTCCCGTCTTCCCCCACCCTACTATATACAACATACTCTCAAAAAAATCATTGTTAATTATTAAAAACACGAGTAGGAAATTTGGGAGGTTATGTTCTGTCGGTACTATTCATCTTACCCGAAGTATAAACCATGGCCTACTAAAGATATCTTTAGTAGGCCATGATATAAACTATAAATTTTATAATAAATATTGGTAACGTACAAACATAAGTCGGGACAATAAGGCAGTTTCTCAAACACTCTTCTTCATCAGAACATGATAAGAGAAAATGTGGCGTCCAATATTGGTTACCGTTGACATTGAAGTCGTCATCGAGATAAATACCAGGTGTGAGGCTGAATAAATAAAGCAGAATGTTTATATTTTTTAGTAAGGATGTCCGGTGGGGTAAGATGGGACATGTTTTTATTCTCTTTACTCGTCCCATTTGGTTGGAAACACAGATTATTTTATGTAACCGTAGCCTCGCGAAATGTTTGTTAGTAATTGCTTAAAACACTATCAGGAGATGTGGGGCTTGGGCGCTAACGGTATCCCATCTTACCCCACAGTACTTATAGTATCACATTGAATAAGTTTAGTTAAAACATATCAAAATGCTATTTAATTTTTTTAAATAATACGTTTGCTAGATTGGATTATAATACGAACAAGTATCCGGAAGAAAGGCTTGGTGGTTTGTATCCTGTCCGTTTATTTTGTTCCGTTGCCAATCTCAACAACGTAGCTGACATGGCAACTGTTGTTAGTGTTCTGTGAAGTTAAAACAAAACATTGTTACATTTTACGACGGAAGTTTTCACTACCAATAACACATATATTTCGATAGACTAAACGAGTCAAGAGGAAATCAAGAAATATGTGTTTCAGTTAACAACAATTTTATTTTACTTTTAGATTAAATGCAATGCATAAAACAAAAACATATTAAAAACTAAAATCGTTAACACGCGGCGTAATACTGAACATACAAAGAAATGTGGTATAAGTTAAGACGAATATTCAGTACTTACTTACTGCTTGGTCTTCTGTTTCTGCAAAAAAAAAGCATTTTAAGTTAAACATGGAATAGTATATTATAGCGCCGTTTGAATATTTGTAGAAATGTATACCAGCATGTAACACTAACGGTAATTAATTTCGCTAATCTGATCCTGATCTGGTGATCAAAGATTTGAGTGATTCTTGTGTAATGAATACAGTCGAGATCTGGTGCTACGAAATGTTTAACAGACAAAAATCAACCTATTAAATAAGAGTCCAACCAATTAAATAATATAACATATATATATATTTCGCCTAAATTGCATCGTCAGTCTTTCATTTAAAATAAAGGGTGTAACACTCTTTTCCATATAGAGCATTTATATATCCGCGTAAATCCATTATATAAAAAATACAACTTACGATGATTGCCTGCGTCGACTCAAACTTCTCCTTGCCTCAATATCCTTGACCGCCACCAGCAGGCATAGCAACAAAACGGCAAGATAAAGATTTACCTTCATATTAGCTTAAAGTACCTATGTCTGGTCATATATTTTTAAGGTGGGGTAAGATAGAATATGATCTCATTATACTTTCTTGTCCTGTTTGGTTGCACATAAAGTATATTTACAAAAGCATATGACCGTAGCCCGGCGACTCTAAAATAACGTTGTTAATTGTACAAAACAAGATATAGTAGGATGGGGGAAGATGGGACACCTTTTCATTCTATTTTCTCGTACATTTTGGCAGTAAACAAAAAACATTTAAAGAATTATAAAACCTTGTCCTCGCGACCATTGTTAATTGTTTAAAACACGATCAGGACATTTATATATTTTGTGCTAAAGGTGTCCCATCTTCCCCCTCCTCACTATACAGAATACGGGTTATATGTGCCAAACGCTAACTTACCCTATCACTCCTACAGTAATATATAAGTAAATAGATCAGGTTACAAAATAACTTGATGTAGTGTAGAACTATTTTATCCAAAGTATATAGGAGATTTACTAATTAAGCATCTCTTCGTAATTGAAATAGTCTATTTAAAAAAAAAACTGGTAAACTATATAATACGTTTCATCTACGTTGTCAGGTAAAAACCTGTTTAGTCTACGCCCTTTTAGTCCAGAACCGTCGGATAAATTGCACAAGGAATAAATATTTAATAGCATAGCATAGCGCCTATGAGGTACTTGTGGTGTAAAACGTAACGCCTCTCCTATAAAGGCAAACAGTCGTCGTAATAACATTATCATGTATGTAATAGTATGGGCAAGGAATACCTCTAGCATCTAAATCCCTTCCCATATTTTCTTATCGTGTTTTGAACAAGTAACAACGATGTTTTAGAGTCGCGTAAATTTGGTTGTATAGTTCTATATACATTGTTTGTTTACTATCAAATAGAACGATAACGGAGAATGAAAACATGTCCTATTGTACCACCCCCTATTGTATAGTGGGACGGGGAAAGATGGGACACCTTTAGCACAAAATATATAAATATCCTGATCGTGTTTTAAACAATTAACAACGGTCTATGAAAGTCGTGAAGATGCGGTTTTATAATTCATTGAATGTTCTTTGTTTACTGCCAAATGAAAAGAGAAAACTAAACGAAAAGGTGTCCCATCTCCCCCCACCCTACTATACCATAAACTATGCTCTAATTAGTTTAGTTACAAACCTCCTGTAAACGAAACGATTCTGTAAGTTTTGACTGGCAGATGCATAATCAAAACTATCTTTTCCTACTAAAACGAAGTTCGTTTCTCTGACGTAGTTATACATGTTACTACTAGCTTGCGTATTTCCTTACCTCTCAGTTTACTGTATAGTTGTTATGCGATCGATTTAGGTATTGACTAATGTCATGCCCCGCGGCTTTCCTCGTGTGGCCCACTTGAATGTAATGACAACTTTGCATAGCAGGACTACATTCTTTGCATTGCAAACAAACGACTCTGAAGCACACCCCAACTTCAACTCCAAATAAAATATTAATACCACTAAGGCGCTGTCGCTGCGCAATATTGTGTCTGTTTCTTGCTTTCTCCTAACACAACACTCTTTAAATTGCTTCCCCAGAGAGCGTTTAGATCACGGATATAACGCTGTCTACTGACTAGAGTCTAGTAGTCTGAGGAGAAGTAAAATGCTGTTTCACTCACACAAATAAAAAAGAATAAAACGCGCACGCGCATCTCGAATGTCGGCAAAGGAGAGAGCATGATACACTCTCTTTCGCGAGTCGTTCCCGTTTACTATTGTAGCCAACGGAATCCAGAGCGTTTTATGTACTTTTTCTTCGTTTTGTGACTCCATCTAAATTTATAGGAAAAAATAAACATTTCCAAACACATAATATTTTATAATAAACCGTTTGTTTAAACTTTTTTAATTAAATTTATTAAATAATTAAGTTTCCCAAACAAGCGCTAAACTGTAAGCCTTAACCTACCAAATAACCAAACTGACGTAATAAACTGGAATAGTTAATGTAGTTTTTTTTTTACAAAAAACAGCTGAAACCTCCGAAAACCACTGTGCGCCTATCTTTTACAATGGAGACCAGGCAAAATCGGGACGGAGTTGGCGGTCACGTGAATGAAAAAAAGAATGTATCACAGTTTTGGGCAGTTGCGCGTTCTACTCATTTTTATTTCTGTGGTTTCACTTGACTGAAGCAAGAAAAAGGCGAGTAAGTCACATAGGTTTAAAACCAAGGCAAAAACTGATCTGACAACCTGCTGAATATGAGTCACGACAAAATACAGACCAAAGGCGACGATTATTCATACCTGACATTTCTGGTCGTGGTTTCCACTACTTACCTAAGGCTACGATAACTTTAAATTGTACTTGAATGAAACATTAAATCTGATTTAAATTGCTGAATACGTAATGTTGCTGAATAATATGTTCAGATATGCCTCATACCCTATTACATCTAATGGTGTAACTGTAACAAATACGACGTTTAAAACGTAAAATTACAAGTAGTTTAAACGATTACAGTTGATTGTCGATATAGAAGGTATAGTATACTATAACAGCAAACCACTTATCTTGCTGGTTCATGCTAAAAAGAAAACCACTTATCTTGCTTTTGGCTAAGTTCTTGTCTACATACCAGTTGACTCAACTTGTCTGCGATACCGGAAAATCCTATACTCTCTATGATATGCAGTAGACATGTTTTTATTCATTTTTATCGTCTCATTAATAGTAAACAGAGAACATTCATAAAATTATATATCCGTATCATCACGACTCTAAAATCACATTGTTAATTGTTTAAAGCACGATCAGGGTAATTGGATATTATGTGCGAAAGCTGTCCCATTTTACCACACAGTACTCTACGTCTTTTTTAAAGGTTCAGTTAATGTTTGTATATAGACTTGTAAGATGTATGTACATAAGAATGTCACTGTTACAAGTTAACTGTGTTACAACTCTGTTTAAGCTGACTGTATTATAAAAACACACGTATCCATGCGACCTGCTGTATTGTACATGTATGCAAATACAAATTAACAATCAACATATATCGTACTGTGGAATAAGATAGGAAACCTTTAGCACGTAATATACAAATATCTTGATTGTGTTTTAAACAATTTACAACGGTCTATGGGAGTTACGAGGAGGTTTTATATTTCTTTGAATGTTCTTTGTTTACTATCAAAGGACGAGAAAATGGGACGAAAAGGTGTCCCGTCTTCCCCACCTCGTTATATTGCTAAGTTAACACAGCAGTATCCGGCGTGCGAATTCCCCTACGAAATCGTATGCAAACCAGTGTCCAAGTCCGCACGCGGCAGCGAAATCCAGAAAAAAAAACAGACAAAACCGTCGAATTCCGGATACTGTGTACAGCCACCTTTAGTCTACTGTAATGTACCGCCCAAAATGTCCGTTCTTAAAGTTAAATTTCACAGGCCGACTGTCATGCGTGACGACGAATGTTTTAAAAATCAGCGACTAAGTCTTGTATTTTACAGCAGCGTTGGAGAGAGGTTGGAAAAATGTTATAAAGCAGTGCCGTTAAAAACGTGTTGTTCCCAAATTCAAATGCCAAATTCAACGCTAAAGTTAGTTTACAAGCAAACACAAAAATACCTATCGTCAAACAATGTATAGTTTTTCACATCGGGTCAGTGGCCGTCACGCAGACATCACACAGTTGTATTATAATAGGCCATGACACCAAATAACACACACATAATAAACAAGGCAACGATTTTTCCAAACGACGGTTCAATTTAATATCCTATATGTCCTATGACACACAGCGTTGCAATCATGCGGCAATCTCCCGTGAGAGAATAATAAAAAACTATACAGAAAACTTTACAAGCTATACTGCAACCAAATTAATTGGTTCTATATGACAATAACACCATGTCCAAGATATTAATGTAGCATTGCTATAAGCAAAGACAACATTAAAACATAGAACGAAGCCTCTGCTCTTGTTGTACTATTGTTTTTGTTGCAACAAACGTTGATGCTCCGACTTGTGCGCACAAGTGCTGTGTTTGGGTATTCGTCAGGGAACTTGAACCGTGTTTGGTTGTTCACGTATCTACGGAACGAGTCACGGCATTCCCCTAAACTGTCTGTAAAATGTATGGAGTTTAGATAATGTTATTGCTGTTTAGTAAAGTTTCAGTAGGGTGGGGTAAGATGGGATATGTTTCATTTTTCCTTCTCTTATGTTCACATAACAGTAAAAAGATATAGTAATGGTGGGAAATACGGGAAACCTTCAGCACATATTATCCAAGTATCCTGAACGTATTTGAAAAAAAAGGGTCGAGAAAAGGTGTTCCATCCCCCCCATCCTACTATATTTATAAAACTGTATAACCGTAGCTTCGTGACTCCGGGGAATTGAAGTGATTGTTCAAAGCATGTTAAGAAAATATGGGACTTAAGTGCTAACAGTACATCATTCTTTATGTTATATGTATAAGCAACAACCTACCAATATTGAGAGGAACTATAAGACAGTTTTTCAAACACCGTTGATTTGAACATGGAATCAAATGTGGTGTCCAGTACTGATTGCCATTAACGTTGTAACTTAAACCAAGGTATCGAGCCCGGTAGAGGCTGCAGTAATGTAAGGTTAAGTTTTATGTCCTAACTATATGTAAGTATGTAGTTTATTAATGAATGAAACTTTTATTTACTTTTATGTAATTAGTTTTTGGAAAGGCTCTACTTTTTCATTTTTTTGGTAATTTCAGGCTGACAGTTTCGACGAGCCAATGGTGACTATAGTGGGTTGAATCAAAAAGATTAAAATCGTTTAAACTCTGTGATTGAACCGACTGCCGTTTAGTGTCTTGCCCAATTACACATACGCCCCCTATACCAGCGATGAGCTTTGAATTCAAAACCTCTGAGTCAGGGAAAAGTAAAACCGCTACACCATACGGTTCCGGACGGTCAAGTGTAAAAATTTGCAAACATGTTTTATATACGAACGTGTATCCAGTAGAAAACAATGGCGGCTTGAACCCAATCCGTTTCCTGCCTTTTGAGGCAAGTTTTAACAAAACAGCTGTCGTGACAAACGTTTTAAGTGTCCTGCGGAAATATAAACTTAATTCAAAAAATATTCAAATATTCACGAATGCTATTTAGATTACATTACCAAACCAAATTTTAAATCGATCGCCACAATCTGCCTCTAACCAAATTACTACAATCAATACTAATATTGATCGACGTTGGAACCCATTGCTGTCTATATATATACAAAAATGGCGATATATACATGAACAAAATGGGATTTGTTATACACTAAAGTAACACATCTAACAGTTTAGCCAGTCTACAATACGAATGTTTAATTAATACTTACTTCGAATTAATAGGTAACTTTGGTTTTTTGGGCTTCTTTGGCTTTTTTATTCTAAGAAAGATAAATATTTCTAGCTAAAAATGTTTAATGAATACCATTTAACACACAAAACTAACACATATAATTTATTTCTTTAGCAACAAATAATCCAAGTTAACACACAATTATATGATAGTTCAGCCTCGTTTTTTTAGATATTTGGTAAGACGTATTTATTAATGAGAACATTTATTAGGTGTATTAGCTAAATCTCACTTGGTTCCTTGATTGAATGTAGAAGTTCCTCTGTTGTTAAAACCATATCTACTGGTTCCACTACTGGTTCTGCTGATACCACTTCTGCTTACGCCACCTCTACCTCCACTACTCCCACTTCCACCTCTCCTCGCATGTATTTCATCCGCTACCGCCAGCAAAAAGAGCAGCAGGATTAGATAATACAGATTTACTCTCATATTAAGTAGAATTCTACGTCTGATAGGTATTGTATGTACTATATACTGTTGTATATAGAATCAGAGATTACTAAATAATCGCCTACAGTTAGCTTAATAGTTGCTGTAAAACCAATACAACGTTTTCTACGCTTCCATCTTTATATATATATATAATACTAGATTTAAACTAACCAGCATGCATTGCGTTTGGTGCAGAATATCTTAACTCATGCGGTCAAACACAAGCTTATAGACAACGCCCCGCAACGCGAAACCATCCTATTAGGAATGAATATTTCATGGGGTAACAGAAAGTAGGTTTAAAGGTCTTCAAATTTTTAAGAGTAAGCTGAAGCTCCAACACACGGCGGTACTTAAAACAAGTGGTATTCAAACCTTCGCACTGTGAAAAATGCTAAAATATACACTATATTCGATTTAGTTTAGCTGCATGACTCAAAAATCTCCAATTTTAGTGAATACTTATATTGGCTGTTGTAACGAAATGAGCGCTTTCTTTTTTTCTTCAAGCTTTCTTTAATGTTTAATAAACAACACACAACAATGTAAACACTTCGTATACCCAGGCCTTCTACTACTGCATTGCACAATATAGTTGTCAATTGATGAAACGTTTTGAGATATTAAACAGCTGTCCGTCGAAGACTATCTGCTTAACTTGAACAATAATAACCATTAAGATGTTTTAAATCTTTACTTTAAACAAACTAAAAAAATGAAACAAACTATGTTTTTTAAAGCAGAATAAAATATAAATATCAAAGCCAGGACAAAAATAAAACTATATATCAGAGGGTAGGGTAGATGGGACACCTATATCCCATCTTATCCCACAGAACTATACCTTTTTTTCTTTCTTGCTTTCTCTTAAAAATGTAATTATGTTTGTATGATGGCCTTATATCTAGGCCAAGAGCAAAAAAAAGCAAGATAGGAAACCACAGCTTTAAAAACCGAAGTCAAAAAAACTTTAATCAGCAACTGACTTGTCAGCTATTGAATAAAACATCAACTGTATTCATTAAGTATTTATAACTGAAATTTCCACAAACGCTTGGATATATGCCAGTAAACTTTCACATTGAACACTGCTAAATATTGCGTTCAAATGTGGTGGGGAGCATACGAATAAGACGCTTAATATTGTACAGTGGTTAGAATGATAAAATAAACCTCGGCAGGTGTTCTATTTTTTTCCTGTGTTAGCTTGCATGTGTACAAATTTTCATTAATCATTGAATAAATTGTCGTAAAGTGTATTATCAGACAAGGAAACATACCAACATCTACTCGCAATGACAGTAGCTTCAAACTATGAACAAAAAACTTTAGTGGACGATGATTACAATGATGAATATAGCCTGCAGCACTTCTTAGATTGCGTTCTGTATACTGCCAATTTTTTCGAGTGATTTAAATAGTTGAGATGTGAAATTACCTGTACCGTTGAATAACAGTGGTAGACGACGTTTAAACGTAGACGAGGTGGCCGAGTGGTTAAGGCGATGGACTGCTAATCCATTGTGCTCTGCACGCGTGGGTTCGAATCCCATCCTCGTCGATTGGGGATGTAGCTCAGTGGTAGAGCGCACGCTTTGCATGTGTGAGGCCCCGGGTTCGATCCCCGGCATCTCCATTTCTTTCATATTTATTTTTTACCCATCAAGTTTGAATTATTGGTAAATAAGAAACATATTTTTTGGTCGCGACTACGTTTGTGTGCCCAGTTTAAGTCAACGCATGAATGCAGCAATTAAACCACGTTTGTTTTGTGGAACATAGTAGAGTGGGGGAAGTTGGGACACCTTTAGCACATAATATTCAAATATCCTGATAGTAGTTTGAACAATTAACGACGGTCTATGAGAGTCGTGATGATACGGCTTTATAATTCCTTGAATGTTTCTTTGTTTACTACCAAATGAGACGAGCAAATCGAAAGAAAATTTATCCCATCTTCCCCCACCCTACTATATACACCGTATGTGCGGTTGTTCAATACCATGTCTATATCCTTTTTAGTGATTTTTCTGACACTACATAACTCATTATATATATTTGTCATGAGAACAAATCAACATAAATCAACAACCGCAGCAGAATCGTACAATAAACCACTCACAAATATGCAAGCAACTTTTTTTTTGGGAACTGTAGTTCAACCAAGATTGTTTTGTTATTTATTGGAACATATTTATCAAAATACTAAATTCACTTTTTCTTAATTTCTCGTTTAGCTCCTGCATTTGTTTCATCCTGGGTTTCATAGAATTTACGAAGCTGGCGAATTTTCTGTTGGTAAATAAGTAAACAACCTTAGATAAATTAGTTAAAGCGATCTAAAATATGCCGCTAAAATGAGCAAAAATAGCTTTTCATATTCATATTAAGTTATTTTTAGACTTACAACATTGCATAAGTTTGAATTTAAATAAAAAATGAACATTCTTACTTTAATTAACGCAGCGTTGCCTTCTTTTGTTGAAAATTCCTCACACATTGTCATAGTTTCTGAACTGTAAGGCAGTTACTTTTATGACTAACAGTTTCCTTATTATATAAACACAAACTTTTCTGTATTAAAGTTATTTTAAATAAAGGAAAATCTGTTATTGAAACATTATACTAGAAATTTTAAAAAATATAAAAATTTTAACATTTTTAAAAATTCAGACTGAACGACCCTTCTTCCGAGAAATTTTAAAAAAAATAGGTGCACGTATTTTCACACAATATAGCAGTGTGCAAATTAAAAGAAATGAGTGTTTAATGTTTTCCTAAATACCTGATAATGGCTGATTTATAGTTTTGCAGAACCATTCCCACTGCATTGAGAAGTGCAGTGATATCACCCGATAAAATAATGATATGAAGGGACATATTAATCGACTCATTAAACCTGAAAAGTGAAAAAAAAATAATTCAAAACTGAAAAAAATGATAGTTAAAAGCGAAAAGGTTATAGCCTACATAGATTCTTATTTTTTTTTACTCCTGACAATACAAAGATAAAGTTTAGACTTAAAAGAAATTTAAACACAACATTCATGTTTGTTAATAGTTTTATCTTATTTTAGTTTAATAAAACTTTTCTAAAAATAATTTATATATCCTATGCCCTATGTGTATGCAGACAACTATTCGCTAAAAAGTCAAATTTGTTCTTTGGGTTGGAGGTTACAGTCTGTTAAGGCTTTGTTTTTGATGAGTTAAAATTGTTACAAAATCAAACTCTATGATTGACTGAATGTAACTTACTTTATCCTTGCGTGGCTGGAAAACAACAGTTGTTATCATACGAGTTTAACACCTTGTGCCAGCTTACAATTACCATGTATGTTACTTTGTGGGTGATTATTTTTTTGATTTTTTTTATGTATGGCTCACTAGACATAAATTAAATAAATACATTAGAATCTAATTTAATATATTAGTAAGATAAGTATGCCAAAAACAGTAATCAGACTAAAATTGTTTATACAAAGATTACACATACTGTTGGGTGTTGGACTCATTGTTAGCAATGGTCATACAGTGTTCCGCAATGTTCTTAAGCTGTGTGATTGTATCTTTATCGGCGTGATTAATCAGCTTTTTACCAGCACTTAAACACACAGTCATAAACTCAAGTTGCTTCTTCCTGGATAAGTCTAAAAAAAAAAGAGAAATTTTAGTTTTTAACAGCATTAGGTGTTAAACCAGTGGTAGTTGGAAGCTGTTTTACCAGTGTAACAAATTTTCTTTTATACAGGTTTTCACACAACTTATTTTATAAACTTTATTGCAGAGCGCAAAATTTGTAGTTTATTTTTTTACTGTAATTTGTTTAATCGTGCACTTCAATAAGTTGATTGCATACCATCTAGAACTTAGCAGACAAGTTTTTTTGTAAGGTGGGGGAAGATCGGACACCTTTTCATTCTATTTTCTCGTCTCATTCAGTAGTAAACGAACAAAATTCAAAAATCATAAAATCGTATCCTCACCCACCCTTATGACTCCCATAGACCAATGTTAATTGTTTAAAACACAATCAGGATATTTGGATTTTATGTGCTAAAAGTGTCCCATCTTCCCCACCCTACTATATATTCTAAATGAACAAATTAAACATATATATATATTTTACAATTAATTTGTTATATATACAATTCTTTTAGATTTTTATTATATAACTGTGAATAATTGTAACTATATAAACATTTTTAAAAGCTTACTTGGGCACAAGAGAGGAATATATTCCGGTTTTTCATCTCGCAACACTGCTTTTAACAAACCCTCGTTAAACATAGTTGGAGGTAATGAGTACTGCAACATGAAAACAGATTACATTAAAAAAAAACATATATATATATATATTACTAAAGAACTTGCCAAAAAACTGTTACAGTAAAATTTGATACAGTTAAGGATTTATATTCTATGTGAATGAGGTCTTTTATTCTGGCAAGCCATGGGATTTAGGCCTGAGTTGAACCATTACCCCACTCTAGGGTGCGGAAATCCATTAGTGACCAATCGGTTGGAGCAATTTCTGTAAACTGTATTGCCCGAGGTCCTAAGGACATATACACTCATCAGTATGAAGCATTTATCATTTATTTACGATGCAATCATACAGAAAAAATCTTTTCATAAAAAATATGAAGTCTAAAAATGAAAATTTTCAAAATTTCTGAATAAATTTGAAAAAAAGGGCTAGGAACTTATAGGAAGCAAATAATTGACATTTTTAATTACAACTTACCACGTGGCAGACGGTAGACACCGCTTCCCAAGCTGTTTCAATCCTGTCAAACTTAACCATGGTTTCCAAGTATCGGGTGCTGAAACACAATATGTAATTGTATTTTAATGTTTATTGTTTTCTTTATGTTTGTCAATTTAAATTTTGAGTGAATGAATGTAACTTACTTCATCCTCCCGTGGCCGGAAAACGACAGTCGCAATAACACGAATGTTCATACACCCCTTGCCAGCTTATGAGTTACCAAGTATGTTACTTTGTAGGTGATTATTTTTTGGTAGATTTTTTTGGACAACCCATAAGTGTCAATGGTAGCAGCGACAAACCTTGAACCCATTACCTCTGGTTTCGAGGCGAGTGCGCTAACCAACTGTGCTATGGCGCCGGAGTGAATACTTTGTCAAGTGTGTGTTGGATTTGAATTTAAAAGTCTCATATTTAAGCTATATTTAGTACATGTTAACTCTCCAATACTCCAGGAACACCTAAAGCAGACATAAACTTACAAAAACAAGTTTTGAGTCTGTTGGTTGACAAAATGTTTTAAGTTATGTCCAGTGTGTATGATCTTGTAAAGTTTTTTGGTCATTTCCACGTTATGGCGAACAGATTCCAGCAGAGCTGTTGGTGCAAAGTCTGCAAAAGTGTAGCTAGATAAGTCACACCTAGTCACATTTTATACATTTTACACTTTTTTAAGTTACTGCGCTTACTTAAAGTGTGTTTATTTTTTATTATAGCGAATATATTTAAAATCATATATTTTCATCTAAAATCAGATTTTTAATTCTTAAAATAAAATTTTTATATTCTTAAAATTATATTTTTTCATTAGATTTATATTTATATAACATGCCATATTTCACATAAAAACATTTTAAATACAGGTCAAGGTGTCAGACTTAGGCACAACAAGAACGAAGGTACTGGGTTCAGTGCTGAACAATGCCACCTTTTGTATTTGCTTGTGTAAGAAATCTATAGCTAATTGATCCAGCAAATTAGAAACTAATTAGGCCCAAATTGACAAACATACAAAAATAGAAAAAGGGTAAAGAAAAACCACCTATGAAGTTATATACTGGTATAGGTAACTCAAAAGTTGTGTATTGAATAAGACCCAATGTTATAACATCTAACATTGTTCCACCATGCAAGGATAATCAAGTGACATTTATTTATTAATACATTCTTTTATATAAATAAAACAATTAAACTTACAGTCTGAAACTGTGTTTGGTTTGAATTTCTTTCCTTCCAATAAATCAAGGACATAATTTAAAAGTTCAGTTTTTTGTTCAGAATTTAATTTCGATTTGGTGACTGCTGCCATCATCCTACTGTAAACATACATACCAGGATCTACACAAAATATTTGCATTGATTTAAGTATGGCAATTAATTAATATTTGTGTAATTTCATTAATATAGTAGGGTGGGAGAAGATGGAACACCTTTAGCACATAATATCCAAATATCCTGATCGTGTTTTAAACAATCAACAACGGTCTATAGGAGTCGTGAGAATACGGTTTTATAATTCCTTAATGTTCTGTGTTTACTAAAAAATGGGACGAGAAAATAGAATGGAAAAGTGTCCCTACCACCCTACTGTACTAAAGCTCTTACAGAAGAATCTAAAAGGTTTTATAGACTCTGTTGTAAGAGTGTGATCTGCTTGTTGGTAAGCTACTGGGAAAGGTTAGGTTAGTTTCCAACTTTTGACACAAATCAGCGAACCTTTCTATTTCATGGCCTTGTTTTTTTAAAACCTACAGAATTGTATTAAATGAAAAGACACCATAAACATGATAAAACTTATCTAGGTTATTATATTAATGAGGGAAATGGAAGTTTAATGCCTGCTGCCTTAAATCATAGTTTATAAACATACATTTTAGTTGCTTGGCAACGTTTTGTGACAACAAAACATGTAAATATTATAAACCTATAGACCTTCTGACAAAACTTGTAGCCACAGCTGAGTTAATAAGATCCACACAACCACACACCTATGTTAAGAGAAGCCATTTCATTGAAAACTTTTGCCCAAATGTGAATAAATTCTTTTGGTGTTTCGTACCAACGGAAAGCAAACAGCATACTGGAAAATGTGTCTTCATTTGGCTTAATCTTTCTCTTGGCCATGTACAACAAGATATCCTAAAAAAATTCCGCAACTTAATATATCAGGCAGTAAAATAACACTATATATATAACATATAATATATATATTATATAGGGTGGGGGAAAACGGGACAACTATATATATAACATATAATATATATATTATATAGGGTGGGGGAAAACGGGACAACTATATATATAACATATAATATATATATTATATAGGGTGGGGGAAAACGGGACAACTATATATATAACATATAATATATATTATATAGAGTGGGGGAAAACGGGACATCTTTTCATTCTGTTTTTTCTTCCCATGTGGTAGTAAACTAAGAAAATTCAAGGAATTATAAAACCGTATTTTCACGACTACAATAGACCGTTGGTAATTGTTTAAAACACAATTGAAATATTTGAATACTATGTGCTTAAGCTGTCCCGTCTCTCCCCACCCTACTATATATACATATAGTGTTATTTTACTGCCTGATAACCATTAAATTTATATTTTTTTAAATAGAATTTTAATTTTTTTAAGTCTGCCACCATATTGTTATGGACAAATCAAATAGAATGTATGGCACTAGAATACATAATGTTAAAAAGCTGATTTAGTAAAACATGCAAATTGTGAACAAAATAACTTTACCATAGTTGGCTGTCTTTCTTTTTTAAAAAAACTTCCAGTTACGATCAGGTTATTACAGGTTTCTACATCTAACACAAGTTTCTGTCCACATACATATTTGTGGTACATACCAAACATACTTGCTGGCATATGAAACTGTAACAAAGTAAGTTAAAAGTTAGTAAAACTTCTGGTTATAAAACTTCTTTTCATTTTTTAAATTTTACTCTTTGATATTATAGTAATAATTGTTCAATACAAGCAACGTGGCTCAGCAGTTAGGCGTTTGCATTGTAATTAAGATACTGGGTTTTAGGTCCAACACTAATACCCATACAGCCATACTGATAGGCATATGCGTAGCTTGGCAAGATACTTAACCACAATTGTTTTGACCTGAGTGGGGTTGTCAGAATGGTCAGCTATACAGTAAAATAATTACCAATAAAGTTACACACATGCTAACTTGTAAGCAGGCACTTGAAAACTTGCTTTGCAAGGAGAAATATTTTTATAACTGAATGTTGAGGTAATAAGCTAAATACTAGGGGTTCTCTGGTAAGAACTATGGAATAAAATACAATTAAAACACCATTTAGACTCAATACAGGGATTGAGGTAAATCGAAACAAATATAAAAAATCACAACGGAAGATTTCTTACTGAAGCAAAAGCTCTCATCATCACAAACAACTGATCAGGAGTTGGTTCTTCAATTGTTTTAAAGACTTCATTAATTAGATTAGTGTTCTTGGATTGGTTTCTTCTTGTTGAAAAAATCTGGTTTAAAAACTTTTTAGAATCTGTGCTTAATTAGAGCAATGGTTCTCAACCTTTTTAGCTTATAATCCGGTAAAATTTAAAAACAAATTTTGCGGACTGGATTTTCATAAATAAAAACAACCTAAAATGTAATAACCTCAAAAGTAAGCAACTTAAAAGCAAAGAATGGAAACTTTAATTTAATAAGAAATTCGCTGCTGTACTTTTGATATTAAAAGTGGTTCCATTGAAGTTTCTTGCATTTTGCAATTGAGTTTTTGTTATATATTTGGTGGACAGGTAAAAAAGTTGACGGGGCCTGACATCGGTTCACGAACCGCCAGTTGAGAATCACTGTATTAGAGTAAGAGTGCTGGAGAACGTGAAACTTTGGCAAATTTGACCCGAAAACAAGTTTCTACAACTGTAAAGGTGCTACTACTGCCACATAACAACTAAAAACATATTTATAAACAAAGAAAAACCTAAATATTTTTAATACCTTAAAAAACAAAGTCTCGTCTAGAGAGGCATGTGTTATTGAATATTAGTACTTGATTTAGACTTACTGTAGATGGCCACCTTTTAGTCGATTTTAATTCATCTGTACTGCATCTGGTATAAGCTAGCAAGCCAAGTAACTGGTTAGTAGTAGATGTTGGAACTTCAACAGAAGTTTTGTGAAGGCGTAAATACATTTCACCAGATTTTTCAACCTAAAGTGAAAACAACAACCGTTCAATCTACACAGAAAACTAAAAAAAATGTTTTAAAAAAAGAGAAAACTACCTCATACATAAGTCATATTTCCAGAATAAATTAAACATAAAACAATAAAAATTTCACAACACCCAAAATAAACCAAATTTACCTTTTTCAACTCCAATAATTCATTTAAGGAGTCTACTGAATCTGAGAAGACTTTCTCTTCTTTTTTTTCCACATTGTCTTTGCTCTTTGCTCCATCCTCCAGAGCTGGCAAATCCTCGTCAAAGTTTTTCATCCAGGTTTCAACATTGGTTGCATCCCAGTCGTCTTGGAAATATTCAGGGTGGTTTTGGATTATGTACTCTGCTGCTGCTTTACCACTCCTAGAAATATCATTGTTTGAATGAAGAACAACTATTGGTTATCATTGCGACATTGCGAGAACTGTTTTTATAATTTGATGAGGTTTAAATTTAAATTTGAATAATCACCCTCTGACTTGGAGCCCCTTCGTAAAAAAATTAACATGTTTAAATAGAAAACCAAAAAAATAATCACCCACAAAGTAATACTTGATCGTGGTAACTCGTAAGCTGGCATGATATGAAACAGAACACCCGTGTTATAAAGACTGTCGTTTTCCGACCGAGCCAGGATAAAGCAAGTTACATTTTAAGAATGACACATGTTGGGGATATACACAAACTAAAGTCTGTCAGTGGATATGGCATGGGAGCACAAAAATATGGCGGTAATTAAAATGGTCTAAATACCCTAAAAAAATGTAGCGAATTACTCAGTTCTCAGAAATCACGACAGTCCTATAGATATATATATATATTATGTGGAAAAAGTTTTAAATATAATAGCAGAACCTAAATTTTCTAGTAAAAAGATATATATATATATATATAGCATCTCTTACTTTAAAGCAGCTGTGTCCGTTTTTTTCGACAATGTTCCTTTAGGCCAATAATCTGGTGTTTCAAGGGTATGGTTTGGAAGATGTATTAGATTAGTGCTACCTTCAAGTGCTTCTAGGACCGCCTTTTCATGCCTGGCATCAAAGTAATAGTTATAGTTTTAGTATGACTGTTTTATAGTTTGATATAAAACAAAAGGTGTTTAAGAGCGGTAATATTTTACAAAACAGAAATTTATGATATTTGACTAAAGCTGTTTTAAAATGTTCCTGATTTCTGTTGAAACACAACTTTGTTCTTTAATAGCGTAACATTTCGGCCATTTTTTTATAACTACTATATATTGAAAATGGTTGATATGTTCTCAATCATCATTAAAAATGGTTGATATGTTCTTATATTAGGATGTACCAGTCTGCAGAGTGTGACAAGTGAATGAGCGACTTAGTTTACAAACTTATGATTATGCACGACATAATTTGTCCTATGCATGCCAAATGATTGAACAATGAAAATACGTATTAAATTAAGTAGGGTTTCCTAATGTGGCTTGGAAATGTACGTGTTTGCACGCCGATTTTTGATGATTGCACGCGCTTACACGAAAAATAACAGCCTTGCACACGCAAGATCTCTTCAGGAACTGCCATACTCTGCAGACTGAACCATGTACAATCACTACATAATGTAAAGATATGACAACATACCAGATTTTCTTCTTTGGAACTTGAACCGATGCTTGTAATTGTTTTTCAATGATACTTTTAGCATCATAAACTAAATTCGTCGATGCTTCTTTGTTTGAAAGAAGATTGGATGTGTGATATTTACGAGTAGAAAATCTAGAAACCAAAAGTTTTACAGTGCATTTTATTACGTTATATCGAAAGTTAAAATATGGTGTACAACAACTAAACAGCAATAAATTTGTAGCGATCCGACCTATATCCATGGAACGGGCAGGGCCGAACCTTACGAGTCCAGAGCCATGAACCCGTGTGACCTACATTCCTTGGGCAAAGTCTACATTTAGCAATGGACATTAAAGCAAGACAACAACAATGGAAGAGAGATGACTTTCGGTCTATTCTGTGTGAC
Source organism: Ciona robusta (assembly GCF_009617815.1). NCBI lineage: Eukaryota > Metazoa > Chordata > Ascidiacea > Phlebobranchia > Cionidae > Ciona > Ciona robusta. The sequence continues at coordinate 1,764,930 of NC_143238.1, read as the reverse complement.
GTCACATTCTCTTATTCGTAACGCCTTTTACCCGTCTTTGTATAAAATCGCCTGCATGCTATTCTGACGATTATTCGACTATACCAAAATACATATATTCAATTGGATTAAGCTTCAATGAAAATCAAGGAAGGTCAGAAATTGTTGCATTAATCAAAGAGATACAAAGGGCATTCAAAACGTACATAGCAACTACGATATAGCTAACCGCTACAGCCTGTAAAGTCGGATCTGCGAGAAATCAGAAGTCTATGAATAACAATTAAAAGTAGCGGGGCTATAAATTTACCTGAAGAAACGATGAATTCTCATAGACATGCTGTTTGGTGTGGTAAGAACGATTTACAGATTCACGTATATTAAACTATCATACGTTTTACGGTGAGTTTGTTTACAAACTGCCATCCACAGTTTGTTATATTTCAGATTTTTTTACAACTGTTTTGTAATCACTCAGGCGTGAAAGTGACCATGCGTATTCATAGAGATCACAGTAATGTTTTTGGTCTTACATTGTGTAGAACACCTGTATTTCAGTGCCGCTAAAATAACACAAAAGAAAATGTATTTCAGTGAAATGAATGTATAAACTTGCTTCCTCCTCGCGTGACCGGAAAACGACAGTCGTTATAACACGGGTGTTCTGTTCGTACACCTCGTGCCAGGCTGAAGAGTTACCATGTATATATGTAATGTTGTGGGTAATTGTTTTTCATGAACATTGACAATTTGCACAACCCACGAGTGACCTAGGTCAGAGCAATTGTTACGCTTGCCAATGACACATACACCCACAATGGTAGCACCGACGAGCCTTGAACAAAAAGTTAGACATGCGCGCTAAACCATAACTGTGCCACGGTGCCGACCCAATAGCAAAGCATATAGAACCAGCTTTTGCAGTTGACACAGCCTGATCGTAAAGCAAAGTTACAATGAACAACGCCATCTATTTTCAGGGTATATTGTATTTGGAATACGAGAAAATACTTTTGCAAAGCGGTTTATTTACTATGGAATATACTGCAGGGTGTGATGCCACGGCGGACAAGCCCAAATAACGACAGGTAAACTGAGCAAAAGTGCAAATAAATAAGTATTGTAAATGTACGCCATGTGGAAGTAAATACAACGTTTTTCCGTTCACTTATTAAGAGTTAAAACATAATACCACGAAGTTGATATATAGTACGGTGGGGTAAGATGGGACATCTTTAGAACAAAATACCCGAATCGTGTTTTAAACAATTAACACCGGTCTAGAGAGGTCGTGGGGATACGGTTTTATAATACTTTAAAAGTTCTTTGTTTACTACCAAGTGGGACGAGAGAATAGAGGGAAAACGTATCTTATCTCCCCCCACTCTACTGTATTTCCACTGGCAAATACAGCACAAAAGTATAGTAGGACGGGGGAAGATGGCACACCTTTGGCGCAAAATATCCGAATATCCTGATCGTGTTTTTAAACAGTTAACAACGGTCTACGGGAGTCTTGAGCATATAGTTTTATAATTCTTTGAAAGTTCCTTGTTTACTACCACATTGGACAATAAAATAGAGTTATAAAAGGTGTCTCAACTCACCCCATCCTACTATATATATACGGTTACACAACAAAAGTTACTCATTCATCTTAAAATTGGCCTACATCAGAAATTGTATGGGTAATGACGACACTTCGTATTTTGTAACATTCTAAGCTATATATGTATTGCAACGTGTTTCTAAATTTTTTGAAGGCAATGCTACACTACAATGCCTTTGGCCGTAAGCCCTGAATTATCATACTACGTCCACCTATCTCGCATGGCACTGCACAATAACTGCATGGCATCCAAATATGGGATTGTTATCATACCCAATACCACTGTTGAAACCTGCTACCTGGTTCGCAAGTTTTAAGAAGGAGTTCTGGTTTTCCGTCTTTACTCATTGAAGCATGCAAGCATTTGTCGTTCAAGACGCTTTGAATCGTCCCGTCCTATATGTGAATGAAATTATAAATAATTATTGCAAACACGTACGTACGAAATAAAGGGCGCAGAAAAAAAATACATTTAGAAAATAAATAAATTTTTTTGCTATTGTTGCTGTCAGGCAAAACGTAAAATACAAATAAAAAGTTGTTAGTAAAAATAAATAAATATAGTAGGCTGGAGGAAGATGGGACACCTTCAACACATAATATCCAAACATCCGGATTGTATTTTAAACAATTAACAACGGTCTATGGGAGTCGTGAGGATACGGTTTCATAATTCTTTGAATATTCTTTGTTTACTACTTAATGAAACGAGAAAATGGAGATAAAAGGTGTCCCATCCTCCCCCACCCTACTCTAAATGTAACTTGTTTATCCTCGCGTGGCTGGAAAACGAAAGTCGTTATAACACGGGTGTACACACCTCGTACCAGCTTACGAGCAACTATATGTTACTTTATCAGTGTGATTATTTTTTCGAAAGTTTGGTCGGTTATGTCATATATCCTAATGATGTTTCTCCATATAGAAAACTTAAACTTTGGTGGGATAAGTTTTTTTTCACCAAAATAACTATACTTGTTTATATTTACACAGAGATTTCTTCAAACCAAAAATTTTTGGCTAACTAGATTATTTGTAAGTAATACGGTCCACAATATAAATGAATAAATGAATGAATGTAACTTGCTTTATCCTCGCGAGGCCGGAAAACGACAGTCATTATAACACGGGTGTTTATACACCTCGTGCCAGCCTACGAGTTACCATGCATTTTAATTTGTGGGTGATTATAGTACAAACATTAACTTAACACACATATTTTTTGGTGAAAACGTAATGTCGCATGGCACTTACGTGAGAATGTACCCACTCTTGAGAAGCCGGAGAGTCCCTTTGATCAGGCACACAGTCAAGCATGGTGATTGTATCATCTTCCACGGCGCTCATACACATCTCTTTCTCAGAGTTAAAACGAACTTCACGCTTTGACGTGTACTCAAAGAACTGAGAAAATAAGGGACAATTTTAGAATAACCATTTTCCGTGTTTAAAAACAATATATATTCACAATTTAAACATAAAATATCTTTAATATTACAAAGTGTTTCTTTTTTATTTATGCGAACCAATTTAGTTAAAAAAAATTTAAAAAACAGATTAAAATTTTATGAAACTGCCTAATCAAAATTACTGACGTGAATGAAACCAATTGTTGTTAACAAAACTAGGCAAAGAATTACAAATTACATTATAGCATGCAACACTTCACCCAATACACCAGAACACAGCTATGTGGTTGTAATTAACATGTAATTAACTCATAACTATTAACGCAGTATTTGTAAACGAATAGAGAACTTTTTACATGTTATGTATAATTCTGTTTAATAATGCTAGAAATATGCCAACCGTAGCCGTATCATGTTGTCATACCACTAAAAGGTCAAATAAACGCGTTATTAAAATGTACAGGCTGTTATAAAAAATCCGCCAAAAAGACGCGTTAACCTTTTTTCACCAATTGACTGCTGCGTTTTCATATCATTACACGAGCATACCGTATCATAAGTAAATGCTAAACCGTCACCAAAGACGCAAATTACTAGTTGCCCAATTACGAAGCGGTGTAAAACCCGATTGTCACGGCACAGGTGCTCGTTAAGTTCAAAACCTGCGACAGCCATGTTCGACAATGCCTCACTATCATTGGTCGGCCAAACCACGTGTTTTTGAGCTCAGCGAAGCGTGCCATCGGTGGGTCAAGGTTGGCTCGGTAGTCAAGACACGACAACATACCCTTGCTATGTATCTGGGGTTAAGTATTGGGTGAAAAAGTGCAGGAAATGGGGCAAGTAGGGGTTGGCATTGGGCCCCTTAAACTTTTTGGGAAAAACCTTCCAGTTACCCAGCCCTCACCCCTACTGCTTGGCCCCCGAATTTTTACCTGATTACCCCCTTGTCCGTGGCACCCAAAGATGGAAACCCGACCCCCTGTTGGGTTATGTTGGGGAGGAGCATAATCTAAGCAAAAAGATGACATCCCACTGTTTCGGAACTAAAATATATAAGTTTAAATAACATGTAAAGGACTGTAGGTCGGTTTAATATGTAGTTCAATTAATAAAAAATGGTATACGGTATTTTGTTGCACCATATAGGATTTTCAGATCGTAAGACAAACTACTATTCAAACAATTTTCAATAAATCGTAAAAGGATCCAGTTTTTGTTACGATTCTTTTAACAATTTCAATCACGCACGACAAGCTTATTAATTAAAGCAATATACAGTAGGGTGGGAGAAGATGGGACACCTTTTCATTCTATTAGTTCGTCCCATTTGGTAGTAAACGAAGAACTTTTTAAGAATTATTAAACTATATCATGACGACTTCCATAGACCGTTGTTAATTGTTTAAAACACGATTACGATATTTGGATATTATGTGCCAAAGGTGTCCCGTCTTCCCACACTATACTATATCAGCCATAAAATCATGGAATTTAACTCACGGCGCCATAGTAACCAGGCCTATCTTCTGGTACATGTAGATCCGGGTACACGTTATCCAAATACCATTTAAAGTCGTGACATTGAAGACTGTTGCGAAGGTCTTTACGGGCAGAAATGTCACCGTAGTTTTCCTGGACAAAAAATCTAATCATTAAAATTATGTATTCGTTCAATTCAGTCACGGTTGCCAGACCGCATTAAAAATGCACGCCGTCATGTAGCACGTAATAGAAGCGTCTCATAAAACGCGATTTTACGGCAAATTACTCCCAGAGCAAATTAAACCCGAATAAAATAACGTTAAGAGGTTATATCTACTTGACCTCGGTCGAAAAATAGTTAATTTGAATGAAACAATTTTACGTTTGTTTAAATTTGGTAATTTGACCCCGATCGATTTTACGTCAAGATTAGAATCCTATTTCTCGTGGCATTATACGCGTCCATAGTAGTTTATCAACATTTAAATAAATATATTCTGTATTTATGTGTATGGGTAAGGTCCTATACTGTGAGGCACGCAAAATAAATATTTTGTAATTTAAACATATACATATGACAGGCCTAATGATACAAATAATTCAAAATGAAATTTAAACGTCAAAATCTTTCGTTTTCGTCAAGATTTGTATGTACTGAAAATGGCCCGAATATTCGCTAATTCCCAGAATACACAGCGTGGCTCGACATAGGACCAATAGCGGTATAACCCATATAAAAAAATCAACATAATTTGTCTCTTCGAATACAATAACGAAGATCAGGTCAGTTCATACAGACAGCATTTAACAACAAAACGACAGTCGTTACAAAAACGCTGCGGTAAAAAAACTACTTAAGTAAAAGTGTGAGATAAAAGCTTGGCTGCTAACCCACAATACAATATAAACAGTACAATATCACAGTTTCTGGTTTGACTTACTTTTGAGGCTGGAGGGTTCCTTATGTAAAAATGCCTTTTATAATCGTCCATCCAAACCTCAGCAGCTCTCAATGTATTAGTAAGGAACTTAGGTCTCGGGTAAGGAGATTGCTTTGGAAATACATGACCGACATGAGAGCAAGGTATTGTTTCAAGTTTTCCACCACACATCCATGTCTGTAGGGTAAAATATAGAGTCTCGAATTACATACTTTGTTACCACCCACAAAGTTACATAGATGGTAACTCGTAAGCTAGCACGGGGTGTATGAAACAGAACATCCGTGTTAAAAAGACCGTTGTTTTCTCGTGATATAAAGCAAGTTGCGTGTACATACTTTTTGGGTTGTTTGAAAACGGTTCGTTCTCAAGAAGATTTTAAATAAAGTTAGAACGATGCGGGAATTAACGTTTAAGCGACGATCGTTGTAGTAATATGTAGAGCAATATATTGCAATCTTTCATTCCACTTTATTGTCCCCATTTGGTGGTAAACAAATGATGTTTATATAAAAGTTGTAACCGTATTGTCCCTCATTTAAAGAGTATTGTTAATTGTTTAAATACGGTTGGGAAATGGGATATTACGTGGAAACGATATTACGATATCAATCCTACTTCACCCTACTATAATAGAAACTAAAACTACTATAATACAATTTATTAGTTTCATTTAAAAATGCATTGTCAAAGTTCGCTAACGCGAAAACAATATAAATCGTTAATTTCGTGTAAAATGGTGATTGAACTTACCCTGAACGAAAGTTCCAAATTCTCTCCTCCCCAAATTTCCATCCCCGCGTCGTAGGTTCCTATGCGAGTGAAGTACCTCTTACTCACTGCGAAAAGACCCCCAGCCATCGTGGGCGAACGTATGGGGTCCACGGGACTCTTCCTTCGTTTCCTCTCATGGTCTGGTATGGTATGCCATTGAAACGTCAATCTCCAGTCGAAGCCGCCGATTTGAGGTTCGTGGCCACCGTAGTAGTATCTGTGGTTTGCCAAATCATACGTTAGTGGTTACGTGCGTTTAAGTGTTTTGAACGCAAGAGATATGCGTGAATATAATACGTATATGCAAGTAAGTAAGAAATCCTGTTTTATAGGAAAAAGCACACGAAATTGGGCAATTTACGTTGTTTTGGAAATGTGTTAAAATAAAAGCCAGATTGATTGAGAACTGGCAACTAAACAATTTGTACAGGTGTGTATGGCACACAAACAACTTATATATCGGCGTGGGCGGGAATGAAGGATGAAAGTAATTGCAGAACGAAATTTTGGAAAAAGTCCAATCAAGCGTTGACGTCAATGTAGTTTATGACGTTTATCTTAAATTTATGATAACCAGTTTTAAATAAAGCAGACTGGATAAAAACAAACTTTTGTTACAAAATATAGTAGGGTGGGGAAGATGGAACACCCGTTAACTCTGTTTTCTCTTCAAATTTAGTAGTAAACAAAGAGCATTTAAAGAATTCTAAAACTATATTCTCACGACTCTCATAGACCGTTGGTAATTGTTTAAAACACGATTAGGACATTTGAATGTCCTAAAGGTGTTCCATCTTCCCCCACCCTACTATATAAATACGTTTAACTGCAAAGTCTATATAGTGTTCGATTAACTCCAACGTAAGTATCTTTTGGGGACTTAAATATTTAAACGATTTTCCATGTAACGAAAATACGAACTGTACTCACTCGAATGTGTTCCAATCTATCGTGTCAATCACTGGCACCACAATCACCGATTCATCTTCCATGATTCTCTCCAATAGCGGTTCCAACCATCCTTCCACGCACTCACAGTGGCAATCCAGGAAAGTAAGAACCTCACCTGGGAAAAAAGGCTTAGGTTAAGACATGCGGAATTTTGTTGAGAAGACATAACATGAGCACAATTTTACATAACCTAATTAATATTACATTTTTTTATTTATTTCCTAAAAACGATAGCGATTCCGAAGATCATATGGTAGGGTGGGGCAAGACGGGACATATTTAGCACATAATATCTAAATATTCGGATTGTGTTTTAATTTTAAACAATTGACAACGACGAACGTTCTATGGGACTTGTGAGGATACAGGTTAAAAATTCTTTGAGTATTTACTGTCTACTACCACTACCAAATGGAACGAAAATAAAATCAAACGGTATCCCAACTTTCCCACCTTACTATAAATTAAAAAAACGAAGAGAAGGAAAAATACATGTTATCGTCTTTACTGATTTGTATATCAGCAGGTAATCACCTCTTAAAACAAAACTAATTTTATTAGGCGGTATTACAGCATGTTTATGAACAATAATAAAACAGACAAAGCTGGCCTAACCATAGTTCAACGAGCACAAAGTCTAAAGGTCTATTTGCACAGGTACAGTTTGTCCCGCTTAATTATAAAGATACGCTTGTACTTTTAAATAAAACAGTGGCACGATTTGCACTGTATTTCTGTGATGAGCATATATGGCAATACCTTTCGCAAGTGAAGCTCCGAGTAGTCGTGCTCGGACCAAACCTTCTCTCTTCGTTGTTCTAACTAAACGTACACGAGCCAAGTCTTTGAGAAAATCCGCCAATTTGTCCTTTAGATAAACTAGAAAAAGATAGAGAATGCGTGAAATCATTTTAAAACTAAATTATCATATACAAATTGGGAAAGAGTTAGACCATAAGTTCTACTTTAAGCTAGTCTTTTAAGCATATTGTGAACTTGCATATAGATGGGTGGGGTAAGATGGGACATGTTTTTCATTCTCTTTTTATTTGGTAAAAAACAAACGATATTTACTAAATATATAACGGTACCCCGACTCTAAAACAGCGTTGTTAAATGTTAATAACAGTAATACCACGATCGGGAAATATCGGTTTCAACTGCTAACGGTATCCCATCTTACCCCACAGTACTATAACTAGTTTTCAGCGATAATACTTGTCTTTACTCTGCAAAACCAACCTTTGTCACTGTAGTCGTCCACGAGAATAATTTCAGTGAGCAACGCATCTGGTGAGTTATGTAACACACTGAACACTGTACGTATTAACGTTGACCATCCTTCGTTATAAAACGCTATCACTACACTTGTAGTGGGTAAGCTTCGATAATCGAACGGCCTTCTTGATTTACACCTGCATACATACAAACAATGTTAAAAGAAATAGTTACCATTACGCACAATTTTCCTCTGATTTAGAAAGCAAAACGAGCATTACAAAATTTGGTTGTAAAAAATTACAAAAAAAAGATTTCAAATTAAGCCATCTAGATTCTACAACGGAACATTCGAAAAAAGAACAATACATTATACATATATTTATATTTCTTTTGAACAAGGCACACTATAGGACTGGTTCATTTAAGCCAGGGCAGGACGTTGATTACCCCAACATTTGCAAGGCTAATTTTTAATCATTCAGAAACAAATCTCAAATTACAGGGCTATAGATTAAACGTGAAAACGAACACACAGCGATATACTACAGCAACTAAATGCAGTGGATGGTATATTAATAGCATCGCCGTATTTTAATCACGATCGATTATTTGATTAATGTCTGTTTATTCGCCATATATAACGCAGCTATGCAAGGGAAGTCGGATCAGGAAATGAGACCTATACTGCACTATAGATCGCTACATATACCACGCAATAAAACAAAAATCGGTTAAGCTCAAAGTTCGGGAGAGCTACTGTTATAACGGTGGTGTATATATAAAACCTAACCATGGTATATAGTACTGTAGGATTATGGATGAACCAAATGGGACAGGAAAGACAATGAAAACGTGTCCCATTTTACCTAGGCATGCACATTACAGAATAATAAGGTATTCTAGGATATCCTAGAATACTTTAATTCGAATCTAGAATTCCGAATCTAGAATTTCGAATCTTTTTATATTTATAGGAAAAAAAAAATGTTACCCACAAAAGTCAGTTTATTGACCCTTTCATAGCAGCCTTGTTGGGTCATGAGCTGTAGAATGATCAAAAATTGTACTATTGGGTAGTTTTTGCGTCATGAAACGTATAGCAGGCTATGAAAAGACGTTGCGAAACGTTTACTCCCGAAAGTCCCACAAACACAAAAATATTTTTTTCCAAAATTAATAAGTTTCAAAAATTGTTAATATAGTATATGAGATGACGTGTAATGACGTCATTAAACAGAATACCGAATCCCGTAATTAGATTCGAATACAAAAGGATTCGAATCTCACGGATTCGAAATTCTGTAATGTGCATCCCTAATTTTACCCCACTCTACCACACGTTTCTGTATTACCTTGTATTCTAGGTAATAAGCATTTTTATATGTCCGGACTAACAAAACGATCAACAAGGTGTCGTTTTTTGGATGCAAGTTTAGTTATCAAATGTAGTAAAGTTTGTTTATTATCGTAAACCTTGATCGTATGCCAAAAACCGAATGTGGCAAGCATATTGTATAAACGCACATCCAGTGGCATGTATTTAATCCTATGGTACTTATAAACGTACAATATAATGTAAAGTTTTTGTGGGAATGTGTTTTTAAGCACTTAACCACTGACTTAGACGATAGGTGTGCCTCCAGATTCGGGCCCAAAACCGTTTGCTTATCAAAACGACGCGTTCTCCTGGTAATTTAGTAAACAAACGTTTTTTATATAGAATATTTTACTAATGTTCAGAATATGTACATGTAAGAAACGGATAAATAAAAACATACGGTGTATAGCTTTCCGCTATAACTGAACCTGAAAGACTGGGGCCAATCGTTTTATTCGAATATAACAACAAATCACGGGATTGCAATTATAGGCGAGGTATATATCGATTATGGCATTTAGAATGCATATAGCTTTCTTTCTATACTACATAGAGCGACGTGGACTTGCAGATCTAATACGACGGGATAAACAAAGTGATCTACATACACGCGAACCATGAGTGACTTTAGACTTAAATTATTTATCGATACAACCGTGCCAACATTGTATGCGACGTTTCAACGTGCCCGTTAACTTCACTTCGATCAAAACGTAAATTTTACCAAGTACGATCGAAGGAAATGAATTTAAAGTAAAATCGATGGCGATGTAAACTAGCAGAGGTCAAACATAACATAGAAATACGAAACCAACTTATGCTGTAAGTTTGGCTGGGGTATACAATATGTTTAGTTCCTTAAATATTTTAAGTGCGAGCCGTTTACGCCTACGTGAAAAGCCGCACATGATAATGGCATAAAAGCATTATCTACTGTTGCCTTGAGATAATAGAAAAGAAAGGTAAAGTGCTATGGAAATGCAACACTTAACTCCATCGATTTAAATTAACAAACAAGTCGACACAGTCGAGTCATTTTCGGCTTATTTTATAAAATGCACCATCGTGTTTGTACAAAATTCGAAAACTATTAAACACTCACAGGCGTATACGGTCGGACAATAAAACAACCATGTAAGAATGTCCAAAAAGATATTATCTTATCTAGCAGACTTGTGCCTTGCAACTAAACTGCATAGATATAACCATATAAGCTTGTTGCGGCCGAATCCTGATTTTATCTTACTGTCGTAAGTAATTAAGTGATGTGTAGTATTTATAAACACCCTACGAGTTTTCCTGGGTCATATAGCATCACAAATTGGCAATCGCTTTAACGGTGTAACCGCGATTAAAAAATCAGAAAAACATTACTCAAATAAAAAAGAAGATTCTATTGGTGAAGTAGCACTCCCACTCATCATATTGTCTTTTTCGAATTGTAACCAATAATACGTTGGCTGGAATGTGTACAATTAAAATATACAATTTCATTTCCAAATACTGATTTTTTTGGTCAAAAATAATACCCAATTTTTTTAACGTTGCCTCTGTCGTACGGGAAGACTTTCGAAAATACATTATGCCTGACGACAGCAACAGCAGGGAAATAATGTTGTTTATTTGGGGACCTTTTAAAAACAATTTAATCATTTAAAACGCAAGTTTATAAGGGAAAAAACGGAAACTTGATTTTTCTGCTCCTAGTTCACCTCGATAAGCATCTTGTCGCTTGAGCGGTTGTCATGAGATGTGTTTGATAAAAACTAACTTGACGCAGTTCCCGAACTTGACCCCACCAAATCAAGATTATACGAAAACCGCCGCACGATTGGTAGTTGATAAGTTAACGGAATTACCCTTGTTTGCGCATTAAAATACCGTTTACGTAACAGTCATAACCAAAAAAGACATGTTTAAAACTTGGGGGAAATTTACCCCCAGCGGCTGTGTTGTAACTTTTAACAGTTGCACAAACATTAATTTTGATACGACTTACATCTCATGTCTCGGGTCTTGAAGTCTTCGGTGCAATGAAATGCGTTCACTTACGAATTGATTGACCGCGTAAGTTTGAATGCTGTCTTCTTGCTGTTTCGATACTTCTGGGCTCAAATTTAGAAGTCTGACCGCCGAACCCCCCTCGCCGGGTCCGCGGGGATCAATGTCTGCAGGTCTCGATAATGCGGGTTTGAATAAGGACCTGAGATTGTTGCAAAGTCAAGATTTAATCTACCGTAATAAACAGGTTCTTAACGATTCTATATATATTGCTTTAATGAATTATACATGGGGAAACGGCGGGACAGAAAATGCGCCTGCAAATTCCACAGTAGAAGACGAAATGCGTATGTTTTATTAAAGGTATAAACCCGAATGCCATGGGGCGAGATAATGAATTGTGACACATAAAATTGTTGATACTAAATCGTGTTTCATTGGTACCAACTTTGTGGCAAAAGTTTTGTTTGTTATTTTTGAGACCTCAACATGGAGTCAACAGTAAAAAAAAAAGCCAACAACAAAATTACTTACGCATAATCGTCCTCTACTACATTTTCCCGCTTTTTTTCGATGTGTTTAGCTTTGACGTCAGTGAATTCGTTGACGTCATTGTCACGTAGCGCGAAATAAAACACAAGTAAAAGAATAGCGCATGTCGATATAAATACAATACGCTGGGACCTTCCTTTTCTGCAAGTAACTACCCTCATAGCAAATTTCCTAGAAATATAACTAACTACTCGGTGATTTTAACTTACACCTAAATTGAAAAAGAAGGGTTTAATGCATGTTAAATGTCCATTATGCTTTATAGCGATGTTTTATGTACTTGCCTAACCAACCGTATGCTCCATATAAAATATATGTACAGCCTATGTTTACTAAATATAAATAGAGGACCATAGCGTGACGACGTTTCATTGCTTAGAATTAAATGAACTCTTGTACTTATATATACGAAGTTCCGTTAATAAAGTCTAATGGCCATAATGCAGCGTCGCAGATATTTCTTGAGACCATATTCCACTCGTTTAAAAGCCACTGCGGTATTCTAAGTGCTGAGAAAACCAAGCTACTATCTTTTGGAACCGGATACTTCCCGGGACTTGTTTTTGTGTTTATATAGCTGCCTATGAGTATTTACAGTTCTACACCTAGACCACTCACACTCAGTTAAAACGTGAAAACAGACTCACAAATAGCAACGTATATACGAATGCATTGCATAATGTTAATGAGAGAAATCACGCCTTCCTCAGTCTTGTAGTCACGTAACAACATACTAATGACGTGTTTCTGTTATTTTGCGATATGACGTATTAGAAAACATTCAACTGCTCACACGTTCGTAATGGAATTTCGGTGGCGTAACACCTTCTTTCTTGTATACCAAACGCGTACATACTTATTAATACAACTGCTAATTACCGTTTCCTTTACTGCCAAATATGCTCCACTTGTTAAAACCATAATCTAATCTTACTGTGAGATTCTCACAGGACCACAGTTTAGAAACGGTTTGTATATTTAAACTGCCGAACACACAGTCGGTACAAAACACACTGAAACGTCTGGCTTTTCACTATGAGCGTCTATCCGATTAAAGTACAAACTCCGGATACAAATTGGAATAACTGACTTGGTATTAGCTGTGCCTGTATCGCCTGCATGCACATGTCTCAGTCATACTTTAAAAGGATATAAAGTGAGCATGATATGGCCGCGCAACTCAGTCCATTGTTGCGTCACGGCAGGATTACTGAAGCGTTACTCTACGCGCTCGCATGCACACACGTGTAATCATACAAGCGCCGAGACCAAAGTTAGTATAGACTAACTTTGGCCGAGACGGAGTTCAAACAGAAAAGCAGATCTCTAAACTAAAAGAAGCAACGTGCGTTTACCAGAAGATCTGTCAGACTTTGTCTAAACTTTGAAAATATTCTAGTTGCCTAAAACAGATTGCGGATTATACAAACACTGTCGGATTTTGTGGCTATTATCAAATTCAACGGTGTTGCATTGTCTCTGTCGCTGTTCCGGCTTGGAAAGGTGATTGGATAACACAATGAACAGTCTTATGAATATCGGCTCAGTCGGTTTATCTATAGAACAAATAAACCATATGGCGTCTACATTCCAAACACAATACTAAGCCGTAACATGAAAATAGATAGAGGACTATACCTGTATGCTATTCGACTACACTTAAGCTTACAAATAACTACATTGTCTTAAAAAGGCTATGTTGACATTTCAATAAGTTGATCGTTTCCTTACAAGCTGTGTATTCTTGTCAGAAATAACGTTCGACCAGTGTGTTAACGTTTTGGCTTGGCAATCGTATGTGGTCAACCAGGTTTTGTTACAACGGTCCCTTATGTCCAAAACGCAGCCAATGGCCTAAAAGTGTTCAATTGTAAACTGAATATTGTTTCCCACTATTCAATAGGGAATAGCATACATTTCTTGCGTTAAAATTACAGTGTACTATCTAGGTTTTACACACGTCTGATTTAATAAAGCCTAATTGGCGCAAATTTCACAACAGACTAGTGCATTCTGTAATTTCTGGAAACTACCTATTTACACCAAAACCTCCTTACAGATATAATCTAACCATAAGACCACGGATCACGCAGGTCTTCAGAGGCCTGTCGGACTGACGCAAGTTGCCCCGGGGTACCAGCATCTAAAAGCCACTAGAATGAATATATACGCCGGTCCTCCAGACCTATTATTACAGTCTGCTAACCAAGTATGGAATACCCCTCACCCGGTTGTTATAACAACTTGGATAGTCACCTTTACCTGTTTTCCATTGCTATCAATACCACTGCGGTAGGCCTTTATTCTAATGACGGTGATGCCTTACACCACACTCACGCCATTGTTACCTTATACACCGAAAAAATCTAAAGAAACTTGTCGTTAAAATACAGGGTCTTTGCACAAAGACACATGGCGTTGCCTGCTTCTCTAAAAAATAAAAGACTTTTACAGATCTAAATGACCGACATCAAAACATGTTAATTTACGTTAAAATGACTAAACTACTTCATTATAATTATTAAAATCCGATTACACTGAACGCTCTGCGACTTTTTACAGGATGACGAACTAAGCGCTATATAAGCAGAAAACAGGCCGTGTTTTTGTAAAAGTTGGGCTACATTTGTGATACAATCAGAAACGTCGCTATATTAAGACTTCCGTTTAATCTGATTCTAACGGTATCTGATTGTAAAAGTCCACGCAAATACTTCATACTGGTAAAACTGATATTCCCGGTCCGTCGTATTTGTGCAATTTTAAACAACCAACGAGCAACAAAAGTTCAACTCCTAACCTAACATACTTTAGTATCAATTGTACTGGCCATTTATGTTAACGCTCAGTATGCAAGCCTCCTACATTACCCAATTAATAATTGATTATCGTGAGAAACACGCACCTGCAAAACGCAATTGCTTTGATGATGGGAAACATGTGCAAATTTTGTCGTGAAAATTACATGCCTGTTAAAAAGCGGAATCGAGTGTTGCAGCGTTCGTCTGAACTCTTGATTATGATACTATGAAAATTGCTAACACAGACGCAAAGCTAAAGTGTCTGACAATTTGTGGAACCGCAATAAGTTATAAGTGCCCAATCTGCTCTTTTAACGCCAATCAAGTACTCTCTATTACTTACCTTGGCTAAAGAGCGTAGCTTGTTCGTAATTTTATTTCTACTGGAGATGTGAATGATGTGAAAAACGGGCAATAAATGATTCATTACGTCACAACGCCGCTTCAATATCTTAGTCTACCGTGTTTCGCACATGTCGATGCGCCGACGAGGTGGCCGAGTGGTTAAGGCGATGGACTGCTAATCCATTGTGCTCTGCACGCGTGGGTTCGAATCCCATCCTCGTCGATTGGGGATGTAGCTCAGTGGTAGAGCGCACGCTTTGCATGTGTGAGGCCCCGGGTTCGATCCCCGGCATCTCCATTTTTGTATTTACCCCGAAAAGTGTAAATTAAAAAAAACAAAAACATTTTCGGCTTTATATTTCAATTAAATTTTCAACGCTTTAAATAGTTTACGGTGTTTGATAACTGCGTTATATATTATTAAAAGAACATAAGATTTGAAGCGCGGTGATTTTAACTTAAAATAAGTAGGTAAAACTTTTTGCTGATTTTAATCTATTCGCCTAAACCAAAGAACACTATCCTTTGCTTAAACAGTTCATGGCCTCTTAGAGATATCTCTAGTAGGCCGTAAACAGTTCAACTTATGAAGGGCATACTTTTTAGCAATAACATTTGACCAAACATGGCGTACATAACGACAGACTATTTCACAAAGACTTTGGTATGGCGTTCAAAACAAAACAAAAAAATCAAAGTGAGTCTTTCTTTAACCTTCAGCGTTGCAGTTCCCTACTTCCGCAGAACACCAAAGTGTGAGAATAACTAAACGTTAACCTGAAATAAATATAAGTTTAAAGATTAAGGTCAGTTTTTAATGTTAATAGATATTAATATTAATATTATTCTTATTTAATACACAGTCAACCCTTACCCTAACCCTATCCTATGTATCTTTTACTGTCTGTATTGCATATGTCTGGTGACTCTGGTCAACACAGAAGAGCCCGATGCCCGAGAGAAGCTGGGCATTTAAATAAGTTACGAGGGTTAGAAAGGGAAAACTTTTTTTACTTAAAGTAAATAATATTTTATTTGCCTAATGCTAATTGTAGATGTGAAATGTGACTTCCCACCCTTCGGCCGATGAGCAATTTCCCTTTTCTAGTATAGAAGGGCAGAAGGCTCCTTTCGTCTCAGCTTTCCTATTCCTTTTTGGTATTGTAGTGTCTATTGCATTTTTTAAGAACAGGATGCATAGTTACCTTATTTTTTAGGTGGAAAGATATTTCAATTTTGAAATAATATTATGTTTTCTATTCTTATAGGAATTAACGTACAATCAAACATTCGCCACGCTTGTGATTTTATGTATAACATGATCTTTACGGAAGGAAATTGTCACTTCTTAAGTGTCATGTGTGTAGATTAATTGGTTCTACTGTTACTTGTGCTTGATTTTGACTTTGCTTGGCCCGTATACCGTTCTGGTTGGGCAGTAGTATGCCATATTTAACATGGTCTATAGTTAGTTATTGTGATTAGATAAGGTTTTAGTAATGGTAAGAAATAAGGATTGTTGTACAATTGGTTTGACTTGATTTTTGTCTGTTACATTTTCATAGCACCAGATCCTTACTTGATTAAGTTGATTTCACTAAACAAGAATCTGTTAACTATCAGGTCAGGGTTGGATTGGCAGATTTATTTCTTTTAGTAATGGTTTATTAAACATATAGAGTCAATTCTCCACATTTGTTTTTAGATATTATTAATAAGATGAATCTAATGAATACTGAAATTGATTCTAAACTCTGTCTGAGGCAAATTTCCCAACTTTTATCAAGGTTTGAAACATTTCTACACGATAATGATCAACCAAAAGATACAAAAACTAAGAATAAAGTTATTGATGTAGAGCGAAGCAAGTTTCTTTTACAAGATCTTAGAGATACAATTCAAAAAAAGCAGAATGAAAATGACTTTGAAAGACAGTCCAAAATCTTACAAACATACAAACTTGATAAACAAAATACTGAAACCCCAAAGAATGAAATACTGGCTTGGTATGAAGAAATGCTACAATACTGCAGAGAAAATGATTGTGTTTTAAATGCTTGTGATGATAAATTGTTTTTTGATGTTAAGTTCACCAAAGACTCTTGTTCAGTACATAACCTATCGTTTGGAACTCGACACCGGGGCATATGCACTCGAATAACAATCACTTCCAGTACCAGTCTGGACCCATCTATTGCTTACAAATTCTGTAGCTCATTAGGTTTAGAAAGCTTAAATAAAGAAGGAAATTTGTTACTAGTGAGTGGTAAAAGTGCTGCTTGTTTTATTTCTTCCTTTGTGTGGGCGGAAATGTCTAAATTATTGTTTAATTAGGATTTTTTGACTCACAGTTACATTAAATGTGTTAGGTCAAGTTGGGTTAAAGTTAAAATGGGCTGCAGAGACTTCTTTGCAGTATGTCTTCTTCTTGTTGGTGCTGTGCACGCCACAGGTAAACTAGGATATCCAGCACCACTGTTAGGTGAAACAAGCCCAGGAAGTGTGTGGCCACAACCCCATACTGTTACTGCATCTCCACAGGTATTTAATGTAGCGTAGGCTATGTATCTATTTATTTTATTATTTTAATGTTGAATAGACCACCCTATATTGCCCTTAAACAAACATATTTTTACCTTAAAATATGTTTATGCTACATTTTTTAAATAAATCGTTTTTATGTATGTTAAAACATGCGTCTTGAAATTCTGTTTAAAAAAGCGCATTGCTTTTTAATACCAAGACTTAAATATACATGTATCTATTAAAAATAAATTTAGCATTTTTCGTAGTCTCTCAAGTTTACATGTGAAAACATCTGTATTTGTTTTTTTTAACTTTTTTGCAGTTATACACAATAGACATTCAAGCATTCCGATTCGAATACCTGCAAACTTCACAACGGTGTCATGTGGCCGATGAAGCTTTTAAGCGATACCAGCTCCTGATATCTAGAAGTGGTATCAAAGCAAAGTTTCATGACAAGTAAAGCATATATTATTGTATAAAATGATTTTATCATTTATTCCCAAAATCAAAGAACTCACAACAATGCAATTTGTCAATACAAATATTTAATGTTGTTTTTTTCAAGTGCTAATGTGAAATTTGCAATAGTCAAATAAACTTTAAAATAATATTATATCTTACATGCTGAAACTAACTATTAAAATCTAGCAAAGCAAAAATGATTTTATCATTTATTCCCATGATCAAAGGACTTAAAACAATGCAATTTGTTAATACAATTATTTATTACTGTTTTTTTTTTAAGTTCTAATATGAAATTTAAATAAACCAAAAAACTTTTAAAAATGCTTATTTTTAGGTATAGCACTTCTGTTATTAGCGTGTTGCCAGTCATGATTACAGGACCATGCGAAGACATGCCATCACTTGATATGAAAGAAGGATGTAAGTTTCATGTGGTTTGTTAGTGTTTGCAGCTATAAATAAACTTATGATTAATCAATCTAGATATTCTGGATGTGGGTTCCAATCCATTACTCAACGCTTCATCTGTGTGGGGTGTATTAAGAGGTAAAGTTACATTGGTTTGCATAGCTTATGTTCCCTAATGTTTCACCTATTTAACACCATATTCCAGGACTGGAAACATTTTCACAAATGATATGGGAAGATCCTTCAGGCCAGGTATAATCTGTCATTTTAAAATTATAATTTTTTAACTCATAATTAAGGGTTAAAAGTTAAAATTTGAGAACGTGAGCATTTTGTTTTTAAGTTTCAGTTTTTCCATATTTAAATCTGTAGTGTTTTTTCTTTTTTTACAATTTGCTAAATATACTGTTTCATTAAATAAAACGACATTGGAAATCATATATGACCATTCCTAGCTTTGTTTGATTGTATGTTGTTATTATTATGCTATTACAGGCAGTTGCAAACAAAACCCACATAATTGATGAACCGAGGTACGCACATCGTGGTTTGTTACTTGATACTGCACGACATTTCCTACCTGTCAATGTTATTCTGGAAAATCTGGTGCGCAATAAATGTTTACTGTTTGTTTATGATAGAGCCTTTGGTTTAAATTTTTTTTGTATGTATTCAAATGTATATATATATATACATTACATATGTAGTTCTTATTTTGGTTTTCAATAGTCATATATTTCTATCTATTTTATTTCAAATGAAGTTAATCTACAATTTATAGCATAAAAATGGCAATTTTTTTCTTTTATGAAAGTATTTAATAAACAATTTTGAATTATCCAATACAACTTTCGCTCAAGCACTCAACTTCAAAAGAAATATGAGCATGTGTTTAAGTTTTAAGCCTAATCGGCTGCTTCAAGTTTTTTATGTTGAGCAGTCTAAATTATAATATTGGTGGTTTAAATTCATAGCCCACATTTGAAACATGAAACTTTTATTTTTACTATGTCTTTAAAATGTTGACAATAATCATACGTAACATTGCAGGAAGCCATGGCGTATAACAAATTCAATGTGTTTCACTGGCATATAGTTGATGCACAGTCCTTCCCATATGTCAGCACTGTATACCCTAACCTACATTTAAAGGTAAATGATTAATCTTTGCATTGCAAATTTGTTCTGCTTTGTCATGCAATAACAAATATGCAGACGTAGTAAATAATTCTTATGCACTCGTGATTTAAATTCTATTCATATGTCTGATTTTTAAACAGGCCGTAGCTCTTTTAATGTTTGCATACTCAGGTTAACACACAATACACACTAGTTATGTAGGGATAATATAGAAATATACTTATAACTGAGCAGTGAGCATATCACTGTATTGTAAAAAAGAAGAGTAAACGAGTGCTTTAAGTTGTATCCGTTTTTCCCCCCTTTGACTGCAAGCTCTCAGTTGGCTCATTTTTTTGATTTGGTTTAAAATTAAGGACATTATACCTCATACATGAGCTAGTTTAATATAGCTCTTTACATTCTCACAAAATCACATTGTTTTACCCACCAGGGCTCCTACAGTTCATTAAACTTAGTGTACACACCTGAAATGATTGCCCAAGTTATCGAATTTGCTCGATTACGTGGTATACGAGTTGTACCTGAGTTTGACACACCGGGTCACACTTATTCATGGGGGTTGGGTCAACCAGGCTTGCTTACAACTTGCTACACAGGTATGCAGAATTGCAGAGTACTGGGATTTATTTTTTAATTTACCTTAAATGTTAACTTTATTATGTGTTTTTGCATTGAAAGTTTTTTGTATCTTCCTTAGTATAAATATATCAACTATAATATGTAATATACTGCTACTAACTATTATGTTTCGATATTAAAAGGGAACAGCCAGTCGAAGCCAACTACAAAAACTAGCTATATTTAAAATGCAATATGTATGTAATATAAACCAGTGCTTTTAAACCTTTTTTATTTTAAGGTGGAAAACCAAACGGAGATGTTGGACCGATTAATCCAACAGTAAATTCATCTTACACCTTCATTAAAAACCTTTTTACTGAAGTTCGGGGTCAGTTTAAAGACAAATACATTCATCTTGGTGGAGATGAAGTTCCCTTTGATTGCTGGTAAGGTTTATGGATCCATTTAGTCTTATTTTCATATATTTTTTTATCTTAAAATCAGCAGTACTTAAACTTAAACTAACAGAATAACCTTGCAATTAAGTTGCAAATGGGACATAAAACTGTTTCAAATTTGTTTGGTATTCTCGATTTTGGTTACTAATAACAATAGTAAGGCAAGCTATTTTATTTAATGTTTTGTATTTTGCAATAATTTGTGAGTTTTTTCTATTTGAATAAATGAACAAATGATTTGCTGTTGTGGCTTATCTGTTATTCTACAATTTAGAGTTACACCGTAGCTTCATAAATTTTACGAATATTTTCACCGTAATGTTTGTTCTTCTCCACACCACAAACGTTGCTGTATTTGCATCCATTAATTATTTGACATATCAAATATTTTGATATTAATTGTAAAAAATTTGAAGTGTTTGCTGAATGCATGTGATCTGATTACTGATTGCTCAAGTCACATGCACTGCTTGATACTACGTGCCCCAAATGGAGGACGTATTAATCGACTTTATGTGCTTCAATTAAACTGTAATTGCACAGCCTGTTTTGTAAGTCAACACAACAATATAAGTGATTAGCTTAGTTGGGAATTGAAACTGTCACAGCCTGGCACCAATTGGAATCAATTAACTTGCAAAAAATACTAAACAAATATTTGTTTCCGTTTTTTCCCTATGTGACACTATGATGGGGACACCTTTTCAATTTATTTTCTTGTCGCATTTGGTAGTAAACAAAGAACTTTTAAAGAATTATTAAACCGTATCCTAACAACTTCCATAGACTGTCGGTAATTGTTTAAAACACAATCAGGATATTTGAATACTATGTGCTAAAGGTGTCCCATCTTTCCCCACCCTACCATAGAAACAATACTTGTTCTGTCAAAAGAATATTAATATCCAACTAATTTACCCATTACCTTATAAGGAAATCGAACCCAAACATAACGACATGGATGGCTGCACACAACATGAGTGGTGACTATGCAAAACTTGAGCAAGTTTACATTCAACAAGTTATTGACATTACTGGAGCAATTGGATTTAGTTACATTGTGTGGCAAGAAGTGATAGACAATGGTGTAAAGGTAAGATCTCTATGTGTTTTGAAAACTATGTTGGGTTATATGGTTCCCAAACTTCCTAGTGCTTTTGTGTTACCTTCTTTGTTAATACTATAAGACACTGTCCCTATTGTTCATCGGTTTGATTGTAAATAGTGATAGAATGGAGAATAAAGTTTTAAAACCGCTGAACACATTAAAACCAGCTTTTTGCCTGCGGCTGCGACACTTAAAAGGTGAAATTTTTCTTTAATGTTAACACATTAATTACATTTCTTTTACTTAACTATAACTAATATATTATGAGCAGCACTATGAAATGTTAGATAATGGTAAATCAGGTTTATTTTACTGCACATTCCATATAGAGTGTTTACTGCTTGCAACACACTGATATTTAGTTATAACATAACTACAAATCTGCATGGTTCACATAGTAAACCATAATTGATTATCTAACTTAGGCAAAAGATGACACAGTAGTTGAAGTGTGGATAAACAACCATCCTGAGGTGGAGATGGCTAAAGTAACAGCATTGGGATATCGAACAATCTTAGCTGCTCCGTGGTATTTGGAGGAACTTACCGTGGGGGAAGATTGGAAGAAATATTATTCGTATGAACCAACTAACTTTAATGGTGGGTGAGATTTGTATACAGTAGGGTAGAGGAAGATGAGACACCTTTTCATTCTGATGTTACGTCTCATTTGGTAGTAAACAAAGAACATTCAAAGAATTAAAAAAACGTATCCTCACAACTTCCATAGCCCACTGTTAATCGTTTAAAACACAATCAGGATATTTGGATATTATGTGCTAAAGGTGTCCCATCCCCCCCACCCTAGCATGATGGGATAACATCAAAAGTAACAAAAATGGGTGTTTTATTTCATAAAACTTAAACATGTTTCTTTTTTATTTTTGGATGACTGACAATTTGGACAACATAGTGATCACTGAGTTGAAAGGTAATTTTCTTATGGTTATTAATATTATTTTATTCAGGAACTGCTCAACAAAAGGCACTGGTGATTGGTGGTGAAGCTTGTTTATGGGGTGAATATGTGGATGCCACAAATATATCACCAAGATTATGGTTGGTAATATTGTTATGCATAACTGTATTATCATATAATACGTAAAAAACATAAAAATCCTTTGCAATGTTGTAAATTGGTTAAATCTGGTGTATATCCCTGCTTGTGTCAAGACACGCCTATGTAGAATAGAAACAGTTATCATTTTCGTTTTTTTCTTGTACCACTTGAAAAAATTCTTTTTGTTTTGTTTACTGTTTACTTGTTTGATTTTAGTAAACCTAATTTTCTTTCTAAGTTTCTCATGTGCAACATAACAGGCCACGAGCAAGTGCAGTAGCTGAGAGATTGTGGAGTCCGGAGACGTTGAATGATGTGGATGCTGCTACTCCAAGACTTCATCAACATCGATGTAGGATGGTTCAGTAAGTCACCTTTATATTTGTCACCTTATATATCACCTTTCATTAAATCTGTTTCACCATAGTTGGTTTTTTCTTATAATAAATTTAATAAATTATTACCTTTTTTTAACAGTTTAACATTATTTTTTCATTTTTCTAACTAAACGTTTGTAGACAAAACTCTGAACCTAAAATTATATTATAATAAAAGACCTTTTTAAAATTTGTTTAACAAATAAAAAACAAGCTCCTTTTCAGACGTGGCATCCCAGCTGAACCCCTCCACCCAAGTTACTGCGTGTTTGACTGGATGAACAGGAAATAACTGAATGAAATATATTTGCTCTTTATTCTTCATGTGCTTATGTTTGATGTATATATATAAGTTCAATCAAAAGTCACCAGTTTTCAAGTTTTATGCAAATTTCTGTAGCTACACTTATATGTTGCATAACGCTTCAGTTTGTATACATGTTCTGTATAATGTTCAATCTACCTACAATATAAATACATGTTATTTTAATGTCTTACAGTATATTAGTTCACATATTATGTAGTTACAACTTTTTTCATTTAACCTTATCCTATATGAAATTTTAGCTATGTAGTCTTAACAGTATAAAACAACTTTGTTTAAACTCATGTTTATTTGAAGCCATTTCTATTTTTGTTTTATGTCTCACCAAATTTTGTTTGATTTCATTAGCAGTTTATTGCACGATTGATTATGCAACTTTCTAACGTAATATTCAATTCTGTAGTTTAAGATTTAGGTTAAAATGTTACGTCAGTTATTTTTTGTTACTTCTATCGCTGTGGTCGCTCTAGCGAATTCTCAGCGAAAGTTATCACTTGACTTCCCAACTCCTTTGCTTGGCAACACAAGTCCTGGTAGTGTGTGGCCTCAACCTGAGTCCCATGTATCTACAGCAGAGGTAGGAACTGGTTATATATACATCTCTGTATAAATTACCAAGTAATGTGGGTTTACAATGTTTTATTTGCTATTGAAATGCTTTGTTTTATGTGACTTTATCAGCATCTTGAAATTAAGCTTTTAGTTCGAAAATAATTTCTGTTCAATGCATTTTTTTTACCATTTTGAAATATCACTTTTCATATATATAGTTATATAGTTCGGTTTCAAAGATACTCTCAAAGAATTTTCTTCTTTCTCACAAAAATTATTTTATTTTGCATTTTCTGGGTATTCAGTTGCACAACATAACCTTTAACTTCCCTTTTTCCACCAGACATTCCCAGTTGCAGTTGAATCGTTCATGTTTACTTATGCATCAAAGTCCTATAAATGTGACTTGGTGTATGAAGCATTTAAACGATATGGTGCCATCATTATTAACAGTGCTGGAGACCAAAAGCTCAGATTCAGGTAACAAAACTATTTTTTAGCAATTTCTGGTATCCTAGTGCAGCATTTTTTAAACTTTTTAACACCATCTCTTTTACTAAACTTTCAAAATCAACACCCCAATATTTAAAAGTAAAAAACAGTATAAGTTAAGTTTTTCTAAGTAACTTTAATTGGTGGATAACTGGATATAGATGTTCCAACTGGATTTAACATATAGCAAAATTCAAATAGACTTTACTTTCAATATTTTTAGCACTTGGAAAATCCTGTGATGTGTTATTTATTTCCATAACATCTGCTTTTCATCCTGCAGACCACTGACCACACCAATGCTCACTGGTTTGGAAGTTAACTTGATGGCTCCATGTGAGGATTATCCTTCTTTAGATATGGATGAATCTTGTAAGCTAACTTTTTACTTGCTTACTACAATGATATAACTATCACAAATGCTATACATGGAGAAGTTAAACATAATTTTTAGTCTAACTATAGTTTCAACTTTCAATGTACTGGAATAACATTCTTTTTCAAGATGCCCTGGATATTAACAGCATGGCTGTTGCAACATTAACGGCAAAATCAGTTTGGGGAATATTAAGAGGAATGGAATCATTTTCGCAACTTTTGTGGGAGTCCGATTCAGGACAGGTCAGATATTTTAATATTATTTTATAAATATTATTGTATTGTCTTGAGCAGTGTCAAAGACTGTTTAATCTTGTAGTATAATCAGTTCGAAAACATTAAAAAAAAACCCACAAAATGCAACTGCAGTAAATAAAAGGGTATCTTGAAAAAAAAAATTTTTTTAAACTTAATTTTATGTTATAACTACAAATTAATGTTTTAAAGTGCTGTACAACAGTAGAGAATCTTTTATATGATTTCTAGGACATGGCTTATATTATGGGTATCTTTTGCAGATAGTTGCAAACAAGACAAACATAATCGACAAACCAAGATACGCCCATCGTGGAATATTACTCGATACTTCAAGACATTACCAACCTGTTAATGTGATACTTGAAAATATTGTAAGCATGAATCACTAAACCACATAAGTATTCTAATAGAGTTTGACTATTTTTTAACACTGTGTATTGCATAGTTCATAAAAATGGTGGAATACTGTGGGGTAAGATGGATTCTGTTTCCATATTCCCATATTTTCTATTCGTGTTTTAACAAGTAACAACGTTTTTTGATAGTCTTGAGGATACGGTTATAAAATTATGAAATATTCTTTGTTTACTACTAAATGAAAAATAAAATAAAATGAAGGTATGAATCATCTTTTTTGGCTCGTTATGAGGCTTTATATCACAAACAATATCTTCTCTGTTTGCCTTAGCATCAAAATTAACTGTATTGATAAGAATGGTATACACTAATACACATAATGTCTATTTCCACCTACTACAAATTCTATTCTGATAAATTACTTACATTGTATCTTCACACAGGATGGAATGGCTTATAACAAGATCAATGTATTTCATTGGCATATTGTGGATGACCAGTCATTCCCATACGTCAGTACTGTGTATCCTGATCTTAGTGCAAAGGTGGGTTCTGTGTGGTAGTTTGAGGCAGATACTTTAATAGAGGGGGCATAAACAACAGTTAGATAAATAAAAAAATTACCCATTTATTGATATACCTTAGTACTGATATACCTTAATTTATATTACCTATTTATAACTTTTTATTTTTTTATATCTTTGTTTGTATCATCAAAAGTTACTAAAATTACCTAAAAATAAAAAAATAACATGAAATGCTTTATTACAGGGGGCATATACAATCGTTAAGTAAATAAAAGACCCATATTTATTTATACAAATTTTATGTATATAGATATGTTAGGTGTAGAGTGTAGTTTGTCTAACCTTTTGTTTTATTGAACTGCTCAAGTATTATTTTTGACATTATTAAATTTGAAGTCACTTAAAGTATAAAATTACATCCAATTAGATCTATTATGTAAATCAGTGTTTCTCAACCTTTTTAGCTGGCGGACCGCTAAAATTTCGAAACAAATTTTGCGGACCGGTGGACCTTCAAAATGTAATTACGTCTAGACCATGAACTCTATGTTACGTCACAGTGCTGTAAATTACGGAACTGGCTAAGTTCTAAATCAATTTAAAATTTGATGTTTTATTTCTTTAATCAACGGACAAGACTTTAACATCTTGCATTTTGCAATTGAGATGTAAAATTGTAATATATTTGGCGGACCGGCAGGAAAGTTGACGCCGACAGTCTGCGGACCGGTGGTTGAGAACCACTGATGTGAATAATTAAAGCTTTAATTCGCCAAATCCGAAGATATCACAATATATCTAAACCACACAGGGAGCATACAACCCAATCACACATATCTACACAATCGAAGATGTGGCAGAAGTAATTGAGTATGCTCGTTTACGAGGCATTCGTGTTGTGCCTGAGTTTGACACACCAGGACACACAACATCTATGGGCAAAGGACAACCAGGACTTCTAACAGAATGCTACACAGGTATTTGTTTGTTTAATTTAATTCAGTAACTTTAAAATATATCTTGTCAAACAGAGAGTTAATTTAAAAAATATTTAAAGTAATCGTCAAATCAGACATTCATTTCAGGCCCTAAACCAGATAAAATAGTTTTGAACTGTAATATTGTTTAATTCCCATTTACTTTATTTTGTTTTATATTATTTCAATTAATGTACAAGCAAGTGTTGGTATATGTGACAGTGCTAAACTGTACTGTGGCCCAAATTCAGGTGTACGGTCCAAAATTGAAGTATTATTCAATCCTTTTCTTTAACGTATTTACTTTTCACCAGGAAGCAACCCAAATGGAAACTATGGTCCCATCAACCCTACAGTGAACACCACATATACTTTCATACAGAACTTATTCACTGAAGTAAAATCATCATTTAAAGATGCTTACATTCATCTTGGTGGTGATGAAGTCAGCTTTAGTTGCTGGTGAGTTTTTACAATATTAATGCAATATTACTATGTATGCATGTTTACATAGTATAGGGCTATACTGCTATTGTATTTATATGAAAATATGGTAGTAAAACTAATAAATATTATTTGTTAAATATGCTGAAAATTATTATTCTGTTATCCAGGGTATTTAGCTTGCAATATCGAGTTCATACCTGTATGTCAAAAATGAATTTTGTTTTTATTTAAAATACTATGCTCATTTATGATTTTGTTTTTATATTTCTCCATGACAGAAAAACTATATGCTTTTTACAGCCAAGACTGTTTTGAATATTTTCCATTTAAGTATACATTTATGTTATTTCTATTAAAATCAACATTTTATGTTATTTCTATTAAAATCAACATTTTATGTTATTTCTATTAAAATCAACATTTTATGTTATTTCTATTAAAATTAACATTTATGTTATTTCTATTTAAACATTAACATTGTATTATTTCTATTTAAACCACCATTTATATTATTTCTATATATCCAGGCAATCCAACCCTGCCATCAACAACTGGATGAAGTCACACAACATGACAGGGGATTATAAGAAGTTGGAGCAAGTCTACATACAACAAGTGCTTGATATCAGTGCTGCCATTGGTTACAGCTACATTGTGTGGCAGGAAGTGGTGGATAATGGTGTCAAGGTATGCGTGTGTAATATATTACATTGGTTCATTGTGCTGCTAAATAGGGAAAAATTGTCTCAAAATGTTTGATAACATACAGCATGTTGAAAGTTATTTCAAACACAAGGCATAAAGTATACAGAGAAACAAATTTCTGTACAGCTTTCAAAAAACAACATTATAAATTCCAGGTAAAAGCTGACACCGTAGTTGAGGTGTGGATAAACAACCATCCAGATAATGAGCTTGCTAAAGTAACAGCATTGGGATACAGGGCCCTTCTTGCTGCTCCATGGTATCTTGATTACATATCTACTGGGGAAGATTGGAAGAGATATTATTCATATGAACCATCTAATTTTAATGGTAAGTTTCGAGGTTGTGTTTTTGAATTAAACTTAGTTTTTTCTGTAAGGGTATTTTTGCTGTTTTATTAATATTTCATAGTTTGCATTCCAATTTTCAAGTTCTACTTTATTCATCTCCAAACAGTGTTGTTTTATTTATTGGAATATAATATAAAGAAAATTGTGTATATATATAGCTGTATCGGTATATTTATATATATATATATGTGTGTGTGTTTAATTTTAATAACAGAAAACATTAGTTTTTCTAAGTTTACACATGACAAAATGAAAATTCGTTGTCAAAAGCTAAATTGCTGTCTATGTTAGAGCACTCTATGAATACCAAATACCATGGTTTGGAAATAGGGATCTAAGGTTGGTTTTAATAAGCTCATTACATGGGTAACAAGCAATATGGCCTATTCTTATATAAATCTTATCATAGGGACTGCTGAACAAAAGAAGTTGTTGATTGGCGGTGAAGCTTGTTTATGGGGTGAATATGTGGATGGGTCAAATGTTACTCCAAGATTATGGTTAGTTCATATTATTTTAAATCACTATTCAACTTTCGAAATGTTTTTTTTTTAATACTTTTATATATTTTTTATGATAAATTGGTGAAATTATATTGATTATAATACTACTCTATATTCCATGGTGTAATATAAGCTTATTGTATGCCATATACCGGTATATGGCATATTATTGAAAAGTGGTAAAATTATAATAATTGTAATAACTCCATAAGGCATAACATAAGCTATCATGTATTGTCTTCATTCCCAGCCATTGCACCATATTAACATTTTAAAGAGTTAATGTTGTACAATTTTTACTATTCAAAAAACTTGTATTCTTATAATGTATGAAATTAATTATAATACAACAGGCCATGAAGTGTTGGGGCGAAACTTTTATTGCATTTTTGTTTGACAAGCAAACCTATAAGTTGCTCACGTTCCACCTGAATAACTTTCCTGTACCACACAATATACCGCTGGTTAATTAATACTGAATATATTTAACATAACAGGCCACGAGCAAGTGCAGTAGCTGAGAGATTGTGGAGTCCGGAGACGGTGAATGATGTGGATGCTGCTACTCCAAGACTTCACCAACATCGATGTAGGATGGTTCAGTAAGTCACCTTTATATTTGTTCTATAACATATTGTATTTTGCTGTTAAAAACTTGATTTTTATTATTTTGCTAATAAATATACATAAACTAATGTTGTTGCAACTTATTTATATTTTTAATACAACACATTTTTTTAATAATTTTTTTTTTAAATTGTTGACACTTAAAACGATACATTCCTGTAGAAGGGGAATACCCGCTGAACCCCTTCACCCAGGCTACTGCAAGCACGAGTGGAGAAACTAAACATTACAACGACCAAACCAAGCATCAATGTATCAAACATTATTTGAAAAATCACTCATTCTATAATGTGCAGTTTAATGTTATATGTGCCATTTTTAAATACTTGGCCTGTATAAACATGATCGAAAAAGTTTAACCGATTATTAATACGTTATAAAGTTCTACCGTTTTAAACACGTTGTTTAATTGACAAGTTATGATATCTTTAGTTTAACTGTTTTTGATTGCCACTTTTGTGATCTCCATATGCACAAATCGGCTATGCACTTGTGATATTAGATCGTTTTGCTCTAGTTGCATAATTGTACATTTCATTCCATATTATGTACGTAATCTTTCATATGCTTGGAATTCAAGGAATTTATTACCAATTTACTGAGTTCTAGTAAAATAAATAGAGTTGTATGATCAGTAGTATTGGTATCTATAGGTCTTTTCTTATTGCACTTATAGAAATATACAATCTGTGTTTATTTCTAAACAATATTTGATTGGTAGCGTGTGATGTATGAGAGAAATTTTGTGTGACGCATATATAAAACTTTAATTTTAGGTTGGTATGCGGCTTCAAACGAAAAAAAAACTCCGCTTAAACTAAATTGTACTACATTAATATAAATGTTTTATCTTTCCATTTAGAAATATCATGTGTTTGAGTTTCTTCTTTAGGGAATTACCCTGTAGCGAATTTTAATTCGTGATATGAGTAATTGGGCACGAGAAATTTATTAAAGCTGATGAGTATTTGTCGGCAGTCGCACAAAAGTCCAATTACCAAGTGTTGTGTTAGTATGTCAGTTTCTGACAACTACATGAGCCAGAATCCTCAGATTTCTGTGGACGTAAAATACTACAGACGATGATTTCGTAGCGTCGCAAGCAGCAGAACTTGTTTGCCAAAGAATAAAGTGCAAGTCATGCTTACTAATCGTATGATAATAGATAAGCTAGGTAAATCACAGATATAGATCTATTCGCATTTGACATAAAAATGGCTTTACTTCGAAAATGTGGTAGATATTGACATTTACAGCTGTAAGTTTCTTCTTACTCGGAAGCATACGTACGTACGTAGGTGTGAAATGCCTTGTGTCGAACTCTTTCTGCTTAGACTTAGCTTAGAGTCTATGTATTATTGACACGTTGTGATTTACGGCAAACTGAAACTGCCATCTATATACTAGTATTCTAATAATGCAAATCATTTCTATTATTTATTATGTGAATGTTTTTAATATTCTTTTTGGCAGAATTATCACTGTAATAGCTTAGAATAAATTTTCGGGCATTCAGCTTGACAATAAACTAATTTCCTTACTAGAAGTTAATTTATCGATATTCTAGTTATATTGATTTTGAAATGAGTCTTTCGGCTGGTGCAACCGCCGGGTATGCAGTTTTGGGTGTATTTGGTGGTTATGTTATAACTTCAGTCCTGCTTCTAAAATGCCCGACCATTTTGCACAAGAAAAAGAAAAGAGATTTTTGGTGTACTCACATCAGCCACAGAGGGGGTAAGTTACAGTTTATTTTTAAATGGCACTGTAGCACCATTGTTGGATCACTTGCAAATTAACCATAGCACATTAAAGGGGGTAAAGGCTCATCGCTTACACTATTGTGGGTGTGTGTGTATTTGGGCAAGACACTTAACATACATTGCTGTAAACCAGTGGTCTAAAATAGGATGTTTAAATTGCGGCCATATAAAAAAACAACAATCACACACAAGTTAAGTTAAGCATGTATAAGGTTTATAAAACATAACACCCTTTTTTATAAATTATAGAGTTACAGCTATATGTATAAATTCATTCACTCATTCGCAATGTTTTAATATGTTGTAGGTGCAGCTGAAAAAACCGAGAACACGTTGTCAGCATTTCACAAGTAATTGCATATTTATGTTATGGTTGTTCATTTCCTGTTACGTCTTGTTTGTCAATGAAATGTTATTATTAATCAGCATGTCAGTTTCGATTCTGCCCCAAAATGACCAACAAACATTTTTGAAAGTTTGGGTTGCAAGCATCATTTTAAACTAAAATAAAATTGACATTTTAACAATATTTTTTTACTATAATGTGTTATATCAACTATATCCTTAAATCTTCAGTTTGTTATATATTTTTATTTAAAATGTTAATAATATATTTATATATATCAATATATATTTTTTTTAAATCTTTTTCTGATGTATTTATATATATATTGTTATTTTTATAAAATGTTTTATTGTTTTATAATGTATAAGTACCTATATAAATTTAATCTATAGTTTGATTATCAAACTTGATGTATATTTCAATGCATAGGGTATTTATGTTACCTTAAAATTTACAAAATTATCGTTAGAATTTACTTTTACAACTACAGTGCAATTGACATTGGAACTCAAATGCTTGAACTAGATGTTCATCTCACCAAAGACAAGCGGGTAGTTGTTGCCCACGATATTGATTTAAAACGTATCGCTGGTGTTGATGCAAAGATATCCGATTTTGATTATGAGGTTCGTAGTTATTAGATATTAATAAATAAAAAATATATTAGTTTTAAATGAATTAATTGTGGTTTTCAGATAATTTATTTTTGCTTCTTACAAGTTCTATGACTACAAGACATAATATTATTTCATTTTTTTGTTTAAATAAACAGAATAGCCTATGATCTATGTTTTTTATTGATATTACTTGTAGACTGAAAAAAAATAAATGAAAAATATAGATTAAAACTCTGTCAATCTATTGAAAATATGTTTTTTTTAATTATAACTCATAACATAATGTTTGTCACGACAATTTGTGAGAACTTATAGCCAGGACTGGCCTGTATCCTGTATTGTATTTGGTTCTGAAATATTAAACCTTATTAGAATTTTTACAGCTTTTATATTCCTTAATGTTTAAACTTGTTCATTCTTAAGTTATGCTTAGTTTTTTGGAGTAAACTACTAGCACATTTCTAACAGTTTATTAAACAAACAATAATTCTATGATTCATTAAAACAAATTTTAAGTAATTGTAAGTAATATATTATATAAATATAAATTTTTCCTTTTAGGAACTACCTCCAATTTGTAAATGTCTCAAAGTGACATTTTGTAAAGATACTATGTACAATAATGATGGTGAAGAGGAGAGAATCCCTTTACTTGATCAAGTGTTTGAAGAATTTCCGAGCATTCCCATTAATGTGGATGTGAAAGCTGAAAATGATGAACTTATTATGAAGGTTGGTGAATGATAAATCCTAGGATAAGCAGGCCATTCTGCCAATCTTAACCGGATTTGGTTCTTATATAGTTGGATGACGCTTGTGTAAAGAAATACAGTAGGGATCTGGGATACGAAAATGTAACAGACACGAATCAAGTCTCCACGAGACTCTTGATGCCTTTTGGTCAAAATATTGTATTGTTTTTATTTATTTTATTAATTTAGTTAACCATTTTTAACAACTTTTAAAAATTTTAAGTTATTTTATTAAACTGTTGCATCTACCAATAAAGGTACATGATCTAGTAAAGAAATACCAACGTGAAAAGTTAACAGTGTGGGGGAATTTCAGTGACAAAAACTGCAGGAAATTACACAAGCTGGTATGAAACATCCCACTGATTGCTTACTGTATCATTCATAGGGAAAAATAAATAAACTAGTAAAGATAGCCTAGGCCCTAGATAGGTATTAAACTCTGTTAAAACATAAGGATGTAATATTTATGTGTCCGCCTCTAGTCCAGAGGTTACAGTTTCAAGACTCAATGCTGCTACTCTTCTGAGGGTGTGTGACAACTAATGACTTATTGTGACAACTAATGACGTATTTTGCCTCACCTTCAACTTTTGCTTACAGAATCCTAGCGTTCCATTGATATTTTCCATGAAGCGAGTATTACTGGTGTACGTTTGGTTCTACACTGGTCTCCTGCCATTTATTCCACTGAAGGAGAGTTTTTTTGAGATCCCCTATCCTGACATATTCACTAAGTAAGTGTCTTGTCAAAAAAAGTAAAAAAAAAAATTAAAACAATTTTTGTAAAAGTCTTGATAAAAAAACATAGTTAAAATAATTTTCTTGAAAGATACAGACACGTTTTGGGCTTGAAAAAACACACAAAGTTATACCTCCCTTTTATAATAAATGAGAAGTAATACACAAAAATACTTTTATCAATACACTACTTACAAATGGGATTTCAATTTCATAATTACCCAAATATTTTTTATTTTGAATTATTCTTAGATTGGACTTTCCATTTTCTCCAACACAAAAAAGAATGTATTCATTTCTTGCATTCCTCATGAGAAGCAGGATTCTCGTCTCACATCTAAAAGCGCGGGGCATACCGGTAATTAAAAACCATTTCACATTTTTGCAAGTTTGTTCTATCAACATTTTAATACTTGGTTATCTGACACATAATGTTTGAATGTAATGAATGTAACTTACTTTATCCTCGCGTGGCTGGAAAACGACAGTCGTTATCACACGGGTTTAACACCTCGTGCCAGCTTACGAGTTACCATGTATGTTACTTTGTGGGTAATTATTTTTTTTGGATTTTTTTTTATGTATTTCTGATAATTTAGACAACCCATTAGTAACCACTGGGTTGGAGCAATTGCCGTTAAGTGTCTTGCCCAAGGACACATACGCCCACAATGGTAGCAGCATCGAGCCTTGAACCCATTAGCTCTGGGTTACAGGCAGGCGCGCTAACCACTACGCCACGGCGCCGGTTTGCTTTATTTTTGTTAAAGTAATAAGAATCTCCCATCTTGTGAAATTACAATATTGCTATTACTGTGTGTGTACACACACAATGTACTACTCCCAACCACTGGTAGTATTTTTTTATGAGCTACAAGCTGTTTAAACAATATCCAATTAAAATTTTTTGACTGCTGCAAATGTTAAAGGTAGGAGCTTGCATACCAAGGGTATTTTATTTGAACGATTAGCATTGCCCATTATACAAATGAATGTACCTTACTTTATCTTTGAGGGCCGGAAAATTACAGTCGTTATAACAAGGTGGGTCATACACCTCGTACCAGATTATAAATTTAATATGTATTTGACTTTGTGGGTGTTTACTTTTAAATTTTGTTTATTTTTTATTTTCGGCTGATAATATGGACAACCCATTAGTGACCACTGGGTTGAGAGATTATATAAAGGTGTTGTAACTTTTTATTTAAAAATTTCCCAAAATTGCAGACGTACTTCTGGGTTTTAAATAGTGAAGAAGATTTTGAAGGTGCTTTTAAACTTGGAGCGGAAGGTGTGATGACAGATTACCCATCTAAGCTGAAAACGTGGCTTGATAAAAACCCACAGTACCAGATCTGATGTTGTAGCAGGCCTCAATGTGTCAGATATTTTTATGCACTTCTGTTTTTGATTGATGTTTCACAGTGAATGATGAATGAATTAAACCTATTTATCCTTGCAAGGCCCTAAAACGACAGTCATTATAACACAAGTGTTCTGTTTCATACACTTTGTACCAGCCTACGAGTTACTTTGTTAGTGATTATTTTGGAGAATTTTTTCATTTTTTGTGTGGCTGATATTTTAGACAACCCATTTGTGACCACTGGGTAGCGAATGGTAAAAAATGATGTGATTTTAATGGTTTCAGTTAATATTTTTATTATTTTAGTGTGATTTTTCAAACAGTATGCAATCAATTGCTTTTTCCGTACTGCGTAGCAATTTCAAATGAATTCTGAAATATTGTAACTAAAAACAATGTACCATGGTTAGGTCATTTAGAATCACTTTTTAAAACATTTCTAGTGACATTACTACCTAACCCTGGACTATATAGACGTAGTGTAATCTTTTACAATGCAATCACGTATTTTAATATATGGTAGGGTGGGGGAAGACGGAACACTTTTAGCAGATAATATGATCGTGTTTTAAACAATTAACAACGTTCTAAGGGAGTTTTTGAAGACATGGTTTTATAAGTCTTTGACAAGAAAATAGAACGTACGGGTGTCCCATCTTCCCCCACCCTACTATAAATGTCACGCTAATTATCACTGTTTAATTTTGTATTGTGCAGTCAGCATGTGTTGTGTATTTGTAGCACCCAATATTTGGTCAATCCTCTTTAAAGCCGACTCCCCTCACTGTACATGTAGTGTCTTTACGCACACTTTTGTTTCTATTAGAAGTTTAATTTCAAAATAATTAAACATAAATGGCACGTTTGTGTACTAAGTGTAGCGACCACGCTTATTTTTTCAATTTAATTTAAATGTGTTTTTAACTGTAAGTGTGTTTTACAACTGTTGTTTTGTCGCTTTATCCTGTCTTTTCAATTGAAATATTTCTAAACCTTCGCTACTGTAATATAAGAGACGAATAAGTAAACGTAGAGAAATTAACTGTCAATTGTGTCTTGTGTTTACATCACTAGCTTAATTGTAATTGTACAAAAGCCTAATACACCGTATACGTATGCTGTCAAATTACCGAATATTATTATTATTACCATCACGGATGGCGCATAATTCAAATATAAAATCTTTAGAAAATGCGTTTTATTGCCGCCGAAAAAACGGTAATTGACGAATTACCAGTTGACTAGAAATGCAAAACTCAGAAGGTAATTTAATATAAATAAAAAAAATCAATTATTTTATTTTTAGTTAAGTTGCCTGTGCTGAAACATATATTCTTGAAAACATGAAGTTTTAACGTGTTGGAATTAGTAGCTTGCATTATTTCTTTCTTTTTTTTACCAATAAGCGTGTTTGAACAACTGTTTACTACTTGTCTTTCGTTTTTGTCAACTCTGGTGTTCTTCGTAACCGAAGAGACAAAATAAATTTCATTTATTCATTATCGCAAGGTAGCGCTAACGCTCTGTTTTTTCGTATCAATGACTTTTAAATTATTATCACAACACAAAAACTTCTTGGCTAATATTTCCAATACACAATTACCACACAGCCAATTTTTTTGGTCTCACGAGGTGGTAGATCTTTTCCTGTCAGGGTGTTTTCTAAACTCCCTCGCGTGCAGCAATATTTTGCCTAACTGCCCGTATGAAGCATCGATTGCACGCGAAGTGGTATCACATGCACAATTCACTGCGTATTCACACTCGTTAAAATTCTTTGTCAAACACGGGTGTTTAACAAGGTAACGAGCTGCGAAAGAACGCATCCGCCCACACTACGCAATGGTGACAATCGTCGCACCGCCTTTTGTTTCTTCCGGGCGACACGGAACAGCTGATTTAAAAGAAAGGAATAAGTACGGCCCTTCAGGCTTCACGCTTCGGCAGACAGTAAGAATTGAAGACGTCCTCGCTCATGCTCGTGGAAAGTAAACCCAAACCTACACCCACACACCGACTTGCGTAGGTTGAAGGATCTCTTGTGTTTGCCTTTGTCATCGATAGAACTCGAGCAGGCGAACTACGTTCAGGAGCTCAGGACGGCAGTTACTGCCATGATAATATGACAGCACAGCCGCAAGTTCAGAGTTTAGTTTTCAGGAACCCTTATCTAGTTTGCGAGTACTTTAACCTTTTAGTTAATTCGTTCGTCAGATAAACATTTTAAGCAGATGTTCCGGGAAGTGCCGGTAAATGTACAACGGTGATTAATTCTGTTGATATTTGCTCTGCAGACCTTGTTAATTACCTGGATCTTACGTGTCCCACCCTAGGGACGCAATCATTCTGTCGTTTTGTTGATCCAGCTTAGTTTATTCAGGCGAATTACCGATCCTTGGTCACCGAGGGATCAATGTAAACAAGGGGACAGAGGGATAATAAAAGCACGGTAAACGTCCAGTAGATCCTGGGCACGTTTGGGCAGCGATGACAGATTAAGAATTGGTTTTATTGATTTCCGCGGTCCTAGGTTCGCACATACGAGCCCTTAGGAACATATTGTCAGATGAATAAGCCTACGTCGAAATCTACCTTGGCTCTCATTGGTTTTTCCTCGCCGTCCTTCCCCACGGAAAAGCATCGATAATTGGGCGGCTCATGACAGTAATTGCGGATTATTTTAGTCGTGCCTGCTCGATTTACTAACATTTGTGTGTGCCTCGTCGCCAAGTTTCTCTCTAACGCTTAAGTGTTACTACCAAGGTCAGGGAACGACAAAGCAGATTAAATGCAACGATAAACAAACTACAATTTTGTAATGAAAGTTAGTTTCTGCTGCTGTTATAATTAAGTCCTTGAACTATATTCACCAAGATATATGACTGTAATTTAGGTTTCTGTGAAAAAGACTGGTCTCGTTCTAATTAAGCAGATACGATTGCCCTAATGTAGAAGCTATAAACAAATTGACCACCCACATACGATTTATGCATACGATTTACTTTAGTTATTATTTCATTTCTGCAATCCTAGTCTTAACCAGCGTGTAGTTATATGGGCGCGAAGCCGTGCTAATAGGATTAAAGCGGTAAAGGTTAAATTGGACGAGCCTCTAACATGTCAAACAAACGAAGTATCCCACGCCGGATCACCATACTTATAACATTAAATTAACGTAGCCACTTGTATAGCATCCGGAGAGTCAGGAACTCATAATATAGAAATACAGATAAGTGTGTCCTGTTTAGCGTGCCGACGCTTCCTGCTAGTTCCGGGTTGGCTCTTATGTCCGTAATTCGAGAGTTGGCGCTGTTTTATATCGAAAGAACCATGAAAAATTAATCAGGCCACCTTGCATTTACAGGTACTCATGTTGTTGTCTGTGTTTATGGATGTACAGTTAAACTGGCGGTCTGGTTCGCGGATCAGGATAATTTTGTGTCATGCCGTGAAGCTTGTATAGGAAAGTGTCCAGCCGTTTCTCGGAGCTGTGTTTGCATAGGGAAACAGCACGCAGAAACAGTAACAATAGCTCAGCACCGTTCGACCACGCGCGCTACTAAAACAAGAGCGAACGCGAGCGTCAATTTTAGGGCATCGTCTTCAAACAATCAACTCTTGAAATGTGGAACGAACTTCTTCTTGCGCGCAGAGTCTGTATGTCCAGTTCTCGTTTTAGTTAGTCATTATCTCAAGTGGCGTGCTCAGAGCCGCAGCTCGAGTAGGGAGGCCGCTATTAACGCGTTTGTTTATATGTGTGAGGGTCTTTTGTAGCAGTAGTGAAGGCACTTTCGCGGCAATTGTTCGACCTAATATTGTTTGCTCATGTAATCGTAACTGCCGTGTTGAACATTCAGTGCGTGTAGTAAGATAGATCACCAGCAATTCGTTTCAGTTAAATCATGTAGGAGTGTTGTAGCAGTGCGATGATTAGTCAAGTTCACACAGACTCAAGTAGTGACTTAGAAGCTGAGTCATTGAATTCCAAGTCGTTTTTCACGCTTGAAGACAAACGCATGATTCATGATGCGTGCCCTTTAACCCGCCCACACTATATTCGTAACCAGTTATAACAAATCTCTCTTATCACACAGGTATTGCTTTCTAGTAGGCGAATAGGTTAGTTGTTAAAACGAGAATCTCTGGTAAACTGCAATTCAATTCGCGATGCCTGGTTACCAAAACAAGTTTGTGGACAAGGTCCGAAAGCGACATCAATGCCCGTTATGCCACTTTCCAATGAGAGACCCAGTTCAGATCACCGCATGCAGACATAGATACTGTGATACATGTCTTCAGAAATTCTTAGGGTAAGTTTCTATATACTACAGAAATTAATTTATTCCATCAAGTAAAGTTAAGTTACTTCGAGTTTTCTTGTATTTTGTACATGTTTTAAAATTTACAAGTTTTACTTTGTAAACATGACCTAAAGCAATCTGAAACGCAGGATAGGCACCTGTGCACCCTGTGTTTTGAGTTACAACTCATACCGTGCATTTTCACTGCACCGTGTCAGTAACGTGCGCATTCGACCGTACAGTGTTTAATTTCATTCGTTAATGGTTTACGTTGTTCAAATACTTGAATGGAAAGGAATGTGTAAAAGAGGAATCATATGTCGACAACTGTACTGTTATAGCAGCGCTACCATGTGTTTGTAGCCTTATTAAAAATGTTAAACTCATATATAAATATTACGCTCAATAATTTATATTTAATCGACCTAATCAAAATGAAGATCTTTGTAACGCCGCGAACCAATGTAGACTAGATTACCATTGGCGCCATATAATAAACCAAGCGATAAAGCCACTTCATAGTGAATATCAGATAATGACACGTCAAGGCAATGTTACGTAGCACAGATTTTGCTCGTAATTCACTTTTTGATGAGAACGTTGCGCCACAATGTGTGGTATACATCTGGCAGTTATATTGCTGCATGGCGAAACTTGTACCCGCAGGCGAAAAATCGCCCTTACTCAACTGTTCGTTGTTCGATTCAATTATCTAATTCACAGCTGATACGATACTTTCATAACTATATAGGTAATCGGCCAAAGTTGAGAAACGTGTTTTGTGTATTACAAAGTAACAATATGTGTCAATATGCTTAATATCATGGCAGAATTAACTGCCAGGTTTATGTAACCTGTGTACCCACAACTGCTTAAATGGGGAAATTCGCGAGAAATTTGTTACACCAGTCCACACGTGATGCTCACTTTAAATTTGCTTATCTTGTTGTTTGATCGTTTGTTATTTACGTGTTACACATCTTACTGTTGGATTATTGGATTTGTGAGCTAATCTCACGGGATGAGCTATAGCTAGATGTCGTGCCGATCTCAGCATACCTCGGTGGTTTCTGCTTCTTAGCGTTGGTCCATCCCCGGCCATGGGAAACGAGCTTCGCTATCAGCAGCCAATCTCACGGTGTCGAATTACATAAACATAATCGGGAAGGCTATACAGACTCTTTAAATTATTGCATCGTTATCCTACCCAGTCATGTTGCGGATACAAACCACAGGTTGCGCTTAGCGCTCGAGCGGCTGAAAGGTGATTAATATCTACGATTCCCACGAAATGCAGTGACGTGCTTGCACTAGCTTTGTGCGACCGTTTTAACGCCTAACGTCATGCGATAATTCCAGCACTATAGTTGTCAGATATGTATAGTGGTTAATTAGCACCGAACACGCAGCACTCGACTCACTGAAACGCTCGAATTTGACGTTAGAGACCATCTTGCTGGTCTCCGAGCGTCAGTAATAAGAGGCTTGGGTGGCGGCCCTGTAGTCGGGAGTGGGTTAATTGAGGTAATCGGCGAAACGCGCAATTAATTAATCGCAGATCTGAGTGCCACTTGTCCGGTCGAGACCACTACAATTGACTCACTGTCAACAATGTTTCATAGCTACAGCATTTGTTTACCTCGCCAGTGATTTGGATGCGACCAAAGGAAACCGAAACGTCGACGTTTGGTTTTGTAGCGACATCTTCTTAAAATTGCGAGCGAAAAACAAATCATTCAATTGAGCGTGAAAAATCGCGGTTACCACTGAAATGTCGGTTTGGAACGATATCTGTGTTTACACTGCACACTCGCATACCGAAGCAAGTTCACGGTTAGTGTGCGGTAAGCTATATGTTTCGGCATTACTTCGATTGAGAGCAAATGGACTGGATCCCACCCGGCTTTTTAAAAGAGGAAACATCAGCAAAGAGTTGAACCTTGCGGTAACATGTTAACAGGGTCTTCATTGTGTATTTTCCTAAAATATACTCGTCTTGTTCATACATCAACACTGGGAGTAAATAACGCCTACCGTGGCAGAAGTTTGGTTTAGTTACGCTCGATAAACATTAAACGATCTTCTTGGTTTCCGCAACAAAAGTTTTTAATTCATGTCATATAACATCAACAAGTACTAAAAGTGATAACCTTCCCAAAAATGAACATGGAAAATATAGGGCATTGATTATTGAATAAGGCCCTTTATGATGAAACTGATCAAATGGTTTGTTGTGTTTATCGTTCTCATCCCGATTTCCTGCTGGCATCGTATCCAAGTTTTCGCTCTGTTGCTCACAATAATGAAGTTCGTTCTTTAGTCCTCACTACGTTTCTAACAATGGTTTGAATTCATCAGTAATTCAGTTGCACCACATTAAAAAGCGACCATTCTTCGCGGGCTTAAGTCAGTCTATGTACCGCATCATCAGCCATTGTACTTTTCAGTTTTCAAAACTGTGGCGTATCGCCAGCAACGGAGCTATGGATCGTGAGTTTGACGTTATTTCTCAGGCAAACTGCGCATAGACGTAGTCTTTACCATAATCTACTCATGTAACCGCTCGAGGAGAAAGTTTTTAGCATATTTGGAATCCCGTAACGTTCTTAAAGCTATTATCTATAAAA
Source organism: Ciona robusta (assembly GCF_009617815.1). Lineage (NCBI taxonomy): Eukaryota > Metazoa > Chordata > Ascidiacea > Phlebobranchia > Cionidae > Ciona > Ciona robusta. The sequence goes on along the minus strand of NC_143238.1, from coordinate 1,722,361 downwards.
CAACACAACCGGTCACGGAATCTTTTTCAAATTACCGCCACAGATATTGAAACTGTCGCCACCTCTATTCTCAAAACAAGCAAAGCCAGCATTGTATGTTTTTGTTGTCGGTATTGTATAACGGATTAACTTCATCTTTTATCAAATCACTGGCTGTCTTGTATGGTACGTCATACAGTCTACCGCGTATCCCATTTGGGTTGGATTACGGACGTCGATCGCTCAGTATCAAGATGGGCCCATGTTGTTTTATTTAAGGATTATTGTGTAACTAAGTCTCTTTCATTCTGTCCGTCACTCAGTATGGTTTTCTGCGGAAGCCTCTTTTGTGACGTCAATTGCACGTCACAATGTCGGACGCCGGGGGAACGCCATCCGATCCCCTATTACCGAAGGTTCATATTTGGTAAAATTGGATCGAAATCCGCCATATGACATTACGATTAGATTAATGACGTATTTCACCAAACTCAGCCGACGTAGTGAAAGCTTGCTTTATATTTATAATCAACAATAAGCGCAACTTTGCTAATGTATCGTAAATCCCTTTCCTTCATTCAATTAACCAACGTTTCCAAGAAGCTTTTCCGCATTAAGTTAATCCAGAGCCGATAAAGAAGCACTTTCTATTGTTTGCAAGTTGTTAAGTAACAGAATCGCTACGATAACAATACAAACCCAAGGCACGTGGTGCGGATGTAGGTCGAATTGTGTGGCCTACTTAAGCTTTGGGTTTGTCGCAACGAAAACAAAACACACTTCTTGTTCCAAATTGTAAGCTACAGTTTTCAGTAACCATGTAACTACTAGTTTTTGCCTTCGTTTCCTGAACCTGGGTGTTGTCACCTTTACTGAAAGCAAGGTCACGGGTCAAGGTGCTCGCGGCAAGACCGTGGGCGTTTGCCTAAATTGGTTTGTGTGTCCATCCGTGTCGGCCCGTGTCTCCCATGTGGTTTGTTCTATCTTTAGAAGTCTAAATGAACGAGTAAGGTAATTGTACTTCTTTGATCTTCGCACACAGATAAACAATCGTTTGGCTCTTCCAGTTAAAAAGGGACTCGAATGTCATTACACTCTGGTGTCTGGGTGGGATTTTATTGATCATCATTTATCACCTCGGCTTTTTACAAACGGTGTTAGCCACGTGCGTGTTTCGAACATTACAGCTCATAAATTGATTTCCAGTCATCCCTTTCGCAATCCCACTCGACCCTGTGACGTAACAATGCATGTCGGTGTCATCAGACAAGCGACGAGTGATCCAGCAATTAAAATGTTTGAGCATATAAATCGGATTTAGCAGCGATTTAGAATCTAAACAAACGGTTCGCCGTAAATGAAAACAATTCGTCGCGGGTTTTTATTTAAGACAGTTACAGATGCTAAGGATTCTCACATGTTGCCTCCTATCAAACAGCAATATACTATACGGTTGGTAAAATAAAAAAAACATGTTCGACAAGGGTGTGCTATTAGATATGCACAAAGGGAGATGTTTTTCTTGACAGCCAACAAATTTTTCAACATAGGTTGTTAAATATGTTGTTCACTCCCGGCATCCGGGATATGGTCATTTGTTTCTTGTTAAGTGAATGCCTGACAGACTAACGGTTATTGCTCACTGACGTCAATGCGCTAACAAAGAACGCACGCGGGGAGTATTGGTCGCAAATCATACAGTTCTGTGGGGTAAGATGGGACACATTTAGCACAATATATACAAATATCTCGACCGTGTTATAAACAATTAACAACGGTTTGCTGAAGTCGTGAAAATACGGTTTAGTAATTCTTTGAATGTTATTTGTTTATTACCAAATGGGATGAGAAAATGGAATGAAAGATGTCCCATATTCCCCCGTCCTACTATATAAGGGAAAGAGCTGACAAGCTTGAAGTGATAAGAGACCATTTTGATTTCGACCGAAATGGACCTAGTCCAAAGCCATATCTTTCATCGCTGAAGACCAGACCGAATATCATTTGAGTAATTGCTACCAATTACCAGCGTTGCCGCGGGTAGACGTCGTGGTTAGTGACTGAATATAGACCCAAAGATATTAAGAAGTCGTCGGTGGGGACTAATAAATCCCTAATTCGCATTGAAATGGCAGGTTCGGCAAACGCGTGGCTCATATTTCAATCCGTTAGCGGTTGCGTGGGAATGTAAATTGCAGCGGCCCTAGACCTCTTGCTGATAAGAAATGTCATTCTGAGCACCGCTCATGTGTCATCCATATTTAGACTCCTGTTAACAAGACGTACTAACATGAGAACCCGCAATCGGACACAAAAAAAGACGATAAACTGTTTGAACTGTGAATCACTAAACTTTAAACTGATCTTGGTAAATTTAACGCGCCTTTACCGTTGGCAAGTGTAAAACGATATTTCCCACAGGATCTTATCGTTTCCCGGATAACAGCCCACAGGAAGAACTTCGAATAACATATGACATTAAGCTTGGTTTCCCAAATGATATCATCTAAATTTTCTCCGGAAATAAATCAACATTTTTTCTCTTTGGAGAGTAAAGCAAACGCCACAAAAATACAACAGTCCCGTATATGATTAATTACGTGCACCAGGCAAATATATACAGTTCATTCCTCTTCCCCTTGCCTTCTTATAATAGCGAGTCCCTTGTGTCCCCAAGGTCGCCGACTCGAGCCTTGATCCCTGTGGTGAAAAGATCTCAGGATTTTACCCCGAATCGGTTGTGAATTATGTCTTGGTTATTTCTCCTTGAATAGTAATTACTTATCGTGCCAAATAAATGACGTTGGCGCTTTCAGTTATCTACCCTAATGCAGATGATGCAAAACATCTGAATCATGTTTACTTCCGTAGTGGGTACGCTTTTTTAAGGGTGAATCACTCAAAAGTAAAAACAAGGGTCACATCTAAGTATGGAATAAACGCATTTCTCCTTTTACACTAATTAAAAACAAGCACAAAATTCGTCACAGCTGTTTTTGTTGACCACCTTTTTGTGGCAATTGTATCTTTATTACCAATGTTTTCTATAAACGAAAATTTTAACATTTTTTCTTCTTTTTCAGAGAGGGTGTCTTCAATTGTCCAGTGGACCACCTGTCATTGGATTACGCCAAGGTTAGTGTTAAGACTACACGAAACTTTTGATTGGCGACCGCAAAGTCGTAACGCAGCTTTCGCGTTTAAAAACGTCGTGATTGCTCTGTTATTAAACCGTTCCCATGCTCCTGGTGTGATGGTCCCTCAAATTATCTTCACTTTCGTGTGGGTTTTACTGAATGGCCAAATTTGGTTGTACGTGTCGTACTCATTATTACACCTGTCGTTAAGAATTTAAATTCGTTTCGGATTTCGGCACAAACAGAAGTCGAATTGCTTAATCCGTATTATTGCAGTCAAATAGAATAAAAACTTTTCTGATTTAGAAGATTATTTTAGTTTTGCGTCAATTCAATGATTAGGTAATGTTAAACCAAAATAGTTCGATAGCCAAGTTTTCCGTCCATCGAAATAAAATACAATCTAACGAACAGTTTTCTCGCTTGTTTAGGTATGGCTGAGTTCCGTTGGATTGTCGCAATAATATAGCGTTACATGCAGAGCGATGTTGCGCCATTCGCTTTCGTGAGAACGCCGAAACTTTGTGGTGTAACGTGTCCAAAAATATAGCTAGTTGAAATTCCAAATTTTACGGCTTCGGTTTCGAGAAGGTCAAACTTCATAAATTAGTTTCACAATTTCTCTTTTGTACTTTTTGAAACCACATCTTTACAGACGAATTACCTTGAACCTTAATTTGTTTACCTACAACAGAAGCTATTCAACCCTCGCTCTTCTGCATGCCAATTGAGTGTTTAATCCCGTTGTGGTTTACGGTTGCAAACCGCAATGTATGAGTCGATTTATCGCAAGCCAAAGTTATTTTACTTTTAGCCTGAAGGTTTTCAAGTAACAAATATGCTTTTATACACTTACAGTATTTAAAAGCTAAGCACAGCAACGTTTCATTTGGCATGTAGACGTCCACCCTCGTTAATTTCTGAGATATTAGGATAGTGCACCGAAATTGACGGTGCCAAAATTCGTTGGTTACCGGTTTATTATTAAAAGCTGTTTAATCAGTTTGCATTGCGCCAGTGCTGGGTGTTTCTCTTGGACAAGTCTAGACCTGACCTTCGAATGATTGTGTTTTTATCTTCACCATCGGTACCGCATTCCGAACCGATTCCGTCATTTATTCGTTCGTCACTCTTGTGGCAAAAATGTTAAGTCGGACTGGCAGCGGAACCGAGAAAGCTAAATTGCTCGGTAACGTTACATGTAACGGTGTGGTTACTGCGAAATTATAATTAGCGGTGAGCAATAAATGCCGGTCGGAGGTGTCTGCGAAACTGTTTATTAAAACAGCAGCATTTGCTATTGGTAAAAATAACACGGAATTGAAAAATATCTTGAATACGACATCTGCTTTACGGAGTCCCAACGGTTTGAAGAATAAAAAAGCAAAAGGAACGTAACATCTAAAAATATCTGTTAATGCCGCAATATTGTAATCTAAGAACATTATAGTCACTGAATAATGCAAGCGTATCTACCCTCGGGAGTTAACACACGTGTTATAGTAGGGAAATATAAAAGATATTCGCGTGCCACACCTGTGTGTACATCTCCCGAGGGCCCACGCCATATGTTTTATGGCAGCAACTTGTTATCACAGCAGAATGTAAATAAATCTTATATCTGTATAAATTAACTTAAAATTGTTAATTTTGTGTCTATGTTTTAGATCTACCCCGACCCGGATCTGGAAACAGAAATAATGTCGTTAACTACACACTGCACAAACTACTCGAGTGGTTGCAAATGGACAGGGAAGCTTCATAATTTAAAGGTTAGTAATTATGTTAATACGATATATAGCAGGGTGGGGGAAGACGGGACACCTCACCTAATATCCAAAGACGGGACACCTAATATCCAAATATTCTGATCGTGTTTTAAACAAAAAACAACGGTCTACAGGAGTCGTGAGAATACGGTTTTATACAGTACTGTGGGGGAAGATGGGACACCTTTAGCACGTAATATCCAAATATCCTGGTCGTGTTTTAAACAATTAACAACGGTTTATAGGAGTCGTGGGGGTACGGTTTAATATTTCTTTAAATGTTTTTTGTTTACTACCAAATAAGACGAGAAAACAAAATGAAAATATGTCCCATCTTCCCCCACCCTACTATAACTCTTTAGGTTTTTGTTTGCTACCACACATGACGGGACGAAAATGTGTATATTTTTTCCTATTTGTTTGATTCCGTGCTTAACCGCAAAGGGCCTGGGGTTCTATTACTTTAGCATTACATCGAAAAATTTATCATAAGACTGATGGTATAAATGGCCTCTACCCAGTAATGCTAACCTTTTCTATTATTGACAGGCACATATGGACAAGTGCAGCCACAGCGAACGTGATTGCCCGAACAGATGTGGCGTTCGTATAAGGTCTATGAAATTGGCCGATCACCTTGAATACGAATGCATGAAACGACGAGTGGCTTGCGACTTTTGTGGAAAAGAATTCACGGGAGAAATGGTACGAACAAACAAGTGTAATGTAACGTTGCACCTAGCTATTTCAGCTATAGGGAAATACCAACTACTTTTTTGACTACAAATTTTACTGTATGTAGAATAGGGGTTATAAGTATCCTGATGTAGGGGTTTACGTATTATGTTGAACAATATAATCGCGTTTAAAATAATTCTAACTAATTTTTTTTAACATTAACACTTGAACAACAACATACGCCAATCAAGTAAAATAATAATTTTTAATGATAATAATTTAACTTTGATAATAATTAAACATAAATGGCTGGTTTGTCTGCTAGGTGTAGCGACCACGCTTATTTTCTTCTAACTAAATCTAAATATATTTTTAAGCGTAAGCGTGTTTTAACAACTGTTGTTTTGTCGCTAAATCCTGTCTTTTCGTTTAAAATATTTCGAATCTTCGCTACCGTAATCGAAGAGACAAATAAAGGTCTATTATTATATTATAGTAGGGTGGGGGAAGATGGAACACCTTTAGCACATAATATCCAAATATCCGAATCGTGTTTTAAACAAATAACAACGGTCTGTAGGAGTCGTGAGGATACAGTTTTATAATTCTTTGAGTGTTTTTTGTTTGTTTACTACCAAATGGGACGAGAAAATAGAATAAAAAAGTGTCCAATCTTTGCCGCCATGAATATATTATCAAACTTTCTTATTTGCTTTTTTAGATGGACGAGCACGAGGGGGCGTGCCCGCAAGAGAGCGTCCACTGTGAGAATAAATGTGGAGCCAAAATGTTGAGAAAATATCTATCTCGTCACGTGACTGGAGATTGTCCTAAGAGGCCAACCAAATGCACGCACTGCTCAAAAGATTTCAACATCGATATATTGCAGGTGTGTGTATAATTTGTATGAAAACTATGTGATTACTGAATACCAATATAATACCGGGATAGGGCGTTTAGTAATAATGTGTATGTATTATTTTTTATCAAATTTGGCTGTTCGTTATAAAGACTTTCAGTTGAAAATAATACATTTGTTTAATTTCACACAGACGCATCACGGCACTTGTCCAAGATACCCGATCGGTTGCCCGAATCGTTGTGACGTGCTTAAAATTCCAAGAGAGGAACTTGAAATTCACTTGAAAGAACATTGCAAGTCCGCGCTTACTGCTTGTCCATTCAAAGAAGCTGGCTGCAAACACAAGGTATATTAATGGACAATTTTGGCATCAAACATTTAAACCAAAATTCATTTCCACCAACTAGATGACATCATAGTTTCTGAAAAAATTTATTGGATTTTTGTAGTGTAATGAGAATTTATAACGGTACTCTTGTTACTATTGACATTTAGGGCAAAAATATTAATGTTTGAATATGCCAAGCCTATCGCTTATATGAGTAAGCCTACAGAACACACATAAATTTAAAAGGCACACCTATGCGTGCTGACTTAACTTACATCAACGTAGTCGGTGATGCAACAATGCGTGTTTGTTTGCTCAGTTTTGACGTTTTATTTGATTTTCTTTGTTCGCGGGTGCGTATCTGACTACCTGCCCGCTATATTACAGCCAGCGGAAGAAGCTATGTTTTCGGTTTCTGGTTCTGGTTCTAATAGCAGCACTATAATACATATAAACAAATAAATATATATAAACAAATAAATGGCAGAAAGTACAATTTAAACTTATGCGACGGAGTTACATAGAAGTTCCCCCTTAGTAAATCAAACACAATCGGTATTGTTCCTATTGTTCCTTTTCCTTATTCTCATGTTTTTACTTCAGTGTCCAAGGTATCATCTCGAGCGCCACCTTACGGAAGCCAACGCGTCGCATATCAGGGCAATGTTTGACCTCGTTAAAACTCAACGAAGCCACATCAGCGAGCTCCAGAAACAACTGAGCGACCTCACGGTGAACACGAACGGTACACTTCTGTGGAAAATACCTGGTTACTCACAGAAACTACAGGCAGCACAGAAAGACCAAGCCATAGAAATGCGGAGTCCACCATTCTACACACACCGGTACGGTTACAAACTTCAGTTGTCTGCATTCTTAAACGGCAACGGTAGCGGCCTTAACTCTCACATGTCCCTCTACATTCGTGTCCTTCCTGGCGATTACGACTCACTCTTGGAGTGGCCGTTTTCCCATGACATCACCTTTACCATATTAGACCAAGGCGATCCACTGTCATCAAAAAGAAGCCACATCAGCGTCCGTTTCACGCCGGACCCGACATGGAAAAACTTTCAGCAGCCAACAGCAGACGGAGACGATGACTCCACGTTGGGGTTCGGCTACCCAAAATTTGTGTCCCACAAAGAACTTAAAGACAATTGCTATCTCAAGGGCAACTCTCTCTTTATCAAGGCTGTTGTGGACATTTCACGCATCGTGATACCATAATCATACATTCTGCTACCCTATAAGTTTCATAGCCCAAAGAAGGGAGGTACGAAAACATGCTGGATATGTTTTATATTTACTGTGTACATATACGCAACTTATACATTACTTCTCTATGTCTCGTCTATTCTGCTTTTTGTCAAACCATGCATGCTTTCAAAAACCCTCATTAAAAATAGAACATCTGTAATTGTCCATTAAACTATATACCTGCATCTCTGTAAGAAAATGTGTCTCATCATATTCCAATTGTAAACAATCAATGTTCGCTGTTTGTCCCACTTTATTTTGTCCAACTTTTCTTTCTTTTTCTTCCTTGAATTAAACTCAAATCAAACGATTTTGAAATTATTTAGTTTTATGTTTATATACATAGCGCCTGCGAGTGACAGAACAATGGGCGATGCTTTTCCCAGTTTTTAAACCGTTTTTTTTATGGGGGGCGGGGGCTGACTATATTTATTTACATAAAAATACCACAAATAAGCTTAATTTTCATTTCATTTAAAACCAAATTGTATGAGCGTGGTCTGAACTCTTTAATTTTCTCCGCCATTGTGGTTTACACAGAGCGTGAATCACCCATACAACTGCATGGTCGGCGTGTTTAACGTCAGTAGTGCCCAACGTCATACAGGCGATACAAGCGAAGCCCCCGAACAGCGTATACTGTGAAGCTCATCCAGTGTTCTGTTTGCAAATCTTTTCGTTAAGAAGTTAGTTTACTGTACTCACATGTACAGCTTGGGTGGGGGGTTCTTTGACGAACCCCCTTTTAAAAATACAGTTGGGTGGGGGTGGATGTGACAGTTTATCAAACTAGACTTGTTTTAATTTTCTTCTTACAGTCACCCATTTAAAGATAATTAGAAAAAATGTTATACAGTTTATCGACAGTGTTATCACGACTTTATAAAAGTCCGTCAAAGCCGATTACTGTTCTTAAATATTGTAAAAATATGTTAAATAGAATCACTGTTTTTTTCGATGGGTAAAAAATGCGACATAAAAAGGTGCTAATTTTGTAGTTCGCGAGTGTGAACGATATGTCGTAGTTTCATAATATAGGCTGAAATATTCCGTACAGTCTGATTTAGTCTTATAAAACTAGTTTTAGTTTTGTTAAACAAACGAGATATTAACCTGAGAAATGGACAGGAGTTTATGGCTTTAACTAGGGCTTAAAAAACAAAATAATATCGTTTTAAATTTATTTAATAATGTTTACATGGCAAAGAAACTAGCACGGCTAGTTAATTCCGGTATTGCAAAACAAATATTAGTATAAAAATATTTTTGTCTCATCTTTCCCTACATTGTAGTTTTGTAGGTTTTTGTCAAGCTTTGCTTTTAATTCAAAAATATAGCCCAGTTATTTAAACATGATACATAGTAAGGTGGGGAAAGATGGGACACCTTTAGCACATAATATCTAAATATCCTGATCGTGTTTTAAACAATTACTAACAGTCAATGGGAGTCATGGGCACATAGTTTAAACATTTCTTAAATGTTCTTTGTTTACGTCTAAACGGGGCGAAAAAAAAGAAAAAAGTTGTCCCGTCTTCCCCCACCCTACTGTATAGTGGGTGGGGGGAGACGGCGGCAACCACACAAGTTTCCTATTATGGTCGCTCTATACCCTTATAATACCCGCTTTGAGCTTGATTACTGAGCGGTTTTAATCCACGATGGCATCCTGAGAAAGACCGCGCAAAATAATAAATCAATTGTTCAAAAATGTATTTTTATTTGCATTTTTACGAAACAGTTCAATAGATAACTACACAATTCAAACACCTGCCTATAACTCTTGTTATTTTGTTGCATATTAGAATTGTAAAAGTGCAAAACAAATGGGATGGTAAAACTGCTCTGCTCGCCAGTTTAAAAATCAACGACTCGCTACATCATTATCGCATCTACAAATGCAGAAAGCATCTTGATTTGCAGTGTTGCCATATATAAATTTACCTCCATTTAGATCTGTATCAAAAACAGGACTTGGAATTCAAGTTCGGCACTACTGGTGCACGTCCAAGCCGTTCTAGTTGAACAGAATAATCAGCCTATAAGCGCTTTAGGTCATGAAACTTACAGAAGCGCTTTGCTTTTGTAGTCTAGAAGTACCCTAGTCTATATAGGTTGTTAGCGACCAGTAACGCACAGAAAAGCTTTAGTTAGGTTGTTTCGGTGGTCTCCAACATCATGTCGAATACTGTACTAATTTTATGGCAGCTGTACATGTAAGAATTCTCAAGTTTTGATGTGTAGGAATTTTTAGGCAGCAACTAAAAGGTAATAAACCAAAAACATAGTTATGTAGCAGCTCACACTTAAAGAGAAATATTTGAAATTCCAGCATGTTACGGACCCCAAGGCAGTATACAGTATATAAATATTTGTATATACAACGAAATAAACGATATCCTGTTACAAACCAACAATGTTGACTTCCGTACAGGCAGTCAGTAGGCTATACAGTATATAAATGTTTATATGTATATAGAACGAAATAAATGGTATATCTTGTTTCAAATTAACAATGTAGACATCTGTGCAAGCAGTCTACCTATTGTAGTAGGATGAAGAAAAGATGGTAATCTTTGTCAGACGAGAGTTTTCTGATTTTATTTTTTATAACAGACCCATTTAATAATATTCAGAAAAATGTTACAGGGTTGTTTTAAAGTATTATCGCGACTTTATAAAGCGCGCATCAAAGTCGGTTACTGTTGTTAAACAATAAAACATATGGTAAATTCAATCAGTATTTTTAAACGAATAAAAAAGAAGTCGCTATTTCGCAAATTAAGTGCCCTATATATACGTGTGTGCTCGCCTTAGCTTTTATTCTACAATTTGGCGTCTCAATACAAACCCATAAGAACACAACATAATATATAAAGAAAGATAAAGTACGCCTATAGAGACTATAGGAGACGCAGGTAATACCTACTTCAAAGGTTCTGTAGATCTTTTGAGGTTTTGTTGAATTAAACGTTGTGTTAAAATCTGAGTTTAACTTATCAACCAAATTCAAAATGGACGTGGCGAGCAGAGAATTTGGCACCTTTGACTTGGTGGTGTTTTCAGGTGAGGATGTTTTTCAATTATATAACTTCAGATTAAATTACAATTATTTGCAGCATCTCTCTTGTTAACATTTCTGGTTGGTGGATATTATGCATACAAAGCCAGAAGGGACGATTCAGTGGCAAACTATTACTTTGGAAACAGAAAGATTCCTCCGGTATAACATTTATAATAAACCATTAGTAGAGTGGGGGAAGATGGGACATCTTTAGCACACAATATCTAAGTATCCTGATCGTGTTTAAAACAACTAACGGTGGTCTATGGGAGTCGTTATCATATAGTTTTATAATTCTTTGAATGTTCCTTTTTTACCACTAAATGGGGCGAGAAAATAGAGCTAAAAAGTGTCCCATCTATCCCCACCCTACTGTATTGTCACTTCGTTTAACGAACATCGCTAAAACAAATCCGTTTTTTTATTAGATTCCACTTGGGCTTTCGTTGGCGGTTACCTACATATCTGCTCTTACAATGATCGGAATTCCAACTGAGACTTACACCTATGGTATGATAAACATATGGCATATGACTGGAACCTTAATCCCAAGTGTTTTCGTGTGTATTTACTTCATACCGCTTTACTACCGACTCCAACTCTCCACAATATACGAGGCAAGAGTTATTGATCACTTCGACTTTATAAATAAATGCTTACGACATTCTCTAAACATTTACAGTACTTGGAGATTCGATTCAATCGAAAGTGCAGAATGTTTTCTTCGGCAGCTGAAATTATTAATGCGGTATGTGGGTTGAGGCATTCGTCAGAAAATGTATTGAATGAATGAATGACCTAACTTCGATACCCTATCATGGCGAAAAAACGACAGTCTTTTTAACACGGTGATCTGTTTCACACCGCACATCACTGAATGAGTTAATACATATGTAACTTTGTGGGTAAATACTATCATTGTTGGATGAAGGGATTTTTACGTCTGACTTACAATTTAGAAAACCCACAATAAGAAACCACAAGGTTGAAGCTACTGCCGTTAAGTGTCCTGCCGAAGAACACATAAGTGGAAAATTGGCAATGGTAGCGGTGTCGAGCTACGCTCCATAATCTGTAGGGATCTAAGGCAGTTTAACCACTATTTCGCGGTCTTCGGCACATTTACATATCGTGTATATAGAGTACTGTGGGGGAAGATGTGACAGCTTTAGCACATAATATCCAAATATCCGAATCGTGTTTTAAACAATCAACAATGACCTATGGGAGTCGTGAGGCTACGGTTTTGTAATTCTTTGAATGTTCTTTGTTTACTATCAAATGGGACGAGAAATTAGAACAAAAAGGTGTCCCATCACCCCCCACGCTACTATATCTACATATGTTTTGTTTCTCGCAGATATTGTACATGGGAGCCACGGTTTATCTTCCATCTTTAGCACTGAGTGCAGTGACGCCAATAAGCACGCATGTTGCTATCATCCTCACAAGTGTGATCTGCATCATTTATACAGTTTGTGTGAGTTTGAGATTCGTGTGAATGATGTATTGCAACACGATAAACGATTTATTCGACTATATATTTCCAGGGCGGATTAAAAGCTGTCGTTTGGACGGACACTTTACAATCTGGTATAATGTTCTTTGGTGGGTTGGCGTTTATGATTAAGGCAACACTGGTGGTTGGTGGATTTGATGAAGTTGCGGCAGCACTGGAGCGAGGTGGAAGAAACAATATTTTCGAGTGAGTTTGTCTGTATTTTTAAATCCAAATAAACAGTGTGGACAGATGGCACAAAATTGGATGTTTCAAAAGAACTATAAACCAGAAGTACGTTTAAGTCCATTCAATGTTTTCTAGTTTAAATCTGGATCCAATAATTCGACAATCCTTCTGGTCTCTGGTTATTGGAACAAGCACGGACGGATTTTATTCAATAGCTTGTTCCCAACCGAGTGTACAGAGATTAATGTCATGCAAGTCAATCAAGGATGCGCGCATGTAAGAATATGTTAGTACATATAGTAGGGTGGGAGAAGACGGGACACCTTTAGCCTTGATGTCTAAATATCCTGATTGTGTTTAAAACCATTTACAACGGTCTATGGGTCTCGTAAGAATGCAGTAGAATAATAGTTTAAATGTTCTTGGTTTACTACCAAATGGGATGAAATGGTGTCCCAACTTCTCCCACCCTACTACGTATAAACACAACGTCAGTAAAACTAACGTGTTATACTCGTACTAGAGCAATGATCATAAGCAACATTCCAAAGGTCGTAATCACTTTAATAACAGTCGGTTGTGGAGCAGCAGCATATGCTTACTACGAGCACTGCGATCCATTATCAAGCGGCCAAATCAGCAAACCTGATCAGCTGTTACCTTTCATGGCTGTGGATATTTTCAATTCACTTCCAGGCATGGCTGGTTTGTTTGTGGCAGGTGTATACAGCGGAACGCTCAGGTATAAGTATGACGAAAATGTTATTTCGGAAAAATGTAAATGCATCTTTTAATTTCAGCACAGTGTCGTCTGGAATAAACTCAGCGTCAGCAATGATTCTAGAAGATTTCATTCTTCCAATCAAACCATCGCTCTCAGGGAAGTCGCAATTATTTGTAAGCAAGATCACAGGTATACTTTTAGATCAGGTCTTTATTTTGGTAGTCAGTCGTTATTTTCTTCAATTCAGGTTTAATTTTGGGACTCCTGGTTATCTCGGTCGCATACTTGTGCACTTTATCGTCCAACACCGTCATATCATTAATGTTCGTCTTTCGTGGAACATGCGGAGGTCCAATCCTTGGAGGTTATATCTTGGGCATAACCTTTCCTTGGTGTACAAGCTTGGTATGAATGATATATATTTCTAGATGAAGTTATGCTCTAGCTCAATATTGTATATGTAAACATTACAGGGTGTACTTGTGGGTCAATTTATCGGTGCAGCATTCACATGTTGGATTGCAGTTGGAGGGTTGGTTTATGGAAGGGATCCAACTACAGATGGTGTGCTACCTGTTCTTATCGATGGCTGCGAGAATACAAACTTCACCACCAACAATGAGCATTGGAATTTAACAAAAGGTTTCATGGCAACAAACCTCGTTCAAAACTCGACATCACTTCATACTGAGCACGGGTAAGATCGACCGTACATCAAAGTTGATAAAATATTTCGCTGACTTAAAATTGACTTTCCTCATGTTCTAACTTTTTAGGCCTATGGAATACTTTGGCTTATACGGGATAACATTCTTGTATTACTCTTCAATTGGTTCCATTATTACAATAATAGTTGGACTGTTGGTGTCTGTTATTACAGGTATTTTGTGGTTATTAAAATTTGTTGTAAGTGTAGCCTGATAATTGTTGATGTCTTTAAAGGCGCAAACGACCCAAGAAAATCGAATCCTGACGTATTCGTCCCAATTCTTGACAACAAATGTTTCCCGAAAAGCGTACGTCACTTTTTTCGCTTCGGAGTTCCTCCACGAAAAACGAGATGTGGAAAAGATGGGATAAATTACGAAACTGATGACGTTGGTGAAAAAGTCGGGATAAAACTTCAACAAACAAATCATCTGAAGTCGAATCATTCAGATGAAACCAAAGCATTGAATGTTGATGTGTAAAATATACATGCATGAGAATTAAAAATGCGTTTAACATTATTTAGCCTATTTTCTCAAAACTATACACAAGTTCCATGGGTATATTATATAATTTTGATTCCCGCTATAAGCTTGATTAGTGAGCGTTATCAATACGTGAAGCCCTTTCCTATATGGACGGCGCAAAATAATAGATACATCATTTAAAAATGTAATATTTTTTGATTTATTATGATCGGAAAAAGTTAATTAGGCAACTGCACTAGAAACCAAAGCATTGAATGTTGATGTGTAAAATATACATGCATGAGAATTAAAAATGCGTTTAACATTATTTAGCCTATTTTCTCAAAACTATACACAAGTTCCATGGGTATATTATATAATTTTGATTCCCGCTATAAGCTTGATTAGTGAGCGTTATCAATACGTGAAGCCCTTTCCTATATGGACGGCGCAAAATAATAGATACATCATTTAAAAATGTAATATTTTTTGATTTATTATGATCGGAAAAAGTTAATTAGGCAACTGCACTATGGAAACATTGACCTATTATTACTGTTATTTAGTTGCATATTATAATTGTAAAAGTGCAAAATAAATTGGATGGTAATGCATTGCTCGCCAGTTTAAAAGGCAACTAATCGCTACATATTATCGCATCCACAAATGCGGAAAGGCTCTTGATTTGCAGTGTTGCCGTATCTAAACTCACTTCCGTTTAGATCTGTGTCAAAAACTTGATTCGGAATTCAAGTTCGGCACTACTGCACGTCCAAGCCGTTTTACGAAACTTATAGGCGCGTTTTGGCCTATAATAGTCCAATAATCTAGACTAGCAACTAGCAACTAGCAACTAGTCTATAGGTTGTTAGCCACTAGTATCGCAACGTACAGAAAAGTTTTAGTTGGGTTGTTTTGGTGGTAAAGCGTCAAAAGGTTTCACCATCTTGCTTGTACAAAAGTGAAGGGAGGTCTGACTTAATGTAAATATTCACGGATAGTTTACTAATTTTAAGCAGGAGCTTTTTATAGCAGCTGTACATAAAGGAATTATCAAGTTACGAAGTGTAGGAATCTGTATATGGGCAACAACTAAAAGGCTATGAACCGAACTCGGGACATTAGGCTACTAAAGCGGCCGCTATAACCATTAGGCCAATAGATCCAGTAATCAGATTGCTCAGCGCTTATACTGTCTGGAAATTTGGGAGGGCACGTGTTGATGAGATAAGGAACCCCCACATCGATTCACGCCTAAATCAAACTATTTCCATTTAAGTGGGGATGCAATAAAAGTTTTGATCAAGCTTTAATTAAAAAAGGGTTAATTAAAATTATTGTTGGGGGTCCGTAACAAGTTCAGCGGTCGCACCCATCGCAACGTAAAGACTCCATAACGCTAAGTCGACAGCTCAGTTTATTAGACGAACAAACGAGCGGCATCAGGCTATAGGGACAAACGTGAGGACAGCAAGAGTGAAAGAAAGCTCATATTGCCATTTTAACACAAAAATAGGAGGGCTTTTATAGCATGAAACATGTGCGCGAACGAAAAACACGGAAGAGATAATTGACACCAAAGAATGGCAGGCCGTCATATCATTTCCTGGTATTGATAGGAAACACGCAGGATGTGTCGCTTAATCATAAACGCACTTACGCCAGACGGAATAGTTACGCAACACGACTGTTTAATATTCGATATTTATGCATTAAGTTAATTTGGAAAACTATAATATATATCTGCGCTCGAAACACGCTCAATCGCTACACTATCCTAATTAGTTTATGACGTGCTCACGCATTAGATTTTTGATCTCCTGTTTCCATGAGAATAGTCTCCCATGAGATAAAGTCGTTTTCGCAGTGTTGACGTTGATTAAAGAAGTATTAGGATTTGGTAATGTAACGTCACTTTTAGCGTCGAGTTGCAACAATACCTCCCTTTGGGCAATGAGGAATTTATATTTGGGTCCTTTATAACCGAATAATCTGTTAAAACTCGACGCCTACAAGATATAAAAAGAACTTCGTGGTTGGTGGTGATAAATTGTCCGTTTTTAAGCGATTGTAGACCAGAAGTTGGGCGGTCGTAACACATAAAAACACACCTGGTTTGCAAGGTTGCCTTGTCTGTCAGTACTGCGAAATGCGGACGCTTCTGCTTCTGCTTGTATTGCCGGTATAGTCCTTTGAATAGATGCGGACGGCTTCTGTGGCGTAGTGGCTGCTTGTCGGTTCGGATCACCGATATAGTCCATTGAATAACTGCGAACAAGTTTTGCGCCATAGTTGCTTGTCGGTTAAGAAGGCTTTGCGTGTTCAAATTGAACGTCAGGTGCAACACTAGCCCCCACTGAGTAAACAGGATTGATGGTTGGGTTAAAGGACTCGGTGTTAACCCGACTGCATATACAGGCTTTAGTGGGGTGCTATATCTTTTATAATACTTACCGCTTTTAAACGAGAGACCAAACACTTCATGATATCTTGCTATATATTATTCTCCGGTCAGGCAAGAGCCCGCCACACTTCGCATCCGCAGTGTTGACATTGATTAACGCAGTATCGTGCTTGGGTAATACGACGCCACTTTAAGCATCGAGTTGCAACAGCTTCACAGCGAAAATTTTTGTACAGTTAGATTTTGACGAGTAAAACCAGTTCTTTTGTTTGCTGCGTATGTTTCAATACTTGTGTATTCTGTTATGTTGCAACGAGAACCGCCCAACAATATGAGTGCTAGACTAGGGCAAGATTCGCGGAATATGTTGGGGTTTTGTACAAGCGGGAATTAGTGTAATAATATTACTGTTGGTCTATAATAGTAGTATACCGTTTACCTCGCGAAAGTACTACTTTCTGCAAGAATTTCTATCCTATAATTGGAGATGAATACATATAGAGTATACGACAGGCGATATGAGCCAGTTAATACTCACATCAAAGTTCTGTAGTTCTAGATTTTGTTATAGATTAAACCTTGATTTTTGTTAATATTTAGTTTAACCAAGTTAAAAATGGAAATTCAAGAATTTGGCACCGTGGACTTAATAGTGTTTTCAGGTGAGGACGTTTTTCAATTATATAACTTAAGATTAAATTAGAAAATATGATAGTAAGTCGGCTACAAAACTATTTGCAGCATCTCTCTTGTTAACATTTCTGGTTGGTGGATACTATGCATACAAAGCCAGAAGGGACGATTCGGTGGCAAACTATTACTTTGGAAACAGAAAGATTCCTCCGGTATAAAATGTTCAATTAACTATTAATTAAATATATTGTCACTTCAATTAATTAAAACCGCTAAAACGAATCCGTTGTTTTTCAGATCCCACTTGGGCTTTCGTTGGCGGTTACCTACATATCTGCTCTTACAATGATCGGTGTTCCAACTGAGACTTACACCTATGGTATGATAAACATATGGTATGCGTTTGCAAACGTAATCCCAAGTATTATCGTCTGCATTTACTTCATACCGCTCTACTACCGACTCCAACTTCCCACAATATACAAGGTAAGAGCTTGATACCAGTAAACAAAAGCTTGTAAATTTGTATTAACACTTCTATAGTACTTGGAGATTCGATTCAATCGAAAGTGCAGAGTGTTTTCTTCGGCAGCTGAAATTATGAATGCGGTATGATGGTTATAAGACGTTCATTACATTATTTATTGTATATTGTCTGGCGCCGTGGCATATAGTGGTTAGCGCGCCTGCATGTAACCCAGAGGTAATTGGTTCAAGGCTCGACGCTGCTACCATTGTGAGCGTATGTGTCCTTGAGCAAGACACTTAACGACAATTGCTCCAACCCAGTTGTCACTAATGGGTTGTCCAAATTATCAGCCATACATAAAAGATAATAAAATCCAAAAAAATATTCACCCACAAAAACATGCATGGTAACTCGTAAGCTGGCACGAGGTGTTA
Organism: Ciona robusta; assembly: GCF_009617815.1. Classification (NCBI taxonomy): domain Eukaryota; kingdom Metazoa; phylum Chordata; class Ascidiacea; order Phlebobranchia; family Cionidae; genus Ciona; species Ciona robusta. Next base: position 1,703,758 of record NC_143238.1, on the reverse strand, counting down.
AACCCGTGTGATAACGACTGTCGTTTTCCAGCCACGCAAGGATAAAGTAAGTTACATTCATTCATTTATTCATGCTTAAAGCTATACGTTTTGTCCACAACAGATTCTGTATATGGGAATAACAGTTTATCTTCCATCATTAGCACTGAGTGCAGTGACGCCAATAAGCACGCATGTTGCTATCATCCTTACAAGTGTGATCTGCATCATTTATACAGTTTGTGTAAGTTGTCAGATTCGTGTGAATAAACTATCGATACGGTATGTTATAATAAAATAACACATTTCCAGGGCGGATTAAAAGCTATCGTTTGGACGGACACTTTACAATCTGGTATAATGTTCTTTGGTGGGTTGGCTTTTATGATTAAGGCAACACTGGTGGTTGGTGGATTTAGTGAAATTGCGGCAGCACTGGAACGGGGTGAAAGAAACAATATTTTTGAGTGAGTTTGTATATATAATAGGGTGGGGTAAGATGGGATACTTAATGTATGTTCTCATCCGTTCTTTATATTCTAGTTTAAACATGGATCCAAAGTTGCGACAATCCTTCTGGTCTCTGGTTATTGGATCATTCACACACGCTTTTTATCCATTAGCTTGTTCGCAACCGAGTGTACAGAGATTAATGTCATGCAAGTCAATCAAGTCCGCACGCATGTAAGAATTTGTTTGAATGTGTTTTATTGATTGTGTGGAGCCGTGGTTAGCGCGCTATGCTTTAACCTAGAGGAATGCCTCAAACGTTGTGGGATGTGCTATTGGGCAAGACAACGTAACGCTAGGAAACATCGATTGTGTCCGCCATTTCTGATTTCACGAGCGTGAATCGTTCATACAAATGCATGGTCGGCGTGTGTTTATTTGGTGCGTTTAAGCAATATAAAGTCAGAAAATACATAAATAATTTTTTTAACATTTTAAATATAAATTATTATAATATAAACCTCGTTTTATAAAATTAAATCTGGGAGTTTATGTGAAGTAAATTAGTATTTTGACTGTGTTTTAATATAGGGATGTAAAGATATTTATCCGGCGCTTGGGTGAAAAAGTGGACACAGTGTAGGAAACGCAATATAATGCTTTGGGTGAAAACATAGCTGATTATCTTGTTGTAAGTTTGAAACATGATCATTTTTTTAAAGAGTCTGTTAATAAACATCTTTATATAACGACTCTGTTTTTACGACTAAACCGACCGACAAAAACGGCCCAATGGGATACTGCTCTATGCTCGCTTGCAAGACTACAATTTCACCTTAAACCGATACTGCTGATGCAACAATCCCATTAAATGAAATGCGATTCAAAATTTGAGTAGGTAGACTACTGTGCAAGAAATGCATAGGTCGGTACAAAGAAGTTGCTTATTATCTGGAATTGACATTCGAAAAACACAAAGATGACTTTTAAACATAATTGAAAAAACAAGGAATCCTAGTTTACCCCTTGCTGATATAGATATAAAGGCTGTTTTTACGCGGAGAAGTGCTTGGTTCTTTAAAAATCGCAATATCTAGACGAAATACAGCAATGGTAAAGTGCTATGCCTTGAAATCCAAAATGGTGGCGATTATATAAGCACAGGACAATTAAAAAATTGATTTACAATTTGTTTAACTTGGCTTGTACTAACTTTGGGCAAGACACACAACGGCAATTACTCCAAACTTAGTGGTCTCTAATGAGTTTTCTAAATTGTCGGCCATAGAAAAAATAATCATCCACAAAGTTACAACTCGAAAGCTGCCACAGGGTGTAGATGAAACAGAATAACCGTGTTAGAACAACTCTTGTTTCCACGCGAGAACAAGGCTAATTACATTCATATTATTTATTCATTCATCTATAAACTCAACAATTCCATATTTAGCATAGTTGTAACGTGTTCTATTTCAGAGCAATGATCGTGAGCAACATTCCAAAAATCCTAATAACTTTGATAGCGGTCGGTTGTGGAGCAGCAGCATATGCTTACTACGAGCACTGCGATCCATTATCAAGCGGCCAAATCAGCAAACCTGATCAGCTGATACCTTTCATGGCTGTGGATATTTTCAATTCACTTCCAGGCATGGCTGGTTTGTTTGTGGCAGGTGTATACAGCGGAACGCTTAGGTAAGTATGACAAAAATGTTATTTAGGATAAACGTAGATTCATCTTTAATTTCAGCACAGTGTCGTCTGGAATAAACTCAGCGTCAGCAATGATTCTAGAAGATTTCATTCTTCCAATCAAACCATCGCTCTCAGGGAAGTCGCAATTATTTGTAAGCAAGATTACAGGTATACTTTTGAAACAGTTCTTAGGATTTGGTATTTAAATATTTTCTTTAATTCAGGTTTAATTTTGGGAGTTATGGTGATATCAATGGCATATTTATGCTCATTGTCGTCCAACACAGTTACTTCTTTAGTGTTTGTAGTTCGTGGGACTTGCAGTGGTCCAATTCTCGGTGCCTTTATTCTGGGCTTGATATTTCCTTGGTGTACAGGCTTGGTATGACTATGGATTTCTTAACTGTCATGGTGTGTCAACTATAGCTGTAGCATTAATTGTAGGGTGTACTTGTGGGTCAATTCATCGGTGCAACATTCACCTGTTGGATTGCAGTTGGAGGATTGGTTTATGGAAGGGATCCAGCTACAGATGGTGTGCTACCTGTTCTTACCGATGGCTGCGAGAATACAAACCTCACCACCAATAATGAGCATTGGAATTTAACACAAGGTTTCACGACAACAAACCTCCTTAAAAACTCGACAGCAACTTATTCGGAGCACGAGTGAGATAAGATTACCGGCTGCTCATTATATACGAGATGATATAATAATTCTTTGAACTTTTTAGGCCTATGGAATACTTTGGCTTATACGGGATAACATTCTTGTATTACTATTCAATTGGTTCCATTATTACAATAATAGTTGGACTGTTGGTGTCTATTATTACAGGTACTCTGTGGTTATTAAAATTTGTTGTAAGTGTAGCCTGATAATTGTTGATGTCTTTAAAGGCGCAAACGACCCAAGAAAATCCAATCCTGACGTATTTGTCCCAATTCTTGACAACAAATGTTTCCCGAAAAGCGTACGTCACTTTTTTCGCTTCGGAGTTCCTCCACGAAAAACGAGATGTGGAAAAGATGGGATAAATTACGAAACTGATGACGTTGGTGAAAAAGTCGGGATAAAACTTCAACAAACAAATCATCTGAAGTCGAACCATTCAGATGAAACCAAAGCATTGAATGTTGATGTGTAAAACTCTTTATCATTAGTTAGAAAACTCATCCAAACTAGAGTTTTCCGAAAACAGCCGCATGTATATATCTCACAAAATATATTCGCTGTGCAGTATACGTGGACAAAATAAGTCTTAAAAATAAAGTTCATATCTGTCAACTTATATTTTTTATATGCGGTATTCCTGATGTGTAGTTGTGTGGGGGAAGATGGAACACATTTAGCACTTAATATCCAAATAACGCAATTGTGTTTTAAACAATTAACACCGTTCTATGGGAGTTACAAGGATACGGTTTTATAATTCTTTGTTTACTACCAAATGGGACAGGGAAATAGTATAAAAAGTGTCCTATTTTCCCACCCTACTATATATTCCAGAGTCGTATTCATTGGAAAAGTACATACTGTTATTTTAATGCACAAAATAAATGTGCATTGAAATAACATTAACTTATTTACCTTCTTTACCATGCACAGCAAGTAATTGCTTTTTTCAGGATGGCTGATGATTTTGACAATCTATTACAGACCCCTGCTAACCAAGAACAAATAACCTACTTTCAAAATTTAGCAGCATCAAAACGGGTACGCTTGGTTTATGATGCGAACTCAATATTTATTCTATTACTTTAACAGGCTTACTTGATAAAAAGTTTCCTCAAGTTTAACCAGACAGTATCTGGTTTATTGAGGCGAATCAACACCTAAAAGTAGCGTAATGCTCAACAGTGGATTTGACAATTTCTTCAGCAGATTTGTGCGCAAATATCACACTAACACGCAAGGTATGCGAGGATCAATGCGTGGTCTAAATAAACCGCTCATAAACGACCAGGCACTTACTTCCGTGAAGGTCCACCACCGTAACACCAGACACACTTAGTACCGTCAAAGAAACGGTTAATCAAAAAAAAAACTCGAATTAAACAAACAGAAAAGGCTTGTGGCGATGTGGGAGTCCCCATATGCACTACAACCTAAACAACATAGGTTTGCTCAAAATTAAAGAAAACAAAGCGAAAATGGCAGCGGAACTTTGAAAAAAAGGTAAAATCGTCCGAGCAACAATCTCCAATATAAACCTCAAGTAAATTTAACTCAAAACTGCAAGTTGCTTCAAAATTCTTAAGACTGTTGAAAAGTGATTTATACCAATTGTGACAAAAAAAGATGTTTAGGTCACAGTTGCCAAACTACATTGCTTTTAGGAGCAAGTACGCTAGACAACATTTCATCAGGTTCAACGTCCTCATAATCATCTGAATCGTCGCTTGAAAATTCGTTTAACTGCTGCGGGAAGTTTTGTACCACGTTATTTGATATTGGTATAGATTCAGCTTCACGATTGAGTGCAGCCATTAGGCTAGTGACGCAAATGGTAGGAATAAGAACACCTGAGATAAAAAAGGAATATGTTTATACGATTTTTTAAAACGGCAAATATTAGGAAATTCCATACAAGTGAGATCTGCCAATGGATTGAGGCTTAAGTTGGCCTATTAACTAATACTAAATGCCAACAAAAATAGTTCAATATAGTATAAACAAAATTGATATAGTAGGGTGGGGGAAGACGGGACAACTTTAGCACAAAATTAAAATATCCTGATTGTGTTTTAAACAAATATCAACGGTCTGTGAGAGTAGTGAGGATACGGTTTTATAATTCTTTGAATGTTTTTGTTTACTACCAAATAGGAGGAGAAAATAGAATAAAAAGGTGCCCCAATTACCCCTTACCCTACTATATATATATTCGAAAAAACGCAGGAAGTAATATTTTTGCATCTTATTATTTGCTTACTATCATTATTAAGTTAGACTTACCAACAATACGATTTCCTTCTTGAGTTTTCAACCTTACAACTTGCATTTTATATTTAGACCCCCCTTCCATTAAAAGAACTTCTTCTACTGTTCGCCACACAGCAAGTACTGATCCTGCTAGAACGTGGTACATACGACGCCGTTTACCAATGTGACACAAACTGTTGCCTTTGCTACAAGAGCCTTGCCTATATGGGAAATTGTTGATATAAATTAAAACTAAATTGATTAGACTTTTTTCGGAAAAAAAAAAATGCATACAAAATAAAAAGTGAATAATATAGCATGAGCTAGTATTTTAAAAATGTTTAAACATTCGAGGGTAATTTTTAAAAAGAAAAACATACCATTTTTTTTAGAAAATAAAAAAAGCATAAAAATGAGAAGTGCATAAACAGCAAAAACCAGTATTTTAAAACATTTTGAAAGAATTTGAAAAGAAACGGACTAAAAAAAATGGTCAAATGGTTTCACCAAAATCTGTGACTGCATTGATCTAATGAAGCCTCGTGATGTTTACACCACCAAACTTCTGCTTCATCGCTTTCAACTCGCTTGTATTTCTTCTTTAAATCCTCCAATGTCTCCTTGCGTACTTGCTTCCCTGTGTTAGGACGATACACAACGAAAGTCGCCGGCCCTCGATGGCGCTGAGACGTTGATTCAATGATCAAAATGACCATGTGCTTTCCATTTCTTTGCTGTGGGATGTTAAGTTTATATACAGTTTATTTAGATACAGAACTTTAAATGTAGTTTGATTGTAAGCTTTTAAAAGGGGTTAAACAAGGTAAAACATTTTTTTTTCTTTATTGATCTAAAAACTTAAGTTTATTTTTTTATCAAATTAAAGTTAGGTAACGGAAATAATGTTTTAAAGATGTACAAGTCCAAGTATTTACAAGATTTTTTTAGCACTTTATAACATATTATTAGCAATGACAGCTAGAATACAACCCTTTTAGCTTGTTGCAGTTAAAAAAAAAAAAAACATTAAAAACTCACAGTTAAAGTTATATAGAAACCACTGTTGCTTCCAATCGAGCCATCTTCGAATATACGCAACGCATCAACCCACGATATGCCACGTTCTATTTGCACGGATTGAAGCGAGACACGACCACCACACATTATCGGGAACTCTTTGGTCTTCAAGACTTCAACGATTTGGTTCTCGGCTCCAAGATCTGTGAAAAAGTTGGAATGTGAAGTTTTTAACAAGTTTTTTTATTTCTTTCTTTTATGACTAAAACATTCTGGCAAATAAGACAGAATAAAGTAATGTTTTTTGTATAAATGAAACTTAGGTAAACAAAAACAGCCATTGCCCATATCACACAAAGCACACATTAAGGTATTACAGTTTTATTGAGATCACATAGTTTTCACAGCTAATTTTACATCATTTTAAACATAACCCAATTCTATGAAAAAAACTTAAATGTTCAAAAGGCTTAAAAAAATTAAAACCAGTGAAAACATAAATTCATTTGGTTTGTAAAAATAGTTTCCAACAATTTTACATATAACCAAAAAATCATAAACGTTTGTAAAAATAGTACCACTTACCAACAATGCCCTGATCAAATTGTCCAGATCTTTTTGCATCTTGTACAATTGCATTTAAAGTTTGAGTGAAGAACAGAAATAATCCGTTCTGATGTTCAACCTCCATTCCCAACATTCGGTTCATGAATTTAAAGATGTTGTTGTAATCTATGGAAGATATTACATACAGAGGATAACTATTACTGTGTAAGGCTTGGGGTGGTGGTGTAAATTTGATCAGTGGTCTACAAACCAATGCCAGTATTCGTAACATTTTTGCTGCTCATTAAAGTAAGTTATGTACTTAACCTACTGAAAATCTAATTTTAATATGGAACCTTTTTCTTTGCGATAGCCTATGACAAAATCTTGCAATAAGCAATGTGACCTCAAAAATATTACAACCATGTACTTCCTTCTCGGTGGAATTTAAACTGCTAGCGTATAAACATTTTCAGAATCCTGGTACAAAAAGCTGGAACCACTTTCTATAAAACTTCTATAAATTTCTATAAAACCTGATCATAACCAGCAACCGCATAAGGTGACACAGGAATTTTTTTAAAAAAAAACAGCAATGACTTGTTTGCTTTAGACAAATTTAGAGGATGTTTTTTCAAAAAAAAGGGAAAAATAAAACAGCACATGTACATGTATGATGTTACCTTTATCTAGTTGATAATGTACTTGACCAGGTTCATGCATGATGAGACCAACACCTTGTAATGCTTGCTCCATGTCTTAATAAAGTGTAATTTTACTACGAACACACAGGTTTTTATACTTTCTAAATTTCCTTAATTGTCCAGCAGTGTCCGTCAATCGTTTTAAAAATATTTCCGGTTAAAAAATGTATCCATTTAACATAGTTATAACCAAAATTTGTATAACCAAAATTTGGCCAAAGTTAATGTACTAAAAAACTCGAAAGAATGTTTTTATGATGAAAATTAACCCAGACTATATCCTTTTAACCAGACTAAAGCTACTACTACATAACATACAGATATAGGTGTTCTTAAAACAAGCAATTCATTGACTAGATAGGCAAACTATGTTTAAAATATAACATTTTTTGTGCCATGTTTTGTAAACAGTGTTTCTAAGGTTGTCTTATTTATATAAAAATTTCTACCTTTAAAGAAGTTTCCTTTATAGTTCTTAGGTGGTGGTACGATTGGCATTTCATATCCAGCTATTGATTTAAGAACAAGTTCCAGTGCTTTCCTTCCATATTTATTATCGTAGTTGTATTTGCTGAAATCCCGAGATTCAGTAGCTCGTCTGTCTCCATGAGTGAGAGCCCCCTAAAAATAAAACATGGGTGGATAATGACACATAAGAGTTGTAGTTAAACATAATTTGTGGGTGATAAATAAAGGTCAGGGGGTGTTAATACCAAGTTCAGTAATGAAAAAATCCGGGCCAGGTTTGTAGAATGTATAATAGGGTGGGGGAAGATGGGACACCTCAGCACATAACATCCAAATATCCTGATCGAGTTTTAAACAATTAACAACGGTCTATGGGAGTTGGGAAGATATGGTTTAATAATTCTTTAAATGTTCTTTGTTTACTACGTAATGGGAAAAGAAAATAGAATAAAAAGGTGTCCCATCTTCCCCCACACCACTATACATTATACAGTGACAGAAATGATGAAACAGTAACTATGAAGAGGTTACAAGGGAACGAGGGATAGTGCATTGATTATTTGATTATGCAAGTATAGAAATTAGCCCTTCAAAAGAAAACAAAAAAAAATTAAACATGACTAAAAATTCTCAAAAATTACCTGAACCATGATCAAAAATAATCACCAAAAAGAAAATTATCATTTGTTCATAAAAATAGCATTAACAGTCTCACTATCATTGTATGGTTGAATGAACTTACCAAACTTTCAAGTCGTTTTGCGACCACTGAAGCGAATCTGTGTTCGCCAGCAAGCTCGGTGATAACGAACACGTATTCGGGGGCGTTTACCTGGTTCGAACGATGTGTTCGGCCTGGAAATATGAAATATTGGACATTTAATGTGTATTTTATTAATCACAATGTTTTTTTTTAAATTCTAAAAATTTATTAGAAATTTTTTTTTTTAAATTCCAACATTGCAAATAAAATAAAAATTTTGTTTGAAAAAGTAAAATTCACCAAATTGTTGAATTGCCCGATCTGCACTCCATGGCAACTCGAGCGTGATGTGAAGTCGTCGCCGTTGGTTACGAGCTCGCTTGTCAGCTTGGAGGGAGATCCCGGAGCTTGCTGCTTCACTGATGATCGCGATGTTCTTCTCACCATCCATGAACCTCTGGAGAAAGAAGATCACAGATTACGTTTAAGATAAAGAAAATAGGTGAAATCTAGGGTGGCCGGAAGACAAAAAAAAAACAAACTAAAATTATTCAATAAACATTACATTTAGTTTTATTAACAGCAAAATTTTTGTTTCCTATCTATCATTGCCTTATCTTTGTTCACTAAAGTTTGCCGCTTATGTACATAAGAATCAGTAATATACTAATTTTTTCGATAAAAGTATAAGCGATGTTAAATATTTGTTAAAGACATTTTATGTGGTTAAAATTTAACAAATGTTACAAAACAACAATTAAAAATAAGCATATCATATACGTTACGACACCTGTTTTTCAGTCATATTAAGTAATTCCACTGGCACATCGCTCTCAGCTCTTGTTTGGTATTCAACATTTCCTTCATCAGTTGCGATAACTCGACCTTTACGACCAGTCATCTGTGGTGGATGGTTGGTTTATATAATTATTTCTTTATGCTGGTAAAATCTGGTTTGTAAGTTTCATGAATGGTTATTATAAGCTCGAAGTGTTGAAACTGGCAGACTACATATTCTGGCAAACAGGCGTCAAAAATATCTATGGGCACTTGAAAAAGACCTGAAATATTGGTTAGATTTGGCCCTTTCTATTCTAAATAGACCTACTGTGAGGCATATCATGGGAGATGGATTTTAACCGAAGTTGACCTATTACTCTTCTCAATTTTATACCATTGCATAATGTTTTGCATTATTTGTTATTACGACAATTTTTCTTTTTTGTAGGAAACACACTTATACCCTCTCTGCAAGGTGAAATGTTTATGCGAATAACGATGCCCATAAAGTCCTCATTTGGTAATTCGCTAACAGCGTTATATTGCATAGTCATCGGTTCATGCGCGTATCAATGTTGAGTTAGCTTACAAAAAAGATTAGCCTGTTAAAAGTGAAACAGTCCTTCTACCATATTTTGTTTACTTGCATAATGTGAGTAACCACCAACCTCCTATAGCAGATAACACACCTATGACGATATGTCTGCTAACTTTGTTTCTGTGAGTAAATATGCAAGTACTTCTGCGCATAATAGTTACCATACAAAAATCGAAAAAGTTTCCATACAAAAATAGTAATATTCAAACAGTGACCAACCTCTGCAACATTCTCTGGACCTCCAAGTGAATCAATAAGCTCATCCAACATATTGTTGGGCAAACAACTTCCCAGTGTTTCCAGCTTTTCAAGCAATTCACTCTTCAATGCTTGAGCTTGTTCTATTGGTCCCATACCGGGTAACGATGAAATGAGTGTACCTGGAAAAAATGCACCATTAGGTTTTTTGTTTTTTTGTGTTGCTTGGCCAGTAAAAAAAATTTTTAAAAAACATTAGGTTACAAGCTATAGTGCAAGGTTTCTACCATATGGTTAAAAATTTAACTTGTTTTTAGCTTTAGAAATAAATAAATTGTGTGTAAAATTATAGGGCAATGTTTTTTAATGTATGGTTGAATTAAACTTATTTTTAGCTTTAGAAATAAATAAAAAATAGTGAAAAAAAGCTCTGTATTAATAATATATCAGGCACTATGTCATGCTCGGCCATACCAACAAAAAAAAAATGAAATCAATCAAATTTAATTTACTGGTGGCTATACTGGATAAATACATAAGTGCAGGATATGATGTAAAAATTATGTTTTTGGCAATAAGGCACAAAATTGTATTTGGCTGCTATACTGGTGTGCTTAATCCCAATTAAACATTGATTGATGTACTAGGTTTCCTAACTTTTACGTTGTAAATGGCAGACGCTGTTAAAACTATGAATACCTGAGACAGAATCAAGGGATTTTAAAACAACTGATGCATCTTCTTTCTTCTCATTGGTTGATTTAGTCACATGATTCGTGCTTGAATGATCACCATCTTCATGCTTTACACCGTTGTTGTTGTTGTGTTTTGATTTATTTTTAAGTTTGTGTTCGTTTTTGTTTCGTTTTCTTTCACTTTTTTCCCAATCTAAACATTTTAAGACAGATTAATATTTTTCTTGTGCATTTTTAACTTTAGTAGGTAGGAAAGACAACTTTACTCAGTTTCCTTGTGTAAGTTTCCCACAGTTAAAGCTGGTGTTTACTGTAGTTAAGTTGGTGGGTGCATTTAGTTTGTCTTCCATTACTTTTATCTGTTTTTTTCATGTAGGTTACTAACGAGCTATGCAGTTGCGTTTTGAATTAAATGAATTTAAGCTTTATTAAATCAACCAGCAACTGGTGGTTTTACATTGTAGGAACCTATAAAAATGCTACTTAAAAAAAAAAAAAGAGAAAATTTCACTTTAGACGTTTAAAGTTTGATCTGATTTTTTAAAAATTAAATTTTAAATTGTAAATATTGCCTAATTTTTTAAAATAATACATTAATAACAGGCACAAGATTTCAAAATAAATATTTTTAATATATATATACATTGCAAAAAAATCAATTTTAGAACCTTCACTGTCCGATGGCTCCCCGAAAATTTTATGAATGTCTTCATCACTGGAGGATGTTGGAAGATCATCCTCATCGCTTGCTGAAAGGAGATCATCATCAGACTCACTGGAAGATGCTGCATCCGATGAATTTGATCCTCGATGTCGTTTTGAGGAGTTTGACTGATAAGGAAGCTTAAAATAAATAACTAAAAATCAACCACATTAATAAAACAAACAAACAATAATAATTGATATTATGTTATATAGTAGGGTGGGGGAAGATGGAAGACCATTTTATTCCATTTTCTCATCCCATTTGGTAGTAAACAAAAAACATTCAAAGAATTATAAACCGTATCCTCATGACAGACCGTTGTTGGTTTTTAATTGTTTAAAAACAGGATATTTGGATATAATGTGCCTAATGTGAGCCATATTCCCCCCCAATACCATATTTTAAGAAGCAGTTCAGTTATAACCATTGTACATCATTATTAAAAACCTTAAGTTCTCCCAATATAGATTATCCCCATGACTTTGGTTTATCCAACACAGGTACTTACAAAACCATTGACTCGTTTTCGTTTCACAGCTTTTTTCTCAGCAGCAACAGCAGCAGGTTCTTCTTTCTTATAAAAATCTCGTCCTAAAACAGCAGTTACCCGTTTTCTATCTGGAGCAGGGAAATGATTTTCAATCAATGTCTCAAACACAGCCCTGTCGAAGAAATTTAAAATTATTAAAATAAGTCTAGTTCCGGAGATTTGTGCAAATTGACAAAAACATTTATTTGTGTAAAGACATATTTTTTATTGTTGCGCCAAATGCAGTGGCGAATATCTAAAGTTCCAAGCAGTTGCTTCTATGGCCGCCCAAATACAAGAATTATTTTAAAAGAATTTTTTTTAATATGCACAGCTGGTTATACTTAAGATAAAAATGTAATGATATAAATAGGTTTATCCCCAAATAATTATGATTTGATTTATTCAATACAGGTTTATTATTGCTTAAAAAATCCATATGACCCATTGATATAAATTTAGTGTATCACACTGCTTTAGTAAGCTTCAATATGTCTTGTTTATGTTAAAATTAGATAAACTGTGGGCAATATGTTGTATGTTTCAGAACCACAGATCAAATGAACAACTGCAACCATGCGTGGACTTAAGAAATGAATATGAATGATAATTATTGAACCCTTTGTTGTGTAAATAAACTTAGCCGATCAATAGCAAGTTTCCTTGAATTGAGTAATGCTCAATCTTTATTTATTTAATTTAATTTAACACAGGACTACATGCTGCCTGAGGTTATATTCAATTACATGTATAGCTTAACCAAATGTAGATTGAATATTGTTGGTTCTCCAAACATGAAATAACATTAAAGTTCACTATATGGCAAGTATGTTTAAAAGAACAAGCCACAAAACTTTTCTAAATAAAAAGGAGGCAGGGATAAAAGAATGTACCTTTTGGAATAAAGTGCATTTTATTGGTTGTAATGTTTACTGGTAAATGTAATACAGAAAAACCATGGTAGGCCTGCATTACCTGCCTATGTTCAAGAGATATTATAGAGACATTAGAAAGTGTAAATGACCACTAACAAACTTCAGAAACAAAAAGCTAAACGACCAGATCCGAACAACATAAAATTAAAAGCACTTTTTGTGTTGTTTTTAAAGAGAAAGGAGGCTACAAGCTAACCACCACAACCCATTTTTACACATGGCCATCAGGCGCATCTGAAAAGTAAAGCGAAAAAATAACGACCAAGCTACAGGGCCAAACTTCCAACGTGGCCTCAACCAAATGACCCGAATACTCCCGGTTAATTTAGCCCTGCAACCGAACCGGGCCAGCCAACACTTTAAGTGACCAACTGTTCACCTTCATCTATTGTTTTCTATAATAGTAAAGAACCATCAATTTGTAAATAAACTTACTTTGCAGTTGAAACAAAATCATCAAGTTCTCCGTTACATTTCTCAAGTTGATCAAGAGTTCGTGATTCACCGGTTGACTGTAAACCAATGACGACACATTTTCCGTGTTTCACTGCTTCACGGACCAACGACACTGTGTAGTCAACCTGTGTGTTTCGGGTTTTTATATTATTGTTTGTGCAGGCTATAAATTTGTTTGAAAAAAAACACATAAAATACATGTATAGTACTGCAGTGTAAAGGACCCTCCTGTAAAGTCACTAGGATACGATTGCATAATTCTGCACAAATAAACCTATAAAATATAATGTATATAATATATATATAATATTATAATATATGTAAATATAAATGTTCACCTGAAATCAACTAAATTGTAATTCAGTGGAACATAAAAGAAAAACAAACCTTTTAGATTTAAGCTAAACTTGTCAACAGAACACAACGACATTGTCATTAATATGCTTAAACAATTTAAAAGAATAATTCACCTTGGCAGATAAACACAGATATTTAAAGAACCTCTGATGAGCCGACCAGAATTGCGCCCACATTGATTTCTTCATGTGATATTCTGCTTCTATCATGCTTGCTGCTGCTTGGAAGGCAGCTCGGGCCAACATCCACTGTTAAAGAAAAATTCAAGGAGAAATTTAAAATTTGTTCACAAAAGTTTATGGATAAATTATTTTTTTGGTTTTAAAGTAATGAGCCAACTCAGGTCTAAAGACTCCTAAACATAGGTTAATAGGTTTCTAAAGTGCTTTTTATAAACCCGGTAAAAACTAACCATGGATAAGGTTCTACTCAATGTAGTCGTAATTTCTTTAGTATGTAAGAGCTTACCCATAATAACCTAAACTTGTGTAAGATGGCTTATATCTTTAATTATTTACTTGATTACAAAAAAAACTATCTCTGCATAAAGTCCAGAGCCATGGCTCAATGGTTTAGGCGCCTGCATCATAACCAAAGCGTTCCCGGTTCAACGATCAACAGGGATACTAATACTGATCGGTGTAAGACTTAAATGGGCTTTCTGGGCGTGGGGGAATGGGCCAAACCTGGCCTAAATCTCAGAACCTTGACAAGAAGGTCACCCAGAAAGACTAATAAATAAGCATATCTCTGCAACTGCAATAATAAACACAGTACACCTGCACAGGAAGCAAGCATGGCCCATTGTAAAATATATACAATGTCTGTTATCTATAATATGTTATAGAGCCACCCACCAGTTTCACAGCTTTGTTGTACATTGAGATGAAGGAATTGTTTAAAGGAACTTCCTCAATCCGAAAGGAAACGCCATAAAAGCTGAGCTGACGAGCAATGTAGCTGCCTCTTAGCTTCATGTCCATGGCTACAAGTTCCATGGCTCCGACACCGCGCCGCTCCACAGCCTGTATGTTTTTAAATTTAATTTATATTTAAAACACCACGCAAATAGCTAGAATGTTGATATTTTTTAATCGTCAATCGGCGTTGTGATTTAATTTCATTAATTAAGGTAAATAGATTCAAATCAAGCAATTTACCTATTTTGAGACAAGTGTAATGCTAGAACATTAACCAGAATTGTATAATGTAGTTTTTAGCATCAATTCTAAATAATACATAATTACCCTTATGTAAGCTGTAGCTGTCAGGCAAGTTATAAATCTGAATAATCTCTACTGGCAGTTTTTTTTAATACACTTAACTGCTCGAAAAGCTCCATAAGACTTTTATTACTAAAACATTACTAAAATATTACTAAATTATTACTAAATTATTACTAATTTATTAATTACTAAAATATTACTAATTTAATAATAACATATCACTAAAATTTACTAAATCATTAAATAAATATTACTAAAAGTAAAATATACTATAATATGACAAAAATATGACCCGTAATACAAAAAATGATAATAAAAGCACTTTTTACCTGAATAAAATCCGTGAATTGTGGGAAAGGAGTTCCACTTCCCCATAAACCAAGTCTTGACATGTAAGCCATGTTCTTGGGCTCCGATGCACCAGTCGCACTCGCATATACAACTCTGTTGTTACATATAAGCCTTGTAATTATATGTATATGTGACTTATAACACTAGCAATAATGTGTGAATGGTTGAATGGCAGTTTATCATTGTTTGGTAGGCCAATAAAAGTTGTAAAAATGTAGACTTTTTATAAACCTCATGCAGCTTACAAGTTACAAAATATGAATTAGTATGTGAAAAAAATTTTTTGGGGGTTTTATAAACCTGAAATGTAAAGCTCATTAGTGAACATTACATTAAAGAAATGACTGTTAAAGTCTACCCAAGATACATACGCCCACAATGATAGCAGCATTCAACACAGAACATAACACCCTACTAGCTGTTCATTATTACCTGGCATTTGGTAAATGGGTTTGCAGCTGCAGAACTGTGTGTCCGGTTTTAGTTGATTTGCCAGAACCAGATGGTACAAGGTTTTTTGCTTTATGACATTCGTCAAAAATAATCTGAAATTAAAATTTTAATAAGTAAAAGCCGGATTAACAAGTTAAGATGTGACAAACCTAGGAATACTGTTTGATTTTAATCTGAAGACATTTTAAATAAGTTACTTATTTTAATTAGTATCCCTTAGTTGAGCAACATAAAAAGATATTAAATACAAAATTAAAATAAGGCAAAAACTCCAACTTGATAAAGTAATACCAGTTCTTCTGTTGCAAGTGCGCACAATTAAAGCATAACACAACTGAGGTGTTGTTTACATTTCCTTTATTGTTAACACAACAGTAGCTACACAACCACTGTAAACATATTAGGTGGTTGGAATGGCTGCCACTTATAGGCACCACACCTGGGGTGGGAGGGTAGGCAGACTTGCCCCAAAACAATGTTTTATTAAATAAAAAAAAATATAGCCAAAGAGACAAATTTCGTCCAAAAAACTGCCCTGTCTAACTTATAAAGCATAAATCTAACATGAAGTTTAAAAGTTTGAAACCAAAACTGTAAGTCAATTTCTATTCTATATTTGTGATGTCTTACAGCTAGGCACACCAGTGCGCTGGGATTGGAGGCCTGGGTTGTCCTATTATCATAATTCAACCAATACAACATGAGATAATAAGTGAAACAAGTAACGTACTACGCCATCGAAATCCTCTCCCACCCAGTTAAGAATCTGCTTCAACCTGGTCCCATATTTTCCTTGTTGGTGACTTTCTCCAATAAGAGATGAATAAGTTCCAAATATAACTCCTTTCTTTGCAGCTCCGTTGTTTTTCGCAGTAATTTTCCCATATTTAAACTGTTTGTAAAAAGAAAATTTCTAATAAAAATTACAGAAAATTTTCCAATAAAAATTACAGAAAATTTTCAATAAAAATTAGTAAATTACAGTCAATTTCCAATAAACAGGTCTTAACAATAAATTAAATGGTTTGGGACATAAATATTTGTAGACAACGTCTGTGTAATGTACATGAAGCAAACCCAATAAAAATACAACGTATGTTGTTGCTAGTCAAAACATAGTTTTTCCGAAAAATAATTTTCTATCTAAAAAAATATTTATTTATGATATTGACAATCAGTTCTTGAAAAATACAAAATCAAACCATTATACCTTGTTTAATGAATAAACTTTAATATTTTTTGCACCAATGTCCCGCAAATCACGCTCTGCATCATATTTAAGATCATTCGAAACGCTAAACCTAAAAAGTAAAAACAATGATATCAAATAAAACTCCTATACAAATACATTTCACCGAGTTTTCTACTTATATCACAGTACAGTTGAATTCTTTAAAGCTATATAAAGCAGAATAAATCTTACAAATTTACACCACACCTTGATCGCCACACCTTTATAATATTTAATAAGCAAAGTTTTGCGGTACACCAAATTTATTTGATACCACACCAGTGCCAATCATTTTAAAAACCTTACTTAAAACTTAGTATACAAATTAAAACCAATAGACAGAGAAAATAGTATATATAGTAGGGTGGAGGAAGATGGGACACTTTCAGCACATTATATCTAAATATCCTGATCAGGTTTTAAACAATTAACAACGGTCTATCGGATTTATGAGGATACGGTTTTGGAATTCTTTGAATTTTCTTTGTTTACTACCTAATAGAGAAAATAGAATAAAAAGGTGTCCCTTCTTCCCCCACCCCATATCACGATCACAAATAAGACTTTCAAGAAACTTACCATAAAGCTCGTTTCCTTCCCAACAAATAATTCTCATAGATGACACCAGCCACAGTCCTCCCTTTCCCCACCCCTGGCCCATCCCCTTTATTGTCAATATTTGTATTTTAATACTATCACCTCAACCATGTGTATAACCATCTGTTTCTATATTTACGTGGATACCAATATACAGCATATTAAACAGCAAAAAAAAAGAACTTAATTACATTTTTGGTTTTTGAAAAATTAATTGCAAACACATATATAATGTATATAGTATAATATATCTGTCTGTACATATATATATATTATATATATGTATTCATATATATATATATATATATAATGGTATTTAGCACGATCACAGTTACATATTATGACAGAATGTGTAAATACCAGGACCATGACAAGCCTTGCTGTTAGAACCTCACCCATATTATATTATTGTATATAATATATATATATATATATATATATATATATATATATATAGAGAGAGAGAGAGAGAGAGAGAGAGAGAGAGAGAATGAATTATGACAGAATATCAAAACAAAGCATAATTTTAAGACTAAAAATAAGTCACTGAAGCTGAAGGTTTATGTGTGGGCGTAACATATGTTTTATGAGAAATAACTCGACCATGTATTTACACCCTTATTATACCAGCAGGGTGTTATGAAGTGATATACAAAGACAGCAAATATCATAAATCATTAAAACAAACCTATAAAATAACCGGCCCGCTCTCCATTGGGTAAAAACATCTGATGCTTCTGACAAGCATAAACAACTGACTCCAACTGCAGTGCCGACAACAGACAGTGATCTATGGTGTATTGAGGTATTGATAGTTGGTACTTTATATCAGGGGGCATAATGCTGGATAATGAACTCGTTTCAACCACACTGTCTGGATGGGGGTGACCAATGTTCACTGCAAAACATTTTTTTGTGAAATTTTATGCACAGTTCAATACTTGTATTGCTTAGTTGACTGTTAAACCCTACACAAGATATATCTTATGCTGTATGTGTTCAATACTTGTATAAACTAACCTGGAGTGACTTTGTCAAATTGCAGTTACACTGAGTTTTTAAACTATATTGATTAATACCCTTCAGTTGAATACTTGTAAAAACCAAAAACTATTAATCAGTGATTTTTAACCTGGGGCGACTGTTCAGATGTATTTACACTCAGTTGTTAAATTTATTGATCAATAATATGACATACTTTGGCTCTGCTTATTTGCATAGACAACTAATAAAGTAAAATTTATTTTCGTAAAACTGATATGATAAAATGTACATTGTCAACCTGGGTACCTCTTATTTAATAACCATAAATATATATAAGGTAGATTTGTGTTTTAAGTTGAGCTTACATTTGCTTGGCATATAAAGTGCATAAGTGTGAGTGTGTTGCATCTCTGCTTCTTCTTCTCTCTCCTCTTCAGCTGCCAATTCTTCACCAGGTTTCAACTGTAAGGAAAACATGAAAGTGACTTGTTTGTTGTTTCAACATCATTATTGCACATGGCTGTGATGTTTTTGCATTGTTTAGCTCTTTATTTAAACAGTTTGATTATTAAACAACTATGAAAGTGGATAACTGATTTTATGATTAGAAAGTCCAAATAGCAAAACATGGTTTAAATAAATACAAAGTTTGTACGCATTTACTTTGCTAAAAATCTTAAAAATTGTAACAGAAAATAATGGTAACAGACTTTAAAATGGTAAAGTTAAAGTAAAACTCTCAAAAATGGTAACATAAATTTAAAAAACTGTATATAATATATATAAGTTATAATTTACCGCTGGCATCGACAATGTTCTGAGAGCTAGACCTTTCCCATAGAACCTTACAGTACCTTGCCCTGGAATATATTTATTGAATATTAAGTGGTTTGTAAGCTGTTGGTAATGGGGGTATAACAGTTGCAAAAAGGACCTTTTCCTGCTAACATGTTACCTGTATCAGGTGTAGGTTGTGGTATATGGATAGTTGGTGGGACTACTGTAGGTGGAATGTTTCTTTGTAAGGAGGGTGACTGTGAAAGCATAAAGACCTGTTCAACATATTTTCTGCTACCGGTGGACTATCTCCACATGGTAGAGGAAAATTAGTTTTTAATAAAATCTAGTACATATATATAAGTTTTAGCCAGAGCATTAGTTTTGAAAAACGGTATAGGCCTATATTTTATATAGTAGGGTGGGGGAGAATGGGATACCTTTTGGTTCCATTTTCTCGTGCCCATTTGGTAGTAACATTTAAAGAATTATAAAAACGTATCACGACTTCCATAGACTGTTATTAATTGTTTAAAACACGATCAGGATAATTGGATAATATGTGCTAAAGGTGTCCTGTCTTCCCCAACCCTACTGTATAAGTTGCAAGGCAACATGGTATAATAGTAGAAACTAGAAAAAAAACAAAAACTCACAGCGTAGATGGAATGTGATTTGCTGACGTCACTAGATGTGATGTTGGTCGTAAAAAAATGAGACAATGATTGAGAAGTAGTCTGTGTGTTTGGTTCAGGAAGAACCAGGGAAAATGGAGAGTGCGGTGCGTTAAAACTTGCCGACTTTTCAACTGTTTCAACAAATAAACTGCCCAAATTGCAGCTGCTTTGACTTTTATTGGTTTGAGGAACGGCTGGAATTTGGGTGGAAATGATTTGCTGCGTCCGTTGAATTGGAACATTAAAACTAGCGGACCGTGACAAGCGTACAGTGCTTGGTGGGATGGATGATATTATCGCAGTTTTTTGAGGATTTCTTAGCGTAGAAATTGGCGGAGTACCCGCTCTTGTCGTTGATATTACATTACTATGTGCACTGTCCTTTGCAGGTAAAAATATAGTTTTTGGCAATTGTGGTTTAGAGTCCAATGCAGTGTTTCTGATTATAGTGGTTGGTAAACTGCTAGCTATCGTGACTTGTTTGGCTCCATCTGTTTTTATGGATTCTTTGTTTAATGTGTTTAACCCATTCTGCACCACGTTGCCTTTAACTCGTTGAATAATATCAGCTTTTCCGAACTTGTTGATTTTTATGATGGAGCCTGTGTAAACAAATAGTTTTACAATTTTGGTTTAAGCTGCTGTTACATGTGAAAGTATTTAAAGAATGCTATCTGCAATCCAAAACATAAGGGAAACACCTTCTTTAAGATAAAGTGGTGAACAAATAATTTCAATACTGTATACACAGTCTTGTCTTTATTATTACCAAATACCAATAGCCTATATACATTTCATAAACAATTACAAATAACAGAATATCTGAAGTTTGAAAAAGTCAAAACTATATATTAACGTTAAAGTACAACACACCTGCTTTTAAAGCTGGAATTTTGATGATTTTAGGACCATTGATCTTAGTAACTGTTCTAGCCCCAGAAGTATTTGGCACAGTTTTATGATGGACTATATTTTGTGGGGCAAGTGTGACTATTGATGCAGATGAAGAAGTGAGGATGGAGTTGGAACTGATCATCTTCACTTGTGGAGGATTATGTGGTGGGATTGGGGCTTTGTTCTGAACACATGTGATGTAGGGATATGATAAAGTAATGCATTTGTTTTATTTACTATTGCAAAAATTTATTGACTAGAAAAATAACACAACAAAAGAGACAGCATAAGGTAGTTCTATAGCATAATTTAATGAAATTACACCAAAAGGTTATGCTACTTTAAAAAGAGAGGTGTTATTTGTACTTAATGTTGATAAAAATGTTATAAGTGAATGGAAAAGACTGCATAATACACCATTTCCTTAATTAAAGTTTTTTTTAGCTTTTCGCTGGGATAACCCTTTAAAGTAAGTAGAGGGCATATTTGTTGGCAGGTATGATCAAAAACTTATGTATTCTTAAAATTAAACCTTTTATGTAAGCGTACAATATTTCAGCAACTTTACGTCAGGAAATTAAACACAAGTGAGATCATTTGGAAAAGTCATAGTTACCTGCTCAGTTTTGAGTGCGGTTAGGAGTTCACATTCTTTGAAATTGACAGTGTTGCTTTGTAATTGAGTATTGGGTTGATTTAATATGGGAGATTCAAAGTTCATCAACCCACTCTGGCTTAGAGCGGCAGATAACAAATCTTGCGAATTGTCTTCTTTTTGTTTGTCCATATTTCATAATAGTGTTATGGTATTGTGCTTATTTTTAAAATAGAATTTATTACTAGAATTGAGCTATCACTTAATATCTATAATCAAAGACATAAAATAGCAGGCGACTAGGTGTACAACATAAAAACATAAAAGCTATATTTTAGTGTGATATGTTACCAACAAACATATATAAAACATGTAAAATAGTGAAAACACTTTAATAATAAATAAGTATAGGTATTCTCAAAACGCTAACACATGCAAATAGCAAATGTAACAGAATAGGTAACAGCATATTTCATATTATCATTAAAACATTAAACTCAAAGAGTCTGTCACGATTTTAACTTTACTCAAGTGTATAAAACATTAACCCTGACACGGATACGTGATCTAATCACGGTTTATGCCATTTGTCTACACTACAGAATATCGTAAAACTAAAATAACTCGCCTTCTAACCACGCGAACATAACGAGAATGAAAGTAGATGAGAACATCGAGAGTTAATATGGAAATCATTCATGCGTTTCAGACATAAATATAGCATTATTCATTGTTTCCAAATCACGTTGTCACGTCGGGGACTAGAATAAACAGTATCTGAGATTATTCATCTATGATTTCATGGTCTATAAAGTAAACTGTTAATACTTTTTAGTATTACTTTATATGCTGTAGTTGCTTAGCTTGGTTAGGGCTGTTGATGACGGTACACTAAACAAAAAAAAGACACTAGTTTTAAAACCTGCGTTCGAACTGTAATAATTTAAAACTAAGCTTTATTGCACTACTCACAAACGGTAAGTATATAAAAAGTTATAAAACAGTAAGCAGTTTATTTAAACAACCTAAAAGAAAACCATTATCACAACGTAACCTACAGGACGCCACGTGAAATGGTCGCCCAAATACTTTTGCCAGACCATGTCGATTTCTAGCTGTTTCTGGTATAGGATTGTGAAGGTTGTGAATTTCTGGGTTTGGGATTAGTTCTGTAAAAACGTTCTCAGAAGAATGAAACTGGTTAATCTAAATTGAAACTCTTTCCAATGTTATTGTAATGGGTAAGTTATTAATTTACCGTGGACCTTATTTGTTTTCTTATGTGTACGTACTTGAATTTATGTAACCTACAATGACGTAACCTGCTGTCTTAAGCAGGCTAATATCAGAAACCTCACAACAAGTTCGCTTATCCTTCAGGTTAAAGAAGCGTGTATAATTCGAAACGATTTCCGATTTACCGCCCATTACAGATGTCAAGAAAGGAACTGATGACTATCACAGTAGAACGGTGTAATGTCGGTGAGGATCACAGCATAGATTTGGCAAGCACAAACGAGGCTCTGTAATCAGAGTGAGTCATAGGACCTATGACATAGGCGTGCCTCGATAGGTTTTATTGAACAAGAACAGTGATTTTTTGTTCATTTCGAAACTCCACTACCGTCCCACATGCAAACCCCATATGAACACGGTTTTTCTGTGCGCATATACGAGATTTAAAGGGGTGGAGTTGGATCATGATTGAAATATTTGTAGACCACCGAGACCTACCGAACTTTCCACGTCGGCCGTTTTGAATCCCTTTATCCCAAAAACGATTGATTCTCATCCAAAAAGGCATTTCTGCCTAATAAGAGATCATACGCGTTATACGGAGCATGCGTAGCGTAGTTGGCGTTTTTAACAATGAGGCCTATATATAGTTTAAACTACTGCTCAAAAAATGGTACATTGTAAAACAAAGTGACAAAAAAACATCCGAAATATAATTTAACTTAATTTCTGATCATTTATGTGCTAATGGATAGAAAATGTGTGGCCTCTATATTCGATGCAAAATGCTTTGTTTATTTTGTGTGCTGTTTATAACTGCAAACGTGATTGGGCCATAGAACTTTATATTTACATCAGAAACCACATCAAGAGCAATATAGAGCAAGCGTATTACTAAGGCGAGTGCTGACAAAACAGTATCACGTTAGCTAATCATTTCAATCTGTCAATTTCAGATTCCGCAGATCATCATTTTAGTCTAATTAATTTGACAAGTATTACCACTAAACAATGTTTTCATTGTATAAATATCATGTAGCGAAAGGTCACACAGAATACATCGATCAAAATTTGCGGTGTTTTGTTTATTTATGTCCTTTTAACTTTGCGGTTGCCCTTTCACTTAACTAATTCATCCGCTAAATACGTGATGCTAATTAAATCTTTTGGGGCGCTTTTTTTAAATGTTTAATACGCATAGAAATGGAGCAAAGTTGTCCCACAGACACAGCAACCTGAAAAAAGCAGGTCGTAACAGTCGCTTCCAGTTTCCGGCGTCGTAGTTTGTGTAAACTTCGGCCTTCTTCTTCGCCGGTAAAACTGTACGGTTATAAAGCCAGCTTACGGCTTCACAATCTGCGTCAGTCATATGTAAGCTACGAGCCTTGTACAGGGAAATATAAGTACAACAACTTGTATAAAAAAATTATACCAACCGCGTGTTACTACATCAGTGCCTTATCGAATGAGAATGAAGATCGTTGGGGCAAAGATTGGTTTGGTTCTCCTAGTACTGATGCTGTCTCCTTACTACACAAATGCTCGGAAAGGTGGTCGAAGACCGAGGAAACATTGTCGAGATTCTTTGGACGGATGTGGGAGATCCAGGCGTCCGAAACCGACAATTCCGCTACCGAGTATCAGTAGCTCGTCCGACAATCCCGAATCTTCAAGACCCATAGCATGCGCTCCTTGCTCACGAATGTCGTGCCTACATGAACCTGGGACCCTCAGATGCGACGGTGGCGTTGTGACCGGATTCTGCGGCTGTTGTCAATACTGCGCAAAGCTGGAGGGCGAAAGTTGTGGCGGGAGGAACTTGTACTTGGGAAAATGCGGTGCTGGCCTAACTTGTAATAGGTCGGGTGCATCGCCCACCCGGCGATCAGTACACGATGTCTTTGACATTGATAGGTCCAGGTCATCGTCACCAGAATCGCTCGAATTGAGAGGAACATGTCGCAGAGGTTAGTACGTTATTTGCTACTGGGGATATTTCCTGTAGTAATAAGCCCTACGTTAAAAGTGCTTATAAGTTTTTCGTTAGTTCAGAATATTTTGCAAAAACAAACATTTTACACAATTTAGGTATAGAGCAGTGTTTTAAAATTACAGCAAAAAAATTAATAATTTGGTATATAAAACAAAATTGCATCAATATATAGCCTAATAATCAAGAATGAATATATAAAAGTCCTTTATGATGCAGGTAACTTCACAAATTATACATCAAAAAGAAGGTTTTTTACATATACTGATCAATTAAGTTTGTAATACATTATATTTTAATATTTTTGTTCTTTTCTAAAGAATTCCATAATCTAAGATTACATAAAATTGATGACGTCATCAAAAAATAAAAATATGATATTGAAGATAATTTCATACTGCACAAACTTCCTAAAGAAAGTCTTGGTCTAGCTGCTATGCTTTGCTTGCAAAATCCAATCAAGTGAGACCTGGTCAAAAAAGTAAAAATTACGAAAAACAATCACGCGGCCAAAAGGGTTAAAATTTTACAATGAAAAAATTATTAATTTTGTATATGAAACAAAATTGCATGAATATATAATAATAAAAAAAAACTATACAATACAAATTTAATAGTTAAGAGTAAAGCTCAGGCGAATTGATATCGGGGGTGCATACATAAAACCCTTTATCTTTATCCGGGTTTCAATGCGTGAACAGTGCCGCCGAAAGGAAATAAATTAGGAGATTAGTCAAATTTTTCGACAAGGAAGTGTTGGACAATATTGTTTGCCGTCATAACATTGGGTGTCTTTATCTGGCAATGTTAGGTTAGTCGATAGCGGGTCTATGTGAAGTTTCAATAGCGGTGGAATAATATGTCTCTATCAGAGATTACCACCCTTTTATCGCAGCGCCAGTGCGCCACTGAATGACTCCTGGTCAGTAAGGACAGCGAGAACTAATATTAGGACACGCTGCTGGTCACACGTAACATCCTGTGTGGCCGATAAGCAACTCACACTGCTGTATGTGCGGGCCCTTTGACGTTTTTCCGGGCCATGGCCTGTAAGCCATACGATTCACCCTTTTATGTCTTTTGCATTAGCACCCAGCTGCGCCACGCGAAGCCGTTTAGTCGGGGTGAAAGGTATTCCCACCAAAGTAAAGTTGGCGGATAATGGAATTGCAAAAGGGCCGACTAAGGTCACTTAAATGACGCAGAAAAAATTGGAACAAAAATGAAAGCTAAACAAAATTCACACGTAACAGCGTTGCATCTTCAATTTCATAATCCCATAAAAGGCTCTTATAGTAGATTAAACCATATATCTTAATCTCGTTGCCGCAAGATCAGTATACGTTGTGTACACAATACTATTCGATTACAAAACAAACGTATACCAGAGGTTAAACCTACGAACGATATTTTGTGTTTCTGTTAAACTTAAATCCACTCCGCCCGTATTGGATTGAATGAAGCAGACACAGAATTAAATAGATTGTTGCAAATATCTCAGCAATTATTACACTTAGTGGTTTGATTTTGGGTTTACTAAACACATTTTAATGGAACGTGCCCATCTGGGCTCGGTTTATTTTGACCTTCGTCGTCATATCGTTATGGGTGTGAGTGTCCTATGTGTCATATTGAGAGGACGTTTCGAACTTTATTCGTGGGAAAATTGTCGCTCCGTGGAATGATCTGATACTCCAGGAGATGGAGAACGGCCCAAATCCTAAAAGAAACCGCCGAGCGTGAGTGATTAGTTGCGGGCCCCCATTTTATTTACACTCGCGTACTTGACTTTGTAATAACCTGTGACGGTGTGGGCGTGCCGTTATGACGTGTGAAAATTTCACTTCACAAGGCCTCGTTACTGTTTCAATTCGGCACAAGGCATCTATGGCTTGCATCTTATTTGGGAATGTACGTGTGTGGCGCACAGGTGGAGGTTAGGGCGGCTAGTTTCCTTTTTTGTGTTTGAGCTTGACAGCTCGAACACTTCACACACTTAAACGTTTCGGTTTTGTTTGATGAGCGAACCGACTCTTTGTGTGGTAAATAGAAATCAACAAAGAGCATTCAATTCAAATTCTTGTGACTTGATGTTACGGACTTGATTGATTGACAGGAGTATGGATTATAGTCTGTATAAATTACCACACGGAGTTTATCACGGTTTTTACAGTAAAACAAATTACTCAATATTTCGGTAAAATAATATAGTGTCGCAATAACCTAGCATTTTGTGAAACAATTTCGAAGCGCAAAAAGTATATAAATTTAATATGGCTAAATATTTTGTACTATACCGGTATTTGCAGGCCGGTTGTTAGTAAAAAATACTTTTCACAGTTTTTCATAAATGTAGATTGAATTAAAAATAACCTAATCTGATGCTCTATAACTGCGTGTACAGACCGACGGCACCGAACTATAAAGCAACTAACCAGATTTTTACACACGGCAAAATTTTAATTAAAAAACATATTTCGTTTAATTATATTCAGTTGCATATTTTAACAGGCGATCAAATTGCCCAGCCAACGCCAGACCCGACGTCATCATGCAGACCAGAATGTTCAGCGGAGTATTGTTTTTCCCAACCTAATGCAATTTGCTCTGCCAGGTTCGTTTACTAACGAACTGCCAACGAATATATACTTTGTGTCTTCATAGCGGTTCAATATGTAGCACTGTGGAACAAGATGGGATACTGTTATAACCTGAAGCCTATACATATCCAGACCGTGTTTTGAACAACTAACAACACTCTTTTAGATTCGCGGGGCTACAGTTATATAATTCTATGTAAATAGTCTTTGTTTTTTACAAACGAAGAAAAGAAATTGAAGACCTGTCCCATCTTACCCCGTCCAACAATAACATAATGAAAAACTTATAAAGTTCGTATGAGTAAAAAAAACGAAGGACGTCTTTTTACAAAACTATACAGTCGTTATACACGCTATGAATAAAAAAATGTTTTTTTTCAGAAACAACGCAGTAATGCAGCATCCTTGTCAAGGCGTTTGTCAACACACTTCATGCAAAGCTTGTTTTATAACTCCCACCCCGAAGTGCAACAAGTGTAAAGTGAATGACTTCAAATGTATGCGTTCATTTGGTAGGTGCGTGAAATCAAAATCCACTTGCAAGAAAAAGAAGTATCCGTGCAAGAAACGAAAGGTTAGAATGTAATATAATAGGGTCGGGGAAGATGGGACCTCTAGCACAAAATATCCAGATAACCTGATCGTATTTTTAACAATTAACAGCGGTCTATGGGAGCCGTGAAGATATAGATTTATAAATGTTTGATTGTTTATTGTTAACTGCTAAATGGGACGAGAAAACAAAGTTAAAAGGTGTCCCATCTTCCCCCAACCTACTGTATAATTATTTGATGACGGAACGATTTGCTGAATGGATTAACATTGATTGTGAGTTTTAAATGCAGATATAGTAGGGTGGGGGAAGATGGAAATCATTTTCGATTTATTTTTTCGTCCCATTTGTCATTAGGAAAATTCAAAAAATTATAAAAACGTTTTCTCACGACCACCATAGACTGTTGTTACTTGTTTAAAACACGATCGGGATATTCAAATAGTATTTGCTTGATGTGTCCCTTCTTACCACACAGAACTATATCATTTTGCTCGTTTCATTTTACAGACATGGCGAGCTGATGAATCTTTTAAATGCTGGGTAGCAGAATGTTAACAAGAAGATAGATTTGCACTGTGATGGGAAACACCTACTAAGTAGTTATAAACTACATCCACATGTATTTACCCATTGCTAAGTTTATGACAAAGTAGCATATATGCTACGTCCTATGTAGAAAAATCACTGCACGCTTTTGTTCATGTTTTGTGCCCGACCGCTATTTATGCATCGCCATTTCTACCGAGTGTCTTCACTGCCCTTTCTATCTTCCGCATCGTGTGAATATACGTAAAACAACGCTGTAGAGAAGCTTTATGTACGCTGGGGTAAAATGTTACCTAGATGTGCGCTAATACAGTTCCGAACCTATTGAAACAATACTGTAGTCATAGAACGAGTTTTACAGTGAAGCAAATGTGCCCAACCGGTCAAGAGACTGCGTAACTTTTGATAATAGCAACGGTAACAATTAAAATCACGCATTCAAATAGCAATTCGGAAAAAAAGATGACAGCGCAGATGACACTTGAGATCAGACAGTATTAGAATTACCCACTGCCGTGACATTCTATATACCATTGATTTATAATACTCTTTAGTTGCCGTAATTGTTAGGCCTTTATAAAAATATGATACATTTCTAGGTTGAACGAATATAAACATACTTTTAATATTAGTACTTTGCTGAAAGATGGAATATTGTTAGCTAACTAAATTACATTTCCGGATAGTGTTTTAACAATTAACAAAGTTCAATTACCAAAGTTTTTTTATAGTATAGTAGGGTGAGGGGAGATGAGACACTTTCATTCTGTTTTGTAAACAAAGAACATTTTTAGGGATATTATGTGCCACGGTGTCCCATCTTCTCCCATCCTTCTACAATTCTGTATATATTTTTGGTTACTACCAAATGGAAGAAAACAAGAATCAAAAAAATCTCCCATTTTACCCCAGACTACTTGCAATTGTGAAAATAACATAAAATAGGTTGGGGTAAGATGAAACATTAATTGTTTTTACTACATTTTGCATTAAACAAGGAATATTTAAAAAACTATAGAACCCTGGGACTTTAAGAGCATTGGTAATTGTTAATACACAGGAAATGTGGGAAATAGGTGGTAACGTATTCTATGCTGTCCCACAGTATTCTAACACATATTCAGGTGATTATAAATGTTGTACACCTTTTAAAAACAATAATTAAACTGTTACATCTATAAAAGAAGTGTATAATGTAATAATAATAACAAGTAACAATAATTACTTTACTTAAAGAGTGTTTCACTCTTGTATGAAGATCAAAACGTGTTTCTGATTACGGAACATCTAATACATTAAAGATACAAAAATTACGTACAACAGCCATGAGAGCATTAGGTTAATATTGCACAATAACATAAGTTTATGTTACAGTGAACATTTGCACTCGGAACATTTTGTATACATGTTATTTACAATCTATTTTACCATATCGTGTCTTAACAATTTGCTGTTGATTCCCTGCTCTTCCATTTTTAAATGTTATGATCTTCGCCGTAATTTTTAAACATATAAATATATGTTATTTTGTCCCAGGCAGCATCAGACCTAAAGACTGGAATTGGTGCTGAAGTTGGCAAATTACCCCAATGTCTTTTACATTAGTGGGGTGCGGTTCTGCAGCATAGTAGGGTAAGTATTTGTCCAACCTTGAAATGATGAAGCGATGCTGTTATTAGATCGGGTATGCTGGATTTCTTTTAGTAATTGCAGTCGAAAGGACAACATGGCAGTTACATTTTTCACTTTTAATGCATCATCCATTGAAAGAAGTCCCTCCGACAGAGAGGTTTTTACTCCAATCTTAGAGTTCCTTTTTAATTGCATGATCATATTGATGGACTTTTGAGAGGATTCTTCAATAGTATCACACACCGGAAACAGCTTTGCATACCATAGACTACCTCTACTTGCCTTAACTCCAGAAAAAGCTAACTCTGGGTTTTGAAACCAATGTTTTAATGGTTTCTTCAAGTACGTCAAATTAGCTGCATCAGAAACAGCAACAAAGCTTTTCATGTTATCGTGAACAGAGAACACAACTGTGACATATTGAACTCTGCCACATGAACCTTCTTTATCAGCTGTGCTTATAGCAAGTGTATGAAGTAACATTCCATACGGCAACTTAGTGTTTGGTTTGAGCATGCAGTTACTTAGGACACAATTTGAACCAATGGAAACGTTTTCTTTCAGCTTGCAATATTCAATCACAGTTCCATCACCAATTGTGACAGTGCTATACATTACTGTTGCAGCAATTGAATACATACACCGCTTCACTTTTTGTTGTATGGTGCCCATTAAACCATGTACATTTGGTGTTGTGTCTTGTGGCGTGTCACTTTCAAGCATCGGGGTGCTCAGATCAGGTACAGATGAATAAGGGACACCAGCTGAATAAGCCAAGCCATCTGAGCCTACCAGATTAAGAAAGGTTGTATCTTTTGTAAGAGTTTCCATGTATTCTTCAGTTGTTCCGAAGTGGTAAAAATGAGATGTCACATTCTCAGTATTCTTGTCTGAATTGACACACGCTAGACAAACCACCTGTAATGAGGTGTTGCTCAAAAGTTCGTACACTTTCTGTCTCAGTGCTACCAAGGAGTCTGTCTCGCACACAACGTTTGCAGAATTGGTAATATACTGGTTGTCTGACTCTGAACCAAGTGCCTGTTTAAGTATAAAGATAATTATTTCAAAAGCGCACATCTTAACTTTAAAGTTGTTGCTGTTAAAAAAATATTTAAAAACATAAAAATTTGAAAACACTTTTAAAACAAAATATAAGCAAAAACAGTCTTTGAACTGCAGCTATGGAAATTTTCAGAAAAACCCATACCTGCATAAAATCACCATAAGCATCAATCTCACATGTCAATGGTTTGTGTGAATTGTAGAATAGTCTCAACTTATTGCAAACATCGGGAGCCATAAAGAAAGCACTGTCTGTTAGAACTATCTCAGAAGAAGCAGTGGTTAGAACACAGCCAGGTGTGGCACGCATGCGCTCGGCAGATGGTTTGTGAAGGAATTTCTTGCAGCTTCGAATGAGGCTGGTCACCGGTGCATCGTGGTCAAGTAAATATACACCATGTGTTGTTCCAATGGTTATGCTGGAAGGATGGGCAAGTCCTGTCATGCCTTTAATGGAAAAATAACTAAAATCAAACTAAATTAAATGGAGATGTTTGATAAATCAAATTTAATATGGTCAATTGGTCAGCATAAGTTGGTTGCATTTCTATCATGTTCTCATACTTTTATTAGCATGTGTTTCTTAACATGATACTGAATCGGTTAATGCTTTATTTTGAGCGGTGCATTTAAGAGCGCAAAACCACACAAGGCAATATTTTACGGGAAGAAACAACAGAAAATAACATTCCTGTACGCTTCGCACCACACACATGTGGTGGGACGCCCATACTAAGATACCACAATCATATTCCAGTCACATCATACTCTGCTTACCTGACGCAGCAAAATCCCAATGCTTGTTACAGTCAGTGTAAGTTTCAAAAGTATCTGAGCAACACACAAATACTCCACCAGTCCTAATTTTCTTTGGAAAATCAATATAAGATGCCAACTTTAACTCCAACGTTTGGTAGAGTGGTTCATTTAATGGAACGGATGTAAAAACCTGTTTTTGTTTGTAATATACATTAATTGAATGATATTAAGGTACCTTTGCATGCTGTGCTGTAGGACTCTACTCTATAGAACAAAGTACAAAGTACTAATTCTGTTCCTACTGTGTGCAAAATGACCAAAGCAATGGTAGGAGCATAGGCAGTTGATTGGGCAAATTATACGCATTGTAAAAAATAGTTTCTTTTTAGTTGTTTAATTTTTTCAGTTAATCTTTTCTTCTGACCATAATACCACACACACACCGACACACGTATATATATATATATACATATATATGTGCTGTACATAATGTACAATACATGTCCTTGTATCCCATTTCACCCAAGAAACTTTATTATTAGTTATATATATATGTATTATATATATAATATATAACAAGGTACACCCAATAAGAGGATGGGTAGCTCTGAATTGAATACATTGCGATGATGCTAATGTATCTTTATATTGGTGTAAATAAGAAATATACTGACTTTGCCTAATGCACTGGCAATTAGCAATCTTTGACTATATCCCCCTGCGTGGATAATGATACACTTTTTCCCAGAAAACGCTTGACCATATTTTTTATGCAGAAATTCCAATACCACCATGGTAGAGCCACCATTTCCTGGGGAAATAGAAAATATATAACTTATGAATTAGTACTGTGAAAGATAGCAAGACACCTTTAGCACGTAATATCTGAATATCCTTAATTGTGTTTTAAACAATTAACAACGTTATGTGGGGGTCGTGAAGATACGGTATTATGGTTCTTTGAATGTTCTTTGTTTACTATTGTAGCAGTTTTGTATTTACATGCGTTCGCTACGATATCATAAGTAATCTGACCACAGTTTAACATGCAAACCCACAGTCACGTGGTTAGAGGTCACAGTCAAAGTTAGTATAGACCAAGTTAGGAAACGGATTGTAAAACAACGAGTTTTGTTATCCATTGTCTTTGCGTCTATGACGTCATAGTCGCCGCCATTACGGAGCCCACGGCATAGCATTTTATCATTGCTGGGTGCTGTTTTTCGTTTAAATATTGCGATTTTCAAAAAACCAAGCACTTCTGCGCGTACAAATGGCTTTCTACTAACGTTATATCTTATCACAATAACAAACCTCACAAAAATAATCAACTTTTATTAAACACTCAACCGATTAAAGAGTAAAAAATAACAGAAAATATCAAGTTTACTAATCAAAAATGTAAAAGAACATGTTTAAAATATAAAAATACAGACAAAAACGCATAACATTACCATAAACTGGTGTATCTAGCTGCGGTTTTGCATGTAAAATGCCGTGATTTTACTTTTTGGCTCACAAACTTAACACGTATACCCGGCAACGAAACTTAAGGTATCTTTGTAAAATTTGCCTAATATCGAAGTGACATTGAGGAAAACAATACTGAGTTACTATTTTTGGTCCTCTGCTTGAATTAGTAAGCTACCTTTTCTGCATTACGGGTCTTTATGAAATCGGAAAACGCGAACACCTCATCTGCTAGTTTGGTGCTGCATGTCCACTCATGTTGGATTATAAATGTAGTAAAGAATGGCTCTGTAGATTCGTAGGTATGATCATACACTATTATGTAAACCAAGCTGATTGCTGCTAGTCTTAATCGCCAACGTAAAGTACCCTGTTAAACCACACTGTACGCCGAAAACCAGTCAAAATATTAATTTACTTCACATTAATTTCTAGATTTAATACTATATAACAAAATTTATATTAGAAAATATATTTTAAATGATAAAACAACCGCTATAGGTGTTTTTTCGCTTTGTATCGCTTACAAGAACTAAATGAACACATGCCGACCATGCATTTGTATAGGCGATTCACGCTCTGTGGGCTCCGTAATGGCGGACACGAGCGCCGTTTCCTAACTTGGTCTATACTAACTTTGGTCACAGTCACAGTTTACAACACACAACACAACCAAATGGCATGACAATTACTGGAGCATATACAATGACGTAATAATGAAAGGACACACTATTAAATAAGTCAAGAAAAACAGAATGAAAAGGTGTCCAATCTTTCCCCACCCTACTATAAATTACCAAACACAGAATTAATGTAATACACAGATAATTATTTTCCTTAGTTTCACCTCAAAAATTTCATATTAAAAGGTTTATTTATGGAACATTTTCAAACAATCCGGTTATGTTGTAGGTACTTGATTGGGAAATATGGATTATCATTGATTGAGTGCGTCAATCCTTTTTACTTTGTATTGCTAAAATTTAAAAAAGGACTGACCTATCTTATATCCAGGTGGGTCAGCAACCACCAGGTAGTCAGCTGATGTAGGTAGTTCATTCACTTTAAGCTTTGAAGATATTTGAATCTCATAAACCTCTTTTTGTTTTGAATCTGCCGCAGTAATAACCACCACATCCCAAAACATGCCAGCTTCTGCATTTTTCCCTGAAAGGAAGTTTTAATTTTTAAGATTTTAGAGATTATTCAACTAAATGTATAAAACATTAAGCTTATTAACACAAAAAATGTTTCTATATGAACACAAAAATAACTCTAACCTTTAATTACAGCTTACAGTTTTATTAATAAAATTTATTTATTAAAGGCACTGGTTAAGAGTCTTCTGGTACGTTGTAGATTAGGCTGGTAGAAACTGTTAGAGGTTGGTAGTCATAGTTAAGGCCAGGGGTTAATGGGCAATGGTTAGAAAAAAACACATGGAGCTATACAGAAAAAACGGAAAATTTTTTCCGCGAGGAGGCGATGACAAATTCGTTTCTATATTCTATGTGGAGCAGTTAGTTTCACGGTTTATACACATAAGATATAAACCACTAACACTAATCCCTAACCCCTAACCTCAAACTCGTGCTAATCAAACAAAAAAAAAATCTTAAAAAAAAATATAAAAAAGTATTTCACTGTGCGGGACTCGAACCGGTTAAAAATGAAACAAAGAGAGTTTACGACTGCACGCAAACCGTTACACCATAGACTCGACGACAATAAACACAACGAAAGAGCGTATATAACCGACCTAATGTGGGAAATATGTTCTTACTAGTGTTTTATGTATTTAAAGAGGTATTTTTTATTATTTAATTAATTTGTTTTACACTTATTAACACCTTGTAGTGCTGTTTTGTTCATTTTCCCGTATTTTTTAATATAAATAATTACCGACAACTAGCGGAAAAAGTTTTCCGTCTTCTCTGTATAGTCCCATGTGAAAAAAACGTAGGGGGCAACACTAAAATGAGGGACGGAGGGAAACTGAATATTAAAAGGAGGGAAGGGAGGAAAGAAGGGGAAATACCGATACTAAAAGGAGGGTAGAAGGGAAACTGGTGGACTTTTTACCCAAAATAAGGTAAAACTGGTGGAAGGCCAGAGGAAAACTATTTTTACTCAAAATAAGTGGAGGGACACGGGACAGTAGGGGAAATGGTGGTGGGACGGAGTAGAATAGTTTCCCTTCGTCCCTTTACTTAATTTAGGTACAAAATAGTTTTCCTCCATTCCTCCACCAGTTTCCCTCTTTTTATACTCCTTTTGGTTAACGGTATTTTCCCTCCTTCCCTACTTTTTAGTGTTGCCCACCATATTAAAAATTACCAAAATACCTCTTAATTGGTCAAAGTCACGAAAACGTTTTCTGGTTTCTGCGTTCATTTTTCTGGCCAAAGGTGGAACAACTTCGTATTCATATAAGCTTTCACAAACAGTTGCTGCTATACCGAATGGTGACCCTTCACCGCAATGCTTGATGTCCATTAGCTGCTTCATCATGATATCTATGTTAACCGCTCTTCTGGAAATTTTTTATGTATTTTTAAAGGTTTCTCATGTAAGTAATTGGTTACGTGGTAAACTAAATAAAGCAACAACAAACGTTTTTTATTCTACGGCAACTATTGCAAATTTACCTTTTATTGAAAAACTGAGTTTCTATGGGCTTTATATTACACGCAGTTACGCACAATTTAATTTTGAACTGGTACTTGTGTTATACCACCTCTGACGTTGCATTGTTATCGCTGTAAATTTTCTATAACTGTGGCCAAGCTGTAACCACAGTTATTTTAGACGTTGGCTCTTACCACCAACGGCTAGCTGAACGAAATCCGTTGACAAACCGACATTTCAATAGAATCCTCCTACGAACGTATGGACTTTTGTTCACGTTTGTATGCACTTCTAAACAACAGCCTGTAAGCTGCACGTTTAACCTACACGTTTGTTATCAATCATGACATAACACAAATCCTATCCCAGTCCAGAGTCATAGAAACAGCTGTCTCAGTCGCCCTATGAATACGTGCTTCGTACTTATAAAAGTGCAAGAAAAACTAATCTGCAGCAGCTAATTATTAACTTCTAGGACTCTAGGCCAAAATTAGCATACCATAGACAGAGGAGATGTTAGGCGTACGATTTTTGTTTTTTTCGTCTTTATAAATAGACTTGCGCTGTACAGACTAAAATCCTTATGCCGAACATTGTAACTGTCTACAGACTCTACATCCTTACCGTTTCAAAAAAAGATAATAAGCAGTATTGTGATACTGACATCTGCATGCAAAATGGCCTAAAAAAGGTATATAGCGACTTTTTATCAAACCGTGTTTCTTCCGGTGATAGTTTAATAAAAAGAGAAATAAACGATATCAATGCCGACAAACTAAATACTTCATTGAGTAGTATCAAACAAATCCACGAACCTCATATAAAACATATGCAAAAGTAAGAAATCAGAGCGATTCAGTAAAAGAGACGAAAATGTATATACAAAAAGAGTAAATACGACTTTGGAAAACGTACCAAAACGTATCTATAGTAAATGTGAGTGCATTTAGGTTGTTTTATCTTTTCACTATGAAGGGAATAAAAAATCTAAAATTAAATACAGGAGTGTTCACACAGCATTAGTAGGATGTTAAACCTTAAACGGTATTTTTAAAAGGGACGGCATTAAACTGTACATTCGTACATTACGCAATAAAAGATGTCTAAAAGTGAAACTTTATCAAAACTATTATAAGAAACAATTCATAACATTACGACCAAAATTTAAACAGAGCAGTATAGTAATTAAAACCATATAGCAGCAATTTAAAACAATGAACATTTCATTTATACATCAGGCTTTTTTAATTAATCGCACATATTTGAAAAAAATAAATGATTTATTTGGAAAAACCTAAATGATTCATTTGAAGCATCTCTTTCATTGGCTGCCCCGCGGTGGGATTAAAAACGGTGCAAGTGAAAAAATATGTAGTTTGATTGTCTCATATACAGATAGGTGGAACAAAAGTATTGGCAATATGTGAACGGCTGCTGGTGAGGTGAAGAAGCCGTGGTCGAACGTGAATGAAGCAACGAATGAAACCCTTAGCAGAATAGAAGGCAGTTGAGTGGAGTATTGACTAAAGGGGACCTTCATTGTCGACTTCGGGAGTTGGATTTTACAAAATTATACATCAGTTCGGTCTACCTTCCAGCACGGCGTCGTGAAAATCGCCGCCGACTTTCTGGGTCTCTCCGTCGTAGGCTTGTCGCGTGGCGCTTGTACTTAGAGCAGTTTATTGAATTCGCAACTTTGTTTAAACCTTTAAGGTACTTCCGTTTCCACACGTGCCAGAAATCCATATGATCGACCATAAGCCTTGTTTCAAACCTTCGACGGCCGTCTGTAGCGTCTGTACCGTTATTTGCGCCTAGCCAAATGCCACGGCCATCATTTCCAATCTCAACACGTCGCTTCCTTCCCATGATAAGGTAGTCGCGGTAGGCACGGAACTTAGGACAGCAGCTGCTATATACCCACACGTATTCTCGGCTCATCAGTTTAAAGTCAGACTTGAAAATGCTTAGGACTGTGACGTCATGTCGATACCGCTTGCCTTCAACTTTTGACTTGGATAAGACCCGGGCGTGAATCACTGAAAGGATAAAAGCTTGTTAATATAGTTTTAATTAGGTGAAATATCAATTAAGAACTCGTGTGTTTAAACGACAGTAGCAAACTGTCTCGCTTTTTAAGTAATACACACAATACAACTCTTTCTTTTGTGTTACTGTAATACAGATACAGTAATATCGAAACACTAATACAGATTCTCCATATATGTGTATATTGCTATGGAAATAATAATTTCTAATACATATTAACATATTAAACGGTCCTTCATTAAATTTTCGCCACCATTTTATAACTAAAGCGAATCAAGTAAAGATACGAACTCAATTTCCGCTGCTCTACATAAACAGGATGGTATAAAACATAAAAGAGAGCCCAATCCCAGACAGTATGCGTGTCTTCAGTTCATTATACAGTAAATGAATAGATACGCTTGGGTTTTAACCCTTGGTGGGCTACAAGGTAATAAAAGATTGTCCGCAAAGCATGATTAAGTTTGGGAGTTGCGCATGGGTGTGTAGCAAAGGGGATAGGTAATCGTTAAATTAGATTATAAGTGGTTTAGGTAATTCAGTATATACTTCTGCTGTTCTCAGCATAAATGCGGCAATGCATGATAAATAGCAGTGTAAGTTTTAACAGTATTTTGCATTGTTTTGGTTTTATGTTTAGTTTGCTACGCCATAGCACTATAAAGTCTCGCTGTACGGAAAACGAAACGTGAAAGATTATAAGCATCTGCATCTGACGTTTATTTTATACCAGGAGAGCAGTTAAAACATTCTATTTTAAGACCTTGATCCCGAATTTTTGATTTGGGAACTACAAGTTCAACAAAATACATTATTAATGCACTTTTGTCTGAAAGTGTGGGACCGTTTTATGCAAAACAATAAATAATTTACTAAAATGGGAAAAACCAATACAGAGTGCTGGAATGACGTAATCTACTTACCGAAATCACTCTGGCAGTAATGTCGCTTGCGATTTTTAGGTTTCTTGCAAGGCACGCAATAAGGGGGCTTGTTCTTTTTCTGTGAAAGTCAAAAATAATCAACCCAATAAAAACACATATTCAGTCTAGTACATAGCATATACTCGCTGACATGCACATTCCCTATATAATATGTACACAATAAGTTGCAACTTTTTGCCTATATCCAAATTAGATGTTTACCACACATTCCTCTTTATGGCTTCTACTTATACAAACATATACATTTGGAACCGCAGTAAAATATAATTAAAGCTAATGTAAATCAATGACGTGTCACCCAGCAGGTAACGTTGCAAACCAAACGAGCATCGATTAAGGTATTAACGTAATGAGCAAACCCTAATCTAAACTTCATGTCCCATGGGGTACCCCGCCGTAGCACATTACCCAGTTAAAATAGAAACGACCAATGGAAAGAATGGTATTATCGGTGAAATGTCTTAAGCAATACGTACATAACTATTGAATAGTTATGGTGTTGGAGCTTAAACAGATATATATGTATAGTGATTAGTGATGATGTGGGGTCAGTTTTATAATCCTTTGAATGTTCTTTGTACTTACGTTCCTCCTTGGACGAGGAAGGGTTGTGGGCATAGGCGTTGTTGTTGTTGTTGTCGTTGTTGTTGCTGTTGTTGTCGTTGCTTCTGTTGTTGTAGTTGTAGGGGGTGGGGTTGTTTCGTCGTGTCCCATTATATCAACTATCCAACTTGGTGGAATATCACCTACAAGTAGCGAAAGTTTAATTAAGATACAAGTTTAGGTGGAAAACGGTGCAACCGAAGCTACTAAAACAGTATTTTGTCCACAAAAATTGTTAATTATGGGAAATTTTATCTGTTTTTGAGGAGCTGTACCCGAATAAGGCCACAAAGCATAATGTATTATGCGATGTGATCATTTTGGAAAGGTACGGGTAGTAACGTTTAATTGGCATAAGCGATTCTCCTATTTCTAAAGCTATAAGGTAACCCAACTACTCTGTCTAGTTTAAGATTCATAAGTCATATACGTGCACTTAAAAACCGAACACGTAAATCCGAGATAAGGCGTTCTAATTACAGATGCAATGTTACTAAATCACCAAGTATATATACACCAGATTAACGTCAAAGCGTTACACCATAAATTTTAATCGTATGTACGGGTATTTTTAATTGTGGTTTGGCCGTGCACGAAATAGCTATAAAAAAATAATGAATAATACGAAACATGGTGTTCTGATATGACGTAAGGTGTAGAGGCGAGTGCACGCCGCAACATGACAGCTAGACGGCACGACCTAGTCAGGTATTACGTCAAACCAACGTAAACAAGCTAACATATAGGGCGAGGCAATATGGTTGCTTATAAAAGCATAAAGTAATTTGTGGTATGTTACATAAATCAAATTACCGCTGTCTGGTTCCTCGACTCGGTAGTCTACTTGTAGTTGCTGTTGTTCCTGGGGTGGTTGGACGTGGTGAGGGATCCGGTATTCGTATTTGACCATGGGTAAGTCACCAAGGTACAGCATCTGCGTTGTAAGGGGTTGGGTTACTAATATGGCAATGTGTTTTGATGTGTTTTGTCACACAAATGCGCTTTTCCGTCACGCTGAATCGCCATGTATTTTTGTGGCACTTTAACGACGAAAGCGACGTATCATAAACTTGCAAAGCAACGCTGATCAAATATGGTAGCACTTTGCTCTGCTATTCAATAAATCAACGTTGCGAATGGAGAAAACCCGTTTCGGTGTATTGACAAATAGTAAATACACTTCAAAAGGGCCGTTCGTGGTAATTAATCACACACACCTGGATGTAAAGATCGCTGGTTGTTGGGCCCTGTATGGAGACCGTCTCATCGTCCTCGGTCCTTGTGTACTTTATGATCGTTCCCGCAGAAGGGAAATTACCCGGCCAACTGATGACGTTGTCGCCATTGAACACGTATTCATGATACCCTTCGTTGTCTACTTGAACAGCTGCGAAAAATAACATAAATGAAAAAAAAATGAAGATCAAATGCTACATAAAATGCCCAACCGACAAAAATCAATTTCAAAAAATTGTATTTTGTATAAGATATACTATCCGTCCAAGATGGCATCATGAGTCTGCTATTCAAATAAAATATTCTACCTTACAGGGTATAACCCTTTTGAAGTTAATTTTTGTATAAAGGTTATGCATTTTCGTAGAAGGTATTGATAATCAAAGTATACGGCTATGTTTGAGATACAATTCTAAGGGTTGAATCCATTGCAAGCACATGGTTAATTGATCAATTCTGGCTTAAACCTCACATAACCGGCCCTCACGCATATAGATTAAATTATAGGTTCTGGGTTGTACGTCCATCTACTGAAATCGTATTTACGTTGAAAACGGTTTAGTTTTGCACGTCATTGCATTTTGTTAAGACACTGAGCCCCAATTAATAAAGATTTGCAAGTACTTTATGATTGTATATTCGTTAGTGTAATATTTATTGTGACCAACACAAGTTTTTTCTCTTCAGTGTAAAGATAAGATATATTGTAGCAAATAACCGACGTTCACGAAAGCTGTAAATTTAACTTTAAACAAGCACTTCACAAATGACTTTGTTGGTTAAATGAACATCTTGCGGTTTAGGCCACTTAAGCGAGTGGATTATTTTTAAAAACAACTTATCTCTTCGCTTTTCGCAATTTAGATTCGCAATTCAAGCCAGTAGTTATTGGCAAAATAACAAGTTCAATTCTCATTACGGGAATTGCATCATATCGGTGAATCAGACAATTTGTTAAATCAGATAATTAACCATGTCTAAAACGTAGGAATACAATAACAGCAACAGTGGGCGCGTATATCATATGTTTCATCGCTGTTATTTATCAGAAAGGTTTACAGTTGCATGCGATAACATCACGTAATCAGCATTTGACGTAAAGTAATTAGATTGTGTAATTAGAATACGAAGCTCAATGGCTAATACGGCAAAATGGATCGGAAAATTGAATTGCGCATTTGCAGACCGTGTTTTTGTGGTTTTAAAACCATCCCGCCTTTTTCTCATCTATGCAACTTGATTGACGTGTGCATTCAAAGCTTTTTGCACTTCTTGAAAGATTTTAAATATTGCTCACTGTTTGAAGATAGAATAATGCACACAAATGTGCTTTGGAATTCATTCAACCGTCTATATGTGAAATCTGATGTCAATACGCTCAGAGTTTTATCGCTGAACAACCAACCGAACTTGCGCTACTGCTGACATAACAAACTATTTCCGCTTAAAACGTCAAATTTGTTTGTTCTACTATCTACTATATGATGGATGGTATTTATACGAACTTGGGCCTGATTCGTGAAAACACATTAAATGTACGTGACGAATCGCATACAACGCAGTACGCGTAACTCGCCCGCACATTATACGAGGCAATTACGCCTTGCGCATCTAAAACCAATGAGCGGTGGTTTGCCATAACCGAGAATAGATGACTTTAATGATTGGACGTTACGCACAGGTACTACTGGTTTAGCTTGTTGATCTTTTAAATCAAAGTTTGCGTTTACTTTGATTGTAAAAATTATTAACAAAAATCGCTATTTTTGTATGTGTGATGAAACGCTTTCCATGCACTGGTGTTCTAAATCGTTTAGAACCGTTGGAAAAATAAAAATATGAATTAAGCATAACCAACATAACCAAGTCTGTCCTTCTAATGTACCCGCAAAGAAAAATTAAAAACGAACTTAATAAAAACCATGATATATCTTCCATTTTTGCCCTCATGTTATCCTTATCTAATAATACAGCCCCACTAATACAAGAAATTTTGGGCCAAAATTTTTGTGCATGTAATATATGTTGTAGGCATACCTAGGTAGTTATTGGTTGAATCTGTGATAAGAATGTCGGTTGCTCCTGCAGGAATGGTGGCGATCTGGTTGTATTCAAAATTGCCTGAAACAAAGGTAAAGTTAGCGTATTTAATTTGTACAGCAATTATTCTATTGAAGTCCAAACCACACGGTAGCTATGCTATTGGTTTATTTGTGAATAAATAGGATAATTGATGGAATGGCAAATAACTTAACTTAACATTGGATGAAGTTAAAAGCCCAAATTTGTGCAGTAAATCATCACATATCGTACATACGATATTTATAGCTTTTACTAAAAGCACCTTCCGTAAAAGTGGTTAAGTTTGTCCTACGAACGACGCCAAAGGTGTATTTATTCAGTGAATAAATGGATCGCACGGATAGCGTTATTGGGTGAATTACGCGACAGGAATTCGCAAAATGTCGCCAGTACCGCAGACAATTATACGGTTTCTTCAAATGCACGTGCCGGCTGTCGTCTTGCAACATATTTTCACAAGTTTACGCTATTTGCGTTCCATATGACTATACTAATGGATAACTAATATAAGATCGTTGGATAAGGACGTCCGACTGTGAAATCACAAGTGATAAAAAAATCATCTCGATTTACAGATAGAGCGTACGTCACGCTGTATGATGTCACATACACGACTGCGAAAATAGCTCAGCTTGAATGACAAAGGCCACACAGCGGAGCGAGTGATGCAGCACGGAGTCGCGGTGCAGAGCGCCATAAAAGGCGACATGTTGGGACGATTAAAACCACATGAATTGCGGTGCTGGCCGAAAGCAACGCCGGAGTTTTAGAAAAACACGAACGCACCTGTAACGACGGACATACGACAAGCTGACAGCGACAGCCACGATTTATTCCGTAATGCTCGCATGGAGGCATGTACGACAAACCACAATTGGAAATAAACGGCGACGCTGTGACTGATATTAAAACAACACGATTTGAACTTCACATTTAACGGAATCTAAATCTGC
This sequence comes from Ciona robusta, assembly GCF_009617815.1. Taxonomy (NCBI): domain Eukaryota; kingdom Metazoa; phylum Chordata; class Ascidiacea; order Phlebobranchia; family Cionidae; genus Ciona; species Ciona robusta. The sequence continues at coordinate 1,659,883 of NC_143238.1, read as the reverse complement.
TGGGTCAACAAAGCACTCCCGTTTGTTGCATACCACGACAAACAACTTATCACGAAGCAGGAGCGTCAGTTTGTGTTGTGATCATTATAACCACGGATTTACGGCGGTGAACATGTGGTTTATAAATAATAACAACGGCAAAACCTAAACAAAAATGCATGACGTCTGTACGTGATACTACATTAACGTAAAATAACCTTTCGTCTATTGAACTAGGATTATTTATGTGCCGTGTAATTCATATAAACTGGCCTACGAAAGCCGAAACGCGCAATAATTAAAACGTAAAAAAATCGACTTTTCGAAAAAAGTCACTAAATTCAGTAATTTGTAGCTTTTATTTAAGCCAGAAACCAATAAAATTGGTTTGCATTGATAAGAAAACAAACGAAAATCATTATAAGAACGAAGAAAATTTTGTTGCAAGGAAAACGTCGTACTATTGTACGTATGAGGACTAAAGTATATAGATAGGAGAATATTTCCCAGCTTATACCTGTATTAGGGGGCAGCTCGTCAAAAGTTTTCGAATAGTGGAAGCAAGTAGTATTACGACCACCGCAAACCCCGCAAGCGTCAACCGTCAAGTTCGAACCCAGGATCAGATCGCAACCTACCCGCTGTGTGAGACCAAAACAAACAGTGGTTAGTCGCTTGACGAGTCTTCAATAGGTTTAGACAAACGAATTCTCGTTTAGCACGCCAGCAGCGCGCGGCCGACTGCCGAGTTTAATTTACATAGCAAGCAGCAATAGGCCACGAACCGCAGCGCAAAAGTGTCTTGTTTATTTTACAAGTCGCAGACCACAGTTCTTATTTTTAAATTTTAATTAAGAATATATCTATTTCTGTGGTTACCTCCATACAGAAATATAATAAGTTGTGAAGATTTCTAGCTCTACACATTCCGCAAGATTTAATTGTTTTTACCACGTTTTCAGTGCCTGTCACCACAAACAGATTCTTTCCAAAAGAAAAGCAAGAATTTCTTACCTTGCATTTTCCTTCAATGCAAACATCATACTGGTCGCCGTAGCACCTTGTACCATCTTGCACAGACCCGAAGGTTTTGTAAAAGTTAAAACCTTCAGCGATGCAGTTGAGTTGGCACGGATCAATGTCGCTGCCTGAGAAATAAACGACTGGGTAAACATACAAATTGCGAGTGACAATATGAAGACACAGTGTATATATATATTGATGGATAGCCTTATATGATGCAATTCGATTTCGAACGTGAAGAGTACATAAAATTGATCTAGGTGTTCTAGGACCACACTGGTGTAAATTTTGCCCTTGAGTGTTTAGTAGGGCAATAGTTTGAATCTGTAAATACATGGCGTTCGTACGTCATGGGCACTTAGACCTACAAGCATTATACTTGAATCATCATCAATCATAATGCACGTAGAATAGAGCGCGTGGGACCGCGAACATGTAACGAGGGAGTTGGGTAATCTAAGTAATCGACAGGTCAATTCAAGGTGACAGGGACTTGTTCAGTGATAAGTCGTTAGTTGTAAACCTAATGCCCCGTTGTTATAATAATGGGCACCTTAGTTTGACGTTGATTTACGTAGGGCACGGTTATCCAAGTGTATCTAGGGGCTGGGTGTTTCAAACCGCTCGTGATAAGGCGATGAAACGCGCAGTATTACGAGTGTGGCCGACAAAACACGTCTGTCAACGTTTCAATGAAATTTTCCAAGCGGGGGGCGGGGTTGGGGGTAGGCTCCTGCCGATAAGGGACTGATACAAGCCTGAGAGAACTGTTGACAAGTGACAGCTTACCGTAATACGGAACCCACTTGAACTGAGTGGAACTGAAGACCTGACGATGGTTGTGTCGTGCGCACTGACTCGTTCGGAAATCCTCTTCGTTTCCGGAACACGACTGTAGGAGAAAAAGCGTTGTTTACAAGGAAAGTGAACGCTATAGTGACGTAGGTACGATCCCACAATGTGACATAAGCGTTTGGAATGTTTGTGTCGAAATCATGAAATCAAAATTGCAGGGAGAGCGAAAAAGTGCTATAAACTTGGTCTGTACATTCGCACAATTGTCCTAACATGACATGAGATCAACACACTTCCACGCGGCTTACATTCCCCCTGAATCACAATGGCTTGTTTACCACCTCTGTGCCGGATCTCAGCGTGTGGTCGTTTTAATTAAACGTTATGTTTGTTCTACATACCTGCGTACTGCAGATCCGGTGTTGAACATCTTCGCCCAAGCAGTCGTTTTTAAGGTCGTTCATGGATCTATAAAAAATATTTCAAATCAAAAACACTAAATACAAAACATACATTTCAAAACAATGTCTTAATGTTGTAACTACAGTAACTTTTGTTAATCGAACCCTGATTTGGTTCTTATAAAGTAGGACGAATCTTGTGTTAAGAAACACAGTCAAGATCTGGGGCTACAAAATACTTGCAGGTCCAATATATTGTATAATATAATTTATCTATATTTCGCCTAAATGTCAATGTCACTCTCTTATACAAATGTCATTTAAAGTTCGATAAAAAATCGAAAACGGCAAAAATATTAGCGCTTTTATACAAATCCAATATTTTGCTGCAAGCAAAACATACTGATCTAGCGTACAATAATAGAAACATATATACTATGGTAATGGTAACTATGCTTCTGTGCATCTAGTGTCTAGAATTTGTTTTTAGTTGTCAGTTGCCAAGTGAAGAGGAACAAATCGCTGTCTGTTTATTGACTAAGCTATTAATCGGTTGGCAACTTTTGACCAGAATCTGTTAAACTCTTGTGTCCAATACACACATAAGAGAAGCTTAAGGTGATCATATTTTATTTGTCACTTTACACTTATGTGTTTAAGTAACAAACTCTGTAATTTATTTTTTGTAAAACTCAAAAATTACATCTGTTTTTAATGAATAAAATTTTCTAAATAGTAATAATATTGTAAGTTAAACTAATATTGTAAATTATAAGGTAATAATAGAATTTTTAAAATGCTTTTTCTTTAAATGCAGAATTCACCAAAAAATGTGTTTAAAACTTTTATAAACATATAGTAGGGTGGGGGAAGATGGGACACCTTTAGCATATAATATCCAGATATCCTGATCGTGTTTTAACAAACGGTCTATGAGAGCCATGAGGACATAGTTTCATATTTCTTTGAACGTTCTTTGCTTACTGCTAAATGGGGCGAGAAAATAGAGTTAAAAAGTGTCTTATCTTCCCCCATCCTACTATATATATACAACGTAAGGCCTAACATCAAAGCAAAATTTATCATTTGAACAATGAGACCATTTTATTAAAACTATTAAGACTACCATTGTGTTGCTTCAGTTATAATGTGGCCACTGTGATGTGGGAACTTCAAGAGCATTATTATAATAACACGGAAATCCAGTCCTACACCCCGTGGGCAGAACTGTAGGGCTGTTTACAGGAAACAGTTTGCAATCAAAGCACCCAATGTTAATAGGTTAAACTGCTCTTCGCTGAAAGCTATCAGTCATTTCACTAGCTGTCGGAAATATCCTATTTCTCAGATACATGATACAATAATTTAAATGACCACTGATAAAATTACGGAAATTTAAAAAAATTGTTAAATATTTCTTAAAAATTACATGCTCTCTGTAAAAAGTCTAAAAATTAGTCAAAATTTAGAATTTGTCATTCAAACCAATGTCGTCTGACGGTGATGTCAGATTAGTGAATGCCAAAGGATTTACAGCTTATACTTGTATAAATTTGTGTAACTTAACCATGTGGGAACCAAATTCATAAAGTAGGATTTGTAACAACAGTCAATTGCTATCTTCTGTTAAGCCAACTATAGAATGATTATTTATGCCTATGGGTAATGTAGTAGATATGGCCAAGTGTGGTCCATTTAGATTTACTTTGAAGTAGGAAAGCAGCTCTGCCGCTGCAAAAACCACACAACTAGATAAGTCTAGTGACAGCCACACTGAATGATCTATCTTTATATCTTTCTCTCTCTTTACGTGTGTGGCAGCAAAGGATATATTAGTGGGGAAACTTAATCAGGTTTGGGAGATGAGTTGGCTCAAGTGGAGCAGATTAACCTTTTGCAACTTTAGTTAAAGTAAAATAGCAGCGGCACTAAAATCAATTTGTTATGTTTAACACAGTAACCTTGTATGGGAAATTACACACTAAGTAGCTGTGAAACCACTAACTTTAAAATAATTGGGGCACGGCGAAAGTTAGTGTGCATATTACCATTAGTTTTTAAGGCAAAATTGATGCACATCAGTGTTTGTAATGGGTCAAATATAGGTATGACGGGCAGGCTGCAACCGCACTCTAAATCTGATAAACATTCAGCCAACTGCCAAAAATAGAAAATCGCGTCGTTTTTTACGAACATGAATTGTGCGTCTGACATATACAAGCTCACGCGTTGCATTTAGTCTTGGCAGGTAACCACCCTATTGATTCTTAGGCAGATCATCCTAGTGAAAAATGTTAGGAATTCCTTAACAAATCAAGTGAGGCGCGAGCATCTACAAGAGATTTTGAAAATATGTGGTATTTGGTTTCCAAATCGCTCTAAGCAAACTAACTGAGCTAAACACTGAAAACCACAATCCTATTTCTTTTGATAGACTAAGCAAAAGTGATAGGCTAACTTTTTATAAATTAAGACGAATACGTGATTTGATTCAGAATAACCAACATAAGCCCTGCTTATCTGATGTATACTTATCATTAAAAGTAAACCTTATACAACGTAGGTAGTGAACAGCATTTACACAGTGCGGAAGTTGTCAAAATTGTAAATAAATTGAGATTACTCTGTGAACAAATACACACAGCTTGAGTTAAGATTTACACTATTGTTGAACTAGTAACACCTGATTAGGCAAAGGTGTTAATATTTAAAGATTTATGAATATGTTGCTCAAACCTTATTCCACATCCTCTTGTTCTCATGGCAACCCCTCCTCCACAAGATCGTGAGCAAAACGACCATTCCGTCCACTCACTCCAATCCTGGTCAGATGTTAAGGGTGTCTGATCAAAATCTGGGTAAAAAAAATAATTTAATATTTTTATTGTATTATATATATATATATATGTTTGTGTCTAGTTAAGAAGATTAATAGTACTGATAAGCAAAAAAATGCGTTTTAGTTTTGTGTGAGTAATGTAATATAACAGTTAGGAATGTAAATACTAATTTCATTTTATTGTAAGTGCGAAATACATCAGCTGTAAATACAAACGTGTCAATGTGTAAGGTATGAGTAAAAGGATGTTTGAAGAGTGATAAATATCAAACCTAACAAATTCATGAGTATGATATCCGTCTTAAGTAGAAATTGAGGAAATAAAGGATTCAAGTAGGCAATTTGTCATTGTCACCTTAAAAAATGTGACATGGAAATAAACAGATTCATTCAAAGGCTACCAGAAGTACTTCGTCAATCTGACAAAATGTGTTTATGAAATGTATCCGGAACCTGTTCACCCCTAAGGCAACAACTTACACACCAGTTACACTGGAAATCACATGCACTGTACAACCTCAATGCAGCTATTATGCTCAAGGGTTTTAGGCGGATTAAGGCTTTAACGGTTGTTTAGGTTTGTCAATCATGAGAAAAGACTCACAAAAGAAGACATTTCGTCATGTAATTGACTGATATGATTCATGTAAATGAGTCAGTGTATTGTTCCATTGACTTTTGTTTTTAAATTACAGACACAACACAAAATTACAGACACAACACACAAACAAAAAATAATTCAAAACAAAAAAAATTGCTCCAAATAAAAAGCAAGGATAACCTTTAAATAAAAAAAATACAGAAGAATTGATATCTATTCTTAAAATAACTTACTAAAAATAATCGTCTAAAATTATAAGGCGGACAAATTTAAGTCAGCCGCAGCCTAAATTGGGCAATACCTGGGTCGTAATAAGGATTAAGTGGATTCTCTAGCAGTGGATCATGAAAAACGTGGCTAAGCGGTGGCTGAACTGGTACTCGTGGTCGAGCAAATGGTTGAGATCGAGCTAATTCTTCCTCATTAATAAAATGAACTTGCTGGCCCTAAAATCAAAAACTCTCATTTTAAAAACATAAAAAAAATAACAAAATGTATATTTACGAAATACATATTTCAACAATATTTTTATGTCAATTAAAACAACAAGTTTTGACCATTATTTGCACAGCCCATCCCTTAACGTGTAGTGTTCTATTGGACAAAGCAAACAGATAAGTTTTCTTGACCAAAAGCAAATGGTTTACCTTGTCTTATAAATTTAAGGATTGTGAATTTTACTTTGAAGAATAATAACACTAAACTTCACATGTAAATATGATAGTTACTATCTGATTACACTACCAGACAGTATTCTTACCTCAACATGATAAACAGCCAGAATAGAACACACAAAAGTAATACACAGATGGTTTTTCATTTCAGCATTCAAGGCAAACTAATACTGATCTGAAGAAAAATAATTATATTAACTCAATATATACAATTAAAATTAATTATATTCACGAAATAAGGTTACCATATGAAAGACAAGTGTGAGAAAATTGAGCCATATACAGACTAGTTAATACGACACACTTACACTTTAATGTTGCAGTCCTAATTTCTTCGTCTTGAACTTTTAAGCACTGATGCAAATGTGCCAACACTGCTGGGCTTTAAGTGTGATTGCGTTTTTTTCTCAATAAAAAAGACAACTAGAGAAATCTGTGGAAAGGAATATCACTTGATTAGTTCCTGTATTGGTAAGTTACATCACAGCTACCACGTAATTGAATGACGCAAGCAATCATGGGGGATACCGGTGCCGCAGTACCGGCGTAATCCGGAAATGCCAAGTAAAATACAAGGCCAGTAGTCTGGTTAATTAGGTAACCACAATTACAGCATGAAAGTGAAACAATGACGTCATGGGTAAAAAGCAGAAATTGCACTTAAATAACAAATAAAAAGGAGATTACACAACAGAAAAAGGTTCCTTATTTAATTCTCTAAGAAATTACAAAAGATACTATTGATATAATTGCTAATACAAGTAATTGCAAAATAAAAAGAAGTGCTCCTCTGTATATTTCAAGATCCACCTAAGATAAGAGATTTTCTTCACCTTTATACATGTACTACCTGGCAACAGTAATATAACTATTATACACTTAAAACATAAGAAAGATAAATCTACTACAGTCGATCATGTTTGCCAATTGCCACAACTTTACTGTCATAACCTGGCACATACGTGACAGAAACGACACTATCTCCTCGTGTGTAAAACACAGGTTTTTATAGTTTACCGAAGGAAGAACTGACCTTAAAAACTTCTGAATAAACCAAACATCGGCGCCTTTTACTTCTTCCCGCATAAGATATCGGCCGAATGACGTCCGTGTACGCAGCTCAGCCGAAACTTTTTCGTTATCAACAGCGAGCAGACAACGATTTGAGTTGCCGCACTTTACCCATTCCCCATGTGACTCATCGGCAATCGACTTCGGCAATTACGTTTTGCTGACGACTGATCGCCCACAAACAAGCAATTGTATGTTTGGGAGAAACGGAAGTTACACATTGTTAAAGTTAAGGAATCTTAAAAAATTGTGTAACTTCTATTTATCTTTTTTTTCCTTTTTCGCCACTTACTTACCGTTTACATTGGTGGGAAATCGTCCTGCAGAAGTCATTTACATTTAAGACAAACCATAGCTTGCTGTAGTAGTATAATACGCCATGAAACAAACTTAAACTGTATGGTACTTATAATCGTAGAAAAATGACCCGACAACAAAAATTTCACATCGATTTCGCAGCCCTTTTTGTAGGCGTATATCAGCGCACCTAGGACCTCTTGAGGCAACGATTTTTCGTTCTCGAAGTTAAGAGAAAAGCAATTAGGGTTGAAATCGTATTGGCTGTAAACCGGTGTTAACCACATACCTTCTGGTATCAACCGTATGTATGACTACAGTTAACAGTGTGTAAGAATCTTAACATTAGTTAATTTAATATGTTTAATCTTTTTTGGTTGTAACCTGCAATTTAAATATTCGTATATATGAAAAAAGATCGCACAGGTTTAGCGCATTGTGTATCACATATAGCCTAGCCTAAGTCAATTTTATTCATATAGTAGGGTGGGAAGATGGGATACCTTTTTATTCTGCTTTCTCGTCTCATTTGGTAGTAAACAAAGAACATTCAAAGAATTATAAAACCGTCTCCTCACGACTCCGTTGTTAATCGTTTAAAACACGATCAGGATATTCTGGATATATTGTGCTAAAGGTGTACCATCTTCTCCCACAGTACTATATAGTAGGGTGTGGTAAGATGGGACATTCACTTTTCTCGACCCTTTTGGATGCAGAAAAAGAATATTTAAAGAATTATTTATATAGTAGGGTGGGGGAAGATGGGACACCTTTAATACATAATATCCAAATAGCCTGATCGTGTTTTAAACAATTAACAACGGTCTGTGGAAGTCGTAAGGATACAGTTGCTAAGAATATTCATTATACCCCACAGCATAGTATATATAATGCAAGTAGAGCAAAGCTTTAGATCTTACCAACACAAGTAGCGTGGTCACTTACAATCTTAGATTTTTACTGAAAATGTAAAAAAAAGCGCGGTCAAATTTTGTTTTATGTAATCTTTGAAAAGTATACCACAATTACAAAGTAATTGATATAGTTGGGTGGGGGAAGATGGGACACCTTTTCGTTTAGTTTTCTCTTTCCATTTGGTAGAAAACAAAGAACATTTAATGAATTATAAAACCGTATCCTCACGACTTCCACAGACCGTTGTTAATTGTTTAAAACGCGATCAGGCTATTTATATAATATGTATTAAAGGTGTCCCATCTTCCCCCACCCTACTATATGGTCTATATGGGCCGACGACAAATGCAGAAGGGCAAGCCTAATAAGCATTCGGTTGAACATCTCATATTTATTTCATTATCTATCTCAACCGTTGCTCTAATGTGAGCAGACCTTACATGATCTTGCCTTATCCCACAATGCGAGTCAATGGCTTAAAAGATGTAGTGTCTCTTGAGCCCCTTGGTAATAAATGAGCTAGTGCTTTCTGTGAGGCAAATTGTGAATGTGCCAATACAACGTACACTATAGACAGCTTCTTCTTATTTATGGTGGGAACATCGTATATGCTACGGGTTTTCGTTTTGTACTGTTAGGTAATGTGTGTATTGTTTCTTTCTGTGTTAAACGTTGTGGCTTTAGTGTGTATGCTACTGTGGAGTCCCTCTGCACTGTTTTTAGTTTTCCTTCGTTGTTAATGACTAAACCACCTTGAAGCATAATTGGTCGATCGTCGTGTCCCGAGTGCGCATTGTTCGCCTGTTTCTTACATCCGCCTGAGTATTATATATAAGATCGGCAGTTCTCGTTGTGTGTACGGTCGAGTAACGTTGGTGTATTTGAAAATTGTGGTCAAAACGTAAGTGTATTCGAGTATAATCCGTACCGTTCTAACCGTTTTATTATAGTAGTTTTATATGCCATTAAACTGTTAAGAAATCCTACAACAGTCTGGTCAGTCGCGGTATGCCGTTAGAGCAGCGTCCCGGACCACACACTTTACCTAACAGTAGCATAGTATACTGTTAGCACCTCAATCCCATATTTTATGATCATGTTTTAAAGCCATGCGAATATCTTTGATTGTTCGTTGTTTACTACTAAATGGAATGCAAGAAAAGTATGTACCATCTTACCCCACCCTTCTTTGAAACAGAGAAAAAAATAGTTTCATATTAGTTGTAATACCTTTTACACCAAATAATAATTTTGCTATAACATAACTATACAAATGCGACAGGAAATAACTATTTAATCTGCATCGTATTAGAGGGTACACATTGCAGTCATCGCGTGTAAAACAAATCATAAATCTACACTTGTTTATATAAGCGCCCAACCTTTCTCAATTTTTCGTTACTTAGTTAAGCGCTACCGCAACTAAATAGTTTACCGAGTAAATGATGCTATAATTATTGTGGACGTCATGTGTTCTTGGGTAATCCACTTTACGTCAGTAATAGATTTTTCAAATTTCAACCATACTCCATCAAAAATACGCATCCAAAAAGCCACACACATTGTATTGTAACTCAAAAGCAAGCACGTTATGCCTATATAAAAGAATACTCTCTTGTTACAATTAACTACCGTTACCCAACCAACAATAAGGAAGGAAAGGTCATTCATTCAATCAGGGAACAATGAAAACTTCCATTGTAGAACCAAGTTTATTGTGTGCCTGTCACCTATGAGTCGGTAGCCGAGAATACCAGTACTGCTACTTTGAGTTGTATATAAGACTTCGCCATCATGAAGGTTTATACACACTTTCATGATGCATATACATGGTCCTTAGAATGTTTGGTGAATATGCCACTGGTCGGGGAACTATATACGCTGCTATATATTACCTAGAATTTCATAAAATATTCGAGGTAGCCTACTGAAAGTTAAGAAGAATCGAATTGCTCATCGAAAATCTGTAATATTAATTTGTAAGCAGAACGAAATGATCGAAACACCTTAAGTTTAACTTTTCATATTACCTTCAACACGAAACGATTTTGCGTCACAATGTACGTACGACTATATAGTACTAGTGAGGTAAGACGAGACCCTTTTCTTTTTTCTGTACCCATTTGGCAGTAAATACAGAATATTTACAGAATTAAATATTCGTATAAAGCCCCGCGAAAATACGACTGGAAAATTTTTGAGTGCTAACACTACCTATCTTACCCCACAGTACTATATATCCATTACTGATTACTCCAAGTGAAAGCAATACTCAAACAGTTTTTTTTTCTGCTGAACTTCACCGCCACTTGATTTCTTCCGCAAATATTACCAGTTGTATAGATGACGTTTTTAACCACGTCGCCTGATAAACCAGACGGACTGGATGAAACCAGATTTAACTGGAATCAACCGGAATATTTGAGGTTGCCAACCACTCGACTTTCGGTGAAATCTAACAAATAAACAAATTTAAAATTGGCAGAAAGTAACAACCAGACTGGAAAACTGCGTAACTGTATTTTATAACATAACATCTATAACCGAAAATGTCGATTTATTTTTAGGTAAAAATTTTTATTCCTATTTCGTGGTCGGAAAATGTCCACTTTTTTACTAAATATAGGAAGTAAAACAACATCCTAATTAAAGATACAGTCCGAGTTACTCACGATTAAATTACACGAAGCCTTCGATCGTGCATTGATTCAATGCATTTAAACCAATGTACCTTTGCAAGTAAACGACAGTGCACGAGGCCCAGAGGAATGGCGCCGAACTGCCGTGAGTCCGTTGAATTATCCTTATTGTCTCCTTCAAGCCATACGTGCCCGCGCGGAACGACTCGTTTTCTGCGGAATGATTACAGGCTATTAGAACTCGTAATATTGATTCAACACTGCCATTTAAAGTACTTTTAATTACGGTCACGTAAGGTTGCAACAAGGTTATATTATATTGTTTGCCATTTTTCTTGCCGGTCAATTAGTAACATAGACGCGATACAGAATAAATGTAAACTGAAGTATTGTTTTTTTTGTCGAACACATCGGTTGTATAATCACTGCATGCAATTCTTAATTGATGTGTCATACGTGCGCTGACTGACAGCGTGCATGTGGTTTTCGCCGACCACCTCATGGGATGTGCAAAGTCATTTTGAATGATTTTGAACTATTCACGTACAAAATCATGCATATCGGTGTATGAATAGCCTGTACAGCTACAAAAATAGAATTTTGGACAAAAATGATCACAAAATTATTTAAATTAATTCAATAGTGTGCACAATATGATATGAGATCAAAATTTAAAAATAAAAATATATATTTTGGGCCATAATTACGTTTAAACTATTGGTAAGGCAGTATAAACATTTAGCAATAAAAACTAATATATTTTATATCATTATCTACTTACTCTCTCCAAAGTGCATAACTTCCATCTGAGGTTATACGGTCACCTTCCAAAGCCAATATACGTTTGCAGATTTGGATGGATGGATTGTCAGGAGATGTAGCTATGACGATGTCGCCCCTGTCAAGATACTTCGCGTCAGGTTGTGTAAATAAATTTTGCGCATTCCTGAATGACTTGATCAATGTATATTATGTAACTACACAGGAAAATGACAAGGTCACGTTCAAATATCAGATTCGTGGAGTTTAAATAATCATGTAAGTTGTCATTGAACAAGGGTGGCCTTTAGGTGCCATGGTGCTGTGTCAGTTGGTTTAAGCATTTGCCTTTAGACTAGAGGTTACAGACGGTATCATTATAAGCATATTATTATGTCATACACTCAGTGTGACCTTAAGCGAAATGCAAAACACTTAATGGCAATTGCTCCAACTCAGAAGTCCCATCTGAGTTGCCCAAATATCAGCTATGCAGGAATGGACTCAAAATAATCACCCACCAAGTTACACAGGTGGTGAATCGTTAGCGAGCACAAGGTGTATGAAACAGAAATACTCACAAAACTAACATGTTATTTCAACTATTTTTGCTCTCCCTCATACACCAGTGTGCCATAGTATATAATTTTGGGAAGACCTGTACTGAACTACCTTTAAACATATTTTAGTGTCCGGCGACAGGAAAAAAAGGTTAGCGGGCCTGCCTGTAACCCAGAGGTAATGGGTTTCAGCATCTTCTTGGTCGCTGCTACTATTGTGGGCGTATATACATAAAAAAATACGAAAAAAATAATCAGCCACAACAAAGTAACATACACGGTAAATTGGGAACTTGTAAGCTGACACGAAGTGTATGAACATCCATGTTATAACGACTGTCGTTTTTCGACGACACAATATAAAGTAAGTTACATTCATACATACATTCAGTTATTTACCTTTGAAACTTTTTATACGGTGTAAGTTTTTCCACCAACCCAATGTCATTCTCTTGTATGGTAGGTTCCATAGAAGGACCACTGAACACTGAGATTTGTATGGATGAATCTAGGACAGTGTAACCAATAAATGCTGCTCCTAATGTGTGAAACATACGCTGCCATATCTTGCTTGAGTTCATACTATAACCTGTTTTAAACACAGTGTTTTTTTTACTGAAAAAATATTAAATATTAATAAGACGATGATTTTTAAACAGCGTGTTTTAAAAAATAAAAACACTGATGTATTAGGGTTACAGTAATACTTAACATATGTTGGTTTGTAGTTTTATGAGATAAACCATGTCTGTAGGATGAAGGGCTTATACTTGAAAAGAGGGTGGCAAATTGAAAAATAATATTCATATCGATGAAGTAATAAACATTAATGTACTACATATAAGAGTTATTTCTCCTAAAAGTGCTTTTAAAATAGAACAAAATTCCATTTTGTCAAGAGCCATCACCAGAAGGAAACAGAAATAGCATTTTCTAATAAAGTAAGCAGTCTGTCATCATATGAATATATTATACTCACGTGAAAGGCCTAAGGCAAGTGTTGCTGTGTTTATAATTGTGAAAATCCTCTTCAATTCTCCTTTGTCATAAAAGTAGAATTTTCTTTGAAGTAATAGTAATCAGAGATTTCTAAAAAGGGGAATTTTAATTATTCATGTCAAAAGAAGAAGTGAAACCATTCTGCTGAAAGCATTAAAATTTCAACAAAATCTAGATAAAAACTAACCAGTAACATAAACTTTGAATGAATTATTTAGTGTAAAGTTTACCTTTAAATGGGAATGGTTACCATCAATAGAAGGATTCAACATTCAGCACTATCCTCAGCATAGATTCAGGATCATTAAATTGATTAAAACTAAGCCAGCACACTCCCCTAAAAATGAATAAAGATACATCATCTTATATCACACATTACAAAAGATGTAACAGCATCAGGTAATTATATCAAAAACATACAACTTTTGTGCACACAAACTACAAGAAAATTCATGTATATGCTCCAATTCACAAGGGCATTGTTATAGTAGGTTAACCTACATCGTAATTTATTAATCTCGTAATATATTAGGTCTTAAATTGAAATAGTAAGTTGAACGACACCGGCTAGTTGAAACTTAAACACTAACATTCTCTTTTGTTCTTGTCACAGAAGTTCTATCCAATCAATGTATTTAACAGTGTGCAAGCATTTGTTGGGAACAGATACATTTTTACAGTGCAGAAGCTTTAGTTATAAACAGACAAAAATAAAGTACAAAAGTGTATGAACGCAAGTTACTCCAATTAATTAGGAACTGCCAGTTTTGAGTTTAACACACAGAACAAGTATTTAAAAGGAACATAGTATTGTTTTGCGTTATGTAAATAAAAAAAACACAAAAATTACCAAAACGGTGTCAATTCAACATTCAATTTCATCACTATTAATAAAAGCATTTAGAAACGATCTAATTAATAAGAAATAATCATATTTGGTACCGTTGCTATCTAGATTTATGTGATTACGCTTACTAATGCATTGCAATGCCTATAGCAGTAGCAGATTAAAAATTGCATAATTTCATTTTATTACTGTTGATTAAAGGCTATAAGTAAAATGACTTATAACTGTGCAAGTCCTAAATATTTTATAATATTTTAATTGTATAAACCGAAGTACAGTGGACAAGGGAATGTTATGTCTTAACAATAAAAAAAAATTTTCAAACTATTTATAAATATGCATCCGGTATCTCATGGAACACAAAAAATGGAAACAATAGTAATCTGGGAGCATGTTATGAAACTGTAGCGTGGAAACAATGTTAATATTGGTCTGGAATTTAAACAAAGCAATATAATTTTTAAAAACAAGAATTTAATGTGCAAAAGAGAACCAATAATTAATTAGATATGATACAGCGTGGTTATCTTTGGTATTACATTATAAACTAAGTAGATATAAGAAGCAGCCTTATTAAATATAGCATCACTAAAACTGTGGGGTATTTAAATAAAGTAGCTTACAAAACTAGTTGTTCTAACTTATTTAAGGAACTATACAGTTATTTGTAGAAAGGAGAATCCCTCTTACGATTTAGTACTTGCCGATTTGTTTACATAATAAGTAAATAAGGCACAGTTATATAAGAAGAACTTTAGCACCAGCCATTCCACTACTTGGAAATGCTTGTTATAGTCCCTTAGAGTCTAAGCTAACATTATGATGGGGCTGCGACATATAACCAAGTTTATGAATTATTTTATATTGGTCAGGAATCTCCATGAGCATGTGCAGAGCAAGCATTGTTTCTGGATTCTTTGATTTATCGTAAGTGTTCGAGATTATTTTTCCATATTCAACGAACTGAAAATTGTCGAAATTTCGCTCAGGTAACCAGTCGTCAAACTGGTGCATGGTATCCCATGGTCCATCACCCACTCCAACAACTATGATACTTAATGGGTAGTATGAGGCCTCTACAATGGCCCTCGCTGTAGGCCCTTCATCCACAAATTGTCCATCTGCTATAATAACCAGTATATTATACTGATTTGTTTGCTCCACTATTTCAATTGCTTTGTGCACGATCGGAGCGTAACTGGTGGGACCACCAAGTGTAATTTTTGAAGCACACTCACGATAGCAATGCAAAACATCATCAAAGCTTCCGCAAGGCATACCGTCCGCTCGTAAACAAAAAGTTGAAATATCTTTTGTTACCGAATCACCAAACCCAAACGCATGAATCCCATGAAGCTTTTTGCTTCTTTTTTCCTCTTCTGATAGCTCCTTTAAATTTAGATGTTTTGGAACGTTTGCGTCAACCATGTCTTTCAAGGTATGCTGAAGAATGGTAATCACATGTTGGTAAGGATTCTGATTTGCTCTGTAAAAAATGCAGAAGAATATGAAAATTCCTCAAAACTTGAATACAAAAACCAAAAAAATTATTTTAAAAAATGAATATTAAATGATGGGTATCATTAAATTAAAAGTACAAAGCAACCAGTTTTAAGTGTGAGCATTTACTTGAATTTTTGTGTGATATTATGAAGCGACTGTCCCCTGTTGCTAACTCTGCCTTGCCACTCGTTGCTGGCAGTAAAATCAATGCCAAGAATAAGCTGACACTTCTTGATGCCCGCATCGACCATTGCACCAGAAACATCCTCAAAAGTTTGGAACCTAGTGTGAATATATTAATAGTACTGTGGGGTAAAATGGGACACCTTAAGTGCAAAATTTCTAAATATCCTGATCGGGTTTTAAATAATAAACAACAGTCTATGGTAGCCGTGAGGATACAGTTTTATAATTCTTTGAATGTCCTATGTTGTTACTACCAAGTTGGATAAGAAAAAAGAATGAAAAGGCGTCCCATCTTCCCCCACCCTACTAGCCTATACATTTAAAGTAATATTAAAGTCAGGGACTCAGGCAGGGTCACCTTTGAACTTATTTCCAAGGTTTTTATACTCATATATGCTCGCAGAGATGTAATGTGACATAACAATACCACAGTAATATTTTATGGTCTATTAATGATAATAGGCTACAACAATGCCATAGTGATGTTTACACATTAATGAATATAGCCTAACCAATACAAACAATGTTTACTGAGTAATCTGTTACTAACTATGCCTACTCATTTTTATCATTTAAACAAAGATTATTCATAACCCAAAAAATACAAACAATGTATATATAAATACATAATAAATTACATCAAATCTGTTTTGACTTGAAGTTGATGTTAATACAGTCTATTTAACTGAAAGGATAAACTTAGTAATACTGGATGTGATATACTTTAATAGAGGTTATCATAACAATGCATCAGCAATGAATAATCAGAATGTTTCATGTGTGGCCGCATAAATGTTGATATTTTTAATAATGATTAGAGTGTAATCATTACATCATTGAAAATCTTGCAGTTGCTTTTACAGCCTACATATAAATATAGTCAATAGTTTAAACTATATTTGTCTGACAATACATAAGTTTGCATTTCAAATTTAGCGCACATGAATTATGCATGTGGCTATTAAAACGTGTTCCACTATACTACTATAAAAACAAAGCTTTTGAACAAGTAGAGGGCTATAACTTTTACAATTTATGGCTTTTGTAGGAAAAACTAGGCATAACAGTAAAAATTCTGCAGTATTTTATATTTCAAATGTAAAAATGAAATGTTTGTTTGACCATTTTTGTTTTATAGGGTTGGCTGTTATCCAGTGTCCCATAAACCAAACATGGTAGGATACATAAAGTTACAATGGCTTAATAAAAAGTTGTGAAGGTTGATAAAAGAAAATATTTGTTTTACCAACCTTTAAGTTATTTATAAATTATAATAAAACTGTTTTTGTGCGCACACACATATGGACTATATATATATTATATATACATATAAGAAAATATGTGGTCCTATAAAGACTCTGTATTTACTCATGGGTATACCTTAAAGTTATTCTAATGCCATTAAATAATTACTTTTAAAAAAGTGTTATTTTAAACAATTCCAAAAACCTAAATATGTAAGTATTATTAATATTCTCTCTTTCTCTCTATATATATACATTATATATATTATTGATTTTCACAGCATAGGCGCCTATCTTTTGGAAAACCAGGGTGATTTTTAGACCATACGATATAGTAGGGTGGGGGAAGATGGGACACCTTTAGCACATAATATCCAGATATCCTGACTGTGTTTTAAACAATTAACAACGGTCTATAAGAGTCATGAGGACATAGTTTCATATTTCTTTGATTGTTCTTTGTTTACTACTGAATGGGACGAGAAAATAGAGTTAAAAAGTGTCCCATCTTCCCCCATCCTACTGTACATCATGTTATTAGCTGTTTAATAGATGCACTATCACCAATTACTCTGTCTATTTGTACCCAAACTATACACATAGCATATTATAGCCTATTCCAGACCATACACTGGCACACTGCATACCATGTTATTGTTAGGTACCTATGGTTAACAACGACAGCACAATATTTGACTTTTAAAAATGTTACCTGAAAAAAGTATGATGCAAACTTATGAAATACACCATTATTTAACGATCTTAAAGTACAAAAATTAATAGACTATTGATAATTTGACATAACATAAAAGTATTTATTATTTTCGTTCCAAAAAAATACCAATGGGTATATACCTGTCAGAAAATGCACGAAACAAAAATGGATCTGGTTTTCCATCTTCATAGTTGTTATTAATAGGGTTCACTATTGAGTAGAAATATCTTCGTACAGCGAAATAAATTCTGTCTTTAGTATTGGCGGATGGACTGCAGTTAAAAGATTGAGTCCTTGAACGTGTATTCTGCTTCTTAGAGTCGGAGTCGTACGTTACGTACAAAAAATAGAACATAATAACTCCGATTGCAAACAAGAACACAGACATTACAGATAGGAGCCCTAACTAAAGCCAACCAGATCAGATAACTTTAAATAAAATGCAAAAAATATATTCTTATTGAATCGGTACAAACAAGCAGAATATGTTAAGAACGCATCTGTACACTAAACTACATCGACGTAAAACGAGCACTGACTGCAGTGACCATACGTAACACAGCCAGCGTGACTCAAGCGATCGAGATGCTCTCATCTAGTATGTTTTGTTTACAAAACCCAAATACGTAATACGTTTCTCCTAGAGCACGTAGCGACATCGAGTGATCATTAGAACCCATGTATTGACCTACATAAATCAAACGCTGCAGAATTTTAACACCCGAAACTAATTTAAAAATACGTTTATAACATTTACTGAATTACACAGCACCACAGTGCTTTCGTATACAATAATTCGTTAACATTTGCACCAGATTTTCGTTGCAACGTTGACGATGGCAAAATAATCCCTGCACGCTTGAGTGGTCACGGACAGGATGTGCTTAAGAAATATTTGTCATGTTTACAACTTGAATAATTCGTTTAGAATTTAAGCTAACTTCTTAGAACTTATGTTTATATATATATTACTATCTTGTATAAGTTATGATTAATGTTTAGCAATCTTTATGTATATTTTACGACTACAAAATGTATTGGAAAGTTAAAGTATACAAAATCGTGTGTACAAATGTTTGTTTTGAAAATTGGTCAGTTTGTATAGGGAGTTATGTTAACTCAAGTTATGTTACAATCTATCTTATTTCCTATATCTAAAATACTGTAAATACAATACGTGGGGTGTATATTAACAGAAATATGCTTATACAAACATGTCTTATTACAAAACAAGTGTACACTAACACTATTATGTTTTATGCTACAAGTTCTTAGTTAGTAAGTTAAACATATATTCATGTTTCTAAATAAAATATGTTTCATTTCTTAGGAACTTTCTTTCTGTTTAAATTGTTTGTTATCTTTTCAATGTTTGTTTGCCAGACTAGTATTACCTAATCAAAGCGTTTTTCTGGCTACAGTAGAGGAATAATTTAGCTGGTATAGAAACTGTATTTTGTACAATCATTTGTACATATCTTTACGAACTGATAATGCACTTTATTCTTAGCTGAAATTTAAAAAAAAATTAATGAAAAAAATGTTAGAAAGCTTTTGAACCCTGGGTGAAAATGGCTTCAACACCGCCTCAAACTGAAAAACCATTTCATTATACTTATTTGAAAGAATTTCGGGTTAACCAATGCCCGTTATTCCTTCAACACAAGTGCACACAGCACCGACCATTTACGTGTTTTAATTGGCATTTTTCTAATCAAAGACGAAGAAGGCCAATAAAAAGGAGAGATGGGTTGTTCAATTATAGTGCTGATGTTTACTGCAGTAAATATGATGAAACAACAGGAATATGTCCAAATGGAGATGACTGCTTGTATATACACAGGTATAAAAATGCAATACAAGTCATAACATAACTGTAGTAAAATATTTTGTTTCTTCCAACAGAAATACTGGAGACACTGAAAGGCGTTACCACTTGCGTTATTATAAAACTGGTACCTGCATTCATGAAACTGACTCTAGAGGAAATTGTGTGAAAAATGGGCCGCATTGTGCATTTGCCCATGGTGCTCAAGACCTCAGGCCACCTGTGTATGATGTTCGTGAACAGAGCATGGAACAAAATCAGATGCACTCTTTGTCAGAACAGATGAATCATGATTCTGTGAACCTTGCTGAGAAAATTGTGAATGAAGATCCAAAATGGCAGGATGCTAACTTTGTTTTGGCTAACTACAAGACAGAGCTGTGCAAAAGACCACCAAGGTTGTGTAGACAAGGTTATGCTTGCCCACAGTATCATAATGCAAAAGATAGAAGAAGAAACCCAAAGAAATATAAATACAGGTTTGTTAGAATGATGTAATCAAGGTACATTGTATTTAGTTCTTAGTACATAAAAGGTTTTTGTAATATCCAAACTTTCATTACTAATAAACAGAACGAGTGTTTAACTATTTGTACAAGATGTAATATATATATATATTATACAAATCCCATGTTTTGTTCTCATCTAAATCACAAATTTTGTCTTTAGAAAAATATAGGCCTCTTATCTAAAAAAGTTTATTTACAGATCAAGTCCTTGCCCTAATGTAAAACAAGGTGATGATTGGAAAGATCCTTCGTGTTGTGAAAAAGGGGATAGCTGTCTTTTCTGCCACACGCGCACAGAGCAACAGTTCCACCCTGAGATATACAAGAGTACTAAATGTCATGATATGACGCAGACTGGCTACTGTCCACGGGGACCCTTTTGTGCATTTGCTCATGTGGAACAAGAGATTCGAATTATAGAAGGCTCTCCTACAATGGTTAGTGATATTGTGCAGAATGAAGTTAAAGAAATACAACTTGCGTATGGAAATGAACTTACACTAAGCGATAAAAACCAAAATACTTCCAATCTTGGCTGGCCATTTAATCCTGAGGTGGGTGATGGTAATATCACACTTTCAAATCAATTGATTAACAATGAGCATCTTATGAGTAAGAGTTTTCCTTCTTGTCCATCTCCCATTTCTAAACCACGGACTGCTTCTCTAAGCAGTAACAAGGATGCAATGAATTATCCGTATTCGAAAGCACCAGGGTCTGAGCGTAGTGCTGGTGACAATATGAATAATACTGGTTTTGGGGCATCTGGGCCCACTGTATCATGGCCAGGCATAGGAAGTGGTAACCAACGTTCAGCTTTAGTTGGAAGCTATTCCAGCACCAATTCATCTCCCCCACACAATTTCCCACGACCATTTAATGTGCTTAACACCGAAGCAGCCCCATTTTACCCACCAGATGAGACTGTGGATTCTGTTGTTGGAAATGCATTGGAGGATCTGGATATTTTTGGGAATAAAGTTCAAGAACCAGGAGGAAACAATGGCAGCAATTTGAAAATGTGGACAAGACAAGTTGCGTCATCAAACAGTGTTCAATCGTCATTGCTTCAAATGTCAGACCCTGTGAATATTCCACAGGATACTATGTTGAGAAGTAACTTTCCAAATGGAATGCGAGGTTCTTTATCATCAGTTTCACCGCTTCCTAAACTAGTTCCAGGCATGGAGTTTCCAAGTTCAGATCCACTGTTAGCTCCACAGATGTCTGGGCGCTTCCCAATGGGTGCTAATTCTCGTTATCAAATGCAAGGCAATCAGTCTATGCCTAGTATGAGCTCATCTCTGGGCAGTGGTATGGTGCCTGCAGTTGAATTTGAGCGCATGCAAGAGAAGTGTAAGCAGTGGGAACGGTCATGGAACCAAGCAAAAGCGGCATGTGATGCTTGGAAACGAGAAGCAACTGACGCCAATGAGAGAGCAAAGTCAGCAGAAGAACATGGAAAACAAGCTCAGGAAAGAGTCAATGCACTTGAAAACCATTTAAAATCTTTTCTGGAGCAAAAAAATGAAAATTCACAGGCGCCGTGTAAATTTCTGCACCAGCACTATGAAAGAAATGATTTAAAACCGTTTAACGTTGCTAATTTAAAACAACTACAGGTGAAATATAAAGAAGATCTTGAACTTATACAAAAGCATATTTGGGAATTACTGTGCCCCCCACAAACATAAATCCACAAAAAGACTTAAAAGAACATCTATTTCAAAATTGTTGTTTTCAGCATACATTTTGTTGCGTTCAGCGGGTGTAAAACTGATGTATTTACCAAATTCTGTAAATAATGTGCTAAAAGAAAAACCAGTAAATATCCCAAACGTTTTGTACGACATCTTCGAAATTTTATCTGTAAAGTATATCTGTTCTAAAATATTACCAATTTTTTAATTTTGGATCTTAAAACTCATTTCAACTTTTACAAAATGAAATCAAATTTACTGCGTGTCTGTAAATGTTGTTAGATATTAATGTTTCTAATGGGAATTACACATTTTGGAAGTTGTGCATTGTATTACAGTCCTGTTGTCTGAATTGTCACTATTTCATACAAACAAACCAGATAATTTACCGTCCTGTAACAATTTACCCTTTTTTCTTGGTAACCTAATCTAAATACTTTATTTTTTAAATGAACTTTCGTCTGTTTACTAAAGCCTGGTGTTTTATTTCCCAATGTTAAAGTTTTTGCCATTTTTCTCGTGCGGAACATAAGAGTTTGATATTTTTATACTGAGACCTTGTTTTACCGTTTTATTGCTTTCAGTAAGTGTTTTGTAGGCTAACATCGAACAGGCAATTCGTTACTTAACGATTTTATCCAATTCAAAGTGTTTTGCCTCTCTCTATCGCGCGTATTTTAAGTTTCATTGTAGCTTCTTATGTTTACGTGTTCCAATTTTGAACTGGTTGGCTGTTTATGTCAAGCAGCCGATCCTAATGTGTGTAGTTGGTCGCGAAACAAACGTAATTCCTTTGTGTGCCTAATTCAGTCTAATTAAGTAACTTGTGTGTGACGTATACAATATACATATAACTCCTATTGGCTGTTGTTTTGCTTGCTTCCGTGCGGGGAACAGTTTGTTTTTTACAGCTAGGTTCAAAGTAGCATTTGTTTTGCATTACTTATTTTTTAGTATATGGTTCCTTATAAGTTGTCTGAATTAAAAACGAATTACTGTCTCAAAAAAAGTTTCTAGTTTCAACTTATCTTGTACCGTATAGCGGCCTAAAAATGTATAGTAGAGTGGGGGAAGATAGGACATTTAAGCACATATTGCCCAATATTTTCAAAATCAAAATGCATGACGGTTTTGGGGAATACCACGAATTACTACTACCATTCCTTTATTCGTTGACAACAATTCAAAAAATATATTAAAACATACAAGAAGTTATTTTTAGCGATCCGCACAACAGTGTAATTTTACAAATTAAAAAAAAAACAGGGTAAGACGGGACAGTTTAAAATCATTGGTAATTTTGATGTAACTTACCTTATCCTCGCGTGGCCGAAAAACGACGGTCGTAACACTGGTGATAATACACCTCTTGCCAGCTTACGGGTTACCATGTAGGTTACTTCGTGAATGAATATTTTTTAAGTTTTTTTTCATTCTTTTTATACATGGCTGATAATTTGGACAACCCATTAGTGACCACTGGTTTAGAGCATTTGCTGTTAAGTGTCTTGCCCAAGGACACATACGCCCACAATGGTGGCGGCGACGAGCCTTGAACCCATTACCTACTGGTTAAAGCCATGCGCTAACCACTTTGCCACGGCGCCCGGCATTACCACGAAGTAATACTACTACCCTTTGAAAATCACGTTTAAGCATTATTTTTCTTGCCCTATTGCTATAATATGTTACCCAAATTATATTTAGTAGGGTGGGGAAAGATGGGACACTTTTAGCACATGCTATATCCAAGTATCCTGATCGTGTTTTAAACAAATAGTAACGTTCTATAGGAGTGGAGAGGATGCAGTTTTATAATTGTTCGATTGCTTTTTGTTGGCCGCCAAACACGACGAGAAAATAGAATGATAAGGTGTCGCATCTCCCCCCACCCTTTTACTGTATATATTGCTTTGCTTAGAGAGTATATGTGTTCGAGGCTCGTCCCTGCTACCATCGTGGTCCTTTGTGTAATTGCCAATAAAGTTAACCGCAATTGCTTCAATCGACCCAATGGTTCTCTGTAAAATATACGAATTAAACACGAGTTACTGTCTCGAAAAAAATTCCCACTTTTAACAACTTAATCTCGTACGGTATATATAGCGGCGTAAAATGTATAAAATATGTTTTTAAAATTTTATGTAAAATCGATTTTAGTTGCAGATCAAGTTTTTCAAGTTAATGTCGCCAAAGGCAAATACTTTTATTGTTGTTTATAGCAGATACTTGGCAAAGTTGGATTTGTACAAACGCATTAGAGGCGCTACCGCTAGTTGTTGTTGATATAATTTACAGGCAACTGTATTCAGTGGGGACAGAGTCTATATAAGTAAGAAATGAAAATAAGCCGTAGGCTATGTGAGAATAAAATATTAATGTACATTTATTCTTTTATCGCGGGTAAGCTATTTTTAGCGGAGTTTTCAATGGCGAAACTTTTATTGCTTATCATCGTTGTTGGTTCGTGTTGGGAATGCATCGCTGATCCGCAAAATAATTTCTACTGCGGTTCTACGGAAGTATCCGGCAGCAACAATAATCCAACCCCGACGTTTACCACGAGAACCGTTGCAGTCGGCCCCCCTGGTAAACGGGGTCCTCCTGGACCACCTGGGAACCTCACATGCTGCTATTGTCCGAGAGAAAACGAGCTAAGACGCAGAGTTCAAAAACTAGAGGAACAAGTTTCGGGGCAGCAACCAAGAGGTGCAATAAACCACTGAAATGTTTATATTGGTTCTATAATATGAAGCATAAACTCTAGACTGGTATACATAACGTTTGCGCGTTTGTTTCAGTGCGAGATTGTAAACAACTAAAGATACGGAATCCGAACGCCACTACTGGTTTGTATATGATCCATGATACAAGTGGAATTCCCTATCCTGTATATTGTGATATGGAGGCAGACAATGGTGGCTGGACGCTTGTAGCTTCTGTGCATGAAAACTACATTGGCGAAGCTGTTGGTAGATGTACAGTAGGTGATCGATGGTCGAGTCAGCAAGGCAACTCCCCGCTTTGACCGGAAGGTGACGCTAGCTGGCAAAATTTGAACACTTTTGGTCGTGCCGTGTCGGCAACCAGCGATGATTACAAGAGCCAAGCTTACTTTGAGTTGCAAGCCAGAGATGTGATGGTTTGGCAAGTACCGAACGACACTCCTTCATCTGAATTTAGTTCTGAGGCTTATCTCAAATACCGAACAACAAAAGGGTTTTTAACACGCTATGGTGGCAACATGTTCAAACTTTACTCTGTTCATTATCCAGTTATATCAGGAGTCTACACTTTCCCAACAGACAGTGGTCCAAGTATACCGGTCGTATTTGATCAAGGAACAGCAACTTCACTCCTAAGTCACCTTCCTCCAGGAACCGTCCCTTCCCTAGAAGCAGGATACATACAAGTAAGTCCATAGTGTAAGACTTGTATAAGCTAACATTGACAGAATGTAATTTGATTGTAGGTTGCTTTTAAACCCTTTCTTGTTTTGTACCAACAGTTTCGAGCAATAAGCGTGCACCAAGACGCGTTTGCATTCTGTCCTGGTGTGCGAAACAAGCCCACGTTTAACTATCCTTCGCAAAGCTGTATTGGATCTGCTGGTCGCACGGAGGGGATGACATATTGTGGTGACTTTTCCGGCTTTTACCATAATGGTCAACCGGTAGGAACAGGATGGAGCGCTGATAACACACTGCTCAATTCGTCATTCCTCATATTTTATCGTTGAAAATAAACACACCAAGCATAAATATGGCTTATGGTCACAAACGTTAAGAAAACGATGTAAAGATAAAGCATATACGAAAACTTTCGCCTACGGAAGATAATTTTTGTGAGTAACCGTGGCTATGAAAATACCCAAACCGCAAGTAGAATCCATGAATAATATCAGATCGTTGCTTAAATACAGCGTTGGTAAAAGCGGAAATTGACTGTTGTTGTAATTGCGCAACCAGCAGGGCCGGAAATTTTGAAAAGTAAAATTGCAAGGAGAAAGTTGTGTAATCAAGCAGTATTTCTCTATACACGACGGTTTGATTACTTTATTTGTTCAGTGGTTTGAAGGTAGAGGTTTGAGCAGCAACCTAACCGGTCGTGCAGAAATGCTTGCCTTTCTAAAATTGTAGACATATTGGCCCTATAATCAGACTGAAAAAATTTTGATGTAATATGAAACAAATGTATACTATTTAATCTATTTTTGCCACGTGATCGTTTAGTGTTATTATTTACTATATGTCGAATAAGTAGCTGAGACGAATTTTATACATTCCATAGGTATGTTTGGTTGTATTCAAACCAATATAGCACCAATGTGTAACTGCGTTAAGACAAGAGCGCTATAAATAACATATATGTGACAGACAAGCAGGGTAGAGTAAGCATATAGGCGATATTATAGTCCCAATAGACGCCCGATTATACTTATATGTTTCTATGAAGTTTTAGCCAGTAGGATATGCTGACTTCAAGTAAGCTCATATTAATGACCAAAATACAACTAAAAAAGAACTAAACACAAAATCTATCTGATGCAACGCAGTATAAGGTATAGGTGATAAGAATGTATTCAATGGGACAGATTATTTTAATGCTGATGCTTGTTGGTGTATGCATGGAATGCATCGCTGATCCGCAGTACAATTTCTACTGCGGTTCTACGGAAGTATCCGGCAGCAACAATAATCAAACCCCGACGTTTACCACGAGAACCGTTGCAGTCGGTCCACCTGGTAAACGGGGTCCTCCTGGACCACCTGGGAACCTCACACGCTGCTATTGTCCGAGAGAAAACGAGCTACGGCGCAGGGTTCAAGAACTAGAGGAACAAGTTTTAGGTTTGGAACAAAGACGAGGAGGTAATAATTCCATTCAGAAATTGTTGTTTGATCTAGTAATAACAGTTTGAAACACAATGTTGTGAGCACACTCTCTGTTTGACTCAACGTATTAAAATTAGAAAGGCTGCCCAATTAGCCTTCGTATAATGGTGCAAACCCCCCACTCACTTTCATTGGCAACGCTTGAAGCAATGTTTCTTTCGTGTTATAATGCATAAAGTTTTTTTCTAGTCTGTAACTTTTATGCTGATATTAGCATTTTGTTTCAGCGCAAGATTGTAAACAGATAAAAACACAAAATCCGAACGCCACTACTGGTTTGTATACGATCCATGATACAAGTGGAATTCCCTATCCTGTATATTGTGACATGGAGGCAGACAATGGTGGCTGGACGCTTGTAGCTTCTGTGCATGAAAACTACATTGGCGAAGGGGTTGGTAGATGTACAGTAGGTGATCGATGGTCGAGTCAGCAAGGCAGCTCCCCGCTTCGACCAGAAGGTGACGCTAGCTGGCAAAATTTGAATACATTTTGGTCGTGCCGTGTCGGCAACCAGCGACGATTACAAGAGCCAAGCTTACTTTGAGTTGCAAGCCAGAGATGTGATGGTTTGGCAAGTACCGAACGACACTCCTTTATCTGAATTTAGTTCTGAGGCTTATCTCAAATACCGAACAACAAATGGGTTTTTAACACGCTATGGTGGCAACATGTTCAAACTTTACTCTGTTCATTATCCAGTTAAATCTGGAGTCTACACTTTCCCGACAGACAGTGGTCCAAGTATACCGGTCGTATTTGATCAAGGATCTGCAACTTCACTTTTAGGTTACCTGCCCACAAATGCTGTCCCTTCCATCGAAGCTGGATACATACAAGTAAGTATAGATTGTTGGGGGAAGACGTACACCTTTAGCACATAATATCTGAATATTCTTATCATGTTTTAAACAATTATAACAGCGGGAGAAGTGAGGATATTTTATAATTCTTTGAATGTCTTTTATTTACTACCAATTGGGACAAGAAAATAGAATGATAAGGTGTCTCATCTTGCCCCACCCTACTATATCTTATATTTACAATCATAGGCAGAGCGTTTTTTTTATTATAGGGGCAAATGCCACAAACCACGAAAATAATGACAATCTACAGATGTACGTTTAATACTATAGGCCAATAGAACTTTGCTTTTTTGTCCACAGTTTCGAGCAATAAGCGTGCACCGAGACGCGTTTGCATTCTGCCCTGGTGTGCGAAACAAGCCATCATTTAACTATCCTTCCCAAAGCTGCTTAGGGTCTGCTGGTCGCACTGAGCACAGTACATACTGTGGTGACTTTTCTGGCCTTTTGCACAACGGTCATGTAGCAGGATCAGCTTGGAGCGCTGAAAATACATTACTGAAATCTTCATTCCTTATATTTTATCGTTAAATATAAATACAGCATGCACAAAGTACACATTTCCTATATACCATTGTGAAGATTATTTGCGTATGGAACCATAGTTCATTTAGAATTCATTCACAGATGCACAGAATATTTGACAGGCACTGAATGATTTAAGGTTAAAACCGGGCGTTAAAATTGAAACAACTTCAATAGACCTTGATCATGTTATATATTCAAATAACCCCAAACGATTTCAGCTGTTTATAAAATATAAGAAACTGTTTACAGAGGCTTTACTGTAAAAATATACCCGTGCCACGAATTTTCTCTTCAACACGTCCTTTCTAATCCAAAACGCGACAACCTCATTAAAGGAGCACGAACAATGGAGAAAAAATAGACAACATTTTTTTCAGCCGCCGCCATGTTAAGCTAGAAATCACTCTAATTGATGTCGCGCAGCAGTATCGACCGGCGCACGGGTGCGAATTTATTTAGGACTAGCCGACAAAGGCGGATATATTTAGTCCGAACCGCCATAGGTTTATGGTCTGATCTGTGTTGCGCAAGCTTCCGTCATCCTATGAAAACAAAATGTCGGTATTAAGCGGATGTTTCTATTTCTGAGAGGATTTATCCCAGCAGGGGTTCGATTCGAGATGACGTATTGCTTGAACCATACGTCATCTTTTTCTTAACTACTTTTCTTCACTTGATTGCGCAACCCCTAATTTTCATCAAATGTTGGCATTGGTTTAAAATAGAAGGAATTTTCTTCTTTAAGCCTGATGTATCGACTAAAAGCATTTATAGAAAGGGTTGGAATAATTGACGCTGTTTACACGACGAGCGATAAGCGTTGCACTGACTTCAAGTGCTTGTGGCGCTAATGGTCATTGCCAGGGTATCGTTAACGAGTTAACACACGGTCACTTGTTTTCAACAATGGAATAACGCATTCGCTTACACAGCTATGCTAACTGCCGTTGCCTTTTAATGCGCGCAACGCGTTACGAAAGCTGACGTTCCGGCGCCCGTCAGTCAAAGTGATTGACAGTCTTTTCACTTCAGTTCGGACGACCTTATGCGTTTCAATGTAAACAAGTCACGAAACGAAGTGGTTGCCCGGAAATACAAAGTAACAAGTTTGCCCGACTCCAGTTTATTAGTTTCCTGTTTGCAATATTTGGTCAAAGAATCCGCCTCGCCCCAAAACGGGACCCTCTCAATCTTTTTGGAGCAGTTTAAAATTTCTCCAGGAACGTAGCTGTTGACTTAAGAGAACGAAGCGACATTTCGGCAAAATACACAAGAAAAATGCGATGGTAAACCTGTAGCAACCGACAGGGAAAGTGGAGCCACCTTCGACCTAATTGTAAATGTCAGATTTGAGAAGCAAATCACTTAGCGCACACATACACAGTTCAAACCAATAAAAGAACGATTTGTTTTGGGTGCTTGGGATGGTTTTCCGTTCGCATCGATTCGGAAATTTATCAACTTTGCCCTTTCAACTAGAACAAAATATATTTGTACTATGTTGCACTTTGTTAAAACACGCTGTAACATGCTTGCGAAACCTCTGGTTTACTAATAAGTTACTAGGGTGAGGGAAGACGGGAGACCTTAGCATAAAATATTCAAACATCTCGACCGTGGTTTTAAACAATAAACAATGGTCTGCGAGAGTCGTGATGATACGATTTTATATAATTCTGTGAATGTTACTACCAAATATACGGTTTTATAATTCTTTGTTTGCTACCATATGGGATACGAAAATGTGTCTCATTCCCCCATCCTACTATATAAAAAGGAAAAAAGCTCGATAAGTTATTGAAACAGATCTTTTAAATATGCTACTTTGATATCAGTCAACATAGACAAGGATATGAAAATCAATATGCGATCCCGGTCAACTAATGCACTGTAAAACGATATGAATCGTCGCCAAAATTTCCGCCAATCATCGACGATTACCGTCAAAAGAAATCCGGAAAGAAACTGTTCGAAAAAAGGCGCGGTGATCGAAAATGGAATTGTGAAGCTGCACGGAAAAAAGCCGCAGACAGAGCAGGTGTACCATTTTCCAATGAGCCCTTATATACGGGAAAAAATCGTGTGTACTGACAGAAGAAAACATTGATTGAAGAGACAAGTTGGAATTCATTCTGCTTTACAATTTTACTACGGTTATAAAATAGGCGGTAAGTTATTTATGGTTCTTCACAGAGTTTCTGGGCATGTTTTAAAATTATCTGATGTACCTTTATAAAAAAATAATAAAATGTCCGGCGAACTGCAATCGTTTTAAATTAACTTTATGTACGTTTTAGACACTCGAAGAGAAGATGAAAATCACAGAAACTATGATTGCGTTTGTCGTTATTTTCTGCGTAACTTCCAGTTGCTTCGGTAAGAGTATTTCCAAAGTGTCTTCAAATGACCTCAATGAAAAAGCAAACGGACATTCTATTGTGTAAGTTACCTAAAAGATAATAAAAAATAACTAATTACGATAAATTTTAATCGTAGAAAAAACGCAAACGTTTATAATGCTTTGAATGACTTTCGAATTCTATTATTCGTTCATTAAACCCCTATTTAAAAAATATTTTTTCCTTAGGAAGCGACAAAGCAATGCAGACCTGAACTTGCAGAACAAGAAAACGAGGCACATGAACGAGCTTATTCGACAATATTACATCAGTTCAATATTAAATGAAATCAAAGGGAAAAGAGATCAACGCCAACCTTTGACGGCAGATGAAAAAGGTGGTTTTTCAAGTTCATAATTAAAGTGTTTTCAAACAAAATATAGTAGGGGGTGAGATAGGACATGTTTTATTCTATTTGGTGGTAAACAAAGACTATTTACAAAAAAATAACGACTCTTAAAAGCGTTGTTAATTGTTTAAAACACGATCGGGAAATATGGGATTTCGGTGCTATAACAGCATCCCATCTTACCCCACATTATTACTTCAGATATTGATCTGTTTGTACTATACCTTGTTTGTACACCATATCCAAAAACTACAGCGTTCATTTGCTTTCGCAATAATGCTCAAGAAAGAAAGCAAATCGTGTTGTGCTGGTTTAAATAATAATAACAAGCTCCACCAATTAGATTCATTTATTTTAAAAAATGTGTTTCAGCTACCGCGTGTAGACATGCAGTCCAATACTGCAGGGTTGGGCAAGTTGAGGAAGACAACGGAGCTACATATCTCGTTGATCAAAAAAGGGATATCGAAAATGGCTACCCAGGTAACACTGTTAATTCAGCGTTATTTATATATAAGCCGAGTGTCCCCACCGAAAGATGGTTGCGTAACTATGTTCGTGTGGTTAAAAAGCCGTGGTAATTATAAGCAAAAGTCGTCAGTGGGGGTCAGACAGCTATGGATTAATATAATCCAAAAAATTGACAAAATAGACAAATTGATTATTAGGCGCTGCAGGTGGAACACTGACGTCACAAATCTTAGTAATGAACAAATTGCAATCTTAAGAATTCTCACATGGGATAAAATACGAACAACTTGGACTGAAATGACAAGTAATTGGAAGTCGACCTCGATGTCTTCTATAAGAGTGTAGATAATCACGAAAGATGATTATACGCATGCACCATTTGTAAAATCTAAAAAAGGTTTAATATATTAAAAGGCTGTCCCGTAGACCACATATGCCTAGCAACCTAAATATGCTAATAAATGAAATACAGGTTTTCTTACGGCTGGGCTTTCACATAATATTTGCCACACATGTTAAATTAAAATACGACAAGGAAAGATGATTCGTTGGCCAATATTGATCACCTATACTTAAAATTCTTTTTTGTCTACATTTGATTATCGTACCGTGGGGTAAGATAGGACACCTTTGGCATATAATATCCAAATATCCTGATCGTGTTTTTAACAATTAAAACGGCCAATGGGAGTCGTGAGGATGCGGTTTCAGGAATGTTTAAATATTGTTTGTTTACTACCTAACCCCAATAGAACAAAAAATGGATTAAAAACCTGTCCCATCTTACCCTGTCCTACTATATAAACTAATAAATGCTAACGAATTATTTGAGTTGGTTTATTGCCCAACAAAGGCGATTATTATACCCGACACAATTCTTTTGTCAATGGCCGAAGACTATAGCGTTGTAGAGTGTTAAGTTTGTGTGCCCGCTATAATCGTTATGCATTTTTATTTTTGAAACGTGTGATGGGCCTTAGGGTTAGGGAACATTTTCCCCACCCTACTATATATTATTTTTACTAAAACGATTTTTGGCTTTCTCGTTTAAAATGCGATAAGTTTTTGTTTTGGTTTCTACAGATATGGATAATACAGAGCAAAACAATTCTGTCCCTAACGAACCTTGTCTCTCTGTGTCGGCGATCGCAAAACTTCTTACAAATTCTCGTGGAAACAGCGCCAATCAGCAGACGATTAACACTTCGCAAAATGGCCACACGGATGGGGAAACGTTCGACATGTACACAAACGGTCAAAAAGACCTCGCATCCCACTTGTTCCAGTTCTTTCAGGATCAGTACGATTTAACCCAGTAACTTATAAACGTTTCTTGAGGCTATTGTTTGTCCAATGTTTATGTTCGGGCGACGGACCACATAGGGACGAAGAGAAAAACATTGACATTTATCTTACAGCAGTGTAAAATATCCAACAGACAATATATATTTTGCGACGCTTTGATTCCGTTGCGTCAGCAGTGTATGTAAATACTATTTTTTTGAATAAATGTCGTGTTTAAGCAAAACTGCTTGGCTTTATTGTGGCGTAGAAAATAAACACAGTGAGGAATAAATAAATTCGGAATAAGGGAAAGGCTCTGTAATATTAGGTTGGCGAAAAACAATGATATAATGACCGTGGAATGCCGACATTTGGTTGGATCCTGCAGTTCGACGCTGCGATGGAGAAACTTAATGCACTGGTCCGTCACGTGGAGTGGATGACGTCATCTGAGTGACGTAGAATCCGGGAGCATGAGTAGCGACATATCGGATGCAGTGGATGTGGTTTCTGACGAGGAGAAAAGATCGAAAGAATATTCGGAAGTCGAAGGTCGCTGTATCGTAACCTGCGGTTTGGTGGAGCAAAATGAAGCATCGGGAGAAACTTTCAATTCCTGCGGGAAATATATGAAGAAATTCTGGTAAAAACAGCCCACATTTCTTGATGTTGTATATCGGATACATGAATACTGAATCTATTTAAACCCAAACCATATGACGCGACGAACCTGAAGTTGCTGTTCAAGCTCCCTTTCTTCCTCCAGAAATTGCTGATCAGAAGAAGTAGTGACGTCACTGCTTGCGTCACTGGCTTCGCTCATATTGTTGTGGTAATGTAAATATCTGGAGTAAGAGAAGTTTACGACGTGATTTAAGCTATTAACACACCTGAACGTCAAATGCGTTGTCAGGTGAAAATGACATATTTGTGAACTTACAGCTGCATAAGTTTATTCTCCCTCGCTTGTCTGTTTGCGTGCCGGCGTTTGAGTTGTATTGATTCAAGGCTTTCATAAATTCTGTCCATTCTAATCAACATGGACATCTGCGCCTCGCGTTGTTTTGCTCTCTCCCCTAAACCTTGCTCAATGTGCGATCGAGCCTGGTAAAAAAGTTCCAGTAAAATATTAAATTAAACGAATTTTGTATGCAACTATCTATAATTAACGAAATTTTGTAAAAATTAAGTGCTAAAAATCTTTACAATTCGAATTTTAAATGTAAAAAATGACGTCGTCACCTTTTTCGCTTCTACGAGCCTCGAGTAAGTTTCCAAAACATCTCTCTTCTTTGTCCAAACTTCTTTTGCGCTTTCTCTTCTTTGAAATCTCTCGTTCCTTCGTTCACACACCTCACTCATTTTCGGGGACATACCTTAAAAACAGATCGTCGCAATTTTAGTGACAAATGGTTGAATGTATAGTTGATTACGGTATATATACACGACCGTCCAATGGTCTAAACATATTAATGATTTGTGCTCGTTGGCGGGTCCGAGGTGTATGAAATTGAACACCCGTATTATAACGGCGGTCGTTGCCTGGC
Source organism: Ciona robusta (assembly GCF_009617815.1). Classification (NCBI taxonomy): domain Eukaryota; kingdom Metazoa; phylum Chordata; class Ascidiacea; order Phlebobranchia; family Cionidae; genus Ciona; species Ciona robusta. The sequence goes on along the minus strand of NC_143238.1, from coordinate 1,625,457 downwards.
CACGCGAGGAAAAACAATTTTTATTTATTTACTCAGTAAACACACCATCACTCCTCACCTGTGTCGAATATTTTGATAGCCACGTCGATAAGTGAAATCCACGCGTGGGCACCATAACCATCTGCAGTGGCTAGTTCATATTCGCTGGTAATATTATAGTCTCCTTCCTTTTCAACAATGCGGAAGCGTTGCTTGTGTGAATTGATGCTTGGTAGTGACTGTGTGGTTGTGGTTCGTATTAAAGATAGAAATATGGAGTAAAAAAAGTAACTCGCACAATTCAGCGGGTGGTTTTTCGTAAATACACCATTTGATATTCAGTGTTAATCACTCACGCGTTTTTACTCTCATTACAGGTCTAAAGTTTAAGCCAACATCGTGAAGTTACTGTTTTGTATATTATAATTTATAGTTTGCATTTGGTCAAAATGACGCAATTTGAGGTCAAAGCTTAAGCCAGCATCGACATTGAGAGTTCACATCTCTATTTGTTAATAACTAGGCTTACCTCAACATGCATATTCCCTGTCAAATAAATTTGTTCTTTGACGTACTGCCCAAGTACTGTAACGTACAGGGTGAGTTTGGTGCCACGTAAAATCGCCCAACGTTTTTTCCAACTATCAGCGCCAGGTCTCCTCGAATACAACCAACCCTATTAATGCAAACGCATGACTTCCATAGACTGTTGTTAATAGTTTAAAACACGATTAGGATATTTGAAAATTATGTACTAAAGGTATCCCATCTTTCCCCACAGTACTATATACTGTTACAGGTTATGCAATACGACAAAAAAAGTAAAAATGTTGGGAGAAATTTACGATAACAAATAGCCACACAAACGTTTGATGTTTAAACAGTTTACAACGCTTAATTACACTGCTGACAAAATACAGTGTTCTAAAATGGAGAAAATGCTGACTTACCGTTTTCATGATTTCGGAGTACTCGGTCAAACATAACCACTGCATTGAACGATAGAATGCATGGGAACGCGCTACTTCGGGACCGATCATATCCGAAATCACCGATAACAGCTGCTGGAATGTTACCTGGAAAAGGGAAATGTATTTTGCGATAAATATGAAGTTGTTTTCCAATACTCACGAGATACTATATGTTGATAGGTTATTTTACTTTTATACATCAAGTATTTAAAGCTTAAACTATGCCTAGTTAAACATATTATGCGGTTACCGATAACAATTATTTCGTGGTTAACATTTAGACGGAAAACTGCAGACACAGGTGTTTCGTGTTAACTGTCTGTCACCTTTGTGCGAACCGAGACTGATAAGTAAAGTTGGAACAAAGGATATCGAGATTGTCGTGAACTGTTTGGGGTCGAGTTTTATCATCACTAACGTGTAGCCAATTACAGGAAAGGCGGGATGTTCAATTAAACCAATCACAACAGGCGGTTACGTCCCTGCAACCAGACTCGGGAAATGAATTATTAATTGCATTTGATGTGACGCTTAAGCTACCGCCCAAACGTCTTCAACACGTCTGCTCTAAAGCTAACAAATTAGAGGCCAGATTATGCCCATGAGAATACGCACACACACACTTAACTATTCCCAAGTGACAAGTTAAAAAGGAAAGGCGAATTTTCCCTCTTGGGTTTCCCTATGCGGGATACAGAACTATTTCTGATCCATTTAATGTAAAAACTGTATATTGCAATAGTACCTGTAATGGTGGTAGGGGTTCGTATTCGTCGTTTGAATTATCGTTATATTGATCGCCATGATACGAATCATCGTGATTTTGTTGCCACTGGATACCGAGACTGGCACATAACTTTCGTAGCAATAACTCTGCCTATGAGAAAATACAATTAAATGGCTGACATGAAGTTTAGCATGTTACACAGTATAAAACGGAGTATTTACATTGTGTTCATTCAGTTTCGACGCTTACCTCTTCATAATCCATGCTTGGTGGATAAGTATTTGGTTCTGAGAGTTTGTTGAAAATGCAGAACAACCAATACAAAGCTTCTGCTAGTTCATTAGGTACCACAGAGTCTAGGTTGTCGACTAGTGGGTTGTTAAGATACCTATGTCTACATAATGACCAGCATGTAGCGCATAGTTTGTCCGCATCTATTGTGAGTTGGGTTGCAGTTTCCATGACATATTTCTTGTACTCGAAGAAAGGGACTTGAGCATATTGTAAGAACTGTTTTTGAACTACAACATCTGTATGGTATTCTTCTCCCAGTAAGTCAGTCAATGAGCTTGTCATGTTCTATAAATTGTTGTGTTTGTTAATATTTTAAATAAAACATAAAATATTGTAATTACCATTAATCGACCAAGAAGAACTTTTCCTGTTGCTTTCAAATCCAACACTGAGAAAGCATGCCAAATTGGATTCAGTGTTGTATCACTGTAGCATTTATGAGTCACTTGTCCGTTATAAAATTGAGGGCTGGTAGAGCAGTTAAGAAGACTTGCACTGTCTGGCATACTACAGTTATTCACAACATCAGCCACATGCAACTGTGAAACTGAAAGCAAAACATATTGTTACACATATTTACATAAATCATTTTTATTCCACTTTTTTTAACAAGTACACTATATACAGTTTGTTCTATTCATAATCTAAATATTATTATTGATAATCATAACTAAACAAACAAAATATGTAGTATTTACCTAGTACATCTTCAAATTCAAAGTTTGGCTGTGGTAGGGCTACCATATCTAATGACAACGGTTTCTTTCTGCTTCTCATTGACAAACGTCTCAAACTTTTACCACGAGAAACCCTTCTCTCCATGACTTCTAATTGCAGATAATAAAACTAACAACTCCACAAACGCTGCAACATAGACAATAGGTCTTATCATAAACAGAAGCAGACAGTCAGGTTCCTGTTTACTAGATGTGCACTGCTTTACTATTATATCAGCACTATCTTTCCTAAAATGATTGTAATGTACATGAAGATTTGGCATCAATACCTACACATTCCACTGTATTGTCTATTTCTGCTTGGTAGCTTCACAAAAGGTAAAAAAATCTAACACTGGTTTCTACACCAACTAACTCATTTAGCATTGGAAAACAAGTGTGGAATAGAGGGGAAAAAAAGAATAATTAAGTGGTCTTGCTACCTGCCAGACAGCTAGATCTAATATCACAGTGGGGTGCCAGCCTCTTAACACCATGCTTACTACTGGCTGGCGACTGAGTGCTATTAACACTTTGCATCACTTCCTGTATACTACAAAGGATCTTGTCACTATAGATAGTTGGGCTGTGTGTTTCTTTGAAATGTTAAGGTTGGTGCAGTAACATTTTAAAATGTACAATGACGTGTACTCAGCCCACTTTCTAAGAAACAAGTGGTTTCACCAAAATTTACTCTGTTACACCAGAATGCCTTGCTACTACTATCTGACCTTTAAACTGCAAGATGTTACATAAACTATAATACATTGCACTCAATATATTTGCAATCTAAATAGTGCACTGCTTTTTTTGTAATGTGGTAATTATCCACCTACTACATAACCTAATTTAGGAACTCCACTGTTTAAAGATAGTTTTGCTCTAATTATTTTTCACAAATCTTGATGGTACTTTTATTGCAACTAACCTAGTATGTAACTACCATGTAACTAGTTCACCACGTTATTTAGGGCAGGACACAAATGCAATGTAAACAAGTTTCCTGTACTACACAGCATAATACAAGACACCACACGCAGCTCAAGATACATCTGCCTACACTTTACTATGACGACTGCATAACTCATGTGTTGTTGCTCTGTGATAAGAAATCATGTAACACAAGCGTGGGTACATTCAACCAACACCAAACCGCAACACATGTTATTACCAGCTCATACATTCCGGAACTCAAGTGATTTCAATATGATGTCATCAGTAGCTTGAGCAAATTTCTTCATGAATTGAGTCACAGTGCCGGATAATTAAGGTTGATATCAAGTGCTTTATTACGTAAGTGCTTGATTGCAGGGCATACCTAAAAAATAACTTGGCATTACACATTATGATTGATGTCATGAGTGAAAAGCTTGTTATTTTATTCATTGCAACACATTTGTTGCACTAGCCTATAGCGAATTCAGTCATATCATTAATAGTTGGTCAAACTAATGTGTCATAATTGCATACACTACGCATTGGTGTATGATGAGTATTAATTAACAACATGGTGTTTTTCAGTATTAAATTAAAGTTGTATATAGTAATAGTACTAAGTAGTGTGGGTGAAGATGGGACAAAACAAAGAAAATTCAAAGACTTATACAATCGTATCCTCACGACTTCCATTATCCATTGTTAATTGTTTAAAACCTGATCAGGATATTTAAATATTAGGTGATAAGGTGTCCCATCTTTCCCCACCCTACTATATGTGTAAAACAGTAACAAAACAAAAAAATATATATATAATATTAATATTAGACTCACAATTGATTTTTAAGACTTCTTTCCATTTTTACAGTAACAGCAGGACAATCCAGTTCATCTCATCCCACTGGTTTACTGTGTATAGGTTGTTATGATTAAAATAATAACATAATTTTAAAAAAATAAACAGAGAATTTACTAGTTACCTGAGGGGTTTCCATTATTAGAGTGTTAATAAAGTAGAGTTTCACCAAGCAAGGAACATCAAACAATAACATAATTAGGCCTATATAGTTATATAATTTATAAAGAAAAACAACAACACAATATACAGCAGGAGCAATAAAAGTTTTGTGAGGTAGGATTTTAGTTTATTGGGAACCACCCATAACTTGTGGTGGTATCGAACGCACAGGACTTGTGGGTGAAGTGTTAAGGGGTCTAATTGCTTCACTGAGGTCATCTAATTTTTGAAGCAGTGTGTCCATGTTGTTTTCTTGCACTTGAGCAATGTCAGGCGAGTCATCCATTTCATCATAGTTAACTTGACTGTCAAGACCAAAATGCAAACGAGCCAATTTACCCTGAAGCGGAATGGTATATTGCATTTATTTTCAGCCACACATAAAAAATCCCCCACCCCCAAAAATATAATCACCCACAAAGTAACATACATGGTAACCCGTAAGCTGGCAAGAGGTGAACACCGGTGTTATAACGACTGTCTTTTCCAACCATGCCAGGATAAAGTAAGTTACATTGATTCCTTCATTCAAAGATCAAATTATAAACAAAATTTAATATTATTTTCAAACCTGCATTGCACGAATATTTTCCATTTGTTGGATTGTGTTGAGTTCACCAAATGCTTTGAGCTTTCCTCCTCGAAATGAAGCAAGGAGCTCTTTCAGATCTTTTTTCATCAACTGTATATCAGCAAGATCAACCAAGAATGAACAGTTGGAATCATGTTTAGTGTGGCCACTCATGTCAGTGTTAGACGTGTTCAGAACTAATGAATTATCACGTGAAGCAGACATGGTAGCTTAAACCAGGTAGGATAGAACTAAATTTCAGGTAAAAGCAGTTTAACCTGAAAATAGGGTGAACAATAGAATTTTAAAACTGTGGTGGTAACTGGTTAGTACTTTAATAGCTAAGCCAATTGTTTCAAAATAGATTAAATAAAAAAAATTCAAAATACATTGAAAAATGTTGGAGTTTTAACATTAAAGATAAATGTTGAACAATAACAACAAATTATAAGGTTAGTGTGCAATACAGAATTAGTTGAATACGAAGCTTTGACATTTGCCTAAAACTGAAATAAATAACGAAAAAAATGACTATCAAAAATGAATTATTTGTGAAAAAATCATTCTTTTGAATGATGTAATATTTATTCAAAAATATAACTTGGCTGCTGTTATTACATTTAGATGAATAAACTAGTGATAACCAAGTAGTCCAGTGCCTTGAAAGCCAGTTTCAGGTTCTGTTGTTTTAACTGATTCATAAACAATCAGTGCACTGTCTGGTGCAGGTATATCCTCCACAAGGTTCAAAGTACAACCTGGTATAATCTTTAGACTTTCCAAAGTCCAGTCATCGTGAGTTAATTTCCGACCATTGAGCCAAAGGTTCTGGTCAAATGGAGGAATTGAGAATTGATTCATTATTCGAATTTTCAGTTCTTTTAAAGTTAGATTGGAGGACAGGTTACTTAATTTTTTTTCCCCTCGTACGCATCTTCGAACCCTTTTTCCACGTCTTGTTTCCTTGGGCAAAGTTTCAAAGTTTTTCGTTGATAAACTGCAAAATTCTTGGGAGGGTTGAGTAGATTTTAATACATAGATCTCACCATCGTCATACTTGCACATTTCTTCAAATCTTTTTTGTTCCAACCCTTTCATGCAGGTTGCACACAGCCCTGGTGAATATACCAACCGCGCTACTGGTTTTGGTATATTGCATTTATTTTCAACATTAGTTTTTGCAGATTGATTTTCTGCATCTGATTTAATAATAACCGAAGGGGACTGATCACTGCCAGTTAAGTCAACAATTTCAGTTCCATTTGTTGAAGCATTTCCATTTAAATTGGTATGATCCATGTTTTGAAGTACCACAAAACACTCTGATGGGAAAGTTTTGCTGATTTGTATCTCATGATCAACACTAAAATTTTCCTTGATGTATCGCCATTCTGAACACCATAGCACCTCGCACTGTTGTTCACAGTTACTCACAGTGCTTTCTGTAGATTTAAGATTCAATGCTGGATCATAAAGAAGCATGTTATGTGGACAGAGGAAATTTTTATTAATAACTGAAACAACAGGCTCATTCTTATCAGGATGGCGAACAAAATCCTTCCAATGATCCACAAACTGAGAAGGAACAATAAAGAACTCTGTTTGATTTGCCTGCTGCTTTGAAAACTCAACATCGTATAAAAACGCAAGTGATGGACGGTTTTTGTTTAAAAATAATTGATGTAGATTGGCTTTCTGAATCGCTGCAATTTCTTTCCGTGTGGTTAATTCCTTTTCATGAAATAAGACATCTGATTGACAAGTGGGACAGGGATCTGCACTTGCATACTTGAACTCAACACAATCAGGGAAGTAATGACGTAGTATTTCCCAAAGGTAATGAGGCACAAGTTGAAATGCAGACTTTTCAATGGTTAAATGATTATGATTGCATAACAGGTCAGAGTTAAAGGTCTCATCAGATTCATCTGAGCTCTCATTGTTTCCAGTTGCATTGCTTTTACTGTCAGTTGAGTCTGCCATGATATTATTATTTGAGGTTGAAGCGTATTTTTTTAGAACCTCCTGCATTGCTAAAGAGCGCCACCTTTTGAGAGACTGTTTGCCCACATAAAACAAATCTGTATCCATTTCTGTACTTCCATTCTGTAACGTTTTAAGTGATTCGGAAACAAACAAATTGTCTTTTTTTAGCCTTTTCTTTGCCTGTATGAGCAAACAGTGGTTTTTAACACAAGCATGACAAAGCATTGAATCGGGTATAGGCTTGAATAATGGGTAAGTGCTTTGAATGATATCTGCAGCACTTTTTGGTATGTACTTGAGCGTTACAGCTTTGTCCACTTTAAGATTTCCATGTTGACATAAGTAATTCACCTCTGGTTTAAAAACAGCATCCGACTTGGCCGAATTCATAAACTGTTTCAGGACTTTTGTCGGCAACAAACGGTGTCCAAAGTTTTCTTCCGAATGTAAAAGATGAATAAAACGAATCATATGCTTTCTTAGTTCTACATCCTTCAGTTGTTTTTCTTCGGCTTCCTTACGAATTCCTTTTAAACGAGTTGCTTCCACTGCATTGTGCTCATCCACAAGCTGCTGAACTGTAGCAGGAACTGAAACCATTTCCAGGTTTTTGTCAGACACCTTGGTATAAACCAACATGTAGACATCTTTTGAAGAATGATTTCCTTTTAATAATTTCATCTTTTTCGGAGCAGGTTCTTGCAGTAGTACTGTACAAACAGTATCCTCTCCTTTGTAACTGTCCAAGTCAAGCTTTTTCCCACTTTTCATTTTGGCTACGACCTCATCATTGAACTTGTACCAGTTCCCACTTTCAGGTTCCAAAATATGAGCTACGAAGTGACCTGAAGATGCACTCAAGCCTCGATGTATAAGAACAGCAGTCAACTTGTACTGTGTATCACTCTGAGATAGCGTTGTTACATTCTTATCAACCATGGATGACAAATCCAGATGATCAGGAAATGTTAAACTTGTCACAATTTTCTGACGCCTTTGGCTCGACCTATCATACACAAAACGCAACAACTGCAGATTTAAAGTTTCAGGTAGCTTTTTTAATGCGATTTTCCTCAAAGCATCTTGTTTGCTTTGACATTTAGTGCAGTAGTACTGATTCTCACCCACTAGTTTCTCCTCACGCAGAAACTCCAAAATACAACTTTTCAAATCCTTGTGTCCCTGAACGTTCAAATCAAGTTCATAAAAATTAGACGGTCGTTCAGTAACAGACTGACAGGACTTACAAACAGTAACATATGTGTACTGCCCACAAAACTGCTCCTTAATGACTTGAGACAGGGAAGGTGTGTTTTCCAGTAAACTAAGGAACAGTTTTGAAAACTCCTGTGCGTCCTGTTGCAAATCAGTGGCCAAACCAAGACACTTAATAAAATGAGACGGGTCTACGGATTTTGAAATGCTGCTTTCTAATAAACCGAATATAAGCTGTAATTGGCCACACAATGTTTGCTGCAGAGCAAGGTCCTCATCTTTGTATTCCAAGTTATAAAGAGCATTCCGAAATGAGACATTATGATACCACAACTGCAGATAGGTATTAACATAACAAGTAGCTCCCAGATTTTTTAGTCCAACCAGCTCCCCTTCTTTCCTTTTTTCTGCTTCAATCTGTTTCTCCAATTTCTGTTCTATGTTTTCCCACTCAAGGTGAGAAGGAGAGCTCAGCCATTGAGCTTCCCCCAATCCAAACAGGCAAGTAGGTTTGGCCTGGCAGTTTTTTCTGCATGATGTGCATTTTGGTAGATTGAGCCTGTAAGCCGTTCTTACTTCCTTGTCACCAATCTTTGAAGGATCAGTATCATCCACCCACTGCCATACAAGAGGCTCATTGGATTTGTTTGCACTCTTCCTTCCCATTTATCATTGTTTAAAAAATCCAGTGCCAGCAGTTGTTCTATGCATTAATACATGTATATCAAATATCACCAACTAAATTGTTGTTTGATTTTCCTAAACAGAATACGTTAATGGTTAAAAATAAGGATAGTGGTGTATCTTATCTTGATTTCATCGCAAAATATAGGACACCGCAAAGACTACGCTCTTATAATGATATTACCGCTATTATACATTTTAGACAGGAAACTACAAAAAAACAGACAGCAAGTAGAAATTAATAAAAATAACATTCGACAATATATATATTAATAACCAAAATAAAACAGAACTAAACCACTTACTTACTAAATACCGGAGTTTTAAATACACAAACAAAAACTTTTATTTAACTTCGTTGATTACGGAAATAAGCGCAAAAATGCGCCAAGTCATATTTTCTTGGCGCGAAAAAAAAACAGTGAGTCAGCAAATACTTGGTATTTCTCCCAGGTTCGAGAACACAGTTTCGAAATTTTGTCATTGGTCATCGACGCTTCATACCCAAGCGGAACTAAAGTTAAGGTATTATTGGATTTCATGTTAATAAATGTCAATAATTTTTGTTTTTCTCCCTTTATTTTCAATTAAATTAATGTGATTTGCTTACTCAAGGCATATTACAAAAAAATGTATTAAAACCTTGTAATTTAATTACATAAAAGATTTATGTGAACAGCCATGAAGACTGCTTTAATGGTAGCAGAGAAGCCGTCGTTGGCATTATCTATCGCAAAAATCATCTCCCGTAACTCAATGAATACAAGAAAAGGAATCAGCAATGCTTGTCCAGTTCATGAATTCACAGGTTTTAGTTTTATGTGGTAGTGGTTTTCGTTTTATCTTTTTAAGTGGAAATATATTTGTCAGGTGTTCTATGTGCCTATTTATTGTTTGTTAAACATTTACAAAGAAATAAAACATTTTAGTCGGCATAAGTTTAATGTTACTAACATTACTGACACGTGAAAAAAAACGCTTTACAGACATTCCTCCAAACCAGTGCTCGCTATTCGGTTTTACAAATTGTTCATCATTCATAAAAAAGAAAAATCAATCATCACATTCAAAGTTTTATATGTGTATAATGTATAAAACAGTACACATGACATGTGTTATAATAACTGTCATTTTCCCGCCACAGAAGATTAAATTATTTTATTTAAGAGTCTTGCCCAAAGACACATATGTTAATTACTGTAGCAACAGTATAACTGTTCTTAATTAAACATACATTTCCAATTAAGATTCTGTTTATTACCAACAAATAAATACATTTCATGCAACCAGGTAAGTTCAGAGGGGAAACTGTTCGATTCAAAGTCACCTCAGTATGTGGTCATGTTATGAGTATTGACTTTGAGGGTAAATATAATAACTGGGAGAAAGTGGATCCAGGAGAATTGTTTTCTGCTCCGACAATTAAGAAAGAAGCAAATCCAAAACTAAACATCATTAAGTAATGGTTTTTCAGTTTGTTAGTTTATCAAAGCTATTTTAAATTTGATTGCTTTATAATGCATTATAAGGAGTATTGGGCCAAATCTGGCCTAAATCCCAGGTCCTTGACAAGGACCTCACCCACAAAGACCTAAAAAAAACTTGCATTATAAGATGAATGGTGTATCTTATTGCTGTGGTTCCTTAAAATAATTTTACTTGCTTACCATTTAATACAAAGTCCTTTTAAAAACTATTTTGTAATACAACTACAGTGTAGGGAACATATCAATGATTTTTTATCTGCTGTTTATATAGTTTTATGGACGCTAAATAAATTAAATATTTATACCTGTACCTTAGTTTGAGAAAAAACTGCTTTATATTGAATACAATTCTTTATATATCTAGCATTTAGTTAAATAGACCACTTGTTCATTGTGGAAACATTTTTTTACATTTTTCTAATTTAAGAGTTTATTATATGGTAAAAAATTTGCTTCAAGATTTTTGGAGAAGGAAGCGCGAGATGCAGACTACATTGTGTTGTGGTTGGATTGCGACAGAGAGGGCGAAAATATTTGCTTTGAGGTTTTGGACATTGTGTTGCCTGTTATGAGACGTTCGGTATGAACAAAAATAACAAACATATATTGTCATAGGATCCTAATATATATTCACTAACTACTGTGTCTTGTAACAGGGTAACAGACAGGACGTTGTATTTCGTGCCCACTTTAGTGCAATCACTGATAAAGACATAAACGCTGCATTAAATTCTGTTGGAAAACCAAATGAAAATGAATCGCAATGTGTAGACGCACGGCAAGATCTGGATTTACGACTCGGTTGTGCTTTCACAAGGTTTCAAACTAAATATTTTCAGGTAAGAAAATTTTTCTGCTATAAATAAACCTTGAATACACGGAAGAAAAAAATGGAATTTTTATGTTAATCATAGGAAATTGTGTAACACATTGTATTAAAAGTGTATAACATTTCTTACATACTTAATGGGAAGTTGAATAATTGTTTTTACGTAATTTATTGATTGTATATTTATACAGTAATTATGCATAACAAATATTAGTTGTTTTTTTGCAAACAGATAACATTTATACCATTCACCCATAACAGTTCACAGCAGAAGATTCAAAAAACTTGGGAACCAAAACCAACTTATAATGAAAATTATCGGTTTTTATTGAAAATAAATTTTATTATTGCGTGACACCCCTTAATCGTCCACCACTTTCTACAGTTAAACTAACCCTAGACAAACTATACAATTACTTTTCTAAAGTGTATTTTATGCAATTTATCAGGGAAAATATGGTGACCTGGACAGTTCCCTTATATCATACGGTCCATGCCAAACCCCAACATTAGGGTTTTGTGTAGACAGACATGACAAGATTCAATCTTTTAAACCTGAACCTTTTTGGATGATTGATGTCTCAGTTAAATGCCCTAATAACGGACCATCAATAGCATTGGAATGGGCGAGGTATTTTTACATTTTCTGCTGCCATTGTTTTGAGGCATACTCATAATCAGATGTAATGCATAAAAATTACTAGTTTGACGTCTTGTCAATTGGCATACAAATTTTCAAGCTGTTTTTACCAGAATACAAGTTAATAATTAACATTGTTGAATAATTGGCTTGCACATTTGTTTAAAATCTATTTGCACATGTTTGTAATTTAAATTACTATTTAAATTGGTTAAATTACAATGTTCTGTTTCCAGGGGGAGGATTTTTGAACAACCTGTTGCAAAAATGTATTTAAGCATAATCAAAGAAAACAAAATTGCCGTTATTGAAAATATCTCAAAGAAAGAGAAAACTAAACAAAGGCCACAAGCTTTAAACACAGTTGAGATGTTAAGAGTAGCAAGTGCTTCTCTTGGTATTGGACCACAACAAGCTATGCAGGTTAATAAAGTTATATAATTTATAAATTGTTTTAAAAGTTGTTGCTTTTTTAACATTTGCGGTTGATTCCTTTATTACTGTTTCAATACTTCACCATCGTTTTTGAAGAGAGAAATGAGAAATTATGATTGTTGTAATATCTAGATAACACTTTCTATATGCAACTGCAATTAGAAATTGTTTCAATAATTTCTATTCTGTTCCCCATTCTGTTGATTTTTTTTATTACTTTACTTTAATCTTTGCTATTGTTTTTTAAAAGAAAAGTAGGAAAATATGTTAGGATTGTTTAATGTTTATTAAGAGTGTTTAGAATCTAAATAACAGTTTCTATATGCAACTGCAATTAGAAAATAAATGTTTAAATAATTTCTTCAGCTCAGCTTTATTCTTTCACCCAGGGTTTTTTCAACGATATCCAATGCATGTCCCAAACGAACATTTATTATGGGATCCTGTCTTCATTAGTAAACTAATGTTTTAAAACGAGTTTAAGCTTTTTATAAGTTTATGTGAAATGGAGCTACATTGCATGTAAGGTTGAGAAGCAGTGGTTCCAGTTTTTCAATAAAATACAAGTGATAAATACTAAATAAATGTCAAATATATACATATACACAGTGGGGCAGCCAGAAAAAAAAATAAGAGGTTTTATTAAAAAAATTGCCCAAAGTATATGGGGGGTTAAAAAGGGGGGGGGGGTCGTACATATTTAAATATACAAAATACAAACATTAACACGAAATCCTTTCCAGTCAGCCGAGCACTTATACACGCGTGGCTACATCAGTTACCCTCGTACCGAAACCACTCATTATCCAGAAAATTTTGACTTCCGGAGTTCCCTCTCGCAACAGACGAAGAGCAGATCATGGGGTGACTCAGCATCCACGATCCTCAGTCAGGGATTCACGAAACCAAGGAAGGGATCGGATGCGGGAGATCATCCTCCTATTACTCCCATGTTATGTGCTACAGAACAGGAAGTTGGTGAGATAAATAAACGAGCATTTACAGAGTGTATTTTTATTTTTAATAAAAATAACAATGAAGCTTCTATAAGTTAAAACTATAAAGAGTTTGGACTTACATTAGCGTAACAACAGTCCTAATAACACCTAATATGAAAACGGAAAAAAGCATTCGCCATTTATTGTTATCAGTTTGTAGATTTTTAGTGAAGTATTCATAGTTTAATTAGTAAATTCTTGTTGTTGGTGAAATTAGTAAATTAAAAGGTATTTAAACTAATCTGGTACAATATACTGTTGCTGTTCCTACAACATAACATTATATTTTTATTTGCAGGTCATGACAATTGGAGGTTATATGAATATATCGTACGTCACTTTATTGCTTCTCTAAGTCCTGATTGCACTTACCTTCATACTGTGATTAACTTCAAACTTGCTGAAGAATCATTTTCGTGCACAGGGAACTCACCCCTCAAACCTGGGTTTACTGAGGTGTGTAATGTTGTAATTGTCGGTAATTATAAATTGAAATGATAACACACGCCAGTAGCTAGGAAATTTATACAGAATATAAATAAGTAGCTGGGAAATTTAAATGTAATAAAAATAAGTAGCTAGGAAGTTCATTTAGAAAATAAATAAATAAATAGTTAGTAATTTTCTACTAGTAAATTACTAAATTTATCTAGCATGGTAGGCAGCAGGGCTGCATTTTTTATGTGTATATATCCCGCACAAACTGCACGTCCAACCTAATGCAAAGATTTCACAACTTTAAGGGCATCATATGCACGTTGGTAGATAATCCAATTGTTTCAAAATGTACTGATATGTTTTATAAATTAATATATTTTACTTTTTTGGGTAGGGGAAATAACAAATCTTTCATGTTACGGTTTACATACATTCCTGTACAGGTTATTACCATAATTGGCTGTTTCTAACTGTTTTTAAGTATTTCCTTTTCTCTATAATATAGGGTTGTTAATTTCACCATAACGCAGGTGATGCCGTGGCAATCCATAAACGACCAACAAACATTACCCACCCTTACTGTGGGGGGCAAGTGTGAGGTGGAAAAAACAAATTTACTTGAACGTAAAACTTCTCCCCCTGATTACTTGACAGAAAGTGAGTTAATCACGCTAATGGAGAAGCATGGGATAGGAACAGATGCCAGCATCCCAACACATATAAATAACATTGGGCAACGGAATTATGTAACTGTTATTTCAGGACGAAAACTACAACCTACTAACTTGGGTATGTTTTTTTATGTTTTGCTGGTTAAATGTATTCAATGAACATACACTGTACTGAAAAAAAGAATAAATGTAAACGTTTCATTCATACTTACACGCCATGCCAACCACATTTTTACAACATGGGTGTATTCTTTTACACACCTCATGCCTGCTAATGCGGTACAAAATAGGTAACTCTTATTTTTCAATTTTTATTTCATTTTTCTTATTACATATTAGACAATTGAGACAAACGATAAGGGACCGCTAGATTGAAGCAATTGCTGTTACGTGTCTTGCCAAAGATACATATGGGTTATTGGCATTATAACATGTGTGTCTTATTTTCATACACTTATTATTGACTCTTTTTTTTGTATAAATCCAAAACCAAATAAATTAACTTTTATTACCTTAATATCTTATTCTGATTGCCTACAATAGGTTACACTTATATTACAGCTTCATTAGCCATATTATGTTTAATTTTTATATAAAAATTATATTATGTTCATTTTATCCTTCAGGTATTATGTTAGTTCATGGCTACAAGAAAATTGATCCTGATCTGGCGCTGCCAACCATGCGTTCTGCTGTGGAAAAACAACTCAACCTAATTGCATTGGGTAATACTGATATAGTAGGGTGGGGGAAGATGGGACACCTTGAGCACATAATATCCAAATATCCTGATCGTGTTTTAAACAATTAACAACGGTCTATGGAAGTTGTGGGCATACGGTTTAATAATTCTTTAAGTGTTTTTTGTTTACCACCAAATGGGACGAGAAAGTAGAATGTCCCTTTTTCCCATCTTCCCCTTCTTTACTATTATATATATATATATATATTTAATTTTAATTATAAAACTTACAGGTAAAGCAAAGTACACAGATGTTTTGAAACATGCTGTGACAATATTCCAACAGAAATTTCACTACTTTGTTGCTCACGTTACAAGCATGGATTCATTATTTGAAGTCACATTTACACCACTTTCTGAAAGTGGTAAGCCTATGTCTCGGTAAGATGGTGAATATTCATTTTTTTCATTATCGGCAATGACAATAGTTTTCAGTATAAAAATAAACTTTCAGCCACTGGTTCTGTAGGGATGAGTTATAGATTTAATTTAGTACATTTGGTAGAATTAAAAGCTATTTAAAAAAGAAAGTCTCAAAGGCTTAAACCTCCATTCAAAAACCATAGTTCTAGTTATATATATCATTATGGAGGCTCAATACTCAATGCTGTTACCATTGTGGGTGAATATGTCTTTTGGAAGACACACTAACAGTCAGGGGTTACTAATGGGTTGTTTAAATTCTCAGCCATACAAAAAGTTACGTACATTGTAGGTCGTATGTATCTGGGTAGAAGGTGTATAAAATAGACAACGCTTCTTTTACCAATGTTGTTGTTATACTGTACAAGAATAAATAAGTACAAATAATATATTAGTGGCTCATCTGGTATAAAAACTTAGTGTATTTCCAACGTTTCGTCTGCCATACAGCGAGACTTCATCAGGGAATGAAACGCAACAGTTACAACAAGCGTACCATCATTCTTTTAATACACTATATTTCAGTTGTGGCAAATGTAGAAGGTTTATGAAATACATCTCCGCTGCCCCACCAAGGCTATACTGTAATACATGTGATGAAACTTACGACCTACCACCAAAAACCAACGTCAAATTATACAAAGAACTTAAATGTCCTTTGGATGAATTTGAACTGCTAGTGTGCTCAACAGGTATAACATTTTTTACAATTGTTTTGTTTTAGTTAGTTTGTATATTTATTATTTTTTTGGATATTTTTATTGTGTTCAAATATTGCTTATGTTAGGTAATTCAACTGAGCATGAGGTGTAGAAATTTTAAGGTTACCCCACCATGTTGGGTTAACTATGTAACATTGTTTTAATCATTACATTCTTGTCACATGTTATTTATTTTAGGTAATGTTGTCTCATGTTATTCATCAACAAAATTGGCTGTGAGATATATAAAATGGGTCACCCTAGTTTTAATTATAACTGTGTGAGAATAAGTAAATAAAATTCATTCATACTCATTCACGGGTACTGTAATATTTTAGCCAATATTAAGCTGCAAATGTTTAAAATTCGCTTAGGTTCATTTAACCATCATAAGAACCTATCTAGTGAAAAAAAAAGAGTCCACTAGTTGAATAGCTTGCTCTAGTTACCTAAACAGTAATGTTTTATTACCATTTACGTTACAGGCACCAATGGTAAAACATACACATTATGCCCATACTGTTATAACCACCCACCATTTCGCGATATGAAGAAGGCATCTGGTTGTAACTCGTGCACACACCCGGGTTGTGAGCATTCACTTTCCTCGTTAGGCGTTTCTCCATGCATGACATGCGAAACCGGTATATTGGTCCTTGACCCTACCTCGAGTCCAAAGTGGAAACTCGCATGTAATGATAACAGATGTCCTACTGTGGTGACACTCTTTCAGCATGCACATAGGGTAAGATTGATGTATATTCAAGGTAAATTCATTTTTAGATAATAGTCTGGTTAGTATAAATCATTCAATGCTATGGTATAGGTTGTGGCTTAATGAGAAATTGTTTTTCTAGATAGGTGTCACTGAAGAAACATGTGAAAAGTGTAGTGCATATGAACTTGCTGTTGATTTTCACAAAGACAAAACACCCCTGGAAAATAAAGAAACTAAACATAAGGGTAAGAAACCAATACTTTCTGATCAAATCTATGTATTATTGCTTTTAAAATGTTTTTTTATTTATGTTAAGTTAGCACCTTTATCAGTTGTCATCAGCTTTTAAGTGGCATTTACCTATAACAAAGCTATGTAACCCTTTGCAAAAAAAACACATTGCAATTTAAAATTTGTTTTTCAAGTAACAGTCGTTACATATATTGTAACTTAATGCAGTTTCTCAAATATCTTTGTGATTTTTGCACCTCACTTTCACAACCTGTAATCTAAACATTAACTCTCTTTCTTTTAGGTTGTATATTTTGCGACCAAATTTTCTCGAGTCTTATTAAGTTGAAACATGCAAGGCTAGCAGTGAAGAGGAGACCGGCATCAAGAGGAAGGGGAAGGGGGAGAGGGAGGGGGAAGAAGCCACCCAAAGATAAAATGTCTCAACTCGCTGCATATTTTGTATGATTTATTCAGCAATAAAATATTTCATGAAATTGATTTTGTTCGAGTTAACTTTCTTCTTCACATTTGGTTGTTATAATGACACAGAAAAAACATTCCTTCAAAATCTAGTTTATTTGCACTTTTTATCGAGCTAACTTTCTTCTTCGCATTTGGTTGTTACAAAGACACAGAACAAAAAAACATTCCTTTAAAATCTAGTTTATTTACACTTTTTATCTAGAATTCACCAAGTAGACATAGTGCTCACAGTTCTTCTTTATCTTTTTGTTCGGTTGAATCGAAGGTTAGTGATGCACTGTTTATACAATACCGAAGACTTGTAGGTTCAGGGCCGTCTTTAAACACATGTCCTAAGTGGGATTTGCACTGAAAAGAATTCGTTCAAGGTAAAGTTTTTTAAAGATAAGCTCCTGCGTCAATATATGGCTTACTGCCTTACTTTATTGCACACTACTTCAGTTCTGAGACGGCCCTCACGGTCGTCTTGCTTTTCTTCAATTGACGATTTGTGCGTTGTGTCATAAAACGACGGCCATCCTGACCCCGAATTATATTTTTGATCTGAACTGAAAAAGGTTAAGGTGTTTTTGTTTGCTGCTTAAATCTTTTTTAAGACCAACTCACTGAAACAATGTTGTTCCACATACAACGCACTTGTAAGCACCCGTTCCCTTATGGTCGTTAAATTCGCCCGTAAACGGTCTGAAATAAACTTGCGATTTGTCAGCATTCAAGCGCTCATGCGAACAATACAAAAGCCACTGTAATCGACTTACTCTTCTGTGCCCCTCTCCTGTGTCACGTGATATTGCAGCGGCGTTAACCTGGCCTTTAACTCTTCATGTTTGTAAACTTCCTCAGATTTTGCCGTAATCACAATAAGGGCACTAAGCACAACAAAACTACTCATAAACGAATACATCACTTTGTCGTAGAAGCGACCTAACTCTACACAACGCCAACAATCTATTTTCGTAAAACAGCCGACCCGTTGCGAGTTAATATTTAAGCGCAACTGGCATCTGTTTGTAAATACCTAAAAGCAGCAACGTGTCTATAGCTGAACACAAACATATGCACACAAACATATATATGTGTGTTCTACTAGTTCCAATTCTTAATTTCACTCCAAGCATTATAAAACTCAATCGATAGCGCAAGAATATGAAATAGAAATAGCGAAAATATACTGCCACAAACTTGGTAAACAATGCCATTTCTCCTGTATAGCCTGGTATGGTAGTGAGACACCACAAGCTATACAACTCCATTCAAGCGTTTCCTGAACGCCAGCTTGCGTTACAGTAGTAACTTTCCAGGGTAGTTTGTATTGACCAAAACCATATTACTACAACTAAAACTGTACATTCGTAACATTAGATACCACTGGGCTAATCAGTTTAAGTTACATGTATTCGGCCCAGGCTTATTGTTGTAGGCGTATAGGCATCTACACCTCCCTTTGTAAAAAGGGTAAAAGGCATATAGTTCTGATACGGGCACTTTTGGGCACGGATGTACCCTTCGTATATAATTTCTTTTCTGTTTAAGCAGTTGTACCATTTTTGCGTTGTTGGTTTTCTCAAAATATAACTATAAAGCAGATTTTAAAATATAGCTGGAATCTCTTGTTTGGTCAACTAAAACTGTTGCATTATGGCTTTGCTTTTAACCCAAAGGTCATAGATTACATACAGGGTACCTCTGAGTCGGACACGAGGTGTGTGAAGCAGAACATCTGTTTTATAACGACGGTCGTTGTCCCACTAAGCGAGGGTAAACAATAAGTTTCATTCATTCGACCGCTATAGGGTTACGAGAAAACCCCTACTAAGCCCAAAAGCTATAGAAACAAAACCCTTATTAATGTTTTTTAACATTCAAGTTTGTAGTTTTGTTTTAAGCGCGTTCATGTAAATACAAAATGACTTGATCTCGTTCCATGAAGCAGCGTGAAGCGAATTGATGCATAGAAAAATTGATTAATGTGACCCTCGCGTACGGCAAGGAACCAACAGTCGTAACACGGGTGTTCTGGTACATTGTATAGTATGGGGTGGGGGAAGATGGTACACCTTTTCATTCTACTTTGTCGTCCCATTTGGTAGTAAACAAAGAACATTAAAAGAATTTTAAAACCGTATCCTAACGACTCTCATAGACCGCTGTTAAATGTTGAAAACACGATCAGGATATTTGGATTATGTGTTAAAGGTGTCCCAAGTTACCCCACAGTACTATACCTTGTGCTAACTTAAAAGTTACAATTTATGTAACTTTGCGGGTGATAGTTTAAGTACACAAATTGACATGCTTATTCAAATCGAATGTATTAATAATTTATTGGTTTAAACCCCATGTGTTTAAAATTGAATCTAACAAGTCGTTATTTGTCAATAACTGTTATAGCTGTGTCGCTGGCAATTTACTCATTAGAGCCATGTTATGGATCTAAACGTGTATACAAAATTTCACCGGACTAGATCCTAGTTTTATCCTTGCATTTATAGTGGGGTGGGGTAAGATAGGGCAAAGTTAGTAGATAGGGCATCATTCTCTTTTCTCGTCTAATATGCTAGCAAACAAAGAATATTTACAGAATAATATAACCGTATAGCCCCGTGGCTCTACAATAGTGTTGTTAAATGTTCAAAACACGATCAGGAAATATGGGATTTAGGTGCTAACGGTTCCCATCCTACCCCGCAGTTCTTTAAATGTTTCTTGGTATTTCTTTCCAGAAATCTTTTGATTTAACCAGTCGTCATCGCTGCGTAAAACAAAAAAAATACACTGCAGTGATTACGATTGCACTTTTTTTATTCTTGCACGGCACAAATCTATTACAGATTTTCATATAAATTTTCCGCCTGTAAAATAGTTAAACAAATTGTATATTATATACGAAAGCCCTGTAAACAACAAAACATAGGGCACAGGCATAATATGTAAGGTGTATGGAACATTACAACCATAAATATACATTTCGGTGACTGTATAAGCATACGGTCGAATAAATCTCATTCATAAATTAAAAGGTTTACTTACTAAAGCATTGTCTGTTCGGATTAGTGCAAACGAATCTGGTGCCTGTGTGGTAAATCCAATAACTGTAAATAGTATAATATATAAAAAAGCTCTGGTAAGGGTAATAAGGTTAATATTTAAAAAAGTTACCATGGAGTGACTGTGCTGAAACGAACAACAGGCACATCACAGCCAACAGTAAAACGACTTCCATTGCGATATTTTTGTATGCCTGCGTAAAATTCATTTATCCTCGTATTTGGCACACGTCGTTATAACGACTTTTTTATTCTATGACTTAATGCAAGTGAACAGCCTTACTGGCGCTAAACGAAGACTATATAGTGTTACGGGAAACAGCAAAATTGTCGATTTAAATTTTCAGATGTATTGTTCAAAATTTTCGGGGTAGTGTATATAGAGTCTCTTAGATACGAATGAGGCATGTTACATTACCAGATGTTACATTAGGCTTTGCGACAGTTTTGGTATAGTTATACACAGTATTGCTTTATTACTAAAGAAAGCAAACATTGTTTGTACATAGATTTCATTTCTTTGCTCCTCCTGATAAAATTTTGTGGTTAATATATATTGCTTGGTCATACAAGGCATTAGTATAGGGGGAAGATGGGACACCTTTAGCACATAATATCCAAATATCCTGATCGTGTTTTAAACAATTAACAACGGTCTATAGAAGTTGTGAGGATACGGTTTTATAATTCTTTGAATGTTATTAAACCTCGTGATCGTTGTCAGATCTTCACCTATTACATATATTTTTTTTAATATATATAGTAGGGTGGGGTAACTTACTTTATCCTCGCGTGGCCGAAAAACTACAGTCGTTATAACACGGGTGTTCTGTTTCATACGCGTGCCAGCTTACGAGTTTCCAAGTATATGTTACTTTGTGGGTGTTTTGGGGAAATTTTCATTTTTTTAAATATGTATTTAAATGTGTGTATTTCTTATGTAAACTACGTTTCTACGATTGTTTAGTATCGCTGTAATTTTTACAGCTCGAAAGAAACATCTTTTACTAGTGTATCAGTTTAACTGCAGTTTTTCCCTGTAAAATTATATAAGACCAACCTTTCTGTGACATGTCTTACGCCCGACATAGTTTGCAGAGTTGCAAATATATAGTATAGGGTGGGGGAAGATGGGACACCTTTAGCACATAATATCCAAATATCCTGATCGTGTTTTAAACAACTAATAACGGTCTATGGGAGTCGTGAGGTTTTACAACTATTTGAATGTTCTTTGTTTACTACCAAATGGGACGAGAAAATAGAGTAAAAAGGTGTGTTATCTATACCTTACTATAACTAAAATATCCGCAGCCCGTTCAAAAGTGGTTGGTTTTATTATTTTATTTTTTATTTGAAAAGCCATTTACAATGAAGGTTTAGCAGCAGTTGTAGCTAAATTCACCACCTACAGTGAAAACACACATAGTGGAACTGGTCTTCTGTAACTTGGATCAACGTCAAACATTCCATTGTGTGTCCTTGGAGGTCTAGTAGCAACATCCATCGCTAAACTGCTGCGAACAGGTTCGTTCCTGGGATGTCCCGGATACCACTCCACATAACCACTGCTCCCGTTGCGCATTCTCACCATGTTGTTCTGTGAGTAAAACTTCGTATAATTCAATACCTACTAATACGTGTCAGACTAGTTAAAAATCTTAGGTGTAGTAGGGTGGGGGAAGATGGGACACCTTTTTATTCTAATTTCCCGTCACATTTGGTAGTGAACAAAGAACACAAATAAGTATAAAACCTTATCCTCACGACTCCCATAGGCCGTTGTTAATTGTTTAAAACACGATCAGGATATTTAGATAATATGTGTTAAAGGTTCCCATCTTCCCCCAACCTACTATATAAAAAAATTTATATTGTTTATTACTAAAATACGATGACCGCCTGGTCGACCTGGAAAAAGTAACAACCTCATATGTAGAAGCCAGCCACACATCAACGAAGTCATAGTTCATGTCCACGTAGGAATTCCAGGCATTTTTCACGTAATTGTAGACAAGGTCGTACATTTCTTTACTTTCGATGTCAATCAGTTGACCGTCGTAGAAATGGCAAATATTTTCAGATTTTTGTTTTGTTGTTCCGTAGCCAGCTGTGTAGATCAGCTTTATACATCGACCGTGGTGAATCAATCCTGAGCATCTCGCTGTAAAAATAATTAATTACAGCATTGTACTTGTTTCTATTCCCCTTGTATACTTTTCACAAATCCGCAGTAGGATAATTCATACAGTAGGATGGGGGAAGATAGAACACTTTTTAACTATATTTTAACGTCCCATTTAGTAGTAAACAAAAAACATTCAAAGAAATATGAAACTATGTCCTCATGACTTTCATAGACCGTTGTTATTTGTTTAAAACACGATCAGGATATTTGGATAATATGTGCTAAAGGTGTCCCATCTTCCCCCACCCTACTATATAAACGTATTAACAATTACTTGTGTTCTGTCCGGCGCCGTAGTACAGTTTAATTAACCCAGAGGTAACGGGTTCAAGGCTCGTCATTGTTACCACTATAGGCGTGTGTAACCTTGGGCAAGACACTTAACGGCAATTGCTGCGATAACTAATGGGTTGTCCAAGTTACCAACTACACATAAAAAAAATAAAAAATCCACAAAAAAATAATCATCCAGCACAGAGTAACATACATGGTAACTCGTAAGCTGGCACGAGGTGTATGAACACCCGTTTTATAACGACTGTCGTTTTCCGGCAACGTGAGGATAAATTAAGTTACATTCATTTATGCTATCTTAACATACTCACTGTAGTTTTCGACCAATTGACGAACTTGTGTTTCAACTCTGTCCCAGTCGACTGCTGCTGGTGGACCTACTGGTCCAGGATTCCCAACCGTGCCAGTACGTCCCCTTTTTCCAGGTCGACCAGGCGGTCCTCGTATTCCTGTTGAGTTGTGCGGTGTATTGATATCTCTTGAATGAAAGACCTCATTGATAGATTTACAAACTAGATATTCAGCTGTTACAACAACTATTGATGAAGCTACGAGCAGCAAAAACACAAATGTAGAAGTTATCATTTTACCAGTGTAAGCCAATTCCTGCAACGGCTGCCGTTTTATACTCGAACATTTGCACTCTATTTCGTCTTATATGGTACCCGGTCAACCAAAAACAAGCAGTTGCAGAGGTATTTTTAGCTTGTTCCTAGTTGTTGTTTATGCGGTTCCACTTTCCTGATAAGTTAATGCGCCTTTTCATTGGTTCGCCAAAATGCGCGGGTGCGATAAGAAAGCAATAATGCTGACGCAAGCAAAGGGAGAAACGTTCCCATACTATAGAAATATATATAAAGCTATATTTACTTTGCTGGACTGATTTATTGTTCTGCCTAATCACGTGCCCGACCATGTTATAGTTCAATGCACTTTAATTTACCGACACTGTGGTAAACGTAGCCACAGCAGTTCTAGTATTCCATGGTTTACCGTTTATGTTCTTTCTTCCTTTCTGCAACGAGCAAGCTCTAGGTTTCATTGGTAGGATTAATGTTTCTCAAATAGATTATGTGGAAGAAAACATTTTAAATAATACCGATCGGCTACCTTTCATATACTAGAACATTTACACTCTCTTTCGTCCTATATGGTATAGGCCTACTGCGTATTTAAAAAACGAGCAATCGCAGAGGTATTTTACTCGTTTCTAGTTGTTTAGGCGGTTCCACTTTCCTTATAAGTTAATGCGCCGTTTTATTGTTCAACGAAGTGCGCGGTCGCGATGGGAAGCCTCGGTGTAACTGACGGAGGAAATGATGCAATACCAATAACCTATATCAAGCTCTTCAATTTGCAAGGGCTGTTTTCTTGCACTGTGTTTTCACCATCAAGTAATCAATCACTTCAGTATTTTATGGTTCAATGCATTTTAAATTACCAACGCTGTGATAATGCTACGTTTACCGTTTATTTAATTACGTTATTTCTTCATTTTTACTAAAAACAAGTGGCACTTGCTTTTATTAGTTGGGTTATTTTTTTATTTTTTTTTCATTTTAAATACTGTCAATGCAATGCCTAAAATTCGGTTTCATTTGCCTCATACATACATATATACGATGTGTGTAAAATAAAGAATTGATGCATTCTCGTGCTAAATGATTTGTTTCCAGGTTAACTTTTTCACACCCGACATGGTTTACAGAGTTAAAACTTTACCTAGGTTATCTCTAGGTTTTGCAAATTTGTCCAATAGCGGTTACTTTTTTATTGAAGCAGGTCCTTTACTGTTAATTGTTAACATCGTATATATTTACAGTAAAGGTTCATCATGAGGTGTAAGTATATTCACCAACTACAGTGGGAACTCACATAGTGGAACTGGTCTACTGTAACTTGGGTTTATGTTAAACATTCCAATACGTGTCCTTGTGGGTTTAATGGCAACAGTGGTAGCTAACACGTTGTGGCCAACATTGGAGGATGGATATCCTAAATACCAATTCACATAACCACTGCTCCCGTTGCGCATTCTCACCATGTTGTTCTGTGAGTAAAATATCGAATAATTCAATACCTACTGAAACTTATCTGGGTACTTCAAAGTCTAAGGTACTAGAAATATTATATTGTTCATTACTAAAACAAAGTAACAACCTCGTACGTAGAAGCCAGCCACACTTGAACGTAATCAAGGTTCACGTCCACGTAGGAATTCCAGGCATTTTTTACGTAGTTGTAGACAAGGTCGTACATTTCGTTACTTTTGATGTCAATCAGTTGACCGTTGTAAAAATGGCAAGTATTTTCCGATTCCTGTTTTGTAGTTCCGTAGCCAGCTGTGTAGATCAGCTTTATACATCGACCGTGGTAAATCAATCCTGAGCACCTCGCTGTAAAAATAGTTAATAAGCCCCGTACTTCATTGTATTTCTTATTTACTTTCTGCAAATTAATACAATAATTCACATAAACCAAAAAAACTATTTATATTCATTAGACACTCACTGTAGTTTTCGACCAATTGATGAATTTGTGTTTCAACTCTGTCCCAGTCGACTGCTGCTGGTGGACCTACTGGTCCAGGATTCCCAACCGTGCCAGTAGGTCCCCTTTTTCCAGGTCGACCAGGCGGTCCTCGTATTCCTGTTGAGTTGTGCGGTGTATTTATATCTCTTGAATAAAAGACCTCATTGATAGATTTACAAACTAGATATTCAGCTGTTGCAACAACTATTGATGAAGCTACGAGCAGCATTAATACAACTTTAAAAGTCATCGTTCAAGCTAAGGACTATAGTCACTAGAACATGTATTGCCTGAACTGAATCATCTCTTTTATAATGGAAAGAAGCTTTTTAAATTAACTTATACGGTAGTAGAAGATCGGGTCGTAAAATAGGTTGCCATATAAGGATCTTGTGGGCAACCTGTTTACGCTATGCAACTTTCCTTATAAGTTAACATGTTGATTTATATGTCAACCGTTATCGCCTACAGTCGTGCAGTTTATTTAATATAATGACGTAAGAGTTGTGAATCGTGTATGTAGTACGCTGTATAATATAAGTCAAACCTGTATAAGTCAGGAGCGATTGTCGGCCGATATGTCTGCCAACAAAGCATTTACACACAAATGTAAAATCGCCTGGCATTCCGTTCTGTTTTGCGGGAAGTTGGAAATTTCATTTAGTCGTTTGAACGTAAATATGCGATAAAAACAGAGGAAAATACCCAGGAAGTAATATAATTATGTTTAGCAAACATTGGCTTTTAAAAATAATTATGCCGAATTTGTCAAGTAATTGGTTAATGTTATATCTGCTATATATATATAGTTTGGTTTTATTTAACCTTTTTTCTACAAAGTAATTGTGTATTAAACACGCCTGTGCTACCTGTGTAATATTGAACTGTTTTATTTATTTTTGTTGAAGTTGGTCTTTAATAATTGCAAAACAACTTAACAAACGCTATTTTCAATAATTTCACGGTAAATTTATAAAATAATGTTTCTGCAACAAACTATATTCCTTTTTACATTCATATTTACTCGAAAATTATCTCCAAGGTTTAATTTACAGCGAAACAGTTCACGCGAAAATTGTTACTTTTCGCGCCAAAGCCGTTCATCGCTAGCGATCACCGGCAGAGTAGAAACTGTTTCTAATCGATTTTCTGTCCCTCGTATCGCTAGCGATGAAGGAAGTGACGTCAGAAAATCGCAAGACTCTCTCGAATCGCCAGCCATTGGCGCTGGTGTGAACCCTCTTTTCCCAAATATGCTCAGAACTAAAAAAGCTACATCTACGTTGTATGTGAATAAGAAAGAAACCGCTTTTAAATAGGACTATACAGCGACGTATATTGCCATATAGATCCACTTTCATTTAACAATATTTTCGTTGCGCACGTTGCCATTTATAAAGGGTAGGCTCTCTTGCTTTAACAATTTGTAATGTGTCTATGAAATGTAGTTCTAACAGGTGGAATTCCCCCGAGTAGAATAAAAACCAACGAGAAATAATAAAATATGACAAACGTGTCATACTGTACTCGTATAATGAATTTTAAAATAAGAGTTTTGTTATTTAGTAGTAACATCATTTTTGCGATACTTTAATAAGTCTTTCGTGTTCAGCAGAGTCCGTATATAAACATGTTTTCAGGAAATGATAGTACAATTTTATTTCAGTAATGAAGCGAACAACGTTTACGAAAAAGTCTGGTAAAGGTGCAAGTGGTGTTGTAATCCCAGGTACTCATCCATCTCTACACAATGGTTTGCTCCTTGTTTCAACCGGGATACCTTCATTGGATGTTGTTCTTGGTGGAGGATTGCCAGTTGGAAGCATTATGATGGTTGAAGAAGATCTGTTCGGAAGATTTTCCAAAATTATTCTGAAGTAAGCACTTTTTTACCTGGTCGATTATTGAAAGTTTGAATTTTGTGTGAAAGTTAATATTTTAATGTAACTTTTTTGCAGGGATTTTGTCTTAAAAAGATTATTTCGTGTGGTCATGCGGGAATTATTAATTTTTAATGTTACGCTTATTTCATAATGTTTTATTTTGCAGTATTGATAATCACTGATTTATGCACACATTTTCTTGCATATAAATAAAAATGCGTAATTTTTGGAAATTCAAAGGTATAAATTCTCCATGGTAATTTTTTTCCATTACAAAGAAATTACCTAGGCCTAATGCTAGTGCAAAATCTATGTTAAATTGAGAGGCAATATTTTTTAGGTATTACCTTGCTGAAGGCGTCATGTGCAATCACTCACTTTTTGTGGCCTCGTTTGAAGACAAAAACGAAGAAATTTTGACACAGTTGCCAAAACCTGTAACCAAAGATATCTTGACTGGTTCTAAAACAGATGACATGAAGATTGCTTTCAGATATCGTGATCTTTCTACTGCTACAAACTCTCTGGATGCTCCACCCAAATATGGTCATTACTATGACATCAGCAGAACTATGGATAAAATAGATTACGAACATTGTGGGATCACAACTTTGAATTTAAACAAACTTATTAGAGAAGATACTGTGGTTCCAGTATCTACCATGCTTAGGTGTGTAGGCTGAAACCCAGACTAAAAAGTTTTATTTTCCTACAAAGGATTTTTTAATATTTCATATAGATTTTAACTCATATTTAATAAGGTTAAATTTATTAATGTTGACTGTTAGTGCACTCTGCATAGGTTTTTCTTGTTATTTTTCTGAAATGGTAAAGTTTTGTCAAAGTTGGTACTTTGACTACTTTCACATATAAATTTGTACTTTCTTTCTATTTCAGAATTACACAATTTAGAAAAAATAAATAAAACTGTAATGTAATATTTCCCATTATTATTTTCAGGTCAACATTAAACAAACTGAATACAATTGCATCCGACATCCAACACACTGCACCAAAGTCTATTGTTGCAAAGACAAAACTAAACATCATCAGAGCAGCGATTCCCGGTCTCGGTTCACCACTGTGGTGTGAAAACACTGAGGATAATGTATCTAGTATTGCAAGGTTCCTGCATGCACTTAGAGCATTAGCTCGTAACTCACTTATGACATGCGTGGTTACTGTCCCAACACACTTGTACACACCACACCAAGTAAATGTCATAAGGCATATGGTTGACTGTTCAATTGAACTGGAGTCGTTTTCTAAAGAAAAGACGAACCCTGTGTTCAGTCAGTTTCATGGTAATTGATTATTGAATGAAATTTTATAACAGTTATTTATATAAATACCCAAATTAAAATAAAGCTTTTAATTGAATGTTTATTTACTCATTATTTATATTTAAGCCCTTTATTTACTTATTATTTAAATTCAATACCTTAACGATTTAAAATATAATATTATGGGTGAAGGTCTTATAAGAGTTTAAAATAGTTTTTACTTCAAATTTTCAATTTTAAATAAATAGTAGCTCAAACGAATGTATGTATTGCTTTACCTATATATCATAAAATATATCACTTTTTCAAAATGACACATTTAACTCATTCCTGTTTTAGGTTTGATTCGTTTGAAGAAGCTTCCATGTTTAAACTCGCTTGTTCCTTTCATTCCTCAATCTCTTGACCTTGGTTTTGAACTCAAGAAAACAAAGTTTCAGATTAAATGTTTACACCTGCCTCCTGACATGTCAGATGGTGCAGCTGAAAGTGATGGTAAAACGCAAAAGTCACCCTGCGATTCAAACACTCTGCACAGAAAATTGGACTTTTAATCTGCTACAGACATTTGTATTGACGCAAAAATACAGTGACATTACGAAAAAAATAAAAACCGCAGTGTTAAGTGCTTCACATGTTAGGGTATTGTTCTTCATCATGTGGTTTCGTCTGGTCAAGATATTCTGATATAGGCTTGCTAAATGCCGTGTTCTTTTTGAAAGGTGTATCTCTTGTCTTTACTTGTGAAACACCCTACAAAATTAAGAAATATTTAAAATAGGTATATTTGGCAATTCCCATGGATAGTCAATATCACGCACGTTTAATGGATATTTGAACTTAAACCAGCAAATCATTAGTGGAATTTTGGAAATCATAAATATTAGGCGAGTACTTCATTGCAAAATAGATCAATTTGAAAAAGCAACTATATAAATTCTGAACTAATAATACACAATTTTGTTTTTTCTGTGCAATATTTTTGAATTTGTACGCAGCTGAAAGCTCATATAAATCAAAATATCGGGAAAAATGATTGTATTAGCTAGACAGCACCAACTAATTCATTTTTTTTTTTTCAGTAAGCCAATAAACCATGAAGCAATAAGGCAAAGTAAGTTTTTAATGAAATAGCAAGGCAATAGACTTACATGTATTTTGTTTGTGTGCGTTGACCAGTAAGTTACGCACTGATCAGTGTTCACATTGTGGTCCTGTAGAATTAACCCAATATTAGACTATTAGTTGGAATGAGAACCATTTAAGCTTTTTTACCATAGGGTTAAAATGGGTTTAATGAAACTGCAAGTTAATTTAGATAACAAAAAAATAAATTTATTGTAATCTGGGATTCGGTATTGGAACACTATTAGGTAAACTTTATCTCTATTTTTGTCGTTGTGTACTATTAACATGCATTTTTAATTGAATAAGGATCTGGATGGCAAATCTGTGTTATATTTTTTACAAAACTTTTTTTAAATAAAAATAGATTTACCTTTGTTGGGGGAGGTACTGTAGATTTGAAATCAGGTTTGTCGAAATCTTGTTGTTTTATTGTAACATACTCCATAGGTGGTGGGGGTGGGTTGAATTCTCTGTGTGTTTCCTCTCTAGTCAAATACAAAACATGTTTTTAACTCATTATTTTGGCAGGCCTGGACATCTTTCTTAAGTGAATGTAACTTATTTTACCCCATGTGTCTGTATATATCTTACTTTATCCTTGTGTGGCCTGAAGACGACAGTTGTTATAACAGAGGTGTTGTTTCATACACCTCGTATCAGCTTATGAGCTACCATGTATGTTATTTTGTGGGTGATTATTTTTGGGGGGATCAACGAGAAGCCTTGAACCCATTACCTCTGGGTTAGAGACAAGAACCAGACTAATGTGGCGGAGCAATGACAGTTCATTTAAAACGGGTGTTTTGTTTTATACACCTAGAGCCTGCTTGCGAGCTACCGTGTATGTAACATTCTGGTTGAAGTGGGTTTTTTAATCAACTTTATTTAGACAATTAAATTTAATTCACCCGGTTAAAAACATTGAACCCAGTGACTTTGAACCCAGTGACCGCAGTTTATCTTTGCACTATAAGTACTACTATGTTAATGTGCTTGTATTTAAAACCATTAGCATGTAATATTCACACATTAAATTTCACATGTAATTACTTCTAAGCACACACCAGGTGTATGAAAAAAGACACACACAGTATAGCAGCGAATATTAACCTGCCATTTAAAAATAAAACTTTACATTCATCTTACCCAACTTTATTGTAGAGCATTCTTTCTATCATCTCTTCCTTCTTTCCACGAGTTCGAACTTCAGGAAACTTTGGTTTTTGATAAGATTCTCTCACAGTGGTGAGCTTTTCAGCGTTTGCATCAAGACTAAGTGTGAGTAAACCTTTGTGGCCGTGCCTATGAAGTTGTGCACTGCTCGTGCATTCAGAGTTCACATCTGTTGGCTCAAGAGAAGCAGTTGCTCTCTGAATGAATGGCATTTATTTATCTTTGTGTGACAGGCCAATAATGGTCATTATAACATAGGTGGCCTCTATTTCATACACTTAGTTTTCACCGTAAGTTACCATAAGTGTATCTTTGTCAAGACAGGAGTAATTTTTAATAGCATTTTAAATCTAAGCATGAAAACTTTAATTTAGACAGTTTATTGCCGACAACTTAGTTTAAGCAATAAGCCACAAAGCATTTTAGAATGTAGGGGATGCAGGAATAAATTAGATTCTTTTAAAACAAATTCGATCCCAATGTTTACAATTACAAAGATCCGGCACTCCAGGTCTTGTGTCTATGGTTAAGTGAACTGACTATTACATGGAGCTGGAGGGTAATGCTGCCGCTGGTGACCAGTGAAAATTTTGGTCTCAACATGTTCCTTACGTCTCCCTGATACTTGCTGTATAACTTTTTAAAAAACTTGGGAATTCGTATTGAATAATTACTTTAAAAATGCACGAAAACATGCTGAGTCACTGGAACTTGCGCGACTTTGATTTATACTTTACAGATTACTTAAAACGTAATAATCTAACCTTTGTTTAAATCATAATGTGTAAAAAAATACAGTGACACAGCACGATTTCGCGCACTTTCAAAGTTAGTTTTCGATAAGATCGCCTATTATTCGCCCAAGAACTTTTTAAATTATATCAGAGAGACATAACGAACATTTTGAAACCAAAATTTTTACTGGTCACCAGCGGCACACCCAAACAAGTAGTCAAATCAAGCATTGAACTGGTTATGGTTTGGATTAACAGTATGATTCTTTGTTCTTAAAAAAATGACCTAGCCTAACTATGCATGTTATCCACGTTTTTGGCACAGTAATTAACAAAGACATAAGTAGAAATAACAAATCTTAAGTATATTACATATACATTTAGTCATTTACAGTCCCTAATTAAAACGAAATTCTTACCTCTTCCACCCAGTTTTCCAACAAACATTTTCCACCCGAATTGTTGAATCGAATTTCATTCCTACCTTCAAACAAACTCATTTTATTTTATTTTAGTGGACTTTACAGTGGCAACAAACTTCGATTTCGCTTTTCTATCGTCATGGTAACCCCGATGATTAAATATCTAAATAGGTGGCGCCACTGCCCGTTTTAGTTGGCAAATATTAGGGGGTGACCTGTCGTTAATATCATTGTGTCGACTAAATAATAAATTTGACGAAAAACTGTTGTTCCTGTATGAATTAATGAACAGAAATAATTTAACAATAATATCTTTAATATGTGGCCAATCCATGTGTGGCGATTGAGCGTGTTTCGAGCGCAGATATATATTATAGTTTTCCAAATTAACTTAATGCATAAATATCGAATATTAAACAGTCGTGTTGCGTAACTATTCCATCTGGCGTAACTGTGTTTATGATTGAGCGACACATCTTTCGTTTTTCCATCAAGGCAGGAAACTATCTGCCCAGTTCGGCGAACAGACGCCACTTTTCAGTGTGAAACGTTCTTTCCTGTTACTGCTTTCGCACATGTGTTTCATGCTATAAAAGCCCTCCTATTTTCTGTGTTGGGTTGGGCAGTAGGAGCTCTCTTACACTCTTGCTGTCCTCACGTTTCTCTCTAGCCTTATGCCACTCGTTTGTCCGCTAATTGTCGACCTAGCGTTATGGAGCCGTTTAGTTGAGATGGGTGCAAGCGTGAACGGATCCACTGCAACCCCGGCCACGGTGCGTTGAGATGGGCGCGACTGTTAAACCCTACATTACCGCACCCCCTACACATGCATAGACATACAATTAATCAATATGATTTCATTAGCGGTAAACGCGATGTTTACATTTCATGATGCAAGTGCACCGGTCGCTTCGCGACTTATTGCTCTTTGCACATTATGTGACGTAAACCGATGAAGCTCACGTCAAACCACACTAATACCGGAACACACCGCAGCACGTATGTCAATGATTAGCTAGGTTGGTCGCTTAAGTAAGCATTGACTTCTAAAACAGTTTACACCGTGCTAGAAATAGGAGTGTTCTGCGGTGTCGAGACGTACGCACATAGCAGTAATTCCAATCAGTACAGTGGCTATTTGCTTTAAATAATAACGTGTTTTTTTATAAACACACATTTTTAGAGTGATGGCTGTATTACAAGCAGCTTATCGCAGTTTAAGAAGAAATTTCTGTTCAACAAAAACAGTCACTTCATTTATCAATGGGAACAGATTATTTTCAGGTATATGTAACGGTAATGGAAACTATATATTCGCAGCCATGCATAACAGGCTACGTGTAAGGCCTCTTCCATTCCTAATGAACGTTGTGCCTACAGTTATATAGTTATGAATGCTTCAATATAAATTACGGCATAATAATGGCTACAATACTGTTTCCGTGGTCACTGCATTACAGGTTAGCTTATCGTTTAGCAAACCAGTTTAATACATATAATTCAATGTGACTTTATTGCAGACAATGCTACAGTAACCCAGGATAAGCTGTTCACTCCTGGCCCACTCAACGTCAGCATGCGCGTAAAGAAAGCTATGCTGCGTGATGTAGGAACCAGGCACAGCGAATTTGTTAATATTGTAAGGTATATACCATCGTGCATAATTATATGGTGTATAAAATAATACCTTAGTTTTTTTTATATAATTTTGTTTTGGCAGAAACAAATTCCACCATTAAAGTTATAATATGTTGGGGTAAAACGGTGTACGTTTATATCGTCACATTTGGTAGGGACCAGTGATAAGTTTCCTTTTGGACTTATAGGTATACTAATGGTATCTAATATATTACCCCACAAAATGGGTTAGGGAAACACTTATTGAATACCATAAGTGTACCAGCAATGCAATTGCAATCATTATTTAAGTCAAATGGTATTCTGGTAAACATCATATTTGTTTATAGATCTATTCGGCAGTCGTTATTGGAGGTTGCTGGTGCAAATACAGATGAATTCACGACAGTACCCGTTCAAGGTAGCGGAACATATGCCGTCGAGGCAACGGTAGCTACAGCATTTTCAAATATCCCGGGAAAGGTAGAATGTTTGATGTTGTCTATATTGTAACGGAGTGGGGTGAGATGGTCCATGTTTGCTTTAACGTCCGATTTTGATAGTAAACAAAGAATATACTTACATAATCATATATATAAACCTTATACCCTTATACTTTTCTAAAAAAAGAGCGTTGTTTTTTGTTAAAAACAAAAAATAAAGTATGAGATATTATAATAGATTTGTCATCCAGGTGCTTATTCTTGAGAACGGTTCTTATGGCAAGCGCATCGCGAGCATTTGCTCAAAATGGGGAGTTCAGACTGAGATAATTACATTCCCGGAAACGGAAATGGTGGATCCGTCTGTGGTGGATAATATTTTGTCTCTTCGTAAAAACGTTATAGGAGTTGCAATGGTTCACTGTGAAACGTCAACTGGGGTGATTAATCCAATAGAAGAAGTCGGCGAAGTTGTGAAAAGAAGATTACCAGGTATCCTATGTATCATAATTATATATTATATTGGGGAACAATAAACAAACAAGCGTTATAGTCTCAAACTATATATTTGTGATTTGTATTTTCCTGTTTTTCGCAAATTCACAGTATTTGTTTTAATTTATAAAATAGCCTGTAGTACTGTTTTGTGCTTCCATTTTTCTCTACATGCCAAATGCATTATGATGTTTATGTATATAAGGGTGGGGTAATACGGGACACCTCTAGCACATAATATTCAAATATCCTGATCCTGTTTTACACAATTAACAATGGTATATGTGAGTCGTATGGATATGGTTTTATAACTCTTTGAATGTTCTCTGTTTACTATACCAAATGGGACGAGAAAATAGAATGAAAGGGCTTTTTGATATTAAAGGCTTGATTTTAAAGCCAAGCAGTGTCAATGCTTCATATTATAAATGTTTAAAATTAGCATACCGAATATAATTTTGTTTTTAAATTTAGATTCAACCTTTTTCGTTGATGCTATGAGCAGTTTCGGGGCTATTCCTTTGTTAATGACAAACATAGACTTTATGGTAAGCAGCGCAAATAAATGTCTTCAAGGAGTACCTGGGTTTTCCTACGTAATCGCAAAGAAATCAAAACTAAACAAGTAGGTAGTATAGATAGAGATTGCTCTAAAAAACTATCACTTTCATAATGTGGATGTACGTAATTGAGTCTATATAGTGTATTGGTAAAACCCTATCATCACATATGCTTGTGAAGAAATTAAAAAAAAACTGTATAAATGTATGTCCTTCTATCTTTATATTCCTTAATTTTGAATCCAGTTTTTAAAAGCAACCTGTAAACCATTCAAATTTAGACTAAATGGAAACTGTCGATCCCTTGTTCTCGATCTTGCTGCACAAGTCGATGTACTGGATAATACCGGCCAATTCCGGTTCACTCCACCAACTCATGCGATGCTTGCGTTCAAGGAGGCACTGACTGAGTTTCATGAAGAAGGTGGCGTTCTTGGTCGATCGAAACGGTATAATGTTTCTGCTTGTGATTCTATAGTATAATTTGCACATCATTATTGCGAACTGATCATATTCAAACTCTTTAACTAGCGGACCATGGCCAGTATATTTTGTTGGAGGTTGAAAAAGAAATTAGTGACTATATGGCCCATAACCTTGCAACCTTGCAACTATATAAAACGTCTTTTTAAAGTCTTGTCCGAAAGTTCAAGCCGGGCTTTCGTATTATATAATGGTTGGTCCACATATGTTCATTTAACACCCTCACAGGTGTACTACTATACTAAAACTATTTTAAAACCACTAGAAATTCGATTCGCCATCTTAAATGCGTTCTACAGGTACTCGGAGAATGCATCCATTATCAGATCTGGTATGGAAAGCATGGGCTTTAAAACTCTCTTAGACCACGACTTACATCCGCAAAGTTACATTATAACATCGTTTTACTATCCAGCCACCTCAAAGTTTGTGTTTGAAAATTTCTATGAAAAGCTTAGCCGTACAGGTAGGATTTGCAATAAATCCTTATATTCAAGACCCCACCAGTTAAGAAGCAGTTTGCACCTAAATCCCGTATATTCGGATCATGTTTTAAACAACTAATAAAGTTTTAAAGTCGTGGGTGACAGTTATATAATTCGGAAAATATTTTTGTTTGGTACCAAATGGGACACAAAATAAGAATTAAAGCATGTCTCATCTCACCCAACCCCACTACATATTGTTACAGGTCATGTGATATACCCTGGACAAGTATCAACGGCAAAGTGTTTTCGCATTGGTACGATTGGCCATTTGTATCCAGACGACATGCAGTCGCTGATTGCTGCTATTCGGAAGTTTGTCATGATATAGAAGTTTGAAACGAATAAAAAAATAAAAATAAGTGATTTAATACAGCACATCCGTATGTAATACTGTTACTGTTCTGCACGACACTAATTGCCAGATTCAAAAGCTGTAGTGTCTGTCGGTAAAGGCCTCCTATAGCTGCAAATTATCCGCTAGGTTTCTGATGAGCTGAATAGTGTAATGTTGTCTATACATCGGATGGGCTCGCCTTGGTCAATCGAAAGATGTAAGTATGACCAGGGTACGACAAACCGCATGGATTAGAAATAAAAGGCAATGTGTTTAGCGCGGTTACCTTGTAACTGGCGGATAGAAAGTTTGAAACTAACTTTGATTTCATTGGTTAAAGAGGGTGGTGGCTTCAAGGGCAAGGAACCACATGTAATCGGTCACAAGTTGGTGGTCCGGAGGCGTACATAAAAAGACTTATATTTGAACAGTTTTCATGCATGGTAGCTCGACAGGCGCAGTCTTGAACTCGTTTGATATGAAACCCACAGTTTGGTAGCTCGTTGTGTATGAAATATAAACTCATCGCATCCGCCTATGGTGTTTAAAATCAAAGTGATTGGTTTTAATCTCTTTGGTAAAATGATATTTGTGTTATACCAGTCACGCCAAGCCATAATGTTACCGATATGTCAATTAAACCCCATTACTTTTGTCAGCTGTATAAGGACGGACGACGATGGAGCACAAATACAAAAAATATTCGTTTACTTTAATTCGATATACAAAAATGTGATTAAGTGTTTTTGTTTTTGCAATGCTTTGAAATTAAAAAAAAAACTCTTTAAAAAAACTTTTTTATTATAGTATTTCTATGGCCTTAGTAAAAACAAATTGCGCATTTTGCAATTCAGTGATAAAGTTCATTCATTGCACAAACAGAACGTAGTAGGGTTGTTTACTTGTCAAAGCTAATAAAAATGCAGCGTACGTCCATTGCTGCAACTATTGCCATTGCAATAGCTCAATCATGCTTTAAAAATTAGACTACTGACCCACTAAACTAGCAACGTCAAAACTAAGGTATTTCAGTAACAGTAAGTGCTGTTCTTTTTAGTTCAAAGCAACTTTTTTTACGTTTAAACTTTTTTCTACTTTGAATTTTAGATAACAGCTTTTATAAATAGAAAGCTCATAAAGTTAATAAGGTGTAGCCTTAACAATTCTTTATTTGTATAAAAAGTGTTTATACTAGATAGCGGATACATATATAAAAGGATCATTGTCAATATTTTAAATATTTAAGTTACAAATGTTATTTACCTATAGTTAATAAGTATCATAACTGTACACTTGCTTTCGGTAAACCAACACTATCTATAATATGTGACATATTTAATCTTGCAGGAGACTATTGTTTCTGTATTAATACTAAAAATTTTCTTTAAAAACATAAAAATTGGGCTTTAATGACATATATATACATTTTTCACTATCAGGGACTTTTCGCTATTTAGTCAATCCAAAGATATTCTGATTTTTAAGTGTAAAATTGACAGGTTTAGAATGTGTGTCAATTTTAAACAAATTACATATGGTATAGCAGCACTGTTAAAGAATTGAAATTATTTTCATTTCACAATGTTGCTTTAGCTACAATTTTTGACATAGTGTATACGTATTACAATACCATTAGTTCATCAGACATTAAATAAACATTTTCCAGTGTGTAATGTAAGTCATGTTAAGGCTTGTGGATCTGACTATTGAAAACACTTCGGAACGAATATAGATGGGTGTAATAGTATAAAATTATCTACTGTATAAGTATATGCACTCCAACACAGTATCAGCCTTATATTATCAGACATAGTGCCTCCCTTTATGTGCATTAATAGTGATAAGAAGGTCAATGCTAACACCCTGTACATGACTCATTCTATCATCAATGCTCTCGGTTGTAAAGCTTTTATGTCTTTTATTTGAAATCACATTTTCATTTATGTCTGAAAGGTTTATTATGCGGTATTACTTGTCTCGGCACAAAACCTTTTTTAATGATTTATCAAGTCGGTGGCATTGAAAACAGTCAGTTAAATATTTACTCAGTAACCTTGATAATACTCGGCAAGTATGAGGTAGTGTAACAAGCATTGTGCGCTGTCAAATAAACTCAGATACAGGATCTGGTACAACCTTCCTTAATTCCATACTTTTGCACCATTTGTGCCACATATACATGTTATACTATCTCCACAAAACTTATATATACATATACTTATTGCCTAACTATAATGTATGTAACATTTCGTTTACATAAATTTTGCTTACAAATGTTTGGTTCAGTTTCAATATAACAAGTGGAACAGCTTTGATGGTTTTTGTTTTTAAAAACGGCTAGTTCCTTTTATTCATTAAAACTTGTAGTTTTTAACTTGCTAGGCTGGATACTTACATTCTGTTGTTTTGTTTTATAAGTATATACTTTAAAATGGATTATGTTAACCAAGTTAAGTATTATATATGTAACAGCTCATATAATACTAGAGTGTAGAGTTTGGTTTTACTAAAATTGTATAATTTCTCATTCTCATAGATTACTGAAAGAAAGAATGTATACATATAACATATATATACTTGGTTAAATATGTGATAGTATTTGCCATTAAACCTGTATTGTTAAATTATTATTTAAATTTAACCTATTAATACCACATGTCTATTCACTTGTACACAATGCTGTTTTATGTCTATCCATATCA
The DNA here is from genome assembly GCF_009617815.1 of Ciona robusta. Lineage (NCBI taxonomy): Eukaryota > Metazoa > Chordata > Ascidiacea > Phlebobranchia > Cionidae > Ciona > Ciona robusta. Next base: position 1,585,755 of record NC_143238.1, on the reverse strand, counting down.
TGTTAAGGAGTGTCAAATGTTTTGACGTCATTCCTAATCCTGTCACGTATAAATAGTCCACTGTTGTTTTGGCGAAAATAATCCGCTCCGCTCACCCGTTTTATTATGCGATCGCGGTAAACATAACCATGTACAGGACGCTGTGTAATTTTGCTATGACCGCCGCAACACGGTTTACAGAGACCATGATTTGAGCGACCGGTCACTGCCGTATTTATTGATCAACTCGTACAGGAGATAGCTGTTCCTTGTTTGTCCCGAGTCGCCATAGACGTAGACGAGTCACGTGATGGAGCAGGACGAAGTAAACAGAGCGCACTTGACGAACGGCTAACGTCATGAATATTTATGATTCGTCTGTCGGTGATCCGCACGCCGAGCTCTTCGATCTCTTTTCGATTTTCCGCCGAACCAAACGTTTAGTGCAAAGCAAAACAGTATTCGTATATAAAAACAGTATTCGAGAACAAAAGTTCATCTTTTATATTCGTTCTAAGCTCAGTCAGAAACCGAAAGCGGGTAAGTCGAAATTGCGCTGTTCAGCATGAATAAAGATAAAGCGAGTTGGTTTCAAAGTGTTCCAACTTTGGTCGTCGATCCGCATGAATTCACATGTGATGTCAGAGGCGAGTTATGCCGCGTGTGTGCTGGTTCGGCACGTCGCCATTTTTAACTTCCGTGAGTGTCGTGGCGTGCTTTTCAGTGGCCGTGGTGAACGGTCCGTAATATCAGGACCCATTTTTCAGACAGATACGGAAGAATGAACGCAGGCATTCAACTGCCTGCATTGGCCAGATGGTTTCTTTGTTTCTGTGTTCGCATCGAACCAGCAGTAAGGTGCGAATGGAACGTTAAAATTACAAGTTGACACGCGCTCATTTTCGCATATATGATAAATATTTTATAATTTATTCTTCGCTTTCTGCAGCGCCTGGTCAACCAGAGCTCGTTCTGTTTCAAACCAACACAAATGCCACCCGGTTTGATTCGGCTGTTTTAAGTACAGTATATAGCGAGAGTACCCTGTGTTCCTTGGCACCGACGCTAGCGGTTGCCACCTGCCAAGATTTTTCTTATCACATCTAACCTAGAGAGGTCCACTTCCCGCCGAAATTTCTCTTTAGTAGAAAACCCGCCTTTTAAAAGAGCGATTTGTTGTTGACTAGATTTCTCGATAAATCTTTCGTATGGTAGTTCCAACATACCGTTGCATATTATGAGCGAAATGTTTCGTCCGTTGGTTTTTAAGTCATTTAAACATTTCGTTTTACAGCTCTCATGTCACATTGATCTTTCTAGGAACAAAGGCACGGGTGGAATTAAAACCGCAAGTGGCGTGTTCGTTTGAATCAGCAACGGAATAAGCGGCATCCCGCCTTTTCACGAGTCGCACTATTAACTAAGCGAACGTCAAGTGCGCTGTTTCTCTCGCGGGATTGAACCGCTTTCTGCTTCGCCAGGCGAAAAACTCGCGCTCGAGTCGTTTTTCCACCTCTCGTCGTCTGTTTACTCCACCCAGCGCAGTCGTTCGCCTTCCAGGTTCATTTTAGCGCAGATCATCCGCCTCAGTTAGTTCATTACGTAGTCTGTTAGAAGTGTTTGCCTTAGTCCTACACGGCAGCCCACGAACTGAAGCCGACAGAAATCTATTTGTTCTCCCATAGTTAAAAAAGCTCATCTCGGTTCGCAATTCCGTTATCTAACTCTAGATTTCGTGCATTGTATGCTTAGCCTACATTATACGAGTTGGGAAATACTTACGCTCAGTTTCCCGCCACGTACAGTGCCTTAGAGACCAGGCAAGGACGGTCGAATCTCGAGTTTAATCAATAGCATACTCAGGCATAGCTAGTCCTATAAAAACAGTCTCGGGCGGAATGTATTTGTTTAGCGCTACCCTCCGAACCGTTAAGCCACTGCCTTCTCGTTTGCGCTACCGACAGCGAGTTCATAACTTAAACATTTTATTGGCCCAACACAATAGTGCAAAATTTCATTAAGACCCATCGATCAAAAAATCTATTTATCGTTGAGTGATCGTGTCCAGTGACAGATTGTCCATTCTAGTAATAAGAGGTTGTATGTATGCGAGGTACGACAACACATTCCCATGATTTTCAATAAGCGAACGTTAAACCACCCATACCGGTAAGCCAATACTTCTTAATGCAAAATTCGTGTCGTGAGTGCAAATAGCCTATGGCTACATGCGGTCTGTCCTGTTCTGCTTGCGCAAATAATTTCTATGTGGATGTTGCGTACTGGCCAAATCGCCCCGTGAAAAATCGCAAATTATGATAACCTGAAATTCTTACCTAAGTAGTAAGTAATATATTATCCGTTCAGATCCAATATTACTTTCTTACTTCTAAGTTGGTTTTTCGCATGTAATGTCGATGTCACTTCGTTCAATTTAGGTGTAAGGTATGTGAATATAACAGCGTTAAAGTGTAATACAAGTCGAATGCTTTGATTCTTGTCATATAATATATTATTTAATGTTTAGTTTACACTGTCATTCATGTCGGTAGGAGTTCTCACTCGTCAACTAAAACCAGCAGTCTATGGTCGGTACGTACCATGCACACTACATATATAGTGTCACATAATGCTTTTGAATCACCGAATACCGTAATTTCGCAGCAGTTTAACTCACCCTTATACAGTTCCAAACGTCTTTGTACACGATCAGAAATACGATCTAAACGTGCGATGGTGGTAGGTGGTGACGTCACCTCTGGATCACAGTTTACTTACTTGTTAAAACGTTTAAGGCGTGAGGTGGCGTTGCTATGCTCTCCCGGGAGTTATGAAGATCATCAAACTTCTAGGTGATGCTTTCCCACGGTCGAATGGAAAAATAGTTCCAAGGCCGGAATAGACCGGTTCGATCGGCCCCAATAAGTGTTTGTGGTGACGTTAAATTCGATTTGATTTCACTTCAAGCACAAGTGGACGCGAACGTCGTTTCCAGCGGATCGTTTTAAGGAAGTGGTGCTAAAATTCCCAGCCAGATATCGTGATCGATTAATTGCCTTCGAGATTTAGTTGCCAAGTGTTTGGATAATGCATGCCATCACCCAGTGTGTGATTTGATATACCAATACCATAATCACTAAACCGTATTTAACAGAGCTGAAAGATCCTTCGGGGGTCGTTTGTACTGTAAATTTATGTCCTTGATATAGGCCACACAATTTTAGCTACATCGCAAATGTATATAATCGTGACGTGCGTGGTTTCAAGATCGGCTAATTCCGATAATCGACGTAGCTCAAAATAGAGATCGTTTATTCGCAAGACTTTTATCTCCGAATGTGACTTTCTCACCACGGACCTTGTTATTTCGGACACTGGCTGCTTGTTATAAGTTGCAGCAAACGAGGATAATGTCAGGGTGTTTTCTTCTAACCCGATTGGGTTGGACATCCAAGCCGGACAGTTTTAAAACTCCTGAATTATGCATTAAGACTGTGGAGGCGGCAAAGCACTTTCCACCCCCACGCCTTTGCTTGATTTCATATGAACATTTCAGTTCAGCTGCAATTTGCGGTCCACCAATTCAATGTGAGCCTCCTCGGTGCGCCGATCCGAATACTGAATCATGATTAAATCTTTCGCTTTTCTATTTTTGGGCGCGCATTCGGCTTCAAGGAAATGGTATTGTTGATTCACATTCCTATTGCTTTTTGAAATACAGTGTATTCCACCGAATATAAATAGCTCGTTTGTATTTCCGCTCTTTCCAGAAACGTTGCCAGCCGATGTTTATTCGTGACATTGAAAGAATTAGAAAAAATCGCCATTTTAATGTTTCTCCGAAGTCAGTTGTTACAGACGGTTTGTCTTGTTTGTATCATCGAGAGATGCACTTCTATTATCCTTCGCCCGAGGGTGTTCTCGCTGTGACCGCCTCACCGTGTTTACCTCGCAATATAGTCCTGAGAAATCGACTGGTCCCGGTAGCTTACGCTTATTAGCGGTTTCTGTGCCAGACATTCTCCAGGAATCACCAGCTGACAGCGTGTTTATTAACAGACGCGGCGCTCAATTCCAGTTCAACGCCCGATAAGTGATTCTTTAGCTAAACTGTTCGCTTTCGATTTAAAAAGCGGCAAAGATCTCCAATTATAGTTCATGTGTTGCCTGCGCTCACTAACCGCACTTGGCCTTTTTGCTATCTTCGCAAATGACTAGACTGAATCCATCATTCTGTCGCACCTTCGCCCTGGTTAAACCGTTTAATCATCACTAACGGACGCAACCGTACAATCAATAAACAAAGCCGGTAGTCAAACCAGGTTTCCGTGTGGGTCCACCAGTCTACCGAACAAACAACATTTCCGCCTCCCGAAACCGATACCTCACACATGGTTCAATTTTAAGTTCGAGTTCGTAGCTTAATTTGTGGGTGATTTTAAGATTAATACGGATTCATCTTGCGAATGAGGTGTATAGTTAAAAGCTTGATACGTAGTGTCTCATTTGCACCTGTCCAATTAAGCAACCGTGCACTTGAACGCGCTGAGCAGTGACCAGCAAAACAAGCACCTTTACTTGGGTTTCAAACCTGACCACAGAGGTGCAGTGGTCCGTAGCCTCGCACCTTACTGCGGCATCGTTTATCCGCGCTTAGGCACAGCGGGCCGTTCTTGTTTTGCCGTTTTTACATCAAGGGCCTCGCTGTTATGGGAAGCCAACTGTTTACCGCCAAGTTTCAGGTATATTCTTTCTCGTCTGCCCGTCGTCACGCTTATGGTTTTCTGCTTCCCTCTGTGACGTGTGCCTGCAGTCTCCAATCCGATTGATAATAGAGTGAGCTAGGTAAAGGAAGTCGTGTGCGGAAGCATAGGTATTTTGAAGGTCAAATTTTAATAAATTTTGGTGGAGTTTATTACCAGAATGAATGTGATCTCGTAGGTTTTAAAAAATATCTAGCGTTTTTTTAAAGTAACTGTGTAAATTGGTTGTATTGTTTAAACCGGGTATTCACCAATAGCCAGTTTTAAATACTCTTATTTTAAATAAATATCAATTTCTGCCTTACTAAGACCGCAAACCGGACCACATGCTACCACTTTAAAACATTGGTCGTTAGTATCGATTTAATTAAAACCGACAAGGGATTCGAAAGAACTGCCTGTCGTATTTTCCGTATAGCCATGTTGGCATGTCAGTATTCAAGTATTAAATACTTCTACTTGAAATAGCGAAGTTTATTACCAGATGGCAGGCTGTTATTTTAACACGCTGGTAATTAATTTTATTATTAAGGTAATAAATGTTTCAAAATATGCGTGGTTTTTGTTTTCTGATCTTCAACGCTGTTAGACCAAAACGAGGTGCTTGGAAATTTGTTATCACGTTCGATATGTTTGTTTCTGTTAAGTTTACGCGCCCTTTCAACCATAGGTTCGCACAGTAACGCTGTTGTTTTTCACCGTTACCAGTAGAAAGTTCGTTTTGTGGGCTCGTCTGAAAGACCGTGCGGTTGGCAGGCCATGGAGATTGCGCGCTTGGCCGGATTAATGATATAGGCTAGGGTGGGCGTGTTACAACTAATTCACGCAGCGGATCGGTACTTTTATGGCCCTACGAAAACGTTTTAACTCGTCGGGACATTCAATGCACGCGAACTTAACCGTGCAGTTATAAACCGCATTTACTTTTCGTGCGCGGTCGCCCGGGTTTAATAACAACCCCGCGTTAAGTTTGTTTATCAGAAACCCGACTACGGTGGCATTTACCAGACCACTAGACCCCCTTCCACTGAGTAGCTCTCGGGTCTAAAACGCCGCCGTTTTATTGATCGATGACCGACGGACATGTTCTCGCTTGTAGTCTCAGCACCCCCGCGGTGACGTGTTTGTGATGTTTTCATTTCGCCAAATCTGCCGATGGATTTATTGTCTCCCTGAGTCTACTTGCACTCCCAACACAATATTAAGCACATTGAAAAATGTACAACATGAGTGCGTATGTCATCGATCGCTGATATGTTAATGCATTCTGAACTTATTAAAAACCACTACTGTTGCGTGTTTGTACAATACGTTGCTCTTAACACGTTGTACTCCTCCTTATACAAAGTCAGAGAATGTGTGTCGCTTATTTACTACCAACTATTCCCAACAGTACGCAATTCATAGAACGACGGTCAGCAACGTAGCAATGCTTGTCAATTTGCTGACGTCAGCCGTGTGCGTCAAATGTGCCCAGAAGTGTCTACTGTTTAATGGGATTTGAATTAGCGCAATGCTCTTTGCTTTCTCCCAAACTCAATGCAATAGTGGGATTTGCCTGTCTGTTATTTAATCCCTTTGTTAACATTAATGTGCCAAGCTGAGTTTAGTGGAACGTGATATTGGCAGAGTTCAGTGACAGACAGAAGTGGTTAAGTTCACTTACATAACTGAACATAGTGTTTTGTATTGTATGCACATGCCTACTTACTGAATACTTCAATATTAAACTAATAGTTTGTTTTTTTATGACAAGGTGTTAAGAAAGTGATATAAAACTGATATTAGCTTAGCACAAGACACTCACTACCAATGGAATAATGTTGTAACATGGATCCAACATCAGGTATTTGGAATATTACAATACTATGTTTAATTAGGTAACACTAAATTCGACCTTTACCCAATACCCTGCTATGCCTCTCTGTAAAACCTCATATAGAACAAATTTTCCAACAGGAAACTGTAACCAAGTTCCAAGAGGAAACTGTTAGCTTACTATCTGTGTTTGTTACAGCCACTTGTAGCAGGGAGAGTGAGGTTAGCTTGCCTGCGAATGCGACCTGATGTGCTATGGACCAGCAATCGGGCAGTGGTGAAGCTATACACGATTCCTCAAGGGGTGGAGACCTTTTTACATTTCTCTACAACTTTATTAACCAGAGTGCAGAGCTACAGGGCGCGTCCACACAGAGCGGAATTTTAACCGCACCTCCCAATATTGTCGTCACAGCAAATATTGCTGAAAATATTGTTCAGAACATACAAAACATAGATCCTGTACTTCAAGGTGGTTTATTGGTAAGTATGTTTAATTTTTAAAAAGATAGTAAGTTCTATTAAACATATTTTTTATTTAGTTAAAAGACTGTTTCTCAATAATTATTATGTGCGCAAAGGTAAAATTTAAAAAGTAACTCCTTATGATTTGTTTCACCCACATGTGTGACTCAAGTTAACTTTCTCAACAGGATAACCACCTTGTCGACTTTCCAGTATCACCAGACAAAACCACATTAAGTACCGGCTGTTCTTGTGCTGGTACTGGTAGTGGATCAGCTAACAGATCTGTTCAAACAACTTCAGGTACTTACACAGTATTGCTGACCAGTTATAATAAAATAAAACTATTTTTAACTCCTGTGTTTAGTGAATTATTTACCCAATCTTTTTTATTTTACATAAAATTATTTGTATTTTAAAATGTAATTACATTTCAGGTCCAAGTGTTTCCGGTTACCAGCTTAACAACAATAACAACAGTAAGGAAGACTTCATTGATCACTCCAACATTTGTAAAACAATCAACGATATAAATAACAACCAACAACAGTCCGATAACTTTCCACCCTCCACAAGCATGCCACAAAACACTGGTCATCCGATGTCCAACATCAGTGTTCCTGCATCCGGAGGAGAGTTTCTTCAGGCTCCTCTACATCCGCCTCCAATCCAGATTGATTCTTCGCAAAACTTTCCCCTTCAAAACTGGAACATGGATGCTGCAGGAAACACAATGAATTTATCTGAAGTATACGCCACCTCGAGTCTTCACTACCCAACACCAGAAATTAACCAAGCTACTATCCCTGTCTACCCTAACACTGGATTAGACCAAAGCTACTTGCAAGGTGTGATAGGGAACACAGGGTTTGTTCCACAACAGCAGTTTAACCTACATAGAACCAACCAGATAAACCATTTGCTGCAAAATTCCCTCCCAATGCAAGAACTTAACTCAGCTTTGCTCAGACCGGATAACCTGTCTGTTTCAAGAAGCCAAGAAATGCCAGTCATGTCTTCAGCATATGGGGTGAGTGAATGAAGGTTTTATTCATGTTTCATATTACGCGTTTTATAGGATATGATGTACATTGCTTTTATTGAAGTCTTAACAGAACAAAGCAGCAGGAAGTTACAGAACAGAATATGACATGGCGACAGTGTGAGAAAAAGAGAATATTGTTTACAGAGATGCAGGCATTGTGTATAAGTGCAAGCAGTTAAGAGCTTTGCTTGAGTTACGTATTTTAGTTTTGGTTCTAATCGGTGCTCTCTTTATTTTACAGATCAATGCTTATCATCAGAATTCAAATTATAACACAATGAACAAAGTTTCACTTACACAGAACGTCAACCAACAAGTTGTGGATTATGATGCTTATAATAACAATGGTACAGTCGGTGCTCTTCGTCACTCTTCCACTGTCAGAAAGTCCTCCAGACATGAGAGTGGTAGCGAGGAGAGCTTAGTGGAGGATCGGACAGGAGAGAAGAAACTTACGAGCACTCCAATTCCCTCAGATGCAGAGAAAACCTGCAGTAGCAGCGTAAGCAGCGGGAGCCATGAAGAGTCACCAAGTCCCCAGGAAGTGGATGTTGGAAATCCTCAGAAGCAGGTGCAGATACCTTGCAGTGGATCCTCATTTTCAAACGTTGAGCAGCAAGATGAAGATCCGGAGTTCCAGCAGTTAGTCGGAGATACTTCCATTGATGCGGCGGCAAATTTGATTCCCGTTGCTGAAAATGTGGTAGAAATTGATCAAGAAACTGGAGATTCTCCTGTTCCTGAGAATGTGACTTCTTCTGCACAGTCTGCGTCGAAAAGTTCTCAAAATAAGAATTATCCTCAAAGCAACGGGGGTTCGAATAAAATCTTACAAGCAAGTTGGACACATACTAAACCACATACGTCCATTACTGAAGCATCGAATGCGGCAAAGAAAAAAGAAAGAATGGCTAATGAGAGCAAAGACTCTTGGTCAGTTCGTAAGGAAGAGAGGAGAAAACGTCGGCTGCATAAAAAACGACTAAAAGCAAAGCAAATGCAAAATGATTCTGGAGAGTATGACGCTCATGATCGAATTGAGCAGCTGGGAACTATGAGCACTGAAAACTACAGTGGACATGACTCTCACGGCGGCAGCAATCATCCTCATCGAAAACATCACAGAACTAATGACTCCTGGGATAAGATGGTGAATGGTGCAAGTGAGCAAATACAGAGCTCACAATCCGAACAGTATCCAACTGCTTATCGTGGTTTGATTCCTAAAGCAACTGCTGATCCCACCAACAATGCAAATATAATTGCTAAAAATAACCGATTGCAAGAAGGACACCGGAAAGACTTTCGAAAACATAAACACAGCGAGAAAAAACGATCGAAAGTGCGACTAAAATCGCAAATGACTCCAGATTCCACAAGAGAAAATTCATCTCTGCAACAGAATGCTTTTTTACAAGAGAATGGTGCCATCAAAAGCACTGGTTCAACTGGAAAGTCAAATGAAGTTATCAAACCTTCGGACATTCAACCAACCACCAATCATAATGATGGTGAGAACTCGAACAACAATTTATCTGCGAACCAGGGAGGAAATATTGGTGTACGAAGGTGGCAAACTGTCACTGCTGTGCAAGGCCCAAAACTACCACCCATGTTATCAGAAAGGGACCGTATTCCAAAAAGAGGTAGACCCTCGAAAAAAATGACTGAGCAGAATTTAAAACTAAAAGCAGAAGCCTTGCAAGCGGCACAAAAGAAAGCCGATACAAACACACCTAAAGCACCTGTAGTTCCACCAACAGGATCTAATCTTGTTTCCTTGTACACCATAAATGACAAAGGATTTATACAGGAGATTGCCAACAAACCTAAAGAAAGCCGACGGAGCAAAGAGAGAGCCGAAGCTTTTTTAACAATGTTGTCGGAAATATCCAAGAAAAGTTCAATTCAGACCAAAACTCCCAGTGCAAAAGATGCAGTCGGAGCTTTCAAGGCTGTCGGCGTGAGGACAAGGAAACAAGCATCAACCGGATCTTCTGCTGAGAAAAAGAAGTCTCGCTCCAGCAAAGTCTTTGGAGGTGAGTGTGCTCCTGCTTCCACTAAAGAGCTGAATAAATCTGCAGATGGCATGAATGAACACGGTGTGTACACTTTCTCCGAGCTTGCCAAGCAATACAAGATCTCTGACTCCATTCTATACAGAGCAATGGAGCAATCGCAGCGTGGTGTGAATTCCAAATCAAAGGTATCCAAATCAGTCCAGAAACTTAAATTGGAAAAATCTAATAGATCAGTGAAACCACATAGTAAAACGGAAAGCAAAAATGAACCTCTTACCACTGTGAAGCCAACTACCCATTCTGCTAGTTATAAGGTAGATTCTAGTAAAGCAGAACATAAACTACCTACTGCTGAGAAAACCAGTACAAGCAGTACTTCTCAGTTTTCAAGTGAGTCCAGCACCCTCAAGCCTATTTCTCTATCAAGTGAGAAAGCCACCGAGTTATCAGAATTGGAGCTACCATCTCCAACTCATGTTCAAAAGATAAAGAGGAAAAAGAAAAAAAAGAAACACAAAAGAGAAAGAGATGAGGATGGAAAGAGAAAAAGAAACAAAGAGAAGAAGAAGAAATCAAAGCACAAGCACAAACGATCAAGAGAGGCGTCAGATTCTGTTTTCACAACTACCGAGATAAACAACAGTTCAGAACATTTGTCCTCCACTCCACAGTTACCCAGGACAAGCGCTAAGACTCACATGCCCAAATCAGCTGCTTCTCTATCTAAACACAAAGATTCAAGTCCATCTGTAACATCAAATAACTCTGCTAGCACATCAAAGAGAGATAGAAGCGTCTCAAGTTTATCAGGTCTGGATGAAGATCAGGCATATGATGCTGGAGACAGCTCTTCGGATGCTGATGTTACAAAGCAGACCTGCGAAAAATCTCGGAAGAAGTCTTCGTCAAATGGAATATCCACCTCTGCAGCATCGGCTGTGTTTGGCTCTAGTGTTTCCTCAGTTATGCCATCTTTCCATGCAATTAAGGAGCACGGCGGGCTAGAGCAACTGTCTGAACAAACCAAAAGGCTTGAGGGCCATGAGAGCTTGATTAAAAAACACAAACACAAGCGGAAGAAACTTGTTCGTCGAACTAAAAGCATCTCCGACCCGAAGTTCCTTGGCAACATGGAAGAACTTGTGCAAAGTTTACAAAATGTAAAGATCTCAGAATCCGAATCATTTTTGTCTAGCTCCATTGTATCAAAGTCGAATATTTTTGCCAAGAAACCTGGTCTGTTCTCTGGTATGTCAAACCAACACAATCTTTTTAGTGGAGATGCTTTTTCATACAGAGATCCTTCGAAAAACTCCAAATCCAAAAATCCTTCATTTTCAAAATCCACATCTATTGAAACAGCAGACAGTTCGCTCAACTTTGGAAAATCAGATCGCTACGGATTTTCTTCATTCTGCAGGTCAAACTTTTTTCAAGCGCACGGATTTATCAAAAAACACACAGGGCCACCAATCAGACCTTTCATGAGCAATGCAAATGCCAACAGTGAGCAGAGCTTTATTTTTTCAACAAGTGAATCAGCATACAGGAATGAACCTTTACCTTCCAAATTCAGCAACATAGATAGCTCCAAAACTGGTGTCCCTTGCTCTGAGTCATTAAGAGAGGATGAGGGCCCTGGAAGCAGTAAAAAAGGTGGGAAGAGGAAGAGAGGATGGCCTCTTGGAAGACCCAGAGGTCCCCGTATGAAGAGATCGATGCTAGATGCAAGTGACAGCTCAGCAAGCAGTGTTGGATCAAATTTTACAACGAAAAATAATCCAGGTTCCTTGACAAGCTCTGCTGGAGATAATGATGGAAATAAACTGTTTCCTGCGGATTCGCAGCTTTGTGATACTTATCAAACTGGTAAAGCTATAGAACAGGACTCCAACAACGTTAAAAAATCAAAGAAAGGTAATACTGAAAAAGCTACAACATCATCACAGCAAGCCCCCTTTGCTGATGATCTGGTCAGTCATATTAAAGCAGTGATTACTGCCACACTTACTCAGTCTGAACTATCAACTGAAAAAGTTTCGAAAACTGTTGATATTGCTGTGGCTGATTATCTGCAATACAAGAAGACCAGTTCCCAACCTGATGAGAAAACTGTGTCACATCTAAAAACTTTGTCCAAGTCTGACAGTGGACCACCTGTGAAAAAGGCAAGAGGAAGACCACCTAAGGTCACAAAGAAAAATAAATCTGATAGTCGTAACGTAATAAATGAACCAGAGGACCAAAATCTTGATTCACTGAAAGAAAAAAGTACAAAGAAACCAACAGCGAATCAGGTTAAATCAGATAATGATACTTCTGATGATGACCTACCATTAAAAGCAAGAATGAACAATTTCTCGAGAAAGCGTGGTCCAGGTAGACCAAGAAAAAGTGACGATCTAACGATATCTGTGCCCTCACAAAAAGACCAAGTTCATGTGGATCAGAGTCGCAACAGAACCAGGAGATCTTCAAGTCTTCTAACATCAGCTACAAGAAAATTCAAGCAAACAGCGCAAAAAGCTAAGAGTACAGTTGTAAAAACCAAGCGAGGCAGTACCTTGAAACAATCCACTAATGTGTCTACTAATGGAGCTATTTCATGTCAAAAAGCAAAAGTAGCAGTTGGTGCTTGTTTGTCATATAAAGCTCTTAACCAACAATCACAATCTGCTTCATGGATTAGGTCACTCAATTCACCCCCACCTGGTATGTATGATGGCATGCAAGCTGACAAGCATATGGATGAAGCAATAGAAGATGCAATAATCAAATGTAACAAACCCACCCCTCCGACTAAGACTATATGCCGCACAGTTTATGATCACGCACACAAACCTGTGAGCAAAAAGAGCTTGGAATCTGTGGTTGCTAAACTAAAGAGAAAACAAACTTCTGTGGAGAACTCGGAATCTGAAGGAAACTCGAATGCAAATAACAACGGTCATGTAAAAGTGAGTGGCGTTAACTTTAATTGTCTAATTAACTCAAAAATTTAAACCAAAAACTGATCATTAATTTAAATTTATTGTGGTTTTATTCTTTGTTTTTGAATATACTGTTCTTCCTTTAGGGTAGATCATTAACGAAAAAAAATCTTCTGTGCAACGCATTAAATATTTTAAGTGGCAGTAAATATAAGTTTAGTTTTATCTCTAGTTTTTGTCACTTTTTTCGTTATGTTTTTGCGGATTAACTTAACAGAATTCGTTATGTTGTTGCGGATTAACTTAACAAAATCTGCTGTTCAGTCTAATAGCCATGCACTCATGTTCACCAAACATTGTTGATTTGAACCGTGTCAAAAACATGTAACTGATATGTTTAGTTAGAGGAGGGTGTGGAGACAGCCGCAGCTGGAAAACTCAGTCATGCTGCTCGAAAAATATCGAATGAAAGCGAAGTTTCAAGTCCATGTGCAGACGAAGCCACCCAACTTGACTTTTATGGCGACGCGTCAGATTTGAATTTGATGCAAAACAGGAAAGAGAAGCAAGTTGGGCATGCCTCTGCTGCTGGAATGTGAGTCAATTTTGACTTTTCCTAGAAGTGTATTGGCTCATATCCCAACAGATTGTTATCTCTGACTAAGAACAATACTGCTGAATAATTGTGAAAATATTTTCAACAATGGCAAAGAATTTAATAAGTGTATAAAACAGCAAGAAATTTATTTTTGAATTGCATGAATTACTGCTTATTCTTGAGAAGTCTCGTGCAATTAGTATAAAGCTATGCGAGCTCATCCAAATCTACTTTAAAAGTAGCAATTAATTGTGATTAATGTTGCTTTGCTTTCTGCACTGCGCCAAGTCCACACAATTTAATTATTTTCCACCCATGCAGATCAATAGCAGATGGCCAATCCACTTCAATGCTTCTTCCACAACGGAAAAAAACTTTCCTTAAGTCTGGGCTATTTTCATCCCACTTCAAAACACAAAGGTAGGATATGATGTAAATATTCAGTTTCTAATACTGTTATGTTCGATTAATACTGAATTAAAATCATTTTTAATGATACACATTGGAATCTTAGTATAGCCTTTTTTTATTCTAAAATATTCTGATTTTTAAGTGTAATACCATGTTAGTATCCTGTAACTTTTATATGCAGTTTAATTCTATACACGGATTTACAATTTGGTATAAAACTGTATCTCCCTCTTATCTGTATTAATTTCTATGCCTATGCTTATTCCTATACATAGCATTATACTTTGGAGAAGCAGAGTTCTAGACAATGTTTTTTAGACAAATAAACGCTACATCAGTTAATATTTATAATGTATAAGATGAGAACGAAACTATGAAGTCACAAAAATTGCATGAAGCATTTCTGTAGTTCGGTAAAAAGTATTTCAAATTTTTTTTAAAAAAGTAGTCGAAAAAATCATAAAAAAAAGTAGTTCAAGAAATCTTTAAAAAAGATAATTCAAAATAATATTTAAAAAAGTAATTGCAAACTAAAACCTTAACCCCATCTAGTGGTGAGGATGTTGAAGACGAAGATGTCAATGAATTGCTCCCGATGCCGATTCATGCCGGCAACTTCCTCTTAAAATCAAGAAAAGATTTCCAGCTTCCATTTAACATATGGTGGATGTACAACCGCAAACTAATCTCGCCAAGCCAGGATCTTGCCACACAGTTCATTAAGATTGAAAAAAGTAAGTTTATTTTTGTAGACTATTTTGCTTGGTGAAGACATTGTGTATTTAAGAGTGATGTGGGGGAAGATGGGACATCTTTAGCACATAATATACAAATATCCTGATCATGTTTTAAGTAACCAAATAACAACGGTCTATGAAAATCATTAAGGATACGGTTTTATAATTCTTTTATGTTCTTTGTTTACTACCAAATGAGACAATAAAATAGAATGAAAAGGCGTCCCATCTTACTATATATTAGAGCTTTGTTGGTGATTTAGTACTTGATAATAATAATAATTTTTTATTTGCCTCTTCGATTACGGTAGCAAAGATTTAGGAATATTTTAAACGATAAAACGGGATACAGCGACTAAACCACAGTTGTTAGATCATTAATAGAACAAAATCTTCTGTGCAGCACATTAGTTATTTAAAATGGCAATGAATTTTAGTTTAGTTTTTCTGGTAATAAACGTGTATTTGCTTACCAATGTTTTCACATTCTAATCAGGTCACCATTATCAATGTAACATTCGTATTAACCATATTATGGCAAAGTGCATTGAATTTTAAACGTTGGTCAGCAGAGTAATAAAATGCAATTAGAGCTCTATTTGACTTAATTATATGCCTGGGAGCAACAACTTATATAGATGATGTATTTGCTGTGATGTGTTTACATTCTAAAACTGACCATTCAAAGTTAACAACCCAAGCGTGTTATCATCGGTCATTCATTGTTAGTTAGAGTATTGTAAGAGGGTTTGGGATATTCTTTTTGTAGTTTTCCACTTTGGTGTTGTTGTTTTAAAATTTAAATTATCTTGGAACCGTTTTCTGCTTTTTCTTTTAATAAAGTCTTCAGAATATGAACTTTAAATGTCATTCAATTTCCGATAAATGCCATCTGATAGCTGTGTGTATTTAAATTAGTCTGGCGACCATGCCAGACATAGAGCAGACATGTTGTCTGGAAGCTTACCAAAGACCACCGAACAGCGCGAGAACAGTAAACAGTTACGCCGATTTAACGATATCCGTACATTTACGTAATGAACATGCCATATGTGCTTGTAAAACAACCGAAATGAGGTTGTTAAATTTGATTCGTAGTACATGGTACAGCCGTACACACGACACACCCCATGTAAAACTACACTTATCTAATTTGATCACTTGTTAAAATTTCCCACCCGTTTAAGACGAAACTAACAAAATGCAAAAACCTGTTTTATTAATTTACTTTCCACGTGCGTCTTCAACCATTAAAATATTCCAAGCCCCTTTAGTTCCGCATATTTATATGACTCTTATATATTACCCAGACGTGTACGTGGACAGCCAGCCGACATGCGAGCAAGAGGAACATGTATGCGTCTGCCAAACCCTTTCCGATATTCATTCCCTCTCCTCTGACGTCCATGGCTGCGGAAAGGAATGTCTCAACCGACTCATGTATATTGAGTGTTCCCCCGACACCTGTCCGTGCCAAGACAAGTAAGTGTACGCTCGCTGAAGTCACGTTTTCTTATGCCTTCCTATTGTATCATATTTAATAGGTAGACACCAATCGGTTTTATTAGGTAAGCGTAATTTATTCTAACCACCATATTTTAAATAAACGTGTTTTTTTTCGGTGTTTTCGCAAATCTAAATAAATGTTGTTGGTATATAGGCTTGGTAGTCATAGCACGATTTAAAGGAGAGAATAACCATCCCCGCAGCCTACGGCAATATTACTATATATTTTACGCCTTAACAATGCGCTTTTGTCTTCATACATTATGTCAGCATTATAGCCAAAAAACGCACATGCAACATCTGGGCTTAATATGTAAGTTCATCGCTTTTTTGGACAAACTTCGTGCCTTTTTTACAGCAATCACGGCTAGGTTGAACCAATTATATTGTTGCTTTCATTCGTATTACTTTGTTTTGTCGCCCAGTTTTAACGGTTTAAGTTTAATTGCACGCGGATGTACAAACGAATTAATCTGAACGAGCACTTTACGAGCGCTAATTCAACAGCCCGTGACGTCACACAAGTTTGAAGGCGGCTCCGATTCAAAGCTGGCTAAAATTAGATCCCGAGCTCTCTGATACCCAATTTACGTAATCTGGCTATGCGGTTTTGATGTCTGCTCGCTTAAACAATGACGCACTGATGTAGTCGGGTCAGCGCCATTTTGTTAATATCCTGTTGACCGCCGTTCCCATATTCCATGAAACATCGACATTTCCATCCCTCATACGAGGTTTGGGATTCGGGTTCCTAATTCGGAAGCGTATTGTTACGAGACCACCGCCCGCAACCCTTACACGGTGGGAGTCCGGATTCATTAATGGGAATATTGAAATCTAACCGCATCCCGGTATAAGACCACTCGATCCGGGATAAACGCTTTCTTAGAAGGAAGCCCTTTGCTTATCTTAAACAATCACAACAGCAAGCATTGCGCAAATCGAATGCGCCTTTTTTTCTACACGCTTTTCTACATTGTAACCTTTTTTACCAAATTCGATATTCGCTGCTATTGTTAACCATACAGTTGAAACTGTTGGGTAAAGATAATATCTCATTGGTGCTTTTCTCATGAACATAGTGTAGAAAAGTTTTAATACTTCGTCATATACGTCTCAAACATTCATTACTTTACGCATTAACATAATGCTGCATAACGCGCATTTTAAGTTAAATATTCAGCTTGAGCCCAAAACGAATATTGATTTTGCTACTACGCTCGTGTTGAAAAAGTACCGTTACTGGCAAAAGTTTTGCTTATAATGCAGTTTAAATATCCAATTTCCGCCAAACATGTGTCGGTGTTACTATTAATACTATATTCTATCGCCGAAACAGATTTTCTTACTCCGCTGCAAACTGTTAATGTGAAAAGTTCTGTTTAAAAATAGCTAAAACTTTGCTCGTAACTTTAACGCAGGTGTGCGAACCGATGTATACAGAAGCAACAGTGGTGGAAAGATCTCGAAAGATTTCGAACCAACGATCGTGGTTGGGGGGTTCGTACCAACTCTGATATACCTGAAGGTAAGAAACATATTGTACTTGGGGTAAGATGGTCTTTAGTTTCATTTTTTTCCGACCATTTGCTAGAAAAAAAAGTTAAAAAATTTTATTAAACCTAGTCGTCCGCGACTCCAAAAGATGGTTGTTAATTGTTAAAAACACGATAAATAAATATGGGATATTATATGGTTTCGGTACGCATCATCTTACCGCACAGTATTATAAATTTATATCGTATAGACGGTAGTGTTTTGGCTACAGCGTCGTTAAAAATCAACGTAAACCGTATGTATGACGTGTATTTAGTGCTGAGCGCATTATTACAGCGACGTTTATTTATATCGCTGACGAAACAAGCTAACAAAGAGTTCGTGTGTTGCACCGATACCTGTACTTTATACACAGTGAATGGTTCATCTTTACACGAATCTGTTTATCATACACGCGACCAGTATAATCTAATTATATATTTTACAGAAGAAAATGAAAAACACGATTGAATTTCAATGTGTAGTCAGAAACTTGTAACTAAATGATGAAATTTGCTATAGTATTAGCTAAATTCTTCAAATCTATTGAATAAAATACACCTACGTGAACCCGGTATATATAATTGCTACATATGTTACCGGTAATCTTTCGCACCTGTTTCACCTCGTATTTACAAGCGGTTGTACCGGTTCAGGCCAGTTCTTACTGGAATACGTCGGTGAGGTTGTGAGCGAACGCGAGTTCCGGCGTCGAACAATTGAGAATTACAACGCCCATAATGACCATTATTGTGTTCAATTGGAGGCTGGTACGGTGATTGACGGCTACAGACTTGCTAATGAGGGAAGATTTGTGAACCACAGGTGAGCTTTGTGGGCTTGTGCTTACTCTACATTGCGTTACTTTGGAGCAAAGCCAAAAATGCAGGAAATTTTGCCAATATTGGAGTTATTCGGCTCTTATCCGTTCCACATTTTTTCATATCAAATCGAATTTATATACAGTTTTATACTATTTTTTATGAAATCCATTTTATTGTTTTCGTGCCGTAATGTGTTTTCTAGTGCAAATAAACGGACTGTACGACTCTCTATAACGAATGTACTTATACATGATTTTTGCATAACAGTCCCATATGGAGTTACTATTATTATATATTTTCGTTTGCAGCTGCCAACCGAACTGTGAGATGCAGAAATGGGTTGTGAATGGTGAATACAGGGTCGGTTTATTCGCAAAACGCCCAATCGTCGGCAGCGAAGAGCTCACGTACGACTACAACTTCCACGCATATAACCTGGACCGCCAGCAGCCGTGCAGGTACTTTTTACCCAAGCTTTCAGGGGCAGGCGGTCGAGTGGAAATGAAAATTTGACAGGCCGACCAAAATAATTACTTTCCGACCGCAACAGCATGAAAAATGCAGAGCTGGTCCCCGCGCTCCGTAAATCCCCGACATTAATATACTCGAAGCCCTTTAACCTTCGTCTAGGAGGCAGGTATGGGTTATTGTTGCTGTAAACAAACGGAAAGCTGTGAAAAGCCCGTCAATACAAGCCAAGTAAGCATGCTTGTGATCCTAGCGAGGCAAATTGCTTGCGAGTGGTCCAAGCCTGAGGTTTTGCTGATGTCTGCCAACAAGCCCGCCCCTCGAGAGTTAATTATATTAAAATTCCACTGCGTGTCTCGTTCGGCCATTTTGACAGAATTTTAAAAGTTTTAGCTTTTAAATGCTGCATCCGCACTTCTAAATTAGACGGAACCGCACGCAACGTTGCAGGAGTTAAATTACCCCGAAAATAGCAAATGATCGTGTTGCATAACGGATTGTGTTTCACAAATTAAAGTACCAACGCTCGACTTATTCTCGTTCAATCCACATCCCGCCCCATGTACGTCACGCTGCATCCAATCGTAGCAACAGCGACGTTAATGGACTTTGTGACGTCAC
Source organism: Ciona robusta (assembly GCF_009617815.1). Lineage (NCBI taxonomy): Eukaryota > Metazoa > Chordata > Ascidiacea > Phlebobranchia > Cionidae > Ciona > Ciona robusta. The sequence continues at coordinate 1,566,033 of NC_143238.1, read as the reverse complement.
AGATGCGGTAGCTCGGAATGCCGAGGAGTGATTGGTGGAAAGACGCAAAGAGGAGCGGAGCAAGGAGGAAAAACGAGGAGCACGCTCCACCCGACCAAAGAACGTCGACCAAAACACGCATCATGTGAAACACATTTATATTCAACAACAACACAGGTTAATATGAACAAAAAAACGTCTTCGTTATTTTAATTAGCTTAATGATCTCCACTATTTAAAGATTAATTCCAATGTTTCTTATACGTTTTTCCACAGTTGCTGTTATAAGCCTTACCACAACACTTTTAAAAAAATCGGCTGTAATTTCGTCTGCTCTAAATATCGGATTATTTAAATTTGTAATATGTAGACTTGGTTATTTAATGGATATTGTGTTCATTTCAAGCAGTATAGAATCGCTGATAAACTACAGCAACATTCGTTTTAAATTAAAGCACAATGTTAAACCAAATGTGATTACTACCCTATGCTCCCGTATGCACCACGGGATTATATGGCTTAGTATTGATCGATGGAAATTTAATTCAGATGCATAACGCAGTGTTATATACATGTACATTTCTGCAATTATGGCCAAGTGGAATCTAGCCTGGCGAGGGGCAGTATACCACAAATTTTTAAAATGCAATAGGCGTTTGTACTATTGTTAGTTCGCACGTTGTTTTGCTTTCTGCAGTCAAATAACGCTGCTATTACGTACCAGCTCGTCGCTTTGACGTAACACCGAAACATAATTCCCGGCCGCAGGCATTTGTCTTGGCTCTTGTGACGTCACAAGCGAAATTATCTTGAGTATTATGACGTGCGCGGACGATAGATCAAACTTTATGTACCTCAGGACCGGAATATTGAAGTGGGCACGAGAAAATACAAGGTCGAACAGATGCCTTCGATATCAGAGGACGAAAAAAAGTTTGTGAAGCGATCTCGGCTGTTCCTGCTTCGCAACATGCGCCAGGTACCCACTTTGTGTAAATTGTGCCCTGCATTTTTATCTCCGAAACGATCAACCGTGCACCACATGTGGCATGGCTTCGTAATTGGATTTACTGCGTAAAAAATATCGAAAATCCAAGTTAGATTTGGTTAAAGAAAAGCTGGGTTCTGTTTTTCTTTTCCTTTATCCATTGGGTGGTAAACAACAAAATATTTACAGAATTCAAAGCTTTTTTCACCACTTAAACACGATTGGAAAATATGAGATATTATATGCTAACGATATCCATCTTACCCCACTAATATATTGTATTCTATACAGACGAAAATTAACCACGAAAAGTCGTCTCCGCGAACCCACCCCCACGACGATACAGGTATAGCGAGACTTACCAACCTCAAAAATATTTTAAAATACCTTCCTAGTGAGTGTTAAAATGCTTTTAGTATAAACCGTGATTCAAAATTAAAGAATTCGGACCATAATCCCTTGATGACAATCTCATTGTTTGTTCAAGCTATCTTATTCTTACTCATAATTTCGTCTGTGGTACTTCATCAAACACCGGTGTGTATTTCCTATATATAAGTATACGCCTCCCAACACTGACCTGCAATTATTTTTCCAGATCACGAGAGCGACGAGTCAGAGGTAAACGAAGTGATTTAACTCTATTATCATATCTCATATATAATAATCACTTTCATATAAAGGATCATATAAAAATTGCTGTGCGCTAAAAGCCATGCGATTTCATAGAAAAAAAAACTTTTTAATTGCATTTTACGAGTAATTAATTGGCCATAAAATATGAAAAAAACTTGTAATATTACTAAAAAATGCTACGTGATTTTTAGATTCCTGCGTTTTTATTTTCAACTATACCTATATGAGGTTTATTCATACAAAATTTTTTCACATAAAAATTATACAAAATATTAATAAAACTTTTCCTTTTTATTAAACCGCTATCTATACACAGACATCTACGAAATCCACTTTGCTACGTGACGCAATCAATGACGTGTTCACTGCAGTCATGACTTGCAAAGACGAAAACGGAGTTTCAGTCGCAATACCGTTCATTAATTTACCTTCAAAAACCCAGTAAGTTGTTTATTTACCATCAGTATTTTCACGCCTTGACGGTTTTACACCTTGCTGTTATGTAAGCTCACATAATACGTATTCCACCTTTGCCACAGCGTGACGCTTAAGTTACATAATCCTTGTTTTTCTGCGGCCTAATGGGAAATATACTGCAGTTAGTGAAAAATATTTTTTAAGCAATCTATTTTAGAAGATTTTTACTTTTTTTTAACAGTATTATATAGTAGGTTGGGGTGGTATGGGACATCTTTTTATTTTATTTTCTTGTCCCATTTGTTAGTAAACAAAGAACATTTAAAGAATTATAAAAACCATATCCTCAAGACTCCCATATACCGTTGTTAATTGTTTAAAACACGATCAGGATATTTGAATATTATGTGCTGAAGGTGTCCCGTCTTCCCCCACCCTACTATATCTTATAAAATGTAACGTTCAATACACCCGATATGTTTATCTAATGCGGTGAGTAAATTGAAGTTCTTAGTACTGCTTATTGCATCACAATATCTATTGTGACGTTTATCGAATATTCCTCTGTCACGTCACAGGAATCCCGAGTATTACGACCACGTGACTGACCCGGTTGATTTGAGTTTCGTGGAACAAAAGATTGTGACGAAAGAATACGAAAATTTCCAGGAGTTTTGCGTCGATCTTCAACGAGTGTTCAGAAACGCGGAGGTAAGTTAAATACTTCGCCATGTATATTGGAACTGTATGCCTGTAACATTGCGCAGTGTTTTGCTGAGAGCTGTATAATAAGACACATAAATGCCAGTAAGCAGACACATTCCTATACAGCGCAGCCTTATCAAATTCCAAGCTCCCCGATAAAATCGATTCTCTCGCAGAAATACCACGGCAGAAAATCGACTTTGGGCCGTGACGTGGCTCGACTGCGGCGTTCCTTCGCCTGCGCTCGTTCCCTGGCCGCAGCAACGCTGGGCGAAGACGAAGAGGACGAAAAGAAGAAGGTTTGTTGTTTTGCTCGAGCCGTGCTTCATCAAATATTAAACGAAACGACACGCCGTTTACCAAGAATCAATTACACGCTGGTGTAGGGCGCCATTTTGCGCTCGTGGAAGATGTTTTTGACGTTGTGTGTTTTTCACAGGAGTGCTCGGCACAGCAGAAAGAACTGGACGAACGAAGGAAGAACGGAGATTACATAAGGTGTATATGCGGGATATTTAAGGACGAAGGCCTCATGATACAGTGCGAGAAATGCTATGTAAGTTTTGCCTTTATCGTCAATTTTCCAATTTCTACGTTTTTAAACGAAAAACTTCAGTGTCCACAATCTTTTATATTGTTAAATCAACATGATTTTGCCGGTGGTCTTTTTCTATGAAACTACCGTGATTTTTCCGAACGCGGTAGTTTATGTTAACCAGCATACTTTAAGCTAAGGCATCATACCACAATATGCTCAAATATTTCAATTAAATGGTAACCGATTTTTTTAAACCTAGTAAATGTTCCCCATCATAGTGTTTCCACGTTACCCCGCTCCTCCACCCAATACATTAAATAATTTTCCCCAATCCAGGTTTGGCAACACTGCGACTGCATGGACGCACGACCCGACGATTACAACGATGAACGGGCTTACTTGTGCGAGGAATGCGATGCTAGACAAGTTCCCTCACAAGTTCGAGTTGTTCCCCAGCCACCCAACGCACCACCCGGCCACACATATTATCTAACGTTAATGAAGGACGACATGCAAGTCAAACAAGGTTTGGGTTCTTCGTTTTTTAATTAATTTAATATTCGCTATAGTATATTTGAATGGATGTAACTTACTTTATCCTCGCGTGGCCGGAAAACGACAGTCGATATCACACGGGTTTAACATCTCGTGCCAGCTTACGAGTTACCATGTATGTTACTTTGTAAGTGATTATTTTTTTTATGTATCACAGATATAAATGTAGTATGTGTCCCTGGGTGTTGACGTAATGGGCCAACTCCTTAAAATACTAGGTCCTTTGGTGTGGCTCGCTTTAGAACCTCGTCCATTTAGAATGTAATGCATAGGCTGTTGATGCCAGGCATGTAGTCGGATTGAGATGTTCTGGCCATAATCGTCGAAACGGTTGAATGTGAAATGCGAGTTCAATCAGACTTGTGTTTATTAACACACACCTTGGTCTAATCTCCCTAATGCCATGTTGTATTAGGAGAGCCTCGGAAAATGTTAGGCTTAAAAGAGTCTGTTAAATTATAAACATTCTAACTGAAGTCAAACGTATATTCACATTACATTTATGTAATGACGATACATTCATCCATCTCCATGTATACGGTTCTTCACTGTCCATGATTTTATCCGAAAATTCGTCCCGCTTTTATCAAATTCCCACCACACATGCCTACCCAGCATTAACGCTGACAGCTCATTACTGAATATTGTACAGGCGACTGTGTGCGTATGATACACGACCACAGGCTTCGACAGCGCCCATCGAGCCAACCACCAGTACGATCATCCTACCGACTCCAATCTCACTCCACACCGGACACCATGGACTTTTTCCGTATAAAGAAGCTATGGACGGACGACAAGTGAGTATAGATTGATAGGGAATTATTAGTGGTGTACCATATGTTACAGTGTGCGCAAAAGTATTTTAAAAAATATAAACTTTTTTGTCAAACCACCTTTAATAGAATATTATAAACGGCGCCGTGGCAAAGCGGTTAGCACACATACCTCTTGCCCAAAGTTTACGGGTTCGAGGCTTGCTGCCGCTACCGTTGTATGCGTATGAGTCATTGGGCAAGACACATAACGGCAATTGCTACAAGCTAGTGATCTCTTATGGGTTGTCTAAATTATCAATTAAACAAAACAAAAATTCAAAAAAATAATTACCTACAAACAAAGGTAAATTGTTTTAGTGTCTTTTAAATACAAAACTAAATATTTATTCCTATTTACAGCGGAGACAAGTTCGCGTACGGTCACCATTTCCTCCGTCCTCACGACACCAGGCATAACGAAGGTCGTCTTTTTTACAATAACGAGTTGGTCGCTACTCCTTTCCATGAAATCGTTCCGCTAGAGGCGGTAGTAAGCATCTGCTGTCTCATGGACTTTGAAACATATTGTCTTGGTCGACCGAAAGGTGAATTATATTGCTTTTTATATTTTACGTGGGTGAGGTCCTACAACCTGACGTGCTGTAGGCCCCAAGATTTAGGCCAGAGTCGGCCCATCATTGCCCCAATTTATTTCAACAGCACACATTGAACAGCTTATTTTATCTGAAACAAACAGGTTTTTACGATAACAAATATTTTATAAAATGTTGATTACATATTTAACCTGCTGAAAGTTTAGTTGAAAATTTTTCTGCCGTAAAATCTTTTTTTTATATGCCAAAGTGTCCTCTCACGGCGTGAAAACCCGTTTCACCAACCATGATTACATTTCACAGGCGTGAGAGACGAGGATATATACATCTGCCAGCACCGTGTCGATCTATCCTTCCGTATAGTTGAACGTGTGATAAAAACTCGATACCCGACATGTACCAAACCTCACGTGTTTGACGTCTACCCATCCAAACTTGAACCCACAAAAGATTTATTGGTAAGTTAATTGGTTTTATATGTATAACACGCCTAGTGTGAAAATTAAAGCAGAATACTGTGTGGTAATCTTAAACAACAATAGATTGTTTGCTAGTGTAGTTATCTTGAACAACAAAATGATCAAATTCTAGAAATTAAAATATATAGTAGGGTGGGGAAGATGAGAAACCCTTTCACTCTATTTTATCGTCCCATTTTGTAGTAAACAAATGAACATTTAAAGAATTGTAAAACCGTACCCTCACGACTCTAATACACCGTTGTTAATTGATTTAAACACGATCAGGATATTTGGATGTTATGTGCTAAAGGTGTCCCATCTTCCCCCACTCTACTATAATACTGTGGAATATATAAAATAAAAGTTATTCTTGTATCCTTTAATTACTATATATACAACAGCAAAATTGTGTAAAACTGAAAGAAACATTTATTGGTAATCATAAGAACTAAATTAAGCCTATCTTCGGCCATTCTAATGTTGATTTTATATTAGGTCAAACATTGTCCGTTTTATTGCCAGTTGATTACACTGCGCAATAACAGCGCACCAGTGTACCATGTTGACCCCGCTCTAATTAGCTTTATGGAAACGAACTCGAGTAACCTAGCAGCTTATCCATGCCGTAATTACTCGAGTACTTGCTTAACTTTACGCTAAGCTGATGTTTCTATAAATAGTAGGATACAAAGAGTGCTTCAAACTCAAAACTTACAATTTCTCTTCTGGTATAAACCTAAATTTTATTTTACCTTGAAATAACTATACCCTAACGATGTCTCGCCGAATGGTAGACGAAATGTTGATCGAAAACATTACTTTTTATCAGAGCAGTTTTTAGTAAAGTAACATTATGTTTGGTATCATGTTATTATGATAACTCAACAGCCTACACGTTTAAGGTTGGAGATTATAGTGTCTATGGCTATTAGCTGGTAGTTATAAATTGTTCACTTTAAATTGCTATTGCCGACTATTAACCTGTCGTTTTAAATTGGTACGCTAAATTTAAAGACAGTATTTGAAAATAAAGTTTTATAATCTTACAAAGGTGCCCGAGCAATACAGGAAGAATGCTTTCCGTCGAACTTTGTGGCTCAAATCAACAGAACATGGAAATATGAAGTCTGATGAAGGTAACAAGCTATTTAACCTACATATCTAACATTATATGAGTTGTAATATTGCCGTTTGAGAATGGTAAGGAACGACTGATTAGGACTTGATGGATTTTTTGTTTTATTGTCTTAAAATTCAATATTTTGTTGCTTCATCATTGGATTTAACGGTTTTTTTTCTAAAATCCAATATTTCTGTGACCTATCAGACGAAAGTAGCGGCGACGAAGAAGTCTGCCTGCCGAGCCAAGGTGAGAGCATCGAGCCTGATGCTCTGATGGCTGATGACGTCAGCATGGAAGATAATGCAGATAATAGGGACGTCAAGCAACGACGTTTAAATGGAATTCTCAGTAAGCTTATGAAGGATGCCAACAGCAGGTGCGAAATGGATTTGGTTGAAACTTAATTATTCATTATACACGCACCGTTGCGGATATAAATAAAGACTCCACTTTTTTTGTTCAAGTTAAAGACAGGACCTGCGAATAATTTGATTTTCACAGATTAGTGTGAAATTAACATTAGTCACTGTGGTCCGAGATTATCCTTCGTTGGAGATTGGTTTTAGTCCTGCTGGTTTATAACAGGAGGTTATGCGCCATATCTACAGTCTATAATTTAACAGTTAGCACTGTATGTGTTGGAGTAATAAGCTAACTCTGACCAGGGTCCCAGGTTTGCGGGCGTGCCTCGGACCTTATCCATGTATAAAAACTAGAAAAAATACAATTTGTTTAAACGTTACTTTAATTGCCATTTTACTTAGGAATCTGCAAGCATCGACATAGCCGGGCATTGCACACCGCACACGTACAATCACACTTTCTATCTATCCACAACCTTCCACTTTGCACTTGTTTGATGGATGTAGTGTTCCTCGCATGCAGTCCCTATTCGCTCCGTTTGCGTCCGCTAGACGGCGCCCAAGGTCAACAGTATTGTGAGAGACCAAAAGCCCTCGACTCGACTTGTACAAACAGACTATATCAGCGGCTCATCGCTCACATTGGTTTTCATCAACTTGCCAAATTTTCAAATACAGCGAGCCGCTTAGCTTGCCTCGTCTTAAAATCCCTTTCGCCGAGCGAATCGACCACCAACAGTAGACAATGTTTGATTACTTTTTTTGTAACGCCACTTTCCTATGAAAGAAATTAACCACGTTGGTTTATTTTACCACTTTAAAACCATTTTTAACCTAAAAAATATTCTTAATCGACAGTACGATTGGTACAAAATGAACTTGCTTACAGACACTGTATAATTTACAATTAACCACACCACATGTCACAAAACTGTCACGCGTTATTGTATTTCGACTGAATCAGCATCTGAACTAACTTTCTAAAAGTCTACAAATTTCCGAAGGTGTTTCGCTTGCCCGTTATAGGTGTATACATTTTGTGTCCTTTCGCAGTTTTTTCCCAAAGCAATATGTTTTTTTTTCGCGCTCGTTTTTCGCTGTACATAGCCCACAACATTTCTGTACGTGCTCGCAGTGCATAATCATATATACATAGGCTAAAGAAATATATTCTATACTTACGTTATCGCCGTACACGTTTTATTTTACCGCCTGAACGTGTGTAAATGTATATTTTCGAACAAGATCGGCGGCTTGTTGCACTGCGTCGCGCTTTTAGCATGCTTATTGATTTCAATTGTTTTGTACTTTTATTTCGTGCCGTAAACGCTTTTATTCCAGCTGGTTGCCAAAAGTTCCATTGCCCGCATATTCGCTTATAAGCTCGGTATGTTGGCAGGTTGTTTTAAGCGTCTGTATTCTTATGTAACTTCGTCGTTGTTAATGTGAAATAGACACGAGCTTGAACAGCCCTGCCACGCCGGTTGACAATAATAAAAAGTACACGCGTCTTTGTCAATACTTTTTTGATTTTAATTCGAAGTAAATTAATTTTAATCAGGCTAGGTAATAGATCCCCAAAATATTGAATTTGGTATTTTTTTACACTTTGAACCAGCATAAATGGGGTTTCTAGCTTCAGTAGTTAGAAAGCTATTGTATCTGGCGGAAGATGGGACACCTTTGGTAAGTCGGAAAGATATGGTTTTATAATTATTTAAATGTTCTTTGTTTACTGCCAAATATGCCGAGTAATTAGAATTAAAAGGTGTCATATCCTACCTTTTCATACTGTGAAATAATTCGAAATTCATATTTTTTTAGTTTTGTATTCATTTCAATAGATGCTACTCATAGTATTGCGGTTCCTGGGAGTTTTGATTTTGTCAATATTTTTGTTGATAAGGTCATGCAGTGAAGAACATGCATTTCTTAACTCGGCCACCATTAACCGCATACTGACGAACTGTTTCTCGTCTTCTTCTTCGACGAAGCGTTTGTAATCTTGTACACCAGGCCTTTTACAAAGCTGACTAATTACTTTTGCTCGCGACAGAAAATAACCAGCTATTTGTTCCTGGTTTGACGCTAACTCTTGTTCCACCGTCTTAAGTTCTCCCAAGGTTTCCTCCTGGACCTGGTAGGTTTTATGCAATGCATTTATATGTAGTTTTTTAAATAACAGATCTTACACATTAAGAATCCTAACTATGGTAGGGTAAGATGGGGCTTTTGTGCATCCTTTTAATAGTAAACAGAGTATTTACGGAATCGTATAACCGTTATCGCCCTACGACTCTAAAATAGCGTGGTTAATTGTTTGAAACACGGTCTGGGAATATTGAATTTAGGTGCTAACGGTGTCTCATCTTACCCCACATTAGGCTACTATATGCTTGAATAATGTTTACCGTATAGATACTCTGGTTCGCATGATACCCTTTGCGTATACCCTAATAACGAGACCTGGTATTTGAAATCTATTAAGAAAACGTCTATACTTGTATGATAATTGACCATGGTAAAAATAAACTGCAAATTGGTTTGATGCAATTACCTCAACGCCAAAATTATTTCCATCCTCGATTTTTGGTATTAGCAATATGACCCACATTCTCAATGTACCCACAGCCTCAAGGAGAGTAATAATTTCGGGTTTTAAACGGTCAACTAATCGTGTTATATACTCATTTGTAGCAAAAACTCGTTCCGGTTTGCTTGAAGAGTTGGTTTCCCCAGATTCCAACGTGTTTTCTTTGCTCTGGTCCAAATCTTTTAAGGATTCGATGGTTGAAGATTTGACCTCAAAGATATTGACTAGATTGAAATCGTTTTCTTGAAGCAAGCTGTCGTACTCTGTTATTTTTCTCGGGAGAAAATCCTTTACAAGAGTTTCAGCCTCATTACATATCCGTCGTTTAAACTCGTCGTTGTTGTCCATTTTTTTAAGAATTTCAAAAATGGTGAAATTTTACCCGGCGTGTAAAAAATCTCATGCGTTATAAATAAACATTTTGACGTCATAGGAAGGATTGTTTTGTCGGACATTCCGCAACTTTTTTACAACTTCATAAAAGTATGATGAAACGTGGTAAACATGTTCGTATTCTTTTAGTATTTATCCACTCCCCAATAGAGATACGTAAACCATGGTTTACATGGTCACGCATGTTTGGCGCAGCGCAACGAGCAGCACATGTAAGAACGTTGTGACCTTCGTTTGAGTGAAACGTGATAGCGAGCATACGGTAGAAAAAGTGCTTTGAATAAGCTATTGAGGCCCGCTTAGTATAGGAAGTCGCTATTATCAATTATGAACACAGTGAAGCAGCGTAGTATTAGCTATAAGGCTCTTCCGCGGTGATTTTACAAATTACTGGATATGAATTGCGATTAACGTGTGCGCGTGAAATGCAGACATTGTCAACATAGCACATCAGTTGGTCATTGAATAAAGATGTCGGCCGTAGAAGTTTCACAGCTGTTACTTTTATACTTTTCACTTCTGCTTGTCTATACGTTGAGTGACGTTTATATGAAACCGCATTGAAAGTGATAAAGGAAAAGTGGTACAGTTAGTATTTCTGTAAAAAAGCTAATAATTTTGCAAGGATCAATATCACGACATGGATTTGAACATTTTTTACATTTTGAATTTGTCATAATATTCATGATATCTTCATTTTCTAAGGGTTTATGATGCATGTGTCTGTTGTGTAGGCAGTCTGCTGTATATATTGATACTCACAACCGTTTGAAAGTGTTTTGGATATTTGCAACATACTGGGCATCAAATTGTTGAAAGATGCCAAATAAATGGCAGGAATCAAGAGTTATAATAACTGCAACTGGCATACCCCTTGCACTGTTGCTTTGCTGGTGGGTGTATAGACGTTCACTGAAGGGTCGGCTAGAACAAGAGAAACAAACTAAAAAACTGAACGGTATATCTGAAAAAGTGAAAGTTCCGCTCCCTGAAAATGAAGATGAGGTTTGCATGGAGCAGCCGAGTCTTCTGGATGCGATTCCGGATGTTGTTACTAGCGATGAAGACGTTGCAGGACTGATTGATCAAAAGAAAACTTCAGAGACAAATTCTATAAACAATAATAATGATCAGGGTGAAGTGGTTTTGGAACATGACCTACATGATCAGGATGGGTATCAACATTGTGTGGAAGATTCAAAGAACGAGTCGGAAAATTTAAATTTATTGACAAAGAATAAGAATGTGGAATTAACCGCTGATGATCGATTAAGTTTGCATGAAACAGAATCAAAAAGTATAAATGAATCGGAGGAACCTGTAAGTGAGGAAGTGATGGTTGTTCAGGAAAGTAGTTTAGAAGCTGCATGCGTGTCTTGTGATGCAACTGGTGATACAACACAAGAATTAACAATATGTAAGGAAGTTGTTGCCCCTGGGAATATACAAGAATTGATTAATGATTCGAACACACAATTAATTGAGAATATTCAAGATTCTATGTTGACTTCTGATGATTCTGTTGTGGATGTAAAACATGATACAATAAATTCAAAAGACTCAGTTTGCCCTGAAACTACCACCTCAAGCCTTGATTCTATACCACCAACATCAGAAGAAAGTTTAGAATTAGAAAATGAGCTTCACAACGATTTTGTGGAAAATATTCCAAATACGGTGAATAATGTTGTGGAAGTGGTCAGTGATGAAAAGGAAGAGGATGTTGATTCTGTGTCCTACAACTCCTTAACGAGCAGCATTACTGATGACTCAAATGATGAAGAGTCGGTGACTTTATTGGATGCGGTGGATTCTTCAGAGGAAAACAGCGATGAGGAGAAAAACCTCCCATCTGAGGTCCATTCTAACCCCATGTCACTAGGTGAAACGAGTAGTGAAGTTACATCGGTCGAAAGTTGTAGTCGTGTGGATACTGATAAAGATTCTTTGGAAGAAGGACCTATTTATCAAAAGAAAACGCGGAACAATTCTGAAAACTCTGGCACAAACAATAGCAACAACAACAATAACAACACCGTTGGAGATTTGAAAGTGTTAGAAAGTCGAAAAGGTTTAATGAATGGAAACGATTGTAAATCTTGTCATGAGAATGCTGGAGATTCTAAAAATGAAGGGAAAACTAATGGATGGAAAGATGATGAAGAGGTACATGTTACTATGTTGCTTCATTTCAATTTATTCTTTATTATAAAATTAGTATGGCAAAACTTATATACACGAGAGAATATTTCTAAATGAGATTTTAAAAAAGTAAAGAAATACAGTTTAAGCCAAATTTTAATTAACCAACTTTTTAAAGGCTGTGATTCAAGCTTTTTCACAGAAAAATCCCAAACGCTAAAATAAATTAATAGTTGGTGACTTAATTTCTTAAAAAGGTTGCGACTCACTTTCTTTTTTCAAAATACGGATCAAAAGACTTTGCAATGTACCGATGTTATTCCAAATAAACGCCGGTGGCTGGAAAGCACTGAACAAACTTAATAACCAAATATAAAGTCCTAACCACTTTTTTACAGGATGAGAATGAACATAAAAAAGATGACGGTAAGAGAAAGATAAAGAACAAACAGAAGTTTGTTCGACCAAGTTCACTTTCAGATGCAGAAGAGAGGTCTTCAAATGATCCTGACAGAAAATTTGAAATTTTTGTTGAATTTCCTTCTGTAAGCAGGCTATTATGATTATTCATTAAACATAGGCCTGTATATGTTGTAATTATATAGTAGGGCGGGGAAGATGGGATACCTTTAGCACATAATGTCCAAATATCCTGATCGTGTTTTAAACAATTAATAACGGTCTGTGGGAGTTGGGAGGGTATAGTTTTTAGAATTCCTTGAAAATTCCTTGTTTCTTACCAAATCGGGCGAGAAAATAGAATAAAAAGGTGTCCCATCTTAGCCCACCCTACTGTAACTGTTTAATGTTTTAAATTTTAAATAAATCCTGGGTATGTTTTAATTAACCTACATGTTTTTGTTTTTTTTTAGTTATTGTTACAGAAAACTTTCATGATGTATATAATTTACTTATAATTTGAAACTAGGTTCATGAGTTCCTCAAAACCTTAGATATATAATATAATATATATAATTTTTATTTGCAAAATAAGCCGAAATTCAAAAAAGTTTAATTTACATGTTTTAATAACACTTTAACAGCCTATTAGATGAGTATGAAAGTACAATTTAATATGAAGCAAATTTACCAACCACGTCAATTTACCAGGAAAGAGTTGGTTTATTGATCGGAAAACAAGGACGAAACATCAACCAGTTGAAACAAGATTCTGGTGCCGAAGTTTTTGTTCACGAAGCTCCGTTTCGTGAAGATATTCAAGTTCTTCAAATTTGTGGTAAGTACCACAGTTGAACCATAAATGTTGTAACACTAATTTTTATATCTCACTGGCTTTACACATTGCTTTAAGGCTTAAGCCATTCTATCTTGTTATTTAATCAATAAATTTGAATTCTCTATAATAAATTGTTAAATATTAACAAGATTTGGCAACTTTAAAACATCTACTTTTTACATTTACAAAATGATTAATTTGTAATTTAATTTAAACTTTAAAGATTGCAACTAAGTTAGTTTTACAGCAGTTGTTACTTTTTTCTTAAAATCATCCACTACCAGTCTCTGCCACTTCCCATACACATAACTCCTATCTATATTAGTATATATCTATGGCTATATAATGTATAAATATGTATATTTAATATGTTGAATATAAACTTCAAGGCATCCAAAGTGAGGTAGAAAGTTGTGTCAGTCGAATAAAACGACGTTTCAATGATTTATCGCTTGCCTCCTTCGACGACCCATCGAGTCTGTCCCTTTCACCTCGTATGTCGACTCCAACACACCACGCCTCACCAAACTACCATTCACCAACCTACAATATCTCACAGGTTAGATTAATCTTTATTGTATTTTGTATCTGTAAACTAAAACGTCACTTCAAATTCCCTTTAAGTTAGTCGTCGCAGATGCCAGCGCGTTCTTTAAATTCCTGGTTATTTGCAATTTACTTTCCTTGGTTTTGTTGTGTTTCGTCTGGCCATGCGCTCGTCTTTTTAGTTCATTTTAGTGTTAGCTGTGTAGTGGTAGGTTCTTATACCTTGGTTGATAGTCGTTTTAAGTTCTTATCAAACCGTTTTATTTTCTCTTTAAATAAGCTTCATAGCGTGCCAATTGTGTGGCTTCAGTATTTAAAAAACCTGCTGCAACTAATATTCCATTGGTGTGTGGGATTTTCGTGCTGCTGTGGTGTCATAATTTATGTTCGCATTGCGGCTGCTTCCCAGAGTGCATGTACAAGAATAAATGTTTTAGCTTGTTGTTTTAAATTAAGGCTTTGGTTTGATGTGCTTGTCAGTTACAGTATCATGGCATATGCGCTGAGACTATGGTCACCGGTTACAATAAGCAAGTGTTATAAGAAGCAATACAAATAAATCTATGAAAATGTATTAGAGCAGAATATATTCTGTTGCCTCTGAAATTTGAAAATATGATGTGGTTTTTGGTTTTTATACCAGAAGAGTACTAAAAGATTAGGATACTTAGCAAAATTCGTGTAATACTCTGGTTAGATAAGTTGTATTTTTTAGCACAACTATTCAAGGAGCAAGCCTGTTGCTTGAAATACTATGTTATACTGTATTGTTTCAAGTACAAGCTCTTTATCTCTATTACGATGCATTATTTTATGAATATGACTATTATTTGCAGTGCAATACATATTAAATCATAAAATGCTCTTAAACAATTTTTCTTTCTTCACCTTAAAGTTAAGATGAAAATGTTAGAAACCACTGGGTTAGACCATACAATTTACAGTACATCAGAGAATACTGAAACAGATGTAAAACAATCGTGTTTTTTTAACCAGTTTACTGTAACAAATAACTGTTGCTATAACTCCTACATTGCTACAGCTCTGCTTGCCGGAAGGAGCAACAATTGATGTGGTTGTATCAGCCATCGCAGACGTGGATTGTATATTCGTTCAACAGCCCAACCACCCTTCATTCCACTCCTTCCCTAATTTAGAGCGAGCTATGGCAGTTTGCTACCAAGAAGGAACAAGCCCTGGTCTCCCTAATCCTGCACAAGGTGCTGAAATATTTAGCAATACTTAAGAATTATTTTTGTATTTAATTTTCACTTTTTATAATTTTTCAGTGAGAATAATATCGCTGTTCCCAAACTGGGGCGGTACCAAATCAGCAGTTCCCAAATTGGGGTCCATACAGTAGTTTTAGAGGGTCCGCCATGTACAGCAATGATTGTGATTCGATAATAAATCTGTTCCATTGGTGTGGTTTTTGCATGCTTTGTATAGCATTCTTTGAAGTTTATAGGGCTGCAAAGTATCAAAATAATTGCAAAGGGTTCAACAGGCAAATTTTTTAGAAAAGTTTGGAAACAAAACTGCTGTAGATGGTTTAACTTATGTTTGTATTAAAACTAACATAGGTATAAAGAGAGAGAGACTTCACTATATTTGTTTACACTTTTTAATGATTTTCAGTTGGTTTGATTTGTGTGGCGCAGCAAATGGGCACGTGGTACCGTGCACAGATCGTACACTGTTTTGAAGATATTGAAGAACTCTCTATCCGGTTAATGGATTATGGTGGTTATACCACTGTTCCTGCTGCTGCTGCTAAACAGATACGGTAAAAAATCAAACTTTACAAAACTTATCATAGAAAACACTTTACCAAAAAAAATGTTTTAAAGTATGAGCTAAAAACCTAATTAGTCAGAAAACAGTTGTTGTTTAGCAAATTTAATATAACTATTCTGGACTTGACCCTAATGAAGCCGGCCCTGGATAGCAATAGTATTATTAAATCAATGGTTGCCTGGCATAGTGGCATGCAATATAAAATTGCCAAAAGACGATATAAGCCATGCGCTCACGAATATCATATATTGCCTATGCGTGACATGCTAGCAGAAACAGTTTTTTTATTGCTACAGTAGGATTTTTAAATGGATTTCCGTAAAGAATTGTCAAGGAAAAGTTTTTTCATTGCTACAGTATGATTTTTAAATGGATTTCAGTAAAGGATTGTCATTTTTATATAAATAGATGATCAAGTGCTTTATTTTAGAGCTGACTTTCTGTCGTTACCATTTCAAGCCCTGGAATGTTACCTTGATAATATTTCATCCCCCACAGGTATTTTAAATATTGTATGCAACTTGGATTTAATTTATTTCACTTTTCCTTTAATAAAAGAACATTGACATTAAATAAGTAATTTTGGTTGAGTCGGTTTATTTAGTTATTAAATATTAACATGCTATGCATAATTTATTTTAGATTTTGCATATGAACTGATTTAATTTCGTTTTTCATAAAAGTTGCAATTTTAAATATATTACATTTTATCTATAGTTGCACAGTAGTGTTGTTATTTTACACAAAGTAAAAAAAATATTCTTGTCATGTTATACACATGTTTATACAAGAGATATGTCAATCTCTAAGCTCTATTGAAACGTTAACAAGCTTATTTAAACATGAAACAGATTAGTAACAAGCTTAAGTTTTTCATTTTTTAAGAAGTGTGCTTCTGGTTGAATTATTAATAAAGACTTTATTGTATACGATTAAAAGCCTAATTGTTGCTGCATGCCAGATAAAAACATAGGTTTTCGATAAAATCTTATCATTTTAATTTTTAAGTCGGGCATATAATATTTTTCAAGAACTCATCCTTTAATATAAAATGAAAGACATTTTTTTTGGTTAATTTTAAAGCTTTCCTGCATGGCAGATGAAACCTTAAATTCAATTTTTATGCCAGAATATGGATAAATTTTAGTAATATGTCGGAAAGTAGTATATTTTGTGCCAGAATATGAATAAATTTTATTGTTTTTTTAAACAGTACTAAGAAGTATATTTAATGCCAGATTATCGATAAATTTTATTTTTATGTCTGAAAGTACGTATACAAATTTAATCTTATTTAACAGATGACAATTCATTTTGCTCGGATTCTGTCAATCGATTGCAAGAATTACTCGCGCATGGAAGATTTCAAGTTCGGGTCACAGGTTACCGTAGTAATGGAATTCCACGTATTCACCTTTTCCGACTTCATAATCACAAGGTGAGGGAATTGTTTATATAGCTGGAAAAATACTTCTAAATATTGTGTTACAAAAAAAAATACTTATGCAATAAAAATAAAATAAAGTTTCTCTATTAAAAATATAATCTTCCAAATTTAGGATGTAAAAATGTATTATAAATATGGTCTTTTAAAAATTATGTTTCTTAAATTCCTATAATGAAGTTATTTTTTCCTAAAAAATTTTAACACATAATATTTGAGTAAATAAGTGATGTATATTGGTTTTGTCCCCTGTATAATTTTCAGTTTTGGACGCAGTTTATGATCGACAGTAGTGTTCAATATTTAAATTTAAACACAGTTGTTTGACATATTATTGTATATTTAGTATTTACATGTGCTAATTGTGCAATGCCATGCAGTGTAAATTCTGTGTGATCATACTAATCAAATTTACAGTCTGTATATTGTGATATATAATTATTTTGAGCCAATTCTTTGATATTACACAGTGTAACAGTTTAAACTACGTACACAATATGATGTGTTAACATTTAGACACATATTATCCAGGTTACGCTTATCAACCAAGAAATGGCCACAAAAGGTTTAGCAACGTGGGTAGAACCTGCACCTTTTCAATCAAACTAAATTAACCGCAAAATCAGACAAAATATACGATTCCAGCCCAAATTAGTAAAGAATTGCGCGTCGCATAGCAGAAAGCTTTCCCTTAATTTAGTTTGCACACCATGCTTGCCTGGTTCATGCCACAAATAGTTCACTATTGTTCCAAATCATAAAGTGAAATGGTTCTTTTTGCTGTGAGAATGTATCCTTAACATCAGAGCTGTAATTTAATGAATATGACTGCGTGTACTGTGTATTACAGTCGGTTCATGAAAATCAAAATTTTTCACTGTTGCTTTACCATGCGATTAGGTCCCATCCAGCCTGTTCAGTAGTTTACTGTGAGAAACATCTGTGCATGCAACAACTACCTTGTTTCACTGTATCCATATTTAAGCCACCCCACGTAGTTCTATTTCAACTGCTGTGAAAACTATGAAAAAAATCCCATTGTGCTAAGCATGCTATAATCCTATCTCTTCAAAAAGGTCACTAAAAAGTTGGTATTGTCAAGCGCTTGTATTTGATTTTTGCACGCTCACTTTGCATTTAGCAGCCATATAAATTAAAAAATCTTAACACTATATTTTTCGACAAATTAGCACACATTTGCTACTTCCTATATTTACTAGCCAAAAATTTAAATAATGTTGATGTGAAATGTATAAATTAAATTCTGGTTAACAAACGCACGGAATTTAATTTCCTTCAAATCTATTTTTCTGTCTTAGTTTTCATTCTCTGTTTCAAAAACAATGATTATGTTTCGTTTTCGTGCCATTTCGAAATTCCATGTTTAGTTAGCTTACCGGTTATTTTTGTTTGTTATCCTTAACCTTCCTGTTTTTAGGCGTGCCAAGCAATTGGTATATTTCTGATTTTAGATGCTTTCATTATTAGTTTTTCATTTGCAAGCCAGTAGTTGCATCTCCTTACAAAAGTATTCTTAACCAATGTAAAGTAGAATATTATAACCTGAAAATTCGGCAACTATACGCTATGGCTATGCAATCAACAGTTCAAGTTTCAGGCATTCAAACAAACCTTGTATTTTGGAACGCTTTCTAATTCTGCAAAACCTACAACAAAATTAGTTCTTGCTTCTCACTAGCTGTTGTATACTGTGAATATTTGCATCTACAATTCAGTAACCCCACAATCTCCAGTCTTTGCTGCTATTCATGACCTGTGCTATTTAATTGCTGTTTTTTTTTATTTGTACTATAGGTTTGTGTTTTTCATTTGTGTGCGAGTGTTAACCAATAAATATCTGGAAAAACAATGGTTTACTATGCGGTTGGTCCTAATGTAGTAATACCAGATTCATAAAGCTCAGTGTTTTTCCGTGTGCTTCTATGTAAATTTTATGTTTTTGTTAAATGTTAATTGTATAGATTAAGATTGTTTTCGGCACCGACTTTGATGTCGCTGATCTAATTTAAGGGTGCAGTCCTGTTTTTGCCTCTCACTCCTTGAGCGCCTTATTAGCATTATCACTTCCCGCTATACGCAAAGGTATAGTAATCGTACTGTACTGTTGCTCAAGTGTATGACTGTATAAGTACGAAAGGTTTATACCAGATTTATATTTTTTTACCAATGTACATACCCTACCATAGAGTGAATATCAGACAAAAAACGTCTTCATGCCATAACACACATTTGCAGGACATGTTGAAACCCACGTACAATTAGGAATATTTAAACCGGTAACATTTGTTGGTGATTCCTGAACAGTTGTCGTGAACAAAAACAAAGATTATCAATTATAAACAAATAATATACAAGCGCGTGTGTGATAAACTGGTGAACGCAACGATCCAAAACACGTAATTATAAATTCTGCGCGTGTGGACTGGTTTTCGTAGACCCTAAATCAATTTCTTCCGGCTTTCTGCCTAAGCGATATAGCTCCAAATCTATTACGACACCGATAAACCAGTGTATAGTTGTTGGGTTGTGTAATTAGTGAAAATGTTCCGCAACTCATGCTGGTTGCATTGTCTAAAACAAATACGTTCACTTACACAGAAAATGGATTTTACAGAGAGTTGAAAACAACAGTTTGAATGGAATCTGCTGGTAGTTCTGTGCGCACGTAAAACTTGTCATAAATAACATTGATTGTCTGGTTTTGTTGAGAGGTGTTTAAAAGAACGATCGTTACGATTGATTTTTCATCATCAATAAACGCAACGTGTTTCAAACTGCTTTCTTCGTTCTCCTCATGAAGAGATATTCGGACCGAATCTTCACGCAAGAATTTGCTAAAGGCAAAATTGGGCATATTGTTTACAGGTCAATAATGGACCATATATATAGGCCATTGAGGCAGGATTAGGCTTGGAGGTAATGTACAAGTACACAATAGTATGGAGGTGGGGAAGATGGGACACCTTTTCATTCTATTTTCACGTCCCATTTGGTACTAATCAAAGAACATTCAAAGAATTATAAAACTGTAATCTCGCGACTCCTCATAGACCGTTGTTACTTGTGTAAAACACGTGATCACGATATTTAGATATTATGTGCTAAAGGTGTCCCATCTTTCCCCATCCCACTTCAGCTTTACTAAATGTCATAAAAATAAGTTTTTGTATAGGTGAAATTGTTCCCATCAGAAATATGCGTGTTTTACCGATGCAATGCTGCCATAAATATTTGTTGTTGCGATGCTGTCATATATAATAAAGTTGTTGCGATTTTGTTTAAAAAACAGAAGAATATAATTTGTTATTATTATAATACGTTTTCTAGGGGCGCGTTGTAACATTTTATGAATAAATTATCCATATACTTGTTAAAATCTCTTACCTGAAATGGCCGAGGTGATAAAATATCGGCTGTTTATAAAACTCGTCACTTTCAGCGTTAACGATAATAGCAGCGTCAACAAAATTTTTGACCCAGTTCGGTCCTCCTTCCATATCTAGTGCTAAGTTCCAATCGACCCATCCGGCAACCCAGTGGTTTAAATCCTATAAATTACGTTACATTCTTGTCTGCAAGCATTTTGTATTTTTGACAATGACTTTCATATGTATATATTTATATGTATAGTAAGGTGGGGGGAGAGACAACTTATCATTTTATTTTCTTGTCACACTTGGTAGTAAACAAAGAAATTCATAGAATTAAAAACCGTATCCTCACAACTCCAATATACCGTTATTATTGTTTAAAACACAATCAGTACATTTGGATATCATGTGCTAAAGGTGTCCCATCTACCTCCACCCTACTATAAGTTAGTTGGAACTGATATTCGCCATATGTGTTCTTGGACTGGAACAAGACACTTAACGGCAATTGCTCCGACCCAATAATTACTAACGGGTTGTCTATCAGCCATACATTAAAAAATGAAAAGAAGTCCCTCAAAATATAATGAGGAACACAGTTACATATATCACTCGTAAGTCGGTACGTTTTATTCATTCAGTCATACCTGTATAATATCCATGCTGTAGCGTTGTCCTCTTGTCCAACTGCCTAAAATAACTTTATCGGGTTGGAATGGCATTGCTCCAGAACAAGCTTCAGTGCCTAAGATAAAGTAATCTGGGAATGCTTTGTGTGTATCGCTTATTCTTGATATTGGCAGAATCCAATCCATGTACCTGAAAAAATATGAAAATCAAAATGACCGACCTCTAAAAAGTTGAAATTGTACCAGTGTACGCCTATTCCAGATACGTATTGCGATGCCGATGTGTCATTTAAAACAACTTCGGCCCATCTTGGAAATACCAGGCGTTGGTCGTCCCCAATAATTACTTTGACGTCGCCGTGGCCTCGAGAATGAAGGGTTGGACCCTATACATAAAAACAAAGAGAGTTAATTATATAAAGCAACGAAACTTTTTTGCACATTTTATTAAACAACTTGCGTATAGTAAGGTGGTGTAAGATGGGAAATATTTTATTCTCTTTTCTCGTTGATTGGTTGATATTAAACACAGAATATATTAGAGGCGTATATATACCTAATAGCTCTCAAATAGCGTTGTTTGTTGTTCAAAACACGTTAAAAAAACTGCAATTTAAGTGCTATAACAGTATTTCATATCTTATACCCCACAATTATGTAATAACGAAAATAACTTACCAAATCAGTTTTAATAAAGTCCCTCTGGTGCTCAGCTGTCCACCCCATACATTGAAAACTAAAGTTTCTTGCTAGGCCGTCTATCGGTTCGTTCTGAGCTGTGACCGCCCAAATATCCACTCCATTTGCTTTGTATTCTTCGAGAAATCTGATACACAAACACGCATATTATAGGCTACAGGTATATATGCCTTTCCTGTTTCATGTAAATGATGTACCAAACAAACTCACATTTATATAGTACGGTGGAGGATGATGGGACACCTTCAGCACGCAATATCCAAATATCTTGATCGTGTTTTAAACAATTAACAACGGTATAATATGGGAATCTTGAGGATACGGTTTTATGATCTTTTGAATATTCTTTGTTTATACAATCAAATGGGACGAGAAACTAGAATGAAAAGACGTCCCATTTTCTCCCACACTAATATAACTATACCCAATAGCTAATAACACCGTTAATTTTACTGTAAAAAACGGTTGCAACGTCCAAAATTCAGATTCAAACCAATCTTGTTCCGAGCAGCATTCGTAACGAAAACACCAAACGCAAATTTTCTACATTCCTAGCATTAGCATTTCATCTTTCGAAATAAGAAATAAATTAAAAAGTCCCAACTAATTTGCGCTTTTTGAAGTGTTTATATATCCATTACAAAAATCGCAAACGTTAAATAAAACAGTTATTAACCTGGCAAAATACAAAGCCCATGCTTTATGATATTTGTTCCCGGCTCTTCCAATAAGACTTCCTTTTCCGATAAGCGCTTTATTTGTCTTCATCCAAGCAGGGGCGCTCCATGGGCTACCGAATAGACGAAAACTTGTTCTGTTGCTCATTTCCACAGCCTTTTTAATGTAAGGAATCTATAGATGGAATAAACCGAGTAATGGGATTCCAGGTTTAATTCCTAATGTTATTCTGGATTCTTCACCTTGTATTGAAAATCTTCACTTGCCAAGCTAAAGTTTTTCATTTCGAAGTCGTTTGGTTGGTCAGCATAAGTATATAAATGTGTAGAAAAGTCGACGCTAGCCATTGGTATTCGGCCCATATTAAAGCCTATACCTATACACAAAGTCACAAAAAATTCAAAACAAAACGGTGAATATGACGCTTGCGTTTTAGAGGCAAAACAAACCTTGATCTGAAAAGTACGAACGCAGAAAATAGTTCTGTGCTTCACTAGAAAGACTGGCTATGTTAATTCCAGCAGCGTCAGTAAAAGCTCCACCGAAACCAATTAGTTTCTGGAATCGGTCTGTGGTGTTGACTATGAGGTTCCTGCCTGTATTTGAATATTATGTGTATAGATCGGTAGTTATGTTTAAAGTGGTATTATCGAGTTTTACTCAACTTAATAATATAGTAAAAACCTACATGTGTTATTATATTAAGTGCTCTGAGATACAATACAAAACAAAGACATGTATAATCGGGTCGGGGAAGATGGGACACCTTTTAATTTTATTTCTCGCCCTATTTGGTAGTAAACAAATAACTTATAAAAAAAGAATTATAAAAACGTATTCTCACACTTCCATATAGACCATTGTAAATTGTATAAAACACGATTGGGATATTCGAACATGATGTGCTAAAGGTGTACCTTACCCCACAGTACTATATATAGACCTATTCAGGATCAAATAAACGTTTTACCGGATGACGGTGTTCCGCTTTGAAAGTTCAAGGTTTGTTTTGCAAATCTCAGACCACTTTTAGAAGACGTATATGTTATGGCTTGTCCGCTTGGTATTACAGGAACCTCAGAAATTGTGTCGCAGTAAGTAGAGTTACACACGCACACAACCGAATCCGAGTTGTACATTCGAGATGCGCATGGCAGGTCGCCCGCTTTTTCTGCACAAAATACCTTTGTCAGCGAATTACGTTGGTTTGGAATAGGACATAAACTTAACATCAGCAAATTACACAATGCAAACTTGGCTGCAGCTACTGGTCTAAAATTTATAATCAACTAACGGCTTACCTTGTTCTTGGTCAATATGTGATTCCGGAAGAGCATCTTTTGGTAAAAACACAACAAGCAACGAGCATAACAAAGTTGTCCCTGCTACTCCACATATTAAAATTATAATTGGAAATCCTTTTTGGCTAGTAATTGTCATCTTTGCTTCTATGCTACTAGTTCCAAAAATGCACCACGCGACAATGAATGCACCACGCGACGTGCATTATTAGTGGACCCATCAGGTGATTGTATTTGTATTGGTTAATAATTAGTAAATGTTAGAAAGTAATTCCAAAAGGGGTATGACTTTAAAACATAATTCACATGCTTTATATTTCTTTCAATGTAAAAGTATTTAATATCATAATTTCTTTTTAATTTTAAATGTTTTATTGGGGATCAAAAAAAGCGTTTTATTTTAAATCCACGGCGTATTTCAAGCGGTTAAGCGTTAAATTAAATTACCCACAATGCCATTTTTTTGATGTAATTTCCGTTTCATGAAATCAAGCCAATCAAAACCGAAGAAGAAAGTTTCGTCATAGTTAGTGAATCTTACGATCGAAGTGAAAGAACAGAATTTCACGTCAGCTGTTGTTTATCTAGTTTAATCGTTCTTTAAAAGAAGAGCAAAGAGATAATTTTCTTTTATAACTGTTAAACGAAGACGTCGAACAATTGCGAATTCATTATTAGTTTGGTAAGTAATTGCTAAGGTAATTATAAACCGTGACCTACTTCTCTGTATGCTTGAAAGTATTTTTTATTAAAATGTTGAATGTTCGTAGATCAAGCAGTGATGACTGTTACAAGAATGGGAAAAACCAGTCGGCGGTATCGCAGTCGAGAAAATGATGAAAACTACAAGTATGGTCAGAAACGAAGACGAGTGGAAAAGTATGATGATTATTATGAAGATACTTATGGACCCAAACGATGCAATGATTCCTATTCATGTGAAAAACATAGCTACAGGTAATGTATAATTGTATACTATTACTATGTAAACCTATTTGGATTATTATGGTTAATCTGCGATGAAAAGAATTGCCTGAAACTTAACTTTACGGATAATCAGCACGCAAACTTTGTGGATTGTGTGAGTGGGCACTGCCAATATTTCATTACATATTTAACACTGACCAATTGGAATCTTTAGCCCAATTAACACTGACCAATTGGAATCCTTTTGTATTAAAGAATTAGCACCAAAATCAAGAATCTACGTATTGAACTAAAAAGCAAACTTTTTAATCACGCAAACTGCACTTGAACTGCAAAAGTGGCACAGTGACCTATCGTAGTGTTGTACTGCAGCCAATTGTCAGCACTGCCATTTCAGAAGCGCCTGTCATATTTACTATTGTCTTGTTAAGTCTTTAAAGCGTAATACTCTTCCAAATCTGTGAAAAACAATTAAATAATAGCTGTTTTTTTATCTTCCTGTACTGGTTTACTAATTCTAATTTTTGATTAGCTCCCAAAGTGGCAAGCACTACCAAAGCAGCTACAATGATGGATACTACAGTCGTGATTCAAGCAGGACTTTAAACTCCCGTCAGAAGAATGAGGACTCCAGAGATCGACATGACTATTCTGGCAGCAGTCGGAGACGGAGAAGTCGACATAGAAGACATAAGTCTCGGTCTTCTCATTCGGTGAGTAATCTTTATAGTCTGGTTGTTTCCAGATAACTTGGTATATTCAGGTATATTCAGAGTAATTTAATCACTCATTTCAATCAAACTTTGTAAATCACTTTGATGGGATTGCGGAAATGATATATCTATTGATCATATTTCAATGGAGGTTAATATAGTAATGGACCAAATAATTGAGTATTTCATAAACTTTTATGCAAAGAAAGGTAAGTAATATAAGTTAGAGTAGTGGTATAGACTAGGAAAACCTAGATGTTTATGAAGTAGGCTGTTTTTTGTTATTATTTGAAAATCGTCGTTTTACAACGCTACAATATATGCTGTGGTTGTTATTCCACATATACTACGGTTGCCAATTGCTGGCCTTGCACTGAAAATCTCTTCCCTGTGTCGATGGCATATTCTGTCCCTCACACGCACACGTTCGCTGTATCATGACAAACAGAGAGATCGTCATAGAAACAAGAATGGTGGCAGGGCAAAGAGCGTGGAAGATGACGAGGAGGGTCATCTGATTTATCGTCATGGCGACTGTCTTCAAGCGAGATGTACTACAAGACTTTCTCTCGTAGTTGCAGTAAACCAATTGGCGCAAAACAGTCAGGAATGCTTCACTTAAATTTCTGTTAAAACGATATAAAAACTTTGGTTTGTCTTAAGTGAATTGTTCCTGAATGTTTAAACTAGGTCATTCTTGAAGCTGTGCGATGTCATTCTGAATTTTACTCTGTGTATAACAAACACAAACAGCACGGCACACTAAGCTTTATTAAGCCATCCCCTCCAAAACACATTAGTACAAACATTACAACCTGCATGAAACAAATGGTTGTTTATCTTAACTTATATAAAAAATCATCTTTTACCATCAAGCCTAATTGTATTTCTGTTTTTGTTAAAACAGATGAAATCCTGTCTACGCTTGGAGAAGGCACTTTCGGAAAGGTTCTGCTCTGCCTTGATCACCAAAGGTAAATTTCAATGAATTTGATAATCCGTGTATTTGGGATAAAATGTTTTAAATATTTTTTTCCCTGTTTCAGGGGTGGTAAGAAAGTGGCTTTAAAGGTGATCAAAAATATTGAGAAGTATCGCGATGCTGCTTTTCTGGAGATAAATGTTCTTAAAAAGCTTCAAGAAAAGGATCCTGTTGGAAAATAGTGAGTGGATTGTGTTTTATATCGGCTTTACATTCAATAATATTTTTGTAATTACAGCCTCTGTGTAACCATGTTGGATTGGTTCAACTACCATGGTCATATCTGCCTGGCATTTGAACTGCTTGGTTTAAGTACCTATGACTTTCAGGTAACTAATATTAATTATTTGTTGGTGTAGGTACTTGTTTATTTATCTAAAATCCAATATTTTAATGAACAGAAGGACAATCACTACATTCCATATCCCCTGGACCAAGTGCGACACATGGCCTTTCAATTAGTATGGGCTGTAAAATGTAAGTTTTTCTAACTTCAAATTATAGGAAAAGTGTTTGAACTTGAAATATTTCAGTTCTCCATGACAATCATATCACACACACTGATCTGAAACCTGAGAATATTCTTTTCCGTGATTCTTTATGTGAGTTGCGTTACAATCCATCCAAGCGAAGAGATGAAAGGCAGTTGGTCAGTTCCGATATCCGATTGATTGATTTCGGGTCAGCCACCTTTGACAATGAGCATCATAGTACAGTTGTATCTACCCGACACTACAGGGCACCTGAAGTTGTATTAGGTTTGTGTTCATTTTAGGTTTACCGTTTATAAGACAAATAAACTGGTTTATCATATTATTGTCTCACACAGAACTTGGTTGGAACCAATCCTGTGACGTGTGGTCTATTGGTTGTATTATATTTGAGTTCTACATGGGAATTACCATGTTCCAAACTCATGATAATCGGGAGCATCTAGCAATGATGGAGCGTATTCTTGGTCCTATTCCAAGTCGCATGATTAAAAAATCCCGTAAACAGAAGTATTTCTATCACAACCGTCTCGATTGGGACGAACATTCTTCTGGTGGAAAATATGTGAGAGAAAACTGCAAACCTATAATGGTAAGATTGTTATTGGAAAAAATTAAAACACAACTTAATCAATATGAAACAATCTGCAGAGGTATATTCAGCGTAAAGATCACCCGGAGCACATGAAGTTAATTGATTTAATCGCACGAATGCTGGAGTATGATCCAACTAAACGTATTTCACTTGCTGAAGCAATCAATCATTCATTCTTTGATGAACTACCCCATGAAAAACGTTTCCCAAATAATCACACCAACCAATCATCTTATGAAACAAATACTCAGTGTTTACGATCTGCTGGTCGTTGATATTGATTATTTTTTTTCTTTTTTGCTGCTAGTTAAAGTGTTGCGTTGCAGGGCAAGCGGTTTTTGGTGATTGGGGCAACATTGGTCCCGGTTGTGGCATGTTGCTGCGACGCACTGTAATGCGTTCCAGTGGAAATTACTGTACAGTATATGGGTTGACTTTCTTTAATAAAAGTTTGAATAATATAAATGAAGTATAGAGTTTTCGTGCACGTTATATAATTCAGTTTGTTAAATTTGGTATATAGAATTGTTTTCCGGCTAATTATTCCAAACTAACCCATTCGACCGTTTGAAGTTTGAATACTTTGTTTAGGATTCGTGGACTTTAAGCGTCACAATAGTATTGAATGTCTACAAATCAGTTATCCGTAACACCGTATATATATAAAGTGATCTTTGCTGGAATGTGTCTAGCAAAGAAAATATTGTTTTAATTGCCCGTGGCGAGGTTGACAGTGCAACACAGATTTAATGATATAATTCAACTTGCGGCACAAGTCTTAAAGGGGCGTGTTGCGCAGCTGATGGTGTACTGTATGTGCTTGAGCGACATATCTGGCGTTTTTCAAGGGAAATATTATACCTAGTCCGCATGTTCGGCGAACTGGAACCCCTATTCAGTGTAAAACATCCTTTCCTGTTCTTATATTCACACACGTGTTTTATGCCCCAAAAGCTCCCTGTTTTTTTTTATGATAGTACGAATAAGGAAGTCATTTAATACCTACTTTAATTAGATTGAGTGAACAATAGTATGAAGCACCCTTTACAAGTGATAAGTGGGACGAAAAAATGTCCCATCCTACTCAACCCTTATATCTTGAGCACAAATGTTTTCTTATTTCCTTTACGCGAACGCGATGCTTTTTTATCTTTTAAAATTAAAATATTTTTATCATCAAGCATTGATGTTATAGAAGCACGAGCACCTGAAAGCCTATATTTTCCCCAAGGCATTTTTTGTTGATTAAGCAACAAGGAAGCAAACAACGAGAAGGAAGCAAATCAGAGACTGGATCAGTTATTAAAACATGGAGATGAACTCTATTGTTCAGGAAGGTTGCATGGAAGTAGGTTTTATTCCACTTACAAATTGCCTGCAAAGACAAGCCAAATTATAGATCTGCAGAATGGATCCTCCTTTATAAAACGCCACTGGTGTATTTTACACGAAATGAGATAATTATAGCCTACTTGTTCTGTTAGTCGCAGAAATAAGACGTCGTTTTGCCCTTCTGCCTTTTCCAAAACGCAATATGTTAGGACATACCACATACACCATGAAATACACGTATTGCTGCAGAAGTCTTTATACGTCACCGAGAGGAAGTGTTTAAACTGTGAATATAACAGCTTGTTGATTGGAGTGTCCAGTTCCCGTAAGTTTGCTCAGGGGATTATGCATCTCTTTTTTATTCGATCTACAGAAGATAGTGGATTGTAGTGGTAGCTTAGTTATAATATCGTGGTTTAGTATCGTCTTTTTGGGTTGTTCGCTTAACAGATGCTGTTCTATTTGGTTAAGCCTTTTATGTTTGATTGCTTTGGTTTGGTCGCGCATAGATACAAAATGTACATTAATATGTAAGAACAGACACGCGGCAGGTGTTTTGAATTTAAACTTTACGAAATAGTGTTTCTATGCTATCAGCTGTATTTCTTTGTTGTGGTGCAAATCCATCGAAGCGTAAAGCATCAAGGACCAAAACTGGAATTGTTTTGTGTTCATATTGTTGTTACGTTCTGTTTGTTTTATTTCGTCATCATTTGTTGTAAGGGATATAAACGGTCCAAACAGGTCAGTGCGTAAACATGTTGACCTGTATAAGGAAGTATAACACCTTACCATTGAGAGAAATATTTGTCAACTTACATTCTATCGTTATATAACGTGAATATTTGTACCTTAGTCATACTTGCCTATCATGAACACCAGAAAGTCATAAGCCAAAAGCGAATTTGTGAAATTTTAGTAATAGCAAAGACATTAAATCCGTATACAACAGTTAGTTCATTACAAAGCTATAGATTCAGTTTAAGTTGTAGAAAAAAGAATAAAATTTATGATTTGTGTATAACCATAGTGATATACCATACAATATGTTTGTATTAGAACATGATAAATACTATTTTTATATTAGAGACCTACAAATAAGCCTAAACCAACATTTCCCTGTTTTGTATCAACTGATCCTTACATTTTCCAAGTAATACATGGATGGTAACAATGGAGTCCATTGGTGAATATGAATACAACAAAGCTGACCATATCGGACATGGAGCGTTTGCATTGGTTTACAAAGGACGCCATAAAGTTGTAAGTTAAGGTTTGAATATATTAAACATGCAAAAACATGGTACTAGTGAAGAATTTTCCGGTACATAGCAGAATAGGCTGGTGGAAAGTGTTAGTGGTTGGTGGTTAGGGGGTTAGTGGTTATAGAGGTTAGTAGTTAATGGTTATAGGGGTTACGAGTTACTGGGGTTAGTGGTTAGCAAATAAGGCGGGGGGAAGACTTTTCACTTGCACCAAAAACATATTATCTTTTGGTTAAGTATATAACTTACTTAAACTTCACATGCATTATTTGTAGTCAAAATATATTATTATTTAAAAGACAAAGGTAACATCAACGCATTTTTGGTTGAATATAACGTAGTAAAACTAAGTGTATCAATGCATATACAAGTTATTTAGCTTCTATTTAACTGTTGATTTTAAGAAGATAAACATTATATTTATTTGTAGAAAAAGCACCATGAAGTTGCAATCAAATGTATTGACAAGAAAAAAGTTGGGCGTGCTCAAACTGTGCTAGATAAAGAGATTCGAATATTAAAAGTATGTGGTTATGTTTCTGGTGTGGATTGCTGTTTTGTTTGGTTTTTGTTTAATGACTTCTTCTACTGTTAGTGGTTTGCTATACAGATGTGCAGTGTTGTTTTATGTGAAGTTTTTCATTAATAATTTAGTAAGATGACCTTATTTTTATTCTTTTATTTCTTCAGCAAAATGCCTATTTTTTGCATGAATATTAATTGTATGAATTGAACTTTTATGCATTCATTTTTTTAATATTAGTGGTACTGTTTTTTTCGTGGTTCCAATGTTTATGTTGTTTGTGCAACTCAGCACTCCCTTTACTAATTAACTGTGCCAGCATATGTACAAATTGGATTGTAAGGTGGTCAGACGTAAATTATATATTTATGTTTATAATTGCAGGAGTTACAGCATGAAAATATTGTCCAGCTGTATGAATGCAAGGTAATATCATCATTTATTACAAATTCTGTTATGTTTACAAACATAAATAACTAATATATTGTACAATAAAGAGGGATTTTTGCATACTTTGTATAGTGTGTATATAATTAATGTTGTGTATATTGTCAATGTTATAAAGGCAATAACCTCTCTTTGGCAATTATTAGTTTTATCGCCCTCTATAACAAGGTTATGTCAGTTGAAGTCAATGCCAAAATAAGCATCTCTCTTGGGATTTCTGAGCTAGCAATGAACAACTGCTATTGTATGTTGCTACACTATCTCAACAGCCATATAATGACATCATAGATGTAATGGTTGTTTGTTTTTACAGGAATCATCCAGCAGTGTGTTCTTAGTAATGGAGGTAAATATTGATTTAAAATGAATTATAATTAAAAAAAATGAAATGAGTTTCTTGGTATTAGCTCTTCTAAATTAAAAATGCTTTATTACAGTATTGCAATGGTGGAGACTTGGCTGAATACCTTCAAGGTAATTCCATCACAATTAATTCAATCAATGTAAGCTATGGACCTGTGTAATAATCTGACCCATATATTTCAGCCAAGGGTACACTGAGTGAGGACACAATTCGAATGTTTCTGCAGCAAATTGTCTCGGCAATGGCTGCCATTCACTCTAAGGGAATTCTACACCGTGATCTGAAACCACAGAACCTTCTTTTATCACACAAAGTGCCCAACCCACGCCCCCAGGATATCACACTTAAAATAGGTACGCGTATTATCTTACACTGCCATATCTCCGAACACAGGCCTTCGTTATGCATACAAGTGCAATTTTAAATAAACAGATCGTAATCAGATAATTGCCTGCATTTTCTCAGGCCATTAAGCTGAATGTATTATTTACAGCTGATTTTGGGTTTGCAAGATATCTACAAAGCAATGCGATGGCAGCAACGTTATGTGGCTCCCCTATGTATATGGTATGTTGCTGTTTTACTAAGAATTATAATTTCTTCCACTTATATCAAATCATCATGGTTTATGTTAAATATAAATGTTTACAGTGATTTTGTATTGACTCATAACAATATTGGTGTGTAGCATATGTCAATTTATGATATACAGTAACTATACTACTCTATATTCACCGCATTACATGTAAGAATCAAAGAATGCATTATGTCTCTAAAATCACAATTGTCACAAAAATACTACATTTACTGCTCTGTAATCTTAGTTTTTTAGCATTTGCTAAAAGTATAACTCAACATATACTTATCTAATGCCTTATGTCAGTGGTTACCTCAATATTGATTTAATCAACTTTTCAGGCGCCAGAGGTGATCACTTCTCAACATTATGACGCCAAAGCAGATTTATGGAGCATTGGTACCATTGTGTACCAGTGTTTGGTGGGCAAAGCTCCTTTCCAGGTACAAAGCTTATATTCAAACTCTCATTTAAATAATCAATATAGAATCTTTATTTGTCTTTTCTAAATGCATCTACACACAATCACAGGCAAGCACGCCACAAGAGCTACGAAATTTTTACGAACGAAATCGACAAATGATTCCTAAGTAAGTCAAACTAAACTAATTATCTGCTGTTTGTTGATCACATAATTTCTCTGAGCTTTAATAAAAAATTCCACTTTTATTAAACACCAGTTACTTATACTGCAGTATATGATACATACATTTACTTGTTGCGCTAATCAATCTTAACTGCCTATTATTCTATTGTTATACTACATATTGCATCATCTGTAATGGTGCAATTAATTAGTGGTGAAATAACATGTGATAACGTGTGTTGATTCCTCCCGGTAATTTTGCAGGGCTGTTATTTGGTTATTCCCCAAGGTACCTATAGTTCTATACTATATTTACTATATATTTTGGCTATAAACATTACATGCGTCTGTAAATAAGATTATGTAAGTAATTATCATTAGGTCTGATCATTTGGTCAGGTAATTGTACTTTTAAATTGTTTTAAGTATAACTTCTACTATTATTTCTTAGGCCATGGAGTAGAGATGTTATGTTTCTTATGCTTTATTTTTTCCTAGAATTCCGTCTGGTACTTCACCAGCTTTAAAAGATTTGTTGTTAAAACTACTACAGAAACGAATACAAGACAGAATTGGATTTAAAAGCTTTTTTAATCATCCTTTCCTAGCTATGGGTTCAAAGCAAAAATCATGTAAGTAATTAACCTTTTGACTATTTAAATTTTTTTATTTTTTATTTTTAGAATTTTTTTTATTTTTTTTAGTTTTTGGAGAAATGTACCAATGTTTTTAATACTGTGTGTCATATTTGTCATGTACAGTAAAAAAGTTAAAAAGAAAGTTTTCAACGTTGGATTTAAAAACCTGTTCACACTTTATGTCAACATTGTAAATTATTGCCCCACCTTCAATGTACAATATACTAACCAATGTAACCATGGCCTATGCTAACATTGTGCAACCATCATGTTATGTTAGAGTCATACAAGGAAAGGGCCAGTCAATTGTATGATGCAAAATTTCACCACTGACCTTTAAAGAAAGGGGGAAATTAGGCTAAGAATAGTCATGTTCTTGTGCCTGTGACTCAACCTATTTATTTGTATAATATAGAATATAATGGCATTTATGAACAATTTGTTATATTATGGCATTTTCAAGCTGTTTATAATATAGAATATGATACTAGTAGCAATTATGAAGACATTTTTATGATCTCCTTTTTAAGCTGTATATATGGAATATGATAGCGTTTAATATAATAACATTTTTCTTACCCTAACTATGTCATTTTCTGAATCACTATTTACTACTTAAAGATTGGTCCTAAAAGTTTCCAGTAATTTCCCCAAGACATTACAGTCATGTTATCACTGCTTTGTTGTTCTGTGTATGATTCTCTGTACTGTTTACACTTTAGCGGACCAACGTAATTTATTGTTGTCTTACTTCAGCTGCTCCAGTTCCTGTACCAACAAGACAAACAGCTTATGAAACCAGCCCAATATCCAGTAACAACTCAGATCCAAGAAGCATAATACCTCTATCACCAAGGGTAAGATGGATAATCATCCTAGAAAATTTGTTCCAAGGCTGGGCACACTTTCTGCCCATGGGCTAGATTTTATTTTAAATTGGACATTTGCTTGGCCTCAAATAAGTATAAAATCGAATTAATGAGTATATATTATTTGTGTCAAGCTAAAATAAATGGGTTTGTAGTAAAGTTTTGGTCACTTTTGTCCATCATAAAAATAACACTTTACTGATAAAGTATAAAATTAGATTACATTTTTCACATTATTTTAAAATAGTAATTTGAATATTTTGAAACAACTTGTTCATATTGCTTATGAGTTATGAGTCAGTATTAATTTCTTATATACATTCCTATAGTTCAACCATGGTGTTTCACCCAATGATGATGGATCCATGCTAACAATGTCGATAGCAAGTTCACCAGATTCAAGCAAAGGTTCAGAAGATTTTGTCATGGTGTCTCATCTAGTATCATCATGTGAGTTGAAAAAACAATTAAAATAATGAACATTAGTAGTAGTACTACAATGTTTTTTACACCAAAAAAATAATAGTCATTAGTTTAAAAAATATTTTTTTACAAGTATTCAAAATAGTTTCAGAAATATTTAAAATATTTTGATTGGTTTTGCTTTTTCATATGTATTTGTAGGTTTAAACTATTTATCACTTTGGCACCCAATTATTTGATATCTGAGACGTGTCAGCACACATTTTAACAACTTTACACCATGTGTTTCTGTTGAGTTGCTTAATAAATTATGAGGACACATGAAATAGGTTTCTAAATTTTATTGGTTTTCATTTTATATGGCAAATAAAGCTTCAAGGCTGTAGATAGATTACATTGTACCTGTTATAAAATTAACAAGATTATTACAAATTTGAAAATTGATAAATTTTTATTCCGCATTACAGCTGGTAGTTATGGTGGTGAACCAAACAACAACAACCATTCAACAAAAGATCGGAAATCTTCCCGATCAAAATTATCGGAAAGTCCTCGAGGAGCAAGTTCCCCTATCCTCTCATATGGAAGACGAAGATCAATCCAATCTCCTCCTCTGTCCAGCTCTCCAGTGATGAGGAGAGCAAACCAGGTCCGGAGGCAATCTGGGACCTCCATTTCTGGGCAAACATCCCAGTTAGAGTCATCAAAGAGCAAACCAACCTCCAAACCATCAGCCATGCCCATCCCTGTGCCAACACAGGTTCATATTAATTTTTAATATTAAGCTTTTTATAATCTTCTTTAATCCTTTTGCTTATTATAATATCCTACTAATGCAATATTTAATGTATTGTATATAATATAAGCCTCATTGAATAAGTGTAATCCATATTCCATTCACTTATATAATTATTTCTCTATATAACAGTGTACTAAATAACCAGACCATTCGGAAACTGACTAAGTTTAAATTTTATCTTTTAATTTCAGGTGGAAAACTATGAAAAAATAGAGCGTCGAAACTCGCAAGCGAGCATGGAATCTCTTACTCATCATGCACGTAGTGGTAGCTCTCATTCTCTCGAGAGTTCGTCTCCTTTTCAAACGGGGATTTCCCCCTCTAGCATATCCCCCAAACTCGACCCCTCACCCACGCAGGGTCGTCACATACGAAGGTTGTCGGGGGTCAGTCGAGCTGTTGAGTTCTCCACCATCATGGAAAACCCAACTGATGGTAAGACTTATAAAGTTATGCTTTTTCTGGTTATGAAATGTATATTTAAAAAATATCAAATCTAAGCTGAAGAAAAATTCAAACTTATATTAATATAAATTCGCTTTAATGTATATAACATAGTAAATTTATATTGCTACATTGAGGTTTTATTAATTTGTCTCGGGCACTGATCTTTTTACAACAATATGTTTTATTAGAGGCAGGTCTCACATTTTCACACCTGCCACAGATTAAGTATTATCACAAAACATCAAAATTCTTACTCAACTTTACATTCCTTCTCACAGAAAGCTGTAACTCATCCATTCCAAGCAACCAGAAGTCTGTCATATCAAACAGCAGTCCCAACTCTTCTTTAAGTAAAGCACAAACTGTTCCTGATCTAGTGAGATATGGGAAACTTCATCGAGAAAATTCACTTCTCAGGTTTGTAATGTTAAATGCAGACCTTGAAATTGACGGTGGCGCCAGGCAAATGCTTTATGTTTACAAACAGAAAATTAAAGTCTGTGGCAATTTAATGCAATCAGCCAAGGTAATTTGCCGCGCTGCTTAAAACAGTAGGTTTCTGTGGAATTTACCACAAATGTTTAGGTTTTTAACAGCCGCACCTTTTATTTGGATTTTAATCCATACATGTTCAAGAAATATTATTTCATCAATTTATATTTTGTACAGATGTCAAAGTTCAGGAAAACTGTCAGAGCAAGTAATGAGAATGTTGTTCAACAGCAAACAAAATGCTTTCTTTGGTTATACCCCTGCTAACAGGTAAAATCAACATAAACAGGCCATATATATATATATATACATTATACCAATAGTAGATGCTGCAGCACAGTATATGAAGAGCAACATAAAAACATTACATTTGTTTCACAGACTTGCAGTTTGTAGATTAAGCATGGACAAGCTCTTAATACAAGCAGGTAATATTATCATAACTTTACGTTTTCATTGACATATCCACTATTAACCATGTTATAACACACAACACAGACACAAGTTCCAGCATAACGCCTCCCAACTCACCTACTGACCAAACAGAGCTACGCAAATACAACAACAACAAGAACTTGCTTTCCCATGCAAGTAAACCAACCCTTACACAACAAGCCAAACAATTTTTACCTTCATCCCCAACTGGTAAGTTATCAACATAAACTGCCATCAAGTAACTTTAATGGGTTATTGGGCCAACTTTAGCCTAAATGTCAGATCGGGCCAAGTCTGGCCTAAATCCCATATTGTGGCATATGTTGACAGTTGTACAGTGTTTTTCTATCTATTGTATAAATGTGAACTTCTTTGCTATGGTATGTCAAGGAACTATGATAAAAAAACAGTGTAAGCCAGTTACCTATTTATATAGTATCTTTCTATGTCAGTGCATAATATAGTATATTATATATAGTATATTTCTATCTCAGTGCATAATAGCGTTATATATTTTATAAGATTAACTAGAATTTTCAATGCAAATGTGGTTTATGTTGCTTGTAGAAATTACTGTGGAATACGTTTATATGTTTGTTATATCCGGAATACATTAATGTTGTGTTGTGGTATATGTTGGTTGTAGGAATTACTGTAGAATGTATATATTTATTTGCCCTATTTCCAGATGGTGCTATATTTTCAGTGGGCACTCCACCTAGATTGTCGTCTAATGTTGATGGTGATGATAATAAGTGGGTAGCTCAATCTACACAACCTACATCTAACTCTCAAAAGGTACTTTTAACTATACGGAAAGGGGTGTATGGTACAACTATTTTTATATATTTCTATTAAGCCACCATTTTGTAATCATGCAAGCGTGCTGAACCAAATAATATTTTCCACTGTTCAGAATGTGTGCTTTGTATTTATCGCAGAAAAAAATAAATATTTTATCAGAAGTGATATTCTAACAGAATAAGAATTCACCAACTCGTGAAGAAAAGTCAGTTGCCATCTGTGGCTCTTCTTCGGAAATAAACGAAGCTTTGTTGCATTTCTATTGCAAGTTATCCGATGCAATAGATGATGTAGCAAGTGAACATGCCCTACCGCTCAACACACAACTAATAGCTGGTGGCTTCCTAAGCAAATCAATGGTGCAACGTCAGCATGAAACCTTCTCAACTGATCCACTGCATAATGTTACCAGTGAACAAAGGTTAGTGGAATCTTACCATGGAAAAACAGTATTATGTTAAGCTTTAAAGTTATATTTTCTGGTATTTTTTCATCATAGCCTTTAGTTTGCATGTGTTATTGCTAGCTAGTTTGTAATCTATTAAAAGTAAGGTTATTTCTGTAAGTATATTTACATTGTCCGATTTTTTCTCCACTCTTTTTGTAATTTATTCAAGTTTAACGTTTTTTAGTTAGTAGTATATTATTTATAGCAAGTTATTGTATATTTCATTAAAGCTTCTTATTTCTACAGACAAGTTGAGCAAGTTCTTCTGTACATTAGATCTCTCCAAATACTTGCCACAGCATTACATACGGTTCGTAACAAAGTAAAAGCTGGTGAACTTCAACTTAATGAAGAGATGAGACAATGTAAGAACACTAATGCTCACTGCTTGTAGTTTAACTATAAGTTTTCAGATTTTTGTTGTTGCTTAACTAAAGTTTATCTGGTCTAGGAGGAATTATCTGGTCTGTCCCATTTTTGAAATTACGAGAAATAATTTATTGTAACACAACATATTTATAAAAAATTAGCATACAACCCAGACTATAGGCCGCCAACATGCACATTGCATTAAACTAGCCCAATAGTTTTTCAAATGAATTTTCTTTCTCGCGTAAGTGTGCTGCAATTTTTGTGTACTTTTTTAGTTCGTTATTAGCTAAGAAGTTTGAGAACCATTGGTCTGTTGATTACCTAGGACCTAATTTATTATTTTACTTTAAAAGTGTATTCACAATCACATAATGTTACATAACATTTATTCTAAATATTGCTTATTCCAGTGATTGGTGATTTGAACAAGAGATACAAAGTTTCATGCAAGAGATGTCAAGATGCAAAGTCTAAATGTGACATGACTTCCTTGACACAAAAAAGTTACAAGTCTGCTGATAGGTTACTC
This sequence comes from Ciona robusta, assembly GCF_009617815.1. Taxonomy (NCBI): domain Eukaryota; kingdom Metazoa; phylum Chordata; class Ascidiacea; order Phlebobranchia; family Cionidae; genus Ciona; species Ciona robusta. Next base: position 1,526,988 of record NC_143238.1, on the reverse strand, counting down.
TACTATTATGCAGTGCATGACGTGAGTTTTTGCAGCAATTTGGTAAACATTACATTAACATAAATCATCATTTGTTTAAACTTATATGACAGGCCTACTCAGCAGGTTATAACACGTCAGTTATACTATACATCATACATGGTTGTTTTATATACCTTTTGATTCTCCTTGTTGGTAGCAACATCACGGTTTGAACCTGGTACCTTTTGGTTGAGAAACATTCCCTCCAACCTCTAAAATAACTTCAAAGCTTTAGTTTATAATCCCATTGATATATTAATGCCACTCATAAACTATAGAGCTATTATTTTCACCAGAAAATTATGTTATAATATGCATGGGCTGGGTCATATGTTAAGGCATGCATGGTGGCCTAGAAGCTGGGCCAAAGTTGGGCTATTGACCTAGCACCAAATAATAAGTATCTTTCACTTTTGTTAAGTGCCGAACATCAGCATTAGATGAAATGTTTGAGGGGAGCGTGGAGCGTTGCATGAAGAGATACAGACGAGCTCTTGTTTTGCTTGAAGGAATCTCCCTGTCTGCTTCTGATGCTCTTGATAAACAACGTCTTGCCAAGTGTGAGTATGTTTAATAATTCTTACCACAATACAGAAGTTTTAAATAGACACTGAAATATTTTTGGCAAGTAGGTAAACTCTTAGCAAAATAACTTTTTTTCCTAACTGCTAATATTTTGTGTACAATCTTAAAAACAACTACTTTAAAAATTGATTTTAATTAAATATCATCAATATCTTGTTTTATTTTACAGACAAAGCAAGTATAGACCATCGATTACAGCATTTAGAGAAACTGTGGTCGACCAAAGTAAACTCATAACAACCCAACGTACCACTTGTGAAAAGTGATTCTACCTTGGTCCCATTTACCTCCTCTGCACTACAGAGTAGTCCGTATTTGTTTATAATTATTTGTGACTTGTTTTGTAAAGGTGTTCACGTTCTTTTGCTATTTGACTGTGCTCTGTCTGCTCAAGTGTTACTGCCTTTTCAGCCACGCATATGTGTTCCCTGGCTTTCTACTTCTGACATACGTTTTTCACTTCATATGTTAATTCCTCTTGGTGATGGCACATACTTGCCACTCTTACCATGTATAAACTGTGCAATAGTGTATGCGGGCTTTCCAGAACGTGTCATGCTTACCAGTTAGACACATGCTTAGTGGTTAAGACGATGTACTATTGCTTTTTTGTAGTTCACATTGTACAATTTTAGTTTGTATGTCTTCACAATGTAATAAATGGGCATTAAAAATAATCGTTTGTGTCCCAATAAAGGTGGTTCAGTTATAAATTAACCCAAAACTATCGATTTTCTAGACTGTCACAGTCAAGCATGGTTTCATGTAACACGATGCTATCTATATGGTAGCATCGTACACGTTTCCAGGATACGCAAGCCAAGAGATACGCATTACGCTATTGGCATGGCGCCCTCTATAACAGGCCTGGACACCGTCGGCGCCTCTCTCGAAACTGGAGGCGGATGGTTTTGCAGCGCTTGTACGAATTGTAGACAGTTTTGATGAGTTATTTGACGAATTATCGCATTAGATAGTGTTTGCTCGGAGTTTTAGCAGTAAGTACAGTATGAAAGTTTAATTTTTTTTATTTAGCCTGCGTGTATTATGTGTATGATTGGGCACCAGTGTGAAATCTTAACTAAAGCTATGTTTGTTTAAGACACACAAGCGTTTTAGCAAAACTTTTCTAACTATAAATATTCTCTGAACTACAAGACCTACCACTTCTCAGTTTATTTTTGAATTTAAGTAGACTGCTTGCTTTTCGAAATCCCTTTTTGGCATTTGTTTTTTTGTCATATATTCCTAATATTGATCTCAAGAAGGGGCCTCTGTCCTGCTCTATCAAAAAAAAACTTGAGAAATGATGTATTAGGTATAAGCAGGACAGATTGACACAGTCAAGGCAAAAGGCTAATCAAAGTTAAAATAAATTTTCCCTTCTTAAACTGTTGAGTTGCACCAAGTCACATAAATTTAGAAATTGTCATTTGAGTTTATTTTTGGTAACATTGTAATTAAAAAAAAACACATTTACATTTGTACAATAAAAAGAAGAGTCAAATTAAAAAGAAATGCTATCCCTTTTGTGGTTTGTATATGCTGGTAAAGGCAATGTCAGTTTTGAAACAGGTTACATGTATAACAAAATGCTTGTATGCAAGATATAGTAAGAAATCATGTGTATGGCTGCAGGCTGGTTATGAGACAGGTTGTAAAAGTGGATATGAACTAAGATGCAGATGATAAAACACCAATACCCCATGTAACCAATAGAGGTCAAGATGGCTGCAGTCCATTCCAAGGAACAACATATTGTGTGTCCACAAAAAATTGATTCCAACCGCTTAAACAAATATTCCTTCCCTGCTTCCATTATTTCATTTGTAATTTTGTCATCATCCAGTCCAGGAAGATATATCCAGTGTACCTTTATTTGCCATAAAAATTTCAAAGGATTTTCATCATGAATGTTTTTATCTTGCCTTTATAATTATAATTTATTCTTTGGCTGGACAGATGGCCAAGAATAGCACAGGTAGTTTATTATCCTGTTAATGTTGTGGCAAGCAGCCAAGCCGTACATGCTTCTCACAGACTACAAAAATTCAAATGCAACTGCTTATTTAGTTGGTAAGCTTGTGTATTCTGGTGAGGCACTTGCCGGGGCATTTGATTATTTTTCATCTTCAAGAGCATCATATGAAAGCTCCCCAGTACAAAAACACTGACCAGAATGACTTCCAAGATTGACAACACTGATGACTTGACATTCTTAGGTGAAATATGCAAACATTGGAATCAAGGCAAAGAAATGTGATCTGTCCAGCTGGCGTAATGTGTATGCAATATGCACCTTGATTGTTTCCTGTAACCCTTGTAGAACAATGCTTGCATTTATCAATAATGCTGAGAGACTTTTTCCTGTGACAATGCAGAGAAACTTTGCCTTGCTGTATAATGTTCTTCTTGTGTGTAATGCTTCTTCTTGCATTTTGAATTCTTGCCATTTTTATAAACTCTTCCAGTGCTGTATGGACTGGCAGTTGGGCCTTGTAATGCCTTTGCAGTTCTCACTGTTATCTGTAGCGTGATGTCGTTTTGTCGAATAAACTGGGTTGTAACCTGGACTTGTCATAGAGTCATTACTGTTCTGCTGGAGTCGGATTTCTGTTGAGCGAGGTGCGAGTTATGCAATCTGTACCCCAATGCACAAACGGTCGAAACCGTTGTTATGACTATTTCTTGCTGCTTCTTTACCACACCCCCAATAGTTTTAGCCATAATGTTGAAATACATTTGGAGGGCCACAGATTTTGATAAAGATGATTCCGGTGTGTAAGTTAACACAAGGGTTTCAATATTTTTCAACATGTAAGTGAGTAAGTGACCATTACAGTTTTAAAATAAATAATCCTCACTGTCACATACTTAGCAACATTCTTTAAATAGATAGTGTAAGTCAATTACACCTCACTTAGGTAAAGAACCTACAAAAGAGATCCATAAAATGCCTTAAGTTCATTTTTGAGTGGTATGTACATTTTAAGAAATCTTTGAATTTTGTAGTTTTAAAACACAGTGCAGCAGCAGAGCATGTATAATATAACTCCTGGCGATAGACCTTACTTAATTAAAAAACCTTAAGATTAACCTCATGGGTGCGATTGGAAAATCTTACACCGGCGGCCATTCGTTACCGTACTTAAACACAACTATAAATAACCAACTGTCTACTTTATACACATAATACGCGTAAACTGAATAATAAATTAAACATTTATACCGTATTAACTGCTAAAACCACGAGCAAATACTATCTAATGCGATAATTCGTCAAATAACTCATCAAAACTGTCTACAATTCGTACAAGCGCTGCAAAACCATCCGCCTCCAGTTTCGAGAGAGGCGCCGACGGTGTCCAGGCCTGTTATAGAGGGCGCCATGGCTATTGGGCATCCAAAGTTTATTGGTGTTCACAGACAATAGGGTATCTAAGGACCTTTATATTGGCGAGAGCATCCTGTAAAAGTAGAGTAGTAGACTTTACAGGCAAATGTCTTTAGTTACACGAACATTAACAACTTTGTTCGTAGAGTTAATTTTAGTAACCTTAATGTTTTAAAACCTTCAGAACGCAGGAAAATCGTCTCAACCAACTCTTTGTTGCTGACGTGTCAAAAGTAGCTTCCCCAATGCATAACCAAGTACGTAGCAGATGGTAAATGTACATATCCAGCTCACAAGGCTGCGCGAAATAAACCTTGTTCCCTATTAATTTGACTATTTTTTTTTATTTCGAACACAATGCTAACGAAAACGAACACTCAATTCTAGCCCCTGTATAGTTAACAGTGCGGAACAATTAACACACAAACATATGCTCAGGTAACATACTGCTACTATGTAAGTTAGTATCGTCGCCCCACAAAGCTAAATTTCCGACATCTTCAGTCATGCAGTAAGTCTCCCCTGACGTCATGCCTACGTCATCGCTATCAAGAACTGCAGCGTTGAGCGCAGAAGTGAACTGACTTGCCGCCATCGCTGTTGAACTACTTTGGTTTTGAACACCTTTTCCGTAAGCAAATTGTTCGATTCTGTATGAAAATAATTGCGATAGACACTAATAAGAAAACAGTTATAATTTTAGAGCACTTAAAAAGTTAATTAATAATTATAACAAGTAGGTTGGGAAAGATGGGACAATTTTTCATTTTATTTTTATCCCATTTCGTAGTAAACGAAGAACATTCAAAGAATCGTAACAACCGTATCCCCATGACTTTAATAAACCGTTGTTAACTGTTTAAAACACGATCAGGATATTTGAACATTATATGCTAACAGTGTCCCATCTTACCCCACCGTACTATGTGTATTAATATTTATACGAATACGACCATGTGTGTTAAGTATATAGACCATTGTTTGACCTACATATGCTATGTTCAGCTACTCAGTCCTTATTGTACTTGCACTGCTTCAATAACGCTAATCTTTTTAATTTGCACACAAACAGTTAATAATCATAGTTGGCTCAAACAGTGTCGGGCTTGCGGCAATTATCAAGGCTTTGCCTTCGCCTCATTTCCTCACACGTTCGTTCGTTATATCTTGCTTTCTTACTGTGCAGTCGTGTTTAAATAGCAGTCGGTATTAAAAAGTTATACGAACTTTTGACGGCTTTCATACCAAGTTAAACATGTATACTGTGCTATATTATTGTACTGAAAGCGTAAATAGTATGCTATCATAGGTGTAGCGACCACGCCTATTCTCTTCCATATAAATGTAAATATGTTTTTAACTGTAAGCGTGTTTTAACAACTGTTGTTTTTTGCCATATCTTGTCTTTCGTATTAATATTTCTAAAACATTCGTTATCGTAATCGAAGAGACAAATTAAAGTCGTTATTATATAGACCAATTGAGACACTGTAAAACATGTGCCACGCATGTTCACAGTAAAGTAAAGCAATTAGTTAGATCTTAATTCCTGCTTAAAACTATACTTACTGCTGATCCAAGTTTCTTGCCTCAGACGTACCAGTCTCCAGTCGAATGCAAGGGTCCCCAGAAAGCATTAGATTTGGGTCCCCATTGAGTCCAACTGCATTTGAAGTACAAGGTTCGTTTCCCGTATTGTCAAACTGCTGTTGGGTCCCAACTAAATTCAACTCCTGCCAATATTAAGGTATTAACTAGCTATATGTGTCTATGGTTATTCGAATCCTCACTTTCTGCCATTGGTCTATTGTCATTTGTTTTGGTTCTGAAGGTATAACAGATCGAACAGGTGCTTCTGAAAATAAAAAGGTACATATGCTTTAAAAAAATATAATTGGTTTTGGGTAGCTTCAATCGTTAGCACACACATGGTATAAACAATTCAATCTGTTAAAATTGAACATTTTTATTCTGACAGTGACAGTACTGTTATTCTTATTGTTTTATGTATAGTAGGGTGGGGTAAGATGGGACACCTGTCGCACATAATATCCAAATACCTGATCGTGTTTTAAACAATTAACAACGGTCTATGAGAGTCGTTAGCATATGGTTCTAAAACTTTTCGAATGTTTTTTGTTCACTATCAATTGAAACAAGAAAATAAGATAAAAAAGTTGTTCCCTTTCCCACTCTACTGTATATATATACAAGTTTCGTCTGCTATGCTTACCGTTAATCGGTGTAAAATGCGACGTAGAAGGCATCATTTCGATCGGTATTGCGTTCCACGTTGCACCCGCTGTGTTAATAGTTGGCTGCATTTGTTGTGGGTGGTATGGTGGTGGTGCAGCTGATGCATAATATGCATGTACAGTTGAATAACCGCCCATGTTGAATGGTATGACTTGGTACGGAAAGTTATAGCCTGTTAATAAGAGAAAATGTTTGTCATTTAATGTTATTGTGTAGACCAGCGGTTCCCAAAGTATGGGTCGCGACCCAAACATGGGTCGCACAGGGTTGTAGAATGGGTCGCGCCAAAGTGATGATTCAAATTTATTAAAACGAGTTTTTTTCTTTTTAAGCGTTCGGGTTAGGTTTGCGCTGTAGTTCAGCCTTATATTTACCATGTTTTTCTTAGCCAGGTGGGCTGTTTGTTACAAAATAGTAGGTATTCACACGTGGATTCATTGCATCATAATAGCGATTGTTTAACCTGGCAATTAATTACGACATAATAGCAATTCACACGTCGAATATTTGCGTCATAATAGGGATTGACACGTAAATCATTAGGCATGTAGGAGGTTTAAAGCAGGCTTGAATGTTAAAGAGGCACATGCATCGTATTTTAGCCTTTTTTTCAATAATACATTGAAAGATCCACACAAACAGTTGAAGATTTAAAAAACTCGGGCGTTTGTGTCGATAAATAACTTTGAAAATGTGCGAAATCGTGCTGCGTAACCGTATTTTCCACACGAGCCGTTATGAATTAAACAGAGGTTAGATTATTACGTCATAGAATGCGTATTGTTACGTTTGATCTACGTTACAGATTACATAATTCGTTAGGGTTTATTGGCTGGGAATTAGGGGTTTAAGGTTTTTACTGCCATAAAACAGTACGAAAACAAGTCTATAACGTCCCTTAACTTACGTAATACATCACTATTGTGACAGAACATAATACTATTGTGACGTAATAAATCGTTAACCTTATACGCAAGTCAAGCGAATTACGCTGCCGCAGCATGTTTATCGCGCATTTTCAAAGTTAATTTGAACATTTTGAACCCAAAATTTTAGGTAGCCACCAGCTAAAGGATTACCTATGGGTCGGGAGATGTTTATAAAACTCTGATTTGGGTCGCGCTAAAAAAACTTTGGGAACCACTGGTGTAGACTGTAGTAGAATGAGGTAAGACGGGTTCTCGGGACATGTATTTATTCTCCTTTCTCGTCCCATTTGGTAGTAAACAAAGAATGTTTACATAAATATATAGAAAAAACGTAGCCCCCCGACCCTATAAAAGAGCGTTCTTAATTGTTAAAAACACGACCAGGAAATATGCGATTTAGGTTCTAACGTTATTTTATCCACCCCACAGTACTATGTACAACGTTATTACATAAACAATTGTTTTGTCTTTGCAGCATCGTAGTGTACATTTTAAGTGGTCAGTTAATAGGTTTTATACGAACTTACGCTGTACGTATTAAATAGCTTTACCTGGCGGGCCTTGTGTTCGCTGTAAATAACGTTTATGTCGTTTTGTTAGTTTCATTGCCGAAGTTGGGCATTGTTGTAGTTTGGGTCTTGGTCCTTTTCTGGACGGTCGTAAGCCTCGATCCAGAAAACTTTGCTCTATAGCCCTACAAATAATTAGCGTGTTACACCCAAATAGATCGAATGGCCCGCCACTGCTACCATTGTGGGCGTGTGTTCTTTGCCAAAAAGCTTAACGGCAATTGCTTCACCCCCCAAAAAAGATAATCACCCAGAAATGTACATAAGTATTAAATCGTAAGCTTGGCACGAGGTGTATGAAACACAACACCCGTGTTATAACGATTGTCGCTGTCCCGCCACGCCAGAGAATATAATATAAGTTTCATTCAACTATTGATATAAATATACGTACTCTTCATATGCGACAACGGCATCGATCATATAAGGTTGCTGTTGCATGGTTGGTCTACGGTGCATAGGTCCCGGTTGTCTTCGAATTTGGTTGAGTAAATCTGGTCTTCCCCGCAGAAAGTATGTGTGAGCATAACGTTGCCACTCTCTTGGGTCCACGTGGCTATCGTTGGTTATTGCTACCTACAGAATGAAAAAAATAATAAATCTGTACGTGTAAAACTCTTATGAAAAATAAATAAAACTCTTATGAAAAATAAATGTGTACGTATAAAGCGGAAAATCTCTTTAACTATGAAAACATTTCATGTTCTATTCTGTAAGAGTAAGTTCCTACGGCATGTAACCTGGTAATTTAGGCTATATTACTTCATAGAGTCCATATGGTGCCTTAAATATTTCTACAACATCTCCCGTGGCACTGTGGCAGTAATGCTGTGATTTCTAGTAACAATTTACCTTCTGCCTTACGCATAAGCGTATATGTTACCATACATGATGGCTGCCTTTTGGGGGTCCAAATTTCTAAATTATTGAAGTATACTGTTCCCTGTTTTGACTCTTATAGCTAAATAAACATTCAATCTGGTAAAACATACCTTCCTAAACCCATACAAGTTTAGCTGGCGAACAAAGCTGGTGAATGTGATTGTTTTAAAACCGTCTGCTTCTGGAACTGAGTCATTTCTCAATATCTCTTGCTCAAATCTTGGTAAATCTACAACTATATGACTTCCACTTTCGGCCCACCATAGCGAAAGATACTTCTCATTAGACACGATACGATACAGTTTCACTGGGAAGCATGTGTAACTGAGTTCCTGTACGTACCGACCGCCATTAAGCACAAAACTTCCAGAATTCATATTATTGTACTGCATTCACAACTTATTCTTCTGGAATGTTCTTGCTGTAGAACCAAGACAATGGACTAGAATACTAGATAATGTTACTTCACAATGAAAATATATTTTTATTTATTACATTACAATGAAGATAAAATCCACCGACCTTTACTTTTCTCGTAAACTTGTAAAATGTTTCAACGTGGTTTTCCATCCCCAAAACGCCATTTGTTACTGTATGTTTAGCACGAATACCCAGTTTGCTCTCGTTCTCGCGTGTTTTATAAACCTTTTTTTACCACCGAAAGAAAGTGACCATGAAAACGGCGCGAAAGTTTCATACGCTGTGTGATGTCTGCAGTTTCAACGCGGTAAGTTCATTTATTTTAAACTGTACTGCTATATTTTAAATCCGATGTGCTTATAGCCGATGATGTTAATCGTTTGAGCTGTTTGCTAATGGCTTTGGTAATTATTATTCACTCTAATCAATATTCAAATACTATCGTGTCTTCTGTCATTAATTCCGCTGGAATCCGAGTTAACTCTTAGTTGTTTTTGCCTTATAATCATGTGTTTTATGTTCAGTTGTTTGTGTAATCATGTACTGTAATGCACACTTATGTCTATTTTATGATGCATTGTAAGAGGTCTTCGGAATGAGCCGTTAAATCCGGAGCTTTTTTACCAATTTTTGGTTGCACGCATATTGCCATTTAAGGTCAAAGTTCATAAAATTTGAAAGGGTTTTCGAGTTCATAGTTGTTTGTCCACCCTTGCGCAAACACGTAAGAGCTTAGGAATTAGCTATAAGAACTAGCAATTCCTCATAAGAATAATGAGAAATGCCGATTTCCCGTTATTCCTACGTACCTAAACAGGAAGGGAATAAGGGCCTCGTCGAAAAGGCCAACGCTGAAAACTTCCCACCCACGCAAACTCTTTAATGTAATCAACTTTCCATGTTTGATGCAGTGCTTTGCCACTGGCAATTAACTCACTTAAAAGGGTTCGTTCGGGAAGTCTTGGCGTGCTAGTTGAGTGGTTTGGGCCAAGTATTATACCCGATCGTCATGTTGATAGCGTGAACAAGGCAATCATGGCCGATGCTGGAAATAGTTCGTTTGCTTAAATATCCGATGACGACAGCGTTGCAACCATTCTCGGGACATGTGCTCGGTGAGCGTTATACGTCATCTCTGCATGAATTAAATACCCAGATTATCATAAGCGTAGAAAAATAGCTTTTTAAATGGGGGGACGAGAAAAGGTTCTGTTTTTCCTGTCAAGTAAGTATACCATTTTTTGGCGATAAAGATAAACTAGTTTATTTTGCTAATATTCGTCTTTTAGCATTTAACTATTAATTTCTTTAGCGTTTACGCTCCTATTACTTGAAATCAGAGATGCAGCTGCTGCGGACCAAGTACCAGAGTAAGTTAACCTGTCGTTTGTATCATTTTAAAAAACAATCCATTACGCTTTGTGTTTTAGCGACACGCTGTCCCAACTTGCCCTACAAGCCGGCGCAATTATAAAAGATTCAAAAAATGTCAGCGAAGAACTAAGCAGCTTGGTCAAGTCTACACAACTAAATAAATTAACTGGCAATCACCGTAAGTATTTGCTTTGGACCAGTTATATTAAACTTATTTTCTCGGTCCTTTACATTGATTTTTGTGTAGTTTTAGCTCAATGTGTTTTGTTTTATTTTGCAGCTCAGTGCCGACAACCATGCAGGAATGGAGGGAAGTGCATTCGTACGGACACGTGCGCTTGTATAAATGATTGGTTCGGTGCAGATTGCACTCAGTGTGAGTTTTCTTTCTTACTTTTATCCATAATATTTACCGTTTCTAGCGCCATCGTATGACGCAGTGGATGTTGCTAACGTTATTCGTGTGTGTGTCTTTTGAATAGGATATTTCACGACTAATTGCTGCAACATTGTGGTAACAAATTAGTTAACAAATTGTCGGTCATATACCGATGCAACTTTTCAAAAATAATTACCCTAATACGTAGAATAACTCCTAATTGGGCACGAGCTAGACATAGGTGTAACATACTTCCCATGTTATATATATAGTAAGGTGGGTGATGATGGGATAGCCTTAATTTTTTGGTCGTTCCATTGGGTGGTAAACAAAGAACATTCAAAGAATTAAAACCGTATCCCTAAGACCCTCACAGGCTATTGTTCATTCTTTAAAACTCGATCAGCATATTTAAATATTATGTGTGAAAGGTGTTCCATCTTTCCCCGCAGTACTAAATATATAATAATGACTGCCGTTTTTCCGCCACCGAAAAATAAATAAGCAACATACAACTTAATATGGAAACACTATGTAAATGCAACTTAGTATGAGAGTTTAAAGGTATTTTAATCGCCCTGTTATTTTCCGATTTATTTTGATAGCGTTATGTTTTGTTCTGACAGTTGTTTGTAGCGATAGATGTATACATGGTTCGTGCACCGCGCCAGATACTTGTTTCTGTGCTCTAGGATGGAAGGGCAAAAGTTGTGATACACGTAAGTAACCAATCCCAAATCTTGACCGTTAAAAACTACATTATGCAAAAAAAGCAAGACATAATGCAAAAAAGCAAGTGCTACACAAAAAATTAATTCCGTGGTTTCCTGGTCAGGCTGGTGACCGAAATGGCCCACGCTTTAGCTCATTTTCTTAATTGGGCAGTAACATTTGGCTGAACTTGCTAAGGGCTTAAAAGTAGCTGTGGAAACTGGCAACGTTATTTGATGTAGCTACTTTGTATTTCAGGTGGTTCTTTAATTTATATAAGAACAGAAATAAATAACGAGTAGGGTTAAGTATAGGTTGATATATACACATTTCATATGCCCTTATTACGTGCTGATATTTATTATTTAACTCTATTTCCAGCCATATGTAATCCCGAATGCCTCAATGCGGGATTTTGCGAACAGCCAAATGTTTGCCGTTGTCCTGACGGATATACCGGAGCTGTTTGCGAGATCGGTAAGTTGATGATTCATTTGTTTTCCGATCTCACTTGTCCTTTAACTTTTAATGACATCTCGGTTCAAAGGAAACCATTAGTCGGGAAAGATGTCTGCCTGATTGGAAACTTTTGTGCACTGTAACCTATTTAGGGAGTAATGCAAGTTCGTTTGTTTGTTCGGTTGTACAGCGGAAATCGACGAAAAAGTCAACAACCGTCGGAAAACTTGCACTGCTTATTTTAACTTGTACCCTTGTTTTAGCTGTATGTGATCCTCCGTGTGTAAATGGCATCTGTACCAGAAGAAACGAGTGCCAATGCTTGGCTGGATGGAGTGATCTATATTGCGACGTTCGTAAGTGATGAATATTTATTACATTACCGTTTTCCCACCTACCTTGCCTGCTTTGTGCGTCATTGACTACAATTTCCTTTAAAACAAAACACCCAAGATATCACGGCACTAAAGAAACAACGTTCGTAATGACAAAGACCTATTCTGCATACGCGATAACCTTATGTACTTAACACGATATATAGCCATTTACACACGTCACTAACTTTGCACATGTATTGCTGCAACACTGTTATTCCTAAATAATAAAAGCATTTGTTTTCTAACTTGTAGCCGTATGTGAGTTGGGTTGTCAACACAACGGGAGATGCGTTCGTCCAGACACTTGTGAATGTTCTGGCCCATGGCATGGACATTCTTGCGATCTGCGTAAGTCGTGTTCCGCATGTTATTTTGCGCTTTAACCCTTTAGGACATTTCTCTTTTTGGATATGATATGTATGTTTGTTCACTAACGGTTATTCAGTCGACCCTTAATTAGCAAACATGAAAGATTTTTTAATGGTTTTTCTCTGATCGACAGCGGTGTGTTCTAAGCGGTGTCAAAATGGCGGAAGATGTGTTGCTCCGGATGAATGTGATTGTACGCCTGGATACAAAGGACCACAGTGCCAATACAGTAGGTTCAATGTTTTATTTGTAGCGCAGGCATACAAAATTAAGCGGGGTGAAGCTGTTAAAGAAATACGCCAATTAAAAGTAACGGATAAAGTAGCGATAACGCAGCTAGAGCAGATGATTAAACGATAATAAGCGATAAAGGGTGTATATGTTTTTGTTTAAACTGTTATTTGCTTGTCGGCTTAAAAAAATAAGCTTGGATTAGTGACAGCGATCAACAAAGTTACGTGTGATAAAGCGCGATCTACCGAGCTGCATTGTTGCAGGACGGTGATCAAGTGACAAGCCGGATGACAAATAAAACAGATAAAACATTAAGAGTGCTGAGGTATTGGGTAATGACTAATGATAATAACGAGCTACGAGTACATGCTCTACCCTATTACTTTGTTACACCATAGGCTTTGAGCAGTTACTTTTTCGTTCCACATCAAGAATAGAAATTTAAAAAACAAGGCAAAATGCTTTACGTTAGCTAACACATATTTGACTAATGTATATTTTCATCTAGCTGTTCAAACTACAAAAGATGCAGGAACTGTGTGTTCAATGTGGGGTGGACGACACATCAGGACATTTGATGGACATTCCTATGATTTCCCTGGTCAGTGCAGATACATGTGGGTGCAGGATTGTGTACAGCATCTTTTTAGTATCGAGCTGGTAAAGAATATTGAAGACTTTATTCCCATTGAACGAGAAACAGGAGAAATTACGAACCGCACACTTTTTAATGAGGTGATAGTAGTTAAATGTTTGTTAATCTTTAGAAGAGTAATACTCTTTATTAGTTCTAGAGTGGAACAACAACATATATATTTCTTTAAAAAAAAATATCTATAAAAAATATCTATTTTTTGCAACAAAGGGGTTTCTTTATTCCTAACCATGTCGTATTCTTAGCTACCGGTACCCCTACGTGAATTGGTGCATTTTTCTGATGACTTTCTTGCACTTGTACTTAAGTTGCATGGAGGTGAACCCGTCTCATTGTTGCCCGGTCGCTTGGTAATGGTCGGTGATAGATTGTAAGTAAAAGGAACGTTTTATATTTTACCAAGTTTGATATGTTTTAATTTCGGTGCCATAGCACAGTTGGTTAGCGCGCATGCATCTAACAGAAGTAATTGTTGCTGCTACCATTGTTGGCCTATCTGTCCTTGGACAAAATAGTTAACGGCAATTGCTCCAACCCAGTGATCAACAATCGGTTGTCCAAATTAACAGTCATACATAAAAAAATGGAAAAAATCTACAAAAATAGTCACCCACAAAATAACAATAGCTGGTAACTCGTAAGCTAGCACGAGGTGTATTAAATAGAACACCTAGGTTTAACGACTTTCGTTTTACCGGCAAGGATAAAGTAAGTTACATTCATTTATTCATTCATTCACTCATTTCATTAAGGTTGTCCTCACACCGATATGCAGAGCGTGGCATTGCTGTGTACCAGGTCGGGCAATATGTTAGAGTTGAAACAAGATTTGGCATCACTATTATGTGGAGTGGTGGTGGGGTGGCTGAGATTGAAATGAAGAAAGGTTATTACAGAGGTACCGTATGTGGCTTGTGTGGAAATGCCGATGGAGATTCATCAAATGACATGACTCTACCAGACAGTAAGATATTTTTAATATTTCTGTTACATTTTGTGTAAACTAACTACAACGTATTTAGGTCCGGTAAGTATAGTGGGGTGGGGGAAGTTGGGACACCTTTTCGTTTAGTTTTCTCTTTTCATTTGGTAGTAAACAAAGAACATTCAATGAATTATAAAACCGTATCTTCACGATTTCCATAGACCGTTGTTAATTGTTTAAAACACGATCAGGCTATTTGGATATTATGTGTTAAAGGTGTCCCATCTTCCCCCACTCTACTATATGATTTAATTATTAGAACTTATGTAATTAATTGGATTTAAATGTTTGTACAGTATACGGCATAAATATTGCTTATATAAATTAGTCTTTTTAAAACAGTATACAGCATAAATGTACAGTATACAGCATAAATATTTTTAAAATACTATATCACACATAGAGACAACAGCATCAAATGCCTTATGGTTTGCAAGAGGATGGAAAGAGACAGGTCTGCATGATCATTGCTCCGAAATCTCTCAAGTCATCGCTGATTGTTCATCAACTTCTGCTGGAGATGTTGATGTAAGAATTACTATCTAAATATTGAACAGTTTTAATGTTGTACTGACAAAAACACATGTTTTTTTCAGGTTGTTCTTATTTTACTGCACCTTTAAAAATATATTACAAAACTTATCTTATAAACTTATGTCTTCAGATAAAATTTTCTTAGATAAATAGACAAGCTGATATACTAGTTACTAGTTAGTTGTTTATAATATTCACCAGATTATTCGTGCACTGTGCAAAATCTTTATATCAAACAACGAAGCATTCTCTGATTGCATTGCTGCTGGTGTAGACCCTGTGCCTCTGGTTGATGGGTGTATTACAGATGTCTGCCAGTGTAATGTAAGTATTATACCTGGAAGTCGAACTTGTTCTTGCATGCTATTTTTTGGTTTGCACTGAAATAATTTTTGTTTCATTCAAACTGTTCTATAATTTGTAGAAAGTTGGCAGGCAAGACTGTCACTGTGAAGCAGTAGCACAGTATTCCCGGTTATGCATGTCCCAAACTGAGGTTGTACCAAGATGGAGAAAACCAAACTTTTGCGGTGAGAATTTTGTGTGTGTCCTATGGCTGCTTACATTATTTTTTTGCAAATTTTTTAAATTAGATAAATTGTATGATTTTTTTTTGTAAATTGTATGAAATAACTTTTTGGCCAACAATACTAGTTATGTTCATTGGGTTGAAGAAATTAGGTGTCTTATATGAGAACAAAACAAAGAAATGTTTTCACCTTATATATGTGTCGTTCTGCAGCTGTCACATGTCCAGAAGGAATGGTTTACTCTGAATGTGCAAGCTCATGCCCACGAACCTGTCATAACTTGGTGACACCGGATACCGAATGTCATGAACATTGTGTGGATGGATGTACCTGTCCTGAGGGAAATCTACTTCATGATGGAAAATGCGTACGGGAGGATGAATGCTCATGCCTTCATAATGGACGAGAATTCCCAGCTGGCCACGTCCTTAGCCAAGAATGTCAAAGCTGGTGAATCTTTTATTTTTAAATTATTCAGCTTTTGACTGAAATACATATCTATTTTGATTTTTAAATTACAATAACTAAATATACGCTTTGCATTTTAGTGTGTGCTCAAGCGCTGTTTGGAACTGTACAGATATACCTTGCCCTTCAGAATGCTCAGCAGTTGGTGATCCACATTATAAAACATTTGATGGACACATGTACACAATGCATGGAGAATGTCAATACACTTTCGTCAAGGATTGCAGCAGTACAAATTTGTTCAGGTTGGTTTATTACCTCCAATTAATTATATATAGCATCATTTTTTTTTACTTGTTTCCGAATATCCAAATTTAGATAAACCACAAATTACATTCCTTTTTTAAAAAGTTGTAGTTTATTAACTATTTAGAAATGCTAAGTTGTATTTATTTGTGGTATATTAACATGTTGATTGAAGCAATATATTTATGACCTGTATAATTTTCCAGTGTAATTGTGGACAATACAGTGTGTGGTGTTGATTCAACCGTTACTTGCACCAAAGACGTCACGATTGTTCTTCGTTCCGGGTTCAACAAGGTCTTGATCAGATTAAGCAAAGGTCATGTCACAAGTGTTGATGGGAAAGCTGTAATGCCACCGTACATACGAGGTAATCAAAATTTCCGTCTCTATTTTCAATTAAACTTTCAGTCCTAACTGCGTTGTTAAGTTTCCTGCCAAAAGGTTAATGGTCTAGACAATGATTTACGTAATTATGATGCTCTGACCTATACTGTATTCCAGAAAGATTCCAGATATTTAAAGTTTCGTCTGACTTCGTCCAACTTCGCACTGATATTGGCATCATGGTTGATTGGGATGGAATATCAAGAGTTTATGTGACAGCAGAAAGACGGTAAATATCATGCTCTCTTGTGTTATTCAAGTAATACTGCACGTCTTTATGCTTCTAACATACAGAAATACCAATAAATTAACTAAATTGTAAATACATTCAAAGAAATCTTTAAAAATTTGACGATTTCCTAAAAATGATGTATCTATTTCCAGATGGCAAGGGAAGTTGTGTGGTTTATGTGGCAACTACAACAGAAACCAAAGGGATGACTTTATGAATTTTAACGGTTTGCATTTTTTGTTATCATGTAATGCTGCAACATTTGTTTATTTTTGGTTACACTAATTTTATCATTAGTATAAATACAGTCATTGCTTAATGAAGCAAATCAAATACATGCAGGATTGGTTGAGAGAAGTCCTGTTTCATTTGGCAATGCATGGAAAGCTAGTCCAGATTGCATAGACATGACGTCACAATTTATTCAGGATCCATGCCAGGTCAACCAACAACGTGGTAAGCTCTCAGAATGTAATTTCGCTGAATTACCTTTTTATGTTAATACCAAAAAACGAGATTTCGTAAAATTTGTACTTTTTTTCTAGTTGGATTTGCCAACACAGAGTGCCAAGTAATTCTTAGTGAAACATTTCAAGCTTGTCACGTTGATGTTA
The DNA here is from genome assembly GCF_009617815.1 of Ciona robusta. Lineage (NCBI taxonomy): Eukaryota > Metazoa > Chordata > Ascidiacea > Phlebobranchia > Cionidae > Ciona > Ciona robusta. The sequence goes on along the minus strand of NC_143238.1, from coordinate 1,509,378 downwards.
GCCCTCAGCCATACTATGACTTGTGTCGATATGATGTGTGTGAGTGTGAGGAACCTGAATCATGTTTGTGTAACACCATCGCACATTATGCGAGGGTTTGCTCAAGAGCTGGGCATGTCACTGACTGGAGAATGGAGAATTTCTGCCGTAAGTATAACTTAAATCTAAAGTCACATTGTTTATAATCTGTTAATTTTAACTTAAAGATGTTAGCATTACATTCTCAATTGCTGCATCTAAGGAGTTAAACTGAGTTATTTAGCTGGATAAATTTATTTAGTAATAAAGTCTTTTTGTTTTAGGTTGAGTTAAAATTTTGAATAGATTTTTGCTTTTAGATCGGGAGTGTCCTGGTGGTCAGGTATATAGAGAATGCAGCAGTACATGTCATTCTACTTGCCGATCACTGTCTGATCAGTCTGTTCGCTGTGGAGAGTCCTGTGTACAAGGATGTAATTGTCCCGATGGCCTCTACCTCAACCAGGAGGGAACTTGTGTGAAGCAACAACAGTGTGAATGCTACCATAATGGTAGAACTTATCGAGCATTTGAAGTTATACACAGGGAATTTAGCACCTGGTAAATAACAAAAATCATTTGCTATGATTTCGTATCAAATTGCATAGTTTGTTAAATTTTTTATTTGAACTTTATTTATCTGGAGCCCAACATGAATTTATTTTCAGTCAGTAAATTATTTTCAGTCATTGCATGGAAGGACGACTTACTTGTGTGGATATCAGTAATGAAGGAAATGAGGAATCACTTACCAATAGAACATACCGTATGTTGTTTTTTGTATTTAAAAACTGGTTTATTATCATGACTACTTTTTAAAAATTAATAATAAAAATCTTTAATGTTGTTGTTTTATAATTGATATCTTTGTTTTTTAATTCAGACTTTTTATTTTTAGGAGTTGCATTTTGTCCATTTGGTCAAATTCACAAGTCGTGTAATATCAGTGAGGGCAACCCAACTGGAATTGAATGCCAAAAAACTTGCAAAAACTTTGGTGAAGACTGCTTTGCCCGTAAGTAGATGTTTGTTATTTACAAAATACTCTTGTATTACATCGGGTAAAATAAACTTGAATTTTTTATTAGAAACATGTGTTGTTGGTTGCGCATGTCCGAGTGGACAGGTGTTTGACTCTGAGCGCTCAGTTTGTATTCAAGCAAGTGACTGCCCATGTTACTACGGTGGACAAGCATACCTTCCAGGACATAGTGTAACTATTGACTGCAACCGATGGTAAATTAATATTCTCTTCATAAAGTGCATGCCATTATTTTGTAGTTGCGCATATTTTATTGATATTAAAGGAACAAATTATAACTAACAATTGTTATTGCAGTGAGTGTCGAAACAGGGAGTGGGAATGTACACAGGATGAATGTGTAGGTACTTGCACAGCTTATGGGGATCCACATTATGAAACATTTGATGGTTTCACATACAACTACATGGGAACATGCAACTACATACTGACCCAAGTATGAATAAACACTCAGTTTTGATTGTAGGCTTACTTTAAATTATCTTTTGCTATTGCAGTATATCGTGCAGTTATACAACTACACATCAAGTATAGGAAGTACAAAGTTTTTTCATGACCATATTTTCCAATCAAAAGTTGTCAAATTTTCAAACACAACACGAAGGCAACGTGTCAAATTTGACCAAAGCAAGTTTTAAACAAATTTTTTTATTGTCCACTAAATTAAACACAACATCATAATAGCTTACTTAAAAGTAGAAACACTAATCTTGTTTTACCATAACTTGGCTTACTAATTTTTAACACAATCAAATTACAGAATTACTGTGACCAGCAACGAGGAACATTCCGAGTTTATGTTGAGAATACATTGTGTGGTTCAGATGGAATGGCTTGCACAAAAGCTGTCAGCATTATACTTGAAGATAAAATCACTATTCGACTTGAAAGAGAAAATTTTGGATACAGTAATAAGACCAATAATTTATACTGTTTTTTTTTATATTTTAATTAGGCAAATAGATGGACTTTTTAGTTATCATTGTTTACAATACATGATTATACATTGCTTAAGCTGACTTATTTGTTAATAATATCTACTTTGTAGATAATAGCTTAATAAACTACTAGTACTGCTTTCTATCATATCTGTATAAACCTACACAGATTTGGTGCATAACATTTTTAATAGTACTGTAGTGATCGATGTGTGAAAGCGGTCCATTTAAATGTTATATTTGTAAATACAATCTCCATAACGTGGAATTACAAATATAACCTTTAAATGGACCGCTTTCACACATCGATCACTACAGTATAAACATTGCATAGGATGATAAATGTATGTTAAAAATGTCCTTGCAGAAGCAGAAAATATGGTTTCATGGGGGCCTTCTCCCGGTTCTGACACGAACCACACAAACATAGTTTGGGACTATCATCACGTTGGTTTGTACACCATGGTGACAACGGACATTGGTCTCATGGTTGTTTGGGATAGAAAGACAACAGTCATAGTGAAACTGGATCCAAGATATATGGTAAACATCAGAATGTGTATAAACTTATGCTAGATGGTAATGAATGTTTAATCCCAAAACTTGCTAATCTAACATAACCTAAAATTGTGTTTTAATTAGTCATCATATGAAAATCTATCATGAAATTGACACTTCACAAATCTATTAGAAAGGTAGAAACGAATTAAATCCAAAAGTTAAAACAATAAGTAACAAACCCCCCCTGTTAACCCTTTCATCTGAAACATTTCTATTTTGTTTCTTGTGTATAATTACCTTAAAGGTTTCTTTTATATTTTTATTTCAGTCTGCAGTATGTGGGTTGTGTGGTAATTTTGATGGCAACCAAAACAATGATGCAATGAAGAGTGATCGCATGTTGGCAGTGACACCACTTGAATTTGGTAATAGTTGGAAGGTAAAGAATTTATCTAATTTATTTGCACATGTTTTTTTATAATGTAGTTGAGTTACTATAAAATAAACCTTATTTATCCTTGTGTGGGGGGAGAATTACAGGGTTAAACTTTTATGCAGTGATTACGAAAAGGGGATTTAAATTCATCGCACTAAGTGGTCATTTTTGTTTAGTGTTATATATCTTGTCTGAGGAATCGCCCTAGATGGTACATGAAGTTTGAGTTTGACATAAAAACTTTTATCAAAAACTATTACTTGCAATCAGACATCTCCCAACTGTGACAACACCCCGCCCTCGGACGATCCATGTACATTACATCCCAACCGCAAGCCATGGGCACAGAGAAGTTGTAATATCTTGCAAAGTGAAATATTCCAACCATGCCATGCATTGGTAAGTAAAATGCGAGTATTTAGGCAAACACAAAATTTTTGACAAGATCAAATATGATAATTAAGAACATTTTAGTTCAAAATACTTTATAAGATTGGAATAACTGAAAAATGTCATTTTGGGCATGTGAAAATGCATGTAACAAATATTGCCTAGAAGTCTACATTCTGCAACCTAAAATGTGATTGATTTAATTAAGTAGTTTTTTGTGTTACCAATGCTTGATTTTTTTTAAATTTTCCTTTACATTTTCCAGGTTGATGTAACCTGGTATTACAGCAACTGTAAATTTGATGCATGTGGTTGTGATGGTGGGGCTGACTGTGAATGTTTCTGTGTGGCAGTTGCTGCATATGCGCGAGCTTGTGCAGAAGCTGGCCGCCCTATTAGATGGAGAACACCTAATGTTTGTCGTAAGTAATACCAAACACTTTGTGCGCTCATTTCAATTTGCGTAAAACTTATAAATAATTTTAATACAAAATATTGAACTAAGAATATGTGTGGTAAAGATATTGTCTTCTATTTTAATTGCAATAGTTTAATTTTTGCCTTGACACACATCTTAATTTCTGGTAATTGCTATTCTTCTAATGCTATTGTATCTGTTTTTTATATTTACTTTTACCAAACACCATGTACATACCTTTTGGTTAACCATGCTTTTCTACCTCCAGCACTGATGTGTGAAGCCTACAACACAGACAACCATGATTGCACATGGCATTACAGTGAATGTCAAACAGCTTGTCCCATCACTTGCCAACATCGATACCTTAGCACTGCCATTGATCAGTGTTCATTATCCATGGCTTGTGTTGAAGGATGTTTTCCTCATTGCCCTGAAGGTGAGAGTATTTTTAAATCATTATTTACATGCCTTGCTATTGTTTTTAGACTAGCTATCTATCTTTTAAAATCAATATTTGGTTGAATGGCTAATGTTTTAAGGATTGGTACTATACATAGCAATATATATATATATATAGTAGGGTGGGAGAAGATACCTCTAGCACATACCCAAATATCATGATCGTGTTTTAAACAATTAACAACGGTCTATGGGAGTTGTGAGAATACAGTTTTATAATTCTTTGAATGTTCTTTGTTTACTACCAAATGGGATGCGAAAATAGATTGAAAAGATATCCCATCTTCCCCCACCCTACTATATCTAAGTATATTTAAATATGTTTATTAGTATATTTTATGGCGTAAACTACTTGAGTGCATAATTACATACTCTGTATTTAACTCTTATAGTTATAAAGTATAACATATATTTACATATATTTACAGTAACATATTTTGTTACTAGGAACACTGTATGATGAAAGCAGCCAGCGGTGTGTGAGCCAGTGCCAGAAGGGTTGTCACTCTAATGGAAGATTTTATTTAATCGGAGATGTTGTTACTGAAGACAATTGTCATATATGGTATGTCCTGTATCTTTATACTATAATAGCTTTTTCAGGATCTTTTTTCGGATCAAATATGTTAATTTAAGAAATTGTATTATATTTTACTCTTATTAGAGTTTTGTAATTTCCAGAGAAATAAGAAGTTTTGTGTATCTAAAATGAATCTTATGCAATATTACATTGTTCTTTTTTCATTCAGCACTTGTTCTCTTCTCGAGTCAATCGAATGTACAACAGCTAGCAAGTGTCAACCACCTCCCAAAGAACATGTGCTTGCCTTGCCCTCTGTACAAAGATATTGTGATGGAGCTGTTAACCTTGTGTTTCTTGTACAAAGCACACACCACATATCTGCACATGAGTTTCAAGATGTGAAAAAATTGATTGAAACTTATGTCTCTTCTGTTGCCCCAAAGAATTATGGAAAACCAAACTCAACTCTCAGGGTTGCTATACAACAATATGGTGATCGGCTAGAGCATAACTTAGCACTTCAGGATCACCAGAACATGAGTATTTTATTAAACACAATACATGACCTGCAGCTGCAACGTGGAAGTGAAAATCCATTTACTGAAGCTCTACGATCAGGAATTGCTCAATTTAATCTGACAGAGAAGCCAGTCAACTCAACTATTGAAAATGTTCTATTTGCCATCACATTCTCAACTCCACAAGAAGATATAAACGAAGTTCTTGAAGAAATGGAGAACTTAAAAATTAAAGCAATCATCCTAAGAATTACACACCATGGTCATGGTAGATTCCCAGACGAAAGAACCATGACCTCATATGCCATTGAAGAGTTGTCTGATATTTTTAGCTTGGAATACAGCAACATGGCAATGGAAATTTTGAATGAAATTTGTGAGGGCCGAAACGAAGTTTTACCAAATGTCACAACACCATCACCCGTTACTCCAGTTGTTCCACGAGTGGAGTTACCACCTTTCGAGCCACTTAATGAAACTTGCACAATGCAAGCTGATCTTGTTGTTTTGATTGACACAAATTTGCTGGTGGATAAAGACAAGGGAAGATCAAGAAGAAAGAGATCTGCCACTCTTCAGTATGTTTCTGATATTCTTGACAATGTTACAATTTCTCCTGATCACACACATGTGTCTGTGCTACTTGCTGATAAACAAGTACGCAGAGTAAGTAAATTTCAGAGTTCAAGAGATGAAGTAAATCGAGCAATTGAAGAAACAATATCTAAAATTATTCTCACTGATGAAGTAGCATCAGATGAGTCGCTCGATTTAGCTTATGCTCTTCTAGAAACATTGGTTGGATATTTGGAAAATGAACATTCCCATGCTCGACTAAGTCCAGCGAATCACAAGTCGATTTTACTGCTTCAGGAAAATAACATTCTTGGACAAAAAGAGGCGATAAATGAGTCTTTATCTGAACTCCATGAACATGGGGTTATTTTAACAGCTGTGACACAACCTGATCAGTACAGAAACTATACAGAGCAGAATGCATTGACTAATTTGTTGGGCAAGAAAAATTTAATATTTGCCAATATAACTGGAGGAGCACCGCCCTCTGAATCTGTGATTGAGAAAACTTGCCGGACACCAGAGACTTTGGACACAGAACTGCTCCGTTGTCAGCAGAATATGGATGTTTATTTTATATTAGATACAACAGAAATTCAAGGGAAAGATTGGGAAAACATGGTAAATGGGGTGAAAAAGATCTCAAAGGCGCTTCAACCAATCAACTTTCCATTTAACACAAACAATGTCAGTGGAATCAGAACTTCTTTAATCGGCTTCAATGACAGAAGTGCCAAAATACTGGTCAGTTTATATGATGGAAATGGTCTGCTTGTGTTTTTGCGTTCCGATCTTCCAGTCAGGTTGGACAACTTTGAACCACAATCTAATTTGAGTTTTATGATTGACACCATTAGCACACAGGCTAGTGTATTGTCAGCTGACAGAGGGCAATCCATCGTCATAATTGGTAGCAGTCTCAATAAAGACAAAAGGAAACACATTTTAAAAGATAAAGCAAGTTTTGCAAATGTTATACATGTCTCAGTGGGACAACAAACAATCGAAAATGAAGAACAAGATGATGCTTTTGAACAAATTTACCTGCGCTCCACAAGAGAATTATTAGACAACACGTTTTCACTTTATGTCACAGATCATGTTTGTGCTTCTGTATCCCCTGTTACAACAACCATTACAATGCCGCTTGTACCCAAGACAACTATAGGAACATTAATACCTGGTGCAACAACAATACCATCTGTTTTTGGTGTAACAACAACAACAACAATTCCCTCTGTTCCTGGTGCAACAACAACAACAATTCCTTCTGTTATTGGTGAAACAACAACAACGATTCCCTCTGTTCCTGGTGTAACAACAACAACAATTCCCTCTGTTCCAGGTGTAACAACAACAACGATTCCCTCTGTTCCAGGTGTAACAACAACAACAATTCCTTCTGTTCCTGGTGTAACAACAATAACAATTCCCTCTGTTCCTGGTGAAACAACAACAACAATTCCCTCTGTTCCTGGTGTAACAACAACAACAGTACCATCTGTTCCTGGTGTAACAACAACAACAATTCCCTCTGCTACTGGTGTAACAACAACAACAACAATTCCCTCTGTTCCTGGTGTGACAACAACACCATCTGTTCCTGGTGAAACAACAACAACAATTCCCTCTATTCCTGGTGCAACAACAATTCCCTCTGTTCCTGGTGTAACAACAACAACAATTCCTTCTGTTTCTGGTGTAACAACAACAACAATTCCTTCTGTTCCTGGTGTAACAACAACAATTCCTTCTGTTCCTGGTGTAACAACAACAACAAGTCCCTCTGTTCCTGGTGCAACAACAACAACAATTCCTTCTGTTCCTGGTGTAACAACAACAACAATTCCCTCTGTTCCTGGTGCAACAACAACAACAATTTCTTCTGTTCCTGGTGTAACAACAACGACAATTCCTTCTGTTCCTGGTGAAACAACAACAACAATTCCTTCTGTTCCTGGTGTAACAACAACAACAATTTCTTCTGTTTCTGGTGTAACAACAACAACAACAATTCCTTCTGTTCCTGGTGTAACAACAACAATTCCTTCTGTTCCTGGTGTAACAACAACAACAATTCCCTCTGTTCCTGGTGCAACTACAATTCCTTCAGTTCCTGGTGTAACAACAACAACAATTCCTTCTGTTCCTGGTGTAATAACAACAACAATTCCCTCTGTTCCTGGTGTAGCAACAACAACAATTCCTTCTGTTCCTGGTGTAACAACAGCAACACTACCATCTGTTCCTGGTGTAACAACAACTACAATTCCTTCTGTTCCTGGTGTAACAACAACAACAATTCCCTCTGTTCCTGGTGTAACAACAACAACAATACCATCTGTTCCTGGTGTAACAACAACAACAATACCATCTGTTCCTGGTGTAACAACAACAACAATACCATCTGTTCCTGGTGTAACAACAACAATTCCTTCTGTTCCTGGTGTAACAACAACAACAATTCCTTCTGTTCCTGGTGTAACAACAACAATTCCTTCTGTTCCTGGTGTAACAACAACAACAATTCCTTCTGTTCCTGGTGTAACAACAACAAGAATACCATTTGTTCCTGGTGTAACAACAACAACAATTCCTTCTGTTCCTGGTGTAACAACAACAACAATTCCTTCTGTTCCTGGTGCAACAACAACATTTTCTTCTGTTCCTGGTGTAACAACAACAACAATTCCCTCTGTTCCTGGTGCAACAACAATTCCTTCTGTTCCTGGTGTAACAACAACAACAGTACCATTTTTGCCAGGTTTAATAACAACTCCACCATTATTGCCACAACCTCATACTACTTTAGGTTTGTATAAAAAAATGTTAGTTTTAATATTTTTTCACACACTTTATTCTCCTTCAGGTTTAACCGGTTGCACAGTTGATTTAGTTTTAGTTGTTGATTCGTCATATAGCATTGGTATTGATGGATTTATAACACTAAAAGATATTCTGGGTAACTTGATCAAAAAATTTGATGTTCCGAATGATGAAACTAGAGTAAGTATAGAAATATACGTTTTTTTGCGTATTTGCCCATATGTATTTTTCAGGTTAGTTTGGTGCAGTACAGCAAGCGCTCACAAGTGGAATGGCTCCTTTCTACATACCCTGGCAACTTAGATGGAATGTTACACACAATTGCAGGCATGCAGATGCTTCAAGGGGTTACATACACTTACCATGCATTGGAACTTGTATTGCAAACTGTCATAGATGGTTCAGATTCAGGAAGAAGGCCAGATGTACCTTTTGTGATTGTGCTTATAACTGATGGAAGAGCAAAGGTATAAACAAATTGTTACCAAATTGACTGTTTTCAACTATTGTGAATACCAGTGCTAAGTCACAGTGAAAAGTATGCATAGTAAAGAAATCTACAAAGTTTAAATTTGCCATCATTATGACCTTCTGTTTTCTCATCAGCGAGTCATTTAACTCTTAAGCCAACTAGTTACAATTGAGTTCCCAAGTTATACTAAAAAAATGCTAAATGTCACATACAGTTAATTGTTTGCAGACAAAAATTTATAAAATAGCCTACCCATGTTATAAGCTGTAAGGTTGTGATGCCAGTAGATCTTAAGTAATTCATTTAAAGGTATTCTACTTGAGTAAACTTGAAGTTTAAATCCTAATGTTTTCCAGGATGAAGACATACGTGAGGAAGTACTCAATAAAATTCAAGTTGTTCATGATAAATGGAACGAAACATTCCATTTGATCACTATAGGGGTGGGGTCAGTTGACCCTCACCAACTTGAAGGCATTGCATCACATGATGACTATGTTTATACAGTGGAAGATATGAATGAAGCAAGTTCACTTGTGGATGAAGTGGCAGCGAGCATCTGCAGACCTCTAGCTCGGGAAACATGTAAAACAATAACTGCTATAACTGTTCTAGAAACTTTAATATCCTCTTTAACCATTTTTTTCAAATTTTGGTAGGCTTTCCCCTTAAACTAATATTTTCTATTCACAGATCCAAGGATTTTAACTACAACTATATCATCAGTTCAACCAGGTAGAAATAATGTTAAGAGTAAATTTTTCTTAGGGCTATTATGCTTAGCCTTAAAAAATGTTACTATGTATTGTCTACTCAATTTTTTTGTCCAAATTTGGTTTCATAGGTCCAAATTTGGTTTAGTATTTTTAAATATATATCTGCGCATTATTATTAACCTATTTTTTCTCTTAATATTTTTACCCTATTATTCCAATATTGTGTATTTGCAGAATGTTCTTACATGCCACCCACTGACATTATATTTGTACTGGATGGTTCTAGATCTGAAAACAGTGAATTGCGTTTGATGCAACATAAGATACTGCTTTCAAATTTAACAAAACTGTTCAAAATTGGCCCAAGTGATACTCAAGTGGGTGAAGTAATAACAGAGTAAATTTAATGTATCTAATGCTTAGACAGGTTACAATAAAAACACTTATATACTCAAATATTGTGTTTAGCTTTTCTGTAATAATAGCAAATCTTTTTAATATGGTTTGTGTAAATTTAAAGGATAATATGTTAGCTGCCCATGATATCGTACCGTGGGGTAAGGTGGTACACCTTTGGCACACAATTGGCAAACATTCTGAACAAGTTTTAAACAATTAACAATGGTTTATTAAAGTCGTTAGGATACAGTTTGTTGAGTACCAAATTGGACAAGAAAATAGAACAAAAATCTTCCTCACCCTACTAGAATCAAATAATCAGCCAACCAATTTTCTTATTCGATCAGGTTGGTGTATTTCTCTATGGTGATGAGTTGCATGGTTCAGGTTTGAATGGTTTTCCTCTAAGTGAAAAATCCAACATAAATGAGGTACAAGATGCAATTGATAAGCTTGAGAATCCAAACAATGATGTCATGTTCTTTACACCTGCAATACAAGAAGCACTCAGTCAAAAGTTGCTTGGTATAAAACTGTATACCTTGTCTGGTGTACCAAATACTACTTCCTTATTTTGCTATGAAAAATTGACCTTTTAATATTTTATATTCACCATTTCAGCCTAACATTCAATATTGCGTATGATTCTTTTTTATTGTTTAAAAGTATTGACTTAAAAACGAAAACAAAAAATTGTTTTATTCAAAAATTCTATCTTTGTTTCTGGTTTAACAGTTTGGCTTTGAAAGCTAGATGCTTCTATATAAAAAAGGAAAAATTTCTAATCAAATAGAATAAAGAACTAAAGTGGCCCGAATTAATGAGACATATTGCGAATAAATATAATCACTCTTTAAAATCATGACAATTTTTTTTAAAATCATGCAATCTTGTAGAATCTGCTGGTGGACGCCCTGATGCTCGTAAAGTAGCTGTTATTGAAATTACACGCTCCCAACCACCTGACTACGGCACGTCTACTCCATCTGTGAGAGGTGTTATAGGCAGCACCATTCTCACCAATACTGAAGTGATAGCTCTTGTTGTTCCCAATGATGAGCTTGAAGAGCTTGACTTGCTTGAGGAATCAGTAGGAGACCATGCCAGATTGGTTTCATCTGTTGATTTCAGTGAACTAACAGATCACGTCGATCAATTGAAAGAATTGATTTGCGGAAGTATGTGTTTTGTTATTCTTAATTTACAATTACTCATATTTTTCTTTGTTTTTACAACACAACATTATATACTCAAGTGTCTATCATTGAACAACACATTAATAGCTAATTTTAATAATTCTGACCGATCTTGTGTTGTGGAGCAACAACGAAGTGTAAATATTTTTATACAATAAACCAATACCTTAATATTTCTAGTTACATTATGTAAATATTCTATTATAATACACTAAAACAGATGCATTTCTTTACCTTGTCAACTAATATCATGAACTTTTTGCACTCAGCTCCTCCATCAACAACAACAGGTCTTTTAACAACAACAACAACACCAACAACAGGTTAGTCAGCTATAGTTTAAAAACTTATATTAAAACATTAATTTTAAACATTTAACGCAGTTCAACCGATTACCTCTTCGCAACCTACTCTTGCTGCAGGCAAGTTACACTGAAATTGTGTAAAATACTTTTTTTGTATTTTTTTTATTATTTAAATCTCGAACAGATTGCAGTTCAATGCCGCCTACGGATCTAATATTCATTATGGATGGATCACAAAATGCTAACACAGCATTGCCATTCTATAAAGAAATGCTGGGAAATGTTGCTAATACTTTAAACGTTGGTCCTGATGATACTCAGGTATTTAAGCCACATTTTCTCCTATGTAGTCAATCTAAAATTGTTTGTTGTATCTATTATAGCCAATCTAAAGGTTATATGAATGATTAAACTTTATCCATTGGTACATTTTTGATTTTTTAGTATGTATTCACTTATTATTTTTTTTTAGGTTGGTGTAAGTTTTACAGGTGATTCACTTTATAATGAATACCCAACTGGATTTCATTTAAATGAGTTCACCTCACGTGACAAGTTACTGAGTGGCATCAATAATTTGACAATCCCACTTAATAATCCTGGAAACTCTGCCTTTATGATTGAACGAGGACTTGATCAACTATTTCAAGGTAAACATTCTATGTTGCGTGCCACTCTTGATTTTACATTCATTGAAAAAAATGCTGTTGTAATGTATAAATGGATAAAAACTATTTATTAAAACTGTGTATTTCTTTTGGAAATATTGTACATCATAATACCGATAAAAGTGGCTTATATTTCAAAGCCAGACAACTACTACTAATTACACTAGTACCTTTAGCAAACCATAAAGATTGTTTTCCTCATAAGTTGTATCCATACTAACCTTAGCTTCATAGACATCAAGCCTAACTTATATTTAAGACACAATAAGTTAATTTAATTAAACTTGATTTAAAGAATCAAATGGAGCTCGACCAGATGCCCAGAAGGTGGCAGTAGTAACAATTACTGACGTACAAACCCCCATGTCCATTCCAAACATTAACAATGTCATCACTGCTGGGGTTATAAAAGGGGTTAATATCATTGCACTGGTACTTCCCCCAAGTGAAGACCTCTCACCCTCCGATATAAATGTCATCCAGACCTCACTGGGAAGGGCAATTAATCCATCGAAAGTAATTCCAATTCATAATGGCTTTGAACAACTGCCATCTGTAGCTCACAACTTAACAAACTTAATATGTGAAGGTAAGTTGAATTTGATTTGTTTTGTAAATGCTATAGGTATCTGATTTGTTTAGTAACTGCCATAAATATCTAAGTGATATTTTAGTGTTATACTATTCTCTATTTATATGGAATATATTTTATGAATATGTTATTTGTATAGTGTTATATTCAGGTAACCACAAATATTTGTAATAATATAAATTTTTGTTGTCATTGAGAATATATAAAAAGCAACAAGGAAACATGTAAAAAAGAATTGATACTAAATGGTCTACACTGTTTTTACCTACAGTTAGTTTGGTTTTGATTGTTTTCATGTTAATTTTAAGTTGATTCTTCTACAGTTGTGCCAACACCAACAAGGCCTATTGCTCCAACATCAGGTATGAATAAATAGAGTTATTAAAATTTATATTTTATATTTTAATTAAACAATTTTTCTCCATAGAGATACCTGAAATAAAATAGTGGAAGAGGACATCAACATAAATAAAAACTTGTTTTACTTTACAGCATGCGATAACGTGCCCAATGACATTATTGTTCTTATGGATGGTTCCAGTGAAGTTGCACAAAAACTTAACAATGACAATTCTATGGTTTTTAACTTCATTCGAAAACTTTCATCCAAGTTTGTAGTTTCTGAAACAAGAACGCAGGTTAGCTTGGATTTTTAACAGAATCTTACAAGATTATAGAAATATTTAAGTATTAGTTTATTATGTAATCTTTTTCTATCGCAATATGTGGAAGTTTTACCATTTATTTTAGATTTATGCATAGGGGTCTAAGTAACTATTTTCACAGAAAAATATTACACAAATCAACTGTATTTTTCAAATTGTTATCGCTTGGGTAAATATTTTTTCAAATTATATCTCTTGGGTAAATTAAAAATTCTAAATTTTGGTTTATTGTATATTATCCCACTATTGCATGAATTCAACCAACATTTTAAATTCCAGTTCACTGTATTAACATACAACAATGCAACCCACACTGATCACATAAACTACATATCACATAATGGTGAAGTGGCGACTACGAATGGTGTGACTGCTACTCCCTTGTTTTATGGAACCAGGAATACTGGAGATGCTTTGTATGATTTTGCTACAAAGTTCCAAAGTTAGTGTTTTTTTGTTCTGGCTGTTCGATATAACTTTTTTTTCGTGTAAGATTCCAAAAATTTATTTTGCTATTTAGGTATCTTTATAGTATTGGTTTAACAAAGACCTGTATCCACGCCTTATTGTGTACTTTGCTGTAGAACCTCATCTATATATATTCGCCAAATTTGTTTATGATTGTAGACGAATTACAGCAACTCTTTTTATATTCTTTATTGGGTGTTATAAAAAAATAATGTGTAAACCCATCTTTTATATCTGCATTTTAAATTTAAGACTTGAATGACCCACATGCTAAATAGAAAACCTGTGTCTCTGAAAGTTTGCCCATCTCCGGTTAATGATCTTGTAATAATTTTACATTTTTCACAGATAATGAAATTGAAGGTTTATCTGAAGAAGATCGTCATGTCCTCATCCAGAGTGCTGTCATCCTCCTTGATGAAGATGTTTCATCCAATATCCCATCTCTAACCAGAGGACTTCAAGCTCTCAAAAACACAGATCTCAGCTGGCATATTTATCTTCTCATTGTTACAAACCATCAAGAAGAAAAAGCAGAGCTTAATGGTGGTTCTCACTCTGATGAATTGAATGGGAATTCTGCTTCAACTGGTGTAGATGAAAACCTTACAGATCTGAAATTAATGCTTGACAATTATCGGCCATTTATAAAGTGGAGCATAGTGAAGGGAGGTTACCAAGCACTGAGCAATGATATGTTGGTGGATGATCTCAGCACAAGATTGTGTGATGGTAAGAAAAGTCTAACCTTTTTATTTAAATGTTTGACTGTTCAAAAAAATTGTTTGAATTCAGTATCTAGAAAATTAAAATCACCATACTATGTTGATGACTAGGGTTTGGTTGCTAGGAATAAAAAGCATTATAACTATTGATTTGTGGTTACAGAGAGGAATTTTGAGCTTTAAATTCAGCTTACAAGACGATAAATAATAAAACAAAATCCACATTTGATTTTAATCAGTTTTATAAAAATAAAAGTTTTCTTTGGTTTTCAATCAGCTAATTTGTTTCGCATTTAGTTTTTGTTAAAGTCATACTAAAATTTTAAAATAAAAACACGAACACAAATATAATTTCATTTATTCAGGAATGATGGCATTTATACCTCATGAAAATGTAACAACCACCCAGCCATTTACCCTTCCTTCTGGTTACACCACACTACCAACAACAGTAGTTACCAACATAACCACTGCAATAACTCCAACGAGACCACCACCTGGAGGTAAATAAGGTTTAGTAAGGTTTGATGTTGAAACTATGTAAACTTGGTAGAATTCTACCAGCAAGCAATTTAATGTATTTTATAATTAATTTATTTATTTTAACACAATTTAATTTCGAGTTTTTGCTGGCACGCTATATAAATATATTGTAAAATAATGCTATAGTTTTTTGCAATAGTTAAAAATCATTTTCATTTCAGAGTTTGAACTAGTGTGCGATGAAAGAGCGAACCTCGCATTTATTGTGGATGAAAAATTGATAAGTGGAAGCAAAGATGAAAGAAAATCCTTGAAGAAGTTTATGGAAGATGCTGTGGATATTTTCACCATTGGTCAGGACCATGTGCAGGTAACGTTGTTATAAGTTGTCAACATAAATGAAAGCATACCCAAATGTTTCTTTAATATGATACCAAAAAGGCTGAATTGATTAAGACACTATGAAGATATATAATAATAGTGTTAATAATTATATTTACATAAATTGTGCTGTGTACTAATTCGTTATTTACTTATCCATCAGATATCTGTTCTGTCCACCAACCAACACACCATCATTGCATTTGATGCCAATCAAACTGCTGAAGAAATAAAATCTGTTTTGAATGAAACTTTTTCAAATGTGGACCAAGTTTCCAAAATTTATGAGAAAGAATCTAATGCAAATGATGTGATCCTAAAGGCTGTTGCAGAGATGAAAAAGACCACTCCCGGAAAATCTGTAATAAATGTAAGAAAATAGGTTATGAAAAGTTCTAAAATTGAATGTTTAATAATCTTAACTACTGTTTTTTTTTCATGTTTTGCTTTCGGCTGAACATATTGCTTGTTAATTTTACTCTTGTAAAACAGTGTGTGAAATAAGGCAAAATTTGCTTCCTTTTTACAAATCACTGTAAGTTGTTTATCATTTCAGATAATTTTGGATCGAAAACCTGAACATGTAAACCACTCTGTTCTTGAAGTTTTATACAACAACAATGTAACCATGGCAGTGTATGCTCGCCACCCACGAGCCACTGGGGGTCAGGCCAGGAATCTTGTGATTCATCCAAGTCTTTATAAACCCTTCATGACTTTGAAGCAGTTTTCTAAGGCAGGAAATACAACACATGACTCTGTGTGTTTTGACCACCCATTACGGCCTCCAACTTCTGCTCGCTGCTCACACCTAGTGGCTGATTTGGTTTTCCTGGTCGACCGAAAACTCCTTGCAAATAATGGAACAGAAGCAAAAGCTCTGATGATCGATTTAGTTGAAAATTTTGCAATTAGTCCAAGAAATGTGAGGGTAGCTGCTGTTTTGTATGGAGGTGGTAACCCTCCTCACGTTGTGTTTGGATTGGATGATTACCACAGAAGAAGTGTGGTACAAGATGCCATCGTGTGGATGAATGGAACATCAACATCTTCAAGTTCACAAGACCTGGTTGATGGCGTGGAATATGCAAATGAAGTTGTGTTCAATTCAAGATTGTTGGAAAATGTGGAACCTGGAAAATTTATTGTTAACTTAGGAAGTGGAAACATTAACTTATCACCTGAGTTAAACAGTCGCATGAATAAGGCCCTCAGAAATTCTGTGACTTTGGTTCCAGTTCTAAATGGGAACAATAGTAATATATCTGTACAAAAGTCTGTTTTGGTTCCTGACTTTTCTAGTGATGGCATTCAGACAGCTGTTAATGAGTTGGTGGATTACTTATGCGACAAATACACTGGTTTTACCACACCCGCTATGGTTACAGCAACCACTCCTACCATATGCTCACCTGATGTAGAAGTTGTGTTTATTGTAGATGAAGAACTACTTACAAACACAAGATTTTCAACACCTGTACATGACTTCTTCTTACAGATGGAAAACCTTGTTCAATTTGGCCCCTCACATGCTAGGAATGGGTTAATTGTTACAGGGAGAAATCCAGACCTGGTCTTGTTACCTGACAGAGATTATACTCAAAATTTGACGCAAGTTATTTCTGGTTTATTTTCAAGCAGACAAACAAATCCTATTGAAATTGGAGAAACAATTATGGCAGCTGTTCATATGCTTAACTCAAGTAGAATTGAAACTGAAGTTGAAAAGCACGTCATTCTCTTGATCAGTAGAACTGTAAGAGGAACTTTGACAAAAGATATTTGGGATTCAATGAAAGCACTAAATATGGAGCTGGATGTGGTATCTGTAGAAACCAACTTCTTAGAAACGGGATCAATTGAAAGCCTTCCATACCGTCAGTTCCCTGTGTATCCACCACAATACCTTCCTAACACAGCACAAGTGATCAGTTCTCATATTTGTGAATCGCGGAAATGGTTCACACCCCATGCACCACCCATACGTCCAAACATGTTGTGTTCTGCTGCAGATATCACTTTCGTTTATGATATGATGCTTTTGTCTCCGTACAGTGCTGCAGTCAAGGTCACTAGTTTCATGAAAAGAATGGCTAGACTTCTGGATCGAATGAGTGGGCAGGAAAAAAGCAGATTTGCTGCTGTAAGTTATGGGAAGGAGCCATATATCAACTTTGGAATGGAGGATTACCCAAGTGTCATTGAAGTAGAAGAAGCTATGAATGACCTTCATCATTACGGAAGTGCTGTGCCTGCCAATGTGGGCAAGGCTCTTAACTTTGTGCTAAACAATGTTACCATAAGTCACCCAAGACCTGGAACAAATGAAATTCGACAAACAATTTTGCTTTTGATTGGTAGAAACAGTTATGACAGCTTAGAGCAAGCAATCGAAGCAGCTAGAAGAAGAGGTGCAGAAGTGATCACCTTCTTTATTGGCGGTATTCATGTGAACAACCCATCTGCTTTTACAACAGTGCCTGATGGATATATACCTGTACATCGTCTCCGCGAGCTAAACAATCTTGAATATGAAGTTATTGAACTTATCTGCTCTAAAGAAGAGGCCAAGGTGCCGGTTGAACCCACCCCACCTCCCCCTACTACAGCCCCACCATGCAAGGTGGATATAGTATTTGTAGTGGACGATGCTTTTACATCAAGCCGGCGAAATCAACTTTCTCTGCAAAGGTTCTTTGCAGAAAATCACCGGCACCTTTACTTTGCTGACGATCATGTTCGAGCCGGAATAATCCGGATTAGTCAAGATGTTGATTTGGTCACTGAAGGCTTTGTTTCAACTAAAGAGGATTTTTTGGCTGCTTACAAGAATCGAATGCTGGTTTCACCATCTTCCGGACCTCTTATGGTACAGAATGGTTTAGAAGCAGCGGTAGAAATGATTCAAACTTATGGACGACCAGACGCCCCTGATTTAAAAAGGATAATAGTGCTCATAATGAGTAGAAAAGCAAGTGATTTTAATGAGAATTTAAACAAAATAGAGCAGATTAAATCAAGCGGAACTTTTGTAGCAGCCGTGGTTGCTAATGATGCAATGAGTCTTCCATGGAAAGATATTGTCAATGAAGATGGTTACCTTAAAGCATTCAGGTTAGTAAGTCAATTTTATGTTATAAAGTTTATTCTGTAATTAACTTAATAAAACTGCAATGCAATTCAATCTATTAGTTATTTAGTGGCAGGCTGTGGCAAAAGTTATGCAGTAACAAAGTTGTTAGCATGCCTACCTGTAACCCAGAGGTAATGGACTCAAACCTCATCAGTCCAAGACACTTAATGGCAAATGCTCCACCCCATTGGTTACTAATGGGTTGTTCAAATCATCTTACTTAAAAAAATGAAAAATCCAAAACAAAAATCACCTACAAAGTAACATACATGGTAACTCAAAAGCTGGCTAGGGGTGTTAAACCCGAGTGATACGGACTGTCGTTTTCCGGCCACACGAGGATAAAGTATCTTACATTCATTCATTCACTTAAATTATTACAGTTATAAATTTCTTTGACAGAACACGGTTCCTGCGTTACTATGCTAAAGGAGTTGTACATATGGTGTGGGACAGCACATGTGACAGCAGATTTGAACCACACATTACCACAACCAGTGCACCAGCAGCAACAACAACCACTCTTGCTGGTGTTTGCCCACGTGTTATGGATGTTGTGTTTTTGGTCGACAAAAATATCTTGTCGGAAAATTTGAAAGCAGGTTTGACGAGGTCATTGATGAAAGATTCTCTACGTTCCTTAGATTTACAGGTAAATATTTTTCTGTGTTATCAACTAGTAGGGTTCTGCAATAATGCACACTATAAAATCCGTGATCGGGACCAAAACTGATCTATCACTTTATAGATAAATTATAATAAAAACCATTTAATGTTCTAGGCAATGTAATGTGAGTACATATTTTCTAGTGTTTCTATACTTGTTTTTCAGCAGTCCTAGTGTGTACGGTTGTGCAAGATGTTTATGTATTAAGATTTTTCTATTATTTTACAGCCAGAGAAAACACGTTTTGGGATTGTTAAGTTTGATTCAGTTCCAACACTTGCCAGTGAACTGCAACGTTCTGAGGATATTGCGACAGCCATAAGAACAGTGGATGATGTGATGGAATTCTCACCAAATGATAAAAAACCTTCTCTGCTGCCTGTCCTTGAGTATGCTTCATTTCAATTGCTGCTTGGAGATGGAGTTAGAACGAATTCTGATAAAGTGCTTGTGCTTTTGCTTGACCAGTTGCCTTCAGATGAACCTGAGGAAGTTATTTCAGAAATTAATCGAATTCAGCAACTCAACATAAGTTTAATAACAGTTGGTCCTGAAGATACATTTGTTCCATATGTAAAGCAGCTCAGTACTTTAAAAAATGGAGTAATATCTGCGAGTCCTCTTTTGTTCAATAGTATTGTGAACAACCTTACAGACATATTATGCCATAATGTTTCCAACTTCAAGGAACTTACACCACTTGTCACAACCACTGCATTCACACCAACCGAGGTCACTACACCAAGTGGTAAATGTGAATACAAAGCAGACATAGCAGTAGTTGTGGATGCATCGCATATAACAAAGAAACAACTAAAACAAGTAAAGGACTTTGTACGTGAGGTGTTGGAGAACTTCCAAATAAGTTCATCGCAAACAGCGGTAGGTGTTTCATAATTTTTAAACTAAAACCATTTTGATATTTTGTCTAAAGTTTATTATTCCTAATCATAGAATGCAATGTAACAACTAGAAAAAGAGAAAAAATTCTATGTTTTATGAGTGATATGACATTTGTGTATAAAATAAGCACTATATACTCTAAAAATTGTCTTGCAAATTTGCTTTGATTTTTAAGGTTTCAGTTGCTTCTTATGGCTTCAATCTGTTCTTGGCATCCAACTTCACAAATGCATCAGACACTTCTGTAGTTGAAGCAATCAAGTCAATTCAACCATCAAACGAGAATGTAACATACACCTCACAAGCATTGCACATTGTATTGGATAGAATTTTAACTTCAGAATTAGGAGCAAGAAGTGATGTGCCATGGAAAGTACTTCTGGTGACCCAAAATCATCCAGATGTAAGTGAACATATGGGAATAATATCTAATATTACCAAAATGTTGAATTTTTTAAAGATCCAGCAAAAAAATAATTGTTTCAATGACTAAATACTAGAAATAAACAAAATTTCTATGTAAAAAAAACAATTAATACAATTCAATTATAATTGAAGTTCTTAAACCAACAAAAACAACAAAAAATGAATAAACTAAAAAGAGGGTTTCCGAACAGTTTAAAGCATCAGTTCAATGAAATGTATCACATTTTTAGCGAAACGTATTGTCCACTAATTACGTTTCTGATCATTTCAGGATGACGTGTCCAGAGTATCTGATAAATTAAGTGACATTGCTGATGCACACAACACAGGGGTGGATGGTGTGATTGTAGAAATATCATCAACACCAATTATGGTGTTGCATCAACCTAAACATATCACCAATGTTCAAGTCAATAACTTTGATGAACTAAGCTCTGTATCAGTTCTACAGACAGTGTTTGATAAGTTATGTACACCACCTATTGAAGGTATGTAGTAACTATGATATTGGTAAAATAAGTAATGTATTTTATATTATAATAATAAAAAAGCATAAAGATGTAAATGTAATTATATATACATGAAACAGTAAATACTTAATCTTATTTTTTATTTAATTCTTAACCCTCATACATTAAAATGATTTGGTCAAATATATATATACTTATATATATGAGTCTATGTAACCAGCATCTGCATTATCAGGTAGCACAACTCCTTCATTCGAGTTCACATCCGTTACTTCAGCATACAGTAAGGGTCAAGTTAAATAAAAAGTTTGTTGATATTTAACATTTTTCTTCTTCAGCGCCAAGTCCAAATGTTACAACTGACAAATGTGCCTATTATGACGTGGACAACCAACAAACTGTGGTAACTATAACTTTATAAGCAATACCGTTTTTACCTACTACCAGCGTCTTGTTATCACATTTACTCGAAGGTTACACAAAGTGATCTTAATCCTACAGTTTAATTTATTGTTTTTTTTTTGTTTTACACATTGGTGCTTTACCCCAAGATATACTTATTGGATACTGTAGAGCAGCTCTTTTTAGAGTTATGACAACCTCATTTTGTGGCTATATTTGTAACCATTTTTAAAAACTCTGTTAGTAATTTTATAACATATATAATTTGTATATTACTGCAAACTATTTTTATTTGAACTAACTATTTAAACAAGCTGTTAAATTTCTACAGTTACTGGACCATGGAAGCATTGCATATCCAGACACAAATGATAGTTGTCGATATTATGTTTGTTCTGATGATGGATCAATGAGGTTCAGAGACAAAAGACTAATGTGCGATGAGACGAGAAAACCACGTTGTCAAAATGGATTTGAACCTGTTCTGTATTATGACCATGACTGTGAATGCCAGTGGCAATGTCAATGTATGTAGAAATATTTGTTACCATGATGGGGGTATAGTTAATCACTAATTTTTTTTTCAGATAAAATACACACTAGTGTTTCTCTTACATTAGTCTTTACTATTTTAAGTAAAAAAGTCCAATATGTAACAACTTTGAGTTCTCTTTTAATACATTAACTCTTAAAAAATGGTCTTTTCATGGTTACTTTTTTACCCAACTTCAAATATTGGTCACAATTGTATCTCAGTTCAAGTAATTCTTATTTTTAATACTCATATACCTTATGGTAGGGAATAATAAGCATGACATTCCTTCCAGGTTACTGTACAATAGCTGGTGATCCCGGCTACCACACTTTCGATGGCTCGTTATATTTCTACCCAAGTTCCTCTGGATGCCAGAATACATTGACTCAGTTTAAACTTGGGGAAGAAAAAGACCTTCCAATGAAAATCTTCCATTCCACGGACTCCTGTGATCTCAAACACATTGATGCGGGGTCTTGTATTGCGGATGTTACGGTTCAACTGTCAAACATTACTTATCACCTGAGAAATAATCTTTCTGTAAGTTTGTTTGCTTGTAGATTAATTTATAACTTCTTGATTATCTAAAATAGTTTGACCTAAAATTTCAAAACAAAATAAATTTGAAAAAGTTTTTTATGTAATAATTACATTCATAAAACATTTGCGAAAACACTGCACAAAAACAGGACTGCTCGTCCATTTTATGAAATACCTGCATGAAAAAAATTGAAAGAAACTGTTTGTGATTAATTTCTAGGTCACAAGAAATGATGTTGTGATTAAATTGCCTCATGATGAAAAAATTTTGGGTTATAAAGTTCATATTGAGGTCCTTGGGATCATTAAGCTCTTTCTCACTGTATCAGAGCTTGGGCTTGAAGTGCGTTATGTGCCAGCTGTGCACTATGTCACCATCAGCCTCCCTGCGCATCGGTGTGCCAATAAAACTGAGGGAATGTGTGGTAAGAGATTAACTTATGGTTGAATGAATGTAACATACCTTATCCTCACGTGGCCGGAAAATGACAGTTGTTAAACATGGGTGTTCTGTTTCTTTGTTCTGTTACTTTGTAGGTGTTTGTTTTTTGGAAATTGTTTTCATTTTTATGTGGCAAGCGTGCTAACCAACTGCGCTATGGCGCCGGACAGCATATAAGACAATGTTGCAGTCATAACCATTGATTGACAGGTGATTGCAATGGCGTGAGCTCCAATGACATGGTCATGAGGAATCATATACTGACCGAGGATGCAACAGAATTTGCATACAGCTGGAACTTCCCCAAGGTTTTAATATTTTTATATTATTTTATAATTTCCTAACAAAATTTGGATACTATCGCGTTAAGTTGATTTAATGAGTTTTTATTCTAACAAAACCACTGCAAACACCAAGGATACAATATACTTGTAACTGCTCTGATTGTAAACTTTATTTTGAAATTCAAAACTTCATTCCTGAAAATGTGATAAAACAATGCATCACAATGGGCATTGTTCGCGTCAATAGGCCTCTTGTTTTCTGAGCTGTTTAGTTGTATTCCTGGGCTGTTTATGGATTGCTATGATCTTCTTTCTTTCAATGGCTTTCACTATACTCCTTAGAATGAAGAGGAAATATGTGTGAAACCAGAACCAATAAGCCAACATTGCACACGTGATCCTGATCCGCTGTGTTTGAAGATTAGTGAGGGAGAGGAGTTTGCTCAGTGCAGATCACTGGTGGATTTCAGTAAGTTACTCAAATATATGAATTCAACCTTGTTAGATATTTTAATTGAAATATGTCATTTCGAACATTATTTATGGTTAAACTTTGCTTTACTAAATAGTTTTCAGATTATTAAATTTTTTCAGCTTATGTTTTTCTGTTGTACAGGTACATACTATGTGGCTTGCAGAAATGAAACATGCAGCAAGAATTATCCTGCATGTGATTGGTTGGCTGCTTTTGCTGAGGTGTGTCGTCATGCAGGGGCTTGTGTTGATTGGAGGACTGATACCGCATGCTGTAAGTCATTGTTATAATTAAATTTAGAAGTTTTCAATATCATTTATTGATAACTGTAATACAAAGTAGCTAATACACTATTATTGGTCTATAAAATTATGTATATAAGAGGAAAAAGTTAAAAAACTGTGCTTTTACTAACAGTTTAACTTTTTTTTAATTTAAGTATATTCTGTTTCTTTATGATTTTGTGTAATAATTTTAAATTTCAATTTTTTTAGTGAATTTTGAAATATATAATATTTTTGTGATTTTTTTCTCCCACCAGCAATGAGATGTCCTGCTGGTCGTGTATATGATGCTTGTAGAGATTCTCCTTATGAGAAGAGCTGTACACAACCATCAAAGAAGGTAAATGAACCTATTGAAGGATGCTTCTTACAATGTGCGGATGATGAAGTAGTTGTAGATGGGGTTTGTAGATCAAACAAGTTGTGTTCCAAGTGCTTTGATAATGATGCTGCTGTTTACAGAGAGGTGAGTTTCTAATTTTTATTTATAGCCAACTGCCACAACATGGGTTATATTCTATATGTCATTGTGTCCTTTTAAACAGAAGATTTTGAATTAACTGTTGTAATGCATGAAAGACGGAACGATTCTACGAAAAACTTTAATATTTTTTTGACTTGTTACACTGAATATGGTACAGAAACCAAATAGTACCAAGAGTACCGTCCTAAAATTGTATGCCAATGGTCTATATTGGTTTATAACGTGCAGTAGAAAGCCTAAGGAAATATTTAGTCTTCGGTTGTTTTTTGTATTATTGCTTTCTTCATGTATGATATACATAAACCTTTTACGCAACTCTGTGAAAGTTTGTACTACACAATATAAATACATTATTTCAGGCTGGCGAGAAATGGACACCTGAAACAAACCGATGTCGTGAATGTGAATGTGATGCTGAAACTCTCAAAGTAAAATGTGGCGATCGAGTTTGTAAAAAGAAGGTTCCTCTACCTGTGTGTGGAGATTGTGAAATACCAAGAGTGTCTGGAGCTGACCCATGTTGTCCCACCAATCAACACTGTGGTAAGTTACACCTAAAAATTTCCTACAAAAATTTTTAAATCGTATAAATTTATGAGATATAGTCACTTTTTTAATTCAATTTTTTTTTTTTTTTTCAGTATGTTATTACACATAAACATTCCAAGTGAGCATTATTTTTAACTGTTTTAAATTGTCCTATTTACATTTTTACAGATTGTGACAGCAGTTGTAATGCTTTAAAGCCAAGGTGTCAACACGGTGAACAGGAGCAGCGGATGACAGATGAACCCGGATGCCGACCCGTGTACAGGTGCAAGTGCGATCAGGACCTTTGTACAGAACGCAGGATAACTTGTGATTCACCCAAAGTACTGGTAGAGGTGCCAACATCATGTTGTCCAGTGATCAAATGTGTTTGTCCAAAATGCTCAAACCAAAGTGAGGTTGTTTGTGAACCGGTAAGTATTTTTTAAATTAAAAAAAAATCAGTTGCAGCAAAACTTGGACGTTTTGTTGTATCAGACTGTTTAAAAAAACTGTTGTTTTTTAGGGATTAACTAAAAGAACAACGACTGACATATGCAACTGTGTGCATGAGACATGTGGTAAGCGATTTAGCATGCACAATAACTTGAAAACATTTTCTAAATTTTAACGGTTGTTATATTTTACCTCAGAACGTCTACCCGTCTGTGTGGCAATTGTCAACAATACAGTCGTAACAGCAAACCAAGGCGACACTTGGCTTGCAGATAACAACCCCTGTAGTAATTGTACTTGCACAAGGACTGAAGTTGGTGAATATGAAGTCAAGTGCAGAGACACTTCCAATGAATGTGGATGTCCTCAAGTAAGGTTTCATTTGTGATTTTATTTTTATATCTCTTCACTTCATGATCGCTTTTTTATGGTTATCACAATGGAGAAGATTTTGCATAATGGCATGTTTGTCCAGTGTTGCCTTGTTTTGCATAAGACACTTTTTTAATGTAAAATGCATTAATAAAACCTAAGACAAATTTATATGTAGAAATATGTACACCTACTGTCATGAATAAATGTAATGTGTATCCATACATATAATATACATATGTGCATACAGGGTTACAGAGCTGATGAAACAATTCGTTATCCAAACCAGTGTTGCCCACAATGTGTCTTCAATCGATGTCACTATACAAGTGCTAATGGGACTGACTTTTATGAGGTAACCACTTGTAATGTTTATATATATATTTATTTATTCCAGATGTAGGCTTAATAAAATAACTTTCCTGTTATAGAAAATTGTTTAGATGGCCTTTTAAACACTTGGTTCTGATTTGAAACATTGTAAGGTGTTATAAGTGTTTGTCAGTTTTGTATTTTTGAAATTTGTTGTATTCATTTAAATATTTATCAGTCTATTTTCTCAATACTAAGAAAACTTATTGTTTTTATATTTTAAGTACCCAATATCCTTTAATCCAGGGCTTTCCATAACTTTTTCGATGACAACCCTTTTAAATCTCTTTTTTTTCTTGTCTCTGCACAGTTAAAATGATAAAGATTGGGAAATATAGACTCCTAACTAGCAAAGCCTTGTTTTAATCTGTTAATTTTAGTTTGCTATATCCAACTTTTGGTGGTTTATTTTTGTCATAGATAGGGGAAGAATGGAATGTTGACAAAAAAGGTTGCATCAGACGCAGATGCGAAAATATAAATGGTGTGGCGACGTCTACCAAAGAAATTGTTCAATGTGAAGAACCTGAACCTTCAGATTGTTCGCTTGGATATAAAACTGTGTGTGAGAAAATATCTTGCTGTGTGGAATGCAGATGCAGTAAGTTGTTATGTGTAGATGTAATTGCCATGTTGATATTGTAATATTGTATTTTATTTTAGTTCCTGATGCTGTCTGTCTTGTTAATGAGACCATGCTACAGGTAAGTAGGAAATGTGGCTTTAAAGTTCTTTGTTTTTTTAATGAAATTACTAAAAGAATTTCTAAACCGTAACAAATTTCTGTGTTATTTTTTAAGGCACTCGTTAGTAAATTTGCTCATTAGTAAAAAACTTGTTCGTACTTATTAGTAAAATCACCTTATAAAAATTGGTCTTTTTATAACATTTTCGTTCATATCACAGAGACCTGGTGACAGTTTCGACATTGATGCATGTACATCATGTAATTGTACAGAAACCATAGGAACAGATGGTTTCCATGTATCTGATTGCAGTGTGACAATATGTGATGACTGTGCGGAGGTAAGTTGCTTCACAAACAATTCGGCAACAGCATTTTCCATTTGTAAAAATATACAACACTCATACTCCTTTTCTATCTCATCAATTTATGTTCTCCGCAATTCTGTATTTTTTAAATTAATTTTTAAACCTATACAGTACATACCTACTTGGTTATACAGGGTTTCAAAGTGACAGAAGTTAGAGGTTCTTGCTGTGGGCTTTGCAAACCAGAGCGTTGTACATTAACACTACCCTACCATGGAGAAAATAAAACACAGATATTGGAAGTGAGTTTGACTTTTCTGAAAGTTTAATTTTTAATTAGATGAAATAATAAACCACGGAAATTAAGTCTGTCACAAGATAGAATTCTGTGATTGTTTTGTATATTTACTATTTCTCACTGCAGCAACAAAGATGGGGTAAGAAAAATTAATTGTTATTTAATTTAAATTACTATCATACATTGTGTTATTATTTTGAAATAAATAAAATCTGTGTTTTACCCTTACCCATTTTAAAGTACTTCACAAATTCTGTATGATTTACATTTTATAAACCACTGGTTTAAGTAATGATCTAGTGTTACGAAAACGTAACCAACAAAAATCAAGTCCAACCACTAATGGTAATTGAGAAATATATTTCGCCTAAATGGCATCGTCAGTCTTTTATTCAAATATTCAAATAGAATGATTTAAGTAATTACTATTTCTAGGTGAATGAAATATACAGACACAGATGCTCACAATACAAATGCATATCTGATTCAAGTGGTTACGCAGTCATTGTTGCCACTGAAGTATTCTGTCCACTAGTTAATGTTACAAGGTGTATCGATAATGGGGTACGTAAGTCACTTTACTGTGCACTACTAACCTATTTGTAAAAATAATTTTGAATGTCATTTCATGCCTAATGTTTTGTCACAACTGTTTTACACACTGCAATATTAAAATTCACACTGTTCCAATAAATTACACCACTGCACAACTAATTTGCACAAAAATGTGAGAGGTTCTTTTTGTTATACTAACTATTTTCTTGCTTTTTTGCTGGCAGTTTATGATAACTATTTTATGTTAACAGGGAGTTGTCGTGTATGATGATGATGGCTGTTGTGCTGAATGTAAGTAATATGTTTCTTTAAATAATCTTTCAACAGCCTATTTGATATAAAAAACATAGTGTATTTCCAACGTTTTCTCTGCCATCCGGCAAGACTTCTAAAGTCTTACTAGATGAGCTGTTGAAATATCACTTACATTTTGCCTGGTACAAGAAATAACAGAATAAGTTACTTTATCCAAGTAGCAAACTAATGGTCACTGAATGGGTTGTCGAAATTGTAGAAAAAGCAATTATTGATGGTAGCCTAACTCTCAAGCTAGCACAAGGTGTATGAAACAGAACATATTTGTAGATATTTTGAATAAAACTCATTCAATAATTACAGATAAAAAAAACAAAAAATAACAACTATTATCTACATTGCTCTCAAGTACATGCTTACCATATCTCTTCAGGCTATCAGTCGCAAAGAACTTGCCACGCAACAAAATCGCAACCAAAGTCTTTGTCGATTGGTGGTTGTGAAACTGATCGTCCAGTAGAGCTTGCTTACTGCCAAGGAGAGTGTGCAAGTGGTTCACATTATCATGAGATTACTGGAAGCTTCATCAGGCATTGCACTTGTTGTTCAGCCACAGA
Organism: Ciona robusta; assembly: GCF_009617815.1. Classification (NCBI taxonomy): domain Eukaryota; kingdom Metazoa; phylum Chordata; class Ascidiacea; order Phlebobranchia; family Cionidae; genus Ciona; species Ciona robusta. The sequence continues at coordinate 1,480,169 of NC_143238.1, read as the reverse complement.
GTATTACAACATGAATATTCCTGCCACTTGTGATAATGGAACTCAGGTGGGCAATATGATAAAAATTAGTTATCAGTCTAGATTGGTAATTTTTTTATTTAAATTTTTGACAAATTTCATTTATCTTTTAGAATCTGATAATTAATCTTTTTAACAAAGTTTATTTAACTTTTTTAATATGATTAAGAACATTTTATAAATTTATATTAACAAAGAGATAAGTGTAACAACAAAAAGAGTGCCTAACGTTCTAAATAAATTGTGAGGAGTGTTCTTGTTTTTTTTCACCAACTATTTAATGTTATTACAGACACAGCTCAATTTTAAAATGATCACATCGTGTACTTGTCATGAGAACAAACAATGTGATTCATGGACCTATATTGATGACTTCCATGCATCTATTCAACCAATAAATGGTGTAATGGTGAGTGTTTCAACATAAATTTGCTTGAAATGTGTGAATATATTTGGTAATGCTTAAACACAAGTTTCTGTTTCATATGTTTTTATAATAAAACCTAGGTACTCTAAAATTCAGACTAAAGTGAACATATATAAAAAATCTCCCACCTTCCCTTCCAAAAAATTAATCACTTACAAAGTAACATACTTGGTAACTCAAAAGCTGGAACTAGGTGTATGAAACAGAACATCTGTGACTGTCATGTTATAACGACTGTTTTTCCAGGCACGAGGGAATAAAGTAAGTTATATGCATGAATGTATCTAACTTTATCCACGCGTAGCTGGAAAATTTGGAGATTTTTCAATTATTTTTATGTATGGTTGATAATTTGGATAACCCATTAGTAACATTCATTACTCAAAAGTGTATAAACAGTAAGAAATCTAAGCTTAATTAAAATTGATAGTTGTCTAAACATACATAACATTTATATTTGTTCCTACTCATTAGAGTGATGTAGATGTGTTAACGTACTGGAACACAAGCAGCCAATACAAGTTCCGTGTTGTTCAAGTAACCAATGTAAATGATGAGACCGACGTGTACAATACTGTCCATGATGTCATGAATAAGTTTGGAGTACAGGATCCAGCAATGAAGGTGTGTTTTATTAGTTACCATAAAAATAAATAATGGATAAAGGTAAAAACATTAATCATCATAAATACAGCTAGGTAATTATACTGTAATGATCTCGTGTTACGAAAACGTCACCAACAAAAATCAAGTCCAACCACTAATGGTAATTGAGAAATATATTTCGCCTAAATGGCATCGGCAGTCTCTTATTCAAATAGAATACAGAATACACCAGATCATTACTGTATTCTACTATACAAGAATCGTTTAACTATATGTACACCAAGATCAGGGTCAGATTCGCGTAATTTATTACAAGATAATTATACAGGATTATTTTGATATTTGTTTAATATAAACCTCTCTAGCTCTACCTGCTGACCACTAAATTACCTTTTAGCCTTTCATAACGAAAATTAAATTTGAAAAAATTTAATTTAAAATCAAAATTATACATTTGTCATAGACACATATGTCGGACTTCTCGTGTCTGTTACACGGCCTAGGCGCAAACTATATCTCTCTAAATTATAAACAAATGTGTTTTAACAGGTTGTAAAAGTTAGTGCTTTGAACACAACTTTCAACCAAGCGCTAACCAAGGGACTGGATGCAGCGCTTTCTCATCCAATTGAAAGTCAGCAGCTACCAGAAGATAATAACGATGAAAACTTGTAAAGTTCACTGACATTGTATCTTCCAGAGTATCGTTTCACGATTGTGTGTGGGCATATATGTTCCTTTGTTTTATTTTACCGCAATAAAATTGCATCGCATATAAATATGTTGTCTTGGGTGTAACAGGGGTAAAACGCATAGTAGGGTATGTGGGGGTGTGTTTTAAACAATTAACAACGGTCTATGAAAGTCGTAAAGATGCAGTTTTATAATTCTTTAAATGTTATTTATTTACTACCAGATGGTAGAATGAAATAGGCATCCCAGCTTCCCCATCCTGCTATGAATGAAACTTACTTTATCCTCGCGTGGCCGGAAAACGACAGTCGTTATCAAACGGGTTTACCACCTCGTGTCAGCTTACCATGTATGTTACTTTGTGGGTGTGTATTTTTTTGGATTTTTGCCTGATAATTTGGACAACCCATTAGTGATCCCATTACCTCTGGGTAACAAGCAGGCGCGCTAACCACTATGCCACGGCGCCAGGTAAACTATATTTGTTTGTATATTAAAACAATGTTTACATGTATAGGTATGTAAATTTCAACAAACAAAATCGTGTGAATAAAATCCATTTAACCGTACCGCATCAGCTTACAGGCGTGTAAACTATTACAAAGGAAGTACAACGGTGTCGCGTACGGGAAACTGTAGAATGCAAATGCGCCCATTATAACAATTTGTTCAGGCAGTCAAAAGCAAATAACATTGCATTATACAGCGTGGGACAAGTCGTTTAAATTATGTTATAGGGCAACATTTACGCGATTAATGTATAGATGTATAGTAGGGTGGGGGAAGATGGGACACCTGTAGCACATAATATCCAAATATTCTGATCGTGTTTTAAACAATTAACAACGGTCTATGGGAGTCGTAAGGATCCGTTTTTTAATTGGTTAAATGTTCTTTGTTTTCTACTTAATAGGACGAGAAAATAGAGTTAAAGAGTGCCCCATCCTCCCCCACCCTACTGTATATTGTTGTGGATTTGTTTAAGAGTAATTCGAAATATTATTTTATTTCGGAACAGTGTTTCATCAAAGCACTCTAAGGTTGTACACGTAGAAATGGTTTCACGAAGCTACCCATTCATCTTGTTACTCTCACTGGCACTTATGGTGCTGTTGGGACAAAAGTACTTGTCAGACACTGATAAAATCTATGGTAAAAACAATGACTATGGGGCCAAGGTAAATGGTAATACAGCGCTTGCTGGTGAATTAGAAAGTGGAGATACAGCAGTGGTGGAAGAAGAGGTATTAAATGTTCAAAAGGAGGGTTTTTGTAGTAAACCAGAATCCGCACATAACTACACGGTGTGTGAGAATCTCCCTTTACTGCCGGTGGTGTGCGGGGAACAGGCTGAGAAACGTGAATACGATGAGAATGGGGGGAAATACAGAGTTCCTAACATAGTTCACCTTGTACGTGTGGGAGATATGAATTTCGATGCTGTCATGTTCCTCAACCTTCGATCTGTGGCGAGAATACAACAACCAGAAATCATTTACATCTATTATACCACTGAAAAACCTACAGGTGAAATTTTAGAGCAGCATGTGTGCATAGGTGGCGATTGTGAGTGTTTTAACCTTAAAATCTGAGGGCAATTATTCAAATTGATTAACGCATAGATGGGTAACTCTCCTTATGATCGTATGCTGTGTTTAACTGAAATTACTCCTAGGCCCCATGACATGTCACGCTATAGGACTCCGTCCATGTAGAATAAAATATAATGCATTTAAAACCTATTTACCTAAGCCTTATTTTGAATATCATACGGTATAAAGCTATTTACAATACATAGTGCAGAATACGTAACAGGTCACCCTACACCCAAAATATGCATCATTTTTACCACTTATTAAAAATAATTTTTAGGAATATACATTGAGAGAGCAGAAAGAGAAATCCCGTGTCTTTTGTGGGTTAAAGTTGAGGATCCAGATTCCGTGGACGGGATACAGGTATATAGTACTGTGGGGTAAGATGGAATACCTTAGCACCTATATCCCATATTTCCTGATCGAGTTTTGAAAAATTAACAACGTTTTTTAAAGTATCGTGTTAAAGTATGCGGTTATACCGTAGTATACTGAAGTGACTTCAGTATACTATAGTTATACAATTCTGTAAATATTTTCTGTTTACTACCAAATGTGACAAGCAAAGAGAAAGAAAATGTGTTTTATCGTTTCCCACCTTGTGTACCTCTCACGCATATAAGCTTATATCAATAAAAAAATAAAAATTCTCCTTTAGCTTAGCGTTCCACAGTCGCGCTTTGACGTCATTCGATTCACGAAAATCTTGGAACGTGGTGGAATCTATGTTGCCAACGACGTTATTTTGTTAAAAAGTCTCGATCCGTTACGACGATACTCGTTTGCTGCAGGACGGTGAGATGTGAATATTTTGCTAAAAGCATTTAAAAAATTTAAGGAATATGACATTCATTTTGGAAGTAAAATAACGTCCAAACCGGCGCAGATTAGTTAAAGCGCTCGATTCATACACGATGATGTCTTCAATGCCCGAAGCTGCCATTAAAGCCGTATGTGTCCTTGGGCAGAACACACAGCGGTCGTTGGCCTAAATGAGTTTTCTAAATTATCCGTCATGCATCAACACCATAAATTATAAATTGATTATTGAAGGAATGAATGTAACTTACTTTATCCTCGCGTGGCCGGAAAACGACAGTCGTTGTGACATGGGTGTTCTGTTTCATACATCTCGCGCCAGCTTACCAGTTACCATGTATATGAACAACCTGAAACCCTTCAACAATTTAAAAAATAAGAAAACCCAACAAAACGAATATGCCATAAGAACTATATAGGTGTGCCATGTATACTTTAATTCTTAAACAATGCCAATTTAAAATTACAGTGAACGTGAGGACAGCATTAGCGATGGGATAATGCTGGTTGAACCGAACTCAATATTCGCCCACACATTTTACCAGGAAAGTTATTTGGAAGCTTTGCGGAGTTACAACCCATCACAAGATGATTTCAAATATGCCCAAGACGGATTATTTGCTTTTTATAGACAGCACATGCGGGTAGATTATTTATAGCTTGATGTGTAATTTTTATAAAGAACTACTAAATAATTAGTGAACACAAGACGTTACACTGTATTGCGTCAGTGGTTAAAACGATTCTTGCTGTATAGACCTATAATTCTGCTGCTATAAGCAAAAATATATACGCTAAACAAACTAAATTTAATCCGAGTACTTAAAATCAGTATACGAATCCTCCTTTATGCCGTATCTATGCATATAACATACAGTGTGTCGACATAGACTTAGTGTGAACCTATATATTTATAAATATATATATATATATATAGATACATTCGTTTGTAAATATTTCAGGACGATGTTCACGTTAAGAACGATTATCTTTCCCGACCTCCGTCACTAGAGGGATTCGGAGCGACTGTTATTGGACATTGGGACCTAAGCCAGCATTATGCTTTAAATTTACAACTATCCAATACCTTTACCGACAGGCCTGAACCGGGTTGGGTACAAACAGCAATGGAAGAGGAACTTCGGACAATGGACAACGTATATGGTGAAGCGGCGAGGATCGCTTATTTCGGTTCACCCGATCTAGTGTTTAAGCCAGGGGAAATCGCACACGATCGAATGTCGACCATAAAACTAAACCCGCTACCAAACATCGAACCCGACATTTTAGAACATGAAATTTAAATCATAGTTCTGTGGTGTAAGATGGGATACCGTTAGCACCTACATACCATATTTCCTGGTCGCTTTTTAAACAACTAACTGCGTTCTTTCAGAGTCGCGGGGCCACAGATATTTAATAAACTAAATGGAACGAAAAAAGAAATGAAAATATCTCATTTTTCCCCACCCTACCAATGTATTTCACCATCGTTACCACAACGATATGTAAATGAAGCCATGTTATTAAACTTGTATTAATTATAACCAGTAACGTGCAGATCGTGGCGATTCGGAAATAAAATAGAATTCCCAAACAAACATATACGTCATTATATCGTCACGTTTTTTATTACAATAATCAATATACACAAACCAGCGTATTTTGATGTGTTATTTGTGGTATAACACGTAACATGTCACACCACCAAAGCCGTGAAAGTTGATGAAGTAAGCGGCAAATGACTTATTTTCTGCAATTTCCTCCGATTTAAACGCATTTCCTGCGTTTCGCAACGTTTTACATCTTCTATTAATGATTTAACGGAACATATTTAAAAAGTAATGACGCGTTTCCGTTACACCATATACATCCGCACAATTTTTTTGGAACGCACTTGATATAGACATGTATTTAACCTTCTTCTTTGCAAGTGGTACAAGCGTACGAAATGCGTACCAAACGCAAAATAAATAGGTTTCACAATTTTGCATTTGCGTGTCTACTTTTGACCATATATGTAGATGCGGAGGTTTACTAAGAAAATATAAAACCGGCCAAAATTTGTGACCACGTTTGATATCTGGAAACTGATACACAACACAGGACGGAGGTATGACGTAAGCAAAGTCATGATATTTACTCTCGTGTGTCGTCATTTGACTTGTTGAACCAGGTTACGTCACCGCGCACATTATTTTCGAGAAATGTTTATTGACGTTCGGCACGAAACTCGCATTTTATCAACCTCGCCTTACCTCAGCGTGACAATACATTCATGATGTTGCACAAGCGCGAGGAATGACCGAACACCTTACAAAACTATCGAAAAAGGCGAGCGCAGAATCTTGAAAAATTTATGGAGTTTCCAGATTCTAAAAATACACCATTAGCAAACGCAACTGGTAAGCATGCAAGGTTTCCTGCCGGTAATTGTTTTCGGCATTGCGCAGTTTATAGAGTTTGTGCGTATTTGGAAACAGCTTCCGAAAATCTGAGTCATTACATCACATAGAAGCATAATCTTTAAAAATACAAGGGTGGAAATGATTATGAGAAAATTAGAGTTAACATGAAAAAATCAAACGCCCTTCCGGTTTAGGTAGCTCAGCACTCGTATATAAACCCGGCGAAAAATATGGGAAGACAAAAAATTCGAAACGAAGATCAGAAATCAAAGATCAAAAGAAAAGATAAAATTAAACTTACAATATGTGGTAAGTAAAACAGTCAGATTATGCCTAAGATAAACTATAGATTTGTTGTTATTAATTGCATTCGTTTACAGTTTCAAACAAGTGTTATTCTATATTTGTGTTGCTCTTCTACTTCAATACAAAACAGCCGAAGCAAGTAAGAAATATAAACTGTACAGAAATAAATAAAAAATTGTATGCTGCTAAACAGTATGTTTTAATTATTGCATGTTCTGTATTTTTTCCTGATTTTCAAAAAATATATCTTAAACATTTTAACATTACAGGCGAGTGTGTGGATAGAAATGTTCACTGTTCGACATGGAAGAATTCCTGTTCGCAGTTTGCAGTATTAAGAACTTATTGCCCAGTTACATGCGGCACATGCAACACAGGTAACATGCTGGTTTTACATTGATTTAAAAAAATGACGAAACAGCTCGAAAAAATAGATACTTGAAAAATTTGGTCATGCCTTTTTATATTTTTCAATTATAAATAAACTCTAATATGCAAACTTGCTTTCAGATTCGTGTAATGTCTCCAATGGTGGTTGCGAGCATACATGCGATGATACGTTTGGGTTGGCTGTATGTTCATGCCGCTCAGGTTTTCAACTTAACGATGACAACAAAACTTGTAGAGGTAATTACCATTCAAATACTTCTATTGAACATGTGAGCAAAAAATAAAAACAATTTCCAGGCAGATTTAATAAATTTGAAAAGAAAAACTATAGTTGATTTTTACCTGGGGTTTCTTTTCAGACATTGACGAATGCAGCTTAGGTGAGAACCCATGCGGTGAACTGAAATGTCAAAACAAAATTGGTTCATACTTCTGCAAACCACGTGACTGTGGTGTGGTTTCTGAAAGAGCGACCCCAGTAGAAGACATGCATGACTGGCCATGGATGGTACGTCACAAAATAACATATTTTACCACAAATATTAGTCTAAAAACATTTTTTTCGTTACCAGAATAAGTGACATGATGCTATACAAAAGCACACGATCATTAAAATTGCATATTATTAAAACAGGTCCAGATATTAGTAAGCGGTGGACACAGTTGTGGTGCAACTTTACTTTCAAGTCGGTGGATAATTACTTCAAATAACTGCGTGCACGGGTAAGATTTATTTATTTATTTATCTTAATGACCTTTAAGGTCTATATTGTATTGCAATCATAAGTTAAAACGTGTTATGTCAGTTAAAATGAAATTAATTGATATTTTCTGTAACAGAGTACAACATGCTTCTATCATTATTTATCTTGGGCATGAAAAGAATGCACTTAACCATAGTCTCACTGACTCGCCGCATCGAGTGTACAGAACAGTCAACCAGGTATAATTCATTTCATTTATTTAAAAAAACTTAAAATATATATTCACTCCCAAAGTTACTTATCAGGGAACTCGTAAGCGGACATAATGTGTTTGAAACAGAAAACCTGTGTTATAACGACTGTCGTTGCTCTGCCACGCGAAGTAAATAATTTAGATTTATTCATTTATTTGTTACAACTACTATATTTTAGTGAACAATTGTGTATGTCTCAACTCGCAGGTTTTATAACAATATAAACAATCAAATCTATATATGCAGATTATTTCACACGACCTGGCTACAAGGTACAATAACTCGGTCGCTTTAATTAAACTAAACGAAGCCGTTGAAATTAACGAATACGTCAAACCGATCTGTCTCTCTGGTGGAGAACGGCCGCAAGTTGGCGCTAAGTGTTGGGGAACTGGTTTCGGTTTTGCAGGCAAGTGATTTAAATCAAAGTATAAACATATTGTATACGGACACCGGTCTAAATAATAATATAGTACTTTAGGGTAAGATGGGATACTGATAGCACCTTAGTTCCACATATCCTGATCATGTTTTAATCAGGGGCTACGGTTATATAATCCTGTAAATAGTCTTGGTGACTACCAAACGGGACGGGAATATAATTTTAAAACCTATTTATTATCCCACCCTACAATATATTGGCATTCTTACAGTTATACAAATATGAAATATGAAATATGCTGTCTTACTGAAAAAAATAAGAGAACTACTAAATACTAACGTTAACATTTAATAATTTTGACTATACCTATATAGATGAAAACAGCGTCGAGCCGTCAAATGTGTTAAAAGAAGTTGACTTGCCCATCGTTGATATCGACGTATGTCGTAGATCCTATACCAACACCGCATATTCTGTTGATAGAAACAATATGATGTGTGCCGGGTATATTCAAGGCGGAAAGGACTTGTGTTACGGTGAGATATACATACTTGCGAGTATTTTAAATAGGCCACACACTGAAGCACGCCAGAGACCTAGAATTGAGTCCCAAAGTTTGGCCGAAATTCAAGACCACTTGTTCGTTATAAGATATAAATTTTCAGTTATAAAATGGTTTATTACTTATTAGTACTGGAATTCTAATTAATATATCTGTATTTGTTAAAGGTGATATGGGAGGCCCATTAATGTGTCAACGTGAGAACAGTTGTGATTTTTACATCTCTGGTATCACCCAGTTCGGAAGGGGTTGCGGGCGTCCAGGGAATTACGGAGCATATACCAATGTCGCATTTTATGAAGACTGGATTCGCACGAGTTTGGGAGAAGACGCAAGCGAACTATGTTAAATTTTATACAAGCACTTTTTAAAGATCATATTTTTATATGTAAAATATTTTGTATAATTTTCTATATACATATTTTATAGAAATGTAAATTCATATTCATGCATTTTATATTACCTTTAGCGACTTTAGCTATATGTTATAATCAAATGTTCAAATTTTATATTATAAATTTTAATAAATTTGCTGTTAATGCGCAATGACTTTTGATGAGAATGACAGAATGAGATTCAGAAACAGCCTTTTTTCAAAATGAATTCTCTATCTATACACAGATAACATGGCCTGACTAAGTGGTAACTCTCAATTAAACACAACAATTATACGAGCATCCATTTGCAAACGGAAATGTGCTTCGAGTTCAAACCATGTCGCTTGGTCCACAGCAAATGATGAATGTTTATAGGCGGCAACTAAATGTACTAGAAGCTATTTAGTGTTAAATGGTGACAAAAACCTTTTGCGACATAAAAAATGTATCCACTTTTATACCTTTTAGATAGTTTTAAATTACTATATAGTACTGTGGCGTAAGGTGGAATAAAGTTAGTACCTAAATCAGTTATTGCATAGTTGTGTTTAAACAACTATCAACGCTATTTTAGGTTACGGAGCTAGAGGTATACAATTCTGAATATAAAAGAGAATGAAAACATTCCATCTTACCCTACCCTACTATAAGAATGCATAACGAATAGAAAAACATGCCATTTTAGACTGCTTTTTAGAGGTTAACCTGTACTCGTAAACTTTTGCCTCAAATGAAAACTGAACTCCCAGCAAATACAGTATACAGCTATGGAAACATTAGATACAAAACAAAAACAGTACGACAATATACCTGTAAATGATACTGAAAGCTTCATGATCTAACACAAACCTAAACTAATGCGAAATACAGCTCTATTTTAAAGACTGTTTCCTCACAACAGTTAAACACGAAGCTGTAAGTACAAGCACTGCTGCAAACCAGTTAACTTATCCGTGGTATCTAAAAGTTACACTGCAGTCAATTAGAGCGGTTGTTGCCTCGAGTAATTACAAAGCGGGAGGTAACTTTTTTGGTTTTATTTACAGCATAAATAGTATGCCACGGAAGATAGGAGCGCAATACCAATGCGAGAACGATTGTGAAATAACAAAATACGAACAATATGAAAAGCAACTGTTTGTACACGATGTAAGCTTGCTCTTTCAACGATAGCTTACCAAGTTCAGATATAATCAACGCAAGAAGCAGTCAAGCAGAAGTCGTGTTATTAAAATATAAAAAGCAATTTAGTTAGGCGAAACTTTCGGTGTACTGTATTGAACGGTAGATCCAGTGCCAATAGAAATATTCTGAATTTGCGGCAGTTTTAAAGTGACTGTCTTGACATCGGAAAATTCTCGAAGGCTTTCTTCGCCCCTGTAATAAAAGCAACAAGAATAAGCGATATTGCTAGAAAAGTGGTAAGTTACTTAGTACAGTATCTACAATGATATACAGTACATTGTTATATATAGTAGGGTGGGGAAAAAGCCCCATTTTTATTTTATCTTCTTGGCTATTTATATGGTAGGGTGGGAGAATATGGGACATCTTTAGCACATAATATCCAAATATCCATAATCGTATTTTAAACAATGAACAGCGATTTGTGGTAGTCGTGAGGATACGGTTTTATAATTCTTTGAATGTTCTTTGTTTACCGCCAAATGAGCTAGAAAATAGAATGAAAAAGTGTCCAATCTTCCCCCTACCTACTATACTAAAAAACATTCAAAGAATTCTAAAAGTGTATCCTCACGACTTCCATAAACCGTTGTTAATTGTTTAAAACACGATCATAATATTTTGATGTGCTGTGCTAATGATGTCCCATCTTCCCCCACAGTACTATATTTGTAGAGAAAATTTTAATTTCACTTACATTTCCTTTCCTTTTCCGGACATTTTCAGGCCACCAAAAGGACTTTGTACAGCAAAAGCGTTGTAGCAGTTCACCCTGAGATCGAAAAAAACATTTACTTAAAACCAGAACTGCATTATAAACAAAAGGCTTAACTTCAGTAATTTATCTAGGTCAAAATTTTGATCAAGTAAAACGTTCTAGAAGACTTACCAAACAGTTCCTGATTCAAGCGCCTTTGCCATTTCCAAAGCTACTGATACATCTTTGGTAAAAATGCCAGCAGCTAAACCATACTCAGTGTTGTTAGCTCTTTGTATAACTTCTTCAACTGTTTTGAACTTAAAAATACACTGGACTGGTCCGAAAATCTGGAAAATAAATATTTAACATTAGTATGTTCTGGTATATTATTTGTAGGCTTACGGGAAAGTGTTAACTGAAGAACCATCCACGTATACGGCTTGGTCAATCGGTAAATCTTATACTTGCGTGGCCGGTAAACGACATTCGTTATAACACGAGTACGTGTTTTGTTTCATACACCTCGCACCAGCTTAGGAGTTACCACGTATGTAACTTTGTGGGCAGTTGATTGTTTTGTTTTTTTGATGTATTTTTTGATGTACAATTTAGACAACCCAAGTGTCTTGCCCAAGGATACACGCCCATGGTGGTAGCGGCGACCAGACTTAAACCTCTGGGTTAGAGACAGGCGAGCCCATACGTTGTATTTTTTATATTAGAAAATATTTTTGTTGATGTAAATTTCGAACCTAAATAATGCAATTCAATAGTAAGCTTCCATGTAAAACCGAATGACCAATGCTCACCTCTTCTTTAGCGATCCGCATCGTATCAGTAACGTTAGAAAACACAGTTGGTTGCATGTAATAACCAGTGCTCCCATGTCTGCTTCCACCACATTCTAACTTTGCACCTTCTTCAATGCCTGACTTTACATATCCAAGTATCGAATCCAAATGTTTTTGGCTGATCTAAAGTAAATTTAATTTTAAAATATACTGATAAATGAACTTTCACAGAGACCATATTTTCACTTTAACTTTTTACAGGCAATATTTTAGATTGTAAAGTAAAGGCTAACGGGGCATTTTATGTGCCATGTCCGTGCTCTTTGTGTCAGAAAGTTCTCAATTATAAAGTCAGTGTAAGTAAGTTCACCTGTGGTCCTTGTTCAGAGTGAAGCTGAAATGGATCAGCTACAATTCTCCTGGCTGCCCTAGCAACGCTCTTAGCAACAAATTCGTCATAAATATCTTCTTGTACGAAAGTCCTTGCACCAGCTGTACATAATTGGCCTTGGTTCATGAACACGGCTTGGTGGGCGTTTTCAACAGCATAGTCAACTAAAAGAAACTCCATGATTATAGGAGCAATGTAACGGTGATAAACAGTGACTCTTATATTGACTCATACTTCAAAAAACAGACTTTAAATAGTCGGAAACCAGACACGTATAAATCAAACTGAAAGATGAAGGTTGCATCATTTAATTCTTTATAATTGAGCAATTTTAAAGGTTAAGTCGACACTTACGATCCGCATCAGCAAACACGATGTTTGGGCAGTTTCCTGACAACTCCAATGTAAGTCGTTTCAAGTTCGTTTTCGCCGAACTTTCCTCGATTTTGCGACCGACCTGAAAATGTTTAAATTAAACTCTTGTTCTTTTTACCAGAACTCAACAGTCTTCACTCTTTATTCTTAAACTGAAATATAACACTGTGCTGTGAGAAAGCCGTTGTAAATTACTTGTGTTTAAAAAAGCCTATAGTTTTGTAAATACATTTTTTTAAATTGTTCTGTAAATACTCTTTGTTTACTACCAAATGGGACGAGGAAAAAGAGTTAAAACATGTTTAATTTTACCTCATTCCACCATACTTTGTATAAAAACTCAACTTACAGCAATAGAACCGGTGAAAGAGATTTTGTTGATGCCGGAATGACTTGCCATTGCTGCTCCTGCCTCAGGACCACCTGGTACAACATTGAATACACCTTCAGGGAAACCGGCTTCTTTTGCCAGTGATGCAATGTATAAAGCGGATAGCGGAGTCTGTTCGTTTGGCTTGATAACTACAGTGTTACCACAGCAGAGAGCTGGCCCTATCTTCATGCACAGAGAAATCAGGGGCACATTCCACTGCGAAAAGCGAAGGGTGATTAATACGTTTGTAAATCAAGTTAAAAACGCCACTAGCGGTTTTACTACTAGTATGACATTAAATTTTTTCAGAACACACACACACGGCTTTTTGTAAAATGTTAAATAACCGAAACCGCGACAATAATGCATGAATTTCTTACCGGTAAAATAAGTCCACAGACACCAACGGGTTGCACCAAAGTGTAACTAAGGTAATCTCCATCCACGGGAAGTGTCTTGCCATGCATTTTATCGGTCCAACCAGCATAGTAACGCAATATCTTAGAAACACCGGTGTCCATGAAAAACGAGTGTGTGTAAGGCTTGCCACAGTCTAAAGATTCCAAACACTGTAAAATAAATGATGTTTACAAAATTGCACTTGTACAAGTATTAAGGTTGGGAAAGGGCGGGACACCTTTTCATTCGATTTTCTTGTGCCATTAAGTAGTAAACAAAGAACATTCAACGAATTATAAAGCAGTAACCTCACTACTTCATATACCGTTGTTAATTGTTTAAAACACGATCAGGATATTTGTATATTATGTGCTCAAGGTGTTTCATCTTACCCACAGTCGTATATGTTTCTTTTTTTACAAATTATGGAGTCTATACCTTTGGTGGTAATGAAAACGGCAGAAATATTTTGCAAATTGTTCAACTGCAATCAATTTTGCAAGAAAACCCGTCATGCTTCAGGGTATGTTTCGGTTTAAAAACGTGGAAGTGTTATCGATATACAAGGTAGACATGTTTGTTTTAATCTTTTTACGATCAATGTGACGAAACCGAATACTAACGTTCGCTTTATATTTAAATTTAGGCCAATTTAGCGGAACGTGAGAGTTGCATCAGATACAAGGAAATTGGAATCAGATGACACTTAGCATGAAACTTACCGCCAGATAGCATTTATTAGCGTCGATTAAATCAGCTAGCTTGTTGATGAGCACTCCTCTATCTGAAGCATCCATTCGCCTCCATTTTGAGCTAGGTTGGAACGCTTTGCTCGCTGCTGCCACCGCGCGGTCGACGTCAGCCTTTCAGAAAAATATTTACATAATTAATTACATTTGAAAAACTGGCTGCGGTATTTGACTAAAATTGAACTGAAGACCGCTGTATATATAGATAGTAAAATGGTAAATGGTTTATCCAACCTAACAAGATCAAACCGCAATAGTTAAAATAGTGAAGTCAGAGGTAATTGGATTACCTGCTTCCCGTACGCAACTTTGGTGATGACCTTCTCTGTTGCCGGATTAACGTCATCGATTTCTTCACCGTCACACGCATCAACCCATTCATTGGAGATAAATATCTAGAAATAACAAGTTTGTTCCGGTTAGCGTTGCTGCCACATATTGTACTGTTATGTAAGTGGTCAAATTTAAGGTCCGGTTGACAAAGATAATGACATTGTTAAAGTGCGTAGTTTAACGCTACGAGTGTGTAATGAGGTGCCATTACGTTTGCGAGTTAGGTAAATTTAGAAACCCATTTTTTTAAGTATTATAATCATAATGCCTAAACGACATACGTTATGTGCAAGTTCAAAATTGAGTTTAATAAAAAGCACGGCCGTGGGCTTGCAATGGGAATATGATACCACCTATTATAGTGACCTTATCGTGAAGGTATGTCAATATAGCCTGCCTTCTCGACCGCGGCGGCGGAACAAGCTCACAAAGTCGGCTGATAACTATGGATAAAAGTATAAGTTGCGCTATCGGGCGCCCATAATGTTCTGCTTCACGTAAACGAGATGGTTCAGATTGGCAGATGAAAAAGAACAAGGGAATTTATGCGCATCTTGCTATAATGCGCTATAAGGGAAGACAAATGTTCCTTTATGTTCGGAGCAAATTGGCATTTTTACACATATTGCACGTAACCAGTACACAAATAACCAATTGGCTTTTACCTGGCAAAGAGTAAATAATATACAATTAATGTTAAGGTTAACGTTTGGTGCCACCAATTTACCAATTAAAGAGCATCGTTTATTTGTTATCATATATATACATAAATACTGTTTTGGCGATAACCCGCTTCTTATAATGGTCGTATTCGCTTTTAAGATTCTATGATATAATATACAGATAACGTCGAAGCCGTCGATTAAACTGTCATGTTATAATCCAGCCCTTGGTATTGAACAACACGCTTCGAGGCATTTGTCTAATTAAGGCGACGTGTGGTAGCTGAGCAGCGATGCCACGGAGATCAAGAATGGCTGGGAGCGTTGAATATTATAAGATAATCAGCAGCGGTACTTCGAATCACGGAAAATTGCATAACATATTACGAAGTTACGTTGTCGAAAAACCTCAGAGATCGAATCGATGCACGGCATACGACCGCAGCTATTACTGTTAAAGCAACCGCTGCTCGGAGCTGGGTGTCTTAATAATAAACGCATCACGGGTAAAAGGGGGCGGGGCGGAGGTGAATTTATTACAATGTTTGTTATTGATTATTTTTGTTGGCATCTTAACAAGTTGTACTTGTCACGAACGTATTATTTGCTTGCATTATAAGCAAAGATTGTTACGGGTAAACAAAAAGATATGTTTCCAACTACCTTGGAGGATAAAATTCGGATAAAACTGTAAACTGTGTCACATTTTTGGCAGCTTGCAAACTTTAAGCGTAATTTGGCGATTTCAGTATATACTGATATAGTAATATGAGAAAAGATGGGACACTTTTAGCACATAGTATCCAAATATCCTGATCGCGTTTTAAACCGTTAACAATGGTCTATGGGAGTCGTGAGGATACGGTTTTATAATTCTTTAAATTTTCTGTGTTTACTTCCAAATGAAACGAGAAAATCGAATAAAAAGGTGTCTCATCTTTCCCCATCCTACTCTATATAGGGTTAACACGGGGCAAAGGTACTGTGAAGGAATTCTTACAGCTCGTCTTAGCGTTTTATGAGTTAATGGGTAATCCATGTGGCCCAATTCAGTATAGATTGTAAACTGGCAAGACTTATAATCAGTAATCACCCATTCATTGTGCAAATATAGACAAGTTATACAACAACGGACGACGCGCATATACGACCTTTTAACTAGACATAAAATACACAACTTAGGCTACATTAAAAAGAATCAAATTATGACAGGAATATCAAACTAAAAGCAAAAATATGTTACCTTGTTGTATTTGATATCCAGTCCAGGGTTGGGGGGTGGAATGGGCCATGGGATGCAGGACACTGGGTCCTTGTTCACCTCGGGGATTTGAGAGGCTGCTGGTACTGCTGATACGACTGAAGACATTTTTGCACGAAGTTTGTAGTTTAAGTTTTAAACAGAATGTCACTTAGTTAAACACACTTTTGTCTTGTGTTCTGTGATGCGAAATATTAGTTCAAACCTGGTTGCCCCTATATATGAGCAAACACGACACACGACTGCGTTTTTCTGTTCGATCAACCAGGAAAGTTTTTTACCCGATTGCCGCTATCAAACTAAAGAATGCGACTCCCGCAAAACTTGCGTGCATATAGAAACCGAATCGTTAAAAACTTATCAGCGTTCAGCATTAACTTCCCGGATGCCTCCCCGGTTATGCCACTGTATTATAACATTTCTGTTCTTGGTACTCAAACCGCAATCACATATTATCCTACTATAGATAACAAAATAGAAAAATCCACCCCATGTCACAATAGAACATTGCATGACAAAGATATTGAGACATCTAAATCAACAAAACTACTTTGCTGGTCAACATCTTTATGTACTTCACTCTACCTTTAGCTGTTGCTACCTCAGTGAGGTAGATTGAAATATTTGAGGCTTACAGAAAAATCGCGGTCTTTTATACAAAGGCCAGCGCGGGGTTTCGAGGACCGTGGGCGGATTTTAACACCCCGATGCCTTTTTCTAAAATTTGTCTCCGGCGCTACGGCAAATGTTATTTTATCACTGTTGACCTACCCGGCACTGTATCGTGTCGAGCGAACAATTTATCCGAAGTTTGAGTGCATAAACATAAGCGATCGCAGCCTTGGACGTGTGTTTCGGGACTTTACAACTTTCAGTAAAACGTGAACGAAAATTTAGCAAATGCGCATAAGGATCACGATGACGACAAAATCTAAACTAAGTTTCGCACGTATTTTAACCAGAACAGGTCGGCAGCGATGCGGCAATACCGAATCTGTTCACGAGGAACCTGCCTTTTAACAAGGCATGGCGGGCAAAGATAAGCAACGACTTGTGTAGCCTACTTTAACGACCCGTAATCCGGTTGATGCCCAAACATACTTCGGCGGCGGGGTAATTAACGTAACACTCGTCTGTTCACGAATGACTGACAGCTAATTATGGTTATTGAAACCACTGACACCGCTGCGACTTCGCAGACATACATCGTGTTTATCCATGGCGTGCTTAAAACCAACCCGCATAGAGAGTTCCTATGCGCCTGGAACTACATGATTAATCCATATAGCGGGCAAGGGACATCGTAGCGCGGGAAACGAATTCACTATCAGTGTCACGAAGGGAAGTCGCCGGTTACTTCGAACTATATTCGGTAAGCAAAACACCGAAATTCACATTCGCGGTGAATTCCGCGCCCTTGGTAATACATCAGTTTGCCACCGTACGACAAACCGTTAACGGAAGCCATAACCGAACGTATGTTCCGAAGACAAGCTTAAATCGGCAGCTGTCGATTAATCCGTGGATTAAACTCGGAAGTTGGAATGGCGTTGTGGAAGAAGAATGACAGATCTCGGAAATTACATGTCGACACGCCAACAACTTTGATGCATTACAAATGTTCAATGGATTCTGCAGACGTCGTATACTTGAATTCTTTGCGCGCATTGCAATATTTCTACCATGGAATTCGTGAATATAATTAAGCCTGAAATTAAGCTCGAGTAAATAATGTATTAGGCTTGAACTTGTGAGCGAGGAATCACAGCGTGTTAACGTTTATTGGCGGAACTTTAATCTTCTTAAGCGTTTCCTCCAGTTGGGCTCCGCGTGACGTAGTCATAACTTGTCAACAAATGACGACTAACGTGCGAAATAGCCACGGGTTGCTAGACATTCAATCGCAGCATGGGAAATTCGCGAAAAAACATTAATTTAATCTGTGTGCGCAACAAGGCAGCAAGCAAATAATCCCGGCAAGTATGCATTTACGGTTTACATGCGACACAAAGATTTGTAATTTAGTGAAAGATTTTGGGTCTGCCTTGTAGCTTTATTACAGATTATTTACAAACTAAAAACTGCGATTTTGGAATAGTAACTCAAAAATTTGTGCAAATTAACTTTTTTGAGTAATTTTTTAGTCTCTGTAAAATCGTATCAATACATAGGTCACATAGTAAAAGAGTAGACGATATAACAATTTTAGGGCCGTATAAAACTTTCAATGCGAAGGCTTTAAAAACAAGTCAAAGTGCATGACATTCACGATTAAAACGTGATCTGGCCTACACTTGGAATGGTGGTGTACTAATTTCACTTCGTTTGTATGAATGATTTGACAAATACAAGTGTGCACAACGAGTTTACATAGGGTATATTTAAACCATTAGGGTCGTGGCTTATGCGAAATGGGGTCATGCGGCAACAGTACTAACATTAGGTTATCACGCTATATCTAACCGCTATAAGTTTCAAAATATTGCTGCAAGAAATAGGGGCTTGATTGAACCGCAATCTAAGCAAACAGTGTTGACAGTTCTGAAACGTTTTAACCAATCGTTCATAATAACGCGACTTCCAGGCAAGAACTTCAATCGTAAAAACATTTACAGCTTTTGCGGCTTTTAAAATTTTATTGCAATTTCTTCTGGCGCCTATGATATATATTAAAGTGTCGGGTTTGTTGGACGGGAATTTAACTACAACAAGATACATTGCCGATTGATCCACAAAAAAAAACGAGGAAAAATCACTGACGCGGTTGCGGATTCACCAAAATCTTCAACTGCTGGCAACATCTGGTGTTGTCGATTTGACATTGTCACTCAGCTCATTAAATTTATTTTTAAGTCTACTTCCTCTCTAAACTAACACTCCACAGGCGTAATTAGCTTAATGCTAACCGATTGTGCCACTTCAAGAACTTGCGGGGTTCTACTCGGCAACCTTGCACTATTATACTTGCTCCATTTGCCACGACAGGGGCATTGTGGCCCTTTATAACGACGCGATACGAAGTAAAATATACCGCATCCAAAAATAAAATTCGTCCGAGCTAAGTTTTTCCACTAAGAGTCTATTGTGTCCAACGCTATATATGGGCATATAGAAAACCATGCGGCCCTAAGCGTGATAATGTACGGCAGAGAAACTACGTGTAAGTATACGTTTCGACTACTAAAGGGATTTTGTATTTATATGGGAAAAACGCATTTACGGTTAAGTTTCTCAAATGCACGTGCACCGGCAAAGATAAAAGAACTGATTCGTGCTATTTGGCATAACTTTAGAGTATACGGAGTACACTTTCTATTATTCGAATTGTTATGCGTTGCTGCACGCCTTAATATTAACGTGCAATCGTGCGTATCATCAAACTTAGCTTATTTACCGTGTGCTCAGACAGGTGCGCCCAGCTATGGTGCTGATATATATTACTTGGTAGTGGAAAATTCGGAGAATTCGGTATGGAGAATTCTATTTACACTTTACGAATTCAGTTCGAGAAATAGCAGCAATGCTGTGGACAATTTTAAAACGTTGTGTGTTTATACGTCGTAAGCAACGAAAATAAATTACAGTGCATTAGATGGTAATATAAAATTGACCGGCCGACCCTGCGATTATATTAAAGTTGTTTTTTGAATATAAGAATGGTGTATAGCACTTAGTGTTTTTAAATATAGCCAACATGCGTAAATGTGCCAAAACATGACACACTTGGTAAATATGTAACACCTAATATTCATACACAGCCTCAGTTTAGAACGTTGGACCAGGGGCAAAAGTTGTCGCATCGCATGCTCACAGCATGTTTCTGCTCGATTTTAGAAAGGCAGATTGCGTTCGGAACCAAAATGTTATTTTCGGTACCAAAAATCTACATCGTTTTCACGCCGAATCCAGATAACAGATTTGTTTAACACTTACCATGTTTCTTTGATTACAATTCCGTCGGAAACATTTATACAAATGTTAGAGAAAAGAAGCACGCGGTGACAATTTGAGATCTGGTTGTAGATAGCTGCAGATCGTACGAGCAAAGCGTGTTTATTTACCGTGGCTTGCTCGACATGTACGAACATCGATCGGGATGAGAAAGTCGGTTTAGTGTTGTAATTTTGACCAGTTAAACACGCATTGTGATAACTTTGGGCAAAATTATGCGCAAGTTCTCCATACAGAAAAGATTTGAGTAATTTCTTGCCTTGCACACGCAGCAGAAGCAATCCATCTCAATTTATGTAAGATAGGACTACTATAGTTGCGCTGTGGACACAGATAATCAAACATTTCGTATCCTGCTGCTGCTGTGGGGTGTATATACAGCACGAAGTGAAATATCCGAGCAAGTGTCAATACACATAGTTACGTAAGCGCGTTCGGCGCTGTTTAATATGAATCGAGTCAGACTGGCGAGAACCAGTTCCGTCACCATCCATTGTTCGCTGCTGTGAAACTGGGGTGTCGCCTCAAGGAAGACGAATCACTTTCACATCAAAAACTTACTATCGGTAAGCGCGGAACAGAAATACCCGGAAACTAGTTCACGGAAACTTGGAAGAATTCTCTCACGCCGATGTTTTCCTTGGTCGGGCGCCAATGGTTGAAAAGCGGCGAACATTTCGCACATTCACAGCCTCGGTAGTAGCAGAGGACCAATTCATCATTATTAAACGCCACGCCGAACAAAAACATGGATTCAAATGGGAAAGCTGTAACTACGTGTTGTGACAGTTTGTGATGTAAGGTTGCGGGGTTTGCCCGTCGCCTTTACCGCATAGAATGGCCTTTTGGTCGTGTTTTTAACTGTTTGAATAACCTATTGTCAGTAAGCTATTAAATTTCAAATCGTCAATACATGCAAATGTATTTTCAAAACTGCCAATACAAAAAGAACACATAAATGATACTTGTACATTGTAATATGAGCAATTTTGGTATTTCAATTTCACAAATTTCACGGCATCTTATGGCGAATCGAAAAAAAAAACATTAAACAAACGAGAAGACCCATTGTCAACTCGCTGCCGTCTCCCCCGTCTTAACTGTTTTGTGCATATGTACGGTATAGGCAATGACTTTACGGTGATTTAGTTTGATCCTCAACAAGCTTTTCTGTTTCTATCCGCGTGAACAAAGTTACGCGTTTATTGAGACATTTTATAGGTTTTAGAAACAATGATTCTTCGAGACTTAAACTACGTGTACTATATAGATGCACGTGTATATAAGCGTACGGTAATTAGCCTGCACCTAAATACGTTTCAACGCCGGTATTGGATTTTAAAGACATAATAACATGCGATTCTTAGGTAAAACGTTTCAGCAAAAATAACAATACGCTGTTATGATATCCCAAACACTTTCCTTGACTCGTCTTGTCCATTTTATCGAATTCCGTGACTTAGTCACTGATACCGGTCGTTGTTTCGGGGTAGTACAGGTAATCTTTAAGCTTATAGGTTCGTTGCAGTGTAAATCAACTCCGTATCAACTTGCTTCAATACCGTGACATACTGGTAAACATGGTTCATGCGGCATGAATGTGTTCTGTCCGTGACAACGAACTGTTCGCGTGCAAGTCACTTCGCAACTCGCTATCATTAAATTTCCTGATCCCGTAAATCATTCTATCGGTCACTGACAGTACTTTACTTGTGATAAAAATGATTCACTTTTAGCGGGTTTTCAGAATCGCTACTACTCGGAAATGAGCCGTACAGACAATAAAATGACGTCATTCTTACGAAAGAGGTTTATTTGCGTGATTTTCGATATAAAAATAAAGTGTCATGTTCGACTATATAGGTAAGAATACACAACTAATGGAATGAAATTGCTAAGAAACACACTACTTGATATGAAGATGCGAAAATTACTGCTTGCTCACTTTTTGCTCGATATATTCGACTTGCAAGCGACATCTATCCTCAGTCAATTTAACCGCGTCCTGTATTTTGTCCCACAGTAATCGACACAATGACTTGGCAAACGGTGGCTGGAAAGTTTAGTCAATATTGAAATTATGACGATAGTGGGCGTGTGTGTTTGTGTACGCGTCTCATTTACGCGTGAGTGTGTATGTTTGATTATGAGGTGTATGCTGTACTTTCAATAAAATATTTGTGTAAAAAAATACATTTTTTGACCAAAAACAGCATTAAATGTTGTTTTTTTTATAACTACAAATAATAATAATACACGTTCGTGAAATTACTCGCTCGGCGGGGAAGCCCCCCGGTGTATAAAGGAAAGTTTATGACGTCACAAACGAGGAAGCGAGTTACAATGAACGGTTTCCGGACTTCCGTCGATTTGGTCATAACGTTTGTGACGTCACAGGGAGAAATATTTTAGACAAAAATGAAAGATTAGTTGAATGTCTCATTGTGTGTTAACTTGGATGATACATATTTTTTTTTCTTAATTGCCTCGAATATCATATTTTAACAAATAAGGAAAATTAAAAAAATTAAAAAAAACAGAGAAAACTAAAAACTCACATTTTCGCCGGAAATTTTTTCAACTTTGCTCCTCCAGATTTGATCAGTCTTCGCTGAAAGGATCTTCTCTTCGTTCCACGCCTCCTGATCATCATGATGACGGGAAGAGGAATCAACAGGAGTCATCAGGTCCTCAAAGTCAGATCGAGACATATTAAGGATGTTGCACGCCACCGACTGTGCGTGACTCATTGAAGATTTTTCCGGAGATGGATAACCGTTTCTGATGCGCAGAACATGATTTAAATCAGAGTTTTACAAACTAGGGGTGATGTAACGGACTTTGGGGGTCGCTGAGAGTATACCAATTTTGACACCGAGTACTGCATGTATTATATAGTAGGGTGGGGGAAGATAGAGCACATAATACCCAAATATCCTGATCGTGTTTTTAATAATTAACAACGGTCTATAGGAGTCATGAGGATATAGTTTTATGATTCATTGAATGTTCTTTGTTTACTACTAAACGGGACGAGAAAATGGAGTTAAAAGGTGTCCCATCTTCCCCCATCCTACTGTACTAATAACCGAAAATGGCCAGAGAAAATTTGGTTGAGATAAAAAGGGTGCGAGCAGAAAAAGTTTGAGAAGCTTTGGTTTGAATATTTAGCAAAAACAATCAGTATAGAAGTTATTGTTTTTAAGAACTTGCTTAGAAAAGAAATGTGTAAGATAAATAATGTTGGCTTGGATGTACAAAATGTTTGGTGAATACATTTAGATAAATTGAGTCTACATGCTGAATATGAACTGCTTATGTAACCGGTAGCTAGAATAGTTACATAACACATATCATAGTTACTACATGGTAAATACTAAATATAAACTGTTATGTAACTTTTCTAGCAATAATTCCCTCACATTGCCTATGGCATTATGACAAATTTGATACACAACTGCAAATTAGAACTTTTGTAACTAAGTGCGTACATATAAGACACCAAATAAGTCTGTAAAGAAACGTCAACACAAAACTAAGCATTCAGTAAAGTGAACTCTACTTGTATTTAAAACTTAGCATTCAGTCTTATAATGTAATTTACCTGGTTTGTGCCTCAGCTGCCTGAGTAGCCTTCTCCCTGTATAACGACCCACGTTGTTTTACTTGAAGCTCCATTAGATGTCCTGATAGATTCTAATCAAAAATATTATGAATTTTTAGAACGAAATTGTGAAAAAGGCCACAATTTAAAATAAACACTATAACTGCTAACACAAATCGTGGAATTATAGCGATAAAATTAATCAATACCTTTACAAAAGTTGAAAATTCCATCAGTTTTTCTTCCGATTTTTCGAGTTTTAGTCTCAGTTTCTCGATAGCCTGCTCGCTACGATCGGCAAGCTTCTGTAGTTGTTGGCCTGCTTCTTCTTCTATTCGTGAACTCATGCTCTCTGCCGCTAGTTTGCTTGATTGAAGTGCACTAAGTTGCTCACTCTACATACAAAATGAATCATTTTTAATTATGAATAAATGAATGTAACTTACTTTATCCTCGCGTGGCCAGAAAACGATTGTCGTTATAACACGGGTGTACTGTTTCATACACCTCGTGCCAGCTTACGAGTTACTTTATGGGTGATTATTTTTTTGTTTAGGATTACGGGACAAAAACCCACAAAACTTTGGTGGTTTTACCTTCATCGATATTATGTACTGATATAAAAATTATATAAATTAGCAATATCAACAAAACATCACTCATCGTATATTAGAAATGTATACAGAATCTAGTTAAAATAACTGTGGTTGGGATTAATAATGCTTATTGTATTTTGAGCTTGTTTAAGAAGTGTTTATATTAAAAAACGCAGCTATAAGTTAGTTATTTAATATGTAATAACTTTTAATATGCAGTAGGGTGAGGGAAGATGGGATACTTTTTCATTCTACTTCATCGTCCCATTTGGTAGTATACAAAGAACATTTAAAGAATCATAAAACCATATCTTCACGACTAACATATACCGCTGTTAATTGTTTTTAAAAACACAATCAGGATATTTGGATATTATGTGCTAAAGGTGTCCCATCTTCGCCCACACTACTATATAATGACATGCATTATAATAATGTATATGCTGTCTGAATCATTTTATTAAACTGAATGTTACCCTTTTATCAAGTTCTTCACGTGACTTGTGGTACATCGCTTCATATTTAGCTTTCTCCTTGGTGGCTACTTGCACCTGTCGTCTCAGTGATTCTATGTGTGTCTTCTTATGAGCAAGATCTTCCTCCACATGCTTCAACTTCTCTTCTGCATCATGCTGCAACATCCGGACATAAGGAGTTAATATTGCACAAAATGTGAAATGTATTTAAATTTGGCCAAAACTAAAAGAGAAATGTTAAGAGCACAGAAACTGCAGAAAAAGAGCGCTATAAAGTGAAGGACAATCATACAGTCAAACACTTTAAATATTTGAAATAAAAATATTAATTGCGTAAAATTGTTAACCGTAGCACGAACTAAATTAACATAACAGCAAATATTAAAGGAAAAATTTATTACTATAGTAAAGTTAATTTAGCAGCGGTCATAAGCTAAGTTAAGTCATGTTAACAACGTACCAATTCAGTAAATTCTCGTTTATTTTTCTGTTCATAATTTTTAATTTTTCCTCGAAGTTCGTCGATCAATTGTCTCTTCATTGTGATGTCACGCTCCAATCTGGGATGAAAAAAAACAAATTTATCAGTTTTTTTGTGTTTTACTCAAATTAAAATGTAGCTTAATACTTTGTTTTAAATACCTGATAACATTATGAAAATATTTTTTGGTTAATGCAACCAACAGGATAGTTATTTTTGAAATAAAGACTTTAGTCTGAAGTTTTGTAAATACACAGCAAGAAATATTCATATAACTTAAATCAGGCACGGGTTTGGTTTTAATAATTAAAAAATGCTGTGTAAACATATGACTACTGCTGATTTGTATATAGTAGGGTAGGGAAAGACGGGACACCTTTAGCACAGACTATCCTGATTGTGTTTTAAACAGTTAACAACAGTCTATGGAAGTCGTGAGGATACGGTTTTATAATTTTTCACATGTTTCTTTGCATACTATCAAATAGAATGAAAATGTGTCCCATCTTTCCCCACCCTACTATTATACCACAAAATCACAGATGAAAATATGCAATATTTCATCCACCTGGTAAACTTATCTTTCTCAGCATTTGATTGGTCAGTATTAAACTCAATAACTTTCTTCTGATCTTTTATGTTTTCATTAAGTCGACTTACTTCTTGGTTGGCATTCTGAACAGAAAAAAAATTATAAACTATTAAATAAACTAAAAGAAAAGATGGCTACAGCAACTATATTCTGTATATATTATTATACCACAGTATTTTATAGGAAAGAACACCCAATATATAACATTATAATATGATTTACAATAAAATAGAAAATATTTGCAACTGAATTAAAATAAATCAAACATTTGATGCAGTTTCTTTTTAGATTGAACATAAAAAAAATCGAAAAAATTTTCTACAAAGTAACTACATGCTGTAGTACCCAGGATGTTGGGGTTATGGGCAATCCTGGGCTAAATCCTAGGACCCATAGCTTGCCATGCTGCGGGACCTCAACCACAAAGAATAGAAATAGAATAGAACTACATGAGGAATACCTTGAGTTTATTTTCCAACACCCTGTACTCAGAGTCCGTGTGGACTTGAGGTTTAGGTTCCGTCTTTTTTGACTCGGATAAAGCCTCTTCCAACTCATCACGTGTCCTCTCCAACTTCCGGACATCGTTTGTGAGTCTCTGGATCGACTGAATGCAGGTGGAGGTAAGATAAGACAAAAAATACAAAATCTATTATTTTTTTTAAATATAAAAAAGTATGAACTTTTTTTTAACCAAAAAAATATGTAAAATTATTTATTGATTTGCAAAATACAGAAATACTTTTATTTTAAATTTGGTTATTTTAAAACTTGTATATTTACCATTTACTCATCCTGTCGTATGAAATGACAACTTATAAGTAATTTTATAACAGTTACTTGCTAAAGTGATATATATATTTTATACAGGACTTAGTTATGTGTGTACATTTAATTTGAGATTCAAGACTGTTTTGCCAAAACATGATACACAGTTACACACCTGTTTCGCTGATTTTAGTTTACTTTGACAAACATCGAGGTCAGCTTCAACTTTCTCGCATCTCTCCTTTTCATCGTGAAACTTTAAAATAATAATATTAATGCAAGTTAAACAACATTTTATATTCAGTATTAATAAAAGAAGTCATAAAAGAAGTCATATGAACAGAGGTGGGCAAGAGTTAGGACCAGGCTTTCAAAGTTTTCGTGACACGTACATATATCATGACCTGTTACAGGAAGCCAAATTTTTATAAACTTCTATTTTTATACAGCACGTTTAAGGACGTTTGCACAACTTGTTTTAACAAGGAAAGTTTCACGACCCAACCAAGCCTATTTTTACACTACACCATACAAAGATAAGGCCCTGGTAACGGCCAAAGTTTGGCCACTAAAACTAAACAAGAGTTACAAGACCCCTACCTAAAATTTTATAATGTGTAATAGTAATACTATTTAAAATATCAAAAAGCTTAGTTGTAAATTAAATATTGTATGCTTGTATTATATTGTATTCCTAACCTTCTGCAACACAGCTTGTTTTTCCGACCTAAGTGATGAACATTGAGTTTGTACGGTTGATAACTTTTGTCGTAGTTTATCCAGCATTCCCTGCCCAGCCCTGTATGTTGTGGTTGATTTCTTGATTGGCTTCACATCATGTTTCTTACCAGATGCTAAAATAATTTTGGAGATGTATAAAGTAGTACTCCCATGTTATAAAGACAGCCATTTTCCGGCCAAGGATAAAGTTACATTTAATAAGTCTAGTTTAGTGTATTCGGACACACAACAGAGGCAGACACTACAGAGCATTATATAAAGTTGAACATAGTGATACCAATGTAGATATATATTAACATAAAAACACTACCTGCTGCTCTATTTTTGTCTCCACGTTCATTTTCTTTACCTGTGTTTAAAAAAACTTTTAAGCTATTTTATATAAAACAGCAAACAGTATTTTATAAACAATTACACATCCTTTAAAAAATATTCCAGATGATCATCATTATGGCTGTGGCCTGTGGATATTCCTTCTTGTGAAATCGTTAACTGCTCAGTTTTCAGAGGTTAATCGATACAAGTAAGGCCACAAGTAATACCGCTGATATTTATTCATGTGTATGCCCAATGACCTAATAATAAAGTGAACTATCTGCTAGCAGTTCCCCGAATAGGTTCGATTAACTTTTCCACAGCCCTACGCACCATCGTTTCTCCGTGAAGCTCTAACGATTGATCTTCCGAGACTATTTGTGATTGATCTTCGTTCTTCCTCATCATCTGTGGATGCTCCGGAAGTTGGTTCGGTGAAGGAGTCGTGATGGAAGTCTTCACCCAGCATCCTCCGCATCTCGTTGATGGATCGATTCAATACATCACGATGCTGGGGTAAAAAAAGGTTGGAAAAAATATTTAAGATCAAGATTATTCTGCCACATCATAACATAGTGGACACAGCTTCCTGAACCCTTGTTTCCCTTTACAAATTCGTTCAATGGGTTGCCAATTTATTTTGGTAGGTGACTAACTTTAGTACATTAAATTTTATATATATATATATACCAGTCAAGTAATGCCATTTGTATTTAAACCGTATATATAGTCCACTTTAAGCTTACTTAAAGTTGTGTAAAATACTGTTGAAAAAATTGGTCACAAAAGCTACACTATATAGCTATACTTAAAATATAGTAAGTAATGAAAATGTTAAAAAATACCGAAATAGACCATTTTATTCAAATTGTTGCTAAAAACTTCCAAACACAATACAAATTCAAATTTCCCACAAAAGACATATCTAAATAAAGATCTACCAAATTCAATCTAATGTATAAGACCACATAAAACTCACATGTTTAGCCATAGGACTCGTAGTAGCATCAACTTTCTCATGTTTTGCATGGGATGATGGCATAGGTACATGGTGGCTGTTTGGAATCTCGGGTTCAATTTCTTGGATTTCCTTTTGTACTTCCTCAAATTCAATTCTCATGTTGTTTACTGTTTCACGAAGTTCACTGTTTTCAGACCTACAGAGATTTGGTTTGAAAATTTTTAACAAGCAACTGTTTTGCCTTATACTAACTAACTACTAAGACATTTGTTGTAAAAAAATTTTACTGAAAATTCCAATAGAATAAACCACTAAAAATGTAAAATGTAATAAAAAACAATAGACAAGCTTGCAACAAGGGACATTGTACAAACCAGTAGGTTAAGATCAAGAAAATGAAAATACATTATTCAAATCCTTAAGAAATTTACAAACTCTTACCTTACCATAAAATAGGGCAATTTATATGCAACAAATTATAATTAAGCAGTTCAAACTTACCAAAGAGATGAATTCTCATTCACCACAACTTCATTCTCGCTCCTTAATCTTCCAACCTCCCGATTCAAGTCATCAACATCTTTCTCCATCTTTATGCGAATATGATCCATCTCTTCAAGTTTGTGACGCAAATCTCCGTTTTCGTGACGAAGCTTTGTTCCGCTCTGGCGACTTTCGATGACGTTACACTTGACTGATTTTAATTCTTCTTTTAATGCTCTGAAAACAGGATAACAAAAGTTAATTTCGAATAGAACTATCAACTCATAATGGTTTTAGTATTTTAAAGTAAAACTGGTTCCTTTGAAAATAAAGACAATTGTGTTCATATTAAAAATAAGCAAAAAAGGGAAAATTATTGGAATTAATGCAAAACTTTGTCACGTAAGTAAAACACATTTTTATTTGCCATGTTAACTCAATATTTAATTTCTAGATAAAACTGTACATATTTGACTTTTTTTCGTTTGACCAATTTTTAAAAGACTTTTTAAAAGACAAATAAACAATAAAACAGCACCCTGGGTGTTAGGCACTGGCCCAATTCAGAGTAAAATGGCAGATCCCAAAGCCTTGCTGTATAACTTCAATATATAGAATCTAAAAACAATCACCATTAAATAAACCAAACCTGTTATCTTGCAACATTTTCTCTCGTTCCCTTTTAAGGATGTGATTATCCTCGGTGAAGTTCTCCAATCTCTTCTCTAGGTTCTTCACCATCCTCCTGGAGGACTTTACATCTTCTCGTGATGGAGAGTGGGAGGATTTCTTAGGAGTGCTGCTCAATCTATCTGTGGCTGTTAGGGGGTTGTTGTTAAATATATAGTAGGGTGGGGAAAGACATTAGAATAAAAAGATGTTCCTATCTCCCCCACTCCATTATACAACATGTACAGTAGGGAAGGCCCATGTTTTATTGGGTCATTTCACATGAAATAAGAAAGAGTTTCTTATAAAAAAATACAACATACAAACCAAACTTAATTCAATCATAAGCATAAAATGTATAGGCATTTTTAAGATATGAACAAGCACGCACTTATTTCAAACTAAAAAAAGTTATTTAATTTCATTCTTTTAAACATGTTTAATTTTATACAAAACGTTACCCAATTTAAATGACTAATAGTTCAGTGTTTATAAACAGGGAAGCATAGTAACATCATTTCACATGGATAAATTATATGGAAAATATGTTGATGCACCACAAAGCTTACCAGTAAATTAGATTTAAAAATCAAAACATTCAATTTTTGGTTCACTGTAATTTCTCCAAACAACACAAAATTTAAAAACAACATAAATCAAACCATTTCTTCTTGAAGTAGATCTTAATTTAAATGCAAGATCATCTCTTTCTTGTCTTAAACATAAATTCTCATCTTGGAAAGCAGCTCTATCCATTGTGTATTGGACACGGAGGTTATCTAATTCTTCCTCCATAGACAACCTATATAAAAATATCAAGCTTTTTACACTTTATTTATAACAAACTTAAAACCTCATATATAGTAGCCTAGGAGAAAATGGGACACCTTTAGCACATAATATCCAAATATCTTGATCGTGTTTTAAACATTTAACAACGGTCTATGGAAGTCGTGAGAATACGGTTTTATAATTCTTTGAATGACTTTTGTTTACTGCCAAATGGGACAAGCAATTAGAATAAAAAAGTGTCTCATTTCCCCCCCTCGTCTTAAACATATATATATATGTTTGTGTCAAAATTTTTCAAAATAGTTTACACAATACGTTATGCAGAAAAACCCATATGTTGAAACACTTGCTAAATCTATACAAAACACATACCAAAACTAGCACATACTTTGAGAACTTGAATAGAATACCACTAGTCCCATTATAACCACACTACAAAACTCACTTGTCCTGCAGCAAAGCTTTATTTTCTTGCTTATAATAAGCTAAATCATTCCACACTGAATCGGAATTCTCGTGTCGTAATTTACGAGGATCCATGGTAGGTGGTGGACGATGTTTTCTACGTTTGGGCGACGAGGTTTCATTCAAACCAGATTTTAAAGCCCTGAAGTGAATTAACTCAATACATAAACTTAATAAATAAAAATACTAAATAGTTAAAAGCAGAAGACCATTATATTATTTCCTATTTTAATAACAATTTATCCTGTTAACTTTGATGTGTTAAAAAAAGACCTTTAACTATTGTAATATTCCAGGTTTTATCTTTATTTAAAAAAATATGGTTTGGTTCATATTAAAACCAAAAATAGGGAAAATAAGTGAAACACCCTGCATACAAATACTGAAACTTTAGAACCACAGTCTTGTCAAATTCAGGCAACTTACGTCCATCTTTATTACTTACTTGTAGTCAGCTTGTAATAAATTAAGTCGATTTAAACGTTTGTTGTGAGCTTGTTGTATTTCTCGAACTTCTTCTTTCTGTGAAATATTTTTAAGACATTATATAGTGTGAGCAACCAACTCTCTAAAATGAGAGATAATATGGAAGCTTGTCCAACAACCCTTTTAGCGGGTACCTTTTAGCGGGTAGCGGCCAAGTTCAAAAGATGTCAAATGACCATACGAGTTTAACAAACCAACTTTTGGTCCGATACCTCGAATGGTTTTTAAGTTATGGTAAAAAAACGCGGTTGCAAACGGTTGCAAATATTTTAGTTATTTCGATAACTCAAAAACCATTCGAGGTATCGAACCAAAAGTTAGAAGGTTAAACTCGCATGGTCATTTGAGGTCTATTGGACGTGGCCCCCTAGCGTTGCTGTTCGAAATAACCAAAATATCTGCAACCGTTTGCAACCTGTAGTTTTATTAGGGGCCCCTTTTTAGCCGAAATAGTATGTGTGATCTATAACTATTTATTATTCAGTTTTCCATTAGATGTTTAGTAATCTTTTTTTAAAGCTGCTGCATGAACTGTCCAGTTTACTTTTTAGTGTAAATTTGATGGTAACAAAGCACAAATTTAACATTAAAAACAAATTATGGTAATCATTTTTAATATAATCTTTGTCCTGCCTTTAGTTCAAGCATGTGGTTAGTTTGATCAAGTTTAGTTTCAGTAGCTTTCAACTTCTTATGTAACAATGATAATTGTCTGTTTTGTCCACATGGTGAGAGAGATCTACACCGAGTTCGACTCTGCATAAAATATTTTATTAGTTATTAAAATAATAAATCTTGAGCTTGTTGGTATAATTCCTAAATTGCAAAAGAATTTGTTTTTATAGAAAATAGGAATATTTTTGCCGAGAAAAAGTTAATTTGAAAAAGACACTTAATATTTGCTGAGACCATCACTTTAAACAAATTTAATTATTATAACAAAAAACCTTCTTTAAATTTTTTGAATTAGAGAATTGGAATATGAATTAATATGTATTATGCAACCTTTGCGTTTGTTCTTCTTTCAACAATTGGTGAAAATGTTTGATCTCCATGTTCATATGATGGGGATGGTGACCTATTCATATTGTGATAAATTATTCATGAGTCATGATGTTTATATAAACTACCATAAACAAAAGCCAAAGAATATTATTAAGCGTTACTATTAAGTTTAACCACAAAGCTCAGTCACACATCTATGTTAAAGGCAGACACATATTAAGTTCCAGTAACTTACATTGTAATGAAAAGTTAAACAATTAGTTGGTGTTGGATTTACAGTGTACCAGATACTTTTGTTTGTTAAATTAGAAAACAATAAAAGCTTTTCCAAGAACTGATACTTTAATAAAAAATGACAATTTTTGACAAAGAGTTTTTTTGACAAAGAACTATATTTTACTTCTGCTGGAATTAACAGAATAAATTTTTACCTATTTGATTTTAAACGGTTATTTAATCTTCTACTTAAATGTTCAATTTCTTTCCTTTGAGCACGAATTTGATCTTCTAAGTTGTCAACCTTGTTTAAGTCGACATAATCCTGTTAAAATATGTTTCGAGTCAACAATACATTGTGTATATGGTGATTCAAGTAAACCTTGTTGCAAAATGTATAAAATAATTAAAAATGGCATTTATAAAGTAAACAATAGTACTGCAAAAAAATAAATGCTGATAATACAAGAAAAAGCAGATAAAACAAAGGCTTTTCTAAGAATTTAAATTACTTTAATTTTTTTTAACTTTTAAATCTTGTGACTGTTAATGACAATGAGTTAACAAATAAGTAACTTAATGGAGGTTTGGTTTTTTCTGATTGGCAATTTAAAACCCATTAGTGATCACTGAATTTGAACAATTAATGTTAAGTGTCTTGCCCAAGGACACACACTCCCACAATGGTGTCCCACTTAGTTTCGGGCAATGGTGTTCTACACTTTACTGTAAGAACACAATAACATTGAACTTACATAAGCACCAGTTGAAGCCATGGCAATGGACTTCTTAATTTCTTGTTCAGCTTTTTTTAAAGCTTCTTCTTGGCTTAAAACTCTCTCTTGAAGTTCTTCTATCTCTTGTTTATAACTCGTTGATTCTTTGTTCAAATTCCTATTCTCTCTGTGAAAAGGAATCTTTGTAACTTCGTAAAGGTTATGATAAAGTGTATGTATATTACTTTCATTTTCAGTGACAGACTTTTTAATATTGTTCTGTTTGTGTAAGGAATCTTTGCTTATATTCTTAATATAACATGGTTGGCATAAATAGACATCACTAATTCTCATTGTTTTACATTCACTATAACTTGAGAAGGATTCTGATATTTAAAAGCATATGTATATTTCTTTTTTTAATAAGATTCTTTTCAATTTTTTTCAATCCTTTGCTGACAATGTAACAATGAAAATCTTTTAGCACACAAATACAATATAAGTGATGAAACATTAAAAATCCAGTAAATACTTTAAAATTATACAATAAACTGAATTGTCTTACATATGAATTAAAAATAAAAATCTTGTAAAACTTACTTTTGCAGTTTCTTGTTCACTGACTGTAGTGACTTATTTTCATTCCTGTGTGTTGCTTCTTGATCAGAAATTAGTTTTTGAGTGTTGGTGTTTAGTTCTTGCAACTATATTAAAAAAATAACTTGACAAATATAAAAACAAAAATAAATTCTTTTATTCAAAATCAGAAAAAAAAACTTTAAAAAAACTACGCACTTATGCAGTATCTTGTCCAAAAAAACATAAAAAAAATCATTTTAAAATGACATACTTGAGCAATTAGTTCCTTCTGTTGCTTGCTATGTTGTTTTAGTTGTTCATAAGCTTCTGTGAGTTCCAACAAATTCTTTTCCTGCAAACTTTGTTCTTCTGCAGTTAAACCATCTTTCACAGCTTCGTATTTTAATCGATAAAGTTCTACTTCTTTGTACAATTCTTCTTTCTAGATTTTCAATAAAACATCAATAAAAAAACAAAAAAAACAGCAAAAATACCACAAGATTAAACAGATTTGAAAAACAAAATTGATGGAAACAATGAAATACCGGCAAAAAAACATTTACAAAAATCTATATTAAAGGAAGTAGGCTATCAATCAATCGTGTAAACGCTACACCTTACATAAAATAATCACGCATTAAATAAACATAAAAGGACAAACAGTGCGCATTAATACACAACTTGTACAATATTACATGTCTGTCCACAACTGGCCAATCAGAAACAGAAACTATTATTTTTATATACACAATACACCAAATTATTATTATTATTAATTTATTGCCCACTATTCTTTACATTTAACAGATACATATAAACTCAGCATACTAAACCTAACTCTCTGTAAATCTAACTACGTTATGTTAAAACAAACACAACAGTGAGCCAGCAATCCACGATAGTACTTAACTAAGTTTGAAAACCAACTGAATAATAAAGCATGGGTATCACAAACACAAAACGTTTAGAAAAAAATTTGAAAACTGTTGACAGTCTCAACACTGTTGTATATAGGCAGTGAAAACACTACCTTACCTTAACAAGGCAGATACTAGAATTAACTTGTTGTTGTATTGTTCATGTTTACAGTAAACAAATTAACAATGCAGTCTAGTTAGATACATGGTTTACAATTGGCATTTTTCTGTTTACTAGGTTTAATAAGAAAATCAGAAAAAAATGATGATAAAAATATAGTGTGACCTATTTCTATTTGAAAAATGAGCTAAATTTTAATATTTTAAAATGAAATCACATAATTGACAACTATGTTGTTAAAATATATGTATATATTAGTATTACTATTACTGCGTAATAAGCCTGAAAAAAACACAAGTTAAGAATTACACACAAGAATGCACTGCCTTTTAAGCTGCTGAATGGCAACTACCAAGATAGTAAATTCAAGAAAATATAAGCAAATAAAAATGTTAAGTGACAGGAATGTTACAATGGATAGCATACTAAAGGACTGGGTATTTGTAGCTATTTAGGCACAATAACACTTGTATTTAAGGGATTAAATTTATGCCTGAAATGCTGTGACAACATAACAAGTATGTTTGAACAATAGGAATAAAATACTCCAGAATTTTACCTCAGCTGTCATGTTCTTAATGGTTTGTTCCTTTGTAGATATGCTGGCTTCAAGGGTTTTGCATCTGTGGGCCATATCACCTTGTACTTGAGCAGATGCTAATTTTTCATTAAGATTCGTATTCTGTAGAACAAGGCAAAATAGCATTTTTATTTTTTATATTTTTTCTCATTGTTTTACAACTACTAAACAATTACATTTACCAATTTTGGCAATTTTTTTTACAATCACCAATTTTATAACATTGAAGTTTTACAATCACCAATTTTTTAACATTGAAGTTTTACAATCACTAATTTTATAACATTTAAGTTTTACAATCATCAATTTTATAACATTGAAGTTTTACAATCATCAATTTTATAACATTGAAGTTTTACATTCATTAATTTTATAACATTAAAAATGATGCAGTGTTATTATGGGAAAACTAACCTTAGCCATAAGTGAGGCTTTTTGTTGATCAGCATCTTCTAGTTTATGTTGCAGCCTGATAATAAGAAATTGAATTGGTAATAAAGTAAGATTTAACAAATAATATTTCAATAGTATAGGTAAGTAAAATATGCCATGATAGAATGACTTACAAAACATGTTACATATGAATACACACTGAATTGCTATTACTTTGGTACCTGTCTAAAAACAAAAAATATGTATAAATTTAAAGGTATTGTGTATTATAGTGACTGTATTTATTACGAAAAATACAAACACAAAATTTAGCATTTAATTTGTAAAAAAACATGGTACTTACTCTTCTAATTTGTCTCTAGTTTCTTGCTGTTGTAATTTGAGCTGCTGAGTAAGTGAGGCAATCTGGTTTTTCAATGTCCGACACTCTGCTGCATGTGTGTTGTTGTTGCCTTCTGCATCTACTTTCCTACGGATTATAAACATTAATTAAAATAAAAAAATTAGTATACATATTAGGGATCAGCTGAGATCTAAACTATTCGGATTCGGCGAATCCGAATATCTACGGTCCAATATTCGATCGAATCCGAATA
Source organism: Ciona robusta (assembly GCF_009617815.1). NCBI lineage: Eukaryota > Metazoa > Chordata > Ascidiacea > Phlebobranchia > Cionidae > Ciona > Ciona robusta. Next base: position 1,442,906 of record NC_143238.1, on the reverse strand, counting down.
TTCGATGACGTCATTTAACATAGTTCAATGTGGTGAAACAAACAAATTTATTTAACCCCTGCATATCCATTTCGTTTCTATTGGTAACGTTCTATCGTAGCGTTATCTGCGCGCCGAGAAATTAATTAAAAACCTGTCCATCAACGCCGGCCCAGTGCCGATGAAGGGCGACACATCGCTATTAGTCACATGACATCAAAACTTAATCTAGATTTTTTACACTTTCATATAGAATCCAAAATTACAAAGTTGGCAGATTAAAACGTTGTATTGACGAGTAGATGTCCAGTCAAGAATACGGTCGAATTTAATTCACATTTTGTTCTATGATACTATAACTGTAGCCAGGCATGTAAAATGTGCAAACCGTGACAGTTTTGTTTTTATAATTTCTAAAGTCGGAAATGGTAAAAATCTACGCTTTTTCGAGTGCGGCACTTAGGTAATAGCAGGAGCACAAGCGCTAATGACGTCATTAAGGAGAAAAGACGCACGGGACACGTTAGGTTTTAGTCGGTAGGCGCCGCTAATCAAAATTGCATAAACAAGTGGTTTCCGATCAAACGAACACGTGGTTCACGATCATAGAGGCCTCACAAGACACGAGTTTCGTGAATTGCAGTGTTGCAGAATGTTGAATTCATGTAAACATTTTTTTAAACAAAATGTATTTATAATTATTACGGGACATTTTGTAATGTTAAAATTAGATAATTTTACATTTTTTCGCTTTTAATTACAAAATTATGCGCAGAAACACTGTCCACTCATATGTCTGTCCCATGTATACTGCTTCTTGTAGTAAATTTAGTCTAATGCTACTAATTTTGACAATGGTAATGAAAAAATAAAATATATGAGTTTTATGACACATCAAACGATTAATGTCAAAAAAAAAGACTTAACATAGAAGCATTTTTTTACAAAATTATTACAAAAAATTGAAAATATAAAAATAGAATAAAAAAATGATTCAAATTACATTCGCATCAGATCTTCATTCTTGCTTTGTAGCGACGCAACAGTGGTTTGTAAGCCATTTATTTGCTCATCTTTAGTTTGCAGAATGTCAAGAACTTTTCTATCTTTTGCCTCTGCTTTTTCTTTCTCTCGTTGTAGAACCAATGTAATTGCCTGAAGAATGTTCAAGAATCAAAGTTATATATATTTGTATAACGCACTGTAATGTATTTAATTACTTTATACTTGAAAAAACAGTGTGCAGTGAATATTCCCACCCTAACACACAAAGTTCTTCAGAAATATGAATGTAAATGAATGAATGAATGTAACTTACTTTATCCTCGCATGGCCGGAAATGACAGTCGTTATAACACGGGAGTTCATACACCTCGTTCCAGCTTACGAGTTAGCATTTATGTTACTTTTTTATTTTTATTTAGTTTTTTTTTTTCATGTATGGCTGATAATTTGGACAACCCACTAGTGACTAATGAAAAAACTTTAAAGCCATACGAAGCCGTCAATAAAATAGGGAAGTGATGTGGTCAACAAAAACTCACCCAAAAGAACAGAACTGACTAAAGATGTGTCGAATTATAAATTTGGACACAAAAATATATTATTTACCTGTGTTAAATCAGGGGAAGAAACTTGTAATCGTTTCCACAGTGACCAAACAAATTCTTTATCTGCCTGACATTTCTGTAGCTCTTCCAAAAGGTTGCGGTTTTCTGTTAAAAGCTTTGATAGCTCTTCATCTGAAAAAAATTAAAAACAATAGTAAGGGACCAGTGTGCCTTAAGAATAATAAACTTCTTTAGGATAGTAACCAACATTAAGCTTTACATTAAAATTTTTATTGTGAACACACAGACGTTCAGGTGCATTTTAGTGCCTGCTGCCTGTTATTATTACCATTGAAAAGTATGATACACGTGCAAAACAGTTTCTCTTATAGGCTACTCTATGTCTTACCTTTGCTTTTCAATAAATGTTCCATGGTTTTGCACCAAAAGGTTTAGAACAGAGATTTAAATCTTTACGCATACGTTGTATTTGTATGTAATAGACACCACAACAATTCCTAATGCTTCATTTCGGGATATACGCAAGGCGAGCTATTAAAACGTACAATTTTACGTGTGTAATATGTATGAAAATGTATGTTTTAATAAACTACAAGCATGTCATTTTTGTTTATAATCTCCTTGCTAGCTCAATACTTTTTATAAAACCCGCTAACTGTTGTCGTCACGCATCAGCGCTGTTTGCTTAGCGACAACAAGAGAGATACTCAAGACATACGTTTATATATGGACTCCGTTTCAACATAGTACTCTCTTAAGAGAGTACTATGGTTTCTGGCAGCCAGGAAAAAAACTTAAATTTGAACCAAAATAATAGCGTAAACACTGTTTTGGCAAGTCGAATGACCGTCACGCCATACAACAGACACATAGGAAACTATGGGTTATCAGCGACCTTGTATATTAACGCTTTAACACGACCAGGACGCAGGCAATTGTTAATTGCAGTTAATATTTTATTCTTACTATACCGCTACACAATACAGTATTATAATTTTTTCCCCAAGTATTTTAATTATTGCCGGGCTTCTGTAGCACCAGCAAATCGCCATATTGATCTGCATAGTTCACTTTGAACTTATCATCTGAAACTTCATTCCATTTGTATTGAAGGAATGTTTCTCTTGAATATTTCTTCATCAAACCAGCAGCTTCAAGACGATCAAGTTCGCCGTTAAAACGAACTTTGTGCTCTCCGGTATGCAATCTAACTGTGACGACTAGGTAAGAAAGAGGTTTCAAAACCCGCAGAACATCCTGGACAGTAAAAAATGCTTACATTGCAAAAGCTGTTTGAATAATTACAGATCTGCTTGTTAAAGTTAGAATTCAGATTGCTAAATTATTTAATAGCGGTGTACCTCCAGACAATCTGGTTCCATATGATGTATTGTAAACCCACCAACATTGACAACCATGTCGAACGCCTGATCTGGATACGGAAGTGGGTTTGAAGAAGTTAGAAGGTGTTCGGTTGCATCGCTGAAACACACAATATTTTTTTGCGGGAAAAAGAAAAGAGAGCTTATTATTTTTGGGCACGTTGTAACCATATAGATTTTTCGTCGAACAATTTTTCTTGTTATTTGTTTGTCATAACGACACAATACAATGAGCTCATGTATTTTTCTGTCATTTCTAAAACGTTTCACATCTATAACTTGCACTATTAGTTTTAATTGAAGAGCATTTTATATACCTAATAAAACATGCATTTATACTATTAAACTTCTAACCTTCTAATATTGAATAATAACCAAGCATGTAAAGTTTATTGAAAGTCACGCAAACGCGAATATGTTAGCAATGAAGAGGTTGATTGGTTAAAGTTTGCAATACAACATGCGGCCCAACACTTAACAATAGAGCAGATGGTCACAGTGCTATACACTTAATACGAGTTGGTTGATGTTACCTGTATATACTTTTCTCCATTGCAAGCTTGAGCATTCCAGGTGACCCATCAAGTGCGCTTATGTCACCAAGGAAACCAGCACGGCGGAGGGCGACACCTGAAAGTCCAGTACCTGGAATGGTCCGAAAAACACAGTATTGTGGGGGAGCTGGGACACCTTTCAATTCTATACTTTTCGTCTTATATGATAAAAAAATCAAATAATTACAGAATTTTATCCTTAAGATAGAGATCATTGGTAATTGATTAAAACACAATCGGAATAGTGTATGATAAAAGTGTCTCGTCTTTTACCACCCTACTATAACAAAAGTTTTGACGATGCTACCTGCTCCAAGATCTAACAGTTTGAAGTGTTCCATTTGTTCACGTGATACGAGCGAAGCTGCTTTTTGTGCGGCAACTTCAGCCGCGGTGTACGTCATACTTTTCATGTCAATCTCCCAAGTTTCCCAATTTTCGTTGTAATATTTTTGTGTAGCTTTAAAATTTTGAATAAATAAATTTATTCTTTTAGGTGTATATGGTAGAGTGGGGAAAATGGAACAGCTTTTCATTCTTATTTCCTATCACATCTGGTAGCAAACAAACAAAAAACTTTCAAAGAATTATAAAACCATATTCTTACGACTCCCAAAGACTGTTGTTAATTGTTTAAAACAGGATCAGGATATTTTGCTATTATGTGTCAAAGGTGTCCCATCTTCCCCCACCCTACTATAGTTACAGCCTTACTTAGGCTATCTATATTTGATTAAACATTTTTTGCCTTATAAATACCCCAAGAAGTTATTACCTCTTTGAAAACTTAAATATATATTTAAATGTACCAAACGTATGCATTTACCTGCAGGACTATCATCAGCAGGGGATACATTGATTATCCTTCCGTACGCTTCATTCAACGGTTTGTTGGCCATGTTACTTTTCTAGTAAACTTTGTTTTATACAATTGCTAAAAGTAATAGGTGTTGGTCATGATGTGGCCATAATTATTGGTTAATAACTTTATGTCTTTTGCAAATACGAGAGAATACAACACACTGCTGCTCTGTCGTTATATAGTCGCGATGATCAACCAATGCAACCTGTATGGCCAGTTAGTTAGCGCTGTTTCTGAAATTCTAAAATAGAACATGTTGTGCGAATCGCTAAAGCCCTCGTAAGTGTTGTTAACTAATAAAAGTAAAATGATATAAATTCATATTATCACCCCGAAACCGTCCTTCTATATTGATTTTTGAAAAGTTGAACAATAAATGCTTAAGTGTACCACGTTCCACACCTTACTCAGTTGGTTAACAATTAACCCAACGATAATTATGTATGTACAACACACACGGTCAAAAACATCACACTGCACTATCGCTATACCTGCGGTTACCAACGGTAATGCTGAACGGTAACACTTTGGCCTCGATACTATATAAGCCTTACTCTGTATACGCGTTGCTTAAAGCTACGACTCCGAATTTGTAAACCTACCAGCCTCATTCAAATTATTACGCAATGTTTTGGTTTGACGAATCACTTCCCGTGATGTTTCTGACTAAACAGTGAAAATGCAGTCAGTATTTCTTAGCAGCTTTGATAACGTACACAATGTGCTTACATAATCACAACTTTAAATTCAATTTGTTTGTGTATCTCTGTTGTAACGGGCGTTATTGTGCATGTGCAGCGGCCAGAATAGCATATATATATATCGGTCGGAACGGATATATCACGACAGTGGCCATAACCAGTTTTTTGATACAACGAATAAAGTTTATAATACACAACAGACACATAGGAAACGATGCGTTCCCAGAGCCTTTATACATTCCTTGTGATGAAGTATACGTGACCTTAAGGGAACGCTTTAACATGACCAAAACGAAGGCAATTGTTAGTTACAGTTAATCTTTTATTCCTAGTGTACAACATTATTGTTTATTCCCTATAAATATTTTAATTATTGCCAGACTTCTGCAGCACCAGCACATGTGCGTATTGATCTTCAAAGTTCACTTCGAACTCATCTGAAACTTCATCCCATCTGTAATGAAGGTACTTGTCTCTCGAACAAATCTTAATTAAACCAGCAGCTTCAAGTCGATCAAGTTCGTTGTAAAAACGAACTTTGTAATCTTGCATAAGCCTATCGAATCGAACTGTGGCAATTAGGTAAGAAAGAGGTTTTAAAACCCTCAGAACATCCTAGAAGATAAAAAAAAAACTGTTTTAATAACTACGAACTTGCTTGTTAATGGTAGAATTCAGATTGCAAAAATATTCGGTGACAGTGTAGGCCGGTACCTCTAGACAATCTGATTCAATATGATGTTTTGTAAACGAACTAACACTGACAACCATGTCGAACGACTGATCCGGATACGGAAGTGGGTTTGAAGAAGTTAGAAGGTGTTTGGTTTCATCGCTGAAATACATAAAATATGTTTTTGTTGCACGAAAACGCAAAGAGAGCGTATTATTTTTGGGCACGTTGTCACCATATAGATTATTCGTCGATCAATTGTTCTTGTTGTTTGTCATAACGGCACAATACAATGAGTAGCTTATGTCTTTATCGGTCATTACTAGGGCTGTGGAAAAGTTAACGGTTAACCGGTTAACCGAACCTATTCGGTTAACCGCCAACGAAAAGTTCAAGTCGTTAACCGAACTATGACGTCATAGGGCATAAACGTATATCAAAATCTGTCATATTTACACGAAAGGCACGTGTTCGTGTTCGTTAATTGTTGTTTTGCAATAAGACAGAGTGCGCAGGGACGCTGTTGCTTTGATCGTGCCCTACAACGGCGATTACGCCATCAATCTTGATTGTTAATACCGCAGGCTAACTAGTTTTGCAACATTATATTGGTGTAATACACAACTTAAATGTTTTCCTCGGCCAAGCAGCATGTTTATTACGAAAAAGTAGGCATTCACACGTGGATTCAAGCATCATAATAGCGATTGTTTGACCTGGCAATTGATTACGACATAATAGCAATTCACACGTTAATAACTGGGTCATAATTGCAATTCACACGTTGATTATTTAGAGAGCAGGTGTTTTAAAACAGGTTTGAATACGAATAAGAAAGCATTACTTTGACCTTAAGAACGTTTGCCCGTGTATTGCAAGCATAGTCCATACGTTCGTCGTAAAGTTGCCTTTAAATTCGCGAAAGAAAAGCGATAAACAAGACGCTTTTATTAGGATTACACTTGTATCGGTTAACCGGTTAACCGGTTAAAACTGAACGGTTAACGGTTAAACAAAAATTGGGAAAATCCACAGCCCTAGTCATTACCAAAACATTTCTCATATATAACTTGCACTTTTAGGTTTAATTGAAGAATATGTTGACCTAAATATATGCAAAATAACAAGAGATCAAAGATCTAATGGGGGAGCACGTATTAAATTAAGTAGCATATTATTAATTAATCCTTTTACAACGGTCGACTACGCTCGATCAAAAACAAATCAGAAGTAATCAACAAAGCGGTTTTCAGTCGCCGTTGGTTTATGTGGAGCAGTAGGTAGAATGCATTTATACATGTAATATAACTGATGAAGACTTTATGTTGTATAAGGATTGAGGGATTGGTAAGAATATGTGTAAACACGCTTTGTACAACTCCAGTACCCTGTGTTGACTTGTAAACTTACATTAGTTAACCTTGTCGTCGCTTAAAAACGTTTTTTTTGTTTTTGTGAGTTTGGATAAATCGGAATCACGCAGTAATTAAGTAAAGTTAGAAGTTAGTGTTATTCATATGATGTTTAATTTAACATAATGTTTCAATTACAATTAATGATAATAATAAGGCATGAAAGTAGTGCATTTCATGCGTCCCCACTTAAATGGTAATAGTTTAATTCAGTCGTGAATCGTTGTGAGGATTTCTTATCTCACCAACACCTTATAACCGCTATGTAAAATAAATAAGGAAAGTAATCGTTAATTAATCGCTAATCATGCGGTTTAAATTTGAAAATTTAGTCCAAAAATTATAAATATATATTATAATTTGATTTCAATCAAGAGAAAAAATGCTAGAATTAAGATTGAGATAAGTGTGGTGTGTGGAAAAGTCGCGTAAAGAAAACAACAACAAGAATAACTGTTCGACGAAAAAGTATCTATCTGACCACTAACGTGTTCAATTACCGAGCATGTAAAGTTTATTGAAGTTCACGAAAATAAATATGTTAAAGCAATACCAAGGTTGATTAGTGAAAGTTTGCAATACAACATGTGGTCCAAGACTTTTAAAAATATACGAATTTAAATTTAACAATAGAGAAGATGCTCACAGAGCTACACTTATATAACGTGCGAGTTGGTTGATGTTACCTGTATGTACCTTTCTCCATTGCAAGCTTGAGCATTCCGGCTGACCCATCAAGCGCGCTTATGTTACCAAAGAAACCAGCACGGCGGAGGGCGACACCTGAAAGTCCAGTACCTGGAATGGTCCGAAAAATTTTCGCGCGATATCTAGTAGGGTGGGGAAAGCTGGGGCACCTTTCAATCTATTTCTCGTCCCATTTGGTAGTAAACAAAGAACATTTAAAGAATTATAAAACTTTATCCTCAAGGCTCCCATAGACCGTTGATAATTGTTTAAAACACTATGACCCTACTATCACCAGAGTTTTTGATACTACCTGTTCCAAGATCCAACAGTTTGAAGTGTTCCATTTGTTCACGTGATACGAGCGAAGCTGCTTTCTGTGCGGCAACATCAGGCGCGTTGTACGTCATACTTTTCATGTCACTCTCCCAAGTTTCACAATTTTCGATGTAATGTTTTTGTGTAGCTTTAGGATTTTGAATTAATAAATTAATTTAAATATTGATAAAATAAATTAACCCTTACGACTCACATATACTGTTGTTAATGATTTAAAAGATGATCAGGGTATTTGATTAAACGTTTTTTGCTGGCCTTATAAGTTGTCCAAGAAGATTGTAATAATGATCCAATTAAGCATTTAGTTGTTACCTCTTTGAACACTTTACAATAAAAATGTACAAAACGTATGCATTTACCTGCAGGATTATCATCAGCAGGGGATATGCTGATTATCCTTCCGTACGCTTCGTTTAACCGTTTGTTGGCCATGTTACATTTATAGTAAACTTTGTTTTATACATTTGCTGAAACGAACAGTCGTTAGTCATGTCTTGTGCAACACATACGACAAGTAGGCCTACAGTACACCGCCCTATCGCCATAGCCGCGATGACTAACCGTGTTGCTCCAGACAACCGTCACAGTTTAGGCTCGCTGCTAATCCTTTGCCTGTATGTTGTCCTACTTTCTACTTCGAACCCGGTTTTTTTACCATACGTCTCAGAGGCCCGTTTGATCAAAACAACTGTTATATGTATGCATCTTATTGAAACGACTTCGTGATGTTTTGGTTTGACGAATCACTTCCCGCGATGTTTCCGACTTAAAATGCACTCTGCATATATACCCCAACATTTTTGGTAACATACATAATGTGCTTACATAGTCATAACTTTACGTTAAAGTGGATACCCTTTAAATTAAATATAAAAGTACCCATGCTATATAGGTTTAAGTAAGATCAGACTTTTTTCTCATCCCATTTAAAAGTAAGCAAAAAATATTTACAGAGTTATACAGGCAGCAGACGCACAGGAAACTGTGCCTTACCACAGTCTTTGTGCAAAAGCAATGCGATGAAATATATACGAATCAATACGATATAGTAGGGTTGGGGAAGATGGGACACTTTGTCAAACGAGACTTTTTTCCCATTTCCCTCACATTGCAGTTTTGTTGGTTTTTATTGCTATATTTTCAAAGGTTTTCTTTTAATTAAAAATTTATACCTCAGGGGTTATTGAAGTACAATATGTGACAATTTTGATTTTGAAAATATTTGGCAATATGAACTTAAGTGTCCCATCTTTTCCACCCTACTATAAGTCTTTCCATTAAACTAATGAGTTTATTTCATTTTAAATTGTTATAATGAATTCTTCACCACTCCAAACCTAGGGGTAGACGCCAGAATTAGAGGATGAACATTTATTGAATTATTGTCATTTTACTGTTTCGGCGAAAACCTTGTAAATGACAACTCTCCTGGATTCCGATTTCCCTAAATTTTAATATATTATTTTTGATGATAAATACAACCAAAAAACGTTGAAAATTGTTTTGGGGGGGTTAAACCATTAATTGACCCAGCGGCGTTTTAAGATATAGAAGAACTCCGAAAGGCCTGTATGTGGGCCCCCTTCTTTATCACTACATCTGGTGACCCGTAAAACAACACTATTGGTGCAAATAGACGTGATTAAAGGGAAAGCTCCAACTAGCGCCGTAGAAGCAAAAAAAAATGGCTTAAACCCCTCCCTTTCTACTTTAAAATCCCGTTTTACAAACTTATTTAAATGTTTAAATTACCACGTAGGCTACGTTGTCATGTTATTGGGTTACGACGGCGAAGCTTATTTTGCGACGTAACAACAGTTTATATGTGGTTAATTTTCTATCGGGTATTATAGTGGGCCCTTAATTCGTGTGCCCTTAATTCGTATTTCTATGGCTCTGGGCATCACTCGACCAGAGCCATAGAAATACCGAGTAGTCCAACCCATTGTTACGTAAAACACAAATTGAACGGCAATTTGGGTCCAAAATAACACAGTAGGTATAGGGAAAATGTATGTTTTTCGGTAAATTGCAGAAAAATTTGGGCCTTAAAACAAATTTAAAGGTTGAAAAATGTAAAAAACATGTGTTATTTGTTTTCTGTGTCAAAAAAAGTCAAAAATTAGAATTAGAAGCGGTTGATTTTCGACATTTTAGTCATTTAATGCGGCTAAATTTATACATTTTTTATAAAAAATGTTTGGTAAGGTAAATAGAAGCTGTTTTACACCTTCCTACAATAGGAAAACACAAACAAAACTTAACAAGTTCGTTTAAACCCATTGTCAAAGTCACCACTTTTGCTCTATTTTGGACACACATAGACGGCAGTTGGACTACTCGGTGTTTATACGACTCTGCACTCGACTTTAGTTTTGCCGAAAAAATCTGCTGAAATAATAGCTTTTTTATTTTTTTAACAATCACGTTTAGCCTTTTACCCTTTTTATATGTATTACGGCACTTATATGCTGATTGCACTTAATTTATATTATTTAAATAGTTTTGGTGCTAGTGAGGAATCCTCCCCCCTTGCCTATAGAACCAGTTTCCCTCCCCTCCTTGCCCTCCACCAGTTTCCCTCCGTCCCTTCATCAATTCCCTACCGTCCCTCCACTTATTTTAGATAAAAAATAGTTTCCCTCCGTCCCTCCACCATTTTCCTACCGTCTCTCCACTTATTTTGAGTGAAAAATAGTTTCCCTCCGTCCCTCCACCAGTTTCCCTCCGTCCCTCCACTTATTTTGAGCGAAAAATAGTTTCCCTCCGTCCCTCCACCATTTCCCTATCGTCCCTCCACTTATTTTGAGCGAAAAATAGTTTCCCTCCGTCCCTCCACCAGTTTCCCTCCTTCCCTCCACCATTTCCCTACCGTCCCTCCACTTATTTTGAGTGAAAAATTGTTTCCCTCCGTCCCTCCACTTATTTGAGGTAAAAAATAGTTTCCCTCCGACCCTCCACCATTTCTATACCGTCCCTCCACTTATTTGAGGTAAAAATAGTTTCCCTCCGTCCCTCCACCAGTTTCCCTCCGTCCCGCCACCATTTCCCTACCGTCCCTCCACTTATTTTGAGTGAAAAAGAGTCTCCCTCCGTCCCTCCACCAGTTTCCCTACGGTCCCTCCATTTATTTGGGGTACAAAATAGTTTCCCTCCGTCCCTCCGCCAGTTTCCCTCCGTCCCTCCACCATTTCCCTACCGTCCCTCCACTTATTTTGGGTAAAAAATAGTTCCCCTCCGTCCCTCCGCCCATAGGGTTTAAGCAAAGGAATTATTGTTTCCCTCCGTCCCTCCATTTTGCTTCCTTCCCTCCTTTTAGTAAACCAAGGTGATCCTAGAATACAGATATTATAGCGGCCATTTTCGATACCTTCTACTGGTGCCACCAACCTAAAATTTGGACACTGTACTAACTAGACCCCAGCGGTACCGATTCTGAAATCAAAAATTTAAAATTCGAAAAAATATTAATTATGAATATTAATATTCGTCATAAAAACATATTTATAGAATTTTCGCACGCACCAGCTTTGAATATGTTGTAGCGCTACTTAATAGCTACAAAATGAAACATTAATTTTTTCAAAAAAATGGGGGCTTGGGTATGAAATATTAAAAAGTATGACCATAACTTGAATCATATAAATATCAAATTTTCAATTTTTTTTGCAAAAATATAACTTACGCATACATCTATGTTGGTCACTAACATACCATGCCCATTAAAAAAATAATTAATTTTAATTTTTTTTTATTATGAATATTAATATTCGTCATAAAAACATATTTATAGAATTTTCGCACGCACCAGCTTGGAATATGTTATAGCGCTACGTATTAGCTACAAAATGAAACATTAATTTCTTCAACAAAATGGGGGCTTGGGTTCAGAATACAGACAAGTATGAGTCAAATATCTCAAATCATATAAATATTAAATTTTCTAAAAATATTCGCGAAAATATAACTCACGCATACATCTATGTAGGTCACTAACATATCATTCCCATTAAAAAAATAATTAATTTTAATTTTTTTTTAATTATGAATATTAATATTCGTCATAAAAACATTGTTATAGAATTTTCGCACGCACCAGCTTGGAATATGTTATAGCGCTACGTATTAGCTACAAAATGAAACATTAATTTCTTCAAAAAAATGGGGGCTTGGGTTCAGAATACAGACAAGTATGAGTCAAATATCTCAAATCATATGAATATTAAAATTTCTAAAAATATTCGCGAAAATATAACTCACGCATACATCTATGTAGGTCACTAAGATGTCATTTCTGTCAAAAAAATAATTAGTTTGAATTTTTTTTAATTATGAATATTAATATTCGTCATAAAAACATATTTATAGAATTTTCGCACGCACCAGCTTGGAATATGTTATAGCGCTACGTATTAGCTACAAAATGAAACATTAATTTCTTCAAAAAAATGCGGGCTTGGGTTCAGAATACAGACAAGTATGAGTCATAACTATAATTCCTTGTTCATATATTTTATTTGCACGAACGCAAAAATTATACATATAATAAAAAATAATATAATAAACAGTAAATACGTACATTCAAATGTGATGCTTTGAATTTAAATAAAGTCTTCGACTGCCGCACCATTTACTTTATCCTATCCGTACGTAAGTATAGAAGCATCGAGAATTTAATTTATTTGTTTCAATTAATACAAAAGGTTTTTTGTTCTTGAAGCCTCTAAGATTAGGGTCTTTAATTGATATGCTCGATCCAATTGTATCAGACGACAATGAATGGACTAAAGGAAGGCTGATAAATTTTGTTTGTTTGTTTTAGAAGTAGAGGCTCAAGATCGCTATCGCCTTCACGATAATCTTTGCACCTCCGTTATTTAAATTGGCGAATGTGTTCATCTTTGGCATTTATAGAGTTTTAACGTTGTTGGTAAGTTCCACCAGGAAAGGAGTTTTGTGCAGTTGTAATCCAAACACTTTACTCTTCTATTATTCCACAAACTGATACGATGCAGAATTAATAGAAGAGTAAAATGTGAGGAATAGTGACCAAAGATTTAGTGATCTCCTCTTTGTGTGTTCGTTGATCATCGTCGGATACCTGTAGAATATAACTGAAAACACACAGTTAGGCAGTAAACAAATTATTCAGAACAATTGATACAAAAACAATTAACGCCGATACGTTTAGCCTCCTTCGGTATTTCCTCAGCGACGCAGTCAAAATGGAGCCATGTCTTGCACTTAGAACAACAACAACAACATGTTATTGCAAAACAAACAACTTTTGTTTTTTAAGTTTGAATAAAAAAAAGTCAATAAACGGTAAAGTGACATAAGTTATACGAATATTCTTCACAATATTTGACACCCATCCCCGCACCAAGTTAAGGAAATTAATGTTTTACTTTTTAGTTATTTAGTGGAACTATTAGATTTCCGATTTTAATTTGAAACAAGATGGTATTACTATGCTTTTATGACGCAGTGCATAGACTTTTCCGCATTTATTTATTTTTGTGAATGACATTTACGTCGATTTATGCGCGTATAATTTTCGCGTTCGTGCAAATAAAATATATGAACAAGGAATTATAGTTATGACTCATACTTGTCTGTATTCTGAACCCAAGCCCGCATTTTTTTTTTGAAGAAATTAAAGCTTCATTGTTTAGGTATTACGTAGCGCTATAACATATTCCAAGCTGGTTCGTGCGAAAATTTTATAAATATGTTTTTATGACGAATATTAATATTCATAATTAAAAAAAAGTTAAATTTAAATATTTTTTTAATGGGAATGATATGTTAGTGACCTACATAGATGTATGCGTGAGTTATATTTTCGCAAAAAAATAAAAAATTTGATATTTATATGATTTAAGTTTTGACTCATACTTGTCTGTATTCTGAATCCAACCCCCCATTTTTTGAAGAAATTAATATTTCATTTTGTAGCTAATACGTAGCGCTATAACATATTTGAAGCTGGTTCGTGCGAAAATTCTATAAATATGTTTTTATGACGAACATTAATATTCATAATTAAAAAAAAGTTAAATTTAAATATTTTTTTAATGGGAATGATATGTTAGTGACCTACATAGATGTATGCGTGAGTTATATTTTCGCGAATATTTTTAGAAAATTTAATACTTATATGATTTGAGATATTTGACTCATACTTGTCTGTATTCTGAACCCAAGCCCCCATTTTTTTTAAAAAAATAATGTTTCATTTCGTAGCTATTACGTAGCGCTATAACATATTCCAAGCTGGTGCGTGCGAAAATGCTATAAATATGTTTTTATGACGAATATTAATATTCATAATTAAAAAAAAATTAAAATTAATTATTTTTTTATTGCGAATGGTATGTTAGTGACCAACATAGATGTATGCGTAAGTTATATTTTTGCAAAAAAAATTGAAAATTTGATATTTATATGATTCAAGTTATGGTCATACTTTTTAATATTTCATACCCAAGCCCCCATTTTTTTGAAGAAAAAAATGTTTCATTTTGTAGCTATTAGGTAGCGCTACAACATATTCAAAGCTGGTGCGTGCGAAAATTCTATAAATATGTTTTTATGACGAATATTAATATTCATAATTTTTTCGAATTTTAAATTTTTGATTTCAGAATCGGTACCGCTGGGGTCTAGTTAGTACAGTGTCCAAATTTTAGGTTGGTGGCACCACAGAAATAAAAAATAATAGAACGCGCATCTCTAATGTCGGCAAAGGAGAGAGGTGATACATTCGCTCTCTTTCGCGGGTCGTGCCCGTTTACTATTGCAGTCAATAAAATCGACGGCGTTTATCTAGTGTTTCTTGATTTTTAGACTTAATTTAAAGTTATAGTGTAAAACAACTATTTTCTAATATGTATATATTTCTAACAAACCGTTTGTTTAAAATTTTTAATTAAATTTATTAAATAATTAAATTTCCTAAACAAGTGGTAAACTGTAAGCATTAACTTACTAAATAACTAAACTGGCCAAATAAACTTGAATAGCTGGTGTATTTGTGAAATAAACAGCTAAAACCTTTCAAAAATACTGTGCGCCTATCTTTTACAATGGAGACGAAGCGAAATGGGGACAGAGTTGGCGGTCACGTGAATAGAAAAAAGAATATATCACGGTTTTGGGCAGTTGCGCGTTCTACTCTTTTTTATTTCTGTGGGTGGCACCAAAGTTAGTATAGACCAAGTTAGGAAACGGCGCTCGTGTCCGCCATTACGGAGCCCACAGAGCGTGAATCGCCTATACAAATGCATGTTTGGCATGTGTTTATTTAGTTCTTGTAAGCGAT